>NC_090934.1:938574090-939824090 GCF_040938575.1 Ambystoma mexicanum | reverse complement strand
AAGTCATACCGCTAGTTTCTGCCTCCGTGCTCGAAGTGCTTTGATAGGGTTGCCACAAATGACTCTGCTGACACCTAAGAAAAATTAACAAAAAATAAATATTTCTTTTTCATTTCAGTGTCTAATATTTTGTTAGTCAGTAACAAATAACAAGCAGTGATCTGTCCAGTAGTTTAATAGGCAAGGCCTTTTCCTTTTTTGAAGGTCAAATTACATTTGGGCAGCAAGCAATTTAACACACGACTTAATACAAAAGGGAATACCTTGATAATGCATAGTGCGAAGCCCTTCATTAAAGTTCTAGGTGGACCACACATGAACTCACTGCTCAGGACCAACAAAGACAGTGAGATCAGCAGGACACAGGCAACACAGTGGGGATAACAGGAACTGCGGGCAGCACTGACAAGCCACCTACTGTGTCATTACTGTAAACAAGTGGGGGACTGGAAGAATAAATGCCCATATAGACCAAAGAGACTTTTCAGGACAATCATGAACAAAGCAACACGCAAGGTCCCCCTGTAAATAATCATTTCCCCTTTCCAAATGCAAACAAGAGAGCCATAACCCCCTTCCCAAACCTAAGTGACCCAACATTTGCCCGTGGTATGCCCATCATTTCTCAGACTGATCACAACTCATCCTGACTAAAGCAGGAGAAGGAGGTTCCAATGGATCACTTAATTGGATAGATTAGGATTGGCTGTATGTATGATGCAGTGCGGAAGGAATATCTGCACCTTCCCTTGTTGACACAAGGGCCAGTAAACAAGTCCTGCGTATGGAGTTTCCCTGACATGCCAGTGCCGACTAATACCATGAAGGCAGTAGGAATTATCCAATACCCCAGTCATACACTCAGTTGCTGAACCCCTCACTATCATGTTTGGACACATCACTGACACACATTCCTTCCTTCTAAGGCCTTTAGTACTGCTTAATTTGTTAGGTAGAGACCTTTTGGGTAAGCATTGGTGCACTATAATTTTCACCATTGGGGCGTTGTTAAATGTCCCCCATAATAATGCAGAGGCTGTCCTTACGACTCTTCAGGTAGGCCCAGCAGAAGAGCCTCCAAGCGAGGGAGATGGATCAGATTTTTGAATGCATTGATTAACTCCATACCTTCTTCCCTGTGGTCAACCCATGATAATGAGGTAGGATACATTCACACTGCTGAGCCTGTTAGGATAAAGTTTAACCATTTTAAGAATCTGCCACACATTACCTAGAACCCATAAAGCCAGAGGCAGAGCAGGGAATTACACATGTCACTGAATTACTCCTCAACCAAGGTACAATTGTCCCAATCACAAGTCCATGCAACACTCCGATTTTGCCTGTCAAGAAGCCCGGGAACACCACTTAATGTTTTGTCCAAGACCTGAGAGCTGTTAATGCTGTGGTAGTTACTTTGTCCGAAGCTAATCATATCACAGTAGTAGATTTGTTTTTAGCATTGCTCTCTGTCCCCATACATTAGGATTACCAGTATGTATTTGTACTTTCACACAGAGGAATCCAATACCCCTGGACAAGATAATCCCAGCGGTATGGTTCTATGAACCTTTGCTGCATTTTTCTTCGCCAAATTATGCATTTGTTTTGCTGCAAAATGCATGGGGGGTAGACGCACCCTTCCTTCCCCTGCACCCTCCTTTACTGACCCCAACCCCCATATATACCCTAAACCCACTTGCCATCTGCATTTTGTGGACCAAAAAAAAGAAAATACGATAATACATCGGTGAAAATGCATTCGGGGAAAGAGCTAGACAAGAGGTAAAGGGAGTCCCACGCACTTTTCTCCGAACTAAAGAAACACTTAGATGAAAGAAATCCCCAGGAAACCAGTTTTAGTCCAGTAGGTGGATGACTTATTGAAAGAGTCACCATCCTTTGAAACAGTAGGACATACAGGCCTTGCTGCCCACCCTCACAGAGAACGGACACAAGGTATCTAAGCAGAAATTGCAGTTATGTAGGCAGAGCATTCACTATTTGTGTAACAATGTCACTTAAGTTCTCAGATTAATTGCCCCCTCCCAGAAAGGAGTACACAAACTTCCCAAACTATCCCACAGAGAAGAGACTTTTTTCAGTGTAGTTGGGCATCGATAAAAGTGGATTTTAGGTTATGCCGAAGTGATTAAACCTCTACAACCAGCCCTGCAGATAAGGGATGTATCTGCCACTTTTACTCCCAAAACATAGGTAAATACTTAAAATAAATAAAAATAGAGAGTAAAAATACTCCCAACAAAAAATAGTAAACAGAAACGTAGCACCTTGTGCACCTGCTTTCACCCAAACAGCTCCATGTATATGTTTGGACCAGTAGAGCATGTAGTACAAGAGGAAACAATTAATATAAGAGCCTGATCGGGAGATACTACCTAGCGGCGCAACTCAGCCACCTGACCAGATGGCTGTCGGACGAGGCCACCACCGAAACGGGCCTATTGCGAGACCTGATAGTGCCGACACACCTGAAAGAAATACTGTGGATCCCCCAGGACCACACGAGCCGAATCCCCATGCTGGCTAAACTGGGTAGACAGGTATGGAACAGGAACAAAATCCTCTTACATTTGGTGCACCCTTACTCTACAGAATTACCAATAATGGCGGAGGTAGGTCAAACACCGGAGGCCCTCCAAACTATGAGACAATGGGAAACACTGGGCTTATACACATGGGGAGACATGTACGAAGAAGGGAAATTCAGAGAACTAAATCGCTCTATGAAAAGGAGGGGTTACCAAAAGGACAATTTGTATGGTACCAAAAGATCAGACATGTGGCCAAGGCGAGACGAGAGGATTGGCCAGAAGAGCCTCTGACAAATCCCCTGTTAACAGAGCTATACAATCTGAGTGATGGATGGAAACCAGTATCAAGACTATACGCCCAACTGAATGATAGACCCAACCCTCGTAGTAATGCTCTCAAAGCCAAGTGGGAGGTAGACCTAGGCGAAACCATCACAGACTTGGCGAGCAGAAAGGCACCCGCGAGCACAACTTGTAGTTTGCCAGTCCGGGATCTACGGTACCGGCAAGCTTACTGGTATCGTAGTTCCCGGACCGGCAAACTTGTAATGAGGTCCCAAGAGTTTCTTATTGAACTGGTTTCCCATCATAGCAATTTTTTACGGATTGCCGAAAATTCATAAGGATCGTTTAAGACCACCATTGAGACCAATCGTGGCAGGTATTAACAGTATCTTCGATCCACTGGCTATATATGTAGATAACATTTTATAACCATTGGTCCAAAAGATCCCCACTTATTTGAGGGACACAACAGATTTCTTGAAATACATACAAGATATTGATACTTTGTCTCCTGAATGTATACTCTTTTCCCTTGATGCAAGTAGTCTGTACATGTCGATTCCACATGATGAGGGAATTGTGGCACTAGAATGGCTATTGTTACACTCCGGGAATGTGGGGTGTGAAAAACAATTTGTTATGGAATTGGTGAACGTCATCTTATTTAACAACTTTTTTCGTTACCAAGGGAAATTCTATGCACAAGCCTCTGGTACATCTATGGGGTCGGCTAGGCCCCTGCATATGTCAACATATGTATGTATTTTTTTGAGAAAATGTATGGACTGAAGAAACCAGAATGGTCATCAACGATACTGATTTGGAAAAGGTACATTGATGATATTTTTGTAATTTGGTGTGGAGCCAGACAAGAACTTACCCCTTTCTTGGAGTACCTAAACCAAGTACACCCACATATTAGGTTTACTTTAGAAGTCAGGACCCCCACTTTACATTTTTTGGATGTACAACTGTCAATCATAGAGAAGAAAATAATTACTACGGTTTATCACAAACCCACGGACGCGAACACCTGGTTACATTTTGTGAGTTTTCATCCAAAGGCCATGACTAAGAGCTTACCCTACAGTCAGATGATGAGACTTAAGAGGATTATCTCAGGTTTGGAGATCTATGAGAAAGAAAGCTCAGAGCTTTGTAAAAGATTTGCCAAACAAGGGTACCCGGAAGAGATATTGAGCGAGCCAGAAGCTAGAGTAGCAGCTATTGCCAAAGAACAATTATTAAAACCAAAAGGACAAAGCAACTCCATCACCCATATTTTATCTAAATACTCCAGACAGAGCTTTCAGATTGGCAACATACTCAAAAGGAATTGGGGTATTTTACAACATGACCCGACACTCCTTAAATTGTTTCCAACACCACCAATGATGGCCTATAAACGTGGGAGTAATCTACAGGATAAATTATTACGGGCAGAGACCACAAAGAGACAGGCAATCAGTATTGAGAATCGAAAAGAAGGGGACATTCCCCTGTCTCACATGTAGTCATTGCAACAATATATCCAAAGGGGAAAGCATCTCACATCCCGACACAGGGAAAAAGAATTTTCTTCCCGACTTTGCTACTTGCAGGACAGAAGGTGTAATCTACAGCATAAACCGCCCATGTGGCCTCCTATATATAGGACAAACGGCAAGGACTGCATGAGAAAGATGGACAGAACAAGTACAATGTACGCTGCATGAACATGAAATTACCAGTGGCTAAATATTATAATGAGAATAAACATTCCATCGCACAAATGCAATTCACCATACTGGAGGTAGTGAAACTTCCAAACAGAGAGGGAGCGGGGGGGGAGCTATAAGACTCTCCTATCACAAAGAGAAATGTTTTGGATACATTTACTTGACACGATAAATCCCAGCGGGATGAATGAAGAATTCTGCCTGAACTGCTTCATTTGACTTTGGTTGCGACTGGCATGTACTTATCACACAGGGTGACATGTGCTCTCAAAAGGAGTGATACGAAGAGCTGTGTTGTTTCAAACAGTTCCAAAAGGTGATAAATATGTTAGTAGAGCTTGACCTGGGATCCAGGCATTACACTAGGCTCAAATCATATGCCATTGCTTCCTGGTATGACTCCATCCCAGTAGGGACATATCCTATACACTCGACAATGACATATGAATGGATGTATATATAGGCTATGCCGGTAGTCCACTTTTAAATTTAGGGATCGATAGGCCACAGATTTTGCCGATAGCAATGCCACTACACCTATTTTAATGGGACATGGTTCTCCATAGCTTTTTCTTTACACCGATTGCCGGTTTACACCCCTCCACAAAGAATAGCCAACCACATCAGGGACATGCCCCATTCCAATATGGAGCTAGGGTTGGTGCTACCGGTTTTACACATCTCACAACAGCTCTCATGGGCAGTTACATGTAACAAACATGAACTTCATCATGTGCTTTGTCACGTGATAGTAAGAGACGCAGTGTTTCCTGTGTTTCCTTAAACGTTCCTGTATGCGAGGAAAACCACACGCGAACCGGATTGACACGAAAACTTCAAGTAGGCTCGGCAGCTGCAATAGACTAGGTAAGATCTGTAGAGATAGGAGACAGGCTGTCAAGGCACACGAGTGCCTCTGACAGTTACTATCACACATGAGTACTATACTGAATTTTGAAAGATCAGCGGGAGATGTAACCCACTGCTTTCTTTATTGCAGCACTGCACAGCGGCAGTAGAGTTCCCACGAAGCAGAACATTCATCCACATTAGGTGAAAAGGCGCATACACCATTTAGCAATTAGCAGGAACCACATTGCTAACATACAGGTACTATTCTCTCTGACATCCAAAGAGTTGTGGATAGATCATTGACAAATGACCTGTTGTGCATATAATGTAATCATGTGGTGACCATTATGATTTGGTTCACCCCTTTAGGAATAAAGTTGACCCATGTGCATTTGAAAGAACAAGTTAGGAACACCATATTGTCACACCATCATTGGGTGTGTAAACAAATCGAGGCCACACAGGTGTTTACCAAGTGTAGGGAAGTCAGTGCCTAACAGGCACTACATGCACGTGCATGATGAGACATATATGGGAATGGTTGAAATCTGTAGCATAGGGGCTATGATTGGAATTGTTACTACCTATTTTGTTATTATATGGTGTAATTGACCGTCTAATATGTGAACCTATAAGCATGGGGATGGAGATTTGGTGATGGGTTTAAGACTATGTTAATCACGGTTGTAAAAGTTTGTACCTGTACACTGTATGAACCAAGGGGCAAGTGTAATTTGGAAAATTGGCTCCGGACTGTGTAAATGAGTGTTGTTCAAGTGTTTAGTTGCGTAATTTGGAAACTGGTCCTCGTCTATGTTTTGTATCAACAGAAGTCCGCTCCTGAAGAATGGGCCAATTACCCCAAAACACGTAGCGCATGAAGGACGTTTTGAAAAAATAGAACATTATTGGAAGATTGGAAGATTATTTTTGGAATATAGAGACATGTTATTTTGGTTTGAACTATACCTGTATTAAATTATGTTTTGTATATAAGCAAACTCTTTGGCTGTTTTTCAGCATCAATGGTGTGCAGGAGACGGGAGTGTCTAAAGTGTGGCCACTATTTCTCTCTAACCTGCTGCAGCAGCCACACTCATGGTGGAGCAATGCAAGAATTTAGTGTTGGAATCCCCTTTCGAGGTTGCAGTGCTGCACTCAATTGTCTGCCTCCTACTGAAAACTAAGACCCAGCATAGGTCTGCATCACCTGCAAGTAAATATGGGATACTAATTTTGAACTCCTTGAATGTTACTTTGACCAGATGCCCGGTACTGAACCCAGCACCTCTGCTCCTCACTTTCCAGGACAGTGAACTGCATGATACAGAACTCCATGACTGTGCAGCCTTTACCGATTACTTGTTGACACTGAGAAATTAGTTAACTGATGTCTCCCTCCCTGATGCAGACCTGGTCTAATTTATTGATGGGTTGTAGTACCAAGACCAAAATGGGAAACTGGCTGAGGGGTATGCAGTATGTGAGCCAGTGGAGGTGGCGAAAGGTGGGACGTTCGTTCAGGTCACTTCAGCACAGGTTGTAGAACTGGTGGCACTCACAATGTAATACAGACTAGAAGCCCAACAAGCCTTTAAAATCTATATGGATTCAACACAGGCCTTTGGGGTAGCCCCAAACTTTGGTGAACTCTAGAAACTGAGAGGATTTCTGGCATCGATAAGACTACAGATGAAAAACATTCACAACGTAAGGGCTCTCCCTAGATGATATTATGCTGCCTGAAAAAATAGCCATAGTTAAATGTGCCGCTCATCAGCTCCTAGATAATGTATTAGTTGTGGCAATGATTTTGCAGTCAGAAAAGCAAAATTGGCTACTGTATCTGAATCAGAAGATTAATATATTCCCACTGATACAGCCAGTCCTGACCCCTCCCCATTTAAAACTCAGAGGACTGGGTGCAAATATAAGAAAATGCCCTCTCCAGTGAAAAGGATATTTGGATAAGCAAAGATTGTTGATTACATGTCAATTCTTTGGTGAGATGACCATGGTCGATAAGTGGCCCAAAAATATTATTGCATCTTGTCAGGATGTACCATGGCCAGGCTCATGTGGTAAAGGAGGGGATGATTATGTAATTTAGGAAGTCCCGTTTTGCCCCACATTTCCCCCAAATGGCTCAAGAAAGGGAATACCTTGATAATGTATGATGTGAAGCCCTTCATTAAAGTTCTAGTTAGACGACAAATGAACTCACTGCTCAGGACCAACAAAGACAGAGGGGTCCACAGGACTCAGGAGACACAGTGGGGACAACAGGAACTGTGGGCAGCACTGACAAGCCAGCTAGTGTGTCATTACTGTAAACAAGTGGGACATTGGAAGAACAAATGCCCATAGACCTTTCAGGACAATTATGGACAAAGCAACACGCCAAGTCCCCCTGTAAAAAATCATGTTCCCTTTCTAAATGCAAACCAGAGAGCCATAACCCCCTTCCTAAATCTTTGCCCCTGGTATTCTTCTCATTTCTGAGATTGATCACAACCCATCCCGACTAAAGCAGGAGAATGAGGTTCCAATGGATCACTTAATCAAATAGATTAGGATTGGCTGTATGTACAATGCAGTGTGGAAGGAATATCTGCACCTTGCCTTGTTGACACAAGGGCCATTAAATCAGCCCTGCAAAAGGAGTTTCCCTGACGTGCCAGTGCCGACTGATACCATGAAGGCAGTAGGAATTATCCAATACCCCAGTAATACACTCAGTTGCTGAACACCTCACTATCACGTTTGGACACATCACTGACACAAATGCCATCCTTCTAAGGCCTTTAGTACTGCTTAATTTGTTAGGTAGAGACCTTTTGGGTAAGCATTGGTGCACTATAATTTTCACCATTGGGGCATTGTTAAATGTTCCCCATAATAATGCAGAGGCTGTCCTTACGACTCTTCAGGTAGGCCCAGAGGAAGAGCCTCCAAGCGAGGGAGAGTGATCAGATGATTTGAAGGCATTGATTAACTCCATACCTTCTTCCCTGTGGTCAACCCATGATAATGAGGTAGGATACATTCACACTGTTGAGCCTGTTAGGATAAAGTTTAACCATTTTAAGAAACTGCCACACATTACCTAGACCCCATAAAGCCAGAGGCAGAGCAGGGAATTACACATGTCACTGAGTTACTCCTCAACCAAGGTACAATTGTCCCAACCACAAGTCCATGCAACACTTCGGTTTTGCCTGTCAAAAAGCCTGGGAACACCACTTATTGTTTTGTCCAAGACCTGAGAGCTGTTATTGCTGTGGATTCCTTTGCCCAAAGCTAATCATTTCACAGTAGTAGATTTGTTTTTAGCATTGCTCTCTGTCCCCATACATAAGGCTAACCAGTATTAATTTGCCTTTTCACAAAGAGGAATTGAATACACCTGGACAAGATAACCCCAGGGGTATGGTTCTATGAACCTTTACTGCATTTTTCTTCACTGAATTTGGCATTTGTTTTGCTGCAAAATGCATGGTTGGGGTAGACCCACCGTCCCTCCTTCCGCACAGTCCCTTACTGATTCCAACCCCCATATATACCCTAAACCCACTCACTATCTGCATTTGTTGCCCAAAAAAACATAAGATAATGAATCGAAGAAAATGCATTCGGGGAAAGTGAACTAGACAAGGGGTATACAGAGTCCCATACACTTTTCTCCAAACAACTAAAGAAACACTTAGATGAAAAACAAAAACCCTGGAAAGCAGTTTTAGTCCAGTAGGTGGATGGCTTATTGATAGCTTCACCATCCTTTGAAACAGTAGGACATACATGTTTTGCTGCCCACCCTCACAGAGAAAGGACAAGGTATCTAAGCAGAAATTGCAGTTATGTAGGCAGAGAATTCACTATTTGTGTAACAATGTCACTTAAGTTCTCAGATTAATTGCCTCCTCCCAGAGAGGAGTACACAAACTTCCCAAACTCCAAACTATCCCACAGAGGAGATACTTTTTTCACTGTAGTTGGGTATTGATAAAAGTGGATTTTAGGTTATGCCGAAGTGATTAAACCTCTACAACCAGCCCTACAGATAAGGGATGTATCTTTGCCAAATTATGCATTTGTTTTGCTGCAAAATGCATGGGGGGTATACGCACCCTCCCTTCCGCTGCACCCTCCTTTACTGACCCCAACCCCCATATATACCCTAAACCCACTTGCCATCTGCATTTTGTGGACCAAAAAAAAAGAAATACGATAATACATTGGTGAAAATGCATACATGGAAAGAGCTAGACAAGAGGTATACCGAGTCCCATGCACTTTTCTCCGAATTAAAGAATCACTTAGATGAAAAAAATCCCCAGGAAACCAGTTTTAGTCCAGTAGGTGGATGACTTATTGAAAGAGTCACCATCCTTTGAAACAGTAGGACATACAGGTCTTGCTGCCCGCCCTCACAGAGAAAGGACACAAGGTATCTAAGCAGAAATTGCAGTTATGTAGGCAGAGAATTCACTATTTGTGTAAGAATGTCACTTAAGTTCTCAGATTAATTGCCCCTCCCAGAAAGGAATACATACAATTCCCAAACCTCACTATCCCACAGAGTAGAGCCTTCTTCAGTGTAGTTGGGTATTGAATAAAGTGGATTTTAGGTTATGCCGATGTGATTAAACCCCTACAACCAGCCCTACAGATAAGGAGTGTATCTGCCACTTTTACTCCCAAAAAATAAAAATAGAGAGTAAAAATACTCCTAACACAAAACAGTAAACAGAAATGTAGCACCTTGTGCCCCTGCTTTCACCCAAACCGCTCCATGTATATGTTTGGACCAGTAGTGCATGTAGTACAAGATGAAAGAATTAATATAACAGCCTAATTGGAACAAGTAAACCTATATTTTCTTTTTAAACTTGATTTTAATTGCATTTATAACGAGAAACAGACATGTTCAATACAAAAATAGAAAAGTGCAACCCCCCCACTCCCTCTCCTTCCCCTCCTCCCCTCATACCCCCTCTCCCTGCTTCCCCCATCCCCCTTCCCCAGCCCTTGTCTCCATCAACTTTTATTCAATGGTGTGCATATGTAAATGTATCTTTTAATGTGCATGAATAACTAGGTGTAAATAAATAATTATTACAAAAAGACTTCAGTTTTCCTGTCAAAACATTGTACTCGCTTTTAAAATACTCTCCTTGGAAAATAGACTTACATTTTTACTCCCAAGAAAATCATTTTACTCCCAACTTTAAAAAATAGGGAGTAAAATACTCCCACTTCAAAATCTTATCTGTAGTACTGCCTACAACAGTACACTCAAGTTAACACCACAGGGCCACTACAGTGGACCCTAGAGGCCTACAAATAATTTACTAAAACAAAGAACAGTTTATCCTTTCTGGAAATCTGGGACTTCCAGATTACCGAAAGTAGTTACCCTATACAGTCACGAAAGAAATGGTTTAGGTTTACCAGTTCTTTCCTAGAGACATGGCTTCATCATAAACCTGTGGCTTATTATAGCAAGGAATTAGACCCAGTTGCAGCAGGAATGCCACCTTGCCTGACATCTGTTGCAGCAGCCATACTCATGGTGGAGCAATGCCAGAATTTAGTGTTGGAATCCCCTTTCGAGGATGCAGTGCCGCACTCAATTGTCTGCCTCCTACTGAAAACTAAGACCCAGCATAAGTCTGCATCACCTGCAAGTACTGTATAGGATACTCCTTTTGAACTCCTCCAATGTTACTTTGACCAGGTGCCCGGTACTGAACCCAGGACCTCTGCTGCCCACTTCCCAGGACAGTGAACTGCATGATGCAGAACCCCATGACTGTGTAGCCATTACCGATTACTTGTTGACACTCAGAAATTATTTAACTGATGTCTCCCTCCCTGAGGCAGAGCTGGTCTTTTTCATTGATGGGTTGTAATACCAAGACCAAAATGAAAAGCTGGTTGAGGGGTATGTGGTATGTGAGCCTTGGGTGGTGGAGAAAGGTGGGACGTTAGGTCAGGTCACTTCGGCACAGGTTATAGAACTGGTGGCACTCACAAGGTCATGCAGACCAGCAGCCCAACAAGCCTTTAACATCTATATGGATTCAACATAGGCCTTTGGGGTAGCCCCAAACTTTGGTCAACTTTGGATACCGAGAGGTATTCTGGCATTGATAGGACCAGAGATTAGAAACAATCACAACATAAGGGCTCTCCCTAGATGACATTATGCTGCCTGAAAAAAAAGCCATAATTAAATGTGCCGCTCATCAGCTCCCAGATGATGTTATTAGTTGTGGCAATGATTTTGCAGTAAGAAAAGCAAAATTGGCTACTGTATCTGAATCAGAATATTAATATATTCCCACTGACAAAGCCAGTGCTGACCCCTCCCCCATTTAAAACGCAGAGAACTATTCCAAGATGGCAGCCGGCAGTGGAAGATGTATATAAATGTCTCTCCCCACCGGCCGCGTAATAAGCTGACAATAAAAAGTCCAATCATGTGGGAATTGGGGAATACAAATGTACAAGGAGCCAAAGCAAGATTCAATACCCCGCACGAACGGCGGCGAACATCTGAGGCACGAACAATCAGAGTATTGGGAAGTGCCGAAGCAGGACACAGTAGGTGGGGCCACAACAATATTTCTTTTTTTTCAAATTCTTTTTATTAGGTTTTGTCAAACTTAAAAACAACAACATGAGTATACAATGACTTTAGCAGTCCTAACCGTGGGGACGTGGCACATAGTATAACATTTGACAGTAAGTGACACGATGGGAACAGGAGATTTGTACCAACCACCTCAATGTTTAGTCTTCCCACTTGCCCCATATTTTCTGGAACTTCCAGGGGCACCCACTTGCTTTGTAGATTTGTTTTTCTAGGGAGGCGCATCTGTTAATTTCATTGGACCACCGGTCTATGTTCACGGCGATATTGTAAAGAGCAGAAGGCTGCGCGTGGATGCCAGAGCGTCTGGAAGCTGTTAGGCCCAGTGAGTCTTAGCGGGCCTCCTGAGCGGTATTGTGCTGGGAAGGAGGCTGATTGTGCTGAGACAGCAGTGAGGGGCTCACCCTCGAGCATACAGTGCAATAGGAGGGAGGCGGCAAGAACAGGTAAGCAGACCAGCTCTGTGAGCAACAGGACGATCGAGTGGCTGAGCAAGGGAAGAACAGCTGGGCAGAGGAAACATCGGCACGGAGCGGCCCCGGACTAGATAGATGAGGGAATAAGGTACGCGCTACAAGTCCCAGCAGGAAGCATGCCCGCCTAGTGAATCAGCACCTCCTCTAGAGAGGGAGTATGGAGAGATGTGAGAAAGGCTCTCCTCCCCCGCCCTCATTTCCTCACCGGGACAGTGGAATAAAGAATCCCCAGCAAGGATGACTGGTTTGGTTTCAGCGAGGGGAAGGAGGAAAAGCAGCGTGTGTTGACAGAGTAGGTGAAATAAAAAGGGGGAGTAGGAAAGCTACCAATGCAAAGCTAAGGAGAGATACGGAAGCAGCCGGACAAACACCCTGTTGAAGGGCCTGGACGGGTAGGGGAGTGAAAAGAGAGACTTGGGTGTGGCCCATATGTCCAAAGCAAGAGTGAAAGGGGTGGGTGCGACCCAACAAAGCCCTGAGGGCAAGCCAGCAAAGAACTTTAAAGAACTGTGAACCCTGGATGGAGGATACCTGAAAAGGAGGGAGGATTCCCCTTGAAACGCATCACCACAAACACGAGAAGAGAGAGAAGAGGGAGCCATGGCGCTTAGCAAAGAGGACATGAGAACTTCAAGAACAATTCTTGGCTTCCTTCCAAACACAATTTGAAGCTTTAAAGGATGATATGAAGCACACAGTCCAGGAAATTAAATTGGATGTGACGAAATTAGAGGAGGAAACAGATACCCTGGAGAAGGTGGTCCAGCATTTTGAAGAAGACACTCAGAAAATAGATGAAAAGGTTTAACATTTGTCCCGTCTTGCAAGTAATTTGGAAGTCCAATGTAAAGATTTGGAAAATCGCTCAAGGAGATCAAATGTTAGAATAAAAAACCTTCCCGAAACTGTGGCTGACAAAGACTTAAAGAGCACAGTCCAGAAACTTTTCTCAGAAGTAGTGGCAGAAGAACCAGAGGTGATGGTGCAGCTGGACAGATACCACAGGGTGGGCCCCAGTAGAGCGGTGGACCCAAACTCACGTCCGCGGGAAGTCCTAGTTGCGGTAACGTCATATACCCAGAAAGAACAGATTCTTCGGAAAGCAAAAACGGCAGGACAATTGCGGGTTGATGGGGAAGAAATACAATTGTATCAGGACCTGGCGCAAATAATGCTTCAAAAGAGAAGGGGAATGGGTCCGGTGGTGAGATTCTTAATCACAAAACAGATCAAATACAAATGGACGTTTCTATTCGGACTATTGTTTGCATGCGAAAGACAATATAGGATCACAACATGCAAAGAAGGGGAACGGATCCTTAACTTATAAGAGGAAAAAGTGGACGGGCGAGTAGGACCGAGTGGTAACAGAAAAGGGTCCAGATGGCCGGACGTTTGGAAAACAGTGCAAAATAAAGGTGGCAGGGAACGTAAGACCTGAGTGATTAAGTATGGGGGCACACACAGATGAGGGAACAATTGGAAATTAGTGAGGTTTATGATTCCCCATGTCTGGGTCTCTGGGTTCGAATGAGGGCAAGGCGCGGTGGGCAAGTCGTCTGAGCGAACCTAGGAACCCGGTTCCTCATCAGGGGCGAGGGGGGGGAGTTGGGGGTGTTGGTTAAAAGTTGGGGTAAAGGGAATGGGAGGGGGAGGGAATAGGGGGGGAGGAACCCATGGTGCAGATACAGGATGCAGAGGGTAGTCAGGCAGGGTCTATCTAACAGAATGAAAACCTTGAAAGTACTCACGTATAATGTAAGGGGATTGAACTCCCATCAAGAGGAAAAAAGTGGAACAACATATGAGAGGGTTGAAGGTTGATATATAGATGTATCATGAGACACAAAAGGAGGGCAGACAAGGGTATGTTGAAAATAAGAGGGTACACTCAGATATATCAGGCCAATGCAAGGGAGACAAAAGCGGGGGTGATGATAGCGAGAAGTGATAAGGTAGGGGCGCGAGTGGAAGGATCCTTGGTGGAGAAGGAGGGGTGATATGTCTTTATAAATCTTACATTTGATAACCAGAAAATGACAATGGCCTCTATGTATGCTCCCTATATGGGACAAGACATTTTTTTGAGGGGGGGTTCTCTCAATGTCAGAAGGGTTTGCCACAAGGGAAATTATTCTAGCAGGAGATTTTAATATGGCTTGGGACCCCAAGATTGATAGAAGTACGTGGGCACACTCGGGATCACAGGCTCCCTCTACAGCACTTAAAAAGAAAATGGGGATGTTGGCTTTACAGGATGCATGGAGGCGTGCGAGTGGACAGCAGTTGGAGTACACATATTATTCGCAGGTACACACTTCTTAATCTAGGATTGATTATATTTGGGCATCAACGGGCTTAGTGGTAAGAGACAGGAGATAGAAGTGGGATCTACCTATCAGACCATACTGGGCCCTACAAGTGGGGGATTATGGAAATGGAGATTCCCAAGAGAATTGATACAAGACCCAGTAACAACAGAAAAATAACAGATAAGATACAACAATTCTTTGATGAAAATGACACCAAGGACAGATCTAAGGCAGTGACTAGACGGAATTCAATAGCCCTGAAAGCAGAAAGGGATAGACAAAGAAGTAGATGGGAGGAGGAACTGCAGGGGAAATTAAAGATGCTACAAGGGGAAATGGTGCAGAATCCCACAAAGAGTGTCCGATTGACATTTAGACATGTGCAGGGGCAATTGGGGATGCTACGGAGCAGACAGGTGGAAAGATCTTTATTCATAAAACATCAATATTATATACAGGCGAGTAAAGCTGAAAGCTTTTAGCAAGACAACTGAAGGCAACAGGGATCAGGAAAACAATTATGAAACTAAAAGATAAGCAAGGGAGAGAGAAGACGAGGGACGAGGATATGGGGGAGATATTAAGGGACTATTGTCAGAGACCATACACGTCTGATGATACATCAATGTAGACTAGAGAGGAGTATTTTGATAAATTAAAGAATATCGGAGGAGGATAGGCAATATTTAGAAGAGGATATAAGAGAAGAGGAGGTAAGAAGAGCAATCTAAAATAAGGCTCCGGCCCGGATGGATACCCGGATGCTTCTACATAAAATACCAAGACCTTTTAATACCCAGATTGACGAAACTATTCAACACCTTTAAAACGATGGGGGCAATAATTCAAACGATGAATGAGGCAAAATTGGCAGTATTTGCAAAACTGGCTAAGAATCCACTTCTCCCAGGATCCTGTCGCCCAATTGCGTAGATCAATTTAGATGCTAAATTATATGCAAGATAAGATATTAGCTTATATAATGACACAGCTATTTCTGTCATTGATTAATCAGGACCAGTCGGATTTGAACCGACAAGGCTAACCTTTTGACAATACGAGAAGGGTGTGCCACCTCATAAAAAAGACAGCAATGCATGAGGTGCCAGCAGTGGTTGTGTCATTCGACGCGGAAAATGCCTTTGATAGGCTATTTACAACAATGGAACAGATCAGGTTTGGGACATGCTTTATCCAAATGGTGCGGGCGAATTACAGGTCTCCGACACTACGGGTAGCAGTGAATGGAACACTTTCTAAACCAATAATATTAGAAAGGGGTACAAAACAAGGATGCCGGTTATCGCAATCTATTTAGAACCATTATTGGCACTTAATTGAAGGGCAGACCAGGTGAATGGTATAGTGATGGAGGGTAGGCAACATAAAACAATGGCAATCGCAGATGACATGTTGGTGTCACTTTCGAACACGGAGCACTCATTGCCGGCTCTTATGAAGGAGCTGGATGAGTTTGGGAGACTTTCCGGTCTAAAAATAAATAGACAAAAGTCAGAATTATTGAACTTAACACAATGGATCCTAGCACTGTTGACAGGTTGGCATTGGACACGCAGTTGAAAAAGGCAGTTGGAGGGATAAATTACCTGGGAATCACATTGACGACATTGCTTACCCGAATGTATGGGGCAAATTATCCACAGCTATTGGAGAAAATTAAACAAGAGTTTACAAAATGGAATCCCTTAACAACACGAATGGTGGCAGTTAAAATGACGATACGTGGATCCAAGATGGCCGCCGGAGAGACCACCCTCTGCTAAAGGCGCTCCCAGCCAAAAAAGTGGGTTAATTGGAGCAGTTCCCCTCCCCGGGTGCCCCTACCTGCTGGTGCCCACGCCAGGAAGAGGAACGCAGAGTGATCAGGCCGTGTGGTGTGGCCAGCGCCTGTGGAGCTGGTGCAGGAGGAGGAGCCCGCGGCGGTGGACCCGGGGTGTGCAGCCTGGTAGGAGGCAGGGATCCGTGCGGGTCCTGGGGCCGGCCTGGACTAGCCTTGGCCCCCTGGGGTATCCCCGGGTCCTGCTGGGGACAAGCGGTGAGAGCAGGCGCTCCCGGGCCCAGCGGTGGACGGAGGAGGGGCTCTCCGCAATCGAGAGGGAGGTGCAAAGTTCTTGGAGAGTTCTCGGCGGCCAAGGAGCGCGGGTGGAGAGGCGGGGGCCCGCAGGTGAGTTGGAGCCAGCCCGGACATATCCTTGCCCCATGGGGCGCCCTTGGATTGTGGCTGGGCTCCTGGATTCCGGCTGAGAAGGGCTCTCGGAAGTGGAGGAAGCGGCTGCCCCGGAGCCTGCGGGAAGCCGGGAGTTGGTGTGTGGGTGTCCCGGGGCTCCATTCTAGCTGGAGGGAGGAGGAGGAGCCAGCAGCTGGGGAAGCACGAAGCAGAGCAGCTGCAGGTGAAGGCCTGGAGCTATAGCGGTGAATCGAGCAGCAGCCTTACAAATTTGTGAGAGGGGAAGACCGTTGGAGGACAGTGGGAGGAAGATTTTTGTGGGAGAAAAGTGACACAAAGTCATCTGGAGCTTTGACTATTGTGACTGCTCCTTGTCCCCTCACCCCCCGCTCTCTTTGTCACACTGGGAGTGTGCCAGCAGTGTACAGAGAAGTTGCCCCCCCCCCCTTGTGCTATATATTAGGCTAGTATGGCAATTTGGATCTTCTTCGGAGGTCGCTGGCCATTGTAGATTTCATCGGATCTCCAAGAGGATATAAGCACCCCAGACTCACTGGGCACACGGCAGAGGGTGTTTGTGCTCCAGGCACCTGGGGGGCATGTGGTGTGGGGGCCCGGAGGTGAGTGGGGAACACAGCCTGTACGTGGGAGTGGTGTTGGGTTTGGTCAAGGGAGGTGGTGGTGCCGGGTGGTCTTGGTGCGGGATAGGATGTCCAAAAACAGGGGAAAGGCGCCAGGGACCCCGGCGAAAGGGGAGAAGAAATCTCCAGAGGGGACGCTACAGAAGTTATGGAGAAAGGAGGAGGGGGCGGAGTCCACAGAAAGGAAAGAGAGCAGCAGGAGCGAGAAGGGGGCGGGCCCTGGAAGAAGGTCAAGGGGAGGAAAGGGTCACAGAGAAGCTCCTGGAAGACTGCTTTCAATCCTTTGGAGATAGCATGGTTCGCGTCATGCAAGGACAACTTCACAAAATGAAGGCGGCAGTGACTTAACCAACCTGGGCTCAAGGGTGGACACCAATGAAAGGGCCCTCCAACACTTGCCAGAAGACTCTCATAAAGTGCAGGAATGGGTGGAGAGTCTGGCCAATGCTACTCACAACCTTGAGCTTCAAACCGAGGATCTTGGGAATAGGTCTAGGAGGGCCAACATCAGAGTAAAGTTTTTACCGGAGTCTGTCTCAGATTCGGACCTCCTATCGACGGTGAGGTTGTTATTTGCTCCCCTTGCTGGTGTCTCGAGCCCAGAGGAGGTCAGAGTGGACAGGGCTCACAGAGTGGGACCCAGAAGGGATGAACCCGGTGTCCGACCGCGTGATGTCCTAGTGGCGTTGCACGAGTACGCTCAAAAAGAGAACATTTTAAGGGCTGCAAGGGGGGCGGATGCCATCAGCTTCAATGGGTCATCGATTCAATTGTTTCAGGACCTCTCGGCTATTACTCTCAATAAGAGGAGGCAGATGCACCCCATAACGCAGGAGCTGCAGAAGAGGGGCCTGAAATACAAGTGGACTTTTCCATTTGGCTTGGTGTTTGAGCTGGACGGAAGACAGAGAAGGGTCACATCAATGGAAGAGGGTGCGTCCATCCTCGGGATAGAGGTGGACCAAGCCTCAAGTGAATCGTTGGATGGGGGGAGAGCTAGTCCCAAACGTAAAGAGTGGGAATGGTCAACACAGGTGCCAAGGAGGAAAGTGAGGAGGAGGAAGGGCCCGGCGGGGGTCCCCCCTGGGGGAGAGGCTGCGGGTGTGCGGGGAGAGGCAGGGGGGGTTGCCAAGTTGACTTCTGGGTTACGTTCTGATTGATCTTTGGGGTACCCGGGGAGGGGTGTTAATTGCAGTTGAAATGGCTGGGGAGGGTTGGGGTCATGGTGGATTACCTAGGGGTCAGGGATGACCTGCCAATGGGGTTGCTGGGGTGGGGAAGTGGCACGGCTCCCGAGGGAGAGGGTCGGGGGGGGCTAGAGGCTGGCAGTGTCCACCCAGTGAGGGGGGGGGTTTACGGGTTTGGTGGGGGGGTTTCAGGGCATGGGTCTTGGTCTTGTCGGAGGGGGAATCGTGGTGTTTTTGGGCAATCGGTGAAGGGTTGAAAATCTTGTCCCTGAATGTCAGGGGTCTGAATTCACCGGTTAAGAGAAAAAAGGTGGAACTCATGCTGGCGAGGGAAAAGCCTGACATTATTAGTCTTCAGGAAACGCATATACAAGAAAAGGACAGAATGAGGGTGAGGCTGAAGGGATTTGACCGCATCCATCAATCGAACCGTCAAGGGAAGAAAGGGGGGGTCCCCATAGCCCTAAGAAATGGTTTGGAGGTTGTGGTTATAGGCTCTTCCCGAGATGGTTTAGGCAGGTTCCTCGTGTTGAACCTTCAAAGTGGCAGGGAGGTTTGGTCGGTGGCTACCCTATATGCGCCTAACATAGGGCAGGATCACTTTATACAAACTATGTTGGGTAAACTGGAAAGGGTGGCTAAGGGTAGCATAATACTTACGGGGGATTTCAACTTAGCCTGGGACCCGGCGAGGGACAGGAGTGTGAGAATCTTTCATGCCCAGACTAAACCCTCCAGTGAGTTACTGTCCAAAATGGAGAACCTGGCGTTGGTGGACGCGTGGCGGATAAAGAGGGGTAATGATAGCGGGTATACCTTCTACTCTCATGTGCATAGAACTGCCTCTAGGATAGACTATGTATGGTTGTCCCGTGCTCTGGTCGGAAAACTCAGGGAAATTGAGGTGGGCGCGATTTCGATTTCAGACCATGCCCAGATTGTGTTGGAGCTTGCACTTCCGTCTCGGGCAGGGGGGCTATGGAAGTGGAAGTACCCTTCTCATATTTTTAAGGATGTGGTGCTCCAGGAAGAGCTGCGACAAGAAATGGTTCACTTCTTTCAGAAGAATGTTACGGAGGGCATGGACCCCGGGATAGTATGGGATGCTTTTAAAGCCACCATTAGAGGAGCGATTATTGGGATCAAGGCGAGGAGGGAGAGGGAATGCAGGAAGATGGAGGAAGATCTAGAGGCAAAGTTGAAAGTGATCATGCAGGAGCTGGCTGTTAGACCCTCCGCGGAGGTTAGACGAAGGTACAGGGTGATTAAGGGCCAGATGGATACGATAGTCTCGACTAAGGCTGAGAGGGCTCTGCTGCACCTTAAACAGAAGTATTACGTGAAGGCGAACAGGGCGGATAGGTTGCTGGCAAGAAAGCTGAGGAGTGAGGAGAAGGATAGAACAATACTGAGAATTAAGATGGCGGGGGGAGGGAGGTGATGGAGACTCATGAGATCAAAAGGGAGTTTGCGAGGTACTGTGGAGAAGTGTATAGATCCGATAGCGCAGTGGAACAGGATCAGGGGAGGTACCTGGAGGGATGTCAGCTTGTCGGGGCCGATGTGGCAGACAGGGAGGAGCTTGAGAAGGATCTAACTATAGAGGAGGTGCACAAGGCTATCGCGGCCCTTCCCCTCGGCAAAGCTCCTGGGCCAGATGCGTTCACAGCAGATTTCTATAAAACCTTTAGGGACGTACTGGCCCCGAGACTGCTTTCTTTATATAATACCTTCGGAGGAGGGAACGGGATAACCCCATCTATGGAGGAAGCGAAGGTGGTGCTGCTCCCTAAACCGGGCAAAGATCCTACATCGTGCGGGGCATATAGGTGGATCGCTCGAATTAACTTGGATGCGAAGATCTTTACTAAAATATTGGCGTCTAGGCTCGAACCCCTTCTTCCATCCCTAGTAGAGCAAGATCAGTCTGGTTTTATTAAGGGGAGGCAGACGCACGACAACACCAGGAGGATTGCATATATTATAGAGAAAGTGAATAAATCTAGGATGGAGGCTATTGTGGTGGCCCTTGACGCTGAGAAAGCCTTTGACAGAGTGGAGTGGAGCTTTCTCTTTGCCACCATGCGCAAGATGGGCTTCGGGGACAGATTTCTGGGTAGGATAGAGGCAAATTATTGTAATCCCACACTGCACCTGATGATTAATGGGGAGGCGTCCGATCCAGTGGCTGTATCTAGAGGCACGAAGCAAGGCTGCCCGCTGTCGCCGCTTCTTTTTGCTATTTATTTAGAGCCGCTCTTGAGTAAAATCCGACTTAATCATGAGATCAAAGGGGTGATGTTTGGGGGGAGGGAACAAAGGGTGGCCGCCTTTGCGGACGACATGTTGCTAACCCTAACGAACCCCTGAGTATCTCTGGAGGCAGTTGACAGAGTTTTTGGGGAGTTTGGTCGACTTGCAGGGCTACGGATCAATAAAAGTAAGTCTGAGGTGTTGTGCTTACAGATAGCCCCTGGGGTGGAGAAGGAACTAAGGGAAAGTTTCGAGTTTGCCTCGGCGAAGGGTCAAATAAGGTATTTGGGGACGGTCATCACGGGTACGATAGAGCAAATGTACGAGGCAAATTATCTCCCGATATTGGGGACAATCAAGGGGCTGCTTTTGAGCTGGGGTCCACTGGCTGTGTCCTGGATAGGCAGGGTTAATGCCGTAAAGATGGCTATTCTTCCAAAATGGTTGTACATATTTATGGCATTACCGGTCAGGGTACCAGCCCCTTTCTTCAGAAAATTGAGAAAGCTCACTCAGGCCTACATATGGGGGTCGAGGAAGCCTAGACTTCTGAGTAGGCTGATGCAAACGCCCAGAAATAAGGGGGGCTTGGGGGAACCAGATATGGTGAATTATTACCGGGCAGCCCAGTTGCGGATACTACGCGACTGGTTGAAGGATGACAGGGGGAAGGTGTGGAGGGAAATGGATAGAGCGGTGGTGGGTTACGGGCTGGAGGGGGTTCTGTGGCTGCCTCGGGAGGATAGACCCAGGAGGATGTACTGCAGTGCGATTGAGGAATTGGTGGGTAGGCAATGGGATGAAGCGGTACGGAGATCTAAGTTCACTACCTTCCCATCGCCTCTCACACCCATTTTTGCTAATCCTCAGTTCACCTCTGGGCTGCGGATTGAATCCGGATTTGAGGCGTAGCAAGAGGGGGGTTGTAGGTGCCTCAAGGATCTTTACGGAGGAGGGCAGGTGAGGGACTTCTATAACTGCAAGAACACTTTCGGGGTGGGGGAAAAGGAGCGATTCCAATATCTGCAGCTCAGACACTGGGCCCAACACCCTGTTATAAAAGGGGCGGCCACTAGGGAGCTTACCCAATTCGAGAAATATGTTTGTACTAACACAGGGGGCAAACATCTTGTGGGGGATCTATATAGGCTGCTCAAGGAGGGGGGAGGAGGTGGGTAAGAGGGATTTTATGACTAATTGGGAGAAAGAAACTGGGCAAACAATTTCACTGGAGCAATGGCAATCCTTATGGGCGCGGATTCCCAGGCTGACTAACTCTTTACTACTTCAAGAAATCTGGGTGAAGCTGATGTATCAGTGGCACCTCACCCCCCACAGGTTAGCTAAAATATATCGGCCTGGAACCGGTACCGCCTTATGTTGGAGGGGGTGTGGGGAGGAGGGCACCTGGGGACACGTGTGGTGGCTCTGCCCAAAGGTGGTCCCGTTCTGGCTCAAGATTTGTGAAGGGGTGCGAGACATGATGGGCACTGCTACCACTGGGGGCGCGAACAAGGGGTTGTTTATGTTGGGGCTGGATGGTACCCTAGACAAGATACGGACGAAGGCTCAGAGGAAACTATATGTGATCTTGGTGATGGCGGGGGCTCTGGTGATAGCACAGAAATGGAAGGCAAGGGAGGGGCCCACGGAGCATGAATGGGTAGGAAGGATTTGGAGGTTAGCGCCACTGGAGATGGTGACATATTCATTTAGAGGAGAGTATCACTTGTTTCTTTTGGACTGGGATTTGGTGTTGCAATTTCTCAAACGAGATTCCAGGGCTGCTTGGTGCCTGCGTAGCATGAAGCTTCTGGGATTAGCGTGATATGGGGTGAGGGACAAGGAGAAGGGGGTGGGTCGGAAGGGGAGGACTCTGGAGCATGAGTGGATCCATCCAAGGGAACTTGTACTATGTGTAGAATGGGTGGATGGTGGTGAGGGTAGGGTAAAGTAAGGACACTATAATGGACTGAACTTGAGAGAAATATAGTGATGTATGCCAATAAAAAGTTCTATGGAAAAAAAAATGACGATACGCCCGAGATTGTTATACCAATGTCAGGCGATGCCCATCAGAGTCCCAAATACATTTTTTAGATCCTTGAGCAAAATAGTAATGACATATTTATGGAAAGGCAAGACACTGAAGGTGTCGATGTCTACCATGACGGCTCCTTGAAACTGCGGAGGCCTGGCGTTTCTGCATTTCCGTAGATATTATGATACAGCCCAATTGGGGGTAGTGAAGGAATGGCCATCTGAGAATCCACAGAGCATATGGGCACGGTAGGATAGGGCGGTTGCGGGCTCGTAGCTTTCAGGATTACTGTGGATGAAGAAACAGCATAGACTTTAAAATGTCAAAATTAGTAAAGTGATTGGGGTAGGCATTGAGATATGGAATAAGGCTGTCAAGAGATGTGCACTAAAGGTGAACCCCTCCCCATTCTATCCAATGTTTGGGGATCCGGAGTTTCAACCGGGGATTGATCCAAGAGCATATAACAAATGGGCGATGGGGGGGCGTGGCCAACGCTGATGGCGTAAAGACGTGACTGTGTGGAGCTCCCGTCCCGATCCTGGCCTAGATCCTTTATTCGACCCTTATTCCTGGCCCGATTGTGTGCCAAAACTTATACCCAAGTGGGGGAAGTGATTCTGACCCCGTTCGGCGCTGGAACGAGAAGAATCGGAACCAGCGTCCCCGAAAACGCAACCTCGGAACTGACGCCCCCGAGCGAAACAAGATGGCGGACGACAGCGAGGCCTGACGGAGGGGCGGACCGAGCGGGCTGCGAGGCGAAGGGAAGAGGTTCCATCGGGCTTCGCCTCCCCTGTCCCTACGCAAGTGGCGGAAAGTCCCCAGCAAAGTCATCGTCCGAAAGACCGGACACCCTCGCTTTTCCCTGCTCCTCGGGACTCGTCCTGCCGCTGGATGCCACCGAGCACATGAGGAGACCACCACACTGCCAAGGGGAGCGGACGGAGTCACATCCATCGCCCCGGGACCACTGCGGAGGGGACACGAGATGTGCATAGCCCACTGACGCGATCTGCTGACCGCGAGGAGCTCTGTGCGAAGGAGCGGCGGAGACCTAAACAGGGGCCCTCCTCCTCTCCCCCCGAACGGACGGCCCGAGGACTGAGGAGTGAACAGTTTACCCACCAACGCACCGGTAAGCCTGCAGACCCTATCCTAGCGCTTGGGAGCCGGAACTCGCCTGTACCATAGACGACGGGGCCCAGCGAGGCCACGGCCCGGAGTGTCGGGAAATCGCTGAGTGCCCTGTCGCACTGCCGGGGGAACACCCTGCATCGTGTCGCCAAGGAACACCGCTGCTCTTCACTGAAATACGCCGTCCTGTGGGGCCGACGGAGGGCTCATCCCTGTTACCACACTACCAGGTGGGACAAATGTCTACTTCGCGCAACAAGAACAGGGGTGCCACAATCATGGACTCATTCTCAGGGGCTAAACCCAAACAGCCCAACCAACATGAGATCCCCACGCAGACTGAAACCCCAACAACTGCTACCGACCCCAGCAACGCCCAAGTGCTCCAAGCTATCGCAGCACTCCAAACGTGCATGGAGACCAGGATAGACGAACTCAAGGTGGACATGCAGCTAATCCGCCAAGACGCCCGCAACATGGCAGAAAGAATAAACAAAGTGGAAATAAACCTCCGGGACACCACGGACACTGCCAAGGACTTAAAGCAGAAAGTCATCACACTTGAGAGGCAAGTGGCTCATCTTGAAGCGAGATCCGAAGAAGCAGAGGGTAGAGCCCGCCGCAATAACATCAGAGTCCTGGGCGTTCCGGAGGGGATGGAAGGCGCTGACCCCACAGAATTTATCGAGTCCCTACTAATGCAGGAAGTCGGAGCTGGCAAACTCACACAGGGCTTCTCCATCGAGAGAGCCCACCGCGCCCTACAAAAGCGGCCCCCTCCGGGATCACACCCTCGCCCAATGATTGCCAAGGTCTTGAACTTTCGTGACAGGGAAACAATCCTCAAATTCTCGAGGGATGGAGGTGACATCAGACGCGATGGCTCCAAGATTGTAATCTATCCCGATTATACCCCGCAAGTCCAGCGAGCCAGGAACTCGTTCATACCTATCAAAGCCCAACTGCGGAAGTTCGACCTTAAATACATGCTACTGTACCCCTCGCGCCTCAAGATTCTACACAAAGGTAAAGCCGTCTACATGGAGACCCCGGCGGCAGCCACTATGTGGATGGAACATAATAACCTGGCCGAGGGAGAGGACCACGTTTCGACACCCAACGGCTAAACCCAAACAGATCCGATACAACAATGATTGATTAGTTCTCTCAAGGACGGGAGTTCCGCGGACCACCCCACAGACATCGGCGCAACCCACCCCACCCCAAGCATGGCTGGCCCAAGGCCAACACCACAACCGCACCACATGACCTGGACAGGCCGATGGGTAGCGGATGCCCCCGAGCGTTGTCCTCCCAGAACAGCTGCTGGGAGCAACACACAGTTAACTTTTTTGTTCAATCCACCTGTTCGAGTGGAAGTTAAATTCGTTTATAAGTCTCCGATTAACACGTCAACGCAACAATCAAGGCCAACAGGAAGAAAGCAGAGCATAGACCCTGGGGGCGACCACTCGGCACACAGAGCTGGCTCAAGGAGGGTGGAGCCAGCGCCCTGGCCACATTGCCATCATCATGCCCACACGCCTTAAAATCGCCACCTGGAATGTGAGGGGCTTAGGTACCTACTTACGCCGGAACAGAATAAAATCCTATCTACACAGAAAGAAGATAGGGTTGGTCCTATTACAAGAAACACATCTAACCAAGGAAGCCATGGCAGCACTCCAATCATACTGGGGTGGACAAGGGTTTGGGTCCACATACTCCAAATTCGCCAGAGGGGTGTTCACCTGGATCAGCCCTCACATCCCCTTCCAGCTCACCAAAATCGAACAGGATCCCGATGGAAGGTATGTCATAATTCTGGGCCACATTGAACAAACAGAGATCTGCATAGTCAACTCATACCTCCCCAACAACAACATCCCTGCGCACCTCACCAAGTTAAGCACAAAGATTGCGCCCTATAGAGATGCATTCCTTATCTGGGGAGGCGACTTTAACTGCATCAGTGACCCTGCACTCGACAGGTCGACCCCCCCCTTGGCTGGCCCATCAACTGCCACCACCGCCCTGAACACCATGCTGAACCGCCTAGACCTGGTCGACATCTGGCGGGAACAGCACCCCAAGGATCGTGGCTATTCCTTCCACTCCTCACCGCATAATCTTTACACCAGAATCGACTACCTCTTCATTGGCAGAGAGAGCTTCCCCCAGATCGACTCTTCCAACTACCTGGGCCGCACCATCTCTGACCACTCTCCCCTTGTAATTGAATGGAACATCACTGGACCCAGATCCCCCATACCCACATGGAGGATGCCCACTGAGGCACTTAAAGACCCCGAGTTCAGGGAAAGCCTTAGAGAAACCATAGAGAACTACATCAATGAGAATAAAGGCAGTGTAGCCCACCTAAGCACGGTCTGGGATGCTCTCAAAGTGGTTGTAAGGGGAGAGGTCATAGCAAAGGCCGGAGGCATGAGGAAACGCCTAAGAACTGAACTCGAATCACTAGAAGCTGAAATAGAACAGCTAGAATCCAACACCCTGGACCTCCAACCACAGGAAGTCAAGCTGGCCAGCTCTAGGGCCGCCTGCAAGGAAGCCTGGGACAGATTGGCCAAATTTGATTATATCACCAGAACCAACAGAACGCACGCCCATGCCGACAAACCTGGCAGACTACTCGCCTGGCTGTGTAAGAAAGAACACCCTAAGTTCCCGACCACTGCCCTAAGAGATGCCGATGGCACGCTACAAAGGTCCCAACAGGGAATTAACGACACCCTTAGGCTGTTCTACACCCAGCTGTACTCCCACGCTGAAGAGGTACCCCCCGAGGACATCTCAAACACCCTGGACGAAATTGGCTTGCCCCTTCTCCCCCTGCCACACAGGGAGGCTCTAGATGCTGACATCGATATAGAGGACATAAAAGACGCCATTAAGTCACTGGCCACCTGCAGGGCACCGGGCAGTGACGGGCTGCCCGCTGAATTTTACAAAGCCTATGAGCCGGAACTGTCCACGCTGCTACACGAGGTATTCCAAGAAGCCTACGAGTCGGGCACCCTGCCCGAGAGCATGCGAGAGACTTTATTGGTTCCGCTCCTCAAGCCTGGTAAGCCTGCGGATGACTGTGACTCCTATCGCCCTCTCGCTATGCTCAATTACGATGTTAAAATTCTCACAACCATATTGGCCAAGCGGCTGTCCAGGGTGATCGGAGAAGTGGTGCACCCCGACCAGAGTGGCTTTGTGCCGGGCCGCAACACCACTGCCAACCTACGCAGATTACAACACATATTGTCACATCCCTCTCACACTGGGCAAGCCCACACATTACTTTCTTTAGACGCCATCAAGGCATTCGATTCAATTTTCTGGGAATGGCTGATTGCGGTACTCAGGGAGTTTGGCTTCGGAGAACGATTCATTCGCTGGATCATAATTCTCTACACCAAGCCGCGAGCACGGGTGAAGACTGGTCGACTCATATCCACGGCATGGGATATACAAAGGGGCACACGGCAGGGCTGTCCGCTCTCCCCCATGCTATACATAATAGGGCTTGAACCCATTGCCATTTTTTTCAGGAAACAATTCTTTGATGCTGGTATCAGGATTGATGGGGTGGACCATATAATTTCCCTGTACGCGGATGATGTTCTCCTCTACGTGAGGGATCCGCAGCTGAATGTCCCAACTATGCTGGAGGTCCTTGACAACTTTGCCAAGGTGTCAGGCATACACTTTAGCAAACGCAAGTCCTGTCTGTTTCCGCTGGGCGCCCTCAGGGACACACATGTTGATGACCTCCCCTCACTGGGTATAGGATGGTGCCCCACTACGTTCCGCTATCTAGGCATTAATATTTACCACACGCCTGAACTCATGCACGCCAACAACACGGTAGCGGCACTTCCCCCCTTGCGCAAGTCAATCGGGTTTTGGGCTCGCCTCCCCCTATCCATGATGGGCAGGGCTTCCATCATTAAGATGATCGTCCTCCCCAGATTTCTCTATGGCTTCCAAAACATTTCGTATTACATTAGGGCTCCCTTCTTCCGTCTCTTAGGGAAGATACTTACAGACTTCCTGTGGGGAACTAGTAGGCACAAATTTGCATTATCCACCCTGACCCTCCCTTACGAGCAGGGAGGCATCCGGCTCCCTGATCTGGAGCGTTACTATCTGGCTGCTCAACTAAGCTTTGTGGCTAAATGGCTAGCCGATGATGTTACCCCTGAAACACTGCTCTTACAGCACTCGACGGCCCCAATCCGATTAAATGAACTCATTTGGGCCCCTCAACGTCTTGTGGGGGGGATACCCTTCTTAGCTACCCTGGGTCGTCAGGTATGGCAAAGGGTTAAAAGTCTTCTCCGCCTACAGCACAGTTACAATCCAGACACACCGCTCTTAGCTGACCTATGCCAGAACTCAGTAGACCTTGCCTCTATTCGACACTGGGAAAGGCTGGGAGTATACACGTGGGGGGACCTATACAGTGAGGGCACTTTCCGGGACTTCTCCTCCTTGCAGCTCGATGATGGCGTCCCAGCCGGTCAATTCCTTTGGTACGCAAGGATCCGCAATTTGGCTAGAACTAAATGGGACACGTGGCCTGAGGAGCCCGAATCCGACACCTTCATAACGCACCTATACAGCCTGGGAGACGGGTGGAGGCCTGTGTCCCGCATATATAGCCACCTAATTGACAGGCCTAACCCCCGCAGCAAGGACCTCAAAACCAGGTGGGAGAGTGATTTGGGCCACGAACTGTCCGAAGCTGAATGGAATAGAGCATTAGCGTTCCCCAATGCGGTATCCAGAAACTCTAGATTTAAATTAATTCAACTCAACATGCTATATCGATCATACTTGACACCGCTTAGAATAGCCAAAATATATAACCTACCCCAGCATAACTGCCCATGGTGTGGTAGAGATGAAGCCAATCTATTACACATGTTCTGGGGATGTGTCCAGGTCCGGAGACTCTGGGCGAGAGTTGAACTCCTCTGCAGCGAGGCAGGCATGACCAGATATGAATGGACTCCGTCAGAGTGCCTCCTCGGAACGTACCCCAGACTGGCCAAGTTCAAACACTCAGTCAGACTAATGGATCTGGTATGCATTCTGGTCAAAAGGACCATTGCCATGGCTTGGAAGCGACCCAGAGGCCCACAATACCAGGCATGGCACAACGAACTTGAGCGCTGGATAGGGGCGGAAACTTCAGCTTGGGAGAATGGTCTTACCACTTCCCCCGAAGACACGAGCTTGGGACTTGCTGCCTGGAAAACACTCACCTGGGCCTTACTTAACCCCCCCAATGACGATAAACCCCCCTGAACAATCAGCCCCCTGTTGACTCACAATACCTGAAACGGAACACTGGCACAGTATCCAACCTGTGCTCTCCTGCGGCCAGACCCCCCCCTTTTTGTTGCTTACATCATTGACATTATGGAGACTCGTTAATGTTGTTATTGTTTTGTTATTTCTGTTTAATTGTTTCTTCACAAAAGATCTATTTTGATGTATTCCAAATTACTACCACTGTGATTGTTTGGATCAGTGACGCAACTGTTTTATAACATAAACCCCAATAAAGAAACTCGAAAATAAAATAACAAATGGGCGATGGTAGGGTGCAGGACTATCAGAGATATGTATCAAGGAAATACCGTCAGAACATTTGAGGACTGTAAACGGGTCATGGGGTTGAGGGAGAGAGATGCATATAAATATACCCAGTTGAAACATTGGTTGGCAACTTCTAACATCAAAGAGGCGGCCACTTTACAACTGACACCATTTGAGACATATTTAATAACTGATACAGACTCAAGGAAATTAGTTTCGAATTTATATAGATATTTGAATAATCAGGAGGAAACCATACAGTGGAATTATATGAAGCAGTGGGAAAGGACACTAGGGAAGGAGATGACAAGGAAACAGTGGGAGTACACATGGGGTATCATCCCAAAGCTAATCCGATCCATACAGTTGAGGGAAATGTGGCAGAAAGTGCTTCTCCAATGGTACTTTACGCCCGAAAGACTTCTCGAAATGTTCCTGTCTTCCTTGGAAAATTGTTGGAGGTGATGTAACGTAAGAGGAGATTTGAGACACATATGGTGGAAATGCCCGACAATACAGCACTTTTGGGATGAGGTGTGAAAACAGATGAGGGAAATGACACTGGGTCTAATACAACCCAAGGAAGTATGGATGTGTGGAATTTGGGAACCGGGACCAGGGGAACTTACACAGAATCAAAAAAGAGGCTTTATGACACGGTTGATAGCTGTATGACTGGTAATAGCTCAACGGTGGAAACAGAAGTCTGCACCCACGATATATGAATGGATCCTAAAAGTGTGGAATTTTGTGGCCCTAGAATGGGTAACTTACAAATTGCAGGGGCAACAAGAGTCATTTAGAAAAGATTGGGGTCAGGTACTGACGTTTTTGCAGAGTGACTACATGATTCATTGGTGCCACCATAAAATAAGGATTTTGGGCCTGCTGTAAGCAAATGATTGTAAACATGAAGACTGTATTCTGCACCAGGAAGGGGGGGAGGGAAATAGAAGGGGGGGGTGGGATTGTTGATAATATGTATTATGAAGAAAACAAATAAAGAAACATGTTAAAAGAAAACTCAGAGGACTGGGAGCAGATATAAGAAAAAGCCATCTCTCCAGTGAAAAGGATACTTGGATAAGCAAAGTTTGTCGATTACAAGGTGACCAAGGACGATAAGCGGCACCAAAGATATTATCGCATCTTGTCTGGATGTACCATGGCCAGGCTCATGTGGTAAAGAAGGGATGATTATGTAATTTAGTAAGTCCTGGTTTGCCCCAGATGTCCCCCAAATGGCTCAAGAATATTGTATGTGATGCATATTGTATGTGTTGCACCATCTGCCTCCAGAATAATGTGGGGAAAACTGTACATACCATACAGGTAAGACACCCTACGCCTTATGGCCGATTTGTAGTCCTGCAGATAGATTTCCTCCAGCTTTCCATTGCAATAATGTGCAGAATTGTCTTGTTATTCTGGATGTGTACCCCTGTCGAAGGGCAGATACTGCAATAGTTAAGATACCTCTCAGAGATTTTGTACCTGGGTGTGGCACGCCTGTCAGTATTACCAGTGACCAAGGGTCGAACTTCGTAAATAATGATGCATAGTTACAAGAAGTAATCAGATGGGTTCCATGTGATAATGTCGCCTGGAAAAAAGTTGGCAGGTTACCCCACATTTGCTAGGACGGTATTATTTACATCATTATCAATAACTTTATTCGGCCAAAAAGGCCATCAAAGTACAGCCTAACAATACATTTCTTAAAGACAAACATTCCAAAACATTTTTAGGGAAAGAGAGCTATAAAGAAAAAGACACCACCCTCCTTAAATACCACAGTGCAGATCTCTAACCACAGTTCAGAGCTCTCAGCCCCAAGCCCCAACCCCATCATTTTGCTCCCATAGCGTCGGTAGCCGAGAGCAGTAAGGTTCGCCCCAGAGAGAGGACCCTTACTACTAAAGATGCCAGAGGGAGCTACGGACCAAGGGTGTTGAAGGAGCTATTGAATAGGCTCACTGAAATTACGCTTCTTCGCGACCACCCATACTCATTACATATTCTCAGAACATTATTTGCCATGAGGGCATCCCCAAAAACTAGATTGACAGAGTCTAGGGGCGTATCATTCGGGATTCTAATATATGCCACCAGGGCATCCTTTGTCACAAAAGCACAATCCCCTACATAGTGTAGCCAATGTAGGCATTTTTTCCGAAGGGCATCCTTTGGTTCTCTTCTGCTGGCGGGCAATGTTGGTACACCATGGAGGAACAGAGTTGTTCTTCTGGGTCCTTTACAGGCATTTTGTCTTGGTAAGGGCCTCCCAGGGACAAGGTCATGTGTATTGGTTGCCCTCCCCACAGAATGCTTATTGCCCAAGATCTTTGGGGCAAGATGCAACTTGGGTGAGGGCTCAGGCCCCGGGGAGTGGGCCATTGGGGACTCTGTGTTTTGGGAACTGGAATTTGAGCAGCCTCTGATTTTCTCTTTGAACCATGAGCGTCCGGGGCACTGGCGGAAGAGGGGAGACGGGAGCACTGGGGAAATAATCCTGCACCATCCGTTGGGCCCAAGGCCCCATGCCCATCCCCAAGTGAATCAACTCCAACCCTACACACCGCTCCTTCCCCCCTGGCCTCAGTCATGCTCCCAAGAAGAGCCGCCAATAGTTTTTTTAATGTCTGCCAGTTCGATAAGAACGTGGTCACAACATCAGCCCTGGGCACTAGTTGAATCTTTGGGTGAAGAGGCTGGAGGGACCGATGCCCTTGCTTAGGTGGCTTGGGCGCCCTAAGTGGGGTTAGGCATAGGAAGGAGCTGGCCCCAGAAGGTGCAGCTGACGTAGACTCACTCCAGGTGCTGCAGGGGGGGCTCAGAGGGTGCTTCCCCTCACATGGTCCTTCATGGCCCCGGTCCATTGAGTCTACTGCCGGGTTGGAAAGAAATGACGGAGGGTGAGCAGCCTCAACGGCCAGGGCCGTCCACGGTTGGGGGGCAAAGCAGGTGGTAACAGAGGCAGGTCTTGGGAGCGGCTCAGGAGATATTAGGGCCATCGCTGGTACCAACGGTAGAGCCGGTGGTACACAGCCCCCGGTGAGTTTAGCTATCCTCTCACATCCATTGCCCAGGCTATTGAGGAAGCCACCAGCAATACAGTCAAAACCTCCACAGGTGGTTAGCAGGTTAGCATTGAACACTTGATCAGCTGTAGAGTTGGCAAATGAGTAATTCCGAGCATGGTCCCGAGTGGGCCCCAAGTTGTGGGAGAAACTCACCCTAAAAGCTTTGGCTAAGGGAGCTTAAGTGCTCAGAGCCTGCCCCCCCCCGCCCGGAAACTACCCCCTAGGCTTGTATAAAATCAGTGGTAGCGGTCGCGGGAACAGATACATTGCCTGCACTTGCGCCCACAAAATAGACTCCAGTTCCCAGACCATCTCCTGTTGCTTTACAAGTGTGCCATCCCCCCGCCCCCTATTCTTCGACCAACTCTGATTCTGCGGTCCACTTTGGACATGGGGGGGGCAGATAGATTTGACATAAGGGCTGATTTGGAGAGGAAGAGGGGGGCAAGTGGGAGAGATCCTCCACCTCTGCACTATCAGCCAATTCCTTGAAATAGGCCCCTGGCAGATCAGGGCTCTGTTGTGGGGGAGATCAGCAGCTTTTCTCACCTTGCAGAATCGAAGTCTGCTGGTCCGCTGGGTAGTCTGTAGGGTACTGCAGCCTTGCCGTTCCTTTGGGTCTCCACAGGCGGTGGGGCGCAAACACTTAGGCGGGAGCAAATACCCGCGCCCTTGCTCCCTGCGGGTTATTTACTATTATATACTCCTGTCCAAGAATACTCAGAGAAAGGGCTTGAATTTCTTGGGAGTGCACATTGGGGGAAATGTGTCCCCCCAGCGACCTTTTCGCAGGCGACTATCACTGGTTACCATCAAATGCAATTATACCATTGTGGGCATTAAATATGATGATTAAAGTTACAGCATATGCAGGGGACACTCTAAATATCTTAAAGAGTCCTCAAAAAGTTCTCAAGCCTTTTTCATTCTAGTGCTCTCTATTCTTTGGTTTCTGGCTACAAGTTACATATAGATAAATCAGAGACACCCCCCAAAATCTATACTGCCATAAACAGGAGTTTTTTAATTCGGGTATGAAATGGTGTCTGAACGGTATCAGATATTTGGGGATACATATATTATTAACAATTAGAAACATAATTAAACAACATTTTTTGTGCTTACTTTTTAGACTTAATACTCCTATTAGCTTATTGTATTTAACATGGTGGGGCTGCTTAGAGGTGATTAAAATGAGGATTCCTCCTATTGTAGTACATGTGCGTTTTATGCTTCTCCTTTCCTTCATGGCTTCTTTCTTTAAAACAATTGACATCATATTAGCCAAATTTCTATGGGAAAAGAAAATACCTCTAATATCCCTAAACAAATCAAAAAAACTAAACATACTGAAGGTTTTACATTTCCAAATTTTAAATGTTATTCTGTCATACTTAAGCAATCACAGCCGTGGTTTTTACCAGACTATTGTATTTGTCCCCATCATGGTTGATGTTCGAAGGACGGTAATGTTCTTGCTGTGAATTCTCCTCCCACAGATTCCTGATCTGGATAGAGATTTCCCCAGCAAAGCGGATCTTGGAAAATGTCGACAAGAGGCGCAGTGCCGCTCTCATGCTTGACTTTACACAGGACGCTGGTGTCCATACATAAATTGGCTTGGAGGATAGCTCTGGGGCAACACGCTCGCCTTGGAAGCAAGATGGCGTGGAACAACACAGGTTCGATTCCCGAGTCCTCGCTTAGAAACCTCTGGGTATTAAGCGTGTTATAAATAACCAATTACAATATACACTACTCCCCCTAACCTCAGTTTCCCACCTTGCCCCCAACCCGCTGTGCTCAGCAGCCAAGAGAATCATTCCACAGACCAAGGAAAGGCTCTTTGGGAAGTGTCAACCCTCTTTTTTTGTCACAAGCTGACAAAGCTTTGAATGCACCTCCAGGACTCTGCCCCCAGACTCCTGCCAGCAAATCCTACCCTGAAAGGTCAGAAATAATTAGGACACACACACTGGACAGATACACGACACATATAGCGGTCAAGTGGAAAGCAAGTACGCACTAATCAATTTTACTGCCCTGGACTGATTAGGTGGCTGTCCTTTTATTCAGCTAATTAGACACAGGATGAGGTGAGAACAGCTCCCTCAAAGCATCCGCTCTAGACCAGGCTCAAGGCTACTGTGTCCTTCAGGCAGAAACAACATTGTTTTTCAGAGACAGGTAATGGCAGAGGAACATATTCTGACATTTCAGAGAAACCGATAAGAAGTCCTGCTGATTATTGGACAGAAACAGAAAAGGGAGATGCAGGGCAGAGGGAGAACACGCTGCTAAGCAGTAAGAGAGATCGGAGTGACAAAAGATGGAAAGCTACATAACAAAATGAAAGCTGTATGCTATAATAATAGATGAATTAAAAATGTCACTAAACATTTTGCCTTCTTTTTTACATTTTTCTGGGTTGTTTAACCCATTTTTTCCCCAAAACACCTCTTTAAACTCGTCCACAAGAAAGCTTTCCTAAGCGCGGTAGACTGGGTTTGGCGACGAGAAATCTGTGGGAGGAGACTCCATAGAAAGGACATTACTGGTAAGTAATTGTTCCTTCTATGGATTGCATCCTTCCACAGATTTCTCAATAGCGCAGATTGAGGCGGGCCTCAGAGACTAGAAAACTGCAAAACGACCATGCAAAACTGGGCATGCAAGCAAGCCCCTCCATAAAACTAAGCTGCAGGGCTTTGCAAGTGTGTGAAAACACACCCAGTTTGCAGCTGACAGATATCTTTCAAAGGCACCCCTCTTTGAGTGGAGGAGGCGACCGCCTTCCTAACAGAGTGGGCTCAAAGTCCTGGAGGGACCTCCTTCAACACCTTTTGATAGCACTCCGCTGTGCACAAATCAATCCAGCGAGGTAACATCTGTTTGGTAACTTCATGGCCCAATCGTGCCTGAGAGAATGCTAAACAACTGGTCGTCCGAATGAGAAGGCGCTGTCCTCGCCATGTAGCTCAGTGCCCTTTTTGTATGCAAACTTGCCTCCTCTGTCGATGGATGATGCAGCGGAAAAAACACCAGCAACTCACTTCTTTAATTAACGTAAAATTTCGACACAACCTTTTGCAAAAAAGGACTGACATCTTTGACAGAGGTCCCCAGTTGGAAACGGCCCTTCCATTAAATATGACCATTGCAGACCCACTTAAGGCTTTGGGGCAGCAAACTTGCTTGATGCCGGTCATGGACATGGAACTTACCAAGAAGTATAAGCTGTCAAGGGGTGACCAAGCTTTCCTTTCAGATCACCCAAACCGCCAAGGCCTAATCGTCCAGGCTGCAATGGTAAACTCATACCAGTCGACGTTGACACTTTTCCCCAGATAGAGAGGCAAATAATTGATGCTTTAGCTAAGAAGAATTCCTGTCTCGAAGCATAGTGTGCTCTGGCTAGGTTTTCACATATTATGTGGAACGTAGTGTCAGAGGCGTCGTCCCATCTACCGGAAGGGGAGATCAGGGATGGCTTTCAGGTCATCATCAATGATGGAGAGGAGGCCGCCTGTCAGGCCTTCCAGGCTGACTTAGACACATAAAACAATGTCAGATTGTCTATGGGGATGTCAACTGTTCTGTGTAGGACCTCATGTCTTTCTAGGTGCATTCTAGGTTTTTGAACATGGCATTCGACACAAACACCTCTTTGGCCCTAAAGCTGGCGAATCCCTGGAAAGTAAAGATTTGAAGATGAAAGCTAAGTTCTTAGGATTGGCAGTCCAACAACCTGCCCTTTCCTCCTCATTTGCCTTTGGGTCTAGAGGACGAGGCTTCCACTGCTAAAATCCCTTTGTCAAAAATGCACAGTTGTCCCAGGCCATAGGTCAGACAACGTCGAATCTGGCTCTAGAAGCGGCAACTGTGTCAAACTCTCTTTGAGGCCTCTCTCTGTTTTACTCCCATTGTAGGGAGGTTCCCCGAGCACTACAACAAATGGTAAGAGGTCACCTCTGAAGCTTGGTTACTGCAATTAGTCATTCAGGACTATTGCAGCCATTCCTTTACACACCTCCGAAGAAACCTCACGTTCCCCTGCTCAGACCCATAGTAAGAACTCAAGAAATAGTTGCTCACCATTTTGGCATGAGAAACCGTGGAAGATGTCCCCTTTCCAGAGAGGGGACAGGATGACATTCCCACTATTTCTTAGTACCTAGGAAGGGGGATGGAATGCATCCCATCCTAGTCCTTTGGGGCTTGACCAAGTTCATTGCTTTGACTGAAAATATTCCATCCTCAATTCCGGGATGTAGCTCAAGGATTGAAAAAGCAGTCCCGGTGGATATCTCAATGACAACGGTTGACGTCAATGCACTGACGCCTACAGTAGTAATGTTCGTACCTGATACACCGACATTCACCGACTTCAAGGGGGGCAAGTTCAAGGGCGTGTGACCAGGCTCCAGATGTCGGTAGATGGCAGCGACACAGACAACCTAGATGCCCAAAGCCATATCAGTAGCAGCTTTCATGAAAAGTAAAAAAATGTGCTGGTTAAATGCACCTCCTCTCTAGGCACCCCCTGGATGGATAAGACTTACCCCATCCATCAGTCGGTCGAAGAGTCGCTATCGTCCTGCCGATAACATCTTTCGTTATTTTTGGTGGGAAGAGGAGTGGTGGGTCTCAATACAGGAGTTAGATCGGTCATCCTTCTTCTCCGGGATCAGCCCTTAGGTGTCGTTGTATGAAGACTTCAGGCTCAAGCGGGCTGGCTACTTTGAAGGGGGTTGTCCTAATGCCAGCTTCGCTGTACGTTCCCTCAATACCTTTGAGTTGATCGACTGGCACAAGGTGCACTGCTCCACTTTGTGATTTCTCCCAGACACAACACAAAGATAATTGTGCATATCTGAGATGGACATTTTGAAATTACAGTGCCGGCAGCATTTAAAACTTGACTGCTTGGGACCGGCATTGTGGCCCCAACAGAAATCTTTGTCCAAGAATGTTCTGATACAGCATGCTGAGCGTGTGGAAAAAAAGGAATTGAGGTTAGGGGGCATAGTGCGTATTATATGGATGGATGTCAACATCATGTCTGGAGTCAAGGAGCACGAGAGCCAAAGAAAGTGTTGATGAGCCGCATTGTGCCACCCGGTTGAGATTTTGCGAGATCAGCTGTGCTGTAGGAATATAATTCATTCTTTAGCTTTACTTCGGTATAAAACACAATATGATATACACAAAAGCAATTTCAACAGAGTGAAAAAAATAACCTTTGGCAACAATAACAATCACAATAAATTACTTTTAAAAATGTAGGAATATACTCATATCAATCAAATGGTAATTTCAGTTAATCCTGCTTACCAACACTCTATTTCAAAGCCCTATTCTGTGCTTGATAAATAGCAAACATAGGTTAATGCATTAAAATATTGTTATACTACTGTAGGGACAGTTCATCAAGTGCCAATGTATAAGATCATGTGTTACATGTATATGTTATGCCTTTAAACCTGTGGTTAGAGTAACCTGAGGCAGAATGATAATAAGTATTAGTACTCAAGATACTGTTTTCATTATGACTGTTCTCCTCAGCCACTCTCTATATATACATTTCTCTTTGGTGCTTTTGCAAATGTGAATAGCTCCTTAAATTGACCTAATTACATAGTGTAAGAGCCTATGCCCCAGGTACAGTCTACCATAGGGCAGGTACAGTGGATAAATTAGTAAGAAATACTCTTCAGATTCAATTCTAATCTGACAATTCAGACATTGTTACGCTCACCTGGCTCCCACAGAGGCGTCGATCGGAACTGGACAGCTGCGGTCTCCACCAATGTGACGCGTGGGGCCGAGATGACGGACTGGACGGGCCCACCTAGCTTCGTTTGCTTGGCCCGTAGGAATATTCTTCTGCAAATGGAGAAAGGGAATTAACCACCCGTGGAGTTGAGCGTAAATTCCCCCACCCCCGCTGTTCTCCCCACAGATCGCCTTTGATGTCCCCTCTTATAGTCTCACCTGATGGTTTGAAAAGATGAGCTCTCCATCCTGCATTGAGCGCAGGGGCGCGTTGATAACCAGTTGCTTCACTGGCTCGAAGGAATTGGTGAGTTCCAGAACAATATTGACTCCGAGATTCCCGGCAAGACGCCGTAAGTATAAAGTTTGTAAGAGTTCAAATGCCTGACTTTCACTCTTGTCCGATTCCTTGCAGGTTGCAGCTTGACCCTAATGAAGAGTTCCTCGTGGCAACCGATAGTATTCTGGTAAGGATTTGTATTTTCCAACACAGTTCGATAAAATAATGTCAATATGTAACCTGTTGCTTTCTCCCTTATTCAGGCGCTGAGAGAAAGTATGAAGTCTTGGGGAATAATACCTCCGGCGGTAAAATCAGTTAAGTCTATTGTGGTGAGGAGGGTTACCCTTGTTAATCCCTTTGTTTCACCTTGCTGTCCTTTTGTTTCCCCTTAGGGGCTGGGGTTCGGCGAAGATGCAGTGGAAGCTGCGCCGACCCGTGAAGAGGAATAGTACCCCCGGTGGTAAAATCAGGTAAGTCAATGGGGGGTAACTAATATTCCTCTGTGTATTCCCTTGGCTCACCTTGCTGTTCTTGTCTTCTCCTTAGGTGCCGGAGTGCGGCGGGAACATGCAGGAGGATGCGGTGGAATGTGAAGATGCTGCGAAGGCCGGTGAGTTCAGCGCGGCGCTGCAGCAGGCGAGGCGACGCGCATAAAATAACTTCTTTCTTCCAGCTCGAAGGCGCAATGGATCGGGAATTTAGGTAAGGATTAAAGGTATTGCTCTTGTTCCAACCTTTTCTCCTTCTTTCTCCCTTTTTCTTGGAACTCCAAACTCGAGGCGGGCGTGGCAGAAGGCTGGATGCAGACTTGCAGGCACGGTGAGCGTTACGCTGCTGGGTGCAGAATAACGCGAAGCATGTGCTGCTCTTCGGGCGTGGTTTAAATAGCCTCCAAAGTAGTCCCAGGTAAGTATTCCTCCCCAGACCCGCCCGAGTAAAAAATAGTCCCTAAGTAAAGTAGTTCCTTCCAAGCCTCCTTTTGCTTGGAGCTCTTGCAGCATGGTCTGCATCAGGTAAGTTTGCAGCATGGTCTGCATCAGGTAAGTTTTAATCTATGAGCCTGGCGCCATAGGCGCCAGGACTGGACCCAAATAGCCCCTAGCAGGGGTTGTTGGGCTTGCTTAGGATAACTTGATGCCTGCTTCCGGGGTTGCTGGACGTGGTCTGGGTCCCCGGGGGTAGGCATCATGACAGACATTTGTTCGACTTGCTTTTGTTCCATTTACCAAGTAACTGTGCTATCGGCAAGGTACCAAATCTAAACTTAATGTACAGTGAACGCATCAGTTTGGGTCTCATTTGGTCTAGATAAGCCTCATAGACTGGTTCATTTTTGTTTTCCCCATACACTCTCAGTAATCTGGAGGGTAAGACTTTAGCTAACAAATCCAATGTGCACTTTTTGTAGGACTCTTTTATTTTAACTGTTCTTCTCATGTTGGAATCAATTTGCAACAGGTTTATCCAGAAGTCCATACAGACTACATTGAGTGGAGTGTTTCTAATATGATCAAACCACAGTAATGATGAACCGCCTTCTTGCCCAAAATTTTCAGTTACTGCATCCCTGCATTTGCTCAGTTCTGGTACACACCACAACCTCAACCAATAGAGATGTAGAGATGGGGGTGTGAGGGGTGGGGGGGGTCTGTGATAAATCCTGTCGAGTCATCACCAAACCCCAGCCTAAATTCTCCTCCCATGTGGCTAGGGGAAGGCAGCTGCTACCTGATCCTAACCCTGGGGTGGTATCAGGGGGTGGGAGGGATCACAGTGGTGACTCTGCTGGGAAAGCCAGTGTTATTCATCTTCTTCTGGAGGATGAAAGTCAAATCATTCCCAGATACCTAATGGCATGTTATCAATGTACAAGTCCCTCCCATATAACTACCCAAAGAACACGTTATAGAAAATCATCTAGACGGAATAAGGTGTGTTCCTCAGGAGCTCCAAAATTCAATATGAAAACCTTGAATTGTCTTGATTCTGCATTAAGTAGAAGTGCTCACTCTAATGTTAAGTCACAAACTCTTTTCACAACCTTCCACTACTCTAAGAACTCTCAATATATAAAACAGTCAGAACTAAGTACAAAAAGACCAATACCATTATGGACTTCAGTACCCATGATGCTTATGGTACTGGGATGAGGAAGAAGGGCTCAGAGGCAGTGAGGATTCAGAATGCTGTTTACCAAAAGGTGCAGTCTAGTTGTGACAGACCAAGGCACCTGAGTGTGACATTTAAATCCCAAAATGAGGCACAGCAGGAGGAAAGAGAGGAAAGAGGTGAAGGAGATCTCGAAGGTCGTGCAGAGGGCGTAGCTCTTAAAGCAGAGGCTGTTCGAGTTGCAGGAGCAGCCACGGAAAGGAAAACGCCAGTAGAAGATGTCTCAAAGGGTGAAGGCAAGCAGAAGTGCAGAGCACACACAGCGGGAAGCGGCATGTCAAGAAGAAGCCCAGCTGACGAGGAGATGTGCTTCCAATTCAGTATATGGCATGTCAGTGAGAGGGGAGATGCAGAAGATCAATGGAGCTGTCAGAGCTCCAGGAGACAGACGCGCAGCTCACCAAATGTACACAGAAGCAGAGGAGAGAGAGAGCGCGAGCAGGACACCGGAGGGCTGCCACAGCAGTTGACCACAAGAGGGAGCTGCCGAGGAAAGCGGGTGAATTGGCCAAATGCAAATGCTGACCCAGGGGCACTCTACACAAGAAAATGTTAAAACCGAACAATTAATGAAACAAGGCAGAACCGAATAATTTTGAATATTGAACAATTAAAGAAACATAGCAGAACTGGCCAGAGCACAAGTACCCTTATAGTGGACTACAATTGGGGAAAGCTTATAACCAACATTGCCAACAGCCAAGAGGCTGTCAGAAAACTACAAAAAAACAACAAAGGCATAAATCCCTTTTTAGGACCTATACATTGGGGAGAGCTTATATCCTGGATTGTTAAAAGCCAAGAGACTGTGAAACAATACAAAGGCAGCAAGGGCACAACTCTCCCATTCTGGGATATCAACTGGGGAAAACGTGTAACCCAAACTGCCAACAGTCAAGAATCTGTCAAGAAGTAGTTAAGAGACACTTTGAGAATAATTCTTCAATGTTAAGTTCTCAGTTTGGGGAAAACTGGACCACACATTACCAAGAGTCAAGGAAGAAAAGGCAGTTATTGTTCAGCCCTCCTTCCAAGAGACAATGCTGTGGAGAATCGTGGAATCAATATTGCTGCCAAGTTTGAATGTAGTTGTAAGAGTTTTCTTCCAGGCAAGCGGGTCCACCAGGAAAGGGCTCATAGTAGTTAGTCCTGGCAGGCTAGTATACCAAGAAAGAAGAAGATGGTTTGATGAAGTATCTTTGTGGCAAAAAGGTGTGGTTGAAAGACCTTTGTTGAATCAAAGAACGTATTAACCTTACAAGCTGTGGCATCACCTAGAGTAGTTGCTGTGCTATCCAGACAAAAGTAGTACATTTAAAGAAGGTGCATCAAGAGTGGTTGCTGTGCTCTCCTGACAAAAGTAGTTCATTTGAAGAAGGTGTGATATGCTAATAATTGTTGGACATTTTGAAAAGAAAAATTGCTTTGGTTTTGAATTTATGTTATGAAAGAAAGACATTTAACTTTCCAAGAAAAACACTGGAAAATATCAGTTGTTTTGAATTATGAACAAACATTTGAGGATAGGATATTTTGCGGCGTGAAGACACAGTGGATGGAAAATACTTTTTGTGTTACCTTGAATAGAACGTTGTTGAATCAGAACTGTGCTCAAAGTATTCATGAATTGATCCAGTGGAAGGGAGCCCAACCCTGGTCACAATGAGTACTTTCAAAAACCTTTAAGTTTGAATTGCTACATTGTTTTGTTGAACTAAAGATAGCCATACGTTCCTTGTATAATTTTGTGGTGTGTACTAGTGTGAGGGTCAGAGACTTTATGGACACTAGGTCACTCTTCTTTAGTTTTGGTTGGCTAGGTAGAGATCTCCTTGTTAGGAAAGGGCGATATATGCATTCATCCCACCCTTTTTCATTTAATAAATGGCAAACTTTGAAAAATCTTTCCCTTTGTGTCCGTATCGCATTTCTGACCCCTCACAGGTCTAAGCTTTAAAATTGTAGAAGAACATGTTACTCTCTTACCTGGTAACGTTCTTTCGATGGGATGGTCCGACGAGGTATTCCATATCTATGACAGTAATCACCACAGCTGTGCTGCTTCGGAAAATCTTCGGCGTCTGCGTTCTGCGTCGATGACGTCGATACGGCACCCTCGAGGACCTCCTACGACAGCCGACGTCACTGGATGTTATAAGTAAGACGCACGACACCCGTAGCCTCAGTTGTAGTTTTTTCCCAGAACGTGTGCCACCAGTCTTCTCCCAGTCTGACACACAAAGCCTTGCGGAAATGTAAGCTGCAAATCGCATAAGAAATTCTGTAGCGGGGAAAGTAGGGAGGGAGCGATATGGAATACGTCGTCGGACCATCCCATCGAAAGAACGTTACCAGGTAAGAGAGTAACTTGTTCTTCGAGGGGATTGGGTCCTCCGACGTATTCCATATCTATGACAGACTCCCAAAGCAGTACCAATGCAAGGAGGTGGGAAAAGAATTTTAGAAAACAGAAATTTAGCATGCCCAATCAAATTGCGGAGTAAAGGACCGCCTTGCCAAAGGCCAGATCCTGCCCCCGGATGGAATCGAGGGAGTAGTGACGTACAAAAGTATGTACCGAAGCCCAGGTGGCTGCATCACAGATGTTACGAATAGGAACACCCCTCTGCAGGGCAGTAGAGGCAGCCATACCCCTGGTAGAATGGGCCCGTAAGCCAACCGGTGGGTCCTTACCCGCCAAGCGGTAACACTCGGAGATAGCCAAAATAATCCAGCGAGACAAAGTCTGTTTCGTCACAGCCTGTCCCAAACGCTTTCCAGCGTAACCAATGAAGAGCTGATCGTCCACTCTGACCCGGGACATGCTTGAAATATAAAAGCTTAAAGCTCTCCTAGGATCAAGCCTATGGAGCCTCTCCTCTTCCTTACCAGGATGTAGAGGAGGATAAAATGCCGGAAGAACAACCTTCTGGCCTAAATGAAATTCCTACACCACCTTCGGAAGAAAAGAAGGAAAAACTCTAAGGACAACCCTGTCCCTATGAAACACAGTGAAGGGTGGCTTAACTGAAAGTGACTCTAACTCACTCACTCTGCGAGCGGAAGTGACCGCAACTAAAAATACAGTTTTAAGAGTCAACAGTCTCAAAGGGCATGAATGCAAAGGCTCAAACGGAGCACCCATCAGAAACTTGAGAACAAGGTTCAAATCCCAACCGGGCACCTGGAAAGGTGACAGAGGGAATACATTAGTGAGCCCTTTCAGAAACTGAGAAATTAAAGGAATTTTAAAATAGGAACACTCTTCAGACGAGCGCTTAAATATGGACAGCGCCGCCAGGTAACCTTTAATGGTACCCACTTGAAGGCCCCTGTGGGCCAAAGAAAGCAAAAAAGACAGAACCATGGGAATTTCACATGCAAAAGGATCCACATTCTTAACCCTGCACCAGTCACAGAACTTTTTCCAACGGCAACGGTACAGGGACTTTGTTGCGGGCCTTCTGGCCGAAACAACACCTCCATCACGTCTTCAGGGAGGTCCCAATCCTTATACCTCAACCTTTCAGAAACCAAGCGTGAAGGTTGAGGGATCTGACCTCTGGATGGAGAACCTGACCCCCCCTCCCGTGAGAGCAGATCGTCTCGGTAGGGAAGACGACATGGACAAGTCAAGAAGGTCCGGGTACCACGTCCTCCGGGCCCACGCTGGAGCAATGAGGATCATCCGGGAACCGAACCTCCGTAACCTCCGCAGTACTTGCGGGATGACGGGGACTGGAGGAAACACGTACAGCAGTGGGAATGACTACTCCACCACCAACTCGTCTCCTAAGGCTCCGTTTGGAGGAAATTCCCACGAGCAGAACCTCTCGCACTTCCGCTTGACACTGGAGGCGAAAAGATCCACTTGAGGGGTCCCCCAAAGGGCAAAGATCTCCAGGAGAATCTCCTGAGCCAACTCCCACTCGTGAGAGATCGCGCTCTGCCTGCTCAGAGCGTCCGCCGTCTCGTTTTCGTCTCCTGCCAGATGAACTGCCGAGATCGAAACCTCCTGCTCGATTGCCCAGAACCAGAGCTGCATCGCCTCTCTGCACAGAGGAAGTGACCCTGCCCCCCCTTTTTGTTGAGGTAGTGCATGGCCACCGTGTTGTCCGTCAGGATCAGGACATTCTTTCCTCGCACAGTCGGCAGAAAAGCCTTCAGGGCTAGCCTGATGGCCCTCAGCTTCAACAGATTGATATGGAGTCTGGACTCAGACGGAGACCAACGACCGCTGACTGTCAACTCGTTGGCATGAGCTCCCCATCCCGTGAGGGATGCGTGCGTCCGTCACGATCGTCACCTCTGGCCAGGGCAGCCAAAATGGAGCCCCCCTCATCAGATTGCCTTCGTCGGCCCACCACAGAAGGTCCTAGGCGACCGAAGACGGCACCTGAACAGGGTCCTGCATCCTGCCGGAGGACTGAGACCACTGGAGCTTGAGTGCCCATTACAAAGATCTCATCCGCAACTTGGCCTCTGGCACCAGAAGAATGCAGGATGCCATGAGGCCGAGCAGTCTCAAGAACTCTGAGTTGTTGTCAAATGGGACTTCTTTAAGTTGAGGGAGAAGCCACGCTTGTGGAGGGAGTGGCAGGTGACTGACAGATGATCTAGGACTTGCTCGGGAGAGCGCGCCCTGATCAACCAATCGTCCAGGTAGGGGTAGACGTGAATCCCCCCTTTCCTGAGGTGCGCTGCCACCACTACCATGAGCTTGGTGAAGACCCTCGGGGCGGATGTCAATCCGAACAGCAGGACCCGAAACTGAAAGTGCGAGTCGCCAACCGCGAACCTCAGGTACTTCTTGTGCTTTGGATGGATCGGCACATGAAAATAAGTGTCCTTGAGGTCGAGAGACACCAACCAGTCCTGAAGTTGAAGGGCCTGGAGGACTTGAGAGAGAGTAACCATCTTGAACTTGTCCTTCCTGAGGAGTTTGTTTAAACCGCGCAAGTCCATGATGGGTCTCAATCCCCAGTCTTTCTTGGAAATCAAAAAATAAGGGGAATACCATCCCTTGTTCCTCTCCGCTACAGGCACCAGTTCTATGGCGCCTTTCTCCAGCAGGGGATTGAATTTACTGCGCAAGGAGCGGATCCGGACTCTTCAAAGAGAAATTCCCTGGTGTATTGTCTTGAGGCCTCTGCCGGAAAGGAAGACAGTAGCCGTGGGTTATGATCTCCAGAACCCACACATCTGAAGTAATGGCGCGCCACTCTGCAAGATGCTGCGCCAGCCTTCCCCCAACCGGTGAACCATGGGACATGGCCTCATGACTGAACTGAAGCAGCTGCGGCGTTGCCGGAGGGCAAAGAGGCAAGAGCCTGAGCGGCCTTGGCACCTCGAGTACCTTGTTTTCCACCTCTGGCACTCCTACGGTGGCCCCTTTGACTGGCAGCTCCTCTCGCTTTACCAAAGGATGAGTAATAACGAAAGGAACCTCCCCTCCATTGCTGTCCCCTAGGACGAAAAGGCGGAGGTTGTCGAACTGCAGCGCCCAACGACTTCGCTGCAGCTTTTGAGGTCTGCAACCTCTCAAGGCTCTCGTCAGCCTTGCTGCCAAAAAGATGTTCCCCGTCAAAGGGCATGTTGAGGAGCCGGGCTAGCACATCAGGAGCAAACCCCGACTTCCGCAACCACGCAAACCTGCGTATCACGGTGCTCGCCGCCATGGACCGGCTGACGCAATCTGCCATGTCCAAACCCGACTGAACGGCCTCACACATGGCATCCTTGCCATCCTGAACCATGGCAAGGAAACCATCCCGTTCGTCCCCTTCGGGAATATGTTCAGCCGCCAAGGAAACACAGTTCCACAGAGTGTGCGTGAAACGTGACAAGGCACATATGGAGTTGGCCGCCTGAAGCGCCATACCCCCTGCAGAAAACAATTTCTTCACCCAGCTGTCAAAACACTTGTCATCCCTATCAGGAGGGATGCTAGGGTACAACGCCTGCTTTGCCGGGGCCGTAGCCGCCTGCACCACCAAACTCTCCGGAGTAGAGCGCTTGGACAAGTAGCAGGGGTCACTACTGGCTGGGCGGTATTTTCACGGCAAAGACTTGCCCACTGCCGGGAGACTCTCCGGAGCAGTCCAAGCCGCCGCCACCCTCCTCTGTAGATCCATATGAAACGGCAGTACCGGGTCAGTTGGTGGACCAATGTCGAAGATATCCGTAAGGTCATCCTGAACAAACTCCCCCGAGGGAGCAGACCATCCTAAGTACTCGGTGACCCTTGACATAAGGCGCCAGTACGAAGAATCGGCATGAGTGCCAGGCTCGGGCCTACAAAACTCCATCTCCGGAGAGGTGTCCAGCCCACTAGCATCATGCAGGGACTGCCTCAGGTCCTCGAACTGGCTATGGCCCGAGAGAATCTCGCCTGGCACCGTGTCAGGCACCATGCCATCATCAGAGCCCTCATCCACCTCTGAAATAAACTCCAGATGGCAGTAAGAAGGCACAAAACTTGAACCACAGCCATGCTTGACCTTGGCCAGAGCCTTTCTAGGGGGTTCCACCGAGCCACGGGGTACCCCCGTCAACACAGCCTCGAAAGGCGCCAAGTGAATCGGCGTCCACGCCGAGCGCGGCGTCGACAGCATCGACGGTGCCGACACAGTCCTTGAGGCCGGGGCCCCAAGCGTGTCCCTCGACGGCCGGGACGCAGATGGCGTCGACGACTTCTTCGAAGGCAAGCCCTCGAAAGAGTCCGTCGATGACCTCGGCACCACCGGCGTCAACGTCTTCCGTGAAGACACCACAGGTTCACACGGTCTCGAGCGCGTCGAGGACCGGGACCTGAACCGGGCATGCCGAGAACGATTCCCTTGTCCGAGCGGGACCTCTCCCGCGAATCGTGACGACCACCCGAGCCCGAAGGCGTGCGAGCAGTGTCTCTCGGCGGATCACGACCGACCCCACTCGGAAGCGCGGACGGACCAGTGCCCTGCGATTCAAGAATCGCCAACATTTTCTTCCCGAAGGAAGCCTATTCCTCCGGCGTCGCATGCTTGGTGGGGTAAGCGACCCGCCGACGGGCGGAGTCCTCGGATGAGGACGGGGAAGGCGACCGATGACAGCGCTTCCGGGAGTGCCTCGAAGAGGCAGAAGAGTGGCGAGACCGACTCCGGGACCGAGACCCACTGGACTGCCGACGACGATGCGGAGAGTCGCCCCTCGAGTCGTCCGTCGAAAGCCCCGCAGACCTCGACTTCCTACCGATAACTCTTCTTGCGCTCCCGCAAGGCTTTAGATGTGAGCGACTGGCAGTCGACACAGTCATCCATGTCATGGGCCTCCCCGAGGCACCAGAGGCAGGCGTTGTGCGAGTCCGTAATCGACATCTTGGACCCACAGTCCCAGCACTTCTTAAAGCCCGGAAGCGGTGTGGAAGACGAGGTAGACATCTTCACGAAGAAAAGACTTCACAAACACCAAACAGGTTCGAAGAACTGAGAAACAACAGAAACTCCAAAGAGTCGAGGCGCGCCGAGATTCCCGAAGCGAACACATTTGCGGAAAAAACGGAACTGAGGCTACGGGCGTCGTGCGTCCTACTTATAACATCCAGTGACGTCGGCCGTCGGAGGAGGTCCTCGAGGGCGCTGTATCGACGTCATCGACGCAGGACGCAGACTCCGAAGATTTTCCGAAGCAGCACAGCTGTGGTGATTACTGTCATAGATATGGAATACGTCGGAGGACCCAATCCCCTCGAAGTACTCTTCGGTAATCCCAGTATATTTTTTAGAATATTTGTTTCTGCAACACAATTGTCATGCCCCCAGAAGTCTGTCCCATACAGTGTGGCTTGCCTGGCTTGTGCATTGTACGCCGCTAGAGACCGTCTCACTGCCCCATTCCCATGCTTGTGTGTGCAGTTGGCAATGGCACTGCAGTGCCTGGAGAGTGAGGCACTTGCTTTTTCCATCTAACAATCCCAGTTGCGAGTGCATGTAGATCTTACGCCCAGGTAATCAAATACTTTAATCTGCTCAATGTAACAAACATCTTTCATTGCTAGACTAATGTATTGCTTCTTTTTGTTCTTTGTAAAGACTAATTGTTTTTAAGGCCAGTGGGTGTTAGGGATACTAAGATGGTGTCATCCGCAAATAACAGACAACAATGGACACTTACTAGGACATCAATGGTGCGTCAGTAGAAACGCTGTTATTTGATCAATTATGCAATTTATGCATATTAAGGAAGGGCTTGGTGCAAGAAGGCAGCCCTGCCGCACACCTTTCTGTACCTTGAATAGTTCTGTAATTTCCCGGCCAGCCCCATCTAACTACCGCTTCATTATCATTATAGTAGCGCAGGGGGAATTCCCTGTTTGCATAATGTGTACCATAACAGTGTGCGCCTTATGCTCATTCTTCTGAGTGTAAGATTTTTTCAATTATTAGAGACAGTGATCTTATGATTTATGCCCTACCTAAATCCTGCCGGTCTATGGATTACCATTGAGCTATCATCCGCTGAGCTCTTTAGCCTCCCAAGTACTTCCCTAGCGAAGATTCTTCCTACAGCACCCAGTACGCAGATTGGGCGATAATTTGATGGTAGCACTGCCTCCCACCCCCCACATTATGTAAAGCATAAACAAAAATCAGCATGGTCTATGATTTGGGGACAGAAGTGAAAGCCCTTATGGCATTAAAAAGTCACATAACATTGGGTCCCCACATCTTTGGGGATTTAAACAAATCTGTGCCAAGATTTTGACCGGGCCCGATTTCTTTTTTGAGATTTTTAGAGGTTATTGCCATGGTGATCCAGTCCAGTGAGAATACCAGAGTAGCAAACGCATGTAAACTGCTGACCACATAACTGTTGGTAGAACGGTTTAAGACTCCTGTTTCACAATATAGCTGACAAAAATAACCACGCCATTTTTTTCTGTGACATTTCCCTGCATGGCTCTTTCCTCCCCCAGTGACGCTGAAGACATAAGTTTCAAAAATTTGACTAGGTTCTTCTTTCTCAGAAATGTCCGCCCACGGTGCTTCTGCATGCTCTTTCTTTTTCTTGGAAAAAACCTGCTCATAGATATATCTCGCTAAACTTAATTCCTCTCTTCTCACAGCCTCTAAATTTGTTATACACCATGTGAGCTGACTTTTCAGCAATTTGCATCTTTATCATACCAAGGGACTCTCTTAAGGGTTGGTGTCTTAAACGCCCTACAGGGTTTTTATAACCAAGGGCCCAACTTTCTCGATAATAACCTGTATGTTCCTTAACAGTATGCCACCCCGTACATTAGAATTATCCAGTATTTTTTGTAGAGGTGCCTAAATGAGCCAGTATATCTCGGCTAAGTTTTTGTTCTCCCATTTCAAGGAGCGCCTTGCCTGTCCTGCGATTGCAAGTACAGTGCTCCTGGTGTTAGCAATGATACTCTCAGAGTAGGCATAGAGTATATTCAGAACTGCCATTAGTTGACAGTGGTCACTTCAAAAAAACTTTCGACCACCTCAGAATCCTTTATCAAGGCACACGCCCTTGGGTCAAGCAGGATATAGACAAAATGGCTCATGCGTTTCCCCTCTACAAAGGTTGACTTAGCAAGTGAGGCACCCCTTTGACCTACCATTGCAAGCTCTTATGGATAAAGTGGACCACACACATGCCACCTTAAGCACATGTTTGTGGTACCTTTTGAGCAAGAATGCCATCATGTCAGGAATAGCCCAGGTTATATCTTTTTTCGTCAGAGGCCTTTAGTTGCAACCCAGGTCTCAAATTGGAGATTGTGATCTCCTATAACAAAGGGTGTTTTGGTAAATTCTAGTTTTTTACTAGGGTGACAGTTTAAGTCTCTCCCTCTAGGCTTAGTCTGTTGTAGAAATTTCATAGTAACATCACAGTGCCACTAGGAGGGAAATCAAGATAAATCCCCTGGATGTCCAGGTTATCACAATCTACCAGTGAGGGCACAGGATTCAGGGTGGAGTTAACCTAGACTGCCAAACCTCCACTTGGTCCCCTCCTCCTGGGCCGACTCTGGTCTCTAGGAGGTGTGGCGGATGAGAAGAAGAACACGGACTGTGGTCTTACATCTCACTACGGACATGTGTTTAATTAATAGTAAAAACTCCTAACTCTCCCTATGCTAAAGGTGTTCCCTACCTAACCAAACTAATTAGGGTGCTAGTCAGTCATCAGTGAGAGTCCAAATAAACATCCATCTACTGTCCAAACTAACCTACTCTAACCCTACCACTATTAGAACAACAAAAGGTACAGGAGAATGTCTCCCTTCTACTGTGAGCAGGTTCGTCGCCAAGTTAAGTTCTATAAGGTATCCTGAAGTAGTTCTTGGTAAATACTTGTATTTAGTCACACAGTTCTGATGCTGGAATCTTCCAGGTTTCAAGTGTCCTACCCCTCGATTACTCTTTCTCTCCCTTTTATACTCTTCCTGTCTTATCCTATTTATCCTTGTTCTTTTCTTTTCATTAAGGTTTAACAGTTTCCCTTTTCTCAATGTGCACTCTTAAGGGCCTCATTACAAGTTGGCCGGTGTGGTAATAAAGTGCCGGTGGGGCACCTGAGTTACTGCCACGTTAGAGCTGGTGGTAAATCAGGCACCTTACCGGCAAAAATCTCTGGTATTACTGGCACTGGTATTACTGGAGCTGGTAATACCGGCAGATCCCCCCATCAAGCTTTATTTAGTGACCCAGTGGTCCACCACGACTTGATCATGGTCGTCCACCACTTATTCCTATCTCAGGATTGGGACGCCTTGCGTCCCCCTCAGTTTGTTGCGTCTCCTCTCCATTACGACGCCACATGTCTGACGCTGCACAAAGGGTTCCGTTCTTCATCGGACGCTGCACGTCCAAGCTTACCCCTCATTACCTCGCCAAGCCAGTCTAAAACTCACAGTCTTGTCTCTCAATGTCTCTGCCTCCCAATTTTATTATGCTGCTGTGGGACATCCACAGCGCAACATCACAGTCCTTACTTTGTATTTGGCTTTTATTCTGCATTCTTCTAATGGTTTTCTTCAGCTCAATATAACACAAGTTATTCGTCATAGGAACAATTAAAGTATTTGGATGAAAATAACAAATTCTGATTTGTTCTTCATGTCTTTATTCAGTAGATGTCTTTAAAGGTGGGTTAGTGATATGTGGCACAGGGAGTTTCTCATAAAAACGGGAGTCCTTGTCCCCAGAGGGGGAGTCTCTCCCAGTGAGGTCCCTCTAGCCTCTACCCCTAGCGAGGGTACTGCGTAGCGGGCTCAGCTCCTAGCCTCACAGGGAAAGGCTCCCCCTGTGGAGAAGTAACAGTATCCTGCTTTTCGTTACACAGGTGGTCACGCTCCCCTCTCCTCAGTGTATGTTGGGGTCTGTTTCTTGCCTGTGGGGGTAGATTGAGTCACATGCTCACCATGTTTGGGGCTATGGGACATTCCCAATGCCTCATCATCTGTACGCACTGGGGACTGACTAGTTTTACCCACATTCCCATTGTAAGCAATGCCTCTGGTTACTTCATGGAGTGTCCGGATCTAGTGAGAATGTTTTCTCCAATGGCGTCCATGTACTTGTGTATGCTTTTAACTAGGACCCTTAGGGTTTTTTATCAGTGGCAATATGTTGCTATTGCAGCAACCAGTACACTCCACTATAGGTGGGCTTGGGAAACCCTTAGAATCTTCCACCATTTGATCAATAGGTGGTGACATAACCTTATTTTTGTCCTTCCTAATCATAATGGTTCTGGGTCTCTTTTCTCATTGCTTCTTGGTCCTGGATTGCATGTGGGTCCTCAGAGATACGACCATCACCAAATAAGGTTTGAAAATCATGTTCTGGATGGCAAATGTGGAATTATAAATCATTGAAAAGTTATTGGTCATTTGCTACCAAGAAACCACTTTGTGAATCAAAGGAATTGGTGGAAATGCATAAACTGTCCAGTTGGACCAAGAAATGATAAGATCGTCCCAAACGAGCTGAAGTCCTGCTCACCTCGAGATGCAAAGTTCTAACATTTCACGTTGGTTGCTGAGGGGAAAATGTTGCTCAAGAAGGTGCCACTTCTGAAAATTCTCCAGGAGAATTCAATGCTGAAGCTCCCACTTGTGGTTGACCTGAGCAAGCCTGCTCAGCCTGTTTGCTTCCATATTCTCTATCCCCAGGATATGTTTGGCCTTCAGGAGAATATCATGAGCCCAATCCGAGATTTCCACTGCCAGCCTGCATAACACGGGAATCTGATGAGCCCCTTTTTATTGATGCAATACATGCTAGTAGTGTTGTCCATTTAGATCAACCAACCTTGCTCACAATGGATGGAATAAATGTCTTTGTGGCCAGAAATATATCTCAGAGTTCGGGCACATTGATATGATCTTCCTGTTTCGAATAAGACAAAAGTCTGCAGATCAAGCAAATCTTGTACAATGATGCCCTACTCCAAAATGGACAAGTCTGCTGTTATGACCAGTTCATGAGGAGGACCTGAAAGGTGCATGCCTCGCCACAAGATTTTCCTCTTCAAAGCACCAAAAGACGTGACACAGCACCTCTTTAATGGAAATACGTACCGATTGTGCATCTCTTGGTGCTTGGTTCCAAAACTCCAGCAGGTGTAAATGAACATGCATTTTTTAACCTGACAAAGAGCACTGCTGGTATACAAGAAACAAGAAGCCATCAGGGCCAGGAGGCACTGAAACTACCTGGCCAACAGTCCTTTCTGTGTCAAAAACAGCTTCACTATCTCTCTTGATATCCATAGTTGTTGTAAGGAATGGGAGCCCTGGTGGAGACCCACTGAAAGCCTATGAACTAAATCAAGGGCTTGGGGAACATCTAAGACATCTTTTGGTTGACCCAAGTACAGGTGGATAACTGATACACAGAGAGAGGTGTGTTCCTACCAGTCATTCGTTCAAACATTATTTTGGAATTTCTTTATATAAATTCAATTTGTTTATATTAGCATCTTGTTGATTTGATTGATTGATTTGAATCATTTGTAGCGTGCACACAACAAACTAAATCGAATCCTGGCGAAGATGTAAATATAACAGAATGTAGAAATTAATCGCCCAGTAATGGGGTCATAACAGCAAGGAAGGGAGGCAATTATTTAATAAGATGAGTCTTAAGGCCTGCTCGGAATGCCAGAAAGGAGTTGGCCTTCCTTAAGTTCAAGGGAAGGCTATACCACAATCTGGGCCCAGCAACTGAAACTCTGCAGTCTCCTCGTGGGACGCATTTTGTCCTTGGGATAGTAAGCAACAATTTGTCTTCCGACCTTAGGGCCGGGCGGGACAGTACAAATTGAGCTTATCCGTTAAGTAGCTGGGTACAAGTCTGTTAAGGCATTTAAACAACAAACAGCCGATCTTAAATTTGATGCGATCCTCCACCGCAAACCAATGCAGGGAGCGGCGAAGGCCAGAGGTTGAGGTGTTTTTGGGTGCACCAAACACTAATCTGACTCTTACATTTTGTGCCTCTTGTAGGCGATGGATCTGTTTGGCCGGGACACCCACAAGAAGCCCATTACAATAATCCAACTTGGAGTTGACTAGAGCTCCAACAACCACTGCACTGTCAGATTCAGGTACATTGGGAAGCGCCTGCGGCAGTAACCAAAGAAATTAAGATTATTAGGTGAAATGTTATTTGTCTTGATTCAATCAAGTATTTTAATTAGTTTGAGCATTAGTCTCAATTCGAATTGTGCATAGTTTCTGCACAATATTGTAACATGATTGAACACATGATTGCATAACAGTATTACAAACGGGCTAGAGCACAAGGCTTGTGCGAGTAACACAGTGTGTACCTTATTTTAAAGAATAACAATGCAAACAGAGTGACACACCGAATCTAAAAAATTGAATACAAATAAATTAAAAAATAAATTTAAAAAACGCTAATTTTATTTCACGATTAATCCAGGGTTGATGCAGAGTAGCTGCGTTTCGGCGTGAATAGATTAACTGCCTTTGTCAGGACAGGACTCCAATCTTTCTCAAATCCAAAGGCACGGTCAACAGTAGGTAGAGTCCTCAGCACAAGATTTTTACACAATTGTCTCTTACTAGGCCATTTTCTCTGGTAAAGGGGGATGCTGCATGGAGGTAAATTGGCAAAACAGTCAGGAATGGTAGAGGAGTAAATCCCTCTTTAAATGGTAACCGAATCAGGGGCCAGTTTAGATGAAAGGAGCATGCAGGAGTTGCGTGCACTCAGGAGACAGGACCGACCATCCCAAATTGAAAAGTAAGTCCAATAGAGTCTGGAGGGCTCCTGAGGCAGCCTTGGCCAAGGGAGTTTGACAAATACTGGTAAATATGCAGGTCCACTGTGCACAATCAGCCTCCCCGAACCAGGCAGATCTGCGCCAGCGTGCACATCCAGAATTTTTATAGATCAAGGAGTTGAGGGGGAACAGGTCCAACATCATTGAGAGGCTCGGCTGGTTCTTCTTGGGAGCAGTAAATGGCCTAGAATTGAATCCCTGGCCTATCTCCAAACTAGGAACTGGCTTAAGGGAAGAGGCCATTGGAAAACGTTATTTGGTTCTTCCTAGTCACACCAGAAGAATGGTTTGGCTGCCTTTGTCTACACTCTAAAAATACTCTAAATCTGCCCAAGTCCTAGCCCTGAATCATGCCTCAAGGTAGCTGCCAACTGAAAGGTATTTTGGGAAGGCTTTGTCAGGTTTAGCCAGTGATTTAGCCGTTACTGTGGATGTTTTCTCATTAATGTTGTTATGTTAGGAGTGTTTAAATAAAGCACATTTATCACCTGAAGGCATCTTGGCTCTAAGATGCAAACGTACCATTCGTAAGCCACGATACCTAGTTTAAGAGCATCATAGGTAGGTTGCTTAGGTTTACTTGAGGCAACCCTTTGTGCTCTATCAATTTCCATAGCACATGTTAGTTTCTCTGTGAAAAGCATTACCAAAAGATCTTTGAAGAGATCTTTCAGGTTTGTTCCTCTGGTTCCTTCTTTCAGAAATTTCTGCCAAATGTTATCTCATCGAAACCTATTTTCAAGTTCTTCAAATTTGGTGTCTAATTCTGTGAGGGACGACTGTAGGTTTTTTATTTGATAATTTATAATTGGTTATTTATAACACACTTAATACCCAAAGATTTCTAAGCATGGACCCGGGGATCAAACCTGTGTTGCTTCGCATCGTCTTGCTTCCAAGGCAAGCTTGTTGCCCCCAAGCTTTCCTCCTTAGAGGATAGCTCAGGGGCAACTTCTTCAGTATTTGTTGAAGCTTGAATAGCTACTTTGTTGACGGTTTGATCTATCTCAATCATTCTGTCCCCTAGTGTGTTTAACTCAGATTGCAGTTCTGCTACACTTTTCAAAATATCAGCTCAAAGGTTCGCCATTTTACACAAAAAATTGTCCTGTATGTTTAGCAGAAAGATCATGAGGTCCTCTTTTGTGATGGCAACAGGGGCCTGCTTTGAGAGTCTGGTGCCTGTATGACCACCATGCTTTCCTGCTCCTCTAGCATTTTGAGATGTGGATACATTTCTAAGTGCTGCCCTTGTGCACCTTGCACAGAGTTTCAGATGTGGATTTTCTTATACTTGTAGGAGGTTTCCGCTTTACTTCTTATAAGAAAAACTGAGAATCGGGAGAAAGCGTGGCATACAATTCTCACCAATCACCACTATCCTAGATTGGCAAGCATACTTTTGCAGATTCTCCAAGCACTGGCTGATTGGGTTGATTTAAGAGAATGGCATACAATTAAATCCAGTGATCTAGCATAATCGTCAAGATTTGGGCAATCGATCCAAATGCTAAAATTACCCAGAAATAGCAGTTTATCATTAGAAAGTTTAGCTGAAGAAAAGAAGTCTTCAATATAAGCAACAAAAGAATTTCCAGGCCCACGAGTTCTATTACCCATGATACTCCAGACTGAATCTGATGGAGAAAGTTTGAGTGAAAGTGAACACAATTGAGAAATTTTATCTATTTTGTGTGCATCAAAGTTCATCACAGAAAAAGAGGATTTGAAGATTATTGCAATGCCCCGTGCATATAAATGCATCACAGAAAAAGAGGATTTGAAGATTATTGGATTGCCCAATGCCCCATGCATCTAAGTAAATCACAGAAGAACAAGTTACTTCTTACCTTGTAACGTTCTTTCGATGGGAAGTTCCTCTGACGTATTCCTTATCTTTGATAGATCATCTCCCAGCTTGCTGGCCTCTGAATTTTTTTTTCAGTAGAGGGCGCTGCACGTTGACGTCCGTCGAGCCGATGTCATCACGTGTATAAATAGACTCGCGCAGTGTCCGTTGCTCAGTTCCGTTTTGACGTAAACAGTTGTTTTACATGAATTGGTTATTGACCTTGAAGGAGCGTAAACTGCAACCACAAGGGAAGTATTACTGCGGGGATGGATGGGAGGGGCGATAAGGAATACGTCGGAGGAACATCCCACCGAAAGAACGTTACAAGGTAAGAAGTAACTTGTTCTTCGAAGGGATTGTGTCCTCCGACGTTTTCCTTATCTTTGATAGACTCCCATAGCAGTGGTATGTAATTGGAGGTGGGAGTAAAACGCCATGTTTCCTTTTAGGAATGAACAGAATGTAATACGGCTTTGCCAAACCTAGTCTCTTGACTAGAGGAGGAATCCAGGTTGTAAAATCTTCTGAAGGTATGTGCGGACGACCATGTGGCAGCCGCACATATGTCTCGAACCGGAACCCCTCTTTGGAGGGCCTGGTTGAATGAGCCCTAAGATTTTGAGGAGGCTCTTTCCCTGCTAGTTTGTAACATTCCAGGATGGCCAAAATAATCCATCTGGAAATGGTTTGTTTTGTTATCGGTAGTCCCAACTTGTGCCCTGAGTAACCTACGAACAGTTGGTCTGCTTGCCTAATCCTAGCAGGTCTGCTGATGTAAAAGCTTAAAGCCTGCCTTGGGTCCAGCCTATGAAGCCTTTCTTCCTCTTTCCCCGGATGGGGAGGCGGATAGAATGAAGGTAAGGTAATTTTCTGAGTGATCTGGAATTCAGAAACCACCTTTGGGAGGAAATTAGGCTTCACCTGTAGGACAACTTTGTCTTTATGAAAAATTGTACGAGGGGCTTTACAAGATAGAGCTTGTAATTCGCTCACCCTTCTAGCAGATGTTAAAGCCACTAATAAGACAGTTTTAAGGGTGAGAAATCTTAGTGAACAAGAGTGGAGTGGTTCGAAAGGAGTACCCATCAGGAAATTTAAGACTAAATTTGAGTCCCTTAAAGGAACCTGGAAAGGTCTTGGAGGGTAGACATTAGTTAATCCCTCTAGAAATTGTATTACTAAGGGTAATTTGAAATACGAAGGCTCCTCTGCAGTGCGCTTGAAGATCGATAGCGCTGCGAGATAGCCCTTGATAGTACCAACTTGAAGGCCTGAATTTGCCAAGTAGAGTAGAAAGGATAACACTGTTGGTGTACCACATGAAAAGGGGTCGATATTCTCTTCTCTACACCAGCTGCAAAATTTGTTCCAACGGCAGCAGTATAAAGACTTTGTTGCTGGCCTTCTGGCCGAAAGCAACACCTCCATGACGTCATCAGGGAGGTCCCAATCCTTGTATCTCAACCTTTCAGAAGCCAGGCGTGAAGGTTGAGGGTTCTGATGTCTGGATGGAGAACCTGACCTCCCTTCTGCGAGAAAAGATTCTCCTTGAGTGGAAGACGAATTGGAGGGCAGATGGACATGTCCAGAAGGTCCGGGTACCACATTCTCCTGGCCCAGTCTGGGGCAATTAGGATCATGGTCCTCCGGAATCTTCTCAACCTCCTGATCATTTAAGGAATGACAGGGACTGGTGGAAACGCGTACAGAGTGGAAACTCCCAGTCCACTACGAACGCGACCCCTAGACCTCCTCTCGGGGGAAATTCCCTAGAACAAAACAGATTGCACTTCCTGTTGGTACTGGTGACGAACAGATCCACTTGAGGGGTTCCCCAAAGGGCGAAGATCTCCTGAAGGACTTCCTGAGCTAGTTCCCACTCGTGGGAGACTGTGCCCTGCCTGCTCAGAGCGTCCGCCGTCAAGTTCTTCTCTCCGGCTAGGTGAACTGCCGATAGAGAGATTCCTTCTTGAATTGCCCAAAACCAGAGCTGCATTGCCTCTCTGCACAGTGGCAGTGATCCTACGCCTCCTCTTTTGTTGAGGTAGTGCATGGCCACTGTGTTGTCCGTCATTATCAGGATATTTGTCCTCTGTACAGATGGCAGAAAAGCTTTCAGCGCTAGTCTGATTGCTCTCAGCTCTAACAGGTTGATATGTAGTCTGGACTCCAATGGAGACCAACGAACACTGATGGACAAGTCGTCGGTATGGGCTCCCCACCCCGTGAGTGAGGCATCTGTGACTACTGTTATCTCCGGCCATGGTTGCCAAAACAGTTCTCCCTTCAAGATGTTTTTCTGGCAGGCCCACCACTGAAGGTCTCGAGCCACCTTGTCCGGAACCTGAAGGAGGTCTGTCATTCTCCCTGAGAATTGCGACCACTGAGTTCTCAGTGCCCACTGAAGAGATCTCTTTCTCAGGCGAGCCTCTGGCACAAGGAAGATGCAGGATGCCATGAGGCCTAGCAACCTCAAAAAGTCGAAGGCTGGGAGACGTTGGGCATTTTGAAACTTGGTGACCATCTGCAGAATATCTTGAGCCCTCACCTCTGGTGGCGAGGCTTTTCCCAGGGAAGTGTCCAGGACCGCTCCAATGAACTGGAGTCTCTGTGATGGTATCATCTGTGACTTCTTTAAATTTAGGGAGAAGCCCAGTTTGTGAAGGAAGTGGCAGACATAATCTAGCTGGATCTGAGCTTGTTCTGGAGATACAGCTCTGATCAGCCAATCGTCCAGGTAGGGGTAGACGGGAATCCCTTCCCTCCTTAGACTTGCAGCCACTACCGACATTAGCTTGGTGAAGACCCTCGGGGGGGAGGTCAGCCCAAATGGCAGAACTCGAAATTGATAATAAGAGCTGCCAATTGCGAACCTCAGGTATTTCCTGTGTTTGAGATGGATTGGCACATGGAAATAAGCATCCTGGAGGTCCAGGGATACCAGCCAGTCCTGGAGCTGGAGGGCCTGAAGGATCTGAGAGAGAGTTACCATCTTGAACTTGTCCTTACTGAGGAACTTGTTCAATTCTCGTAAGTCCAAGATAGGTCTCAGTCCTCCGTCTTTCTTCGGTATGAGAAAGTAGGGGGGAGTACCAGCCCTTGTTGCTCTCCGCTACAGGTACCAGTTCTATGGCACCTTTCTCTAGCAGGTCTACAATTTCCTGCAAGAGGAGAGGATCTGGAACTTTCAGAGAGCTGTTCCCTGGTGGATGACTCTGAGGGATGCGTAGAAAAGGCAGGCAGTAACCTTGGGCAACTGTCTCCAATGCCCAAGCATCTGACGTAATAGCCTGCCATTCCGTCAGATGTTGAGTTAACCAGCCCCTTATTGGTGCCTTGTGAGGAGAGTCCTCAGAGCTGTTTGGAGGCGGCTGATGCAGATGCCGAGGGTAAAGAGGCACCTGCTGCTGCTGCTGCGGCTTTTGTATTTTTACCCCGTCCACCTCGGGTGAATTTTTTCTGACCCCTTTGAACCGGCTGTCCTCTGCCTCTTCCAAATGCGGAATAGAAGGGAAAGGACTTACCTCTCCAAGAGGTTCCTGAGGGGCGATATGGTGTCTGACGGATTGCAGCTCCTAGGGATTTTGCTGCTGCCTTTGATGTTTGTAGTTTTTATAAACTGTCATCCGCCTTCTTACCAAACAAAGAAGAGCCGTCAAGGGGCATATTCAAAAGTCTGCTTTGCACATCTGGAGCAAAATCAGACTTTCGCAACCAAGCAAATCTCCGGGTTGTTTTACTTGCCGCCATGGCCCTGCTGATGGGGTCAGCAGAATCAATGCCAGTTTGAAGGGATTCGCACATAGCGTCTTTACCATCCTTGATGATGTTTAGGGACGCTTCCCTTTCTTCTCCCTCCGGGAGGCAGTCAGCCGCTGATGAAGCACACTCCCAAAGTGTGTGGCTGAACCTTGCGAGCGTACAAGTAGCATTGATGGATTTCAACGCCATGCTACATGCAGAAAGACTTTTTTGGCCATAGAGTCATATCTCTTATCACCCCTATCCTGTGGAACAGTAGGGTAAGCCGATTTACTACCTGATGAAGTAGCTGCCTGAACAACCAGACTCTCCGGAGTTGGGTGTTGGGATAAATATTCAGGGTCAGCAGAAGACACTCTATATTTAGCTGCTACTTTTTTGTTAACCGCCGGGATTACCTCCGGTGTTTCCCAGTTTGCCAATTTTCTCCTTTGTAATGCCGCATGAAATGGCACCACAGGATCCTCCTGTGGACCTTTGACCAAGATGTCTGTGAGGTCGTCTTGCTGAAAAGCAGGTGAGGGTGTGGACCACCCCATAAACTCTATTATCCTTGCCATCAAGGTTCTATAAGGGGTTTCAGCATGTTCCCCTGGGTCTGGTGTGGCAAATTTCACTTCTGGGGAAGTGTCCAACCCACTTGCTTCCAGTAAGGATTCTTGGAGGTCTTTCAACCTACCTTCCTCAGAGGTAAATTCCTCTGGTACAGGAGTTGCAGATCCCTGCAACTCAAAAGGTCTTTCCTGATCCGAATCCTCCCCTTCTTCATAAATAGATGATAAGACTCTGGAGTGATCAGGTCTTGAAAATGGTATAAATCCCATTTCCAGAGCAGAAAGGGCCAAATTCGTCATGATTGGCTGAGAAAACGTCGACGCAGACGTTAAAGGCTTCGAAGCCATCGAAAAAAGCGTCGAGAAAGGTGGTAGAGGCCTCGATGAACTCGAGAGTATCTGGATTATACCCGGGGTTGTCGACGACATTCTCGTGGTCGAGGCTCTGGGCATCGCCACTGGCTGTGAGGTGGCCGTGGGTTTGTCCTTTCTCGGCGTCAAAGACGGCCTCGACTCGACTGACCTGTGCGTCGAAGAACCCTTCAATAACGGCGTCAAAGACGCCGATCTATGCGTCGAAGGGATCTTCAACGACGGCGTCGAAGACACGACTTTGCCTTTACTTGAGGGTTTGTGACGCTCTCGAGTGGCTTCTTTCGCCGGGTGCTGCGACTCGCAGCCTTTTGATTTTTCGGGTCTTTCACCTAGGGTATCACCCTCAGCAGTCTTCGAGGGGGTCGAGGCCGCTTTCTCGAAGACGCTCAGCATCTTTTTCCTGAATTCCTCCCACTCAGCCTGAGAGCTATGTTTTGTGGGGCAGGAGACCCTTTTTGGGGAAACGGAAGAAGATGAGGAAGGGGATCTTCGACGTCTCTTTTTTGAATGCTTAGATCTCTAAGGGTGATGGGAACTGCTTCGAGACCTAGAACGAGAATGTCTTTTGTGATGGCGAGGAGACGAATGTCTTGACTCCGCCGAGGAAACTTTCGAAGAAGTTTTAACTACCTTACCTCTGTCGAGCTCCCCCTTACGCTCCTTCAAGGCTTGCAGTCCTCGCACTCCGAACAATGGTGCTCGATTCCCAGGCACCATAAACAGATCCTGTGAGGATCCGTCAACGACATTTTCTTTCCACAGTCTCGACATATTTTGAAGCCGGACCGTGGAATCGTCGGTTCGGGTGAGGAAGCCTTCGAGTACGAGTCGGTATTCACGAGGAATAATGAAGTATATTTGACTGAAGAACTGAGCAACAATATTCCGAGGCCCCACGAAGCGCCGAAAAACAGAACTGAGCAACGGACGCTGCGCAAGTCTATTTATACACGTGATGACATCGGCGCCGATACAGAGGCCGTCGAGGGACATCGGCTCGATGGACATCGGCTCGATGGACGTCGACGTGCAGCGCCCTCTACTGAAAAAAAAATTCTGAGGCCAGCAAGCTGGGAGATGATCTATCAAGGATAAGGAATACGTCGGAGGACACAATCCCTTCGAAAGAGAGGATTTGAAGATTATTGCAATGCCCTCATGCCCCGCATCTCTGCTCACTATTAACCAGACCAACTAGAGAAACCCACTGGAGTAAGTTCATGAAAAATGGTTTTGGAGATTTAAGAAAACCAGGCTTGGTAATAAAGATGTCTAGCTTGTGTTCGGAAATAAAGTTAGGTATTCTAAAAGCACTGCAGACTGCTGTCCTGGTGCACAAAATAAAAGAATTTCTAGAGAAGAAGGTGATGGTGAGTTTGCAATGTGTCTCAAAGCCGCATGAATAGTGCACAAGCGCATTTTATTGAGCTTTCTTAAAGATATAGTACCCTTATTAAGATTGAGGGCCAATACCTGGCCCCTGGAAAATGTTTTAACTGATTATGTCTCCATATTACCTAAAATGCATGGCAGGGAGGAATTAGGATAGCCAAGGGAATGAGATTTCAATACACAGATTAACAGCAATGACATAAAAAAATAAGTCTATAACAAATTAAAAACATATACAAATGAAGAAAGACATAGCCAGTAGCTTACTCCATAGATCCAGCAGCATTTTGACACTGGGGGTCTGAGGGGTAACATTAAGAGGGGAGGGACCAGTGCCTTCCATGACATGGTTTGGGCACCTGTGTTCAGCCATGCATGAGGTGAGCACCAGTTTTCAGCATGATATGGGGTGGCTATAAATGAGCCAAAGAGCACAGGGTACCTGCAGAAACCCAATATTCTTACAAAACATGTTGAGTACAAGGGCTTAGCACCACTATATACTTAAACTAGAAATGAATCCCGAAAAACGAAAATTGTTTTCCTTTAGTTTTGAAAAATGCATTAATTTGTGGAACAAAGTTAAAACTAATTTCTCTTGAATCATGCCTATTTAAAACTATGACCAAGCCATTGGGCCCAGGTGCCTGCCTGTCCAGTTGCACCTCGCACTGCTTCTTGGCTCGCCCAGCACTTGTGATCTGTTTCTGTAAGCCTACAGTCCCCTTTCTCTGCACTCATGAGCCACCCGTTGGCTGCACTTTCTGACTACCTGCACTGAGCCACCCCCACCCACTTGCACTTCTCCTCTTCCCCTTCCCTGCGCTTGCGCGATCTGACTGACACAAGGCCTAGTAAGATAGTTGTTTTGTCCTCCCTCTCTTTCCCCCTCCTTGTCTTGTCACGCCTAGAAACACTTGTGTACAGGTGCATTATAAATGCCATATCATATCATTTAAACATTGTCTGTTTGTGTTAACATTTCGATAAGATCACATAGAACCTGCCAATACCATGTGTCAGATCGCTGGCTTCATCTTCCACCAAAATGTCATTTGGGTTTGTAGATTCTGGACTTGGGATTCCACCAGATACTAGGCGAGCACTGCCAGGCCTCCCTGATGTCACAGGCCTTTGAGCAGTTTGTGGTCTGGAAGTTAACATGGGCTGTGCAGTGCTGGATCTTTGACTGGAACATGGTCTTCCTGCAGCAGTACCTGGTCGCAGATCTAGGGAAGACAATAACAGAAAACTGCAATGTGGATACAAGTAAAAATGTATTATACAAATAAGCACTTCAATCACAACTATGCTATCAATCCCAACCATCGTAATACAATTAAACAGCGAAAAACAAACTAAGTAATGGTGAATTTAGAGTGCTCTTCTGTAGTCACTGGTCCCATTTAGAATCTTTGCCATGTCCAGTGAGCATGCTGGTAATAACCACAACGTTACTAAACACATCTAACTGGCCAACTCAACATCATAATATATATCAGAAAATGGAGAACAGGAATGATGAATGGAATTGGTGATCATGAACATTTTAGTGAAAGTGTTCCCATCACAAACAAAGCAGCAAGAGTGACTCGCAGACAGGAAGGCACTGTCGTTGAGTGAAAGATGTTTATGTCTTTCCACATAAGTGCAACATCATGTTTTTAAACCACTTTTAACAGTTAAGCAATGCTGAGGAGTATTTTTGCATGGTCGTGTTTTCATTTATTAGGCTATGTCTGGTGGGTTCCCAGTTAGCAAGGAACAAGTAACTTACCTGTAACTCTTGTTCTCCAGTATGGGTTTTACATGGATTCACATGCTATGAATATTCCTGGTCGTCAAGCAGGGAATCATCGGTAAAATAAAGCAGTTTAGCTTTAAGCTAAAAACTGCGCTGTCGCTTCAATAGCCTATTGCTGTCAATTAGGGTCATACTTCCGCATCCAATGACATTTGTTCTCCTTAGCTCCACCCCTGGTGGCCATCTTCAGATTCGAATGGGCACGTCAAGTGGCAGTATGAATTAAGAAGATCCGCAGAGGGGAAGGAGGGAGGGTTTGCATGTGAATCCATGTAAGACCCATATTGGATCAGGTTTAAGTTACTTACCTGTAACTATTTCTCTCCAGCATGGGTCTGGCATGATTCACATGCTCATGAACATTCCCCCTCGTCAGGCTGAGAATCCTTGTTAAAAGAAAAACAGTTTCACTTTCACTCAAAAACTTTATTTCTCTGACTTTCTTCGAGAAGTATTGATAAAGTTTTTCAAGGATTTTGTGGGGTGTCGGGAAAAGGGCTAGGATTCCTCAGTATATTATGGTTCGGAGTGTTCAAGAAGGTGGTTTTGGTTAGCCCATACTTGGGAACTATTGTAAGGGTTTCTTGTTAAAAAAGGTTTCTATTTTCTTAGATGGAGGTTGGGACTTGGTGCCATGGTGGGTACAAATAGAAAAACAAATGCTAGAACCATACCAGGCAAAGAGTCTGTACTCCCTTGGGAAATTACCACGACAAGTTATGAACCTAAAACCTATTATTGTTACAAAAGATTAATTAGTTTCAATGATAGTGGATAATGGGCAAGGGTTGCACATGTATAAAGAAGCGTCGTCTCGGTGTAACCAAGGATTACAGGTAAATAATACGTTGTTGAATTGGAGGACTGGGAGTAATGGAGGTATCCTGGTGATTGGCGACGTTTGGAGTGATGAAGGTATGGGTCCCTTTGAGAATCTGAGAGATAATTATGGGTTGAATGGACGAGAATTGGGAAGATATAAAGCCTGATTCATGGAATTATTTGCGTGAAATACTTCAAACAGGGATTTTCAGTCAGAAAGACGCGCAAATCTGCGTTTTTCACGCAAATAATTCCATGAATCAGGCAGATAGAGTATTAAAGGATTTGATTTCTGAAAGGCAGCCGATGTTAGACACACGGTTTGCACAGAAACCGGAAATTTGTAGATTGTTCTCTGTAATGCAGCAGAAGGTGGCTAGTTTCTTGAACCTTATTCCTTTGGAAAGTCATTGGTTGTACTCATGGGAGAAGCTAAGGTTGACCTGGTCTGAGGAGTTGGGCAGAGACATCTCGGTGAAGGAATGGAAACAACTCTGGGAAGGCCCGGTTAAGGCAAAAATTGAATTAAACCTATGTTATGTTCATCAAAGGGATTATGAAGAAGGTTCAGTCTGTTGCAACTATAGCGAGCTACCTTGGTTTTTAGGATATTGTCTATGTTATAATTGAACTATTTGTTTGCTGCATGTGGATCTGGAGACATTGCGACTGCCAATGTCAGAAATAACATGTAAAAGAAAAACACCACAGAGACTCCACTTTTGCGCTCCAAATTCTAAATTGTATTCAAGAAAAGAAAAAAGTTTTCAGAATTACTCCATTCCTTTTGTATGCTTGTTTACTTTTCGATTGCAATTGTTTGAAAATTATAAGTTCATTTTCATTCACATTTCTTGCTCTCAAGATAGGAAAATTGTAACCTTTGTTTGCTCTCAAGATAGAAAAATTATAGCCTTTGTTTGCATACACTTTTGTTGCTAGTCGTTTGGGCTACCACCCTCACTTTTTGTTTGCAATTGTTTGAAAATTAAAAATACATTTTCATTCTCATTTCCTTGCTCTCAGGATAGAAAAATGATAGCCTTTGTTTGTATGCACTTTCGTTGCTAGTTGTTTGAGCTAGCACCCTCTAGCACCCTCTGCACGTGTTTCCCCATGCTATGTTTTGCATGGTTCTTCAGGAGGGAATTGCTTGTATTTGTTAAAGCGCTGTCTTTGTTACCAACTGTGCAATTTGAGCTGGGGAAAAGGAAACAAGAGAAATAACCTTAATAGGTGTTTGCCCTTTGTTGCACTTGATGCCAAAATGCCAATAATTATTCACATTATCATTATCACTTACTTGTGCTATGCTTCGTTATGTGTTATGCTTCTTAAACTCATTTCTTTGATGTCAACATAGCCTGGTGTAGATGGTAACGGTCTACCTCATGGTCTCTATAAAATAACAAGATCGTTTTTGATTACGACAGAAATAAGTCATCTCACTGTTTGGCCAAAATATATAGTGCATTGGCGTTTTGAGGCTTACCTGCATTTTGTAGTGCTTCCGTTTTGCTCTATTGCGGCTCGGTTTTGCAGAGATGCATCGGATTCGATTGTCCGATGCATCTCTCAAAATGGCCGCTCTAAATATTGCGTCCGGAGCGTCGCGACGCAACGTGATGAGGTCACCACGCCCCGGACGCAACCTGATCGCCATTTTGGATCGGGAATGATATTGTTAAAAGCCATATCGGAGAATTCTCTATATTTGGATTGTTTCAGAGTTGTTTTGAATAATTTGTAGGGCTTAGTTACGCCCGAGTTGCCTTGTAATTGGGATCATGATGTTAAGACGTTTGTCATGCTATTGATAGGCAGTGGTACCTGCTAGTATAGAGTAAACATCTCAAAAAATCACAAAATCACAATACTAGGTCATTATTGTGTGCTTCACTGAACAATTGCATATTCAATTACATAAATATATTGTGTACTCTGAGTTGTACTTATGGTCTAAATAAAATGACCCATTTCTGTATCAAAGTTCAGTCCATGATTGCAGCAGTCAAGGGTGTTGTGAAGGGTTTATTGGACCCCAGTCCGTATGTATGGTTTGGGATTAGTGGAACCTGACTGCTGCTGGGGCTGTCAGAAAGAGACAGGTACTCTGTTGAATATGCTATGGGAATGTGATCGGGTGATGGACTGTTGGAAGGATGAGTTGGACAGGATTGACGCAATCTGGAACATCAATCTCCCACGAAGCTCCTTGGTAGTTATTCTGAAGTCTCCAAGATGTGACTGAGATATTGACTGTATAATAAGGCGCTGGCTTAAAAGAGCTTTTCTGGTGGCGATTAAACAGGTATTGAAAGTATGGAAAACGAGGAAAAAGCCACTTGTCGAGGAGATTCTTTCATAGTACGAGAAATGTCTGTTATGTAAGCAGCACAAAGACAATTTATGAGGAACTTTGGGGACCTTTCAACAAATTCTATGGAAGTTGATAGATGGATGATAGGGTGTGAGCGATAAATATTTTGGATGGGGAGGGAGGTTTAGGGGTATGGGTGTGTATTTGTTGTCTCTCGTCTTGCTTTGTTATGTTGTGTGAATGATTCTTGTATAAGTGCTTTTATAGAATCTGAGTTTGGATTTTTTGTTGGTATATACTTTGCTGTATTTTGAAGGTTGTATTGTTTGAACATAATTTGTTATTTGAAGTTGTAGATAGTTCAAGCTCAGTATTTTAGTTGTTGCTAAGTTTTTTAATGTAAATTAGAAATAAAGAGTTACATTTTTTTTATTTTTTTTATATTTCTCCTTTAAACCAATCACTGTCCTCTGGGTCATACTGCGCCCATCCAATGACAGTCCTCTCCCTAAGCCCCTCCTCTGGAACGCATCTTTAGATTTGGTAAGCACGTTAAGTGGCAGTATGACCAAGAAGAGCCATAGAGGGGTCGGAGGAAGGGTTTGCATGTGAATCCATGTCAGGCCCATGGTGGAGAACAATAGTTACAGGTAAGTAACTTAAACCTTCTCCAGCATGGGGTCTGGCATGGATTCACATGCTCATGAATAATACACATCGGTGCAACATTACACAACCACGGGAGGTGGCAAGACTCAACAGAAGCAACCATTCATACCTCTGGAACAGACTCACCTCAAGCAAACAGGTTGCATAGCACTGCTTGGCTGACTCTGGACTCCTCCATGGAATCCCTGTCGATGCAGTAGAGGTTTGTGAAGGTATGCATGCACCTCCACATCGCAGCCCTGCAGATGTCCAGCAGAGGCACACCTGACTGTAACACAGCTGTCGCAGCGATCACTCTGGTGGAGTGGGCTCTCGGATGGCCGGGCAGCGGTCAGTTCGCCAAACCGATGAGTGTGCGTGATGCAGCCAGAGAGCCACCTTGAAATGGAAGCCTTGGACAAGGCTTTCCCATGGTTCACAGGACCAAAGTTCACGAACATTTGTGAAGTGTTCCGAAAACTCTTTGTATGTGTCATGCAGAACTTCAGGACACGAGCAACGTCCAGCGATTGCAAGGCCCTTTCAGCCTGTGACAAAGGCTTTGGGGAAAAAACAGGTAACACCAAAAGCTTGTTGAGGTGGAATTCTGACAGAACCTTCGGCATGAAAGAGGGGTGCATACGCAGCACCACCCTTGATTTGTGGAAAGTCAGGTCTGGCTGCTTGCAGGATAGAACCTGGATTTCTCCTACCCTCCTGGCAGATGCGATTGCCACAAGGAAAGCCGCTTTCAACAAGAGGACCTTGAGAGGGGCCTGATGCAATACCCTCAAAGGGGGCCCCTATGAGCCTCGTCAGAACCACGTTGGGTTCCCACACCGGGGCAGGGGCCTTCACCGGCGGGAATGATTGGTAAAGTCCTTTGAGGAACTCCTTGAAGAGTCGATGAAACCAAAGAGAAGATCTTCCTGGAGACTGGTGTAGCAGGAGATAGCCACCAGATGTACCTTGATAGAGACGTGCGCCAGCGCAGCCTTGGCCAAGGATAGCAAGTATGGAAGTACCTGCAGAGCCATGATCCTCAGAGGGGTAATCTTCTGAGACCGGCACCAAGTAGCGAAACGCTTCCACTTGCGACTGTAGTACTTCAAAGTCGACGACACCCTGGCCATGGCGAGGACCTCCCTGCAGTCTGCAGGAAACTCGTATCCTCCAAACTCTAGGGCTGCAGGAGCCAAGCACCCAGGGTCAGCGATCCTGGGTCATGATGAAGGATTGCGCCTCCTCCTGGTGAGAAGATCCGGGACCATTGGTAGCTTGAACGGACGAGACGCTTACAGGCTGAGAAGGTCCGGATACCAAATCTGCCTCAGCCACACCAGGATGATGAGCATCATCTTGCATGGACACTTTCTGAGTGCATTAACGACTCGTAGCAGAAGAGGGAAAGGGGGAACGCGCACAGGAACACCTCTTCCCATAGGAAGGAGAATGTGTCCCCCAGGCTCCTCATCTGGTGGAATCTGTTGGAAAACTTCTGGCACTTGGAGTTCGCGGCCGCAAACAGGTCTATCTGGAGTCTGCCCCACTTGACGAACATGCGGTCCACCTGATCCTGACGCAGCTTGTGGCAGGAGCGCAGTTCCCTGCTGAGGGAGTCTGAATATGGTGATCTTGACTCCCGCCCGGTCAAGAAGGACGAGGAACATCCCCTGTCAGACGGCCCAGTGCCACATGTCCAGCGCTTCCTTGTAAAGCACCGGGGATCGAGTGCCCCCCTGCTTCCTGATGTAAAACGTGGGGGTGGTGTTGTCTGTGAAGATCTTCACCACCTTGCCTTTCAGAGACGGGAGGAACGACTTGAGGGCCCAGACCACTGCCCGTTGTTCCAGAATGTTGATGTGAAGATCCTTCTCCTCCAGCAACCACTGGCCCCTGGCGTGCAGACGTCCGGTGTGCACTCCCCTTCCCTCTAGGGAGGCCTCTGTGGTGACCGTCTCCTGGTATGGCGGGCAGTAAAATACCTTGCCTTGGGCAATGTTGGCGCGAACGCCCCACCATACTATCGCCCAACGGAACTCTTCGTTGAGCGGTATCTTGTCCATGAAGCTTCCGGACACCTGTATCCAGCGGGCGTCCAGGAATTCCTGAAGGGGTTGCATCTGCAACCTGCAGAGCCGGTCGAGTTTGATGCAGGACGACATCATGCCCAGTAACTACTTGATGGCCCGCACCGTGGCCGTCTTCTTCGACGACTGCCATTACACCTTCCCCAGAATGGCTGCTATCCTCTCCTCCGAGGGCGACGCCAAACAAGACACTTCAGCAGTGCTGTCCCTGCACCATGAAACTTAGAAACTTTTTATGTTTATTGTGAATGGGGATGTAGAAGTAGGCGTCCTCCAGGTCCAACGACGTCAAGAAGTCTCCTCTTTCCAGTTGGCCGAGCACCTGCTGCAACGTGACCATCCTGAATTTTAGAGACTTCAGATATTTGTTCAGATGTCATAGGTCTAGGATGGGCCTCCATCCCCCTGCCTTCTTTCTGACCAGAAAGCATCTGGAATAGACTCCAGAGCCCTGAACTTGCTGGGGAACTAGCTCTATTGCCCCTTTTCGCAGCATGGCCCATACCTCTTCCAGGAGCTGAGGGATGTGCTGCTCCTGTCGGGTAACAAAAGGGATCCGCAAACACCTGCGTTGAAACTCCAGGGTGTCTCCCTGGGCAAGAGCATCCAGCAACCATCTGTCAGTGCTGACGAACCTCCTCATCCGACCTCCCACCGGAAGGCACGAGTGGGGGCCCGATATCCCGGCCGGTACAGGCTAGCACCTGCGTCCTGCCCTGCAAGCGACGGCGACCCTGTCCTCTGCTACTTTAGGCCTGGGAACGGCCTCTGTAGGCTTCCTGAGTTGTGGATCTGGAGGGCTGACGGTACGATGAGGACAAGCCTTTTGAAGACCTGCTTTACTTTCCCCTGAAAGAATGAAAAGAAGAGCAGTGCTACTGGAGGTGCCCAGGGAATGGGCCATCTCCGTATCTGCTTTGATGGCCTGGAGGGACTCGTCAACGACTTTCCCAAATAGGTTCTCTCTGTCGAAGGGCATGTCCAACACCCTTGCTTGGACTTCCTGGCGGAAATTCGTGGCCTTCATTCATACTTGGCGACAAAAGCCGACACCATTCCCCATTTGTCAGAACCCTATGTCGGCGACTTCCAAAGCCACTGTGATGGCGTGATCAGACGCTACCTCCCCTTCCTGGAAGAGAGCGATTACCTCCATCTTCTTATCGTCGGGGAGGAACTCCAGAATAGGCCCCAGCTTGTACTACTACTCCCTGTCGAACCTGGCTAGGATCACCAGTGTGTTGGCCGCCATGATAGTGGAGGCTGCGGTGTAAATCACCTTCCTTCCCATGGCGTCCATGCTCTTCCCCTCGCTGTCCGGAGGGGCCGAAGACAATGAGGACAGGTGTTTCCTCGTGACCGCCATTAGCACTGAATCCGGCGATGGCTGCGACCTCAGTCACTTGGGTGTGGAATCCGGCACCCGATACTTGTTCTCCAGCCTATCTTGTTTGGCTGGAGCCGTGCAAGGGTTCTTCACGAGGGCTAGGCCCTCTTCCCAGATGTTGTCCAAAAGGGGCACTGCCATTACTGTCTTCCTCTTAGCCTCGCGCCTCTGGTACAAGAAGCCCTCCTTCTTGATTTCCTCGGGCACAAGATGTAATAGCTTGGAGGCTCTGGAGATCCTGGAGTGCAATGTTCCCACCTCATCCGGTGGGGACACACTATGTGGAGCATCCCAATGTGGAGATTCACCATCTGCAGTGATGATATCCTTGTCGTCCGTCGTAATTGTGGATGTATCCGTCCTGTACCTGTGTCTGGATCTGCTTGGGGAGAAGGGACCCGCGTGGTGGCAGAGGTTGAAATGGGGTTGTCGGATGATGCTTCCTCTTCTTTGCTGGAGGCTGATTGGGGACTAGGGGTACCCCAGGTGCCGGTGCCGGAGCCGGAGGCATCCTCATCTGGATCTCTGACACCAATGTTTGCAGGGTTGACAGAATATCCAAGGAAATGTCCCTTGGCTGTGAAGGTGAAATAGGGAAACTAGGCCCTGCGTCATTGTCGCCGCCGTCCACCTCTTTAACGTCCTTGTGGGCCGTGTGTAAGGACTCCTGGTCTTCGTCATCCCTGGACGAAACCTCCATGGCTTTGGCGACGGCCTCTGGTGGCTGCTTCGGGGCCTCCTTGCCCCCCTGTACCCCCCCTTAGGGTCTTGAAACGGGGACTGTGCCGGTTTCCCTGCTTCTGGCGTGCCAGCAGACTTTGCCAAAGTCACTGCGGCGGTGTCGCGCCTGGAGGGTAGGGACACTTTCTGAGCTACGGGGGCTACCTTCGCAGGGTTGGCGCCCTTAGCTGTCATGGCAGTAGCAGCCGCCAACTCTGACGCAATGAGGTCTTAACTTGTGCCGATTGCGCCTGACTGGGCTGTTCGGCCTTCTTTTCCTCCGTCTGTGGCTTCTCAGATTTCTCACGTAGTTTAGCTGGGGTAGATAATTTCCTTTTTGAAGAGGAGCTCGATTGCCGGCTGGCAATGGAGGTGGAAGGTGATGTCGATCGCGCCCTAGCCACCTTGGTACCCGCTTCCGCAGAAAATCCGGTGGACTCAGACTTGCGGCTCTTGGTCTTATCTTGGGCCCCCACGGATGAGGCGGCCTCAAAGGACTTAGAAGATCGCTCCTCGTACCGGCCGGTCCTGGGTGAGGCATGACCCTGCTGGGAGCACAGGTCAGAGGCCTTGGCGTTCAGCCACGCCGTCAGTCTACTGTGCCTGTCCTTCGTCATCTTCTTGGAGAACCCGAGGCAGGTATTGTACAAAAATGTCGCCCTCATTTGCGTGCCCCCGCAGTCACTGCAACTTTGGAGGCGCACAAAATTAGGGTGACATTTACTGTGCCTAAACAGAGCGGGTGTTGCAGGGGTGTCCCCCGCCCTTCCAGGGAGCAGTAATGGGGGTCAGGGGTTGCGGGGGTGTCCCCAGCTTACCATTTAGGAAAGCGGGGGACACGTAAGAAAAAGAAAAAACCCACGTTAGTGGGAGGAGCTAACACTGCAGGGATCGCCGAGTGCAGGCGGCACACTTCTGCGTGTGCCGCCCTAAAGGTAAGTGGAGTGGGGGGGTTGGGAAGGGTAATGCAGGCCAGGGAAAGAGGGCACAGTGATCCATATGATCACTGCGCCGCGCCATAACTGGAGTTAGCATTTTGCCCATCACAGTTACGGGTGGCGCAGTGATCACATAGATCCCCCGAAGGAATATCTCACACTCTACTTCCTTGTGGTCTGGGTGCAGGCAGTAGAGGCATTGCAGGTGCTTGTCCTCCACAAACACCTTCCGTAGCCCGCATTTGGTGCAGGACCTGAAGAGGGACCTTCCCTCCTTCTCCTCCATCCTGGTTGGGGTGCGAAGTAGGCCCAATGGCCTTTTAGAATCTTCGACAATCTTCGCCCTTGAGGTCCGCAAAACTTCACCGACAACGGGTTCCCGCTGTCGGCAGGAGAAGCAAAGAGCACATAGGCTTCTTTGAAACAAAAATAGAACCCAACACTTAAAGGTGCGGTAAAAAGCTGAAGATTGCTGCCAGAGTAGGGGCTTAGGGAGAGGACTGTCATTAGATGGGGGCAGTATGACCCAGAGGACAGCGATTGGTTTAGAGGAGAAATACAGTTTAAGTGAAAGTGAAACTGTTTTTTCTTTTACAGAGGATTCCAAGCCGGATGATAGGGAATTGTCATGAGCATGTGAATTCATGCCAGACCCCATGCTGGAGAAGAACTAGTTACTCTTACCTTGTAACGTTCTTTCGATGGGATGTTCCTCCGACGTATTCCTTATCTTAGATAGAAATCCTTCAGCTTTGCTGGCCTCGGAAAATTTTTTCGCCAGAGGGCGCTGCGCGTCGATGATCGCCGAGTCGATGACCCTCGACGGCCTCCGTGCCGACGTCGACGTCATCCTGCCTATAAAGGCCGCGCGCAGCGTCCGTTGCTCAGTTCCGTTTTGTAGTCCCCAGTAATGTTTTTGGATTAGACTAATCACCTTGAAGGAGCATAGGCTGCAAACCCACAGGAAGTCATACTGCGGGGATGGATGGGAGGGTCGATAAGGAATACGTCGGAGGAACATCCCATCGAAAGAACGTTACAAGGTAAGAGTAACTAGTTCTTCGAAGGGATTGTGTCCTCCGACGTATTCCTTATCTTAGATAGACTCCCATAGCAGTGGTATTGTGACTGGAGGCGGGAGTAATAAAAGTTATGTTACCCTTCCAGAATGGACAGAGTGTAACACAGCCTTGCCGAATCTAGTTTCTTGACTAGAGGAGGAATCCAGGCTATAGAATTTGGTAAATGTATGTGCGGACGACCATGTGGCAGCCGCACATATATCTCGAATTGGCACCCCTCTTTGAAGGGCTGAGGATGTTGCGATACCCCTGGTAGAATGAGCCCTTAGATTTTGAGGAGGCTCCTTTCCTGCCAATTTGTAGCACTCCAGAATGGCTAAAATAATCCATCTGGAGATGGTTTGTTTTGTTATTGGAAGGCCCAACTTATGTCCTGCATAACCTACAAAGAGTTGGTCTGCTTGTCTGATCTTAGCCAATCTGCTGATATAGAAGCTCAAGGCTCGCTTAGGGTCCAGCCTGTGCAGTCTCTCTTCCTCCTTCCCCGGATGAGGAGGAGGGTAGAAAGAAGGTAATATAATCTTCTGAGTGATGTGAAACTCCGAGACTACCTTCGGGAGGAAGTTAGGCTTCACCTGAAGAACAACTTTGTCCTTGTAAAAGATTGTATGTGGAGGTTTACACGATAAGGCTTGCAACTCGCTAACCCTTCTAGCAGATGTCAATGCTATTAGCAAAACAGTTTTGAGGGTGAGAAGCTTCAATGAACAAGAGTGTAGTGGTTCAAAAGGGGCACCCTTTAGGAAGTTTAAAATTAGGTTTAAATCCCATAAGGGAACTTGAAAAGGTTTCGGGGGATAAACATTAGTTAATCCTTTTAGGTATTGTATTACCAATGGAATTTTGAAGTATGAAGGCTCCTCTGCAGTGCGCTTAAAGATTGATAGCGCTGCGAGATAGCCCTTAATTGTGCCAACCTGTAGGCCTGAATTAGCCAGGTAAAGTAAGAATGACAACACCATAGGTGTACCACAAGAAAAGGGTTCAATATTCTTTTCTCTGCACCAGCTGCAAAATTTGTTCCAACGGCAGCGGTATAGAGTTTTAGTTGCCGGCCTTCTGGCCGAAAGCAACACCTCCATAACATCATCCGGAAGGTCCCAATCCTTGTACCTCAACCTTTCAGACACCAAGCGTGAAGGTTGAGGGTCTTGATGGCTGGATGGAGAACCTGACCTTCCTTCTGCGAGAGAAGATCCTCTCTGTATGGCAGTCGAATTGGAGGGCAGATGGACATGTCTAGAAGGTCCGGGTACCACGTTCTCCTGGCCCAATCCGGGGCAATTAGGATCATGGTCTTCCGAAACCTTCTCAACCTCCTGATCATTTGAGGAATGACAGGGACCGGAGGGAACGCGTACAGAAGTGGGAACTCCCAGTCCACTACGAACGCATCTCCTAGAGCTCCTCTCGGGGGAAATTCCCTTGAGCAAAATCTGTCGCACTTCCTGTTGATACTGGTGGCGAACAGATCCACTTGAGGGGTTCCCCAAAGGGCGAAGATCTCTTGAAGGACTTCCTGAGCTATCTCCCACTCGTGAGAGACTGTGCTCTGCCTGCTCAGAGCGTCCGCTGTCAAGTTCTTCTCTCCGGCTAGGTGAATTGCCGATAGAGAGATTCCTTCCTGAATTGCCCAAAACCAGAGCTGCATCGCCTCTCTGCACAGTGGTAGTGAGCCTACGCCTCCTCTTTTGTTGAGGTAGTGCATGGCCACTGTATTGTCCGTCATTATTAGGACGTTTCTTCCCCGTACAGACGGCAGAAAAGCCTTCAGCGCTAGTCTGATGGCTCTCAGCTCCAACAGGTTGATATGTAGTTTGGACTCCGATGGAGACCAACGACCGCTGATGGTCAAGTCGTTGGCGTGAGCTCCCCACCCCGTGAGTGAGGCATCCGTGACTACTGTTATCTCCGGCCATGGTTGCCAAAACATTTCTCCTTTCAGGATGTTCTCCCGACAGGCCCACCACTGAAGGTCTCGGGCTACTTTGACCGGGATCCGAAGGAGATCTGTCATCCTTCCTGAGAACTGTGACCACTGAGTTCTCAGTGCCCACTGGAGGGATCTCATTCTCAGGCGAGCCTCCGGCACGAGGAATATGCAGGATGCCATGAGGCCTAGCAACCTCAGAAAGTCGTAGGCTGGGAGATATTGGGCATTCTGAAATCTGATGACCATCTGCAGAATATCTCGAGCCCTCACCTCTGGTGGCAAGGCTTTTCCCAGGGAAGTGTCCAGGACTGCTCCAATGAATTGGAGTCTCTGTGATGGTATCATCTGTGACTTCTTTAAATTGAGGGAGAAGCCCAGCTTGTGAAGGAAGTGGCAAACATAATCTAGTTGTCTCTGAGCCTGTTCCGAAGATACAGCTCTGATCAACCAATCGTCTAGGTAAGGGTAGACATGAATCCCTTCCCTCCTTAGACTTGCAGCCACAACCGACATTAGCTTGGTAAAGACCCTCGGGGCGGAGGTTAGCCCAAATGGCAGAACTCGAAATTGATAATGAGAGCTGCCAATTGCGAACCTCAGGTATCTCCTGTGCCTGGGATGGATCGGCACATGGAAATAAGCGTCCTGGAGGTCTAGAGATACCAACCAGTCCTGAAGCTGGAGGGCCTGAAGGATCTGAGAGAGAGTCACCATCTTGAACTTGTCCTTTCGGAGGAATTTGTTCAATTCCCGTAAGTCTAAGATGGGTCTCAGTCCTCCGTCCTTCTTCGGTATTATGAAGTAGGGGGAGTACCAACCCTTGTTCCTTTCCGCTACAGGTACCAGTTCTATGGCACCTTTCTCTAGCAGGTCTAAAACCTCCTGCAAGAGGAGCGGATCTGGAAGCTTCAAAGGGTTGTTCCCCGGTGGATGACTCTGAGGGATATGTAGGAAGGGCAGGCAGTAACCTTGGGCCACTGTCTCCAGAGCCCAAGCATCTGACGTAATAGCCTGCCATTCCGTCAGATGGTGAGTTAACCTGCCCCCTACTGGTGTTCTGTGAGGGGAGACCTCAGAGTGGTTTTGAAGCGGCTGATGCAGTTGCCGAAGGTAAAGTGGCTCCTGCTCCTGCGGGTGCGGCTTTCTTTCCCCTACCCCGTCCACCACGGGTAAATCTTCCTTGGCCTCTTTGAGCCGGTCGTCCCCTGCCCCTTCCATATGAGGAATAGTAACGAAAGGACCGTCCTCTCCACGATGATCCCGAAGGACGAAAGGTATTCTGACGGATAGCAGCTCCCAATGACTTGGCTGCTGCCTTGGACGTTTGCAGTTTCTCCAAACTGTCATCCGCCTTCTTTCCAAAGAGGGTAGAACCGTCAAAGGGCATATTCAAAAGCCTGGTCTGCACGTCAGAGGCAAAACCAGACTTCCTCAACCACGCATGCCTGCGGATTGTGGTACTTGCCGCCATGGCCCTGCTGATACTGTCAGCAGAATCTAGGCCAGTTTGTAGGGTCTCGCACATCGCATCTTTACCATCCCTGATGATGTTTAAAAATGCGTCCCTTTCCTCTCCTTCTTGGAGGCAGTCAGCCGCTGATGAAGCGCACTCCCAAAGGGTGTGGCTGAACCTAGCGAGCGTACAGGTCGCGTTAATAGACTTTAACGCCATGCTACAGGCAGAAAAAACCTTCTTAGCCATGGCATCATACTTTTTGTCATCCCTATCCTGCGGAGCAGTGGGGTATGCAGATGTGCTGCCTGATGAGGTTGCAGCCTGTACAACCAAGCTCTCAGGAGTAGGGTGTTTTGACAAATATTCAGGGTCAGAACTAGCCACCCTGTATTTTGTTGACAGTTTTTTATTTACTGCCGGGATAATTTCTGGCGTTTCCCAGTTTGTCAAAATCCTTCTCTGTAGAGCAGAGTGAAATGGAACCACAGGATCCTCCTGTGGGCCCTTGTCCAGTATGTCAGTGAGGTCATCCTGCTGAAAGGCAGGAGAAGGTGCAGACCAACCCATAAATTCTATGATTCTAGACATCAGAGCTCTATATGGAGTCTCCGCATGTTCTCCTGGGTCTGGTTTGATAAATTCTGCTTCAGGAGAAGTGTCCAAGCCACTAGCTTCCTGAAGTGCATCCTGAAGATTTTTTAATCTTCCTTCCTCAGAGGCGAAAGTCTCTGGCTCTGGTGATGTGGTCCTCTGTAAATCAATATCTTGGTCTGAATCCTCCCTTTCCTCAAAAATCGAGGTTAAAGGGGGATACATTGGTTTTTGGAATGGTATAAACCCCATTTCCAATGCAGAAGGAGCCATCATCACAGGCCTTGAAAACGTCGATGTCGTCGACACCGACGTGAAAGTACTCGAAGGCGCCGTGAAAAGCGTCGAGAAATGTGTACTAGGCCTCGAAGAACTCGAAAGGATCGGAGTCCTGCTCGAGAACGACGTCGACGTTCTCGGCGTCGAGTCGGAGGTCTTTTGTCTAACCGTTGGCTGTGGAGTAGCCGTGGTTATTTCCTTCACCGGCGTCGATATCGGCGTCGACGTCGGCGTCGACTCGATCGACTGATGCGCCGATGAATCCTTCGACAACGGCGTCGATGGCGCCGACCTCTGTTTCGAAGGAGTTTTCGACGATGGCGTCGATGATGCTTTATCTCCCGATGGCTCGAGGCGCTTTCGGGTTGACTTTTCCGCCGGGTACTGCGACTCGCGGCGTTTAGATTTTTTGGGTTTTTTACCCGGGGTATCACCCTCAGCTGTCTTCGAGGGGGACGAGGCCGCTTTCTCGAAGACGCTTAGCATCTTTTTCCTGAATTCCTCCCACTCAGCTTGCGAGCTGCGTTTTGTGGGGCAATGAACTCTCTCAGGAGAACTCGACGAAGATGACGAAGGGGATCTCCTACGTCTCTTCTTCGAGTGTCTCGATGTCGACGAGTGGTGGGAGCCACTTCGTGATCTAGATCGAGAGTGTTTTTTATGGTGAGGAGACGAACGTCTCGACTCTACCGAAGAAGCTTTCGAGGAAGTTAAAGTTGACCTACCTCTCTCGAGCTTCCCCCTACGCTCCTTCAAGGCTTTCGCCGTCATGGAAAGGCATTCCTCACACTCCGAACTCTGGTGCGTGATTCCCAGACACCACAAACAGACCCTGTGAGGGTCCGTCAACGACATTTTCTTCCCGCAGTCTCGGCACTTTTTGAAACCGGACCGAGGGGTCGTCGGGTCGGAGGAGGATGCCATCGATATCGAGGTAAATAGTAGTTATTATATACGTTATCTTGACGAGAACTGAGCAACGGTGTTCCGAGGCACAACGAAGCGCGGAAAAACGGAACTGAGCAACGGACGCTGCGCGCGGCCTTTATAGGCAGGATGACGTCGACGTCGGCACGGAGGCCGTCGAGGGTCATCGACTCGGCGATCATCGACGCGCAGCGCCCTCTGGCGAAAAAATTTTCCGAGGCCAGCAAAGCTGAAGGATTTCTATCTAAGATAAGGAATACGTCGGAGGACACAATCCCTTCGAACAAATGTTACAGTTAAGTAGCTTGTTCCATCTCCAGCATGGGTTCTTACATGGATTCATATGCTATGAATACGATTACACAGCAGTACATATACACAACCATGGGAGGTGGCAAGGCTCAACAGAAGCAAATTACCCCTGGAACACACCTCAAGAAAAGAGATTGCGAAGCACCGCTTGTTCAACACAAGACTCCTCCCTGGAATCCCTATCGACACAGTAAAATCTCGTGAAGGTGTGATTAGACCTCCACGTAGCAGCCCTGTAGATAAGAGTAACGCAGTAGTCGAATCGATGGCTCTGGTGGAATGGGCTCTCGGCCAACCTGGCAATGATCTGTTGGCCTATTGATGGCAATGCATGAAACAGCTAGAGAGCCACCTGGAGATGGAAGCCTTCGATATGGCCTTCCCATGTCCCACAGGTCCAAAGTTGCTGAAAAGTTTACAAGTCTTTCAAAAATCTTTACTGCGTGCCACATAGACTTTCAAGGCACTCAACATATCCAGGGACTGCAAGGACCTTTCAGCAGGCGTAGAAGGGTTTGTAAAGAAGACTTGGAAGACCAAAGGTTTTTTTACATGAAAGTCAGACTTGACAATAGGCATAAAGAAAGGATGAGTTGGTAGAACCACCTTGGATTTGTGGAAAGACAAATATGGAGGCTTACAGGATAGAACCTGAATTTTTCCAACACGAGGTGATGGCCACTGGGAAGGCAGTATTCAACGAGACGAACTTCAAAGATGTCCGATGAATAGGCTCAAACGGAGCACCCATCAGTTTGGACAGGACCACATTCAACTCCCATGCCGGGGCAAGAGCCTTCACTGGAGGGAATGTTCTGAAGGAGGAACTCCTTCCTGAGCCTGTGAGACCACAGGAAGAGTGTGCCAGGAGCCCGGGTATATCAGGATATTGCGGCTAAGTGCACTCTGATGGACCCTTGGTCAAGGCCAGCCTTAGCCAGTGAGAGCCGGTAAGGCAGAAGTTGTGGTGCCGTGAAGCGTTGTGGAGAGATCTGCTGTGACTGGCACCACACTGTAAAGCGTGTCGACTTGTGTTTGTAGCATGCAAGTATAGGGGGAATCGTGGCCTTGGCTAGAATCTTATTGCATTCAAATGTCAGCGAGAAATGCCCAAACTAAGGCTGCAGGAGCCGGACTGACTGTTTTGGGGATGCTCAGTCATGGCACAGGATTACCCCTCCTTATCTGGATAGCAGGTCTGGAAGAAGCGGCAGCTTAATGGCCAGAACCAATGACAGGTGAAGAAGGTCCGGATACCAGATCTGTCTGGGCCAAGCCGGTGCAATGAGGATCATCTTGCAATGGGCTAGTTTGAGTGTGTTGATCACACATAGGAGCAGCGGGATTGGTGGGAATGTGTAAGGCGTCCCCCAGACTCCTTGCCTACGGATACTTGCTGGCAAACCACTGACACTTGGTATTGGCTGCTGTTGCAAACAGGTTGAGTTGAGGCTGATCCACTTGCTGAAGATCCGAGAGGCTTGAGCTTGCTGGTGGTACCGTTTGTGGCAGGACCGCAGCTCCCTGCTGAGAGTCTGCCATGGTGTTTTGAACACCTGCCAGGTGGAACGGGACTAGAAATATCCGGTGAGCAATAGCCCAGCACCACAGGTTCTGTGCCTCCAGAGAGAGGACAGGTGACCTCTTCCCGCCCTGTTTCTTGATGTAATACATGGTGCTTGTGATGTCCTTTCCCACAAGCTGAGGCTTGAAAGAACAGAGCCCAGAAAACTGCCCAAAACTCAAGGACGTTGATATGCAATGCCTTCTCCTCTGGGAGCCATAGGCCCCTAGTATATAGTTGGCCTTTGTGGGCGCCGTAACTTTCAAGTGAAGCATCAGTCGTGACCGTCTCCTGGTGTGCAGGGCTCCTGAAGGGAGCTCCCTGCGAGATGTGAGGGCGAACGGACCAACAGTGAGGGCTATCCTGTTGTTCCATGAGCCGGAGATTTGCTTCCAACAGGCGTCCAGGAACCCCTGAAGTGGTCTCATTTGCAGTCTGCTATGAGGGACCAAAAGATGGATGAGGACATCATCCCCAACAGGGATTTGATGGACTGGACAGTTGCCACTCCAACAGAGGATAGCCTTTGGACCTTTCCTAGGATTGCACAAATCCTTTCATCAGATGGGCCGCCAGGCACAAGACTGTGCTGAGTCAGGCCTCCAGGGCAAGAGCATCTTGGGCTGGCAAGGGAGGATTTGGCATAGTTTATGGAGAATCCCAGAGAGGTTAGAGTCTGGACCATCTCTGCTGTATGTTGCGCCACCTGGGCGTGAGCCAAACATGACCAGATCAGCCAATCAGCCAGGTAGGGGTACACATACACTCCCTTCGGATGAAAGAATGCCAACACTGGGACTAGGCATTTGGTGAACACCCTCAGGCCGATTTGAAGCCGAAAGCTAACACCTTGAATTGGTAATCTCTTCCTTGAACGCGGAACCACAGGAATTTCTGATGTTTTGGGTGAATGGAGATGTGGAAATATGCATCCGCCAGATTCAGCATCGTCAGGAAATCTCCCTCTTCCAACTGGCTGAGCACGTGCTGTAACGTGACCATCCTGAATTTCTGGGACTTTAGGAATTTGTTGAGATGACGCAAGTCCAGGATGGGCCTCCACCTGCCTGACTTCTTGCGAACCAGAAAGTATCTGGAGTATACTCCGGAGCTCCGGAGGCGCAGAGTGACCGGTTCCATTGCTCCTTTCAGCAGCATGGTCTGAACTTCCTTGACTAGTCGAGCTCCATGCTGTTCTAGTCTCATCATGGGAGGAATGTGGGGACACTTGTTTTGGTCAAAGTCCACAGACTATGTGACCTCTGTATTTTAGGTATACTGGTCGAACTTTTAAACACAAATGTAATTGTCTAATTGTTCTCACTAGGTTTATTTTTCTATAATAAATGTGTTTTTACTCAATTCCTGTGCCCCACTGGTGTAATCTAATTATGTTACACTAGGCCTTAGAACAGTGGTATTCAAACTGTGGGTCGCGACCCCCTAGGGGTCCGCGGGTGCATCCCAGGGGGGCCCTGAGAGCTCAGCATGAAAAAAGATTTTTTTTTTTTTAGATTGGAAGAAATGGGCGGGCTGAAGCATGAAACTGTCTCAGGCAACAATGAAAAAGTGGCCCACAGTTGTAAATGGATATTCATTCCTTTAGTCACAGACTGGGCCTCATTACTACTATGGCGGACCAGTAACAACGGTGCTGGTAAGCTACCGGCACCGTTGCTACCGTTCCGCCATAGTAAGAGTTGTGCTCGTGGGTGCTTGACAGCCCCCGCCAGGTCTGACCTCAGCTCGTCGGATGCACCAGCACCGTTATTAACGGTGCCGGTGCATCCGAGCTCCCCCTTCCCATTTGAGCCATATGGGGCTCAAATGGGAATGGGGATCTACCGGCACCTTCGAAAGGGCAATTATCATGTCCGCCTAACTCGGCATGACCTAGTAATTGCCCATTCGCGGGTGCCAGACCCGGATGCAACTCCAGTGGCAGCCGTGCCGGTTTTACCGGCACAGCTACCGCCAGAGTAGTTATGAAGCCCACTGTTTCAATAGTACCCAAAGGGGTGCTTTGTGTTAAAATGTAAGTAAATTGTGATATATTCAGCAACAATGGTCAACATTACTAACTGCATAGTGGCCCCTCACCCATTATGGAGGAGCTAAGGAGCCAGCCCAGTGAAACAGTGAGCACTCCCTCAGCTGCTTTATCCAGCTAATGGAGTGCTCCTGGGCTGGCTGAACTGTCAAAGGGAAACACTGTTTCCCTTTGACAGTTCAGTTTAGTTCCCCAGCCGCACATGCTCACTGAGCCATGCAAGTGCTGGGGCGTTTTGCTTCGCCAGCATTGCATAGCTCATTGGAAATGCTGGCTGGGGCACTGCATGTCTGTATGTCTGAGGGGGAGCTCCTGCGCCTCCTCGCACATACGGACAGAGCAGCTGGAGCAGCACCCACACACAGGCCAATGCAGAAGGTACGTTTATGTTCATTGTTTTTATTTAAACATGTGTATGGATGCGTTATGAGTGAGTGTATGGTGATGGATGCTCATGTGAATGATAGAGTGATTGCTGTATGAATGTGCAGCGCCTTGCATATACACATAATCATGTTCATTGTGTTAGGACCAGTGGGGCCCAGGGGACAGGGATGGTATCTTTTTACCGGACATCTATCATTCAAAACCCTCTGCCTTGTCCACAAGGCTTTCTGGGGCCTCGGTCCAAAATACCTTCAGCTATTCCTCCGCAAATACCTCCCCTCTCGAGCTCTTCACTCCTCTACCTCCAACTCCCTCAGGGTCAGTCGTTTATCAAAGAAACGAGCTGGGGGTAGATCTCCGTCTTCGGCTGGGGCCTCCCTCTGGAACAGCGCCCTGCCACTCTAAAACTTGAGGAGAACCATCTTTCTTCCTGCACTTATCAGACCTACCCTGTCTGCTGCCTTAAACGTAGCACTTGCAAATTGCTGGCTGCACTACCACTGTTTGTTGCCTTTATTATTTATTTATTGTTATTTATCTGTTTCTCCTCTGCTTCGCACTTTCCACTTCTCCCCCCTTCCATGCACTTTTCCCCTCACACTTGCGCGTTCTCAATGTCACTGGGCCTAGTAAGATCGCTGTTTTATTCTCCTCTGTTCCCCTCCCTTGCCTTGTCACGCTCTGAAACACTTGTGTACGAGCGCGATAGAAATAAAATATCAATGCCTGCCCCCTGGACTCCCAGCAACAATTGCAAACTGTTTGGCTATTTACCCATTTTTTGTTAAAAGTATGCTCTACAATGCAACATTTTAACCTATTATTTAAAAAAAAATTCACAGGGGGAAACCCCCCCGAACCTCCCCTTAATGCCCCTCCACTTAAAAAAGATTCACCAGCCGCCACTGGCCCTCAGACTGTGTTGGGAACGGGATGGGGGAACCGAGGGACTATGGTGGGAGCACAATGGGCGGGAACCATGGGATAGTGATGGGAGCAGAGTGGGGAGAGCCCTGGGTGTGTGATGGGGTGGGGAGAGACCAGCGACTGGGTAGGAGTGGGATGAGGGAGCCCAGCGACTTTGATGGGAGCAGGTGACGGCGCGCAATATATACTGTCCATTTGGCATTTCTGGGGGGTCCCGACCTGCCCAAATTTTGCTCAGGGGGGCCCTGGCCAAAAAAGTTTGAAGACCACTGCCTTAGAACTATGTCAACAACTGCTTAGCGGTATCAGGGAGAGGTAGCCTTTGACTCAGTTTCTGTTCTTTTGATTGTTAAAACCCTCATGAGTCAGGCCCCCCGTCACCAAAAAAGAGGGTACCATAGCCTTTGTCTTTTGTCACTTGTCTAGGAACTCCAGAGAGTGTCCCTGCTTGAAGATATCGAGCACCCATTTTTCTGTGGAGATGTTGCACCACATGTAAACAGACTGAGATAGCCAGCCTCCCACTGAGGTGCTGAAGTGGGGGTTTGGGAGCTAGGCCTGGTCTGGCTTCCTTCTGCATCTGCGTCCTAGTGGCTTGCGGATGGCGATGCTGGGTTCCTCCCCTGTAGGCCTGGGAAAGACCTCTAAATGGCTCCTGAGCAGTGCAGTGGGAGGGCGGACGGTAGGAAGGGCTGAGCACCTTGGAAGTTTGGGAGACCTTCCCTTTCTGGGAGCGAAAGGTCTACCTCCTCTGTTGCAGCGTACCCAGAGAGCGGGCCGACTCTGTGTCTGTCTTGATGGTAAGAAGAGACTCGTCCACTGCCTTGCTGAAAAGGTTGTCCCCGTCGAAAGGCATGTCAGACACCTTTGTTTGAACGTCCTGCCAGAAATATGTGGGCCTCAGACAACCTTGACGGCACAGGGCGACCCCGTTGCCCATCTGCCGGAAACCTGGAGTCAGCAATGTCAAGGGCGTCCCGGATTGTATGGAGATATGCCACGTCAACCTTCTGAAAATTGGCCATAGCCTCTGCTTTGTCATCAGGCAGGAAATCGAGGATGGGTCCCAACCTGTACCAGAGTTCTCTGTCGTAGCGTGCAAGGATGGCTAGGGCGTTGACAGCATTGACTGTTGAGGCCACAGTGGTGGTTATGCGCTTTCCAGCCGCACCCAGCTTCCCTACGTCCAGGTCAGGCAGGACTGAGAAAGAGGATGAAGGATTAGACGACCCCTTCCTCATAGCAGCCGAGACTACCAAGTCCAGTGTTGGATGGCCCCCGAGGCATTTAGGAGACATATCCAGGACCCTATATTTCTTCTCCAGCCTCCGTTTTTAGTGGGTGCGGAAAAGGGCTTTTGCATCACCAGCAGCCCATCCTTTCAGATGTCATCCAGAAGCGGGGCTGAGACCAAAGTCTTTCTGAAGGATTCATAGTGCTGAAAAAATAATTGCTCCTTTTGCTCCGGAACCAGTTTGGAAAACTTGGCTGCTCTGGAGATCAGTGCCTGGAAAGATTCCCACTTCCTCCGGGGAGAGTCCCTAAATGCATGCCACTTTCATCCACTCTAATGCATAGCACTGAAATCTTTTAGCCTTGAAGGGGAAGACAAATTTGGATATTTGTGAGGGGTAAGCCCATTGAAGTCAAGGTGACATTTGGTTTCCTAGGAGGGTGAAAATGCGCACCAAGGAGAGTAAAGAAGTATGCTTTTGGAGAAAGAGGATTGAAGAGGGGTCAAAGACCGCTCATCGTGGACTTCAAGATGGCAGCCGTGGACGGAAGACGTGCATGAGCAGAGCTCCGTCCCCGCTCCAGCGCCGCAACAATAAAGCACTACAACAAAGTGAGATCTTTCGCATCCGAAAAGCCGAAGCTGGTCGGCGGGTTACCAGCTACTGATCGGCGTGCGGGTGTGAAGCAACAAGCGGTCTGACCACAGCAGCGTACATGAGGGGGAGGGGCCTCCAAACCATGGCCTAGACGAGAGTAGCGCGGGGCGGAAGACCCCAATATAGGAAGGCCCCGCTCGGAAGAGACAGCAGTGGACCGGGAGAACAAACCAGGTGACCTCTGGGCGAGGCCAACGGAGCTTGAAGGAGGAGTCGCCTTGCGCCCACAGAGATGCGAAGCAACGAGGAGGACGCCAGGATAACTCCCGGACCGGCGGAGGAGGATCGGAGGACGAGGTCCAGTGGGACAGGAAGCGCCCATAGGACGACGCGTTGCAGCGCTTACGAGGGGGAAGCACCACCAGAGGAGCGGCCCTGACGGAGGGAACCTCGGAGGGGTAGAAAACTCAGAAGGAGGACCCCCACGGAAGAAGGAGTGGAGGACCGACAACCAGGGGATAACCCGGGTGAGGACATCCGAACACAGAGGGAGAAGCCGCTCCACGACCGAGAAGACACGCGGCACAGAAGAGCACACCAGGACGACACCCGGAACGACAGAGGACAGGGGGACGAACCCCAGGGATGCGGAGGTCGCGGGCCCGAGAAGGAGAAGGCCGCTGCGCAGAGGAGCCTGGCGGCAACATCCGCAAGGCAGATTAAGGTAACCCCCCCTCCGGCGGACCTAGAGCACGGCAGCAAGGAAAGGGGGACAGAAAGGAGGGACGAGATAGACCGGCCCCCCCAAAACCCAATTCTGCCCACAACGGAGGAGACAACAAGGGGGTTGAGGGCCACAGCGCGAGCATTGGGGAGGGGATTCCAGGAGCACCAGGGGTACTGCCCGGCGAGCGGCAAGCAGGGATCAGGCACCCCCCCCCACAGCAGGACACCCTACGAGGCCCCCCTCAGAGGCGGATAAAAGACCACAACGGCTGCAAATTGGGGGGGTATTGGAGTGGCCCTCCAACACCGAATAGGGGCCAAAGGAAAAGGTCAGAACGGGCCTCCAAGCAGACAGATGGCCCCCTCCGACTAGATACGGACCGACATCCACTGGGAAGAAACAAGTTCACCCCATAAGAGCTGAAGGGTCAGAGGAAACAGACCACCACCGCGGGCAGCGGAGAAGGATATCAGTAAGAGTCACAGGAACTCCCGAAGGCTTCCCAAGGTACTGACAACAGAACAGAGCGGACATAAGGGCAGCTCAAAGACAGAGTGGCCTGGACAATCATCCACCAACCTAGTACTGCGGGAAGCAGAAGGCAGAGAAGCTACACATGGGGGACACAGATGTCAAAATCAACCTCTCCCACAAACCCCGCAAGCGAGGCAGGACCAGAACCTGGTCCACCTCTTGGGAGCAGACAAAGGGCTCCCAGAGAGAGCAAAAACACAAAAAGGGCAAAGCACAGGGGCGGACGTGGAACTCCTTCCAGAAGATATGGTCAGGAAAAAAGATATGAAGGCCTGGTTCGGGGAGTTCCAGGCACAATTTATGGACACAATGAACACACAGCTAGAATAGTTGAAGAGCGAGCTAAAGTCGGTGGTGCAAGAAATGAATACAGAGATGGCAGAGTTAGGAGAAAGAACTGACACCCTCGAGAAAGTAGTGCAGAATATGGAAGAGGAGACACAACAAAGTGCGGAGACGCAGGAACATCTAGTCCGCCTAACACACAATCTGGAACTTCAATGCGAAGATTTAGAAAATAGATCACGAAGAACAAACATAAGAATAAAAAACATGACAGAGGCAGTGGAAGACAAAGACCTCAAAGGTGCGGTACAGCAGGTATTCCAGGATATTCTGGACTCGCCGGAGGAGGTGGCTGTCTCGATAGATCGAATACATAGAGTGGGTCCGAGGAGAACGGTTGCCCAGGGCGCCCGCCTCAGAGACGTCTTGGTGGCCTTCACCTCATATTCACAAAAGGAGCAAATCCTCAGGAAGGCAAGATCAATGGATCACATAAGAATGAATGGAGAGGACATCTTCCTGTTTCAAGATCTAGCACAGTCAACACTTCAAAAAAGACGAGAGCTGTCCAAGGTAACAAAGGAATTGGCATCTCGTCAGATCAGATACAAATGGACATTCCCCTTCAGACTCCTGTTTATGTGGGAAGGGTCTCAGAGATGGATCACGACTAGGGAACAAGGCCTAAGACTGTTGAACTTGCAGGAACAAGAAAACGACCTCCCTCAGGCCAGCGGAATGAATCCGACAGGGAGAAGAACCCCGTGGGAATGGAAGACAATAAATAGGAGGGCTAGACGCCCCAGAAAAAATAACTAGAGGGCCGAATTTTCAGAATTAAAAGTCAGACAGAGATCGGGGATGACAGGACAAAGCAAAGTCCACCCGAGGCAGACGGTGGAACAAGAGATCATCCTAAGAGGTGCTGGGGGGGTGAAGGGGGAGGGAACCCGGTCGCCACAGAAGTCATGGGGAAGAGTTTAGGATCCCCTTCAAGGTTATCCCTGAGCCCTGAGAGTTTCAGAGGGCATGACGCACAAGGCGAACCTAGGTCATCGTGCCCTCCTCTGGGCAGTTTCAGGGGGGGAGGGAAGGGGACGCCAGTTGGGGGTTGCGTACCACAACAGGGGAGGAAGGGAGTTGGGGTAAAAGGGGAAACCGGAAAGAAATTGTTACGCTCACCTGGCTCCCACAGGGGCGTCGGTCGGACCCAGACAGCTGCGGTCTCCACCCACGTGATGCGTAGTGCAGCAATGATTGACTGGATCTGCCCTCCTAATCTTGTCTGCTTAACCCGTAGAAATATTCTCCTGCAAGTGGAGGGATGGATTTAGCCACTTGTGGATTCAAGTGATGGCACCCCCACAGTCCTCCCCAACTAATCACCTCCGAAATGCCCTCACAGCAATCTCACCTTATATTCTTGAAAGATGAGCTCTCCATCCTGCGTGGATTTGCAGGGGCGCGTCGATTCCAGTTACTTCACTGGTTTGAAGGCTCGGGAGAGTTCCGGAGAGTATTGACTCTGAGGTTCCTGGTGAGAACCAGTAAGTATTAAGTTCATAGAGTTCAATATGTCCGATGTTCACTCTTGTTCCCCCCTTCCTTTCTTGTCTTGCAGCTGGCTCGTGAAAAGATGTTCTTGTGGCAACTGGTGGCGCTCAGGTAAGAGTCTGTATTACCTGTCGCTGTCCGGTAAATGTTGCACGTGGAAAACGTCTTGTTTTGTCTCTCTTTAAAGATGCGGCACGTGAAAATATGGAGAGTCACAAAAGGATGCCTCCGGTGGTAAATCAGGTAAGTCTATGGTGGTAAGAATTATATTTGTTGGTTCCCTCGGCTCACCTTGTGGTTTACTTTTGTCTCCTAGGTGCCGAAGTTCGGCGAAGAAATGATGGAGGCAGCGCCGACCCAAAGGATGCTGTGAAGACTGGTGAGAATGGTGCGGCGCTGCAGCTGGAGGTGCGGCGCATGCAGAAGAACAAGTTACTTCTTACCTGGTAACGTTCTTTCAACGGGATGTTCCTCCGACGTATTCCTTATCTTTGATAATACGTTTCCAGCTTGCTGGCCTCGGAAATTTTTTCTGTAGAGGGCGCGGCGCGTCGACGTCCACTGGATTTTCGGATTGGTGAGAACCAAACTTGCTTGGCTTCCAGGTAAGTTTTTTGATAAGAGATTCCCCTTGTGTCCATGCATTAATGTACTAATGCTAGTGTCTTTTTCCCCATAGGGGCCGGGGTACGGAATGCCGGGGAACAGGCACCGACCCGAGATGAGAGGTGAAATCCTTGTAGAAATCAGGTAAGTCTTTAATGAGCGTTTTTTTGGTAATGTCTTTTCATTCGCTCATTAACGCTGATGTCTCTTTTTCCCCTTAGGGGCCGGGGTCCGGAAATGCCAGGATGCGGCGCGGACCCGAAATGAAGAGGGAATGAATCAACAGGTAAGTCTTAACATGGAGATTTAGCTTTCCTTATTCCCTTCTCTCTCTCACCTTTTGTTCTGGTCTTTTTCTCCCTAGGCGCTGGGGCGTGACTGCGAATCCGGATGGTCGCTGCTGAACATGGAGGCGCCCAGTAAAGGTGAGTGGAATGCGGCGCTGCAGCGATCGACGCGATGAGCTTTTAAATAAAAGTCTTCCTTTTCAGGGTTGTCGGCGAGATGTCTCCGGGATGCGGATTTAGCAGGTAAGGACTTTTCCTTTTTCTGTTCTCTTCTTCTCTTCCTTTGCAGGTGATCCAGGATGCTGGCAGGCGTGGCAGAAGTCAGGATGCAGGAGCAAACACAGTGAGCGTCCAGCTGCTAGATGCAGAACAACGCGAAGCACGTGTGGCTGTTCGGGTGGGGTTTAAATAGCCTTGGAAGAAGTTCCAGGTATGTATCCTTCCTCCAATCAGGTATGTATCCTTCCCCAACCACGCCCGGATGGTAAATTAGTCCCACAGGTAAAGTAGTTCCTTTCAGGCCTCAAGGAGGCCGGGATCCTGCAGCATGGTCTGCATCAGGTAAGTGCACCCAAGCACATCCATAATGAGCCTGGCGCCTATGGCGCCAGGACTGATGTCTTTTATGAGCCTGGCACCATAGGCGCCAGGACACTGTCCAAAGGGCCCCTATATGGGGTTGCTGGGTCCTTCCTTGGGGACTGGAGTCCGCTTTCGGGGACGCAGGGCTTGAACCGGCTCCCTGGGAGCGGGCATCATGACAGCACTCCCCCCCAAGGCCCCTCCCAAGGTTGTTCCCTCCGGGGGTTTTGGTTTGTCTGGGAAGAGTCGGTGGAATTTCCTGACTAATCGAGGTGCATGCACATGGTCGCTGGGTTCCCACGACCTCTCCTGAGGTCCGTACCCCTTCCAATCAATTAGGTAGAACAGTTTTGACCTAAACATTTTTGAGTCTAAAATGTTCTTCACTTCGAATTCGGGCTCCCCATCTATTAGAATAGGTTCTGGAGGTTTGAGTAGTCGGGTTCCGGGTACCACTGGTTTCAGAAGTGACACATGAAAAACAGGGTGAATTCGCATACTAGCTGGTAAATCAAGTTTAACAGCCACTGGGTTAATTATTGCCGTAATAGAATAAGGTCCCAGATATTTTGGGTTAAAAGTTCGAGGCCCTTTGAGTGGTAAATGTCTGGTAGCTAACCACACTTGATCCCCAATCTGATACGGAGGTGCTTCACTCCGATGTAGATCAGCATTCTCCTTGTATTTTCTCTTGGCTTGTTGTAAATGCGTAGTTGCCTCTTTGAAGGCTTGGGTAATTGTAGAATGCAGATGTTCTACTGCAGGCATTCCGAGGTTCTGAGGTGAGTCAAGGTTTGAGGTTCAAGGGTGATGCCCAAACAAAGTATAAAAAGGACTGTGGCCAGTTCCAGAGTGTACCGAATTATTATATGCGTATTCGGCTATCCAAAGAATGTCTTTCCAGTTGCTTTCAGATTGCTGTAACATACACCGTAAGTATTGCTCAAGGGTCTGATTTGTCCTCTCGGTCTGACCATCGGTCTGAGGGTGGTGACTGGTCGATACTCTTACGTCGATCTGCGCCATTTGACAACATTTGTGCCAGAAGTGGGAAATGAATTGGCTTCCCCGGTCAGAGATTAGTATAGATGGGAATCCATGTAGCCGAACAATATTTTCGAGGAATTCTTTGGCTAGGACAGAAGCTGAATGTAAACCTTTCAAAGGAATAAAGTGGGCCATTTTGGAAAACAAATCCACAATTACCAGAATAGTATTGTACCCCGAACAAGGAGGCAGGTCCGTAATAAAATCCATTGATAGGGTGTGCCAGGGTGCTGGCGGTATGTCTAGAGGTTGAAGGAGACCGGCTGATCTTTTCTTTTGACTTTTATTTTGGGCGCAAACACCACAGGACATCACAAAAGATTTAACATCTTTTCGCCAGGAGGGCCACCAAAATTGTCGTTTCACCTTTTCCTCTGTCTTGGCAATACCGGGGTGTCCCTCTATTAATGCATCATGATAACCGGAAATAACTAGTTTGTGTAATTCCTTATGTGGCAGGAATAAGCGTCCTTGAAAATAAGGTAAACCATTATCTATGGTAAAGTCTGATCCCTTTTGTATCCAATCCTGTAAGGTTGTAGGGTCCAGGAGTTGTTTCACTCTGGCTTGAATGTCTTCAAGCGTCTGTAACGAAGTCATGCCTAGAATCCTCTGTTCGGGAATTATTGGTACTGGTTCTGAGTTTGTATCAGATTCTCCCATTCCAATTCGGGATAAGGCGTCTGCTTTGCCATTCTTGCAGCCAGGTCGATAGGTAATCACGAAATCAAATTCAGCGAAAAACAAAGCCCATCGGAGCTGCAGTGATGACTGAGCCTTGGCGGTTTTCAAATACTGTAAATTCCGGTGATCAGTGATCACTGTGATGGTATGTCGAGCGCCAAGCAGATAATGCCGCCAGGCTTTAAAAGCGGACTTAATGGCTAACAGTTCTTTGTCCGTGATTGCATAATTAACCTCGGGTGCCGAGAATTTTCTGGACCAAAATGCTACGGGAGGCAGTTGGTTGGTTTCGTGATCTCTTTGGGACAGGACAGCTCCCATGGCTAGGCTGGATGCGTCAGTCTCGACGACATAAGGGAGATCTGGACGCGGATGTTTCAATATAGGTGCAGAGGAAAACTTAGCTTTTAAATCCTGAAAGGCCTGCTCGGCTTCTTCAGACCATTCAAAACGTTTATTTTTCCTCAAGAGTGCAGTAATGGGTTGTACCACGCGTGAAAATTCCGGGATAAACCTGCGATAGAAATTGGCAAAGCCGAGCATGCTTTGAACCCCTTTTACAGGGCTAGGTGATGGCCATTTGAGGATGGCATCCACTTTTCTTGAGTCCATTCGGACTCCTTTGGGTGTCAGGATGAAACCTAGAAACTCGACTTCTGTGGTATGGAAAACACATTTCTCCAATTTAGCAAATAGTTTGTGTTGGCGCAGTTTTTCAAGTACTGCCCTGACGTGTTTTCTGTGATCAGATTCTGAAGAGGAGTACACCAGAATGTCATCGATATATATACGACAACACAAACATCGATGAGTTCCCGAAGAACATCATTCATGAAGTATTGGAAGGCAGCCGGCGCGTTACACAATCCGAAAGGCATCACCTGGTACTCGAATAATCCGTATTTAGTACGAAAGGCAGTTTTCCATTTGTCACCTTTAACTCGTACCAGATGATAAGCCCCCCGGAGATCTAACTTGGTGTATATGCAAGCGTCCTTCACCTGGTCAAGGAGTTCAGGGATCAGAGGCAGAGGATAACGGTTTTTAACCGTTATCTGGTTCAATGCGCGGTAATCGATACAAGTTCTAAGGTCGCCTTCTTTTTTGGGCACGAAGAACAAAGCCGAGGATGCCGGGGACTTTGACGGGCGAATAAAACCATTGGCTAGGTATTGATCCAAATATTGTCTCAAATGCAGATTCTCAGGTTCGGTAAGGGCATAAATCCTACTACAAGGGGGTTGTGCACCGGGCATCAGATCGATTTGGCAATCGTACGATCTGTGAGGAGGTAACGTGTTGGCCTGTTCCTTTTGGAAGACGTCCTGAAAGTCTTGGTATTCCGGAAGTAGTTGCATGGAGGCAGAGGTTACAGATGCTAGATTAATCTTCAGGTTTTCTGGGTAGAAGGTTTGTGTACAATCCGGGAAGTTTATTCTCTTAGCTCGCCAATCAATTCGAGGATTATGTGTCTCTAACCAAGGGATTCCAAGAATAACCTGAAACTGTGGAGCCTTGATTACATCAAACACCACACCCTCCCGGTGGCCGTCGGGACCAATAAGAGTCACCTCAGTAGTGGAATGTGTTACCGGTCCAGAGGCAATTTCAGTTCCATCGACTGTGGTGATGACATCTTTGCTGGTTTTAGGACGGAGAGGGAGGTTAATCCTAGAGACCAATTCACGATCCACATAGTTTCCAATAGCCCCACTATCGATGTATGCCTTTATTGCATGCAACCGCTTAGGCTGTTCTGGATCTACGAGAACCATTGGCACAATGAAATGCGAGGTCTGAGAGTTAGTTTTCAAGCTCGGCAAGCGGACCCCTACACTTGTCGGGCGGAGTCGTTTCCCGAAACAGAGTCTTCATGGTTTTTATCAGCGGCTCCTACCGCCTTTCGGGGCGGTTTTGCTGGGCAATCTCGTAGAAAGTGTCCAGAATTCCCACAATAAAGACATAATTTTAACTGCTGCCTCGTTTCACATTCCTTTTGAGTTAAGGGTCCTTTAACCCCTCCAATTTGCATAGGCTCAGAGACATCAACTCCCTTGGGATTAGCATGGGTCTTGACCAACACCCGGGTCTCAAACCTGGACCGATCTGCTTTTCTGTTTTGAAGTCTGTGATCCAATTGGACCACTAAGTCTATATACTCTGTGCATTCTTGGGGCGGATTTACAACTTGGGCCAAGACATCTTTAAGTTCTCCGCGTAGGCCTCGATAAAACAACGTGACTCTTTTATCCTCTGGCCATCCCGTTTCCACAATTAGTCTATTAAAGGTTGCAATATAGGATAGGAGGTCCTGATTGCCCTGTCGCAGGGATAGAAGTTCGTCATCCTAGAGCCTGCCCCTGAGAGTGTCGAGCAAATAACCTTTCCATGCTTGCTTGAAACCTTTGAGAATCACGGAGAATCGGGTCATCTTGAGTAACCAGTGGAACTGACCAATCGGCAGCGCAGCCGCTGAGATATGACAATACAAAGGCTACCTTGGTCTGATCATTAGGGAAGGCCCCAGGTCTGCATAGGATGTGCAAACGACACTGATTCATGAATACAGCGAATTGTTTGGGGTCCCCAGCAAAGCGTTCGGGTGGGGCCAGCGGCATGTTTCCAGGTAGATTAATCTGCACAGGGTTACTGGAAACCACAGGAGCGGGGTTCCCTCCGGAACCGGGTAGAGGAGTTTGCCCAGCTTGACCTTGCAAAAGCTGTCTGGCCAGGTCATCAGTTCTTTCCTTTGATATTATTAATTCCCTCCAGAGGGCATTAGTCTCTTGACGAGCGGCATGTACTTCGGCCCGTAATTCCCCCAGTAATTGGGTCAACTGATCAGTCTCAGAACTTTCCATAGCGCCTGGGTGGGAATTTGTAGGAAGGCTTTGCGTTCTGTAACGCTCACCTGACTCCCACGGAGGCGCTGGCCTGGTTCGCGCTGCTGTGACCTCTTCTAAGGTGATGCGCAGGGTTCGGAAGACTGACTGGACCGGGCCCCCAAATCTGGCTTGTCTGGCTCGCAGAAGTATCCTTCTGTAGGCGAAAATAGGGGATTAACTGTCTGCGGGGTAATGCAATCAGCCTCCCACTTTCCCCTCTCACCCCCCTCGAAACCCTTCTGTGATTCCTCGTAGCGTCTCACCTTAGGGTCTGGAAGGACGAGCTCTCCATCCTGCTTCTGATGCAGGGGCGCGTTGGTATCCAGTTACTTCACTGGATTTTCGGATTGGTGAGAACCAAACTTGCTTGGCTTCCAGGTAAGTTTTTTGATAAGAGATTCCCCTTGTGTCCATGCATTAATGTACTAATGCTAGTGTCTTTTTCCCCATAGGGGCCGGGGTACGGAATGCCGGGGAACAGGCACCGACCCGAGATGAGAGGTGAAATCCTTGTAGAAATCAGGTAAGTCTTTAATGAGCATTTTTTTGGTAATGTCTTTTCATTCGCTCATTAACACTGATGTCTCTTTTTCCCCTTAGGGGCCGGGGTCCGGAAATGACAGGATGCGGCGCGGACCCGAAATGAAGAGGGAATGAATCAACAGGTAAGTCCTAACATGGAGATTTAGCTTTCCTTATTCCCTTCTCTCTCTCACCTTTTGTTCTGGTCTTTTTCTCCCTAGGCGCTGGGGCGTGACTGCGAATCCGGATGGTCGCTGCTGAACATGGAGGCGCCCAGTAAAGGTGAGTGGAATGCGGCGCTGCAGCGATCGACGCAATGAGCTTTTAAATAAAAGTCTTCCTTTTCAGGGTTGTCGGCGAGATGTCTCCGGGATTTAGCAGGTAAGGACTTTTCCTTCTTCTGTTCTCTTCTTCTCTTCCTTTGCAGGTGATCCAGGATGCTGGCAGGCGTGGCAGAAGTCAGGATGCAGGAGCAGACACGGTGAGCGTCCAGCTGCTAGATGCAGAACAACGCGAAGCACGTGTGGCTGTTCGGGTGGGGTTTAAATAGCCTTGGAAGAAGTTCCAGGTATGTATCCTTCCTCCAATCAGGTATGTATCCTTCCCCAACCACGCCCGGATGGTAAATTAGACCCACAGGTAAAGTAGTTCCTTTCAGGCCTCAAGGAGGCCGGGATCCTGCAGCATGGTCTGCATCAGGTAAGTGCACCCAAGCACATCCATAATGAGCCTGGCGCCTATGGCGCCAGGACTGATGTCTTTTATGAGCCTGGCGCCATAGGCGCCAGGACACTGTCCAAAGGGCCCCTATATGGGGTTGCTGGGTCCTTCCTTGGGGACTGGATGTCCGCTTTCGGGGACGCAGGGCTTGAACAGGCTCCCCGGGAGCGGGCATCATGACAAGTAACTTGTTCTTAGAAGGGATTGTGTCCTCCGACGTATTCCTTATCTTTGATTGACTCCCATAGCAGTGGTATGTAAATGGAGGAGGGAGTGATAGTGTTATGTATCCCTTTAGGGATGGACCGAGTGTAATACGGCCCTGCCAAATCTGGTCTCTTGAGCAGTGGAGGAATCCAGATTGTAAAATTTTGTGAATGTATGTGCGGACGACCATGTGGCAGCCGCACATATGTCCCGGACCGGTACCCCTCTCTGGAGAGCCGAAGAGGCTGCGTTACCCCTGGTTGAATAAGCCCTGAGGTTTTGGGGTGGCTCTTTCCCTGCTAGTCTATAACATTCCAGGATGGCCAAGATAATCCACCTGGAGATGGTTTGTTTTGTTATGGGTAGTCCCAACTTGTGACCTGAGTATCCTACAAACAGTTGGTCTGCTTGCCTGATCCTAGCCATTCTACTGATGTAAAAGCTGAGAGCTCGCCTAGGGTCCAGCCTGTGTAGCCTTTCCTCCTCTTTCCCCGGATGGGGAGGAGGGTAGAAAGAAAGCAAGGTAATTTTCTGAGTAATATGGAATTCAGAAACCACCTTTGGGAGAAAATTAGGCTTCACCTGAAGGACAACCTTGTCCTTGTGGAAGATTTATGTGGGGATTTACAGGAGAGAGCTTGTAGCTCACTCACCCTCCTAGCAGATGTTAGTGCTAGCAGTAGGACAGTTTTAAGTGTGAGAAATCTCAATGCACAAGAGTGAAGTGGTTCGAATGGAGTACCCATTAAGAAGTTTAAGACTAAATTTAAGTCCCATAATGGAACCTGGAATGGTTTTGGAGGGTAAACATTAGTTAGACCCTTGAGAAATGGTACCACTAGAGGAATTTTGAAATACGATGGTTCCTCCACAGTGCGCTTGAAGATAGAAAGCGCTGCGAGATAGCCTTTTACAGTGCCAACTTGAAGGCCTGAGTTTGCCAAGTAGAGTAGAAACGATAACACTGTTGGTGTACCGCATGAAAAAGGGTCGATATTCTCTTCCCTACACCAGCTGCAAAACTTGTTCCAACGGCAGCAGTATAAAGACTTTGTTGCTGGTCTTCTGGCCAAAAGCAACACCTCCATGATGCCATCAGGGAGATCCCAATCCTTGTACCTCAACCTTTTAGAAGCCAAGCGTGAAGGTTGAGGGTTCTGGTGTCTGGATGGAGAACCTGACCTCCCTTCTGCAAGATTAGGATCATGGTTTTCCGGAATCTTCTCAACCTCCTGATCATTTGAGGAATAACAGGGACTGGTGGGAATGCGTAAAGGAGTGGGAACTCCCAGTCCACTACGAACGCATCTCCTAGAGCTCCTCTCGGGGGAAATTCCCTTGAACAGAACAGATCGCACTTCCTGTTGGTGCTTGTGGCGAACAGATCCACCTGAGGGGTTCCCCAAAGGGCGAAGATCTCTTGAAGGACTTCCTGAGCTAGCTCCCACTCGTGGGAGACTGTGCTCTGCCTGCTCAGAGCGTCTGCTGTCAAATTCTTCTCTCCGGCTAGGTGGACTGCCGATAGAGAGATTCCTTCCCGAATTGCCCAAAACCAGAGCTGCATTGCCTCTCTGCACAGTGGCAGTGATCCTACGCCTCCTCTTTTGTTGAGGTAGTGCATGGCCACCGTGTTGTCCGTCATTATCAGGACATTTCTCCCCTGTACTGATGGCAGGAAAGCTTTCAGCGCTAGTCTGATCGCTCTCAGCTCTAATAGGTTGATATGTAGTCTGGACTCCGATGGAGACCAACGACCGCTGATGGTCAAGTCGTTGGCATGGGCTCCCCACCCTGTGAGCGAGGCGTCTGTGACTACTGTTATCTCCGGCCATGGTTGCCAAAACAGTTCTCCTTTCAAGATGTTCTCTGAATAGGCCCACCATTGAAGGTCGTGGGCTACCTTGTCCAGAATCCGGAGGAGGTCTGACATTCTCCCTGAGAATTGTGACCACTGACTTCTCAGTGCCCACTGAAGAGATCTCATTCTCAGGCGAGCCTCTGGCACAAGGAAGATGCAGGATGCCATGAGGCCTAGCAACCTCAAAAAGTCGAAGGCTGGGAGACGCTGGGCATTTTGAAACTTGGTGACCATCTGTAGAATATCTTGAGCCCTCACCTCTGGTGGCGAGGCTTTTCCCAGGGAAGTGTCCAGGACCGCTCCAATGAACTGGAGTCTCTGAGATGGTATCATCTGTGACTTCTTTAAATTGAGGGAGAAGCCCAGTCTGTGAAGGAAGAGGCAGACATAATCTAGGTGGGTCTGGGCCTGATCCGAAGATACGGCCCTGATCAGCCAATCGTCCAGGTAGGGATAGACGTGGATCCCTTCCCTCCTTAGACTCTCCGCCACTACCGACATCAGTTTGGTGAAGACCCTCGGGCGGAGGTCAGCCCAAATGGCAGAACTCGAAATTGATAATGAGAGTTGCCAATTGCGAACCTTAGGTATTTCCTGTGCTTGAGATGGATTGGCACATGGAAATAAGCGTCCTGAAGGTCCAGAGATACCAGCCAGTCCTGGAGCTGGAGGGCCTGAAGGATCTGAGAGAGAGTTACCATCTTGAACTTGTCCTTCCTGAGGAACTTGTTCAATTCTCGTAAGTCCAGGATGGGTCTCAGTGCTCCGTCCTTCTTTGGTATGAGAAAGTAGGGGGAGTACCAGCCCTTGTTCCTGTCCGCTACAGGTACCGGTTCTATGGCACCTTTCTCTAGCAGGTCCATAATTTCCTGCAAGAGGAGCGGATCTGGAACTTTTAGGGAGCTGTACCCCGGTGGATGACTGAGGGATGTGTAGAAAGGGTAGGCAGTAACCTTGGGCAACTGTCTCCAACGCCCAAGCATCTGACGTTATAGCCTGCCATTCCATCAGATGGTGAGTTAACCTGCCCCCTACAGGTGTCTTGTGTGCGAAGGCCTCAGAGTGGTTTGGGGGCGGCTGATGCAGATGCCGAGGGTAAAGAGGCACCTGCTGCTGCTGCAGTCTTAGTACCTTTGACCCGTCCACCTCGGGTGGATTTTCTTTGGCATCTTTGAGCTGGCTGTCCTCTGCCTTTTCTGAATGCAGAATAATAGCGAAAGGACTTTCCTCTCCCAGAGGTTCCTGAGGGGCGAAAAGGAGTTTGGCGAATAGCAGCTCCTAAGGATTTTGCTGCTGCTTTAGAAGTCTGTAACTTTTCCAGACTGTCATCCGCCTTTTTCCCGAATAATGAAGAGCCGTCAAAGGGCATATTCAAAAGTCTGGCCTGTACATCAGGGGCAAAGCCCGACTTTCGCAACCATGCATGCCTGCGGATTGCTGTACTTGCCGCCATGGCCCTGCTGATACTGTCAGCGGAATCGATGCCTGTTTGAAGTGATTCGCACATGGCATCTTTGCCATCTTGAATGATGTTAAGGAAGGCTTCCTTCTCCTCTCCATCGGGTATGCAGTCAGCCGCAGATGAAGCACACTCCCATAATGTGTGACTGAACCTGGCGAGCGTACATGTGGCGTTGATGGACTTCAACGCCATACTACAGGCAGAGAAGACTTTCTTTGCCATAGAGTCGTACCTCTTGTCATCCCTATCCTGTGGGACAGTAGGGTAAGCAGTCCTACTGCTCGATGAAGTTGCCGCTTGAACCACCAGGCTCTCTGGGGTCGGGTGTTTTGACAGGTATTCAGGGTCAGCAGCCGCTACCCTACACTTTGTTGACAGTCTTTTATTGACTGCTGGGATAACTTCGGGAGTTTCCCAATTGGATGCAATTTTTCTTTGTAGGGCTGCATGGAAGGGGACCACCGGGTCCTCCTGTGGGCCTTTGTCCAATATATCCGTCAGATCATCCTGTTGGAAAACAGATGAAGGTGCAGACCAACCCATAAACTCAATTATTCTTGCCATCAGGGTTCTATATGGTGTTTCGGCATGTTCCCCTGGGTCTGGCTTTACAAATTCCACTTCTGGGGAAGTGTCAAGTCCACTTGCCTCATGAAGTGAGTCCTGTAGTTCCTTCAGCCTTCTTTCTTCAAAGGTGAAATCCTCTGCAGCAGGCAGTGTGGATCTCTGTAAACCAAAAGTTTCTTGGTCAGAGTCTTCCCTTTCTTCATAAATTGAAGAAAGACCAGGGTATTCTGATCTCTGAAATGGAGTAAAGCCCATCTCTAGGGCCGAAGGAGCCAAACTCGTCGTTATTGGAAGAGAAAATGTCGAAGTCGTTGACGCCGATGTAACCGGCTTCGAAGGCGCCGAAAATGGCGTCGAAAAAACTGGAAGGGGTCTCGAAGAACTCGAGAGGATCGGGATCCTACTCGAGGGCATCGACGACGGTCTCGGCGTCGTGCCGGAGGCCCTTGAAAACACTGTTGGCTGTGGAGCCTTGGTCCTCTCTTTCATCGGCGTCGACGATGGCGTCGAGTCGATCGACCGATGCGTCGAGGAACCCTTCGACAACGGCGTCGATGGCGCCGACCCGTGCGTTGAAGGAACCTTCGACGACGGCGTCGAAGACGGTGCCTTCTTACCCGATGGCTCATGGCGCTCTCGGGTGGAATGTTTCGCCGGGTGCTGCGACTCGCAGCGTTTTGATTTTTTGGGTTTTTCACCCGGGGTATCACCCTCAGCTGTCTTCGAGGGGGTTGAGGCCATTTTCTTTCTGAATTCCTCCCACTCAGCTTGAGAACTGTGTTTGGTGGGACAGGAAACTCTTTCTGGGGACACCGAAGACGACGAGGAATGGGACCTTCGACGTCTCTTTTTTGAGTGTCTAGATCTCAACGAATGGTGGGAGCTGCTTAGAGATCTAGAATGGGAGTGTTTTCGGCGGCGAGGAGACGAATGCCTCGACTCAGCCGACGAAACCTTCGAGGAGATTTGGCTGACTTACCTCTCTCGAGCCTCCCCTTTCGCTCCTTCAGGGCTTTCGCCGTCATGGACATGCAGTCCTCACACTCCGAACAATGGTGCTCGTACCCCAAGCACCATAAACAGACCCTGTGTGGATCCGTTATTGACATTTTTTTACCGCAGTCTCGACATTTCTTGAAGCCGGATCGCGGCGTCGTCGGTTCTGATGAAGAAGCCATCGAGAACGATAAGGAATATTTGCGAAATAGATTTAGATAAACCTGACTGAACTGAGCAACGACGTTCAGAGGCCCCACGAAGCGCAGAAAAACGGAACTGAGCAACAGACGCAGCGCATATCTATTTATGGGCATGGTGACGTCGGCGCCGATACGGTGGCCGTCGAGGGACATCGACTCGGCGGACGTCGACGCGCAGCGCCCTCTACAGAAAAAATTTCCGAGGCCAGCAAGCTGGAAACGTATTATCAAAGATAAGGAATACTTCGGTGGACACAATCCCTTCGAAATGATGTTCTTTACAGGTCCAGAGACGAGATGGATCCAGAATCAGGTGTGGAATAGAAGTAAGTTTGTTTTCTAACCTTGTCCCTTTCTTTCCTCTTTGTTTTAGGAGCTCCGGATTTGAGGCGGGCGTGGCAGAGGACTGGATGCAGGCTGCAGGCACAGTGAGCGTTACGCTGCTGGATGCAGAATAACGCGAAGCGTGTGTTGCTGGTCGGGCGTGGTTTAAATAGCCTCAAAAGTAGTCCCAGGTAAGAAGTCCCTAGAACCACACCCGAGTAAAAAATAGTCCCTGTAGAAAAATAGTCCCTGTAGAAAAATAGTCCCTGTAGAAAAATAGTCCCTTTCAGGCTTCATGTTGGATTGGAGTCATTTGCAGCATGGTCTGCCTGAGGTAAATAATGACTATGAGCCTGGCGCCTTAGGCGCCAGGACTGATTTCTACTATGAGCCTGGCGCCTAAGGCGCCAGGACTGAACCCAGATAGCCCCTAGCCGGGGCTGCTGAGGTTTTACTAAATGTCTAGATGCCTGCTCCCGGGGCTGATGGGCTTGGTCCGGATGCCTGGGGGTAGGCATCATGACAGAAATATACACGAGAGAAGGGGAAGAGGGAAGGACAGCTATCAAACCCAGAAAATAGGATGGGGATAAAAATTCTAACATAGAACGTCAGGGGATTGAACTTCCCAGTTTAAAGGAAAAAAGTGGAGTAATTCCTCAGGCAGGGTGCATATGACATTGTAATGCTCCAGGAAACACACATAAAAGCTCAAGACAAACATAGAGTGCGCTTCAGAGGCTATAATCAAATATTTCAAGCGAACGAACAAGAGACAAAAAAAAAAGAGGGTTCCAATAGCAATACACGACTCCCTCCACGCCCAAATAACGGATACATTAGGAGACAAGCACGGGCGATACCTGATACTGAACATAACAATAGAAGGAAAACCCTTCACATTGGCGTTGGCATTTGCACCGAATTCGGAACAGGATAGTTTTCTAAGGGATATGCTAGACAAATTAGAGAACCAGGCCAAAGGGGAGATCGTTATGGGGGGGACCTGAACTTGGCATGGAACCCCACCCTAGACAGATCGGGAGCCAAACAACAGGATCAGGGCAAACCGTCAAAAGCACTTAAGCAGAAAATGTTAGATCTCGCACTAGAGGATGTTTGGCGCAATAGGAATGGCAATCAGAGAGGATATACTCATTTCTCACACGTACACAACACAGGCTCAAGAATAGATTATCTTTGGGCCTTGGTGGGGCTCTTAGGGAAAATACAGCAGGCTGAGATAGGCACAATAACTCTCTCTGATCACGCCCCAGTGTGGGCCTCCCTCCAATGGACACAAAAACATCCGTGGCTATGGGGCTGGCGCCTTCCTGAGGACATCGTCAGAGATCGGGTCATGGGACAGACTCTCAGAGAGCACATCACAGACTATTTAGTTAGCAATGATCTCCCTGACACAGATAAAGGAACACTTTGGGAAGCCCTGAAGGCGGTCAGAAGGGGACACCTCATAGCTCTTAAAATAACAGAGGGAGAAACAGATCTCTCAATGGGAAACAGAATTGGAGGCCAACATTAGGGCGATTCAAGCCGAGGTCATACAAACGCCAACTAGGAAACTCCAAAAAATACTAAGACACGTCTAAGGGCAGCTGGAAACGCTCTGCACCAAAAAGGCGGAGAGGGACCTCCTCTACACCAAGCATTGGAATTATGTGAAAGCTAACAAGGCCGACAAACTTTTAGTTAGACAATTGAAAGGGAAGCAGCAGTCACAGACAATAAAGGCCCTGAAAGACGACATGGGACAGGTAAAAACGTTAAACACAGACATAGGAGACATATTCAAACGCTTCTACTAGGAGCTTTATTCCTCGGACCGTCCGGGGATGGAACAGCAGAAGGCTTATCTAGAAGAGGTTACCCTCCCATTAATCTCAGAGGAAGAAAAATGTCACTTGGACAGGGACATCTCATTAGAAGAGGTCAACAAAGCAATTCCGGACCTCCCCAAAAATAAAGCCCCAGGCCCAGAAGGGTACACTACTCTGTTTTATAAGACATATAAAGATATTCTTGCCCCTGTCCTCACAGACCTGTTCAACACATTTATGGAGAGGGGGAACGTCACCCAACCCATGAATGAAGCAAAAGTGTTGGTATTCCACAAAAAGGGGAAGGATGAACAACTCCCAAGCGTGTACCGCCCGATAGCATTAATCAACCTGGATGCGAAATTATACACCAAGATACTAGCCACAAGGATGGCACAACTCCTCCCAAAGCTGATCCATTTAGATCGATCAGGGTTCGTCCCAAACAGACAAACACACAACAACGTTAGAAGGGTGCTACACTTAGTGGAAAAAGTTGGGATTACTCAATCCCCCGCGGCCATGGTCGCCATCGACGGGGAGAAAGCATTCGACCGGGTGGAGTGGTTGTTCCTCTTCCTCTTCTTAATATTGAAGAAAATGGATATGGGCAAAGCATTCATAGATAGGGTCCGCGCTAACTACAACTCCCCGACGATAAGGCTAGCAGTGAACGGGGGGTTATCCGAAATAGTACAAATAGAGAGAGGGACCAAGCAAGGGTGCCCGCTATCCCCCTACTATATGCGATATACCTAGAACGCTACTGAGCAAAATTAGAGAAACACCAGATATCAGAGGCATAGAAATGGCGGGAGAGGCCCATAAAGTAATTGCATACGCGGATGATATGTTAGTGGCGCTAGGAGACCCGGAAAGATCACTCCTGCATTTTATGCGCGAAATAGAAATTTTCGGCGAGGTATCAGGGCTTAAAATTAACAGGCAAAAAACAGAAATCCTGGTACTGACAGACCTCCAATTGAAAATAGCAAACAAAGGGGTTAAATACCTATGAATCACACTCACAGGGAGAATAGAAGAGTTATATGCCCATAACTACCCTCAGCTCCTAGATGAAATGAAAATGAATCTATCGAATTGGAACCCATTATCAACATCATGGTGGGGTAGAATAACGGCGGTGAAAATGTCTCTACTTCCAAAACGTATGCATTTGTTTCAGGCCCTCCCGAATAGAATTCCCCCAGCCTTCTTTAAGCCTCTCACTAAGATAGTGTCAGCGTACATATGGCAGACTAAAACGCCTAGGGTATCAAGTGCGGCACTGACAGCTTCTAGAAAAGAGGGGGGGTGCGCCTTCAGGAAATATTACGAAGCCGCACAGCTTTGGGTGCTGAAAGAATGGATCCCGGAAAATGCAGAGAAAATCTGGGAAGCACAGGATAGGGCGGTGGCGACAACACCCACCAGACACCTTTTGTGGATCAGCAGACAACACAGACACCCCAATGTCCATATAAGCGAAATAATGAAGTCGATCTTGAGCGTATGGGACAAAGCCACACAGAATGAGACCGTAACAAAGGAACCAGCCCCCTTTATGGCACTATTTAAAAACCCAGAATTCCCGCCAGGAATGCAAAAGGGGGCATTTTAGAAATGGGAAGAGGCTGAGTGTAAAATGGGAGGAGATATGTTCCAAGAGCAGGAGATTAAAACATTCGCGGAATGCGCGACACAGCCGAGTCTGACCCTCAGGGACAGGTACAAATATGAACAAATACACCATTGCTTGAGTACGCAGTGCATTAAAAGCAACGCGACAAGAGCTCTGACCATGTTTGAAACGTACATAATGACACACAGATGCACGCAAGTTTTGTCTCCAACACATACAAATACCTAAACGCACAAGCGGAAACAGTAAAGTGGCAATACATAAAAAGGTGGGAGAAATCGCTCAAAAATTCACTCCCCATGGACAGGTGGGAATACATATGGGCCACAATACCGAAGCTGGCAACATATCTGGTGGGACTGCCCGAGCCTAAGTATATTCTGGGGAGAGGTGAAAACCCAAATGCAGAGAATGTTCCCAGGGGCGGAGAGCATTGGTGAAGAAGTGTGGCTAGGAGGCCTATGGGACCCCAGGGACAAACAGTGGCACGTGACTCAGAAAAGGAATTGTATGGGTCTATTGATAGGGGCATGGATGGAAATAGCGCATAAATGGAAACAAAAAAGTCCCCCACTCGCAGTGGATTGGACGAGAAGAGTATGGACATACCTAGCCATGGAGTGAATAACTTATTCTATCCAGGGGGAACATCAAAAGTTTAGAACGGACTGGGGCATGGCTCTGGAGTATCTCCAAAAGAGGACTACAAAGAACAATGGTGCCCACATAAAATAAGGATTCTGGACCTCTTCAACTGAAGCAGCTGAAGTTGAATGAGCAACTTCCCGAAAGAAAGACAATGGACGAAATTCTTTCTGAGGCGCGGGGGGTCGGGGGGGGGGGAGTTAAATGGTGTATACAATGAATGGAAACGTTTTGAAAATTAATAAAAACACGGTTTTAAAAAAAAAAGACTGCTCATCGTGCCAACTGTCTCAGATTGGAGGATGGGAGGTAGCATATGTTCCATATTTACAATAATGAAAGACTGAGGCTGCAATGTACATAGCATTAAACAAGTTCACACACAACATATGTATCTGTTTAGCTTTGCATAAGAGAGCAAGAGACAGGAGCAAAGAACTAGGTTTAACTTATACTAGTCATAAGTCATGGTCAGAGAAAGAGCAAAGTGTATATAATATTTATTTTAGAACACACAAACTATGCATTGTAGTGATTTTTACTAACCCTCACTACAATGCATATTTTAAAATATCATTGTATATCTTTGCCCTTATGGGCTCATGTATGTCCTTTTTAAGGCCCAGTGTGATTTAGTGGCCTACCAACTTTTAGATGTGTGTTCCAAAATAAATATGATATACAATTTGCTCTTTCTCTGACCATGACTTATGACTAGTATTAGTTAAACCTAGTTCTTTGCTGCAACCCTTACCTGTGTCTTTAAACAGGGGTAACTTCTGACTCCTGTCTCTTGCTCTCTTATATGACATACCCTCTCGAGTCAGGCCCCCCGTAAACAAAAAAGAGGGTCACCCTTTTTGCCCCCTCCAATCTCCTATTTTTTTAGCTTTGCATTCATATTTTTCACCACCATATTTTCTCCCTTACCACCCACCTTTTCCTGTTCTCTCTCCACTATCTCTAGATTCTTAACACTCACTCCCATTTTCTCTCTCCCTTCCCACTCTCACTCCTTCATATGTCTGGTCTCTACTCTAACTCACTCTTTCAGACTCCCTATTTTTGTTCTCCTATTCCCTCTTGCATTCTTGATCACTTGTCTACTTCATTCCCTTCCTATTCTGAATCCTATTTGCCTTTCTCACTCCTTCATATTCCTTCTCTATCACTCCTTTTCCTCCAATGCCGTTTTGTTTCTCTCCATTATCCCCATCATTCTCTATGCTCTCCTCTCTCATGCAGTCTCTTGGTTCTCCCTCCCTTGCATTCTGTCTCTTCACTCATTCTTTCATCTGCTCTGTCTCTTGGAACTTTCTCCCTCCCATTCACGCTCTGTCCATCTCGCATGTTTATTTCGTTTCACTCCTTTTTGTTTGCTATCTTATCTCACTCCCATTAAGTCCTTCTGTTATCTTTGTCGCTTCTTTTGGTCTGATCTCGTCCCCCTATCTGTACTTGGTCTCTCTTACTCCACTTCTCTTGAGCACTGAAGTTGCCCGTTGCCATGCAGAAGTAGGTCACCCAGTTCTGGTTTTTGTTTCTAGCACGACTAGCCTGAGCATGCAAATATAAAGAACTGACCTGGATGATCTGGTTATATACTGCTTGCACAACGTCTATAGCTCTGCATTTCTGCATCTCTCTTGTTCTCTGCCTCGCCCTCACACTCCTGCTGTCTCTCATTCAATCTTTTGCTTCTCTCACATTCTCTTGCCTTGTGCTTGCTCCTTTTCATTAGATTTCTTCTCTTGCATTCTTAATTTCCCATCTATCTCTCGTTCTCTCACACACACTTACTCTCTCTTTCCTCAGTCGAAATGTCTCCCTTGTGCTCTCACCAAGTCTCTCACTCTGTCTAGCGCACTCTCTCTCGTTCACCCAGTGTTCCTCACCCCCTTGCATCTCTGCGGCTGTCACGCTTCACCATTTTGGTTCTGTTTCTCCCTGCAGTTTTGTATGTGCTACTGCTTCATATACCAGGCCTCTGCCTCTTCACCTTAATCCTACCGTGCTCTTCTTTCATCCCACTTTCATTTCCAATTAATTTTCTCACACTTTCTTTTTTGTGCAAAAGCCAGTTGTTGCTATATGCCTCTCTTTCAAGGGACTCTCCAACCGACTTCAGTAACAGCGTGAACACATCTTGAAACTTACTTTCCGCCTGCGTTTATTGACAATAGTATGCTAATTCGCTGTAGGTCCTCATCACCACAAACAGACATGGGAGCTTCAGACGACATTGAAATTCAGATCAGCCTAAACGGCTTTAATGTTGCTTCACGCTGTGGGATATACGCCACCTGGTCAAGCCCCACACTTTGAAGACCTTTCATTTAGGAACAACCCCATCCCACAGCAAGCTTAACAATGTACTCTATCCAGTCTCGACCATCTGCAGACACCATAACTAGCTGGGTTCACCAAATTCATCTGCACACCTCCTCCAGTTCCATATGGTATTTCTTTGGTGGATGGCAATGATCAGCAAGCTTCTCGAAGTGAAACAACATAAAACTATACTTCCATTTGACATAGATGGCACCATCAGGACACCAAAATGGCACAGGTGTCACTGTACAAAAGCAGTTTGCATAACTTTAACCCCCCACCCCCTTGTCACCACATTCGTTACTACATGATGGCTGACTGCCTTCCTTCAGAGAAACCAAAGAAAACAGTTTTTAGATTATCTCGTTGGGAGATACAAGTACTGACCTCCTCTTCCCTCTTCCTATGCTTTTTTGGTGTCAAAGCATGGAGTCAGCAAAAATGAAATAAAGTAGAGGGCAGACTGGTGGTGCTGTTGTGGACTACCAAAGGTGGAAAAACCAGATACAGAAAGGGCTGCACTGTTGAGGGAGCCATTTTCTTGTGTGTTTCAAGATGCAGACTGGAGCCATACCAGTGCTTTGTCCACAAAATATTGCAAAATCCTAGGACTGGGGTGTTTCTGGCTCCCTTTTGGGCTTGTTCCTAATTGAGGGCCATGCTGTGGCAGGCCTCGATCTTTTTCTAAACAGTCACACAGTTTTAGGCATGAATAGAGAACTGTAGCCCATACGAATGCTGCAAACAAATGCAGTGAAACAGCCTATGCAGTGAGTTGCCCCTGATCCGGTACGGGCATTAGCTCTGGTTAATGTCTAAACCATGGCAATGTTAAGGTGTGACTCCTCCCCCCCACCTTAGAAACGCTGGCTCAAGCTATGTTGCATGAGTTGGGATGCTCGGAAGGAGGACTAACTTTTAGGCACTGAGCGCAGTTGCATCAGCCTTACGAGTCCATGAAAGAGCAAGAAGCGTAATAACGCCCTTAACAATAGGGGGATGAGGGTGGAATAAGGCCTTCCCTCTATAGTCTGGAGTTGTCAATGGTCGGTAGAAGTTTGCCAGGAGAGCTAAAAAAAAGAATTGAATACTCTGCGGAAAATGAATTGGGACTCCCTATAGTCGCCAACCCTTCAGGGTTGCCATTGGATAAAAGTGGTGGACCTGACTGAATAAAAGTGTGACCCGACTGTGTGCATGTATTGATAAACAGCAGGCATTAATGGAGCACAGGAAGGCATTGGAGAGGAAGAAGCATGTCTCCCTTATGTCTATCTTCCAGGTTTACCTGGCCTACAGACGTAGACATCATCAGAAGCAGCAACAATGCAGATATAGTAATAGGGTGAGTGAAGCAGAGATTGGCCAGTGAGAGCAAACATCAGTAGCAGAGGCTATTTAGGCCAATATGGCTGTAATGCAACCTGTCTTGCATCACATCCCACTAGGGACACGTTACCAGAGACCCATGTTGAGGAAGAAGAGGGAAGTTTGGAAGAAACAATTAAAAACCTATTCCCTGTTACCAGATGAAAACCTGTAACAGACAACATTTATTATGTTTTTGTTTAACACCAGGAAACCTGGTTTGTGTTAAAATTGTTACAGGTTTTTGTGATGTTTAGTTTATAAAGATATAATATAGAGTTCTGCAATCACTGAATTGTATTCATTGCACAGCATCACTGAGGAGAATGTCTTTTGATGGAACTGTAAAACAAATGGTATACTTAGTGCTCTATGGGTGATCTGCAGGGGCTCTTAGCCTCCTCTTTGATAGGCCCCACTCCAGTATTTGCTAAAGAAAAGAAATACCTAGCTTACAGAGTAAGCATAGTTATTCAACCCTACAGAGTAGAACTATGGATTCATGGCTCCTTTTCACACTATGTTGCTACATATTTAGTGAAGAGGAAAGGGTGACTTTACCTTGACAGGCGCTTTGTAGTATATAATTTTAACCAATCTCTCTGATCGTAGAATCATGTGTCTGCTGTGCCTGCAGGAGTTAGTATGAATGTCTTATCAGATGTGGGAGAGCAACCGGTCTTGCAAAGGGATTGAGAAGACCCTCTTCCTGGGGTTTCACAACTGCCTGTCTGGATACTTTTTGGAACACAAAGGGACCTGCAGCACTGACAGCATTCTCACATCAAGAACGGGCAAGAGTGATATGTATGTTTATTTTACAATTTAAATATTTTTACTGATATAGTGATGAAATATAATAATGCATATTAAATAATCAAACGCTATTGCTATTAAAAATCAGAATACAAACGGAATACTTATCACACATATATTTTATATATAAAATCCGTGAATGCATGTCAAGTACAGATTTGATTAAATATAACAATATAGAGGAAATAATTTTCTCTATTGAGTAATGAGAAAAAAATATGTAAGGTAACAATTGTTAATGAAATAAGGGAAGACAAACACGACAGAAACAAAGGGGCGATATTTCTTAGTCAGTAGTTGATTTAGCAGTACATGTTTCAGTTATGTGTGTGGGCCAAACAAAATTCCAACAAATTACGATAGTTTTCCAGGGCATTTCGAACTGCATGATATACCATAAACAGTAATAATAAACAGATTAAAAACTTTAGGAGATCTAATTTAATTATTATCATTATTACTTAAGAGGAACAATTCTCAGGTTGGCTACGGATAGGAGTATTGAATTAAACATATTTTATAAGATGTTCCAAACATCACACCAAAAGGTATAAACCGGTTAACATAAAAAAAAGAATGAAAAAAAATCATAGGATTGAGTGAGTTACATGGCCAACTTGACTTAGAGTACTCTGAGGAAGGCCCTATGCACAACAAGTGTCAGATTGACTGCAACAGATGCTTCAAAGCATTTGAGTCAAATCATTTCCCATGTTTCTGAAGGTAGAGAAATAGCAATAGTTTTCCTATTCAAGTTCACTTTTAAATTTCCTGTTATTAGATTTAATCTCACCATCAAGGAGAGGGTAAAATGAAGCAGCTTTCGTGGAGTGGGTTTGAATAGCAAGGATTGGAAGAGTTTACAGGGAATTGTGGTGGTCAAAAGATGAACATTTTTGGTGATTGAATCTGTAATTTTAAAATGAAAATGGTGACCATGCCTGCTTACAGGCCGTATCAGTGGAGGGAGTCCACCGCAAACATTCCCTAATGCTCACACGAGTGTGTACAGAACACCCCCCACCCCATCCCGTCCTGTCCCCACCTTACTGATGATGGCGAACACTGGGGCAGGGTGTACAAGCCCTTTTTGAAGCCTCCCTAAACACTCCCCCTTGAGCCAAGTAAGTGATTGGACAGGGTGAGTGGCCAATCCTGGGAGGGCATGGGGTATTTAAGGAGGTGTGTGTGTGTAGGTGCGGGTTAGTTGGGCGAGGACAGGAGGTGGTGGACGACATTCAAGAAACCAGTGGAGGCGAGAGCGTTTGGAGTGTGGAGGCTATTGTTAAGGTGGTGGGTCTGTGGAGTGTTTGCGTGTGAGAGAGGAGAGTGTGAGTTTTGGAGATAGAGTAGTAGTAGTGGAGTTGGAAACTAGTAGGAGCGGAGGTAGCAGTACTAGTGGTTGGGAGTAAAGGTAGTCGCTAGTATAGGGGTGAGCAGGGCACCATATCCCTGGGTTCTGTTGTTGAGAAAAGGGTATACAGGGCACAATATTCTCGTTCTACACTCCCTCCTGCTCCCTTCGCTCTGTTGACCACTTCCTTCTCACTGTTCCTCCTTCCCCTTGTGCCACATCCCGTTTCCGCTCCTTCCATCTCTCCCTCCGCTCTATTTCTACTTTTTCCTCATTCTGAACTTCCCTCAAATCTCTCCTTCTCCATTCCCCGCCATGAAACCCCTCCTCCCCTTCCTGCTCCCCTCCCTCCTTGATCATCTCCCCCCATTCTCACCCTTCACCCGATCCGTTCCGCTCCTCCTCCTCTTCCCCTCCCATCCCTCTCCCTCTCAGTTCTACTGCACTACTCTCCTTCTCCCCTCCAGTTAATTGCTCTACTTATTGCTCTACTTATTGTTTGTTGGTCTGATTCTCAATTGTAAATTGCTTCTACTGTTACTGTTATAAAGTTAATTGTCATATGTATCCTGTTGTTAAAATGTGCAGCGCTTTGGTGTAAAGTGCTATATAAACTAAATAAATACAAATACAATATCCCTGAGAGTCCCTGAGGGTCAAACAAGGCTAGTAGCGGGTGAGCGGGGCATCATATCCCCAGGTTCTGTAACAGTGAGAGCAGTGTGCAGGGCACCATATTCCAGAGTCTCTTGGAGCAGTAAAGGTAGTAGAAATGTAGTGGTAGTAGGGGAATAGGAACAGTAGCAGAGGGAGATTGGGAAGAACGACAGTGATTGGGAGAGTAGATGGGGCTATTGGCATTAAGTGAGATAGAAATTATTGCAAAATAAATAGCAAGAGGTGAGGAAGTAGAGTGAAAGGATGGAGGGAAAAGGAACCAAGGTAGAGGGATAGTTGGAAGTACAAGCAGCAGTAAAGAATAGGAGTGGGAAAGGAAGTAAGATTGAAGGGTGAAGGTGGAAATACGCAGTGAGAGATTAGAGGTACAGTTACGTGGTGGGAGGAGAATGGATTAAGGGATTAGTAGAGGAAAGGATCAAGTGTGAGAGGTTGTGAAAGGAGTGTGTGTGACGCTGGGTGAAATAAGGCACCATTCCCTATTCCCTGAGTGACTAACCAACAATAGGAGAGGGAAAGTAGAAGTTCCCTAGGGAGACAGGTAGCCAGCATTTTAGGGAAAACACCTATAGCCATACTTAGAAGAACAGATAGGTGTTACCAATTGGTAGTGACTAACAGCCCGGTTAGGCACATCTGGGGCTGGGAGGTGGGTCCCAGGACCAGGGAAGATAGAGAGAAAAGGGCCAGCCCTAGTGCTAATCATCCTCAGTCCCTTAGACCCCAAAGAATGAAGAACAGGAGCAGCCATTCTGACCATTAAGCTTTCAAATAAACACCCCTGGACTTTTCTTAAGAGCCAGCATGTTTATTTGTGACGGGAGGACCCCGTCACAAAATCTAAACCAGTCTCGTCAACTGCGTAACGGGACATAAAAGTGGAAAAAGGAATCATTATTTTAACACAAGTGTTTAATATAGCAAATGCTTTTATTAAACCAATGAACTGGGGATACAGGACGATTATTAAATAGAATGTGTTTATTATTCCATACGAAAGCATTACCCAAAGCTAATTAAGAAAAACTCCTTCACCGTTTTAAGGAAAAGAAGCAATGGGAATTATTTCATATTGGGCCATGAGAACATAATAAAGACGCCACTCATGTGAAACGGTGCACCCAGAGATCAATTTTACACTAACTCAGTATTGAAAAATTAGATTTTTCAAAATGTAAACATTGTAATAATTGTTGAAGGGTACATTCTTTATACTAACTATGAAAGTCGGGAGGGGGGCGTGGCCAAGCAGCCACGGAGTAGGCTGCGATTCCTTGGAGCTCCGTGATCCGACTTATTGATCCGAAGCAAAGCGCATGTGTTGACGGCTGATTCCAGCAGAAAAAAGATACTGTATCTGCGTGAATACCTCAGGCAGCAGATGAGCGTATCGGCGGGAGAAGGTGGACACAGCAGCGGGAGTTAGGCTACTTTGTGTCCTGATCCGGGAGCGGCATAATTGATACTAAGATGGCGGCACGCCAACACAAAGAGACCCTCGGTGGCACTTGAAATCGGGTGCCAGGCGGGTAGTGAACGGGCTGCAGGCGTGCAGCAGCTGATGGAACAGTGAGCGGCCGACTACCTGAGAGAAGCTCACGAATAGCCCGGGCTGACGAGGGGACGTATGCAGTGTCGGGCCACCTGGCCATGAGATAGGCGGCACGTCCTCGGCGCTCCCACTGAACCGGGACGATGTACACACGGAACGGACAAGAGGAATGACAACGTACCCACAATAGGTTGGAAGCAACGGGCACGCAGGGATTACATCCCGAAGCTGCACCGAGGAATGGAAGAGCAACTACGGACAAAACCAGCGACGCCGAGACCCGCACCGTCCAAAACAAAATGGCGACCGATCGTGAACAAAAGATTACACTGATGGACCGTGAAGCGGCCTCGTAAGGATTGGGACGCACATGCTGCTTAGATCAACCATTGCGGCCTGCTGACGCAGCAAGTGGGTATATGTACCACCAGCCTCTGATAGGCACAGAGACCAGAAAGAAGCATCAAGGATGCAGAAGCCAGCACCCTGCTGATAATAGGCACGGACACTGAGAGGAAATTGTGATGTGGGAAGTTACAATCCACCCGAATAACAATTTCATGTGCCACAATAGGTGTAGGTTGGTATACAGAGACCCCAACAACTCAAACAACAACTAAACAGCACCGAGCCGGAGCCAGACACGTGGGCAAGGTTGCATCATGTCGGTGAAAAGTCCGAGAGCCAAGACCAAACAACCCACAATGGAGGTCTTCGCGAAAACGTAGAGGACCCCTACAACATCGGAGCGGAGCACGGCTGCCACTACTGCGGAAGAAGCCCCAGAAGGAGATAAGCACCAGATCCTGGGGCTATAACGGAGCTGAGCACTAAATGGGGCGCGGCAATGGCGGACTTACGGACAGCCCTGGAGAGCAAAATTGTTGCGGTAGGAACTGAACTTACCCTGTTACGGCAAGATGTCAGGGGGCTGGCGGAGAGAACAAGTGGGCTGGAAAGTGCTGTAAAGACCAATACTGATGTCAGCACAAATAATGCAAAGGAAGTTCATGTGCTCAAACAGCAGGTTGCCAACCTTGAAAATCGGGTGGAAGAAGCGGAAGGAAGAGCGAGAAGAATAACATACGGGTGGTCGGCCTGCCGGAGGGGGAGGAGGGCCAAGACCCTACAAACTACGTGGAAAACATGATCCTACAGGAAATAGGAGCAGACAAGCTTTAGCAGGGATTCACGGTGGAGCGGGCGCACCGCGCCTTAATGAGGAAACCACGACCTGGGGCTCCGCCGAGACCCATCATCGCGAGGATCTTGAACTATAGAGACAGGGAGAAGATCCTAGAATATTTTCGTAAAGGCGGAACAATACAGAAAGCATCCGCCAACATTACAGCATACACGGATTACACGATGCTGGTGCAGGGACAGAGATACAGCTACGTGGCCGTCAAGAGGAGGCTGCGAGCAGCAGGCATCAAGTACATGCTTCTGTACCCGGCAAAGCTGAAGGTGCTACATAAGAGCAGAGTGCTTTTTCTTGACACTCCTGAGGAGGTGGTAACGTGGCTGGATCTGCAAGGCTGCCCGGAACAAGAAGTGGACTGTGACCGGCAGGAACAGGACGACTGAAGAACTGGTGCCATGGACATTGAGGGGGTAAGTGGGAGGGGGTACAGGATTACACCGGGAAGCGGGACCGGTTGAACACTGGGTAGCATTCGGGCCTTGTGCTTGGCATGGACTGGAATATAGTGGGCAAAATGTAATTGGAAGCTGCATAGGGTTAACACAATGCGTAATAAATTTGGAAATAGGAGCAACAGGATGGAAGCAACCCACCCCTCGAAATACTAATAGTTAAGTGGCCATTAGGGCGACTTCACCCTACTGAGCCCTGAGCATAAGCTTGTGCTGGACAGGGCTAGATTTGGGGGTGCCTGAGATCCAGGGATGGAGCTGGGCAACAGTTGGGGGGGCGTTGTTGGGGAAGGGATGGGTGGGGGGAGGGAAGGGAGGTGGGAAGTTTGGGGTGTACATAGTTATGGGGAGTGTAAGTACAAACATGAGCCTACATGGAAGAGCTGAAGGGTTGTATCTGCATAACATGACTGGGAGGGTTTGGTTGGAAATGGGGGAGGAAGATATCTATGCGCTATGGGAGATCTCAAGATTTTAACATGGAATGTCAGGGGACTTAACAGTTATATGAAGAGGAATAAGGTCATGCTGTATTTGAAAAGGCAAAAGATAGATATTGCACTGTCAGGAGACGCATCTGACGCCGGAGAAGCTGGAGCTAGTTGGGAAAAAATGGAAAGGGATTGTGGTGGGGGTCGTCGTACTCGGCTTACGCTAGGGGAGTGCTTGTCTGCGTGGCGCCGCACGTCCCGTTTCAGCTACTACAGGAAGTGGCGGAAACTGACGGGGGGACGGTTATATTGAGAGGGCTGGTGGAGAATAAAGAGGTATGCATCGTGAATACGTACGCCCCCAACCAAAACACGGCGGCATAAGTGATGAGGAAAGAGAAGAGCTTGATGCACCAATTACCTTGGAGGAGTTGGAGGAGGTTGTGAGGCAGTTGCCCACCAGTAAGACCCCAGGAGCAGATGGGTTCTCTAGCGAATTTTATAAAGTATATAGAGAAGAAGTGCTCCCCCCAATGCTAGAAATGCTTAACGAAGCGTTTGAGATTGGAAGGTTGCCGGAGTCACTCAGAGAAGCGATTATAATACCGCTCCCTAAACCCAACAAACCGGGGTATAGCTGTAGCTCCTACAGGCTACAGGCCTTTGTCGATGCTGAACCAGGACAGCAAGATATTGATGGCTGTCCTGGCAAACAGATTGCAAAGAGTAATTAGCAAATTAATCCACCCAGACCAAACGGGCTATGTGCCGAATAGGAATATAACCCACAAACATATGCGACTCCACCGGGTGATCGAAAGGGCGGATAGGAATGAAGGCGAAATGGCGATTGTATCCCTAGACGCAGTAAAAGCTTTTGACTCCGTTAAGTGGCCATGGCTGCTGGCGGCCCTGGAAGGATACGGAGTAGGGCCGGGTTATATCAGGTGGGCGAAAATGCTATACAGCGAGCCGCTAGCCAGAGTTCGAACGGGATCAGTGATATCCGAGAGATGGCAGCTTAGTAGAGGCACCAGGCAGGGGTGCCCCTGGTCCCCGATGCTTTACATTCTAGCACTGGAGCCCCTAGCGATATACCTCGGGCAACAATATGATACGATAGGTATTGAGGTTGGGGGGGAGCGGCACCTAATATCCTTATATGCGGATGATTTGTTACTATACTTGAAATACCCGGAAGAAAATCTTCAATATATCCTGGAAGTGATGGAGAAGTATGCGGGGTTGTCCGGCATAGCGGTGAATCCTCAAAAATCTAGTATATTCCCGCTAGGTAGCTATAAGGGGACCCCTGAGGAAAGGTTGCCGGTGTTACAGATACCATGGGTGATTAGTTCTTTCCGTTACCTTGGTATAGATGTGTATCACATGGCAGAAGAGGAACATAAGCACAACACCAAGGTAGCTATTGAGAAAATCCGGAAATGCATGAAGTTTTGGGATAAGTTGCCCCTAGCAATGATGGGACGGGGGGCAATGCTTAAGATGGTGGTCCTACCTAGGCTTTTGAATTATTTTAGTAATATCCCACATATGATACCCAAGAAGTTGTTTGCTAAACTGAATAGTGGGTGTAGGGAATTCCTATGGCATGGTACCCGGAATAGAGTAGCGCTATGGAAGTTGCAGAACTTCTATGAAAGGGGGGGTATTAAACTGCCCAATTTTGAGGTCTACTATGTAGCGAGTCAACTACAATATGTGGCCAATTGGCTCTCCGACGAAGTGACCCCTGAACCTAGGCTGTTTGGGCAGGATTGTACCCCATTTTACTTAAGGGAAATGATATGGTTGCCTGAGTCAGATATGAAGGAGCGCCCTAGGATGATGATGCTGGGGTGGAAAATGTGGCGTTGAGCGTGTCGGATGATGGAGGACCCATTCCCGTGCTCCCCGCAAGTACCGCTGGTTGCTTTAGCAGGAGGGGATAAGCAGCTGAGGGTGATTATCAGAACCTACTGGGAATCGGTGGGGCTGGTAACGTTAGGGGACATCTGGCAAGAGGGGACCATTAGTGATTTTGAAGAACTTGGGGAGGAGTTGGGATTACATACTGGCCAATATGTTACATACCATAGGATGGTTCAGAAAATTCGGAAAACGTGGCCTGAAACAGTATTGGCAGAGGAACCAGATGCTACTGTGGGGGCAATATATGACATATCAGAAGGGGGGCATGAGATTTCTAGATTGTATGAGATGGTGATGACCAAGGTTGGGAAGGAATTGACAAATTTGAGACTGGATTGGGAAGAGGAGCTGGGGGCCCCAATGGGAGATGGGATGTGGGAACGCGCCCTGGGATATCACAAGGGAGTGTCAAGAAACGCCAGACTTAAACAAACACAGCTGTATATAACGCATAGAGCATACATGACCCCTGTGAGGATATCCAAGTTCGGAAACGCTGGCCGACAGGCGTGTCCTAAGTGCGACATGGAAAACGCTGACATGACACACATGTTTTGGTCATGCCCAGTAATCGAATGTTTCTGGGGTGAAGTGGCACAAAAATTAGCGACAAAGGGGGTCACGCTCGTCATAGATACGGTCTGGGCTTGCTTGCTGGGAGGGTTCCCCAGACCACGTAAACTTAAACATGTTGAGAAACTGAAAGACTTGGCATACGTGCTAGCAAAACGGAGGGTTGCCATGGGATGGAAGAAGTGCCACAAGCCACGGGTGGAGATATGGTGGAAGGAGTTACAGAAATGGGCGAAGGCCGAAACGATAGTATGGCAGGAGGCGAGCAACATGAGTGGGGAGGAAGAAGTGGGCACCCTGATGGCATGGAAATGATTAATAGCGGAACTGTTCGGATCTATATCGGACCCAACGGAATCCGAGGATAGTGAGACCCGGCCACATGTAGCAGATACTGAATGTGAAGTACAAATAGGCTCATAATGGAGGGTGGGACAATGGGAGCAGTGGCAAAAATGGAAATACAAATGGTGTTTAATGGAATTGTTGTAAACTGCACTGCGTGTTGGGTTTGTTTGTATTGTTGTTTGGTTTGAATAAAATTAATAAAAAATGTTTTAAAAAAATAAAATAAAAAATAACTATGAAAGTCGGGAAATGTATATGTTTCGTCAATGTTATATTTAATTATAGTATCAATATCTTTAGGAAAAGGGCTATCTGGCTATTTTATGGCATGAGGATTCCAATATCTTGGACAAGAGACTGTATATATACATTATTAAGGGGAAGGATTTTGCACTTCTCAAGATTTGGTTCATAATCAATGTTTTGAGAAAACTCATTACTAGAAATAAAACAACTATGAATAGAGGAGGATGGTTTAGATAATGTAAAATAAAATGGGCGGATATTTTTATTGAATCATTGCCAGTATTAATACCAGCAATATGCATATTCGTGCATATGAAATAAAGTAAAGGTTCCAAGAACACCAAAAAAAGTAATGGAGATAGCGGGTACCTTTGTTGCCTTCCTTTAAGTGTACGGAAGGGGGAAGAGAAAGAACCATCAATAAAAGGTTTGGGCAAATTGAGACGAATAAAGGGTTTCATCTAAAGCAATAAAATAGGAGTCTAAACCAATGCCACTTTAGCACCTTAAACATAAAAGGCCAAGCTGCACGATCAAATGCCTTCTGGCCATCTAGAGAGAGACAAATTACAAAAGAAAAACGCATTATATAAAAGATGGGTATTAGAAAAAATGTATCTGCTTTCAATATACTCAATATACTCTGTCTGAATTGATGAGATAGGATGACAATATTTAATAAGACTAGTATCTTCATCTGATTTAGGAAAAATAATAAGTTGCAGAGACAGTGCCAATACTCCAACCAAATCAGCAAAATAAGAATACAATTGAAACTAGTGAGGAGATAAAAATCTGAAAAAGTGGCATGAAAATAAAAAGGGAGGCAATCAGGGGCTGCAGCATTGTCCAATTTATGATTGCCTATGAATTTTTTAATTTCTTGAATAGTAACTGGTATTCAAGGACCATTCGATCTTAATATTTGACACAAGGTTAACCATTCTAGAAAGGTATTTTTCTTTATGTCTAGGTGATTAGGAGGAATCTGGAGTATAAATATTTTGATAAAAAGAAAAGAAGGCTTGGTAGATATCGGAATTAGAAGAGAAGACTTTCCCATCTCAATTTAAAATGCAACAATTCTAGAATTCTCTTTCTTGTGTTTAAAAGTAATTTGGCAGCTTTATTAGAACCACCTGTGAGAAACCAGAGGGTGCCTCACTGTCTAGTCCCCGGGGGTCTCTTGCTAAGGTAGCCAGGGCACGGCCATCACCTTTGGATCCAGACTCTGCGGGTGGACCAGTGCGGGAGGATCACCTGGGTGAGGGGTCCTTAGAGAGTGGTGGTGAGGCATCTAATGGTGAGACGCGGTATCCCTCCCTTTCCAATAACACGATCCCATCCTATTTTTTAGGTCATTCCAACATCCCAGTCCCCCCCTCACTTTCCTACACAAATGAGTCGAGGAAGAGGTCTAAGAGGAAAAATATTGACACTCATACGTTACACTTGACATGTTCCGTTAATATGGTCAGGTCCGACCCCCTCCACCCCGGGTGAATGACAGAGTTGGGGAGGCAAGACACCAGCTGGGAACTGCAAACATTGACTCCAGGAACAGAGCTGCAAACAAACACAAGGAGTTCACACAGCCGGTGAGTGAAATGAATGCCCTGAAAGACAAATGTCTAAAACGAAGATTGTACCGGTAACAAAGTGGCAAGCGATGGTTGAGCATAAGACAGGAACCGTGAGGAAAGCGATTAAAGACTCTTGTTCATGGTTAAAGGCGCAGAGCAATACCAAGTAGCAAAGTGGTCAAACCGTAAGAAGCAGTACACTGAAGGTCTTTGTGATATCGTGCAGACGAGAAATACATAGAGAAAGTGGGAAACAAGGCGTGTGCCTGACTGAGGGGAGCCTGAGAGTGAAAACGGCAAGTACCAGAAGGCATTGTAAGAAAGAGTCATTTGGTGAAGATTTTGTTGAACTTTCATTTTGTATGTTTGCAAAGCTATAAGGAATCAAGGAACTTTTGTGTTATAAGGGGAAAAACAAATGAGAAGAAAGGTCGAAGTGGTCATGAAGGGGTCTTAGAAAAATCCTTGCACATTTGAAAGTTCCTACAGAAGTGAAAGTAAAAAAAGAGGCTTGAGCCTGACAGAGGGGAGCCTAGTGAATGTGACACAAGGCTTGGGGAAGGGAACCACATGAACTGTGAAATAAAGGTCTGAGCCGACAGAGGAAGACCTCAGTGAAATTGTACTTCTGGAGAAGTAGCTGAGCTGTAATTGTGAACTGTGGTCGTTTTGTTGAACTGCCAAAAAAACTAACTTGATCGTGGTAGGCCAAGCGGGCCCAGGTCAGCGATCTTTGTACTGCATCTAATCTGGGGCCAGCGTGTGTCACCCAAGCCAAGTGTGCCACCTTACCACATGCTGCAAAACATGGGGAGAGCCGGTTGCTCAGCCACACTGACATTTGTTTTTTACACTGATTTTCTTTTGACCCAATCCATATCCCTTCACCCATTTGTTATCTTAGAGAAAGGGCAGGCATTAGGTTTTTTAGCACAGGCAACTATTATTTTGACAAGTCTGACCAGGACTGTGTTTTGTTTAGTTTATGGTTGAGGTTACTCCCATTGTAGTATTAGGGGACGCTATGAGTTCTCCCAACCCCCCATTCAAAATATACAAATAAAGGTTTTGAAACTTCCAATTTTGTGTCGGTGTCTACTTGTGGCACCATGCCTCCCTCACACACCATAGTATTTAGCTGTTATTCTTAACAAAGTTCTGCAAGCTTCACCAGTGGACATTTTATTAAATTGAATACATTTTGAAATAGGATTAGGAAGAGTGACATTGAAGGGATTATGATAGAAGAACAAGTTACTTCTTACCTTGTAACGTTCTTTCGACGGGATGTTCCTCCGACGTAGTCCTTATCTTTGATAATACGTTTCCAGCTTGCTGGGCTCGGATATTTTTTCTGTAGAGGGCGCTGCGCGTCGACGTCCGCCGAGTTGATGTCCCTCGACGGCCACCGTATCGGCACCGACGTCACCATGCCCATAAATAGCCACGCGCGGCGTCCGTTGCTCAGTTCCGTTTTGTAGCATAAGAAAAGTCATGCCTGAATTGGTTATTGACCTTGAAGGAGCGTAAGCTGCAACCACAAGGGAAGTATTACTGCAGGGATGGATGGGAGGGGCGATAAGGAATACGTCGGAGGAACATCCCGTCGAAAGAATGTTACAAGGCAAGAAGTAACTTGTTCTTCGAAGGGATTGTGTCCTCTGACGTATTCCTTATCTTTGATAGACTCCCAAAGCAGTGGCATGTAATTGGAGGTGGGAGTAAGAATGTTATGTATCCCTTTAGGGATGGACCGAATGTAATACGGCCTTGCCAAATCTGGTCTCTTGACTAGTGGAAGAATCCAGGTTGTAAAATGTTATGAATGTATGTGCGGACGACCATGCGGCAGCCGCACACATGTCTCTGACCGGTACCCCTCTTTGGAGAGCCGAAGAGGCTGCGAAACTCCTGGTTGAATGAGCCCTAAGATTTTGGGGTGGCTCTTTCCCTGCCAGTTTGTAACATTCCAGAATGGCCAAAATAATCCACCTGGAAATGGTTTGTTTTGTTATGGGTAGTCCCAACTTGTGACCTGAGTATCCTACAAACAGTTGGTCTGCTTGCCTGATCCTAGCCATTCTGCTGATGTAAAAGCTGAGAGCTCGCCTTGGGTCCAGCCTATGTAGCCTTTCTTCCTCCTTCCCCGGATGGGGAGGAGGGTAGAACGAAGGTAAGGTAATTTTCTGAGTAATATGAAATTCAGAAACCACCTTTGGGAGGAAATTAGGCTTCACCTGTAGAACAACTTTGTCCTTGTGGAAAATTGTATGTGGGGGTTTACAGGAGAGAGCTTGTAGCTCGCTCACCCTCCTAGCAGATGTTAGTGCTACCAATAGGACAGTTTTAAGCGTGAGAAATCTCAGCGAACAAGAGTGAAGTGGTTCGAATGGAGTGCCCATTAGGAAGTTTAAGACTAAATGTAAGTCCCATAAGGGAACTTGGAATGGTTTTGGAGGATAAACATTAGTTAATCCCTTGAGAAATTGTATCACTAGAGGTAGTTTGAAATACAATGGTTCCTCCGCAGTGCGCTTGAAGATTGAAAGCGCTGCGAGATAGCCTTTTACAGTGCCAACGTGAAGGCCTGAGTTTGCCAAGTAGAGTAGAAAGGACAACACCGTTGGTGTACCACATGAAAAAGGGTCGATATTCCCTTCTCTACGCCAGCTGCAAAATTTGTTCCAACGGCAGCGGTATAAAGACTTTGTTGCTGGCCTTCTGGCCGAAAGCAACACCTCCATGATGTCATCAGGGAGATCCCAATCCTTGTACCTCACCCTTTCAGAAGCCAAGCGTGAAGGTTGAGGGTTCTGATGTCTGGATGGAGAAACTGACCTCCGTTCTGCGAGAGAAGATTCTCTTTGAGTGGAAGACAGATTGGAGGGTAGATGGACATATCTAGAAGGTCCGGGTACCACGTTCTCCTGGCCCAGTCCGGGGCAATTAGGATCATGGTTTTCCGGAATCTTCTCAACCTCCTGATCATTTGAGGAATAACAGGGACTGGTGGAAACGCGTAAAGGAGTGGAAACTCCCAGTCCACTACGAACGCGTCTCCTAGAGCTCCTCTCGGGGGAAATTCCCTTGAACAGAACAGATTTCACTTCCTGTTGGTGCTTGTGGCGAACAGATCCACCTGAGGAGTTCCCCAAAGGGCGAAGATCTCTTGAAGGACTTCCTGAGCTAGCTCCCACTCGTGGGAGACTGTGCTCTGCCTGCTCAGAGCGTCCACTGTCAAGTTCTTCTCTCCGGCTAGGTGGACTGCCGATAGAGAGATTCCTTCCCGAATTGCCCAAAACCAGAGCTGCATTGCCTCTCTGCACAGTGGCAGTGACCCTACGCCTCCTCTTTTGTTGAGGTAGTGCATGGCCACCGTGTTGTCCGTCATTATCAGGACATTTCTCCCCTGTACTGATGGCAGGAAAGCTTTCAGCGCTAGTCTGATCGCTCTCAGCTCCAATAGGTTGATGTGTAGTCTGGACTCCGATGGAGACCAACGACCGCTGATGGTCAAGTCGTTGGCATGGGCTCCCCACCCCGTGAGTGAGGCGTCTGTGACTACTGTTATCTCCGGCCATGGTTGCCAAAACAGTTCTCCTTTCAAGAAGTTCTCTGGATAGGCCCACCATTGAAGGACGCGGGCTACTTTGTCCGGAATCCGGAGGAGATCTGTCATTCTCCCTGAGAATTGCAACCACTGAGTTCTAAGTGCCCACTGAAGAGATCTCATTCTCAGGCGAGCCTCCGGCACAAGGAAGATGCAGGATGCCATGAGGCCTAGCAACCTCAAAAAGTCGAAGGCTAGGAGACGTTGGGCATTTTGAAACTTGTTTACCATCTGCAGAATATCTTGAGCCCTCACCTCTGGTGGCGAGGCTTTTCCCAGGGAAGTGTCCAGGACCGCTCCAATGAACTGGAGTCTCTGAGATGGTATCATCTGTGACTTCTTTAAGTTGAGGGAGAAGCCCAGTTTGTGAAGGAAGTGGCAGACATAATCTAGCTGGGTCTGAGCTTGTTCCGAAGATACAGCCCTGATCAGCCAATCGTCTAGGTAGGGGTAGACGTGGATCCCTTCCCTCCTTAGACTCGCAGCCACTACTGACATTAGCTTGGTGAAGACCCTCGGGGCGAGGTCAGCCCAAATGGCAGAACTCGAAATTGATAATGAGAGTCGCCAATTGCGAACCTCAGGTATTTCCTGTGTTTGGGATGGATTGGCACATGGAAATAAGCATCCTGAAGGTCCAGAGATACCAGCCAGTCCTGGAGCTGGAGGGCCTGAAGGATCTGAGAGAGAGTTACCATCTTGAACTTGTCCTTCCTGAGGAACTTGATGGGTCTCAGTCCTCCGTCCTTCTTTGGTATGAGAAAGTAGGGCGGGTACCAGCCCTTGTTCCTGTCCGCTACAGGTACTGGTTCTATGGCACCTTTCTCTAGCAGGTCTATAATTTCCTGCAAGAGGAGCGGATCTGGAACTTTTAGAGAGCTGTTCCCCGGTGGATAACTCTGAGGGTTGTGTAGAAAGGCTAGGCAGTAACCCTGGGCAACTGTCTCCAATGCCCAAGCATCTGACGTTATAGCCTGCCATTCCGTCAGATGGTGAGTTAACCTGCCCCCTACAGGTGTCTTGTGTGGAAAGACCTCAGAGTGGTTTGGGGGCGGCTGATGCAGATGCCGAGGGTAAAGAGACACCTGCTGCTGCTGCGGCCTTAGTACCTTTGACCCATCCACCTCAGGTGGATCTCCTTTGGCCTCTTTGAGCCGGCTGTCCTCTGCCTTTCCCGAATGCGGAATAATAGCAAAAGGACTTTCCTCTCCCAGAGGTTCCTGAGGGGCGAAAAGGAGTTTGGCGGATAGCAGCTCCTAAAGATTTTGCTGCTGCTTTAAATGTCTGCAACTTTTCCAGACTGTCATCAGCCTTTTTTCCGAATAATGAAGAGCCGTCAAAGGGCATATTCAAAGGTCTGGCCTGTACATCTGGAGCAAAGCCAGACTTTCGCAACCACGCATGCCTGCAGATTATTGTACTTGCCACCATGGCCCTGCTGATACTGTCAGCGGAATCGATGCCAGTTTGAAGTGACTCGCACATGGCATCCTTGCCATCTTTAATAATGTTAAGGAAGGCTTCCTTTTCCTCTCCTTCGGGTATGCAGTCAGCCGCTGATGAAGCAAACTCCCACAGTGTGTGACTGAACCTGAACCTGGTGTGACTGAACCTGGCGAGCGTACAGGTGGCGTTGATGGACTTCAACGCCATACTACAAGCAGAGAAGACTTTCTTTGAGAGAAAACCGGAAGAGGCTTCGAAGAACTCGAGAGGATCAGGATCCTACTCGAGGACATCGACGTCGGTCTCGGCGTCGTGCCGGAGGCTCTTGGAATCACCGTTGGCTGTGGAGTAGCCGTGGTCTTCTCATTCATCGGCGTCGATGATGGCGTTTAGTCGATCGACCGATGCTTCGAAGAACCCTTCGACAACGGCGTCGATGGCGCCGATCCATGCGTCGAAGGGATCTTCGACGACGGCGTCAAAGACGGTGCCTTCTTACCCGATGGCCCGTGGCACTCTCGGGTGGAATGTTTCGCCGGGTGCTGCGACTCGCGGAGTTTTGATTTTTTGGGTTTTTCACCCGGGGTATCACCCTTAGCTGTCTTCGAGGGGGACAAGGCCGCTTTCTCGAAGACGCTTAACATTTTCTTCCTGAATTCCTCCCACTCAGCCTGAGAGCTGTGTTTCGTGGGGCAGGAGACCCTTTCTGGGGAAACAGAAGACGACGAGGAAGGGGATCTTCGACGTCTCTTCTTTGAGTGTCTTGATCTCGACAAATGGTGGGAGCTACTTCGAGATCTAGAATGGGAATGTTTTCGACGGCGAGGAGACGCATGTCTCGACTCGGCCGAAGAAACTTTCGAGGAGGTTTTGACTGGCTTACCTCTCTCGAGCTTCCCCTTGAGCTCCTTCAAGGCTTTCGCCATCATGGACATGCAGTCCTCACACTCCGAACAATGGTGCTCGGCTCCCAAGCACCACAAGCAGATCCTGTGTGGATCCGTTAACGACATTTTTTTACCGCAGTCTCGAAATATTTTGAAGCCGGATCGCGGCGTTGTCGGTTCCGATGAAGATGTCATCGAGAACGAGTTGGTATATTTCGAGTAGATGTAGATTAGATTATCTGACTGAACTGAGCAACGATGTTCCGAGGACCCACGAAGCGCAAAAAACAGAACTGAGTAACGGACGCCGCGCGTGGCTATTTATGGGCATGGTGACGTCGGCACCGATACGGTGGCCGTCGAGGGACATCGAGTCGGCGGACGTCGACGTGCAGCACCCTCTACAGAAAAAAATTCCGAGGCCAGCAAGCTGGAAACGTATTATCAAAGATAAGGAATACGTCGGAGGACACAATCTCTTCGAAATCAATTTCTAAAGATGTAATAGTTGTAATGATTGCATCTTTTATTTTTTATTTTTATGAGTGACTCCTTACTGCCACCTTGAAAGTGTCCCAAGTATTGTGAATGGATGTATCTTCATATGGATTATGAAAAACCAATTTAGGAACAAAATCATGAATGCTCTGGATAAAGTCCTTGTCCTTAAGTAACGCAGTATTAATTTTATTATTATTGAGAAAGTTGGAATAATTCCATTCAGATGCCAAAATTACTGTAGCATGATCCAAGATAAGAGAGAACCCATTTCAGAAGAGATAAAAGAGGGAAATATATAATCAATACGTGAAAAGGATGATGGAACTTTTGGACACAGAGACATTTGCACAAGGAGGACATGGGGAAAGTACACCAGAGAAAGAGCTGCACTTGGAGCCGGGGAGGAAGTCGAGGGGAACTATATGCTGAGAATTGTGACATGGCCTGTTGCAGGGGGAACATAAGCACTGAAACATTGAAAAGTAACGCAGGAAAGTTGGATGCTGGATGTTTCAGTCCATGGACTCCCCAAAAGGGCCCAAGAGGAACTGGAACTTTGAAAGAAGGCAAAAGATGGAAGGTGGAAGCTGCAGGTCAGCACTGGAACACTTAAAAGAGGAAGGAATTATTATTGGCTGCTGCCATCCAGACAACATAGCACAAGAGGCGCTAAGAGGGTGAAAGCATAGCAGTAAGAATGATTTGTTCGAATGGTTCTAAAACTTCCCAAGGCAAGTGTGCGGTGGTGAGAAAGTCTCAAAAGAACTAAAAGGGAAATGGGGCACAAGAGGAGGTGATGGTAATTGGAAATGAGGTGCAAGAGGCCTTGATGAGTGGTAATTGGAACAGAGGCACAAGATGAGCATAGGTAGAGAAAGTAGAAGTAGTGGTTAGAACACCTTCACAAGAGAAGTAAAAAGTACAATATGGCACAAGAGATGCTGCAAGAGAAAGGGGAAGTAGTGTATCAACACTTCACACATGGTACAGAGAAGCTTCAAGGAAACTAAAGTGAAAGAGTATTTTGGGAATGACAGTACTGTCACACTGTAACTCAGTGCAAGAGGTGCTGACACAGAAAGAAGCATTGCACAATAGAGAAAGACATAATGGAGTAGTAATTTCTAGAGGAGTAATCAAAGAATGAATAGCAACATGAACAGTGAGAGATAATCATTAGCCAAGTCAATGACGGCAGAGATAAAACATAATCCAAGGAAGACTTTGGGCTTCATTACAAGTACCAAGGTGTGGGTAAAAGTGGAGGTAATTCAGTTGCTGCTCCTTTACTGCCTCATTACCACACTGCCGTACTACAAGCTTGTCTTTATTGTGGAAGATTTAATTTCAGCAAGCAGCAAGAAATACCGCCAAAAATCCGCAGAAACACTGCCGCAGAATTACCACCAGCAGTAATTCTGCTATAATCTAGATGGGGTCATATGGACTCCAAAAACTGGGAATTACACCGCACTACCACCACTTATAATCCTGTGGTATGACCACGGGACCAAGTGGCTGGAGCGGTAATCAAGTTTGCCTGTAATTTGGCAGACTTAATGCTGAATTACAACCAAACTCGTAATGTGGCCCATAGAATCAAAGACTTAATGAGAGAAACCTCTTTCATTGACTTTGATATGAAGCAAATGGTATTCTTTTTATTTCACTTAAATTGTGACATAACAAGTGGTGAACCGTCACACCTAACATGCTTATATCTATTTGGAAATTTAGATTTCACAGCACATTTTTGGGGGAATTTCAGACAGTTCATGACATGTTATGGCAGTATTTGCACCTGTAGGGTGATACCGTCAAGCGTGGCGACTACAGTAGATTTACGGTAGCATTATTGGGGAATTTTGCTCTGCACTTGTCATATACAAGCACAAATATTTGCTTTACCTGATCTTATTTGAAGGAGCTGCCTATTAAGACGCAGACATATGTGTATAGAAGTGACAAGTGATGTTCAAGAGGTTATGTGAAGCAAGGTAAAGCTCTGTAAATTGATTTACAAATGAGTTGATTAGCCCTAAAGTGTTTTCAGAGATCAGGAGGTTCACATGAATCAGGTGAGCATTCATTGCATAACGGTATTGTAGATTCTTTTGGCATCACTTCACTTTCTCCTGGGATACTAACAGCCAATTTATGATGCTACTTCAATGAGGCATACCAAGAGAAAACTGCATTGTGCTGATTTTCCACAATTATACTTTCAAGTTTAATAGGTCTGCCTAATATGCATTAAACTCTTGAAGTATCACATACAAATCAGTGCTGTTTTTTCTACCTCTATCGAATGTAAATAAAGATATGCAGCACGATAAACAACTAATTTAAAATATTACACATCATCTAAAAGATGGTACATCTTAAAAAATAAACAGCATATTCAGAAGTGTTGTAAATCATGTTAAGCTGACACAAATGATTCCAGATTTTGCACCAACTTACTTTGTTCTGTCTAGCTTGCACAATAGATGCCCTCAAATGTAGTAAACAAGTCAGCCTTGATATGCCAGAAATGGTGGCATCATGGGAAGCTATATTAAATCACATAAACAATGTTTTGACAGGTGCCAATTCATGATATCAAAGGTTTTCCCCTTCCCCAAGAATGTTCGAGCAAAGACTAGAAAACAAACAAGCAAATCCTAAACATACCATGGTGAGCATTATCTTCAACCATGCTGCTGTCCTTAATGGACTCTTTCACCATAAGCCAATCTTCATTGATGGCAATTGAGGGATGAGTGCTGACTTGGTCCACTGGTACTTCATCCAAATACTTTAAATGAGGGATGAGTTTTTTTACCTCTGCTCGGTAGTCGTATTCCACAACCTGAAAATAAAAATGTGCAAAACTGTGGATATTTTATGGAAATAGATTGAAAATTGTGGCTCGTCTCAGCAACGCGCTTCAAACCTTCAGATTGCCATTTCTTCTTAGAAAAGACTTCCATTATTCATATCCTTCATGAAGAACATCTGTAGCACCAATTGTAATAATGTTTTATATAAGCCAGTTAACATCAGTTTATAGGTGCTATATTTGCTACAGCGTTTGCATCTTACTGCAATCATAATAACCAAAAGAGACCTTTAGGCTGCATTTGGCTGCTCCAAAACCCACTTTTTAGAACTTTGGGCAGTCAAATTTCTTATACACTAGAGTGACAAGGACAAAGCCCCTGGGTTGTACGTTTGTGTTTAGGTTCAAAAAGCCTTTTGTTACATAAAAATTGTTTTGTTTTGACTCAAATATCTTCTGCAAAGAACATAAAATAATGGCTGTTTAGAGGTCATTTAACAAGAGTAAAATAATCTGTTATAGAAAAATGCAAACAGCAGACTAATTTCCCACGTGTATTCAGCTTCCCCATATAATTTTACAGAAAGATCTCAGACAACAGTAAAATATATTCCACATAATATTAATGAATATTAGAGAAAGGTCTAGCATTGATTGCAGAGTAAATGTTTTCATGGGCAACCTATGTAAATCTACCTAGTACTAGTGCCGATCTATCTATTTAACCGTGTCAGGTACCATTAAATGGTTACAGCTACACCTAAATAGGTCAGTGATAATCCTGATGCCAGCCATTATCTGGCAAAAAAACCTCTTTAATCCACATTCATTAGTGATATACAGCAGGTTTAGATCCCATTTACCGAGAATCTTAACTTTTCACAGAACACATTTTACTGATATAAGAGACTACAAAATGGTGAACAGAGTAGGTACATCCTCATTTTGATAAACACATTTGAAATTACATACAAGTAGAAAACAACAACAATGTCAGGAAATGACTCCTAGAAAGACCTCTGGCTGACGATTCTAGTTTCAGCAAAAGGGCTCCATCATATGACATTAGAAGAGGTATCTGCTGAAGCCTTTATTAAATGTGTGGTGTGCTTAAACTATTTGGCATTAAGAATGACGGTACAATGAGCATTGTGGTGGATATTTGCACTTAATTCAAAGATAACACTATAAAACCACTAAATTATGGAAAAATACCAACTACTGACTGTCATACTTTGTTATGAGACAATGCAAACTAAGATGCACAATATCAAGGAAAGAAAAGGGAAATGATCTGTTGCTCAGACAGGCGCTAATCCTGTTTTCAGCTTGTTGGATATTCTGAGAACACTTGAGCTTAACAAGGTTTGCTTTTTAAAATTCACTGTAACTGCTCCACAAATAAATAATTGGCCTTTGCTTTCTATTCATGTGATCACATAATTGGTTGAGGAAAGTATTTAGTAGAAATTAGGTAGGTTCAAAATGTTATCAATGAACAGAAGTTTACTTCATGCACCTTACCGCCCGAGAACCAGCAATTGTCACAGTCATCAGCTCCATGCTCCTTGATTATGTTCTAGAATGCAATAGAAAAACATAAAAGGAATAGTGCAGCTAGACTCAGAACTGGACAAGGTGTCAGTGTTCTATGTGAGGAATTCAATAGTAACAATTCCTGTTTGGCTAGTCATGAGAGGGACAGATGTTGGGTATTTAATTTCAACAACAGGGCTGATGTAGCATGTAGAATTGCTTAATCTAATGGTGACACTAATACTATATATTCACATTACTGTACTTCTAAGAGCAGCAGCTGCTACCGACGTAAGATATGGGGTCAGATTCACTGCAGCCAGGTCTAGGGCTGTACTATAATAAGCAATCTGTTGCTGCTTTTCTCCATGTTATGTGAAAGGATGGCTAAGGAGAATCTGTTTAACCCTTTAAATGCCAGCGACGAGCCGGCTCGTCGGTAAAAACCGCTCCAGGTTGCCACCGACGAGCCGGCTCGTCGGTGGCACTTAAGGGGTTAATGAGGGGGGAAATGTTGGCGGGTTTGGGCGGTGAATACCGCGATTTAAAAAAAAAAACATTGGCACTGGGGGGGAACCTCAATGGCACTTAAGAGGTTAATTTGCGACAATACAATGTGAATTTCGTGTTGTAACTGGGCAGTCCTAATGCTGGAACATATGATTGCACTTGTTTACTTGCATCAAATGCTTTTTTTGTTTCTCTGCCCAGGGCTCAGGGCATTCCATTTAGTCAAGTGCTGTAGTGGCTTAACAAGCATCCATTGCCTGCAATATCCTGTCCTCACCAGAAATTCCCTCATCTGGTTACTGCGCAGGACTTGGGCATTTAAAAATGGCTTCAATGCATACGTTTGCTATCAATTGGTGGCCTGCCATGATCTTGCGTCCTAAATAATGAGCTCTTTCCCTACACAGATTTAACTTCTGTTTGCAGGCGTTATGTCCCTTGAGAGCTAAACCAGTTAGGAGTACCTGTGTGTCCCATTAACATGCATTATATGAGAGGACGTAAACAGTGGGCCATCGGTTTACAGTACTAAAACAGACGGTCCAGTATCATCTAGGTAATTTTTCATTTGTTGGGAGAGAAGGGTAGGAAACTGCATAATCCCTTGCGAGAGGACTGTCCACGTATGTTGAATTCCTCGATGTAAAAGGGCAAACAAATATCTACTGTCTGGATGTATGGGAAATGAAAAGGAAGTAGAACAGAGATCTACAACTGTAAAGCATTTCACTGTCACGGACATTCAGAAGAGAATGGTGGTAGGATTTGGGCCTTCAGAAAGCATGGTAGTGGTAAAGCCTTCACTCACCTAAGTTCTTGTATGAATCCATAAGTATCTCTCTCTGTCCTCTCCATAGGTGAGGTGAAATTGGGGTATTACATGGGCTACTAGTTGGAACTATTATTCTTTGTTTTAGTAGGAATTCTGGGCAAGCGTTTTAAATGGTCTACCTCAGTTCACACTGGTTCTGCATTGAGAATGCATTCCAATTCATTACCATGCATAGATCAAAGGGAACTTGGTACTGTAGCTAGTGCAAGGGGTAAGAAGTAAGACTCGGACACAATGGTGGTATGTTCTTGGGCAGAAACGTTTATTATATTAAAAAGGGTTTGAACAATGTCTCTCTGTCCCTAAAACTAAGTTTTCCCTGCCTGTAAGAAAACTGAAGAAATTGTCAGAAAATTCAAATTTTAAAGTCTGTCCCTGTTGTGTCCTGACGGGCCTATTTCTGTCTCTAAAACGAATAACTCAAACCAACTGTGCAGGGATAATTTCTTCCTAAAGTAAAAATGTTCTGTGTAAACCAGCCAACAGAAAAGTTCCCAGTCTCAGGAACAATCAAAAACTGGTGAAACAAAACAACCTTCTCAAATGTACGATTCCAATGTTAGGGTTTAGTGTCCTTTCACCTAGACTCCTCTTCTGTAGTATTCTTTGTAGATTTAACCAACAGAAATGTTCCCAGTCTTTGGGTAATCACAAGTGGCAATGAAAACAAAGAAAGGTTTAAAACTGATGAATTCCAATGGCAGGGTTGTGGTCCTTCGGCCTAGCACCCTTTTAATGGTGTTCTCTCCTTTTGGGGCCTCTCAGGCCTGAAATTGCTTAAACACATGTTAATAGGCAGTCTGCAAGTATATCCGCCTTATGCTTCTCCTATTTATCCTACCAACTTGCCAAGTGTAGGATCTGTTGCACTGTATTTTCTTCACTTATTTTGGGTGCAGGCCCCAGAATCGCAATATAGCCACTTGATTCAATCTCCTGCCAAGCAGTTATCCTTTCATGAAACCTCCTATTTGGGTGCGGGTCCCAGACTTGCAACATTCAATATGGCTTGGCATACTCTCCTGCCAAGCCTTCGTCCTCTCATGGACTGTCCCTCTATGTGTACGAGGCCCAGACTCGTAACATTCACAGCTGCTTGGTTTACTCTCCTGCCAAGTAACAGTTCCAACATAGGCTATCTCTCTTTGGGTGCGGGACCTAGACTCGAAATATTCGGTTTGGCTTTGTTTCAGTTTCTCATATGGGTGCAGGTCCCAGACTCGCAATGTCTGCATTGAATTTTGTTTGTTTTTCAAATGCGTGCATGTCCCAGGCTCTCACTCTGTTCCCAGGGTCCCAGACCCCCTTTATGTGGCCTCTGCCTTCATCCCTTTACTCGGCCGGATACCCTGCACCATTCAGGAAACCTGCATACCAGTTTGCTTCCCAATGGAAGGTACCAGCGTTTCCCTGAGTGGCTGCAGTTTATCTGGAGGCTCTGGTCACATTCAGAGTTTCTTCGCAGCCCGCAGCGGCTTTCCTGGCATCTGCTTCTTCTCGGCGGCGCATCCTCTCTGCTGGGCACTTTGCCAGTGCTTGGGGTGCCCAGAGGTTTCAGTCGATAATAACATGGGCAGTCCTGGCTTCTGGGACCTTGCTTGTGTTCTCCTCTTCCTCCACTCTCGGTTTCCTTCAAGCTGTCTCATCCTTCTCGCCTCAGCATAGCTTACCGGTTTCATCCTTGGAGGATCGTCTCTCTGATGCACCTCAGCTGTCTGATATTTAAACTCCAGCGCTGGGAAAGGGAGCTTCTTTGTGCCAATCACGTTCTTTGGAAAACTAGAGCGCTTATTCTGCTTTTCGATAATGATCCTTGGACTCCTGATCATCTTCTTCTTCTCAGTACATGTTAGAGTCAGATGTAACACACTTTGCATTTTTTTTTTGTCAAGCATATTAGATTGAGTAACTTGGCTATAACAAATATTGTCCTCCTCAAAAGAAGAGAGCGGAGTATTGAACATTGGAGAGGGGTTTAGCGGTACTAATGCATGGGCATACTATGTTCTCTGAACATAGTCGTCCCTAATCCCATAAGGGGATACCTCCCTCGTGTGATCCTCCCTCAGTGCACCAACCCCAGAGGGACTATTGTATTGTGGACAACCGCCCCGGCCCCATGGGAGGGGTCTCCCCTAGGGGAGAAGGGTTGACATCCTCAGATTCGTCACACTAGCAAATCCATAAATTCCTGGGTTAAGTATGTGTCTTCAAAATATGAATTGGATAATGGTGTGGCATGTAGCAAAACCAATAGTTTGTCAGTGTTTCTTTCATGGAAATCTATAATCACACTGTTCAGTGTACAGTAAATAGTGGAATTTAATGTATATAAAAGGTCTCTTCCAGGTACGTTTACAGGAGTTGACGGACTCAATAAAAATGCACATTTGTCAGTAATATTATGTTAATTTATAGAGCACATAACTAGCGTACCAGTCAGAATTAACCGCATCTCAGAACCAAGTTTCTGGCAGCAGAAAAATGCAAGGCTGTCAGGGGTTAAGATAAAAAATGTTTTCAATTGTTTCCGAAATATTAACAAAGAGTTCAAAGTGCAGTGGTGAGAGAAACATTGTTCCATAATCTAGGACTAAGCACTGAAATGGACGTGTGTCCTATGGAGACATACCATGAGGCGGGAATTGCTAGTAGGTGTGAATATGATGAATGTAGTTTGTTCCAGTTGTGAGGAGTGTATTTTCATAGCCAGATAATGTGGTGCCAAACCATGGAGACATTTGAACACCAGACACAGTACTTTGAATACGATATGTAGAAAAGAAAGGCAATGTAGACCGCATCTGGAAATGGAAATAGGAGAATCACGTGAGAGTTTGAAGAGAAGGCAGTGCACCAGATAATTTGGCAAACCGGCCTATAAAGCGTTTGCATAATCCAGGCGACAGTTGATATAGGCTCCCAACACTCCTGTAAAATACTGTTAGATCCAATCTGGGAATCCAATCCTGGATCATTTCACAAGAAGTGGGAGAAGAGGATGAGAAGTAGTGGATAAACTTTACCATCTGAAATATATCCGTCAGAAAACTCCAGAACTAGTGCAGAGGGATACAGAGGTCTGAAAGATGAGAAATGAGAATACAATGCCTCACCGTATCAAAGGCGGCGAATAAATCAGAAGAGATAAATATGCAGAGTGTAGCATAAAATAGTCGCAGATGTAGACCAGAGCAGTCTCAGAAGTAGAAACCTTACTATAATGGGTCCAGGATATGAATGTCCTAGACAAACTTAGTGAGCTGTTGTTTCACAACCTTTTCAATAACTTTTGAAAACCAAACAAGGCCTGCAACAGGAGGATAATTCCCTAGTAGAGTAGGGTCGCTAGAGGGTATCTTTAATCGGGGAGAAATGAAAGCAATTTTTTAACTAGAAGTAGAACACCCTTGAGTAAGAGAAAGATTGACAGGATAAGTGATGTATTTGGTAAGTGCCTAGGAATTCTCTAGTGCAACTAAAGCGGCTAGTGCATCCCCACTTCTGTGCGTTCGTTTTGAGTTTGATAAGCAAATTTATTATTTTGTCTTCGGAAAAAAAAAGTGACTCTTTATGTAACAGAGACGTTTGGTGCTCTTTTAGTAGTTCTGATGTTTTAGTCTGCAGTACATTTTCATGAATTTTATAAATCTTGATGGTAAAAGGAGTTATTAAAGTAATTTACCCCTTGCAGACATGGTTCAATTTTCAGCCAAGCACATGGAGGATTAATGAACTTTTTAACAATTGAGAAGAGTTTGGCGGATCTATTAATCGGGGAGTTAAAGTGGTTATTTTAAAAAAAGGGTTTTGGCAGTGTTGATAGCATTATTGGTACAGTAATGGGACCTAGGATGACAAACTGGTTTATTAGACATGCATACTGCATTGACAGTCGTAGAGGAACAACCGATGTCGGGGAAAGAGTTGGAAATGAATGCTGACCTACCAGTCCTGTATCTACTAAAAAGGAGATGGTTGCCCTCCTGCCTAAAACTTGGTATAAGGGCAATCTTGGTCTACCGGAATCAAGGGGCCTATGACAAGATTGTTTCTCAGGCTATGTAAGTATTGGCCGTTATTTGGGTCAGGCACTGCCGACTTGTTCAGCTTGAATTTAGGGTCACTTGGAATAAGTGATAAGTCAGTACCTGGAGGTGGGGATGGGAAAATACAAAGGGGTTGGTTCAGGCATTCGTTCCTCCTTTGACCCTCCAGTTTGCAGTAATTACATGCTTTTGGATGAGAGGAGCCACCAGCCCCAATCCTGTGTAGCCCCCCTCCCTTGCCCCTCCTCCTTTGCCACTCCACGGAAAACCCCAATACTCTCATGGGGAACTTGGCCCTGAAGGTTATGCAGTTGTAAGACCATAAGCTTGTTCTCAATGTTCCTCACAAGCAACACAATGATTTGCCACACCACTAGCTCAGGAAAGGGTTTAATCTACAACACAATCCACATCATTTTAAAATGCTGCTGGAGCTTAGGTTGCAGCCCTGTAATGAAGGCATTGGCTAGGCCCTCCACTACATTGCTCCTAGGTTTAAAGATACCAGAGTGTCAGATAAACACTACCTTATGTGTGTGCAAATAGTCCACTGGTGATTCCCCTTTGTTGCTTGCAATTGTGAATTGTGTTCCAATCTGTCTTCCTGGGAAATACCTCATGGACTACTAATAGCTCGAACCTTATTGTCACTAGGATCAATTTCTATCCCTGAGTCGAGTCTTTATTTCAGTACTGCCATTGTTGGATAAGTCTCTGCCTGACTTCCCCTGGCATAATGACCCTTGTGAACGGATTCATGTCAGCCCAAGAGAGGTTGTAACACTGGGTGACAATCTCCAGCTCTTCAGAAAAACGTTGATGCTCCACCTGATGCTTGGAAATTCATTTACCAGATTTCTAAGATCTCTAAGGAACCACAATACAAGCCCTCTAACGATATTCTCTTCTTCGTAGAGTAAAGGCTCTGCAGTTCCCCTGACTGACTTCCGCTGGCATAATGACCTTTGTGAGCAGATTCATGTGCAAATTCATGTCAGCCCAAGAGTGGTTGTAACACTGGATGACAGTCTCCAGCTTTTCAGCAAAATGTTGACACTCCCCCCTGATAAGCTCTCTAGGGGACCATGGTGCAAGCACGCAAACCATATTCCGTTCTCTGCCAACTAAAGGCTCTGGCAGTTTTCTTAATGGGTCTTGAATAACTGGGGCGTTTCTCTTGTAATTGGTACCGCCTCTTGTAAGGGAAGCTATCACAGTAAATGGGTGAAAACCTAGGACAGCCACCACCCCAGAAAATGTGCCAGAATATGTTGGTGCTACTTCAACAGGTTCAAACATTTGGTAGTTCAAAAAGTCCAAATGTGGAAACTGAGGAGCAGTCCGTCGGTGGAACAACCAAACTTGGGCCCCTGCATCCCAGATGTATGGGCTGCCTAGGACAGTGTAGAAACAGTCGGTAGTGGGGCAGATGCACCATCCAATTGTTTGCTCTGTCCAGGAGCAGTCTGCATGCTCGTAAAGAATTCCATTATGCATGCTGTAATTTCCTCATCTTGTCAATCTTTTACCAATTGAGGTACTCCACTTTATTTTTTAAGTTGTGTATCCAAATTCTTAATTGTTCTGTGGGACTTCTTAAACCCACAATTTTAGAGGTATTCTGTCTTTCTGATGCGACTTCATACTGATTAGAATATGCCCTATTGTTTTGGCCAGATTTTTCTCTTTTTTGATACTATTGTGCGCTTCAAATTGGCAACCCTGTCTGATGAAAGGCACCTTCTATCAGCAACTGGTTATGCAGATTCTCTGATGTTAAGTCATACTATTCTTGTAAATATATCTTTGTTAGACTATTATATTTTGCATACATAAAATGCTCTGGTGTGCATCTAGGCGCATCTTTGGACTATTCTGTACCAATAGAGTGTTACGTTTCCCTTTATTCTCTCTATCTGGACTTAACTAATTGATCATTTACCATTTACCACTCATCATCATTAATTCTTTATGCATTCATCACTACACCTTTCTGCATCCCTGAGGAGGGAAAAAGGACCTGGGTTAGAAGACTGCAGCCCTTAAGCGGAAACAAAACCATCAAATAATAAACTCCCGATTTATCTTGACCAACTGTTAAACCTCATAGTGCCTTTTACAATAGCAGACTGCAGAATAAATATGCAGACTGTTTATACCGATTTCTCATTATTGACCGGATATGTAATGTATGCCTGGCCTCACCCTATGCTTCTGGCCCTGCTACCTTGTCAAAATCGGTTCCCTGTGTGGCTTCAAATTAGCACCACTTATAGTCCGCCTCCTCCCGAACACCCAGCTGGAATTTTTAATAGGACACCTTACCTCTCAGTTCAGGCACCAGAGGAGTTTGGGGGAAAAGTGGGCCACAATCTGGTGGTGCTGCCTTAGAGTACAAGTCTGAGTCATAGCACCAAATTGTCATAGAAACAGAGCTCACGCAGTCATTTTGCAGAAGTAGCAAAGACAGAGGTAGTTTTATTGTCTTGCAAGACAATGTACAGAGATATATGTTCACTCTACCAGAACAATCCCACAACAAACTGCCACAGCCACCAGATCACAAACTTTATTATAGGTTATGACCTCATGATGAAAACGAAACCTAAAGACCACCCTCAAGTACAATAGTCCACTGCCCAGTGTCTGGGAGGAAGCCTCCTTCTATCCAGTTAATTTAGATGACTGGAAAAGACTGTGGTCTCTGGTGCATTGATCATGATCACCCAACATGGATCCTTCTGGATGTCTCCCTTCGGAACAACGATCAGGATTGCCAGGCGCACTGAGCCCCAGTAGCAAGTTTAAACACATAACAGGCTCATATAATGATTGATCGATTATTTAAGTCCCCATTTACTATCTGGAAAGAAAGAAAACATTAGAGAGTCTATTAGAGAGTCTATTTGAAACATTTATGTCTGGATGAAAGGACAAATGACACAACGGCCTCATTACGACCCTGCCGGTCCGGAAAGAATGGTGGTGGCAAAACCGCCACCACCGTTCTTTCTGGACCGGCTGATTAAGAGTCCTGCAGGCGGGAGGTGTCACTCCCGCCAGGTCTGACCTGGCGGGTTTAACACCACCCGCCTGTCAGACGGAACCAGTGTTTCCATGGTCCCCATCCCCATGGAGTCCTATGGGGCTCCATGGGAATGGGGACTTACACAATTCCGCCTCTGGAATACCCGTGTCACCAGGGTCGTAATGCCCCGGGAATCACAGAGGCGGAATGGTAATACGAGTCCGGCGGTAACCTGCCGGTTTTTCGGCTCGGTTACCGCCGGACTCGTAATAAGGCCCAATGAGATCCCTTGACCGATAATAGATAAAACCTAATAAATAATAAATGTGCATTTACAGTCTCTAACTCCAAATCCACTTACTAGGGATCCTCAGTTGTCTGGTATCATTCCTGACTGCTGAAGCAACTACTCTAAGCAGAGAGATGGCCTTGAGACACTTGCTTTCACTCCCCAGACTCAGTTTACTCCCGTCCTCCAGGATGGCACAGCCTTTAGAGGTTTCTTGAAATTGCTTTGCCTCCCTAATCTTGGATAAGCCCTTGAGAACTACATGATGCTCTGTTACACAGATAAAATCACAGTGAATAAACCTTTCCTTCACCACATTGCAGGTATTTATGATACCTTTTGTGTCACTCATCATTTAGCCTGACCCTTTCAAGTTGACCATCTAGATCAACACTTCTCTTCCCTCCCTATGTCACCACGTTGTGTTGACTTTGTCACAAACCCTCCTGGCTGCCATCGTCACAATGGCTCTACAGTGCTGAAATGTGAGATGCACCGGTTGGTGAAAATAGCATCTTGCAACTCCTCTATCCGGTTTAGCTTGCTTGCTAAAGACAACTGCATTACTTCCATGATGCATCTAATTGACTTCCTCTGGAAGCACATTTCTGCTGGTACGGTCTATAGCGCTGTGCACTCATGTGTGCTGCTGAGATCATCCAGGAAATCTCACTTCTGCATTGATGCAACGTAAATCCTGTTTGGTGACAATTCCGGGGTTATTCTTTCCCAGTCAAAGACTTGCATAAGGGACCTCTTAACAGTAGAGTTGTAAAAGCATTCACCGCCTGCCACTTCTTCCACCACGTAGTATAGTCTACCAAGAACATGATGAACACCTGGGGTGTCCTTAAAATCTCAAAAGCTCTGATAATATGGAGGGCTATTTTTTTTCCTAAACATCCTTGGGAAGCCCTTGCGGCATAAGCGGTTTTGATTCAGTTTTTTCCCAGTGACCCTGCCCAGAATGTTTCTCCACTATTGATGCCTGGATACATAACTTTCAGGAGATATGATAAATACAATGATGCAAATGTTTACTTATTTTATCTGTTGTATTGCCCAAAATGGACAATAGAGCCTGTTCTTCACCAAATGACTGACGTCCAAACATACTTCAGTCATCTTCAAGTTCATTAATGTAGCTATCATTATGAAGTACGCAAAATTTGTTTTAATAAAATTAAGATTGTGTCTTATGGAATCAACATTTCGCTACTTTTGCAAAACCAGAGGCAATTTGCTAACAGAAACAAAAAAAATACTCACGAATCTTCTTGCATTTCCCTGCCCGATTTATCCTTGCTGACAAAGCAGCAGTGGGCTCCGTCCCCATCGTATCTTGGTTTATTTTGTTCATGTATTGTTTACCAATCATGGGACTTTTAGAACCTTGGGCTTCTTTTGGGTTTAAACAACTTGAGAACTTGGCTAGGAAGGTGGGTCTAAGGAAAAATCGTGTTTAGTTTTTGTATTCTGCCTATTAATTAAAATAATGACTTTTGTCGCAGAGACTAACAGAATGCGCTATGAAACTGGCTGGTTTCCTTTTTTTCCGCAAAAGGTTGCTCAGTTTCACATTTGAGATCTCTTAGAGTTGTGCAGTCGTTTGGAAACCACATGGTCAGAGTACTTCACCTTGACTTTGGATATATAGTTGTGTTTATAAAAGCTCAGCATGCTTGCCTTGCGGTATGAATGTTAATCTTCCCAAGAAGCGGAACCAAATAGGCTTGAGGAGATGCGCTATGAACATTTATTAAACAACACTAACTATAGTTTTCATTGCAATTGAACATTGCATGTTAAGCAATTTCTTGAGCCTATGTATGTGTGTGTTCTGCCAACCCCTTAATAAAATCAGTGGTTTGTCACTTTTAAAAATATCATTATGATTGCTTCTAATGCAGTTTTTGTAAGGAGCTTCCATCAGTAATAAACTATTAAATCACTTAAGAAAACATCAAATTATAATGCAGTAGTTGCAAACTGCTCCATCCTAAACAGAGTATTAATTGGTTAATTGATTGGTGTCTTAGAAAAATAATCATAAAAGCATTAAACACATGCATCACATTTTGAAGCATTCTGCAGCCCTGTTATCTACTGTGCATTGCTTGTATAATATATACTGTGTTCATCAGCATAGGGGTAACGTTAGAAAATATGCCTCTGTCTGTGAATGCTTTCATGGCAGTTTTTCAATTTATATCTTCAGAATTCTGCTAACATGGTTTAACTTTTGAATTTTTGCATACAGTGCATTTGAACTGTCCCCAGACAGTCTTTTACAGAAAATAGTGCTATATCTGAATCCCCACGACAGAACATGCATGCGAGTATGGAACGTCATGTTCTGTTTTCACCTAAGAGTCATTGTTCTGGTGTATGAAGGCATAGAATATGTATTGGGGTCTTCCAAACACCATGTAGTGTCCAAGACATTAGCACTTCACACGAGGAGGACGAATCGAACTGCTTCTTCATTACACTAAGAGTGTATGTGTGGACCTTGGAGGTTTGTCCTTGTTGTTAGATTAAAAGCAAGCATTTCCTCTGACCAGGACATCTAAGACCAGTCAGTCACTGAGTTCAGCAGTGCTGTAACAATTCAAAGATCAGTTTATGTCTGTTGCCGTTTCTAAGTGCAGAGAAGCCCTTTTGAAGTATTTCTGCAAACAAATGCCTTCCTTAAATAGAAGATTGATTTATATTTGCATCTTTGTATGTTGGGCAAAATAGTTGTGCAGGTTTTGCACAGGCTCATTCTTGGAGTGTGCATCTAATACTTTGTATTCCAAGACAAATCTGTAGAATGGATCGAAATTCAGATTGGATATGCAGAAGTAAATGCAGCTCCTGGATATCTGACATTAACCAATGAGCAGGGGCTATCACTGGGGAAGGAGGGGCAAGTACAGAGCGTTCCGCAAATCTGGTCATAAAGGTTTGTTTGTTTCACATCAGTTGACCTAGGTAGCTAGGCTACAAACAGGAGCTAAATGGCTCCCAGCTACCCTGAATTTCGAAACCCTGTGCAGGTGCTATCTTGCATTTCCACAAGCAGTATTTGAGTGTTTTGTTAGCTTATCTGCTTTATTAGGACACCCTGATCCTTTAACGGATTAACTACTATGTGTATGTGTACAAGTGGTTGTCGTTTGATTGTTGTTTTTAAGGAGCAAGAGGTATGCGCACTTGAATTTTATGGAGCAGGCATTCTGAATCAACTCATAGTGGGTTCAAGAACAGCTGAGAAACAACTAGTGCTGTCCAGGCATTTCCATATTTTGCACTAGCTATTTAGCCACTTAATCTGAAAATGCAAGTATAACAATTTTTAACCTCTGTGAGCTTGCCCAACATAGTAAGGAGGCCAGCCCGAGGTGCCAGGGGTCCATTTTGTTTGCTAATTAGTGGTAATTTCATCCAGAACAATCTCTCTAGTTCCTTGGCTCATTCAACTAGCTGAACTGTAACAAAAGAGATCTAATCTTTTAAAAGTCTCTCCAGAGGAAGTGGCTAGTTTCTTTTGCCCGGTCTACATCATGAAGGACCCTCGTCATCCAGAGGAGAAGTAGGAGAGAGGATCTTAGGCCACAACTCAATGACCTGCACAGTCTGAAGCCCCAGCTCAGGATGGAGACCGCTATAGATGAGATGCCTTTGCAGAGTATGGGAGCCTAACTACCTCTGATGTAGAGGCCCAGACGGATTGGTTTCGCCAGTCAAAGGATCGAAGCACAGGGGAGGGTCTTCTGTGTTTGCAGCAAAAACAGCAGCGCTTCATTGGGAGATGCTCGTTTTCTATAGCAGCAGCCTTTTGGGCCAACAGTGCGTGGCTTGGGCCTGCCAGTGCACCATTGGCAAGGCAAGGACCTTAACCATTCAAACGGGTAACAGCTGTCCAGTCATGGGCCACCTTAAAGCCCGCACCTTAAAAACACACACACACACACACACACACACACACACACACACACACACACACACACACACACACACACACACACACACACACACACACACACACACACACACACACACACACACACACACACACACACACACACACACACACACACACACACACACACACACACACACACACACACACACACACACACACACACACACACACACACACACACACACACACACACACACACACACACACACACACACACACACACACACACACACACACACACACACACACACCTCTCTCGAAATAGAATTGTGGTAAAAAAGAAAGTGCACCAGAACACTGTTCACTGCCACTGGTCTGTACTGGGCACATCAAAAAGGGGTAAAAGATGTTACAGGAAACAAAAGAAGAGGACAGAAAGAACGATTCACTTAACTGTAAGGTGATGTGTGCTACATTAAAAACCCACGAATCATGAAAGGGGATAAAGTCCCCCTGGACTGGTAAATGTAAGCAAAAAGGGGTTACTTAGCGTAAAGTCACGTCAGGGCTGGAGGCATGGCAAAAATCCTGGGGATTCCATTGAGATCAATGGAAGGGAAGTTGCAAAAAGAAAAATCTTTCCTATAAGTGCTTTAATGACATATTATATTTAAATATGGTTATTGGATTTAATCATGTGCTCTAGCACCTTGATGCGTCTTAGTGCTGGACGGAATTATCAATATAGGGCCTGACATTCATGGAAGTGTTTTATGATGGCGCAATCCCATAGGAAAACGTCCCCTGAATCAGGCCCTAAATGTCTCAGAGCAAATAACCATGGACCAAAATGTCTTCTTGATTATATTTGACGTCATCCTACGTTGCATATTACAAAAAAAACTATCGAGGGGTGGGACTGGATTAGGGGAACAAGTCTACAGTTAGAATACATGAGTATTAGTCTATCATTGGTGGTCCCTTGTCTGTAGGACATGCCCTGAGCTACTGATAAATACATAGAAAACCGATTACAGCAAAGAATGTTTCAGCAGAATAATACTTGCAACATTATATGTAAAAGTGCACAGCAGGCTTTTCTGATTGGTTAGCAACCCAAATCCAAGCTCAGACATTTGGCTCGCTAGCAGCATGCACACAGAAACAAAACCCAGGTTCTTGGAGATACGTCAGCTCTTCCCTTGTTTTTCCAATTAATCTACAATCTCTCATCGGTAGGCCTCATGCCAGTGTCCTCTGTTTAAAGATTGACCTTGCCAGTCTGCACTGTGCCGGAACATTCAAGGGAGGGTAGGCACACCATTATCTTAGTTTCAAGCCTAATGAATAGCCATTGTTTGCAAGCTCTTCGTCACATGTTACGAGACCACAAATGTGTCCATTTCAACAGTGTATTTAACACTATTTGATTAAATTATACTGGGTGCAGTTGCTCCACTTGGTCTTTAGATACTTGCTCTCTATCCTATAGAAACTTTATACGCTTCCAAATTGTCCAATACTTGGCATCTGTAATTATTCTTGTTCCTCCTAATCTTGAGAAATAGGTCCTTCGCACATGGTCAGCTCGTTAGACTCCATTCGTACTTTGCCCTCATCTCTCGAAATAGCATCCTTGGTCTCAGGCCAATGTACTCCTTTAATTTGTAAGGGAAAAACAGCCTCTTCACCGTCTTTTCACTTCAGGAACCTGGGCTTGTATTTTGAGGTAGCCGGGTTGATTGGCATAAGCTGTTGTTCATCTTGTTCTAATGGTCTTCCTAAACATTGAATATATACCTCTTATAAAGGAAGCTTCTAGGTGTTCTTTTCACCTTGCATTACAGCGTATTTACAGGTATTGACCAGTGAGTCACTAATTCTTCTTCGTGTTCATGAATACTGTATTATCAAATACATTTTTCTCTTAGTACTGCAGTTACATCATCATCCTTAAGCATTTTCCTATCTTTTCAGCATATGTTCTTCTATCTTCTTTATGACAGTCTTTTACTGTCACCAGACTTTGTTTTAATGTACATCCATTCTGTTCATGGCTGCATTTCGACAGCTAGGCAAAGGGCATCCTTCATGGTAGCTTTCCTCCACTATGTCAGCTTGTGGGTACACTCTGAATGGTTGCCTGAGTGCATCTCTTTTCTCATATACTCGACATGGTGCAGGAACATTGCAAAAATTCATGCATAAATTCCCAATTGTCGCCCTTTGTCATTCCACTGGGATGGTGCTAAGAGGCAGAGATCAGGGAGAAAATGTCCCCCTGCTCCTCTACATTCCCGCCTCTGGATGAGTTCTCAACCAAACTCTTTGCCTCCTTTTCTGCAATTCCTGCTTATTTTTCTTAAATTTTTTTTTAATTGTTGTTTTGATCGGAAAAATCCGATCTTTCAACATAATGTACAAACATTTAAAAGATATTCAAATAGCAATCATTACAAAACAACATACATATTATTCTTTACAATTTAGCATGTCATTCCATAAATTTATCTCAAACAAACATTTGAACAATGTAACTACTTAAAAACCATAACATAATTAAAACTCCCTATCAACAATGCAGATTATTCTATCTCGTCTAAAGGTTAGAAGATAAATGTTTTCTCAAATACTAGATAGTTATATTGTTGTCTAGAAATTCTTTAGGTTCAAGCTGTTATCGCATATCGCACACATCTTCTGTTAGTATGAAATAATTCACGCCACAAAGTGTCTTCTGTCAAACCCACATAGTCAGTAAAATAACTTTTGAGATGAACAATTCTATTTTCTAACAGCTTACCACATTCAACCATCAAATGTTTTAACGTCTCTGGGTATTCATCACAAAATCTGCAGTTTATGTCCTGTATTGGTATCTTCTGCCATTTTTTCAAGATCTCCTTGAAGGGCCATATATTCAATCTAAATCTTAAAAAATCTGCTTGATGTGTAGGGTTGGGAGATCGCTGTAGATATGCTTCCACTTGAACATGTGTTTTTAAACAGAATTGATTTGTTTGGAATTTTTATAATTTCATACACTTAGATCTCGTTTTGATCCAATACGACAGCCATAGTTTTTGCTTGGCTTTATCCGGATTCTCGATCAACAATCTCTGTTATCCCAGCACCTTGTAATGACTTGCAAGCAAAATTGCGCCAACTCTTCACAAAAGCCTCATTTCCTTTTTTTAGATGCTTTGAAATTATTTGTAACAAATAATTTCTCTGAATAATAAATTTCCTGTATAGTTGACATATCTTCCACTTATACATGGCATACAAAGAAATAAGTCCCAATTCATGCCGAATGATGGCCATGGATTCAGATTTGGGAAGTATCAATGCTCTTTTCCAGTATGAGCCTTCCCGCTGCTGCCAGTTTTCAGAAGACTGGCATTTCCTTGTCTCTGCACCATAAAGTATTTTAGATGCTTTTGAATTGGCAATTCCTGCTTCATCTTCTTCTGTCATTTCATCATATTTTCTTTTCTTCAGGACCTATATCTTTGTCACACTCCTCCCTCCCCCAGGTGACCAGAATTTTTTATATGTTCATCCACACTCCAGGTCATCAGAGAACAATCTCCTGCTGCTGCACAGAATATCCATCATCACACATATTTCTTCCGATCGTTAGGATAATAAAACTTTGTTCCTGAAGGTGTAAGGGTACTTTTCTTTATGCTCTCACGAATATGGTCTTCACTTTGCACTTGTTCACCAGTTATAGTATCCATGTCAATTATTATCTTCATTCCAATAGCTTTCTTCGCAGTCTTCCTATATTGTACAACGATGATCCTTATTAGACAGAATCCTAGTAATACGAACACTAGTATTGCTCCAAGCATCTTGAAAGCATTTGCCAGCCAAGTTGGAATCCATAAGAACAGAGATATAAACCAATCATCATCTTCAATTTGGTCTACCTTGTCCACCATCATTGTGTGCAAAGTTGACAGCATGTTTATTGCTTCTATCACGGTTCCATTTTCTCCATCATGAGAAGGTATAAAAATGTACAGCAAAAAGGCTGACCTTGGTGCACACGCCTCCTTCTATTGCTGTAATTAAGTTCAGGACATATCGATTTTGTAAAGTCATCAGCCTGGTGGCTCTTATTTCTTCTCTAATTGCATTGAATACTTCTATTGTTGCATTGATTGTCTGCACCAGCTCCCATCTGGTAATCTGCAGTCACTTCGCGTTTACTGTAACTTGAAGTCCTGACACGAATATAGCTGTCATTATCATTGCCATCTTGCTGAACAATTTACGTTCATCTGGGATATTATCATAAGACTCCATTGATTTTGCTGAAAAGTAATTGCTTCTCTTCAGTTGGCGGAGTTTGAGTGATCTCTTCTTCTTTAAATGTTCATCCATTTCAGGATATTCATCAATATGGAGGTCACTTTGGGGAATCACCAGTGCTGGTACATGTATCATTACCATAGAGCATATTCCTCCCCAATTCTTAAGCAACTGCATGTAGGCTCTGGATCTACAAGCCCAATATCGATCAATGAACACTGCAGTTCCTCCATTCATTTCTGGAACTTCAATTATCTGTCCACATCCACAACCAGGATCAGGCTATCGTTCCTGAAGCACGTTATTGCATGTCTCAGTGGAATTATGGAAACTGGTCCTGCTTCATTGTCGTCCCATGTGAGTAACTTTGAATACTTGTCCCAGGATTCCAGACATTTGTCACTCACTATCTGCAATATACTTGCTGATTCCTTCTTCAATAGATGTGCAGGGCAAGCCAATAGTCCTTCTTCCCATTCAGTATCAGTGAGAACAGGTCCATATATCACCAACTATTCGTTCTCCTATCTCGGATGGATACGTGAGTTTCTTGCTTGTCCATCCTAATCCATTTTCCCTCCTTCTTGTTTTCAAATAAGTATCTTCATATGGGAATGCCACTTTTGTTTGCCACCATAACAGCTATTTTCCTTCAAATTGTCCTCTGGTTGTGCATGCTGCTAGATGAGTGAGGCATTTTGCATCAAGTGGAGACATTGCTTTTGCAATACAGGTTCTTGCCCCATTCATGGCATACAGTATTAAGGAACAAACATAACAAAATTTGTCTGACATACTTTAACCCACCTCTTTCGTGTGCTGGTACCATAGATTATTCTTTAAATTAACTAAATGTTCAAGTTATGTATACCTTTTTGGTTTTCTTCAGTATTTCTCTCAAATCGAAATATCCTTCTACCTATATTATATAACACACTATCCATGCTTATAGTGGGGACAATATTAAGTGTTTCATTAATACACTTCATATCAGTGCAATTAATACCCTCCATGTTAGTGCCATTTTCTGCAACGCTTCGCAATGCCATAATAATGAGAAAAACACAAATCATAATACCAGCTGATATAACCATCAATATCACATGAAACCCCATTGATTTTTTAGATGGTAATACATCTCTGAAATGTTGCAGCCTCTCCATTGTCTGAATATACAAATGTATCACTTCCTTTTTTAAACAATTCTATATCAGAAATTGGAGCATTGTTTCAATTATCACTCTACAAACAATCCAACTGTTTTGGGGTTTTTTCCAGCAATGCAACAAAGTTTATTCCTCTTTGAATCAAAGCTTGATACATTTGAGAAATATAGGAAAAAAGAATAACTAAGAATGTATGTAACAATGCAATGATGGGTATCATGAACAAAGACCCGACTATTTCTTCTTCTTTCTTTTGTTTTTAAAGCTCAAGCTCTTCTTTCATTGTTTCTTTTGGCCTGTCTAGGGAAAGTGTTCCAAGATCACTGTTAATCAATCAGTTCATAAAACAACCCTAATGTAAAAATGTTTTGCTTTCTTTATCTGTGTTCTTGGTCATACATTGCGTTGTCATTCGTTGCCACTCTTCTCTTGCTTCACTGGGGGCACTTGCTTCGCTGTGGATACTTGCTTCACTAGGGGTAGATGCAAGAGAGGTCAATGCTTCATCCTTAGAGGGCTTCATATCATGCAGACGGATCTAAGCCTGTCGGTCTTTGAGCTTCACTGCTTTAGGGCTTACTTCCTCCACCTCATAAGGTCCATTGAATCGAGGGGTTTTCCACATACTTACACATTTTCTCAATAACACCTGGTCCCCTGGGTCAAGTACTAGAGATTTTAATGAGTCTTCCAAAGTATTGGGCAAAAGGTCAGTTGTGTTCACTAAGTCATTGTATTCAAATAATCATGCATCTCGTCTCCGAATGCCTTCGCTATACTGTGGGCATCTGTATTTGCCCTTCTTGGGGGGGTGAGGAGTACGCATACAGCGTCCAGTCACTAACTCATGGGGCATAAAATGATGATCTGAACAAGGTTGATTGCGGCCTGCATATAATGAAAGGGGTAAGCAATAGGGCCATCCCTTCTTTAATGTCATTTTAAGCTTTGATATTCACTCCTTTAGAAGGCCATTTAATTTCTCACATATCCCATTGGCTTGCAGGGATATGTGCAGACGCAAACTTATGCTTGATGCCTAAGAGTGAGACTATATTTTATAATTCCCAAAATCCAGTTACTCCTTATGTCTCATATATACAACATAACACAATCACAGTCCCCCCTCTATATCATGTCTACTTAAATCCATCACTCAGCTTGAGTCTCTCGACATCAACTCTCCCACAATCTACCAGTATGCCTTTCGTACGCAGGGCACCTACGGGGACCGAACAGGAATTTCATCAAAGGGGGACCTGCCGACCGTAGGTTGAACATGTGATTATTTACGCGCTGCTCTTCGCAGAAAACTCTGCAATCGTCTGGCTTGCAGCGGGAGCCATCGATCGTCCTGGAATCTGGGTCTGGGTTCTAGGTCGATTAGACCTGAACCATCCAAACATCTACCAAATGTGCTCTAGCACCTTGAAGTGTCTTAGTGCTAGATTGTTACTCGCCACCCAGAGGATGAGTGTAAAGCAGGAGACCACATCTGTATTGCTCTGGGTTTTGATTGAAGGAGCTCGGTTGGGGCCTCCAACCGAGCCTCCTCTCTGTGAGGGTAAAGATCTTTTTAATAATATGACCCTCTAGTATCAAAGTAAAAAGAGTCTGATCACTCAAAAGAGCGGGGAGAACACACTGCCACGAATCCAGCTGAAAATAAAGAATAAGTGATATGTATGATGTGACCAAACATACATAGAATGAAGTTCAAGACAATGTTGAATATACCTGGTTCTACCAGACTGGCTACTGGTTGCACAGATTGTACTACCTATGATACAAAGTATAAATATAAGAACCGCTTGGGCAAACCTACAGGTATTAGATGAAGTTTTTCTTACCACTGGGTGTTTTAGGCTTTGTCCAAAGAAGACAACGACAGTGTAAAACAACAAACAGGTAGGTTAGTGAGGGTTCTATTCCCGATCGGCACGAGGAGTGCACTAGGTACGAGTTGGTGTGCACTTTGAGGAATTCAGCGGAAAATAAGTCCCAATGGTAGGTAGTTGGTGTAGGGTAGTATGGCACAGAGGAGTTCACTGCAGGTAGGGTAGGCAGGAGTGGTTAACAGTAAATGGAGTAGCCCCAGATGAATCAATAGGCTAATTGTAGAACATTATATTTTAAGGTGAAAACGTGCACTCACCATGAGGGCACACTGTTCAGACGTGTCTTGTCTGAGGATGTGATGGAGGAGCCCCAGGAAGCGACAGGTACTGCACATTATGTCAGAGAGGTGCCACTAGACCGAGGTAAGGTAGTCAGAAACATCAGGCAGAAGCAATCCAGTAAGCAGGTAAGAGGTCTTGGCAACGGACTGGCAGCTACGGATCAAAATGTAAGGCAAGAGTAACCAGTGGGCAGGCTGAAGGGTCCTGGTACACAGAAGACGTCAATGAATATGAGGACGAAAGGCAGAAGCAGTCCGTAATGCAGGCAGGATTCCAAAAACAATTAATCAAAGTCCAAGAAAACGATGTAGGTGACACCTTTAAACAGAAGCAGCGAACCGAGCAGCAAGGCTTCATTTAAGTAAACGAAAGCGGAGACAGCCGCAGAGCACTTCAAAGTGACGTGAGATGATCAAGTCACGTGACCATGCAACAGAAGTGGCATGGGAATCGTAGTCCTCAAGTTCACCGCTTCAGTTTCCATTGAGCAGTGAATGGAAAAACAAAGCGCTGCACACCGCGAGGTAAGCAAACTGTTCTGTGTGTGTTTTTTTCCAAATGGAGTCTTCCTCCTGCAGCATGTGAACGGTGAAGCATGACACAGATGGAATTACCAATAAAATGTCTCAGACCAAATAACCGAACAGACTCAAAGAAGATGGTAAAATACTGCTTTTATCTCAATGAAGGAAAGCAGGGTTAATCGTCATCCATCAAATCGATTCATGCAGGATCACAATGTCTTCTTGATTATACTTAGTTTATATAATGCTAGATACATCATCTATGACGTCATCCTATGTGGCATATTACAAAAAAAAATATTGAGGGGTGGGATTGGATTAGGGGAACATGTCTATATATAGAATACATGAGTATTAGTCTCTCATTGGCAGTTCCTTGTCTGTAGGACACTCCCTGAGCTACTTCTACATACGTATAATACGGATTACAGGAAAGATTATGGCAGTGGAATAATACTTGCAATATTGTATGTAAAAGTGCATGGCAGGCTTTTCTGATTGGTTGGCAACCAAAATCCAACTTTTGACATTCGGCTCGCTAGCAGCATGTACATAGAAATTAAATCCAGGAGCTTGGAGATACGTCAGCTCTTCCCTTGTTTTCCCAATGAGTCTACCCTTGCTCAACGGGAGTGCTCATGACAGTGTCCTCAGTTTGTAGATTGACCTTGCCAGTCTGCACTGTCCCGGAACATTCAAGGGAGTGTAGGGACACCATTATCTTAGTTTCAAGCCTAATGAATAGCCCTTGTTTTCAAGCTCTTCATCGCGTATTAAGAGACCATGAATTTGGCAATTTCAACAGTGTATTTAACAGTATTTGATTCAATTATACTGGGTGCAGTCGCTCCTCTTAGCCTTTAGAGACTTGCTGACTCTATCCCATAGTAACTTTATACGCTTTTAATTGTCCAATATTTGGCATTTGTAATTGTTCTTGTTCCTCCTAATCTTGAGGAATATGTCCTTTGCACATGGTCTGTTCACTAGATTCCCTTTGTACTTTTGCCCTCATCTCTCGAAATAGCATCCTTGGTCTCAGGCCAATGTATGTCTTTATTTTGTAATGGAAAAACAGCCTCTTCATTGTCTTTTCCCCCCACGATCCTGGGCTTGTATTTTGAGGTAGCTGGGTTGATTGACATAAGCCGTCGTCCATCTTGTTCTAATGACCATCCTAAACATTGAATATATACCTCTTATCTGTTCTTTCTACCTTGCGTTACAGGGTATTTACAGTTATTGACCAGTGAGTCACTTCATTTTTCTTCGTGTTCATGATTACTCTATCATTGAATACATGTTTCTACTTCAGTTACATCGTCGTCCTTAAGTATTCTTATATAGTTTCAGCATAGGTTCTTATATCTTATTTATGACATTATTTTACTGTTGCCAGACTTTGTTTTAACATACATCCATTCTGTTCATGGCTACATTTCGACAGCTCAGCAAAGGGCATCCTTCTTGGTAGCTTTCCTACACTCTGAATGGTTGCCCGAGTGCATACTGTCTCTTATATACTCAACGTGGTACAGGAGTATTGCAAGGATTCATGCATGGATTCCCAGTTGTGGCTCTTCATCTGTCATTCTACTGGTATGGTGGTAAGGGGTGGAGATCAGGGAGAAGGTGTCCACTTGACCCTCTACTACAACGAGAGCAAAGCCCCCAACATGAGAATGCCCAATATGGATTGAACCATCCACAACTCAGTAACTTCACGATAGGCTGCTGGGACTGTGATAGTCCACTGTATCCGAGTAAAGGATGAGGGAGAGGGGATTAATAAGCAAGTTGTTCCTCTAGAACGGCATCTGCTACGGGTTCTGATGACTCCAACTATTTGGAGGGCTACTAACTCCACTCCACATTCCCATTCTCTGTACCTGTTGTGCCGTATCTAGCCCCTCCATAGGATTATCTCGATAGGCCACCCCCAGACTAACTAGAGAACCCAACCTTCCGCACCCACAAGCTAAACACACACAATTCTGATTAACAAATAAGCCCACCAACCTCTTCTCCTAAAGCTTGATTCCTTGAACACCTTTCTTAGATACGACATCTCTGAACAAGAGTAGTCCCCATATGATCAGCCCTTGTCCTCGACCACTTCAGCCTCAACAGGGATTGATTTCAACAACTTCTCTGTACCATCCGCATCCCAGAAGATGTACTCTTTCCCCTTCCAGGTAGCTCGAAGCTTGGCTGGCCGCAATAACCCTGACTTCACCCCACGTGCAAGTAAGGATTTCTTAGGCAAGTTCAAGATGATCCTCCTCTTTTCAGTCGCTGGTGCCAGATCTGGGAAGAGGAAGACCTTGCAATGTTGGTAAACAAGGGAACCCTTTGTGTTTGTGGCCTTCAGGATCCTTTCTTTATCTCTGGGACCAGAGACTTTAATTCTAAGAGTTGGGCCCACCTGGGGATCTTGCCTTTGATCTCCATTACCACTTTTGATCCTATAGCACTTTTCTATATAGATCGGGTCATCCTCAATCTCCAGGGCCAGCATCTCCGGAAGCCAGTCCGCAGCAAAAGAAATTGGGTCATCACCCTCACCAACTGGGAGACCAATGCCCCTGATTTTCTTAGCTCGGGTCACATACTCCAAGTACTCAAGCCTACGTTCCATGGTCCTATAGCCTTTGACAACTACTTCCATCTCTTTTGCCAGGTGATCCATTTTCAGGATTATTCGAGTGCACTGTTGATCTAACTCTGCTGTTCAATGTTCTAAGGTGGAAGCCACTTTCTCATTCAGCTTGTCAAACTTCACCTTCATGCGAGACATGGTTTTCTCAATACAACCCAAAGCAACTATCACTTGATCCCTAGAGGGCGAAAAGGGTCTGGGCACCTCCTAGGCAGATGAATCCAGTTTACCTGGCATTGCACTGGGTGCAAAAAAGTCAACATCCACAGCTTTATCTTTCCTCTAAGATCTCCCTGTAGCCATGTTCTATGTTACCAGATCACTGTGTGTGAAAGAGCTTGCTAGTTCTGCTTCAGTGGGGCACTCAATAGACAAACTGACACTATTTTACAGTAAAGACAGTCTGTCAGTCACCTCAGGATAACCTCTGGGTCATATTTTTAGGTGGAGCCCTGGTAAATCTAATATTTCCGCTGCTACTGTCCCTGTAGGCTTTAAATGAGTTTTAAACTAAGATTATCCTGCACTCCACTCTTACCACTCCAGGAATTTTAGTTTGTGCCCCTCTCTGGTATGCAGACAATCAGTCGTAAATAGCACTGATCAGTTCCAAGCTTGGCAAACCCAATGACTGTGCCTATGATGGCCAACCCTTGCCTGCAGTGACATGTATCCAACACTGCGCTTCCTTTTGCTTAGGTAGCTTTCACAGATGGATACTACAGCTTTACTAGGAGAGATTACTCCTTGTCTTTTCTTAGCAATCCATTTGTGCAGAATCCTAGTAGTTTTAGAAGGGATAGCCGAAGTAGCCATCGTTGATTATGTATGTGTAAAGGCCATGAACAGCGATCCAGCTGCCAGATAGAAAGTAACTCGGAGCACAAGAGCCACATGCATGCCCCACTGGAGCAGACGATACCTACTACAGGTTTTTGTAGTGACTGCCCACCAGGGCCTCAGTGGTGGGTTTTTTTTGTATATTGTTCCTGTCCTGTGATCAGGACCCCAGCTGATATCGTGTCTTGGGAGCATTGTTTATAGTCACGCAATGTAATGTTCAGCATCGGAAGGAGAGCACACCAAATATGCGCAGATATTCAACGTTCCGGGGGCTACCCGCGTTCAGGATAGTGAAATGGCACTATTGCCTCAAAGATTCTCCCAAGTGGCGGCCGTGCGCCCCCCTCTCCAAATGCTATTGCAATGTGGCTTCAACTGTTAGATTCAGTTTGAATCCGGCACGTGCGTGATGCATCGCTGCTCTGTTCATCAAGAGCTGGCCCACCTCTCAATGCCACAGTGGAGCGCCACGCGGCGCACAGCTAACACAAGTGGGAGTCTTCACAGTTCCATCATCCTACCTCCTTCCTTTGCAGGGTGCCTTGTTGCTGCCCGTGTTGCTAGATCACTGGTGCCCCAACAAGGATGTTGTAGCTGTCACGCAAGCCTCGGTGAATGTCAGCAGATCTCTTTCAGGGCAAGGTATCACATCACCAGAATTGGCCGAGATGTACACAGACCAATTCGGAACAAGAAACCCTTATGAAGGGTAACAGGGTGATGCTCAAACAGAAGGATCCCAGTAGGATATGTTGTGCTGACTGTGGAGCTCTAACTACGGGCAGCCTTCTTGTCTGCTGCGCAACAGCACCCCCTTTAATGACAAATGAGGTTTGGTCAATGGTCCATGCCTAGCTCTCGTGAGAAGATAGGTCACAGTCCCCCTCAAACTGATTTGCATGATCTATATATTGGGAGGCCACACGAGTTCAAAAGACCAATATCTAATAATAGCTAGGTCTTACCATAGAGGTAAAATAGCATAAGCATGGGGGCGTGACATGGCGCCATGGTGGTCAGCCTGGGTCTTTGAGAGCTCACGGCTGGTGCCAGGCATCCAACTAGAATGCCCCAGTGAAAGCGTACTTTCCGCAGATAATTTCAGTGACTTGAGAGGCTGAAGGGCTGCCGCACCAGACTACTGACTTTCAGCTGCCTGCGCTGCCCAGAACCCGAGGTTTGCTCCGGGTTCGACTAAGCGCGGGCTGTATCATACGAGGCGTCCAGAAAATGGTGGGCAGCGCCAAGGTGGAGGAGCCCAGCAGAGACAGCAGCCTGGGGAATCATTAATGGCATGAGGGAAGGAAACAGAGACTCTGCCACCAAGCCATAGGCAGCCCCTCAACTCAGGTGATCACGCCATCAGCGGCTTGAAGCAGCAAACGCTGATGCCTGAGCTCTTGGGATCCCGGCAGCTAACTTCTGGAGACCTCCCACCTCCTATTATGACCGCTGCCCACGACAGCCCGAGGGAGGCCCCCCTGACGCACCTGTGAGACCCGGAATCAATCCCCAGCCCGGACGGATAGAGCACAAACGGAGCCGACACAGAAAGCGGGGCTGGACTGGCGCTCCGATCCCTCCTGCAACACAACCTCTGCTGCCGCAAACTCACCCCAGCTAGCTGCTGCGTAGCTCCTTCCCCGGACCCAGAATCCCATGTCATGGGCGAGGAAGTGGCACGGACGTCCCGGCCCCTGGCTGAACACAGAAAGAGGGGCCGATCTCGCCTCAGCACCTGCACGGACCCGGAGCTACACTGCAAGGTAGGGCGGCACCTGCCGCGCATCTGAACGGATCCTACCGGACATCTGGGGCCAGGGTGAATCTCTCCCCCCAGGGCCTTGCAACCCTTTGATGCAGCACTGTGTTACATGGGCAAGTCCAGGCACATCTATCACCTCATAGGCACTGCATGCCTCTGCACCACTCTTCTTATATGTGCACCAATTGCCCTGGCATTTTTAAGAAAGAAATGGCACGAGAAGGCAAGATTTGGCTGATGTTTTCCATGTTAGTAGCTTGAAGCTCGAATCAAGCACGCACCAACCAGCGCCTAGACCCTTACTAAGCTTGTTGGAATAGACATGGAGGGGAGCAGCTAATGATCCCTGACTTGCAATGGATTACAAATACTAAGAGAGCTCTGTATTTTCTCACTGTCAAAAAACATTCTCAGAATTCTTGTAGGAGGCCTGGTTCCTTACACATGCACAAGCAAATGGACCCACGCACACAAACATACACCAGTAGGTACACGCACACACAGGCACAGAAATGTGCCACCTGCGCCACTGAGAGGCAGTGCCGCACAGCCTGCAGAATCATCTGCTTGTTCCAGGGAGAATACTACATGGTTGATGATGGGCTGGGTTGCTGCCAAAAGAGGAAAAGCCCAGGTTCCTAACAGTGACTCAACAAACTTTAGGAGCCTAAACTGGCGCCAGCAGGTATAGATTGAGAAGACACCTATAAGTCCTCTCAGCCATCAAAAAATACCCTGTGAATGCATCATGAAGTAGTCAGACAACTGAATAGAGTTTGGGTTATTATAAACTTTTATTAACTAAAAAAAGAAGGTTGGAAAAAGACCTAACGTGCTCTATGCTAAGGTGGGATTTCCCTACCTAAATGAAACTAATGATAGTCTGTGTCAAGAAGTCCAAAGCAAATTGTGTATCCAAAACCTATGCTTGCCCTCACATCTAAATGTATACAATGTATAGGGATGTCAGCATCACATGAGAAGTGCTCAAAATAAAAGTTCCTTGCTTCTTCCAGCTCTTAGGTGGAAAATGGGTTTCCCTTCCACAAGGCTCAAATAGTTCTCGTTATCAAAGAGGGGTTCCCTTCCCCAAGCTTCCAAGTCTCCAAATGTTCCAAAATAACTCAATTCCATAGGACACTTCCCAGCTCTTCAGGTTTGCTTATCATTCCATAAAGGTCAGTTCCCAATTTCAGTTCACTTACGTTTTCCTTGGTACAATCACAAAGTGGATTTCCTTAGGTAGTTGTACTCAGTCTGGGCACAGTTGTCGGACCACGCGATCCACCCTTTACAGGTCACGCAAACCACACACCTTACTTGTGTTTGATTCATGCCACAGTTTCAGCACATGCCCTTGATGCTTTATTGTTGGTTGTTTTACCACCATCCACGTGTTTAGTGGCCTCGCTTGCAAAAATCAACCTACAATTCCCAGTAGTCTCTCCTACTAGGAAACTTAGTCACTGTTAAAATTCACTTGTGGTTGCAGCAAGGGGAAGGTATTGTTGATTGTTGGTTAATTGTTATGAAAATTAATAAAGTTTTTTAAAAAATAATAATAATCATTCACTTGCCCAAAGCATCTGGCACCCTTTTCCAGGTTTGTTTGTACTTCACTCTTGCATACAGGTTTCTGTTTCTGAAGAATTCATTTCCTTCACTAATACTTATTGATATCTGGCAATGCTTGCTTAACTCTTGGCAATGCTTGTTCGTCTCTTGACCATGTTCATCACAACCATTCATTCCTTTCAGTACTACTTAAAGATAGCTGCGTGACGTTTGACAATGCTGCTTTAACATTTCTCGGTACCCTGTTCTCGGACCTCTTTAATCTATTCAAGTTTTTTTAGCTTCTTCGGGGTAGACTAAACAGATTCCAGTCGTGTAGTCTGTCGGCTTCAGTGTGATGCTGGGAAACCTCCTTCAGTTCGATGCTTCGCACCACCATTCCATGGCCTCGGGTTCCCTTCTAAAGAAGTTTGCTTCACCCTGCTGCCTTCACTGGACCACCACTAAGCACTGTCCTCACGGTCCTGCAGCTGCTAATGCCCAGGGAGCTTCACTCTGCTACCAGCGTCTCCACAGCATTCAACAACGCTAGTTCTGCTTCTCCTGGCTCACCCGCAAGTTTTGTCCTGGCTTCTCTCTGGTTCCCACTCCTCTGCTATTGCAGCTTCTCCGGGTCTCCTCCTCTCATCCCGTCTCCTGCCGTGTTTCCAAGAGCAAACCAAAGTCCCTCTCTTGCCATGGTTTCCTCAATTTAAAGTTCCAAGCATCAATTAGGGTTTCAGAATGACTAGACCGCTCCTTGTCAAACCAACAGTCTTTCTTCAGTGTTTGATGCCTCTTCCTCATCCCAGTACCAAAGCGATGTTCGTGTGTGTAAGTGTCAACAAAGTATGGCTCTGGTGTGTCTCTTCCTCATCCCAGTACCAGACTGGTGTTTACTTGGAGATGATTTCTGTGGAAGATAGGGAAGGGACTGGTAGTAACCTACAAAAGGACTGTGGGATATTAGACTCGTTAAAAAAGGGAAACAGGGAATACTACGGCTCACCCAAGGGTGCCTCATCCCCACTCCCCAAGTTTCCTCCACCCAGGTGATCCTCCCTCGCATATCCACCCCCACATATAAAATGCTCGTTTTACATAGTAATTTAAAACATGTTAGTTCACAGCTGACCTGTATGCGCACTACTGTGATAAACATCTAAGCAAGTGATAATAGCAAGCTGCAGTATGGATGCATAATTTTTTGGATCGCTTCCTTAAGGTTACTCCTTAAAAACGAGTACTTTAGCAGAAAACGGGAACTACAATCTACATAATCTGTATTATGGACCTCTGAGACCGTCTACAGTAGCAATCATTTTAATTTGTTATGGTGTACCCTAGTAAAGGTGGTATGCCTTAAAGGAAGGGGCACTGCTCGCTTGCACTCGTTAGGTTACAGCTATTGGAGTAGAGGTGAATGGGCATGCGAAATGGCAGCAACATACCCACAAAGAGCGCCCGTTTACAAATGCATTGAACAGTCATTACAGTAAAGCCAATCAGAGGGAGTTTTCAATATTAGAAAGGGCAAAGAGTGCAGTTGTTCTCATTTCATCTTTTATGACCCTTCTCTCAAGGCAACACAGTTCTGGCATTAAAATAACAATACTGTGATGCTGCCAATTACTAGCGTGCTGCCTGGAGACAAAAATAAAATGTTCATCACGACTAATGCGTGTCCCATACATTTCATGATGGTTAGTACTAGCTGTCCACCTCCAGAAACTAATAAGTGCTCAATAGGACTGTGTAGGAGGCATGCAAGCACCTAAAGTCGCAGAATATGGGGATGACTCATCAGTACATTATGAACTCCTACACATCAGCAGACGTTAACTGGTAAAACCTTTCATGTTACAATTGCATGGAAGAAACAATTTAAGAACATTTTCATTACTTTAGTGTCATCTGTTCTACAAATTCACTTTTCACTCAGAATGTCGGACCAATCGGACTGCTTAACAAAGGTTAAATCGTTTAACATCTTCCAAGGTACCAACATTTCTAAAGTGTGTATCTTGCTGCATGGATTACTAAAAGTAATCAATTGGCAGACTGCTTAGCACCGCGGCAGGGCGTTCTGAAGAATTTTAAACCAGAAGGAGACTAAACCAGAGACACAACACTGAAGTCCCTCAAAAAGTCAACATTAACCTTGTAGGTAAGTACAGTAGAAATTACAGCCAGAGTAGTTCAGCTTCAATATGATTTAGGGCAACACCTGTACTAATTACTGAAATAAAGTCCAGGGTAAAAGGCTGAAATGCTGTCCCAAATAAAATATTTGCATTACGTTCTGAATTAATGATTGGAATCCGGTCAGTAAATAAAATGTTGTACCCAGTCTTCAAATCCTGTAAAGATTCCAAGCATGGTAACCTTTCAAGGCTGAATGACTTAAATGCAGTCTGGGCCAGTTAAAAAAGGTTTCAGGCTGTTGCGCAGCTAGGAAATGGCTGCCTGACCGTAGGGCTCTGTCTCAGGCCACATCCTAAACAAGCAAACATCCTTAATGGTGCTACCTTTTGGCAAAGAAACAAGAAATATCAGCAGTGGAAGACTTTGGACAGGAGCTGTCTCACTCTGGGCTGCTCACGCTGTGTGGCAGCCAAGTACTCTGGGTTGACAGTTGCCCGGCAAGTACGCAGACCACGGCCCCCATCGGGCTTCCATTACCCGCTGTGGGAAAGAGCGCTGCTTTGAATGCCTGAGTGTGGGTGGAGCCAGCTTCGGAGTATCGCGGTGGAACCTTGATCGGCATGGATTGCTGCTGTGCTCCCGGGGCTGCCGGCATTGACCAGGCTTGGAGGGGTCGGAGGAACAGACCACTCCCGCTCCAACGAAAATAAACATATTGCTTCCTCTCGCAGTGGGGTTGAGACCGGCGGTGGTGCAGGAGCCCCCTACTTTCCTCTCTGTGGACCGCAACATGTGCAGGAGACGGCTCACCCCTCCGGTGCAACCTGAGTGATGGGTCTTGCGCTGCCTGCCTGGAAACCCCGCCAATAGCGGGGGTAGGTGAGGAGAGGCGCCGTGTCTGCAGCCCTGCGGTGGGAGACACGCAAAATATTTGTTTACCGGGCCAAGCTGCTTTGTGACTCCCACCTAATTCAGATGCAGACACCCAACACCCTTGGATGCCCGATCGGGGTGTGGTGCAGGCGAAATCAGCCGCAGCAGTAATTCCTGGAGTTACGTTATACGCACAGACACTGTCGGCTATGAGAGTAAAAAGAATCCGGCTGCCCCGACCTGCATGACTGGGCGAGTGCAGGCAATCCCTATTCCTGGCTGGCCACATGATTCCTAAGTACTAGTACCCTCCCAATATTGAAATTATCTCCGAAGCAGGCCGCCACATAACATTAACCACTGGCATTCAGCTGATGGATACGTGTGGGGCATTGCCTGAACCCTCTAGCCTGGGGCACTAAAAACAATACTAAAGGGGACAGGAGAGGTGAATGAACCTTCGTGTGGCTCCTAGTTCACGGAGCTAAGCTCTGAATACGTGGGAGGCAACAGTACATCCTACTTTATAAGAAGTGAAGCAAAGGAGACGCATGCAAATGGTAGCAGCACAGGAATTCTGCTTGGGCTAAACTGCTTTAGCGTTTTAATACATAAGTGCATATATCCGACCAACAGACCTCACCTCCATCCGAAAACAGCTCCAGGAACTGCACAAGTGTATACATCCACTGGGAGCTGTGGACTTTCCATCACCAGCCCCCAAGTTCCTAATAATTGGGTAAACCGAATCAGGTCATGCTGCACAAACAATTTGGTTGCATGGTGCAGGCTATCCATCCGAGGGAGGCTTTAATTCATTCTGCATTTCACGGTGTTACCGGAAAAGACATGCACAACGAGCACAGGCTCTAAATAGCAAGTTCCCTTTACACAGACGGCATCCTGTAACCCTGAGGCTTTGTTCAACATCTAGTGAAGTATTTCCCTAATTGTAAGGTGGGAATGCCTAATTCTTATCCGACCATAGAATCTTGAACCTTGGCGGGTCGACATACGGCGGAGGCTGGAACACCGTCACCAACGAGCCAGGAAAGGAGACTACCCAGTGTTAACACATGAGAGGAAGAGGCTGTGCTGCTCACTGCAAAGCTTCACACTGACTATATCCTTTTGGGAACTGCTGAAAAGACCTGACTAGGCATAGTGGGCCATTCTCTGTACAACCCATTGACAATGACAAAAGGTGCAGGCGGCAAGAAGAAAGGCCCCATGGATACTTTCACCAACTCCCAGACCCCGTGGCAAGTGTGGCGGCACCGTGGCTGATGAAGCCCCTTCAACATCAACCGGTAATCCTAGAGAAGACCATCTATTATCAACTGTACACTCAGGCTTTCGAGCCGGAAATGTCAAACTTGATGACATTGTAGCAACAATTGGGTCACTTAAGGCAAAACCTGAGAAGGAGAGCGCTCGGATAACAGATACGGAGGTCAGAATAAGTGTGACTGAGGACAAGGTGAATCAACATGATCAAGACATAATACACTTAAAGGGGGAGCTGTCCAGGATAAGGGGCAAATGTGAAGACTTGGAGTCCAGGTCCAGGAGGAACAATGTACGAATTGTCGGAGTCCCAGAATCTGCATGCAAAGGCCAGATGGACATTTTCGTGGAGGCACTTCTGAAGTCCATGTTTCCCACAGCTTATTTCTCGGAACAGTTCTTAGTAGAGCAGGCTCATCGCACCCTGGCCCCGACAGCCAAACCAGGGCGCCCCCTGCACTATTATAACGTAGCTGTTGAATTACAGAGACAGAAACGTAATCCTTAGAATGTCCAGAGAGCTGGGTACATTGAGATAGGAGTAAAGCAACATTCACATATACCCGGATTTTGCTGTGGGTGTGCAGGCCCAGAGGAGGTCATATGATCCGGTGAAGAGACAACTCAGACTGCGCCAAATTCTGTATGCTTTGATCTTCCTGGCGAAATTGCGGATACAGCATGGAGGTAGAGCGCATTTTTTTTTAAAACCCTACTGAGGCCATCAACTAGGTAGAATCCTCTATCCCGATTCCACCTTGGAACTGAATTTTTAGACCAAAACAAGGCCGGATGACAAAAGGAAAGATCCTGCAGACTGAATTATGTACACTGTTATATCCTTTATGCTTGCACTATAAGATGGAGTAATTGGGTAGCACCAATACATTTGAGTTAGAAGTGAGTTAGAAATGCTCAGGCGGTGGCGTGCGGCTGTGGCAGGCATCATTGTTCCAAGAGTTATGGGCGGTACAGCATCTAGTTGGGGTGGATGTTGTGGGTGGTGGGAGGGGTCCACACTTTTCTCAGTCTAACTTTCAACCTGACCCGGACACTGACTGATCTGGGCTGTCCATCGGGGGCTGTGGTGTGAACAGCTCCCCCAGTAAGACAGTTGATAAGATTTGGAGGTGGGAATGGAGGGGTAGGGGGAAACAAGGTGGTCTGCAAGGGTTAAATGTTTAGAAAATAATGGTCATGTTGCAAAGAAATGTATGAACTATAAGCGTGCACATACTGTGTTGATTAGAAGGGTTTATCATAAATGGCATCTATGGGTCCAGTGGGCAGAGGGCTGCAAATTAAACTGATGACCTGGAATGTCCGAGGCCTTAACAACCCAGGTAAGGCAAGGAAAGATAGTGCATATGTGTCAATACACGGCCCACATATCCTGATGTTGCAGGAGACGCATGCTCTGCAGAAAGTGAATGCCTCCTTTGCGATACTACACAGAATACTCTACACAGGCTAGGGGTGTCCTCACTCTTAACCATCCCTCTGTGGGTTTCCAGTTCACTAGAAGCAAATTGACCCTCTGGGACGATATGTACTTGTTTGCAGTGTGATTGCTGGGCATCCAACTGTATTGGTCCAAACTTATGGTCCTAATCTTGATGACCCGGAATTTTACCAGACAATCGTGGACATGATTATCCCATCAGATGAGACCCGGGTATTTTTGGGGGGGAAGACTTTAATACCATTCTTAACATAAAACTGAATCACTCCTCTGATGCCCCTCGGGTACTTTCAAAAGCAGCTATCACATTACATCAAATGTTATTGCAGCCAACCCTCACAGATGTGTGGAGAACATTTCATCCACATAATAAGGAGTTCACATACTAGTCCACAGTTCATGCTTCAGAGTCCCGTATCGACTACTGGTTGTTGACCACCTCAATTGCCAATATGGTACAGAGCTGCGAGATCCTTCCACGTACATTGTTCAACCACTCCCCAGTCTCTGTTTCTTGAACTGTGCGACTCACAACAACAGGCACCACAATGGAGGATGCTTTCAGCAATCCTCAGGGACCCTTGTGTGTCCGAGGCCTTACATGCAGAAATTGCAGAATGTTTTGCCATTAATGTTGGATCTCCTCACACCCATATGTGCTTTGGGAGACTTTCAAAGTTTGTGTCAGGGGTAGTATGTCCAAAACCTCCATATCACTCAAGAGTATCAGAAGAGAATTATGCTAAATTGAATCCCAGCTCAGGGAGCATGAGAACAAATATAGTACAACCCATAGGGAGGAAACTCTAGCCCGGATCCAGGAGCTATTAATGGAATTCCACAGGTTGGCAGATAGAGAGGTATTGTATATGGCCACCCCAGTGAGGGATCGCAGATATGGAGAAGAAGATAAAGATGGTAGACCACTTGCTAACCTGTTAAAAGACGAGAATTATCACAACCCCATTGCAGGGATTCAAACTGCAGATGGCTCAATTATATCTCATGGCAAAGATATAAATGACGCATTTGCACATTTCTATTCCACGCTATATGCCAATCGGGACAAGCTCACAAACGACGAATTAGCTCGATACCTGGTGGCATTGGGACTCCCTACTATCTCGTCCGAAACCAAGCTTGCTTTGGATCAACCCATAACACAAGATGAAATCGTTAGTGCTATCAAGTTGCTGCCATCTGGGAAGGCACCGGGGTCAGATGGCTTGGAATTGAATTATATAAGGAATTCCACCAGGAGTTGGCTCCTATCCTTCTGGGGGTGTGGGAGGAATCAATGGAACAGGGCTTCCTTCTGCAGTCGATGCGTGAAGCTATTATTACTGTGTTACTTAAACCTCACAGACCCCCGCATGATATGGCCTCATATAGGCCTCTATCGTTGATTAATACGGATGCAAAAATCCTGGCTTCCAGGCATCTCCCAAGCATGCCCCATCTAGTGCATCCAGACCAATCAGGCTTTATTCCTGCAAGGTCGACCGCATTGAATCTCCGGTGGTTTTTTGGGGTAATGGTACAGGTTGAGTCCTGGCGCAACCACCGTGATGGCTGCCTTAGACGCTGAAAAGGCAGTTGATTCTGTGTCGTGGAGATACTTGTTGAGGTTGTTGCGCTGTTTTGGGATCGGCCCTTACTTTCTGAGTTGTATACGACTCCTTTATACCAAACCGGGCGCCAAAGTCCTAATGAATCGAACACTGTCTGCATTATTTTCCCTCGGGACGGGCACCAGAGAGGGCTGCCCCTTCTCCCCAATACACTTCGCCCTTACCATTGAACCCATGGCTGCCCTAGTTAGGCAGGTACATGGACATAGGGGGATTAGACTAAGCGGTTCTCCACAGATAATATCGCTATACGATATCCAGTCAGTATGTCGAATGCATTTTTTTTAAATGCAAATATGTCGAAAACATTTAGTTTACATTTTTTTTCAAATGTATTATTTTTTTATTTAATACATTTTTTGGGGAATTTTGTAAGTAAATTAAAGTGTTACAAAAAAAAACAGGGGTTTGGGGGGGACCCCCCCCATTAAAAAAAAAAGAAACATTCGATTTTTTTTAGACTGAATGTTTGACAGATTTGCATTCGAAAAAATGTCATTCGAAATACTCACTATAAACCTCGCTATACGCCGATGATACCCTCCTATTTGTCAGAGACCCCAAATACAACCTTGAACCCCTAATGAACGACATCCATACTTTTTCTCGATACTCTGGCTATAGAATAAATGATTCCAAATCAGAATTGTTCCCCACACACCCATCACCACGCAGCCACCCCACATGGGAGGGTTTAAATGGGCACTGATTTGTTTACGGTACTTGGGTATTATGGTATTGTGTGACCGACAGTCATTGTATGCAGATAATTATGATACCTACTTACAACAACTGTCTACAAAGCTACTGTTACAAGCTAAATTTCACTGTATGGGCAGGTGGCGCTTTTAAAAATGGTGGTTCTCCCGAAATTGCTATATTTCTTTTGTAATATCCCATTATGGCCGGGAAGGCCCTTCTTCCCCAAACTCAAATCACTAGCGACTAAATTTGTCTGAGGACCTGGTGTAGCAATGATAAACTGGCATAAACTAGCTGAACCTTCTACAAGTGGTGGACTAGCAGCATCCGACTTTGAACCCTATTACTTGGCATCAGAAACCCAATTTGAAAAATATTGGTGTTACCCTGAAGACATAGTTCGACACATATCATTGGAAAGATATGCTGCATCCCCCACTGACCTCACATCAGTTATATTCAGTGTAAAACATAGGGACTCCTGCGAGATTGACCCTGTTAGCACCACTGTCAATGCACGGTTGAAATGTTTTGTGAAAATCAATGTGGAATGGCCCTATGACCGAGGCGCTCCACTGTGATGCTTCCCGGGGATCTCCCCCACCTTCAACGAGATGCTACAAAGGTCTTGGGACCCTACCAAGCAATTGAAAAACAGTGGGAATATGTCAACCAAAGGACTTTGTGAATGCTATTGGGGGCAGGCAGTTGAAATTGCTACAATGCCACAGAATGAGAGCTGCATTCTGAAAGAGGTGGCCATCATTCCCGAAAGAACCAGAATTCACACAAATGCATACGAGTCATCATGTCTATGGAGGTTACCAAAAACTGAATGTCCAGATTATATGGGTTAATACAATCTCATGTTCCTCCACTGAACTCCATTAAAACAACATGGGAGGTGAGTGTGGGAACCTCGATTGGGGATGATAAATGGTGTGAATGATGTCAATTAACTAAAACGTTATCTTTGAATGCAGGGTTGTGTTTGATTCAGTTCACAATCCTGAACCAACCACACTACACCACCGCTAGAATGGCTAAATTCATGGAAAACCATACTGGTGAATGTTTGAAATGCAGTAGTCCTCAGGCTGATGCCTTCCATATGTATTGGTAATGTCCACTGATAGCAACATTCTGGGGAAGAGTGGCTGAGGTCATAGAAGATATAGTTCACATCCCATCCTCTCCGGCTCCTCTTAAATACCTGTTTGGTGACATTGATAAATCCTCCTCGACTTCAAGAAGGTTATTTAATGTTGCATGTGCTGTGGCTAAGAAATGCATATTAAATTGTTGGAAGCCAAAAAATGCACCTAACCTGGACGACTGGCTTCGCAAGCTCACTTATGTTAACGAGTGTGAAGAGCAATTTTTTCTCTCTGTACCTGCGACATGCCCTCTAAGGACATCTGGGCCCAATTCAGAATGTATTTGTCTGAGGTGGTCTCTGACGATGATAGCTCTTAATCCAACTCTGATATATGTATGTAAATCTTCAAGTGTTGATTTCAGAAGAAATGTTGCACAATATATATATATATATATATATATATATATATATATATATATATATATATATAAAGCTCTATATTATGTTGTTTGTATCATGAGCATTGAATAAACAAAGTTTATATAAACAAAAACAAAAATAAATAAAGGTTTCAACCCTGCCCAGAGTGAAACATTTGAATCCTATTCAGATTCACAAGCTTGTAAACTCCCCAGGCAGAAGCGTTTGTATCCTGTTCAAGCCGGACGTTATCTTTCTTATATTAAAAGGTATGTAGTAATTAGAGATCGTGAGATACAAGACTAATTATGAATGCCAGATCTCTATATGCAGACAGCACACAATGGGCCTCATTACGACCCTGGTGGTAGGGGGTTAACAGCGCCGGTTGAGCTGCCGGCACCATTAACCCCCTACCGCCTCATTATGAGGTCTGCTTGCGGTCCCGCTAAGGACGCCTGGTAAAACCAGCGCGACAGACCAGGATTCTAACAACGGGCCCGTCATTAACGGGCCCGTTGTTAGCATCCTCCTAATTCCCATTGAGCCCTAATGGGAATGGGGATGTACCGGTCCGGGTTCCCTGAATGGGGACATACTGGGCCCTCCAAGGTCAGAATGGCCTGGTATTTCCCCGTTCAGGGAACCTGGATCCGGTACCCAGTATGGGGGTAGCCATGCCGCTAAAAGCAGCATGGCTACCTCCGTAGTCGTAATGAGGCCCAATGTCTTACTTGCCAAGAATAACTCGCTAATCTGGATTACATACTTTGTGGCTATACAGCGCAGATTAAAATGTTTAATTCTATACGGATTACAGGGTTTGTATCCCCCTAATATCAAAACTTCATACCGTTTTTTAGGTAATAGTGTATATGCTGCGCATGCTGAAAGGCTCAAATCAGTGGTGGACTGGCCTATAGGGAACTCTGGAGATTTCCAGGTAGGCCTCTGCACCCTTGGCCCTTTTGTGTGTGGTATTTCCACATGTTCCCATAGGAAAAGGGTTGGGCTAGCTATAAATGTGTAATGTGGGGCCACTTTGAAAATTATTTCCAAGGCCTCTTTTGGTTCTCAGCCCCTCCCCCCATGGCCGAAATCTTGACAACATGGAGCACCTTCTACCTGCATTCACTATGTGTTTTTCAAGAACCTCTGGGGAACAGGGACTAGTAAGGATGACAGTGACTGAAATGTTTGGTTGCAGAAAAAAAGCCAAATGAAGGATCCACCTCAAAATACTAGGGGACATCAGCCCACGCGTACTATAGGCCTATAACTAGGATGATTAAATATTTTTCTGCTAGATCCAGGATTGTGATGGTCTGCTTCTCAAACGGGAAACAACTTCCACTCACTACTAACAGATAGAGGAAGCAAAAGCACTGACAGGAGATCAAAGTGAAAAGTTTTAACTCACTGACAGTCCAAGAGAGAAAGAAAGAAAGAGAAGGGGGCTTGTTACAAAGTTGGATCACCACCTTCATCACCAGACACAGAGTGGTCCGCAGGCCAGGATAGCCGGCTGATCAGAGTTTCTGAACTAGAGCCATGAGCTTCCTGGAAGAGGCATAAGAGGAATGCAGCAGAATCACGCCGTTTTCAGATCCATAGCTATACATCAGTGCAACCTTAATCCAAAAGGAATCTGTCATCCTGTTATTATTCGGGGCGACCAGTTCTTTGTGAATGCCTATATTCAGATTAGGGACAGAGCAAGGTCTAAACACAAACCTACTGATGGGGACAGGGTGGCGGCGTCAGCCATTGCTGGCATAGGCTATTACTGGAACATATGGTGCCAAAAAGCGCTGCAAGCTCAGCTTCCATGAGAAAATCACCTTTGAGTTAGGGGCGAAAAAGAGCACAGGTGGACCCGAAACTCCAAGCGAACCAGCTGCCCCACACAGCATCCATTCCAGCTATGCAGATGCAGCGTCAAAAAGAGAGCACCAACAGGAGACAAATGCGTAGCACAGAACCCAGAGATACACGCACAATTCAAGAAGTCTAAAATATCAGCAGTTGTCAAAGACGTCTGGATGCACTTGCGATGCACTGAAGAATCCAGCTGGTTGCAGGGAGCCAGGAGAGGAGGCAGCCAGAGACTAGTGTGGAGGCCAAGATGAAACATGACTTAAGACAGGATCCAAGATGGTCAATGGTGATTTTATGAGCTCAAAAAATGTGAGCAACAGAGAGGATGAGCCATTTTCTACTGATCCAAAACAGAGACACGTCCTAGAAAGACAGCAAATGGAACAAGTCACAAAGAAAATGTAAATGAGAGCATGACCTATAAAAGAGACTAGGGCAGCATGATTTGGGAACAGGTGTGGAAGCAGGAAAGCTGGTGCTTTCCAGGAGCAGTCAGCATAAAGCATTGCTATAAGACAGAGCCTGCCAGGAAGGCTGAGCAGAAGGCTGGGGCTAAGAAGGGCCCAAAGGCAGAGGACCCAGAAGTCCATAATGCAACTGACCTCACAGTACTGGAAGAACCTGAGGAGTCACCTGAAGAGATCTGAAGCTGTTTTCTGTGATGAAGGGCTTGATTTTCCACAGGAGAGAAAGTTGGTACCAAGTTGGTTATGCTAGGTTCTGTTTGAAGGAGAGGTGTCCGTTGATGTCGAACCCAAGGAACTTGGAACAGGTGGCCAGCTGTGGTGTGAAGGTATATAGTGTTCACTGTTGTTGGTCAGCAGTAGGAATTCAGTATTGGAGGGGTTGAGCTTCAGGTAGGTACTAGACATCCACAACTGGATCAAAGAGGCAGGGCTTGAGCCTTTGGATAGCTTTGATGGAGGATATCTTCAGGCAGAGCTGCACGTCTTCTGGGCATTGCTGGATGTGGATGTTGTGCGGAGCGAGGAGGGTTCCAAGCGGTTCCATACAAAGATTGAAGATCACAGGGGAGAGGATGGATCCTTGCAGACTTCACAGGTGATGGGTAGGGTTGGTGATCTGGTGGAGTCCATTGTCCTGTTCTGTAACTTCAAGCCCTTCTTTCTCCCCACTCTCCTCACCTGCGTCGTGGATCTCCAAATCTCCGGGGCTGAGGTGATGATGTGTCAGGTAATCTCTCTCTTTCTTTGGTGGTGTGTGCCTGCCTCGAGAGGAAGCCACAGTGACTGCTAACAAACCAGCAGTCCTGCGGCCCCATTCCCGTGGCCAGGCAAAAAAAGGGAAAAAGCCGGAACGGCAGAAAATACCCTTTTTGCAGCAACAAAGTTCCCAGGAGGTGAGATGAATCAGCTACAGGTGACGGAGCCGGCAATAGGAGAACCACAGCGGGACTGGACCAGTTTCCTAGCGGAAGAGTACCGCAAGAGGCAGCGGCAAGGACAATAACAAACAGAAGGCGGAAGGAGAGGAACTTGCAACGGCGGAGCCGAGCGGACAAGGGAGGACAGCCGAAGAGAAGAGAAATATAGCGGCTGAGCGCCAGCCGGGAAAGAGAAAGGAACACTTAGCGTCTTACCCAAAGATGAGCGAAAGCCTATGCTAAGGGGTTGCAACGCAACGGTCACCAGGAGAAGGAAGAACAAGTACCTCCCAGCGGCCGCCATCTTGGACAACAACTAGACCTGCACCGCACTTATGAAAAAGAATGTGCCGGAATTAGTGATGCATTTGTCCGCGATGAAGCTGCCAACGCGGAAGTAACCGCCACTCAGCGTGGCGCATGACAGTATGCCCCCCTCTAGAGCGATAGACCCCAGGCTTACATGGACATGGGAAATTGGTTCCCATGAGTCCTCCGACTCGGGATACCCCTTCCATGAAAGTAAGTATTCCAAACATCCTCTGTAGTACCGGGAATCCCGGATAGCGGAGACCTCATATTCATCTTTGCTGCTGAAACGGGCAAAGTATTGACTGGGAACTGATCTCTGGTATGCGTCAGGAACAAAAGGTTTGAGGAGAGAAGAGTGAAAGACAGGATGTATGCGACTGAGGTGGGGTCTAGCTTGTAGGACACTGGGTTGATCTTAGAGAGAATAGAAAAGGGACCCAAGATGCAAGGTGAAAGCTTAGAAGGATGAACCCATTTGGGCAAAAACTTAGTAGAGAGGCATACTTTGTCTCCTTTTTCCCCAATTTGGACAGTTCTTGCGATGCTTATCTGCCTGTTCCTTGTTTCTGCCTCCTACTTATCTCTAAACACTGTCTGGCTGAGTTGTGGGCTTCTTGAATAGACTGGAGTACGGCTTCAGCAGTGGGAGAGTTAGTGGGAATGGGAAGAATAGGAAGAAAGGATCTAGGATGTACCCCATACGTACAAAAGAATGGAGTTTGACCGGTGGCTGAATGTTTTGAATTGTTGTATGTAAATTCTGCCGTGGGCAGTAAGGCAACCCAGTTGTCTTGGTATTTATTACTGTAGCATCGTAGATACTGCTCTAAGGTAGCATTGAGCTGTTCCGTCTGGCCATTGGACTGGGGATGGAAGCCAGAGGACAGAGCTCTTTCTATCCCAATGCGGGAACAGAGAGCCTTCCAGAAGCTGGAGATGTATTGGCTTCCTTGGTCTGAGATGATCTCATCTGGAAGGCTGTGTAGTCGAAAAATGTCTTGAGAGAATGTCTCTGCCATATCAGTAGCCGTTGGTATTCCCGGTAGGGGAGGAAAAATGTGCCAATTTGGTCAAAGCATCTATCGTCACCATAATGCAGGTACAGGAATTCGAAGCAGGTTAGTCGACTATGAAGTCAGTAGAAACGAGTCCCCAGGGGCGTGTAGGCATCTCAGACTGGGTCAGTAATCCTAATGGCTTACCAGAAGGGTATTTGGCTGTGGCACACACCGGGCAGGCTTTGACATGCTTTCTGAGCTCAGTTCATGTTAGGGAGAATTCTCTCTTTAGGCTAAATGTCCTAACCTATTGAGTCCCCCAGCAGCTTTGCTGGATTTCTGGAGTTTGTTTTTTCCTCCTGCCAAGAGTGAGACTCTTTCTCCCACTCTTGGACATGATTGATGGTATTCCTTTGATTGGTAATGTGTTTTATGGGCTATGGTGTCCTTTATTCCATAGGGTCTCATGTGTTTTTCCTATGTGTGTTACACAGCACCCTCCGTGCAGTAACACCGGGTTGTCATAGTGACACCCCACCATAGACTCCATACCCTGGGACTGACTACTGTCTCCCAGGGCATGTAAAGTCACCATTGGCTTTACTAGTCCCAAATTATTAAAAGAAACCAGTACAAACCATCATATTGTGGACGTATTGGTCGGGGCAATTCGATTGCCCCGGGGTCTGTTAGTCGAGGGGGCACGTCTCCGCCCCCCCTGATCGAGTTTTGGCTGGTGGCAGTGGAAACTATTATTTTCCTACGGGATTTTTTCCATTGTTCGAGGCTACCAACTTTAATTATTTAATTCTCATAGCCTCGAACATACCGCCAGTTTATTTAATTAATATCAATTCTCCGGTTGGTATTTTTTGCCAAGACTCGATTCTAAAGTGGCATTTGTGTTCTCTTCTGTGACTCCAACCCAAGTCGAGCCCTTTGTTCCACTTTTTGGCGGGCTTCTCCATAGAAGCCTCCAAAAGTGTTGCCACTCTGTCTGGGTACCACAGGGGGTATGGGAGGGGGTTTAGGCACCCTGGACCGAGTTACCTTGGTAACTCAGGTCGCACTCTTGTGTGATTGGCCCAAGAGGTGAGCCGGCCGGCTCACCACTTAGCATGTTTGAGTGACAGCTAGGCTGAGTGAATGGGGGTTTTCTGCATAAAAGCAGGGCTTTGGGGACTGGAACTTCAGAAGTCGCCACAGAACCTAAGAATCCGACGAGGGAGAAGCTGAGCCGACCTACCACCACGACACCACCGGTGGAGCCCTGCTGCAGAACCGACTCACAACTTCCCGACGACAGAGAAGATCTCCCGGCTGGAGAGGCTTCTTCCCCTGACTGGTGGGCACAACCAGTTTACCTTTCTTTCTTCGCACCCCAGCCCGGTTTGTGGTCGAACTGCCCGTGCCAAGCACCCCGGCAGCCGGATAGCCACTCACCACTGAACCGCGAATCAACGGACCGCTCCTTGTACCTGAGAAACTATTCGGCTGGTTTCTTCCCTGGCAGTGCAACGGACTCCTGTCTTCCTCCACGACGAGATCCTCTCTTCCCCCGGACGAAGCACCGACTTGCATCCGTTGCCAGGAACAACTGCCCCCGCTGGAGTGTTCTCACCACTTTAAGGTACCGTGTCCGCCAGACCTCCCTTTCTAAAGATTGCAACAAGGTAATATTAACTCCTTAACCTTCTGGACTGGGCTGGCCGCCTTGACCCTCTAACTGGTCCCTTTCCTTGGTCCAACTCCTTTTTGAACCGTTACAAGACTTTTGTGCACTGCAACCGTGTGACCTTGGACACATTTCGTTTTGATCCTCTTAAAGCAGATCCAGCCTATTAACTCTGAATTCACGGTGCTACTTTGCCTTTCTCTCTTGTGTGTTTGTGAAAAAGTGTTGGGATCTGTTTCAATTTATTCTCTGCTTTTCTCTCCCTTTTAAAAAAACAAATTATTAGAGTGCCATCTATGTTAAGCGCTCACCGCTGTCTGAAAATAAGTGCGCCTTTACTTAAGACTTCTCTAATATTCTTTTAAGGGAGTGTATATTTTTTAGTGACCGTGTTTTTGAATTGCTTACTATTAGTGCCTGTGTGTTTTTCTAGATGTGGTTTTAAATAAATAATTATATCTCTTTTACACCAAGCCCTGGTCAGTGTTTACTTGTTCTACTGTGTTCACTTGACCTATTGTGAATACTCTGTTTACTGCCTAACTCTTCTTGAGGGAAGTCTGACTGCTCAGCCACAGCTACCAAGTGAATCTGTGTGGTACAGACTGCTACCAAGTGGGTTTACTGCCAAACACCTGTAGTCCTAAATCTTTTGCAGTGGTCCCAGAGGGAACTGCACAGGTTTCTGCCTAACAGGTCAGAAGAAAGATCTTGCAACAAGTTCAGTAGTGTTCTGCTGTCCTCTGTGACCTGCTGTGAGTGGATCATGGCACCAACTGATAATCTTCCATCGCCATGGACCGGAAGGGATATATAGTTGATTACCATGATACACTAAGCCATCTTTCTCGGTATAGATCATTCCTCCCTGGCTTAATAGTTCAGGCATTTCGGATGTCAGAACCGTCTTGATCTCTTGGAAGAAAGTTGCAACAAGGCCCAGTGTCTTGTTTCATTGGAACATTCGTTCCCTGGGAGGGGTAATCCCCTCACTGGTGTTTTCCTTCCGAGACAAAGCATCAGCTACTCTGTTGTTGGTTCCAGGCAGATAGGTGATTGGGGAGTTGTATTGTGCAAAGAAGTAAGCCCATCGGGTTTGCCTTGAGTTAACGCACTCCATGTTCTGCAAGACTCGCAAGTTCTTATGATCGGTTCGAATGAGAAATTGGTGACGAGATCCCTTTTGCAAGTGTCCCGATTCCTCGCAAGCCTGCTTCATAGCAAGTAGCTCGTTCTCCAGTACTGAATAGTTAAGTTGGCTGGGGGACAGCGTTTTTGAGAGGTAGGCTACGGGATGTTCCATACCTTCGTAGGACTGAAGCAGAACCGCTCCTATGGCAGAAGCTGAGGCGTCTGTCTCCACGATAAACTGTCGGTTCTGGTCTGGATGTCGAAGAATGGGAGCGGAACAGAATAGCCTCTTCAGCTTATCAAAGCTCTGTTCTGCCTCTGGAGACCATTAGAAAACGCCAGCACTCTTCTTAAGTAGCTTGGTGATTGGAAGGACGATTTCCGAGAAATTGGAAATGAATCTCCTGTAAAGGTTTGATAGACCGAGGAATCTTTGTACTTCCTTGACGTTAGTAGGAGATGACCAACCGAGTATTGCGGAGACCTTGCCGGGGTCCATGGAGATACCTTCTTCCGATAGGATGTATCCTAGATAGGGTACCGAGGATACTGCAAATACACATTTCTCTGGTTTGACCAGGAGTTGGTACTGTTGAAGAAGTTCCAAAACCTGTTGGACATGATGAATATGATGTTCTACTTTGGACGAATAGATCAAAATATCGTCTAAGTAAACGATGACTGTGACCCATAGCAGGTCTGAAAAAACTCGGTCCATAAACCGCTGGAATACAGCTGGCGCATTAACTAACCCGAACGGCATGACCTTGTATTCGTATAATCCATACGGGGTGCGGAAGACCGTCTTCCACTCGTCACCCTCGGCAATGCGAAGCAAGTGGTATGCATTCTGGAGGTCTAGCTTGGTAAAAATGCGCGCGCCTTGAACTGCCTCAATGATCTCAGATATAAGCGGCATAGGGTAGTGGTCACGAACTGTAACCTTATTGAGGCCCCTATAGTCTATGCAGGGCCGGAGTTCAGTAGAATCTCTCTTCTTAATCAAGAACAGAGAGGCTCCTGCTGGAGACCTAGAAGGCTGAATGAGACCATTCTGCATATTAGTATCCAAGTAGTCTTTAAGAACCTGTCTTTCCATTTGAGTCAAAGAAAACATTTGGCCAAAAGGGACCAGGGTGTTAGGTTCCAGATCTATCGTGCAGTCCTCTGGCCTGTGGGGAGGTAACTTAGAAGGCTTCCTTTCCTTGAAGACTTCTTGATATGGTGTACAGTACTGTGGTAACGTGTGTACTCCCACATGATTGCTTGCTATTGCCGTCAAGGTTTGGAGATCACTCCTATTGGCTACTGGGAAGCAGTGAAGCCGACAGTATGAGGAACTGAAACTTAACGGATTACTGGTCCAGTTTATCTGAGGATTGTGCTTCCTTAGCCAGGTAATCCCGAGAATGATAGGGAAATGAGCAGCTCGTATTATGTCGAATTTGAGGACTTCAGAGTGTTGAACAGTCGCTTTGTAGAATACACTGCAACCAGAGTAAGTGACAAATTCTGGCTAACTGACTGGCCACAAAGCAGGATATTCAGCCAAGATGGAGACATGGAGAATGTCAGTGCTTTGACTGGGGCAAAACTTGCACCTAAAGATAAATATGTTTCAGCCGCAATGAATGAACAGTACTCTTACCAATCAATAAAGCAAACAGGTCACCAACACCGGCAAGCAAATTGGAGGTTGGGTGAACTGGACCCCATAACAAAGCCTCAACATGGAATTGTCCATTTAGGAAATTGGGACATTAGCTAAAATCTTCTTGCAATGATAAATATCTGTAGACCCCATGATAAAAAAACGCTCACACCAACACAGACTGGGAAATATTATGTTACAGGTCCGTTCATTGCACGATTCCAAGAAATGCAAGCAGGAACTGCTTCCTGCACCCTGCATAACTCTCAGACACCCTGGGTGGGGGCGGGGGAGTGGTTGTGGCATCATAAGGAGTTGCTGAGGCTGCAGCAGGGCAGGAAGCTAAAACTCAGATGCCAGCGGTATGGAAACTAAGGAAGTACCCCGGTATCTTCATCCTGCAGTCAGAGTATATACGCGCTGCCCCTTGGCACTCAGCAGAGAAATATCTAGTCTAACTCAGAGTTAACCAATACAGAACACTCCCCGTAAACCACACACAGGTGAAAACACATACAAGCCCAAGTACCGACCCGCCAAAAGGGATAAAAGCAGTTAGCTTACCTCAATTTGTGTGGGTGCTTTGAGAAGGAGACAAAAACAGCAACGTTTTGGAGATTGCAGGAGGAGAGGACTGACAGCAAGAGATAGGTTGCAAAGTGGAAAAGTGTTTTGGGCAAAGGAGGATGCAGGAAGTCATCATGCGGAGAAGCGAAGAGGTAGGGCATGTGGAGGTGAAGGAGAAGAAAGATGACGTGCAGTGTAACAAGAGGTGGAGTTAGGAGGGGATTGGAGGAGTAGAAGGAGAAGAACTGGAGTGTGGCGAAGATATTAAAGGAGGCAAGGAGGATGCTTCAGTGAAAGAGAGGGCAGGTCAGGCCCAAAAAAAGAGGTGGGCCAGTATGTGGCAGTCAGCAAGTAGGTGAAGCCAGCTGTGCAGGGAAGAGAGGGGAGAAGAAGCTAAGTGAAAGCTCCTTTCAGTGAAAACTCCTTAAGTACAAGCACTTGGCAGAACTTTGAAGATGAGAGAGATTGGGATAATGGGCCAAAGACGCACGTCCAGGAAGAAGAAAGTTAACGGGAAGCCCAGGCGAAAGCCTGTGAGAGCTCAGGGGTGGTCTCTGCTCTGCCTGTAACTTGGAGTCCTTGTAAGAAAATTGCTTCAAATAAGCATTGTGACAGTCCCAGAGAGGGAACCTTATTCAGAACCGAAAGGACTGGAAGGGGAGACCCCAAATGTGCTCAAGCTTCCTAAATACATCATCTTGCAAGGGACTAGGAGGAGAGACCCAACATGCTTGAGCGGTCTAAAGACACCATCATGCAAGCAGGAAAATCATGGAAGACGTGAGTGACCAAATGACTGAGTAAAGGGGGCAAGGCCCAGAGAAAAAGGGGGGCCAGGGCAAAGATGCAACATTTTGCTATTTTTTATTATTATTTCCCACTGTGGCCGAAACCTGCATGGAAAATACATGGATCCAATACTGCCAGGTGAGTATCATGACCATCCTTAACATGGAGAAAATATGTGGCGTTATGTTGAGCCAGAAAGGGAGAGATTTATACTTTCATTTTGGTATATGGAGGTAGGTGTCCTTGAGGGCTACTGCACACATCCAGTTTCCCAGATGCAAGGAAGGCCAAGCTGAAGTCACCATTCTGAAGTGCTCCATCATGTAGAGGTTGAATTGAGGCAAGTCCAAAACTCTGCACAAGTCTGTCTTTTTAGGGTGGATGAGACAGGAGAGAAAGTGGATAACCTCTTGCTGCCACTAAGAAAACAGAGATTATGGCCAATTGACTTACAAAGATAAAGGCGAAAGGAGACTTTTCCTACAGCGGTTATTGAAAATATGCAGGTATTTCTGAAGCAGAGCGCTGAACATGTGAGATATTCGAATGTACAAGGTTCGAGTTGTACCGCCGTACACAGGGAATTTCTCCACAACAAATCATTTGCGTTCCTATTAGAAAATTGGGAGCCAGTTAGAATGATTTGATGCACAGTAGACAGATGTGTGCCACATCACTGAAGAAAGGTCCAATAGTGTGCCCCTTTCAAAATGGAAAAATGGCAATCATAATTCACAAATCGTATGCAGGAAAGAACATGCAATGAATCTGCCAATGTCATCACTGTTTCCATGGGGTGAACCTTCCCTAGTGTGGCCAGGGTGAGCCAGATGCTCTCTGATCTGAACTGTGGGGCAGCTATATGAGAGAGGACCACATGGTATGGCATGGCATTGTCAGATAAAAACACATATCCCCTTTATGGCCTACTGTGATAACTCACACCAAGACTCCACAAAACTTAATGATGACATCTTTCAGTATGCCTTGTCAAGAACTGCCCATCATTCCCACGTATATGGGAGTACTGGGACGAGGAAGATGACTGGAGCGATATGGATCACTGGTGCCACGTGGTTGTACGTGTGCAACAAGCACCAGGACATTTCAAAGGATTACACCTAGAGAATGGAGAGAGAGTCACGATTCCCGGCTTAGGTCGTGAAGCCTGGAAGAAGCAGATGGTCACGCAGAAGGAAGCGTCTCAAGAAGAAGTCGGTTGTGGAAATCCTGCTGGGAGAGAAGCCATGTTTAAGCGTTGCGAGCGAGGGAATAGGAGAAGCTCCTCCGACGCCACGAACAGTAGAGCAGGAGAAACACCAGCTGCCCGCGGGACAACCAGAGAGAGAAAGCAGCAAAGACCGGAAGGAGCTCCGGAGCAGCCGAACAAAGCTGGGCCACAGGGCCGCTTCTCTCAGAGAATCACATAGGAAAGCAAAGCACTAAGCAAGTTGATGCAAGCCTACATCAGGGATTTGAGACGCTGGGGCAAAGGTGTAAAACTGATTAATGTAAGAACGGGTCAGGACCCAATATCTGTGGAAAAGCAAAGCCAGTTGGAAGAGTGAAGTAATGAGAAAATAGTTACAAACCTTGAAGGCACACCGAAGTGTGAGAGTTGTATCACATGAGAAAGCCGTGGCAGGAAAGTATACCAGGCCAAGTCAAGCTTGCAAGTGTAAGAAGTGAAGCACATGAGAAAGCCCTGACAGGAGAGTACACCTGGCAAGGCCAATAATGTGGAAAGAATCTTAAGGAACAACCATGCCCTTGGTATTGTGAATTGAGTGAACTGTGCAAGAAAGTCCTGGCAGGAGAGTATACCAGGAGGAGCCTGTAAAGTCTGTAAAGTAAATTGCAAATATCAGGAAGAGAGAGCCATCTTCCTGAGCTACAAAATCAATTTGCTGGAAAGGAACCTGGGAAAGGGAGTCATTCCCAGGAGCTGAGAATATATTTAAGTGGAAGCCTTTTTTGGAGTTATACGTTTTGCTGAACTTCAACATTTGTGCACTTTTCAAGCCAAAGACATTAACCTTAGCACCTTAAAGTTACTGTTAGAATGTGAGGGCCAGATTAGGATTTCGGCCAGAGGACATTTTGCTTTGGACATCTTTATAATTGGACAGACCCTAAGTTTTGGTTCAGGTAGGGAAATACCTCCTAAAGCAGGGACAAAAAGGCATTTTCCAACCCTCTTATTATTTGAATAAAAGTCTATAACAACCAACATGACTCCTCAGTGTCAGCGTCTCATTACTGGTTCATCACAAATACCAGTTAATTGTGGTCAAGTAGACATAACTGCACAAGTTTTAAATTATATGTAAGAAGATATAACACATATAAAAGCTCTCTCAAGTTTAGTGTAGTGTGAACAGGTATATAGTATATACAATCACAATCATCAGAAGATGTATTGCTATATTCCAAAGTGACTCTTTCAAATTTCAAAGCAACCAAAACAATCAAAAACCTAAAAACTCCACCTCTTCTTAAAAATATTTTAATTCATCACGAACACAATAAATCACAAAAAAACACAATCTTAAATCCTAAAATGTAATTTCTCCTAGTCTGCAGTACTAGGCCTTAAGCTAAACCCTGTCAGTACAGAAGCCCTGGTCAGTGTGCTTCAGCATTTCTCAATTTGACTGCCTTCCTTAAAAGTAATATCTGTTTAGATTGTTTCTCTTACATCTAAGACACAATGGGCCTCATTACACGGTAGGCGGTAGGGACATACCGTTACCGGTAAGGGATTACCGGTATCGGTAAATCCCCTCCCCAATCACGACCCGGACATACCGCTATTAGCGGCACCGCAAAGTACGGTGGCACTATTAGCGGCAAGTCCGTGAGCGCGCGGCCCCTCAGACCGGAAATAGCGGCATAGCGCTAATATCACGGCATCACGAGCCATGCGTACATGGCAATACCGGCATGTAGTAGACCCAAAGAACCCTTACCGGCAAGGCGCTAATACCGGCATCGCGAACCACACGTTAAAAGAGCACAGCAGAGTTCCCACCTGCCACAGGTGGACAAAATCTGCACAGGTGGAGGCAATGGAGACTGGCAGCACATAAGAGCACACCACACCCCTCCCCACACCCATTCCCACACCAAGATGGATGCAATACTAGCAGCATTACATGGGCTAGAGGACATGATTGCTGTGCAGCAGCTACAACAACAGGCAGCACAGAGGAGACGCAGGAGGAGGAGGAGGAGGGCAAGACAGGCGCAGCAAGCACCACCAGTGCACCTAGTGATACCACAGAGGCAGCCACCAATTCCCAGGATCAGAGCCAGTCCAGTCAACCTAACCCCTGAGCAGATACACACCCTGTACCGTCTGGACTGGGATACCATCACCACCATAGTAGACATGATATACAACGACATTGTGAGTCTCATTGACATCCGTACTGCCATCCCCCCTCTACTGAAGGTAGTAACAGTGCTCCACTTCTTGGCCACAGGCACCTACCAGCATACGGTAGGTCAGATGCATGGCATATCACAACCAGTATTCTCACGCACACTGAACCAGGTGCTCGATGCCCTCCTGCAGCACACAAGTCAACACATATACATGCCACGGACTGCCCAGGAGATCTCCAACACCAAAGTTGGCTTCCATTCACTGGCAGGCATCCCAAGTTGCATCGGGGCCATCGACTGTACCCATGTAGAACTGCTGGTCCCACATGCCAATGAGGTAGTGTACCGTAACAGAAAGCAATACCACTCCATCAACGTCCAAATGGTATGTGACTCCAATAAGATCATCACACATTGCTGTGCCCGATATCCCGGTTCAACCCATGATGCAATGGTCCTGCGGAACTCGACAATACCACGATACATGGAGCGACATGCTGGACAACGTTCGTGGCTACTTGGTGAGTAGCAGGCCGACCACATGTCAGTGTGATGTGGATTGTGAGTGGGGGGGGGAGATGCATACTCCAACTGGCCGTGAATGGGGGGGGGGGAGATGCATACTCCAACTGGCCGTGAATGGGGGCGGGGGGGAGATGCATACTCCAACTGGGCGTGAACTTGTGTCATGAGAAGAATGGACATACATATTTGCATCACTGTACAGTGAGGCAGCCCACAATGGACCAGAGACAAAACCACATGCCGGAAGTGAGTGCCACGGCAAACATATCAATCCATTACGCCAAACAGGCCATTCCAAACAACATGCACACCGCACAACACACCATTCCCCCATTACACAAATCAGCAACATGCATATCAAAATCACAACTGAAATGTACGCTGAACAACATCAGAAATGGTCCGCGCACATGAGTGCATACAAATGGATCCCCTGTAGCCATTGTGGTGAGGCACACCCGTACCCCACCACACGATTGCCATCAAACAGTATGGGGACATCAACTAAGGAATGGCAGTGTACTAGCAGTGTGGCACTAACGTTGCCAGGGCCAGGAAACACAAATCACTTAAACTCTGGCGGGACATGGCAATCCCTGCTGTATGCATGCATGGTGCATGTCCACTTGCAAGGACCACCTCACCTTCCCACATTGCAGTTACCCTGATTGCCATGCGTGCTTGGATCAGTGGATGTCGTTGAATATGCAATGTTTGTTTGTGTGATATGTGCACGCTCCACATTATGTAGACACTTACACATACCCATTGTTGCACCCATGCAGGTGATGCAGGTTATCCCCTGAAGAGGTGGCTCCTTACCCCTGTGCGGAACCCACAGAACAGGCACGAAGAGGACTACAATCATGCACACACCCGTACCCGCGTGGTGATCGAGCAGACATTCGGCCTATTGAAGGAACGCTTCCGGTGCCTCAGCAGGTCGGGCGGGGCACTCCTGTACGGGCATGAGAAGGTGGCCAAGATCACCATGGCATGTGTCATGCTTCACAATATGTGTATCAGACGGAATGTGCCAATGCCCCCTGACATAGAACTGCGACCACCGTCTGAGGATGATGACGGGGATGAGGATGGAGGAGAGGGGGCTGCAGGTGGCGATGCCCATGAGGGACGTGCTGTGCGGCAGCACCTGATAGACCATTGTTTCTGATGCACATGGATTAGGAGGGTGCAATTGGTGTTCAGCTCAGGGCACGGGGTGTATGGAGGACATAATCACAGTGCACCCTTCAACAATAAAGCACACATACACAATTATCAATCTCCAGTCATGTGATTATCCATGCCATTACGTGTGTATTGAGCATTATGACATTCAAACGTGCATGTACCCTCCACCCCAACAACCCTCACCCCCCTCCCCCCACAACTCCCCCAAACACCCTCACCCCCCTCCCCCCACAACTCCCCCAAACACCCTCACCCCCCTCCCCCCACAACTCCCCCAAACACCCTCACCCCCCTCCCCCCACAACTCCACCGAACACCCTCACCCCCCTCCCCCCACAACTCCACCGAACATGGTGTGCACATCAGTGCTGCATTAGTTCCCAAGTGTCAACAGGGACAGGCTGGCCCTACTTCCCTCCTCCACTACCACCATTGGGGGGTTGTGAGTCTGACCGCCGCAAGGACCGGCTGGACCTGCGCAGGATGGTTGTCTGGTCGGAGCTAGTAGACGAGGGCGTGGCTGGTTGATCTGCTCCCTGTGAGTGACGCATGCTCTCCATCGCCTCAGCAATGCGCGTTAGGACCTGCCTCACAGCGGCCATCTCGTCACATAGGCGCGTCGTGTTGCTGTCCATGGCAGCTTTCATGTCCCTTGACAACACCCGGATCTCCTCCCTGGTCGAGGCAGCCTCGCTCACTTGCCGGGCAACCAGGGCATTGAGCTCCTCCTGGCGCTGGCGTATCAGGCTCATGGTGTCGTCTGCGGCCCTGCCCCTGTTACTCCTCGGCGCAGCTTGCTGCATGTGGCCGACATCAGGTGAGCTCGCCACGGGACTGAATGACCCATCCATTGCATCTCCGGCATGCACCTCATGGATGCTGCCATTGGATGTGTTGCATGGGCTGTGGAGTGGGGACAGCTGGGGGCTGGGTGTACGCTGCCCTTCCGGTGTCGGACATGGGTCGTCCACATCACTCATAGGTGCCGTGGCTGCTGCTTCCCCAACGGAGCTATTGGCTGCGGACGGCGTGCCTTCTGGCACTGGCTCCTGAGTGGTGGGGGTGGGTGGTGGGGGTGCTGCCACAGTGTCGGATGGCATTTCAACCCTTGGTGTGGTCGTTGCCTGGGTGGCTTTTGAACGCTGGGCCACTCCAGATATCCCAGTGCCCCTCGATGTACTGGGCCTGGTGCCTGCATCCTTTCCCTTGGCCTGCTTTTTGGGTGGTGGGGCCTGCGTTGCAGAGTCCAGCTCCTCACTGTCAGATTGTGACCCTGTGGGGGAGCAAGACAGGGATAACATCAGTGACGGGTCAACGTGCATCATGCATATGTTGTTGTTGCTGCAGTTCTTTGGATTTGGACATCTACTTTGGGCCTGCAGGTTGTTGGCCAGATGGGTGGGTCATCCGGACATGTGTCAGGGTGACACGTGTGTGAGGTGCTGCATGCATGTGGTTGTGTGGGGATGTGCAGGGCATATATGCAGGGTTGTGTACATGTGTGTGTGATGACCCCATCCATTAGCTGATTCCCAATTCACATTTGGGGGAGGGACTCATGCTTGGCATTGCTGTGTCTTGCGTGGTCACTCACCTCCGTCTGACGTTGTTGCCACACCACACTCCATTCGGCCCACTCCCTCGATGGATTCTATGCCAATGGTGCTGGCACATGTCTCCTCCCACTCCTGCATCTTCATCGGGGATCCACCTCCGCCTCCTGTGCCCATGGCCAGATTCCTGTTGGCCGATAAAATGCTGCGTACACGGAGGCGCAGATCATCCCACCGCTTGCGCACGTCCTTTACGGTGCGGGGGGTGGAGCCCACCGCACTGACTTTCTGCGCCACCTCAGCCCAGATTTCCTTTTTTCTCAGGAGTGCCGGGCGCCGCATGTCGCTAGCGAACACTACGTCTGCATTTGCAGCCAGGGTATCTGCCAGCATTTTCAATTCCTCGTTTGAGAAGCGTTCTTTGCGCTGGCGCGCATCGGCTTTCTTTAGGGCCTTGGGCATTGTTTGTTCTTCTGGGATGTGGTTTTGCCAGTCGTGGTGTTGCTGCAGGTCCTGAGTGCAGGGGATGGCAATGGATTGTGTTTTTAAAGATGGCCGCCGGGCTCTTTCCCGTTCCGGTGCGATGACGCTATTTCCGGTTCCGGTGTTTTACGGTGACCGCTAATAGCAGTGACCGCTAATAGCAGTGACCGCTAACAGCGGTGGCCGCTAATAGCGTGCAGCATGAGGGCGGAGGTGCTATCATCACTTTGGTCGGAGCCGGTAAGGTGCTTTTCCGCCATGGCGGTGGGGTCATTTACCGTCATGGCCCTATGCGCGTGTCCGCTAACTCGTAATGGTACGCTATTAGCGGTCTCCTACGATGGCGGACACGCTAATAGCGCCATGACGGTAAATCACATTTTTTAGCGCCTACCGTGTAATGAGGCCCAATGTCCTTGAAAACCACATTTTATGTTTTGTTCTGTAGAAATAACTATCCAACGTTGCCTACAATAAATTCTGCAACAATACAGAGCACAGGATTTAACAAAGGTCAACGTAAAACATAAGTGCATAATAATATATCTACATTATTTAAAGAAAAGGCAGTCTAACCATATACTCAAATATCCGTACAACTCTTCTTTACCATCAACGGCCACCCATCCAAACAGATTTACGTTACCTAAGTTGAAGCTTTTCTTTTACACTGATCTTCAATACTGGTTCTCCTCTATTAGATCAATCTAGTTTGTTTTCATTCAACCTTTTAATCACTCATTATACTTAGAGATGTCTCATTAGCATGCAGTGCCTTCATTTTAAAATCTGTGCAGACAAATAAATGGAGGATATTTAATAAGTTTCTTACAGCTACTGCCACTTTAATATTCTTCTTACACAAAGCAATCTTGTCTAGGCCAACAGTAGTAAATAGTTGTCATCAGTTTTAACTAATTCCAATTCATATTACTGACCATATCAATGAGGTGCGGTCCAAATGTCATGATCTTTATTTGGTTACTTTTATTCAAAATGTCAGCGTCTAAATTGACAGAGCCCATAAACATGTGTATTGACTCAATATCTATGCCAAGCAAAATTCAACATTATCCTGTAATCAGATAAAGGCTTCTTAATTACCTTATTTCGTTTTTCCTCACTTCTATTTTAGTAGTTTTAAAAGTGGTACACGTTCATGAACCAATTTACCTTTTCCATAATACACCTTAGTCTCCATTGTGTCTCAGGAAATTGTTCCTTATATTTAGTATTGCATCTCAAATACCTTTTGTTTTAGTAGTCCTATGTATGAATTATGAAAGCTGACAAGGGGGGAAAAAAGGTTTGAGGGCCAAGGATGGCAGAAGAGAGAGGTTGGCCAAACAAAGACGCTTATTTAGAATATGAGAGAAATTCTAGTTAAATATCTCATATTGTCATATTGTGCTATTGATTATGACTATAGAGGCATTTTTTCTATGCCATCCCAAGCCTGAATTTGTCTCTTTATTAATGTTTAAGTAGTAGCTATATATCAGTGTTAGTGTGATTTTTCTTAGGGCCCTGTGGTCAGGATGGATCCTCCGGTATATCTTCCTGATTCAGGTACTACTAACGATTCCCTCAAGCGCACCAGGATTGCCAAGTGGTAGTCCTAACAGTGCGACCCAGGCTTAATTCAAATAAGATGAAGTGGGGTATGTCACAGATAAAGTATACACTTTTCGGTATTACCAAATACAAGTTTCCACACACATACAGTAGCCAAAGGTGGCCACTTCCTCCCATTTACATAAAGAGGGTTACAGGCTAGTCATGTGAAACGTCAGGTCATTGTGGAAAACTACAACATCAATTTTGATGAATCAACAACCTCCAGTTTAACCCCTTAAGTGCCAGCGACTGTAACGCTCACCTGGCTCCCACGGAGGCGCTGGTCTGGTCTGGGTTGCTGTGGCCTCTTCAAGCGTGATGCGCAGAATTCAGACCACCGATTGAACAGGACCCCCAAATCTTGCTCGTCTGGCCCGTAGGAATATCCTTCTGCAGATGAGAAAGGGGATTAACTGTCTGCTGAATAATGTGCTTGCTCCCCTTTTCCCCCTTCGTTCTTCTCTGACTTCCTCCAAAACCCCCGGTTTAAGCTCACCTTATGGTTTGGAAGGATGAACTCTCCATCCTGCTTCTGGTGCAGGGGCGCGCGTTCATCCAGTTACTTCACTGGTTTTCAGAATGGCGCTGGCAAATCCACTTGACTTTACTGAGCGATACGCCGTAAGTATGAAGATGCAAAAGTTCAAGTGTGAGCCTCCTTTTATGTTGTCTTTTTCTGTCCTTTATTTCAGGTGCAGAACAAAGCCGATGCGTTGAGGGGTTAAATTGCCGGGGTAAAATCAGGTGAGTTAGTGATGAAGGCGACCCCTCTAAATGTCTTTATAATTCCCCAGTAATGTCTTTTGTCCTTTCCCCATAGGGGCCGGGGTGCGGTACCTGCCAGAGATGTGGCGCCGACCCGAGATGTGGAATGGTTCACCAAGAATAGCCGGTGAGTAATATGGCTGAAATTTCGGCTTTCCTCTTGTGTTCCCTTGCTCACCTTTTGTCTCTTCTTCTCTCCCTTAGGTGCTGTGCAGAGATGTGGCGACCGGCACTGAGAGCCGCGATGGAGCCGTGCGGCGTCTCGGGAAAAGGTGAGTGAAGCGCGGCGCTGCATCGAGCAACGCGGTGCTTTCAAATGGAAATAAGGTTGAAATAGTTCTTGGTTTTCACCTTTCTCTTCTCTTATTCCCTTACAGGTGTTCCAGGTTCGAGGTGGGCGTGGCTGGAGTCCAGGTGCTGGAGCAGACACGGTGAGCGTTCAGCTGCTGGGATGCAGAACAACACGAAGCACGTGTGGCTGTCCGGGCGTGGCTTAAATAGCCTTGGAAGAAGTTCCAGGTGAGTATTCTTCCACAGCCCCACCCAAGTAACAAAATAGTTCCTTCAGAAAAATAGTCCCTCATAAGCCTCATTTGGCTTGGTTCTTCATGCAGCATGGTCTGCATCAGGTGCGTGTGCAGCATGGTCTGCTTCAGGTAAGTGCACCAAACACTTCCCCTTATGAGCCTCGCGCCAACGGCGCCAGGACAGAGTCCAAAGAGCCCCTATTAAGGGCCGCTGGGCTTTTACCCGGGGGCGTGATGCCTGCTCCCGGGGGTGCTGGGCCTGGCCTGGTGCTCCAGGGGTAGGCATCATGACAGCGACGAGCCGGCTCGTCAGTGGAAACCCCTCCAGGTTGCCACGATGAGCCGGCTCGTCGGTGGCAGTTAAGGGGTTAATAAAGGAGAAAATGTTGGAAGAATTTGCTTGGGGAAATACTGAAATCACTAAAAAGGCCTTGGCACTGGGGGGGAAAACCCATGGCAGTAAATGGGTTAAGGAATGCAGAAGAGGGTTGAAAAAAGGAGCAAGGCAGTTACAATGGAGTCCACCAGTTGAATCATTTTACACAAGAGAAAAAACAATCACTGGCCATGATTAACAGTGATGGGGTAGGCTCTCTGGGAATCTAAGGCATACCTTTGGGGTACCCGTGCCTTAGGAGTCATAAGGACTTTTAAGGCAGAGCACAAAAACAGAGCCACTGCCTTAGTCAGGCTTTGGAATAATTCTGGCTGATGGAACCAGGACCCCAAAAAGGTAGTAAAAAGTCCAGGGGAGTACCACGTGGTAAAAAGTGGGCTTTCTGCCCAACAGATCACATGCTCCTTTACCTTGAGTTTGTAGCCAATTCTCTCTAGTGAGGCCAGTGTTTTCATTCCTACTCGCCAAACTGAAAATCCATTATTTGGGTTTTCATTGCCTCAATATCATTTATTTCTCTGGACATCATACTTTTGGTTGTCAGAGTACTTCAGGTTGAGGGGATTTGTTATATTGCTGTCAGGACATTAAACAGAACCATGTGCTGTCTCAGATGAATGGTCAAGAGTTCCACTGTGTTTATTTTTTACTGTTAACTGTTCCACTACTTTTTACAACCATATTCACCATTCCGGAACAGTACTTTGAAGTTGAAACATACCTCTTCACTTTACCATCTCATAGCAGTTGCAGCTAAAATGAAATCAGACCATATATTTCCGAAGCTTAAATTACATAGAATGGATATATTCCAGCTGGCTACATCTTAGCCAGGGGAAGATGGCAGAGGTTCTAACACCAAGACGGAATCTCTCCTCGCGCTCCATCTCCCCCTGATCTTTGGAAAACATGTCAACTTGTGATCTTAGATTAATTGCTAAGACAATATAGTTTCTTGCTATTCACAAGGGACACCTTTTTAATATCAGGAGGCTACATAAGATTTGTCCATTCATGCCCCTACACAAGAGTAAAATTGTAGAAGGAGCTTTCATGATTAGTCACTTGGACTATTGCAATGCACTCCAAAGAAACTAATTAGCTAAGTCTAGGTGTTTCAAAACTAATTGTTTTCTGGATGTAGGAAAAGTGATCATGCCCAAACTGTTCAAAGGAACTGGGTGTGGCTTCCAGAAGAGTAGAGAATTCATCTTATACATCTTATACATCTTTGCATCCTTTTCAAAGGCATCCACAGGGCTGCTCCTGCCTACCTTTAGGATATTTTCAAATAGTGTATCCCAGGATGGAGCGTTTGGTCTATGGAGGATCACAGACTATTCATCACAAAAACTCAGACCAGTGGAGAAAAGGCTTTCATTCTTGGGATGCAGGAGTTGGAGTAGGTTACCATGTTCTGTATAGGACAACACAAACCTTTTCTAGTTCCAGGCCCCTGTTGAAGGGGGTATCTGTTCAGATATATGTTAGATATAAGCTCTGATGGAGTTACGAACAGCGAGTCTAGGCAACATATACATGATCCCACGTACTAACAGACTGAGAAAAAAGAAAAACAATACAGGGGCATTGCCTTCTTACAAACCGTTCTACCCAGTTGGCTGTCAACTCGCCCTGGCCCAAACGCCTTGTCACGTTTTGCACTATGCTCCCTCCAACCCATCCCTGCAGATGTCACTATTTCCACTACTTTTTGGTACACATTTACCACTGCATGGCTGAGATCAAATTGATTAGGTAACTCTGCCATTCTGGTGTACCCTTGCAATCCCAGAACATATGGCATAGTCCTGCCTCCAGAAGACCACATCTTCATCATCGGTCAGGTGCAATTCCTCCCGCCTGCAACCCAGCAGCGCTGCATGCACACATTCAGAGACTCACACTCAGACTCAGTTTATGGTTTATATATCAGGTTAAAACCTAAGAACGCCTTCTGAGTTTAGTTCTCTGCTTTATCATCACAGTCTTGGACCAAACCTTTTTATTGTTCAATTGGGGATTTGGGTTATTCCAGCAGATGCATTCAGGTATATGTAGTTTGTCCAAGAGGCAAAGGGCAGGGTGAGGCCTACTAAGTACATTTGGTTACAGCAGGCTGCTAATAGCTGGAGAGACCCTGATTACATTCACCTGTTGCAAGCTACAAAAGGCTTGGCTGTCAAGAGCTGGATAGAGCCGAATAATCATAAGCTGCAGGCTACTGAATCCTAGAGTGGGAATGACTATGCTGAGCTGTCTAGGCTGAAATCAGCTCCACTGTGTTGGACTGTGGACGGGAAGAGCTCTCAAAAGCTTGGTTTCCCCAGTAGCAGTTGCCCATCAACTACGCTCTTTGGGAGCTCCTTATTTGTGCTTTTGGCCCTTTTCTGAGACACAGTTTTCCCTTTGAATCCTGTTTTCGAACAGTACCTTTCAATCCTGTCAGTGCTTCTGAAACTTGCTTGCTATGGCTGTCTTTGTACAGCATTCTGAAGTCGTGTTTTAGAGCATGTCTTTGAGATTGTGTTTGTACATTTGAATCTTGCTTGTGGCTGCTGTTGTGCAACACTCTGTTGCTTGCTCGTGGCTGTGTATGTAGCACCCGGTCTCCTTGTGGTGGCTGGCTGGTGCAGCACCAAGTTCTCCTGTGTTGACTAACACCTTTGTAAGTAATACTACTGCCTTCTTGTTTTCTTGCAAACACCCTGTTTGTCTTAAAGCCTTTCCCACAGATACGTTCCTACCCTGCTACAAACACCCTGGTTGTCTGTGAGGACCCTACTCTAAACAGGCTGTCCTTGTTTGGTTACTTTCAGTGTTTCCCTGCAATTCCAATTTCTAGCTTTGCGGTCTGCCTTAAGATTGCTGTGTTTCCTCTCGTTCCAAGAATTCACTGAGTTGGCAGCCACCTGTCTTGTTTGCGACTAGTGCTTGTGGTTGCAGATATTCTTAGAATGCTAGGATTCTGAGTTTTTGGGTTGCAGCTTTCCTTGCCAGATTCCCTGCTAGTCCCAATACATTTGGTGACATTTGGCCCATGTTCTCCTCTGTCCTGTGAGCCTTCTGAGTTATTGCTTGTATAGCTTCTGCCTTCATCCTCTGTCTACAGTCTCTGCTTGTGTTAACTGTTCTGCCTATCCTGTTCCTGGTTATTCTATCCACTCTGCTTCTAATTTCATTGCATGTAGATCCACTTTTGTGCCTCAGCTCCATATCTGTATACAGTGTTACCATCTGGGTTGGTCTCTGCTAAGATCAGATAAGGGAAAGACTTCCATTGCCTTCGTCTAGTACGTTGGAGTCTTACCTCTCTCAGTATACGGTCTCCAGCTTTACCCTTACACTGAGTACAAGTGTCTTTTCAGCATGTCCAAAACAAGACGCTGCTGTATGATTGTTGCTAAGAGTAATTTCATGGTATCAAGTCCCAGAGGTTTCCCTAATCCTTGGCGACCCATTATCATATTCCAGTACACCCTTCATTCTGATCAATCTTGTTACCCAGTACATTTGCTTCTCTTTCCTGTTTCTCTGTATCCCTTTTGCCTACAGCCAGTTCCCGCACCTGCAGATCCTGTGAATACCTGGCTCTTCATATATCAACCTGGTATGGAACCAGTTTCCACTACTGTTACCTTACAAATCATCCCTGTATTCTCTGGTGCTCCCCTGTCATGCAAGTCCCACTTTATGTAAACGTGCTTAAGTCCAAAAGAGTCAAAACTCTATCTGTTGTTGCCTATAGTTCATGTCCAGGCTCACTTCCACTTCCTTGATGTTTTTCAGTAAAATCACCACTTTACTTCCCTGATACTATCACTGGCTCCATCTCCCAGCTATGCTTTACCTGCTTCACAGAGGTCGTCTGTTAGAAGAGATACATTTATAAATGCTAGTGGACGTAAAAGGGAGTTTCTGATTTGTCGTAATGGACTTCAGCAACTGTATAAAGGGCTAGCAGTCTGCTTGTAACTGTAAAGTGTATGATCATAGTATTTTCTTTAGAAGGAGGCTTCAGCCTCTCTCTTCTAGAAGTACATTGCATTTCTCTTTTAGATTTGCAAAAGAGATTAGGAAGTTCCTGTCAACCACATGATTCAATGTTGTAATTTTGCTAGAGTGCCATTTCAACCATACTTGTATCCCTCACAGTATTAGCAGCAGGACTGTCAGACCGGTCGGTGGTGCAGGTTAGGCGTAGAGGATGATTTTCTATCTTTTTACTGACCATAAGATGTGTTGCTTTTTGTGCATCTTATCGAGTCCATCTTTGTAACCCATGCAGTTTTGCACGCTTGGAATAGTATTTGGAGCAGTGAAAGCTCATCTGTGACATGTTTCTTAATGCAGACATATAGTGACTCGTCAAGGGAAAATTGACTGAGCCATCGTGGTAGTATTAGTTCAATTAAGGAAGACGATTTTATCAGTTCCCAGCGTCAATTTCATTTTCTCTAACGGGAACAGGGCTTTGATTCTTCCAAACCAAACAAAGCTCACATGTTTATTTCCCAAGTTTGAGCAGACTCTGGGGCTTCAAAGTGAGCTAAAAACATAAGAGGTGTTTAGATTCAACTTTAGCCATCTGTCCATGTCAATTTCCAGATCTGCTTTCAGATGTTTTAGATTGTGCAGCAGTATTCTGGTTTGTTTGGGAAATGTTAGCACTTTTTTTTCTCCCATTTGAAGCAAAAGTTCCAATTGTGGTCTCAAGCCACTGAGCCGAAACACAATGTCCAAAAGAGCGTCATGCTTAGGTCGCTGTGCAATATGTCATGCTTTGGCCCAATGCGGAGGAGGCGGCAAGGGGGAATGAAGCCGGCATTGAAAGTTAAGAAGGGGGGCTAGAGGAACACAAGTAGAAAGGGGAAATGGTGGCTGGGGCCCTGAAGCAGGAAGATGGGATGGGGAGCATACCCAAAAGTTAGATAGGGCAGGAAGGAGGAGAAAGTGTGACCTTGAGGGGGGCGTTCTTTCCCAGGCAGACATCCGCAAAATCGCTCTTTCTGCAATGATAATTTAGACACAGAACACAAAGTTCTTATATTCCTTTCTGTCAACTGACATTGTCGTAATGGATTTGGTCCACTTTGTGTGATAGCCGGATATTGTCATAGTCTTATACAACCTACAGTAGGTTAGAGTTTCCTTGGATTCAGAGCGCATCAGCACCATGATGTTTCCAAAGAGCAGGACCTTGCTTTCTGTAGAGCAGATGCCCACCCTATGAATCCATGGGCTCTGTCTTGATAGCGTAGAGGTTCAAGGCTACTGCAAAATATCACAGGTGATAAATAGCAGTCCTGCTTGGTTACTTATCCATTGAGACCTTATTGGATAGTTATCCATTTGTATTCACTGTGGCATAGGCACCTATGTATAATTCACATCATTTCTTGCTTAGATTAATTTGTCTCCTGGTCTTGAACAAATATTGACACAGACGTTGTCAAATGCCTTTTCCTGCATCTAAGTTCACTAGCATGTGATGATTATGTGTTTTTTGTAAGGTGTGAAACATCAAGTATCTGTCTAATGTTGGTGCTGCCATTTCTTCCCTTGATGAAGCCAACCGGATTCTGTGGAATTACTTTTGTCTCTAATCTGCCTGCCCAGATTGTGGTGAGGATTTTTCCATTCCAGTTTATTAAAAAGCATGGTCTGTAGTTACCACAGATCAGATTATCTCTACCTGGACTTTGGAAGACTATAGTTGGATAGTTGCTATCTTAGTTACTTCATTGACCAATTAGTGGAGTCATAACTATACGTACCAGGTGACTTTCAGCTTTGAGACCTTTGATACACCATCTGACCTCAGATTCTGTTTACTTCAGAACACCTCTGTTAATTTGGCTCATGTGTATAATCATCACTTATAAATCTTTTGCTGCATACATCCATTTGTTTGGCTTTTATGTGTCATTGTCATTCGCATGTCAGTCTTTACAAAGAAGATATCAGAAGTGTGGGGAGACCCTGTTTTTTGTGGGGGGAAACCTTCCTGAGTCAAGAACATGTAAGAAAAAGCACAGTGGAAGGTAATTGCCCCAAATCTCATCTTGAGATTAATAGGAATGATGTACAGACGTTGGACTGAAGAAAGGGTCCCAAACACAAATAAGTGAGATCGTACACTATTAAGAAGTATTCGCACACCAAGCTATATGAAAATATTTTTAAATGTATTAGAATGTCATAAAAGGATCCCCAGAAGAGGGGTATCTAAAAATCAAATACAGAAAAAGCTTAACCATTGTGATAGTCAATAACTATCACAGTGGCAAAGAAACATCTATAAGCTTATCCTGTTGACAGTCTTGATGAACATAATATCTCTGCTTCTACCCTATTATACGTTTGTGCAATGAACACTGCACTATATAAACAAGTACTAACCCCACCCCACTTCTGTTTTGTCTTTGAAATTGTATTGTAATGATTTTGTCTTGTGTAATTTAAGTTTTTTCTGTATTTGATTTTTAGATACCCCTCTTCTGGGGATCCTTTTATGACATTCTAATGTCGACGTCACTGCAGATATAGGTAGCACGCGCTGCGCCCGTTGGCATCAGTTTCGTTTTGACAAGTGGAGCTGTAGCTTGTATTTGACTCTTACTCCCCCTGAGAGTGCGTAGACTGCAACCGCAAGGGAAATTCTACTGCGGGGTAGGATTGGAGGGGCGATAAGAAATATGCGGGAGGAACATCCAGTCGAAAGAAGGTTACCATGGGTAAGTAACTTGTTCTTCAAATGAATTGTGTCCTCCCACGTATTCCTTCTCTTGGATACACTCCCAAAGCAGTTTACTTAATTTGAAGGAGGGAGTAGAAATGAGTGTGTTTATGTATGCATTGAGTGCAAAACTGCTTTTCCAAAAGCAGAATCTTGGCCCGAGGAGGAGTCTAAACTGTAATGTTTGGTAAAGCTGTGCTCAGACGACCATGTGGCAGCCGCACATATGTCTTTTATCGGAACTCCCCTCTGCAAGGCGGATGAAGTTGCAATTCCCCTGTTTGAATGAGCTCTTAGACGTTCTGGAGGGTCTTTACCTGCCAGTCTGTAGCATAGTTTGTATAATCCATCTGGATATAGTTTGCTTGGTAATGGCCAGTCGTAATTTGTGACCTGAATAGCCCACAAATAACTGGTCATCCTGACGCAATTTAGCAAATCCAGAGATGTAGAAACTCATTGTCTAGGATCAAGCCTGTGAAGTCTTTCCTCTTCCTTCCCAGGATGTGGAGGAGGATAAAAAGAGGGTACAGTTATTTTCTGAGTGATATGAAACTCGGAAACAATCTTGGGGAGAAAAGTAGGCTTCACTTTTAGTACCAGTCTGTCTTTGTGAAAGACAGTGTGAGGATGCTTGCACGATAAAGCCTGTAGCTCACTCACCCTTCGGGCTGATGTTATTGCCACCAAGAAGACAGTTTTCATAGTTAGAAGTCTTAATGGACAAGAATGTAGAGGCTTGAAAGGAGCTCCCATCAAGTAGTTTAACACCAAGTTGAGATGCCATAATGGTACTTGAAACGGGATTGGAGGGTAAACATTAGTTAGTACCTTTAAAAACTGTGCTACTAGAGGAATCTTAAAGTCGGAGACTTCCTCTGAACTACACTTAAAAATAGAAAGCGCTGCCAGACATCCCTTGATGGTACCAATCTGGAGCCCCAGATTTGCTAGATGCAATAGAAAAGATAACACTATAGGTGTATTACATGAGAAAGTGTCAACATTCTTATCTCTACACCAGCTGCAGAACTTATTCCAGCGGTACAAAGATTTGGTTGCTGGTCTTCTGGCCGAAAGCAAAACCTCTATTACGTCGTCCGGGAGGTCCCAATCCTTGTATCTCAGCCTTTCAGAAACCATGCGTGAAGGTTGAGAGTCCTGATATCCGGATGGAGAACTCAACCCTCCTCTCGCAAGAGAAGGTCCCCTCTTTGTGGAAGACGAATCGGAGGGCAGATGGACATGTCCAGAAGGTCTGGGCACCACGTCCTCCTAGCCCAATCCGGGGCAATTAGGATCATGGATTTCCTGAACTTTCTCAACATCCTGATTACGTGAAGAATGACTGGGATTGAAGGAAACACGTATAGAAGTGGAAATTCCGAGTCCACCACGAACGTGTCTCCTAGAGTTCCTCTTGGGTAAATTCCCATGAGCAGTACAGCTCACACTTCTGGTTTGCACCAGTCGCGAACAGATACACGAGAGGGTTCCTCAAATGGTGAATATCTCCTGAAGGACTTCCTGAGCTAGTTCCCACTCGTGGGAGACTGTGCTCTGCCTGCTCAGAGCGTCCTACCATCTTGTTCTTCTCTCCGGCTGGGTGAACTGCTGATGCAGAGATTCCTTCTTGTATTGCCCAGAACCAGAGCTGCATTGCCTCTCTGCATAGTGGTAGTGACCTTACACCTCCTCTCTTGTTGAGGTAATATATGGCCACTGTGTTGTCCGTCATTATCAGGACATTCTTTCCCTGTACAGATGGCAGAAAGGCCTTCAGCGCTAGTCTGATTACCCTTGGCTCTAAAAGGTTGATATGTAGTTTGGACTCCGATGGAGACCAATGACCGCTGTTGGTCAAATCATTGCTATGGGCTCCCCACCCTGTGAGTGAGGCGTCCGTCACTACTGTTACCTCCGGACATGGTTGCCAAAACGGTTCACCTTTCAAGATGTTTTCCCAGACAGGCGCACCACTGAAGGTCCAGCGAGACCCTGTCTGGGATATGTAGGAGAGCTGACATCCTTCCTGAGAACTGTGACCACTGGGTCCTGAGAGCCCATTGGAGAGATCTCATTCTCATGTGAGCCCCTGGCACCAGAAAAATGCAGGATGCCATAAGGCTGAGCAACCTCAGAAAATCAAAGGCCGGTAGATGTTGTGCATTCTGTAATTTGGTCACCATCTGCAGAATGTCTTGAGCCCTCACCTCTGGTGGCGAACTTTTCCGAGGGATGCATCTAGTACTGCTCTGATGAATTGGAATCTTTGTGATGGTATCATGTGGGACTTTTTGAAGTTGAGGGAGAAGCCCAGCCTCTGGAGGGAGTGGCAAGTATAGCTGAGATGATCCAGGGCTTGTTCTGGGGACCTGGCCCAGATCAGCCAATCATCTAGGTAGGGGTAGATGTGAAATCGCCCCCTCTCCTGAGACTCACTGCCACAACCGCCATTAGCTTGGTGAAAACCGTAGGGGCGGAGATTAACCCAAATGGCAGAACCCGAAACTGATAGTGAGAATTGACACCGGCGAACCTCAGGTACTGTCTGTGCTTGTGATGGACCGGCACATGAAAGTAAGCATAATGGAGGTCCAATGATACCATCCAATCCTGAAGCTGGAGGGCCTTTAGGATCTGAGAAAGGATTACCATCTTGAACTTGTACTTCCTGAGGAACTTGTTCAAGTCTCTTAAGTCCAAGAAGGGTCTCATTCCTCCGTCCTTCTTTGGAATTAGAAAATATGGGGAGTACCAACCCTTGTTCCTCTCAGCTACATGTATTGGTTCTATAGCACCTTTCTCCAGCAGGGTTAAAATCTCCTGCATAAGCAGCAGATCTGGAACCTTCAAAGAGTTGTTCCCCGGTGGATGACTCTGAGGTTTTTGCAGGAAAGGTAAGCAGTAACCTCAAGCAACTGTTTCCAAGGCCCAAGCATCTGAAGTAATAGCCTGCCATTCGGTCAGATGCTGTGACAACCTGCCTCCTACTGCAGTCTTGTGAACAAAGAACTCAGAGAGGTTTTGAACAGCTGACGCAGTGGCTGAAGGTAAGGCAGTCCCTGCTGTTGCGGTCTTAGTACCTCTACCCTGTCCACCACGGGGGAATCGTCTTTGTCCTCTTTGACCTGGCTGTCCTCTGCCCCTTCCAAATTTGGAATAATGGCGAAAGGACCTACCCCTCCAGCGCATACCTGTGGGGCAGTTTGGAGTTGGTCTTATTGCAGCGCCAAGGGATTATGCCGCCGCCTTGGAAGTTTGCAGCTTTTCCAAACTCTCATCAGCTTTATTTCCAAATAAATGCATGCAGTCAAAGGGCAGGTTGAGAAGCCTGGATTGCACGTCTGGGGCAAATCCTGACTTTCGCAACCAAGCAAATCTGCACATCACTGTATTAGCCACCATAGCTCTGCTGATACTGTCAAAAGAGTCGAGACCAGGCTGGCGGGACTCGCACATTGCATCTTTCCCATCCTTGACGATGTAAAGGAAACCGTCTCGCCCCTCCCCTTCAGGGATATGGTCAGCCCCCATAAAAATACACTCCCAAAGGTTGTGCGTGAATCTCGCTAGCATGTACGTAGCATTGGCTGACTTTAAAGTCACACTGCCGGTCGAAAAAAACCTTCTTGTCCATGGCGTCATAACATTTGTCATCCCTAACCTGGGGTATGTTGGGGTAGGCATTTTGTCTGCCTGTGGAAGTGGCTGCCTGCACTACAAGGCTTGCAGGGGTTGGGTGTTTAGAGAGATAAAACGGGTGAAAGCTGGAGACTCTGTATTTAGCTGTTCGTTTTTTATTTACAGCTGGAATAGCCTCTGGTGCCTCCCAATTAGAAGTCACCCTCCTCTGCAAGGCTTGGTGAAGCTCTTTATCCAATATGTCTGTGAGGTCATCCTTCTTTAAAACAGATGTGGGTCTCGACCATCCCATGTATTCCATGACATACAGACATTAGCTGTCTGTATGTTACATCAGCGTGGTCCCCAGGGTGTGCCCTTCCAAATTAAACCTCAAGAGAGGTGTCAATCCCACTAGCCTCATGAAAGCACTCTTGTAAATTCTTCATTGCGAGAGTCCTCTGATAGGAGTTCCTCAGGAACAGATGGTGTCCCTTACTGTAGTGCAAAAGGTCATTTCTTCTTCAGAGGGCTCCTCTGCCTCTTCATAAATTGAAGAGAGAGGCTTGAAGAAGTCGATGTTGACGTCAATGGCTTCGAAAAAGGCATTGATGGTTTCAACAAGAGCGTCGATGGCTTTGACGGAATCGCCGATGGCCTCAATGATTGTGTCGATGGAATCGACACCTGTGGCGTCGAGGAGGTCGACACTCGAGGCGTTGGAAACAGCGCCAATGGCATTAATGACGCATCTTTTGGTCCCAACATAATGGACTCCGACGGTGTTGATGTCAGTATTTTAGTCTTTGTAGAGACTTCTTCTCGACTCGAGGCATGGGATCGCTCTCGAGGAGATTTGGCGGCTGGGTCTGAAGACGCATGGCTTTTGTGCTTCCGAGGTCTTTCGACTGGAGCATCGCATTTAGGTGTTTTCAAGGGGTGCAAGGCTGCGTTCTCGAAGACCCTTAACATACAGAGTCTGAACTCCTCCCACTGGGCCGGTGAACTGGTTTTAGTGGGGTTTGGGTGAACTAGACGACGAGGATGATGGCGACCTATGGCGCCTTTTCTTCCCATTCCTTGAAGTGGACGAGTGGTGAGAACTACTTCGTCAACGGGAGCGTCTGGATCTTTTATGACGCAAAGTTTTTAAATTTAGATGGAGTAGAAGGGTTTTTTTGGGGCTTACCTGCCGCAAGCTTCCCTCTACGCTCTCTCAAAGCTTTGGCCGTCATCGACAGGCAGTCCTCGCACTCCGAACACAGATGATTCGACCCCAAGCACCACAGGCAGATCCTGTGGAGGTCTGTCATGAGCATCTTTGAACCGCAGTCACAGCACTTCTTGAAACCAGATCGAGGAGTCGACGACGCTGAAGACAACGCCATCTCGATCGCAACTCGATAAGAAGAAGAGAATTCGAAGAAATTCGAAGTAAGATTTTCACAAATATTCCTGTTAGGAACGAGGCGTTACACATCCAAAGCTGAAAGCGTGGAAAACAGAACTAAAGCCAACGGGCGCTGCGCGTGCTACATATACCTGTAGTGATATCGACATCGGGACGGAGACAGCCATCGACACACAGCGCTCACTGCTGAAATTTTGTTTCCGAGGCAGCAAAGCTGAGATATTGGAAATATCAAAGATAAGGAATATGTGTGAGGACACAATCCATTCGAAAGAAGTGTTCACAAATAGTAAGTTGGGATGTGATTTCCAGGGGTGTCCCTCCCCCAAGTTTTCAGCACAGGACAAGGTGGGACCTTGGAGCACAGCACACACTCGAGCCTTCTCAGCACGAGCTAACAGTTCCATTTCCGCTATAAGGTTCTTCAACGGTTAAGTCTCTTTTCAATAAAAGTCTCCTGCCTTCAAGGACCTGATGCATTCAAACAAACACAAAGTTCTGTTCCACAAATACTTTGGCTGACGGTTTCACTCCTGGGTCCCCCTCTTCCGGGTGTAGACTCTTCACCAAATCATATTCAACCAATCGATTAAACAGTTCCTTTTCAATGCACTTTGGGTGATCACTTTCCACCCCGGATCTCCCTCTTTCGGGCTTGGACCGCTTTTTGATGTTCGCCTTCCTCCTTCTGGTTCACTGTGGCTTCTCGTGCATTCACGGGTTTCAATGTCTTTTTAAACAGTTCATCAGGCCTTGCCTTGGTTGTCGGTTTCCCTGTGCCGGGTTTGCTCTCTCGCCAACTTTTACCAAACAGTTCACTATGAGACTTTAGACTTCTTCCCTTCTCGTTAGCATCCCTCCACCGTGTTCACGCTTGCCAACTTCACCATGCGGGATTCATTTCCCCTTCTTCACAATCATCTGTAGGTCAAAGACTTTCAACGGTACAGAGGGTTTTACAAGACCCCTGTATGACCACTTTGACCTATCTTCGCCTCTTCCCAAGGCCTTCTGGTTATGGTAGTTGCTACCTTCGGGTAATCACCCAGAGTTTTCTGCATGAGCACCAACGTGGTGCCGGACAACTCTGGAAAGCCTCACTTTCTCAAAAGTTCCTTTACGCTTTCCAAAGTTCAAATTATTGGTCTGTTACTTTTCGTTCAACACAGCCCGGTTTCTTATCATCAACTCCCCCTCGCCTCACCAGCTATGATGAACTGCTTTGCTTTCTTCACCTTCGAGTCAAGGTTGGTTCCACTGAGACCAGCGTCTTTCCCTGGCTTGGCTATAAGCACAGGAAGGTCTCGTGTACCATCGGCATCTGCTACAACACACGCTGGCCTTCATTTGCAGTCTTATGCTTCCGTCTGCAGCGGTTTCATGGGCCTTGATAGGAAAGGGCAAAGTTACTTCTCCCTTTGTCACCCTCTGGGTATTTTCTGTCTTTCGCTTCCTTTTGAACTGGCGTGCTGAGTTAGCTCTCGCGTTGGGCGGTCTGCCTTGCTCGCTCTGTGCTCTCGTGCTCCAGCTTTTATCCCTTTGGGGAAGGGAAAGGGCCGTCAGGTGCAAGTGATTCTGGTCAATTGACTGACTTTTCCTGACCCTTGTATTGGGACATGTCAGGAAAACGTCTCTGGTGTTAGTCCATTGTCTTTCGTGTTGTGTGAAAGTGTTCATGTCGGAAAAGGGGGTGGGGCAGTGTTTTGGAATATCCTATATGGTAGGATGGGGAAAAGGTGTAAAAGAATGGGAATACCACGTCTCACCCGTCAGTGTCCCACTCTTACTCCCCAAGGACCCCCCATCCAGGTGATCCTCCCCCACTGGTCCACCTCCAGGAACTGGATCCAATAGCGATGGCCGGGTCCTGGCCACCTGGATGACAGACCCCCGGGGACTAAGTCGGGAGACACCTTCATGTTTCTTACAACTTAGAAATAGAGGTCCTCAATTAAATGCAAGGAAGGCAAAATCAACATTGTATTATTGATAAATAATACCTTTTCCCCAAACATGTTTAAAAAGTTATATTATATACAATGGAAATGCAAGTAATTTTGAAAATGCACACCGAGATATTACCTTTTGAACGTACACAGACACAAAAAAGCATAACGATTTATAGGTTGCAGTGATTGAACTATATAGAGAATGGTATGCAGTCGCTTTACAGACAGTTTTTAAAAAAAGTTTACAGTTTGGTTGACTCAATTTGATTGAGGCAACCAAATATACATATATACATGTTCATACAAGACATGCATTTGGCACTTTATGCAGTATGCACTTTGCATTGGATCTTTGGATCCTATATGGTTGTCTTGTACTTACAGGCTGCCTGCACATGTTATCTCAAATTGCTGCTATTTTCTATCACGATTCTAGTTTACTTTATGCAATTGGCATTTTAGGTAAATGTTACTTTATCAGCATGTTACATATTTTTTTAAGAAACTATTTAGTAAACATGAAGGCTTCATGGCTACATGAAATATGCACTTGGGAGTCCATGCAATAGGAATTTTATTTTGCAATTAGCATAGATTCCTAGACTTTCATAGTTGCCTTGTATTTACAGGCTGCCAACTTGTTCTCTAAAATATTGTTGCCACCTGCTTTCAGGATTTTTGTTTACTGTATGCACTTGGCACTTTATGTGCATGCTATTCAATCTGAGTATTTGGTAAGCCCTATTGATATGATATGGTATTTATAACGCGCCTATACACAAGTATTTCAAGGCACGATAAGGCAAGGGAGGGGAAACAGAGGGAGGACAAAAACAACAATCTTACTAGTCCTAGTGACATTCAGAACGCACAAGTGCAGGGGAGTGGGGAGGGGAGAAGTGCCGGGGGTAGGGGGATGGACAAGTGCAGGACACGGAATCAGGAAACAACAAGTAGTGCAGCCAACGCGTGGCAAGTGTGAAAGTTAGAAGTGCTGACAAGTGTCTAATAAGTGCAGCAGAGGGGACTGTAGGGTTACAGATACAGACCACAAGTTCAGCGGGTGCCAAGAGGCAGTGTAGATTTGAAGCTGAACAGGCAGGGATCTGGGCCTGAATTGAGAGGGTTGCCAGGTGACGAGTGCGTGTATCAGACAGGGGATAAGCAGGGGAGAGGTAGAGAGAAGGCAGAAGCAAAGAGTAAGGTCTTGGTGTGCTTCCGGAACCGGAGATGGCTCTGCTCAAGTTTCAGACAGGCAGAGAGGCAGTTCCAGAGGGAAGCACCAGCCAAAGAAAGATCTGCCCCCAACTTGTTCCTTAGAGAAGCGACTCACCCTCAAGCAGTTGGAGGAGTGGAGAGCTCTAGTAGGAAGTTATTTAGGTAGGGAGAGTTGGAGGTATATCGGTCCCAGGCCCCAGAAAGCCTTGTGGATGATGCAGAGGGTCTTGACCCTGATCCTTGCCACCACTGGGAACCAATGAAGAGATTTCAGTGCTGAGAGATACAATCCCTAGGCTTGAGGCCAAAGACAAGTCTTGCAGTCCTGTTCTGGATGAGTTGTAGAGGACAGAGAGTAGGGGCAGGTAGATTTAGAAAGAGGCTGTTGCAGTAGTCCAGCCTTGACTGAACCAGAGCTCTGGCGACAGTGAGTTTCTGGGGGAACATTTCTGGGTGAACGTTAGGAAAAGAAGAATCCCTCTGAGGAGGTGCAGCTGTTAGTTTGACTTTTTAGAGACGTCAGAGGTGTGAGCGGAGAAGGAGAGTGTTGGTTCGAAGATGACCCAGAGGTTCTTAGCCTCACAGGTAGGAGCAGGAAGAGGGCCCAGAGTGGGCGGCCAGATAGTGAGAGGAAAGGAAGGTGCTGGTGAGCCGATGAGGAGGATCTCTGTCTTACTAGCATTAAGGCAGAGATCAATGGTGGCACACCACTCCTGGGATGTGGACAAACAGTCTAGGATGAGAGAGGGAGAAGAGGCGGCTGATGGGAGTCTGAAAGCGAGCTGAGCGTCATCCGCATAGCACTGAAAGTTGGAGCAGAGAGCAGCTATGCGGTGGGCGAGAGGTGCCAGGTATTGGTTGAACAGCCAAGGAGAAAGATTAGATTCCTGGGGAACACCACAATTAGAGAGAGGGATAGAGGAGACCATTGTTTAGCGTTAAGGTGATGCACTTGACACTTTACCTACAGACCATCTTTCAATTCAGCAAAATACATAGTGTGACCATTCTGGTAACCTCATGGCTTTTTGTCTCTCCCCACCCCTGCCCCCTTCTTTAATGGTTTACATCTTTTTTGCACTGAGCACGTTATGATATGCCTACACAGTATCATATGCAATATGTGTTTTGGAAATGAATTGTCAATCTTAAAATGTACTACTATTATTTCCATGCATTGCAATTTTGCATTAATTCTGTTTATTGGTTCTGACATTGCAACGGAGTGTGCCAAACCCCTTTCCAACTTGGCTGATCTGCTCCTTGCGATTATTGCGCTGACATACAAACCACACAGTGTTTTTTCACTTTCTTCACTGTGTACTTTATTTGTATTAACTCACGTTGCACTGGGTCTTTTTAGTGTGAACAACTGCCTGGTTGGGACTAAACACATTGCTGGTTGCACTTCTGCACGAACGTTAGTTTATTAAACATGCTTTTGTAACAGACTTCGGTTTGTTTCTGTCATTGTCTTCCACCTATCTGTGCGACCCAGACACTCCTGTGTCTTTAGTCTTCCAATATATATATGTGTGTGTATCAAACACAAAATTTGCAGAACGGTGTCTCCACGTTCCACAGCATCTACAACCAGGAATCCTGAAGTAAAAAACATAATCAGCCTACCACAGTAGGTAAGCAAAAGTATAGAAAGGTGTGTTGTATTGAAACAAGGTTACAAAATATATAGTGCATGGGGCAGAGGAACAGAGAGGTAGGGGATAAGATGGGTGGGCTAGGGAGCGGATTGGGGAGAGAGGGCACCTCCCATAACAAAATTAAAGAAAAATGTTGATCAATTTGAGTCTACCAAATTGTAGACTTAAAAAATATAGTCTATATGCACAGCACCCAGGGAATATGGGTGGGGGGGGGAGAGCTCAGGGATGGATGGGGAGTGGGGTAGATTAGGGAGTGGGTGGGGTAGGGCTAGGGAGGGAAGCTGGGAATTTTCATGGTACTTGGTTGTGTTATGTGATGTTTGATGAAAAGCTTAATAGAAAAATAGTCTATATAACATAGAACTACGCAGAATGGAGCAGTAAAAGATGGCGGATGACTTTAGCTAAAGTATATGGTTGGTTGTCATGTTAGGACCTACAAATAAAGCTTTCTCAAGGTACACGTGTTAAGCATTTTTTTCTATGTATTGTGTTGATGGGATTCTCAATAGACATTAAGTTGTTTAAAAATAGCAATATTGAGTGTCGGCAAAGGACATTGTGTGAAGTCCAAATAGTTGTTTCCGGTCTATCACTTTTGAAATCTGAAACGTGATCTGGATGACATTCAATTTTTTATGTTGATATAACATTTGGGGAGAGTTTGACTACCTAAAGATAGCAGATAGCATAGCAACATTTCAGGACCTGTTTTTGAGTCGTGATGTTGTTGCCTTTAATATAATGCATTTGGTAGTGTTTTTCAATGCTGTCCGAGTAGCTTGATAAAAGCCTGTGCACATGACAGGGACATAACTTCTGGAGGAATTTTAATTTAAGTTAGAATTTTTATTTATGAAATAATTATTGCATTGCTAGTTTTATACGTTTTTTTTAATAAAAGAGGTGGTTTACTTTGCTATTTTGCAGATACTTAATTTTTTTAATGAAGTGTTGATGCAGTTGTAGTTTTAGTTGAATCTATTCAACACTGACATAATGAAGTCCATATTTCTAGAATTTAAATAATGTAATGAAGCTGCCTTTATCCGATTGATATTGTTGTGATATCCAAAACAGATATTGAAGATTGTTTTTTCTATGACCTTTTTGCATTAGACACCTGGAGATCGACAGTTTGACTAAGAGTGACCACAAGAAACACCACCAAATGTAGACAGTAAATCCACTGTCTTTAAATTGGGACTGGATGTTAGTAGAATTTATATAAATCAGCACGAGTACAAACTGATATTTTTTTACTACAGATTGTTTAGACGTGTTTGCTTTGAGTAAGAGGAATATTACACTATGGATAGCTGTATGAATTGTATCTAATATCCTGGATTTATTTGTGCACACATTTACAAATTAAGCATAGTTTGCCAATAATCCAGTTCTATATTTATTGATTGATTAGATATAGAGAGTGTAAGGTATGAATAATGTAGAACGATTATAATGCAATAATGTTTTTACATGTATATTTAAAACCCATTTTGCATTGCAGCAGAGTTTATCATGAACAATGGTGGGTACTTTTGTCTACAGAACAAAACATGAAATACACTTTGCATATGAAACACAAACTATACGTGAAAGAAGCCATCTAAACTGATATTTCTCCTGAGGAATGTAGTGAAATTGGGAAATACTGAAACACATTCTTCAGTTGCAGAGTACCAATAGTGTTTAGATTGTGACCTAGTACTGTGGGGGACACGTGAGGGCTCCTCCCATAGTTATTTTTTGAGTGAAAGGTCTGTGATAAATTGACACAGATCCCGAAAATCTACACAAAAAAAACATACTACATATAAGTTTATAAATGGTTTAATATCTTGTAATATATTGTTTTGATTATAATACATTCTAATATTTGTTCACGGCTAGAGTTTATGTTTTGGATGTTTAGTGATTTAAGACATTAATCTTGGAACAGAACAATGACATTGTCTGTAATTGGGATTCAAGGAGCATGATGGGTTGCTCAAAAAAACCTCTCTAGCACCACTGATCATTTTAAACTTTTTATTAGAAATCCTAGATTTTGAAAGCAAAACACCCAGTGGGCACAACACAGATGAGGAACTATATACGTTCCTGGGTTAATATCTGAACTGTCATGATGCAATGTAACCGATATAATTTTAAGCAAAGTACTAATGTGGACCATGATATGAATGTTACAATTAGGAAAATCTAGGCCCAGCCAGCTCGGGACACACGTCTGGGCATACCCGTTCCACTTTGGGTGACTAAAGCAAAACCAAAAGTTGACGGCTGGAAGGTTTCTCGTGCAGAAGGGATGTGACCAAACAATTCGAGCTGGACTGTCCCTTTTGGGGTGGGACCAAGCCTAGTTTGCATATGGTCTTTACCCTTTTGTAATGGCTTGGCATGCAAAGAACAGTGGTCTGAAGGGTTGCCCAGAGCAATGCCACAGGTTAAGATTAATTCTAAACCTTCCAGCCATCACCTCTTGTTTTGCTATAGTAACCTTGTTAAGAACATTGTCATGTCAGTTTCTATTTTGCCTCCATAAAATCATCACATCACTTTTAACAGTGCTATGACAATTTTTCCCTAGATAAACAAATACTCTAGTTTCATATTGCTTCCAGAAGTTACCCATGACTGCAAAACACCGCAATACAATTTTCAACAGTGCCATGCCAGTCTTGCTCATGTTAAGCAGACCATCATGTGCCAACATGCAATACATGTGTTGACTCATGCTGTTCAAGAAAGATTGTGCATGATTAGAAGATCAATAATGTGATGTAATCAGAATTTTAAACGAAGTAAAGACATGGCATTTGCAAGCGTTGTCTCTGTTACTTAAGCATGCTCCCACAGAAATGATGGAGTCTGAATTAGTGATTGACTGCTGCTGTGATTGGATGGGAGTACAACAAGATCTACAAGAACAAGAAGCCCGAAAGTTTCAAATTGAAATGTGTAATGCACAATTATATCTGGGAAGCCATCATTGCACAAAATAGTAAGTATCATTTAACTATCAAGTTGAAACAAAGTTCAGAGTCAGACTGTTATAATTATGTATTTTGCAACCAACAAGTTGGATAGATTACCAATTCAAACCATTCTCATTTACTTTTTTCCTTAAGGCTATCAAGTCTAAATATAGACATAACCCTCCTGATGAACCGCCTACACCTGTAGACGGAGAAACACGTTTCGAGGGAGCCGTCACCTTTTGCTACTTGAACAATGCCCGTATGTATAAAGGGCATATAACAATTGAATGTGATATAAGTTACAAACTGAAATAACAAAGAGAAAATAAAGTAAAGTTTGGCGCAAATCAACAGATCTCCTACTGTATTGTTTATTGATTGGATGTATGCCTGAGAGTTTGACAGGCAGACGAGTCCAGAGTTAGAGGTTGTGTGGTGATGTCCTGCTGGACATCCTGTGTGAAGCTTAAAATGTTGACGAGTGATGATGTCTGGGAAGTTAGAGAATGCCGAGTGAACATTTGTTTTAAATTAATGTTCCATCTGTGTGACAGTTGGTGGCTGGTCTCAAAGAGTAAATGAGGTGGTCTTTGGGTGTCTCCTGTCATATGTACTGAAAAAGCTCATACAAGACTGGAATCTGATGAGTTCAAGACTAAAATTGCATAACCAAGTCTGTGGCCTTTTATGTGACTAATTGACCTGCAGATCTAGCAGAGATTTGCCCCCAGTCCTTGTACGTTATTTCATAACATGTGAGAGCATGGTTTTGAGGGACAGAATGTTTGTCATTAGCATAGCAGATGGGTGGCTGCATACATCAGCCTCTGTTATTTTGCTTCACCCATTGTCATGTTGGCCTCTGCACTGCCAGTGAAACATTTTCCCATTCCTCACACCATATCGCACTGGCCCATAAAATCCCCTCATGTGCCTACCCATTCCAGAGTACCCCAAAAAATTGTCCATTGCCCTATTTCACATTGTTCAACTATATCTCCATGTGCTCCGACCGCAATGTCATTTTACCCTTTCAGAAAAAATTAGGATAGCAGATGAATGTGCTAGATATATTTCAAGGCAATTTGGTCTTTTAATGGACCTCTAAACACTGTCACTAAATGCCTGTCACTAAATGTATCTAGCACTTGCATCTACTATCATTATTTCTTCTGAAACCAGTCGTGTTCATATTTAGTATTTATTAATGATTGTGTATAGATTGTTTGTCCTATATGCTTAATAAATTGAGAGGTGTATGTTTTTTTAGCCAGATAGATTGACTAACTACTCTGTTGTAATTGAATACAATTAAAAAATACCAAGTTGCCACTTGTTTGTTCCACATTAAGTGGGAACTTTTCTGCCAAGGATTGGTCAGGTATAATGGAGAGTTACTATGTGTAACATTCTGTGGAATACTTCACCAAGGGAGGTCTTGAGAACTTATTTCTTTTTTAATAACTTTATTTATAATTTCAAACAAATCCAAACAATGAAGGATAATAACATAAGAAGTACAACAAAACCAGTTTTAAACCTTCCCATAAGCCCATATCAGTAAACATGTCTCATAACAGAATACCTAGAAATGGGTAAAAAACAAGAACCAAATGATATTGAATTATCTAATAAAAAATAACAATTTAAAAAAAAACCTAAAGAAATAATGTGTTTTCCTGGTGGGGCAAATCCTTGTTTACTTTATAACCCTGGCCTTGTACAGAGTAGGGGGTGCCATTTAGTATATATGCCTCATTTCCTGGCCTGTTTCCAATTGCCTCCAAAAATTATTGCCCCATAGCCAATTTCACATTATCCCCAAATAATTGGTCCAGCCGGTGTTACACATCGTTTGCCCGATCCCACTTTGCACTAGAAGATTACCCAAGCCCTGTTCCCAAGTGCCACCAGAATTTTGCCCTATGGCTATCCGCATAGCTCTGTGAAGATTTGCCTATGCCCCTATCCGGTTTCACTTTGCTCAGGTTTTTTTTAATGTAATGCAAGCGCACGTAGTTAGGAATATTTCAAGCTACCCTAGTCATTACACCAAAGCTTACCTAGCTCTTTGGCATTTGCGACAACCCCGCGATCACAGTCACCAGCCAGTTCTGGTCTTGCCAACATAGAGTAGGTATTTTCCTCTTAATGATTCTTTTTCAAAAACACTTACATGGAGTGTGCTTCTGGTACACATTAATTAAGTTCACAACCTTAAAATTGTTGTTTCTCTGTTACCTCTCTTGACATTGAAATCATACAAATCTCTTTTCACTGTTAGTAAACATCCTTTTTTATTTTTTGTTTCTTCTCAAACATATTATTCCTTCTTCAACTGTTTAAGCATATCCTTATAATTTTTGCCTCTCAACACGTATTTCTCCACGTTTAATGCACGTGGTTCATCAGGAGAGTTTCTAATTAAAAAAAGAAAATTATACAGAAAATAAAACCGAATAAACTCTTTATGTAGATCCGACAGTGGTGGTATCGAATTCTATATGCAATCATGAGATAATTATCTATCTGACATACTCACCAATTTATTGTTAATTTTTGTATTATTTCCAACGTATTATTCCTCAGTTGTTAATGATTTCTTTCATTTTGGAAAAAACTTTTTTTTTTATTTTCTTCTAAGTAAAATATTTGATAGGTTTCTGTGAAATGGTAAACAAAGGTTTCATAAACATTTTATTTAAACTTTCTTATTTTTCTATTTAGGCTAGAACTCTATAGAGAGGGACTATATAGAGTTCTAGCCTTGGGATAGAATTGGGATTCTAAAATATGCCTTATGCTGCTCTCCTCAATAGAAAATTACCTTATTTTCCTTCGGTACGATTGCCTCTGGTCCGTCTCAATCCGTGCTACTAAATAATTGAATTACCTCTTCCTTTTTGTACTCACGGGCCCGCTACGTGTGATGTCATCGCGCTGCACCACGTGATGACGTCACGCGTTACGCCACGTGATGACATCACACGCCTCTTCCTGCGCGTCCAACGGCCATCTTTACTCTTTATTTTTGCTGTGAGATATGGATAGTTTATAAACTAATGTTAATTATCATACTTACAGGAATTGTTTTAAGAATGTTGCAATATTCATGGTAAGAGTTAGCAGTCTAACTGTTTAAAAGGAATGCAATTTAGAACATTTTTTTCTTTCTTTAACCTTTACTTATTTAATGCACTGTCCTCTATACCTTATTTTTATGTCAACTTGAGCTAATAATTATCTTTAGCAATAGAGGTTGAACGGTATGTCTTCAATACTTTCCTTTAGTTCTCCTATAACCAATAATGTTTCCATACAACAGTGCATATCTTTACTTTTACATGCTCACAAACAATTTAATGAATATAATTTCCACTTTAACTTATTCACATATTGATACATTAGTTACCGGAGTAACATGTACGATGGTGCTATATTATAACCAGTAACTCATCTCATTTTCTGAATTCAACCCAGAATTACAGGTGTCCAAGATACAAATCCATTTGGCTTCTCTTCTCCTTAATTGTAGCTCTCTGTTTCCACCTCTTTCCATACTTTCAATTCTTTCAATACCTAGAAACTTGATGTCCGTTGTTTTATGTTCTCGATTGAAGTGAATTGCCATGGGGTATCTCATGTCCTTGTTTCTGATTGCTCTTATATGTTCTTGTAGTCTAACCTTTAATGCTCTAATGGTGCTTCCCACATACCTTTTATTGCATATGCATGTTATTGTATAAATCACATATTTTGTGTTGCAGTTGATAAATTGTCTTATTTTTTGATATCTTCCATTTCGTAATCTTATTTCTTTTACACCATTTTCCATTTAATCACATATTCCAGAACTCCCACAACTGTGGGTTCCTGTTGGTGCCGGCACTTTTAGAAATTGGCCAAAACTTCTGGTTTATCTTTCTTTCATATGACTCGGGCTAATTTTTTGCTTTAAAGTTGGGGCTCTTCTGTAGATTATCCTAGGTTTGACTTCTATATTCTGCTTAATCGTTTCATCACTTTGTAAGATATTCCAATGCTTTGTCAAAAGTTTTTTAAGAATATGTGCTTTGCTGTTGTAAGTGGTTATGAAGTCTACCTTTTTTTCTTCTTTTTTCTTCAACTTCGGTTTATCTTTTAGTAATTCAGTTCTGGATACCTTTTCAGCTCTTCTTATGGCTTTATCCACGTCTTGATTTTTGTAGCCTCTCTGTATGAATTTTTCTTTAAGCAGTTGAACATGGTTTTCATATTTTTCATTTGAACTACAATTCTGTTTTGTTCTTAGAATTTCACCATATGGTATATTTTTAATTATATGCTTCACATGATTACTTTCAGCATGTAGTACTTTATTTACTGATGTTGGTTTTGTATATAAATCAGTCAGAATCATCTCACCATCCGTATAGATTTGTAAATCCAAGAATTCTATTTTTTCAGGACTCATTTTATCAGTGAATTTGATGTTATAATCATTCATATTTAAATATCCAATATAATCCTGTAATTTCTTCGTATCTCCATTCCATATCATAAGAATATCATCGATATATCTTCCCCAATAGATAATATTTGCATCCGTAAATGCTGTGTGTTGCCATGCATGATTGATCTCAAAGTGACCCATAAATAGGTTTGCATACAAGGGTGCAAACTTGGCCCCCATTGCTGTACCTCGCTCTTGTCTATAGATTAGTTTGTTGAACAAGAAGATGTTGTTAGTTAGAGCAAAATGCAACATTTCTAGGATCATTTTGTTTTGTTGAAAGAATGACATTGACCTTGTTTTCAGAAAGAATTCAGTTGTTTCTAGCCCTTTCTGATGCTCAATACTGGTATATAAAGATACCACGTCTAAAGTTACAAGAAGAAAACTTTTTTCCCCAAGGTATTTCTTCCATCTGTTGAATGCCATGTTTACTGTCTCTTAGATACAAAGCTAGATTTGTTGTTAATGGCTGAAGGTGTAGATCAATATATTGGGAAACTCTCTCTGTTAGTGAACCTATACCATTTATTATCGGTCTGCAGACTGGAAAATGTTCAAATGTTTTGTGAATCTTAGGCAGGAAGTATATTATAGGCATAATTGGATGAGTGTTGTTCAAGTAATGATATTCTTCTTCTGAAAGTAAGCCTATTTCTTCCCAGTTTTTAATCATGCCGTTCCATTCTATTTGCAATTCTTTAATCGGATTCTTCTGTAATAAACGATAACAATTCCTGTCATTCAATTGTCGGTTTCCTTCTGTTATATAGTCTTTTCTTTGCATCAGAACAATATTTCCACCTTTATTCGCACTCTTGGTTACCCGTTGTTTATTTTTAGATAAGGCCTCAATAGCTTTTGATTCTTTTTGTGAGAGATCATGTTTGATTTTTGTTGGTTTATTTTTGAGATAATTTTGTCTCAAATCTGCACTCACCATTTTTTGAAAAACATCAATTACATTGTTTTCTGCCATTTTGGGAATGAACTTTGATTTTAGTTTTAGATTTGATTCTTCCGTTTGAAAAGGATTTATATTTTGTTCTTCTAGGAACATTTCTGTGGTGTCATTTTCCTCAGTCAAATTCATGATATTTAATGTGCTTTCTACAATTTCAACTGACAAAGGTAAAATATCTTGTTCTGCCTTCTTTTGTTGTTCTTAATTTTAATTTTCTGCAGAATTTAAACAGGTCTACATTCGTGTGAAAGTAGTCTGCTTTATTTGACGGACTAAAATGTAGTCCTTTATTCAACACCATATTTATTGTTTTGTCTACTTCTTGTCCAGTTAGATTCATAACTAGGTTTACTTCGTCCTTTTGTCTTGTGATCTGGTTTGCATTCCCCCTTGTCCGCTTCCTTTGTTTTTGCGTTCCTCCTCTCTTTCCTCTCTTGTTTTTGGTAAATTGGTTGATGTACTTTCGTTTGAGCCAAGTCTTGTACCCTTTATATTGATCGTACCTTGTTGAAAATTCGATTTTGTGATCGACTTGTGCCTTGGAAATTCTGCTAAAAAATCGAATTCATGTGTTCTACTCGATGTGCTTGGTTCTTATTCCGTTTCTCTTTCCATTTCACTATAAGTTTCTGTGTCAGATGATGGAGTAGTCGATGATTGTATATTCACATTTTTGGTTTTTGGATAAGGTTTTGAGGTCGAAGTAGTTTTTCCTTTAATATCATATTTTCTCTAATATGTGTATACTCTTCCAATTTTATAATCAATTTCATCCCTTAGAAAAGCTTTTTGTTTTTTGGATTTTAATTCTTCAGTAAATTTGTTTAAGTAGTCGTCTAATATCTGATAATTTTTTAAAGTTATTTCAGGCAAGTTCAATTTTTCAATTTTTTCTTTTAGTGTTTTTATTTCTTCTAATGCTTTCTCATGTGCTATTGCCAAATGGTTAATAATTCTGACCATGTCTTTTGAAGTTTTAGTGAGGAGAGCCTCACAATTTTCCAAATCTTCTATATCTTCATATTCAAAGGAGGGAAAAATACATATTCTTAGACCTCGTGGGATTCTTTCCATATCCATGTACATTCTCAAGTTTTCATTTCCCACCACTTTGCTAATTCTTTTTTAGAAACTGTTTCCAATCTTTCAAATACATTTCTTAATGATGTCGATGTCTGGGATGAACGGCGCATACAGGAACGGAGGTGATGACGTCCCCTACTCTTTAAAAGAGCACTGATGAGCTCTCCAGTACGGGTTTCTTGCAGCAGTACTATTACAGTGGATGTAATCCTTCCTGTCCCAGATTTTTCTGATAGTTGTCAAATGCTTTCTTATTTAGTGCTAGTTATAGCTAGCCTATCCTTGTCCTCGTTTTATCTCCTTGTCCTTCGCCTTGCTAATTTCTTCAGGACGTGGTCTCTGTCAGTTCCAGGTAACCTAACCATCATCCCTCCCCCTTTGTATATTATTATTGCTGTTTTGAATCTCCTTTAACCCAGTCTTTCCTTGTCTCTCTGTCTCTCTCCCTCTCGCTAAACTAGGGGGTACCAAACCAAGACTTTGCAAGAGAAGGGGGCATGAGACGCAGTGTTCCAGCCCGAAGGAGGTGCAGTGAATCCTCACAGGTTTAGAGAGTGGTTCCTTCAGAGCGTTCTTAGTCAGGTACCATTCTAAAAGATTGCGAGAAACTTAGCTCTCCTGGGTCATGGAGGGAGTACTGAAGGATCCCACTAACTCAGTTCAAAACAGCAAGTAGAAGTAAACACTAACCGTCAAGAGAACACAGTGCTTTTCCAGACTATGATAGCTTTGCAAGGCACTGTAGATCAATTATCCAAGAGATCACTGGCCTCGGGTGACATTCCTCGAACAAACTCCTGACCATTGGTCAGCCCTGCTGTGCTCCCAGTCCCAGGACAAAGGGCAAATATACCATCACCTCCAATGCCGCAGAGATATGGGGGATCCTAGAGATTTCAGATAATTTTTAACGCAATGTAAAATGAACTTCCTAAAATCGCCCTGCGCTCTACGCCTCTGATCAAGCCAAGGTGGCTTTCCTACTGTTTGATTTACACCAAACCGCCTTCGGCTACCCCATATATAGATAGCCGTAGTCCCCTTCTGACGCACTACAATGGGTTTCTCCTGGAATTCCAAACTATGTTTGACAGACAATATGCCGTTCAATCTGTTTGGAAAAGAGCTAGTCGACATACGTCAAGGCAATGGGGATTTGTTAACTTATGTGGCCCAATTCCGGGGGTTGGTAGTCCAAACACAATGGCATGAGGATGCCCAATTAACCCTGTTTTATATGGGTTTTAAAGATGACCTCAAAGACGCCGCTTAGTCAAGTTACTCCTTCTGATAACATTGCCGATTATATTACATTAACTGTCAGAGTTGGCCAACGCGATGCTGAAAGCAGGGGAGAAAGAAGAAGGAATGATTTCTGTCAATCCCTTCCCCCTTAGGACAAGATTCCTGCTGTTAATATTCCGTATCTTGAACCCATGTAATTAGGGAGTATGAAGGGACTGCTTACCCCCAGAGGAAAGAGAAAGAAGAAGGAAATGGATTTTGTGTTTATACTGTGGGGAAACTGGTCACTTGGTGCGTTTATGCAGCAACGAGTGGTGGGAAACTCATGTTTGCCCCCAATAGGGAGTTTGAGGGTGAGCACTTCCCACACCCGCTCCCGCTTGGTAGCCTGCCCCATGGCCCCTAATCATGCTTCACATGTCTATTTTGAGATTGAACTATATTCAAACGAAAGTAGATGGGAAAACATCACTACTTTGATTGACAGTGGGGCCACCAGGAATTTCGTAGATTGGGCCTTTGCTCATGGAAACAAGATACCATTGCTTCCCAAGGATAAGATAGAACCCATCTGGTCTGTTGATGGATCGGCTTTGATATCAGGTCCTATAGCCTTACACACAGACCATTTGCTCATGGCCTGCCCTCAGTATCACAGAGAACACATATTTAGAAAGAACAAATAAACAAGGTCACTGAACCCAGACGAACACACCCCTATCGGTTTTCACACACTAGACTAGATCATTTTACTTAAAAAATGTAATGTATAACATAAGTTGAGATGTATTTTGAGGACACTTAATTCATAAACTAGTATCTGCACATGATACAAAGATATTTAACCAAGGGGGATGCCTTGGATCACAGTACATAAACATATACAAAACCTCCAATCCGTGTAGGAAAATAGGAACACATGTACAATTTGAACAAAGTGTAGTAGATAACACAGTTTCTAACAGTGTATGCATTAAACACTGGGGCAAGAAGTCAAGGAGTCGTCAACACAACGGTGTTTCAGCCTTTTATAGCTGTGTTGTGTAGCTGCTGTTATGTAGGCCTTCATCAGGACGGAAACAATTATGGTAGGAAGGTCCTGTTCTCGCTGTCAAAGAATAGACAGAGACAAAATTGTTTGGAGTGTGTGTCGGGTTATAGAGTACTTAGTATTGATATATTAATTTCAGTTAATGCTTAGTTAAGATTTGCTACCGAAAAACCGGCCATGGTCTTACCTGTGTTAGAAGGAAAAAGGGCCATGACATTGGTCTCAGGCAAAAGGACTGTAAAGTAGTCCCAAAAGAGTGACTTGCAATCATCTGGTGACGAAAACCAGTCAGATCTGACAGTGCGAGATAATGACTGATTTAGTTATCTGCATTGTATATATGACCAACTAGCAGCACATCCTGTGACACGAGTCTGTGCGGGCTTACCCTTATCTGAGGATTGCGAGCGGGCCAAATCATAAGTGCATGCGCCTCAGCAGGAAATATAACTGGACTGTTAGTTATACTGTTCATTTTTTCTTTCTAAATATTCACACACCTGGGTAGAACAGGGCCTCAACCAGGAGCCCCTTTTCTCCGATAGTCACAGAGAACACATATATTTTAATGCCATAGCCACTCCACATTTCCGGGTTATTTTGGGAAGAATAAACTTGTTTCTCAAGGAACACAGTGCCCTGCATCATGTTCTCATATTCCTCTGATTAATAGTTCACACGAACGTCCGTGAACAACGGGTTCTACGAATCCATCGGGAGCACTGCTGTCAATCCAAGGACAGTTACCAGAGAAATGCCTAGACTACGGAGACATTTTTGAGGCAAAAAAAGCAGATAAACTCGCACCCCACCGGGATTACAATTGTTGGATAGAGCTGTTTCCCCAGGTTCAAATTCCCTATGGTCGAAAGTATGCCTTTTCCAAAAAAGAGAATATTATTCTCAAGAAATTCATCATTGATAACCTAGCCACCCGACCTTTCACTTCTTCCGACAGGAGCACAGATCTTAATCCCTAAGAAAAAAAGATAAGGAACTCTGACCTTGTTTAGACTATCAAAGAATGAATGCCATAACCATTATTCGCTCCCGCCGATTCAAGTTCTAATTGACCAGGCCAGGAATAGCAACATCTACACCAAACTCAAACTCATCAGGGTGGCCGCTGGAGAAGAATGGTAAACAGCATTTTGGACAAGGTAAGGGCAGGGACATGGTAAGGACAATGTGAATACTTAGTGGTGCATATTGGTCTTTGTAATTCCCCAGCTTCCTTCCAATATTCCTTGAACAACATTTTCAGGGATATTCAACATATAACGTGGTCATCTATCTAGATCACATTTTGGTTTTCTCTTCGTCGTATACAGATAATGTTTGCCACGTTGGTCAAGTACTCCAGAGACTGCAACAATCGACGCTATGTAAAGCTGTCCAAATGTTACTTTAGCCACAAAAGCATTACTTACTTCGGATATATTCTCACGCCCCATTGCATTTAAATGGATCCACAAAAGATTGCAGCCATCCTGAATTGGCCTACTCCGGGTACGGGTACGGTGAAGGAGCTACAAAGATTTTTAGGCTTTGCCAATTTTGAATCAGCATTTTATCTCCGATTATTCCAGAGAAGTTCTTCCGTTAACAAAACTCATCAAAAAGGGGGCGCCTAATGTCTGACACAGTATCACTGAAGCAGCCTTTTGCCGACTTAAACACTTCCGCGCCTGCATTATGCCTCCCTGATCCACTCCTTACCCCATATACCATGGAAGTGGATGTCTTCAATCATGCCATGGGTGTCCTCCTGCTACAGATCGACCCCACTACCAAAAGTACTACATCCTATGGCATACTACTCTTGCACTTCCTCCACTTTTGAAGTAAACTACAGCATCTTTGAGAAAGAGCTGTTAGCAACCAAAGAAGCTTTTGTTACCTGCCGTCATCTACTGGAAGGAGCACGCCATCCTATCACTTCATTACAGACCATCGTAATTTCAGTTTTCTAAAAACAGCTACAAAGGTAGACCAGGGGGATTCATTTCTTTTCTCGTTTTGATTTTGTGGCCACGTTTAAACTAGGAATCCTAAATACCAAAGAGGATGGACTTTCACAAGCCCACAAGACGGAGAGGGAAGAACAAAGACATAGGGCCTCATTACAAGTACATCGGTCCGGACTTAATGCCGCCGGTATAACAATACCGGCACCCTTTCCGTGTCCGCCCAATCATGACCTGTGGACCCGAAAATAGCACCACCTCCAACCACCACCGCAGAGTTTAGGCTCCCGTAAACTCTGCCTGCATGGAAACCCCTCCGTTACCGGCTATACTAAACACAGCGAGCATCACAACTAGCGCGGACATGGAAACACCGCCTGAAAAATGGCGTTAAAACCGTGATCACGGTGGCGGTACCGCCGCCAACGCGAACATGACGAACAGTGCCTGCTGACCTGAATCAGGGCACAGGTGCACCAAATCAGCCCAGCAGGCCACTGGGAGCCTACAAAAGGGCAACACCCAGCCCAACACAAAACAGAACCATGCAGGCAGCAGCTCTAGTAGCATTGGGACTGGGCCTACTCAACCAACAGGCAGCACTGCACATGATGGCAGTAATGGTGCAGAGGAGGAGGAGTAGGAGGCGCAGGCGACAAACAGCTAACCCTGTACCTATGGCAAACCCCATTGTCCAGCCAGCGCAACCCCGCAGGCAGCCTGCAATACCACCCATCAGGGCCTCACCCTGGAACCTTACCCCAGGACAGATCCACACACTATACCAGCTGGACCGTCCAACAATCCTGTACATCACCGCCATGATAGAGGACGACATCAGCAGCCACATAGACACCCCCACCGCTACCCCCACTCCAGAAGGTTGTGTCTATTCTGCATTTCCTTGGCACCGGCACCTATCAACACACAGTTGGTGAGCTGCACAGCCTATCGCAACCCTGTTTCTCCAAAGTCCTGGTAAAGGTACTGGATGCCCTGTTGCGCCATGCGTCGGAACAGATAGCCCTACCCCGTACCCTACCCGAGGTTATTGCCACCAAGTTGGCCTTCCATGCCATAGCAGGCATGCCAAATTGCATAGGTGCAGTCGACTGCACTGTTAAGACGGATTTCTGAACTCTGTCCTGGCGGCGCAGAAGTTCAGAAGGCCAAACTAATTACTTCGAACAGGGTAACCCTCTGGACAAGCCAGACCAATCAAGGTAGCGATCGCGGCGGTCAAGACTAGGTCTCAAGAGGGGTGAGGGTGACTGAAAGCCCGCAATGAGCACACAAAGCGAGGACACTTACAAACTACTCCAAACAGGTGTTATATTAAAAATATATACACATTTATTCTAAGGCCTTTGCAACAATGACCGTAGCGAGAAATCACAATAAAACTCTAGTAAACCACCACATACCAAACCAATACAATATATATACAAATACAAACGAGTCTAAAGCGTTAGATGCACGAAATGTGTAGTCCACCTAGAAGGGGAGGAAAACAGGCAGTGCGAAATAATGATTAGACCCAGTCCGCCTTCAGAGGCACCTAACTAAAAGGAAGTCCAAGCCCTACGAAGAGTGGAGCCTTGTGCTCAAAAGTACCTGCACACGCTGGTGCCAACGGGCAAAAAGGGGAGTCTCTTCGAGGGAATCAGGCAGTTCAGTTTGGTGCACAAATGAAGAAGAACAGAGTTCCGCGACTCAAGCGCAGCCTCCACTGTGGGCAGAAGCAGAGCACGAGTACGGAAAGGCGTGCTGTTTGACACAGCGGGGAAAAGCTATGGGCTCCTGCAGGAGGGCGACCAGTTCCTAGCTATGCTACTCACCGGTCCCCGATGCAAGCAGACCCAGGCTTCTCCGCGTCAGTTTCAGTGCTGGCAGGTTCAGGGGAGCAGGGGACGTCTCGTCGTCGTGTAGATTCTGCAGCAGCAGAGTTGAGTTAAAGATGTCCCAAACGAAGTGAACCAGCACAGTTTGTTACCACAGCAGGGTAACGGAGCGGCCGTGTGTATCTCAGCCAAATGTACACTACTCACTTCAGACCTGGGAATGCCAAGTGTACGAATCGTGTGAGAGTGACAAGGACTCGAAATACAACACAACCTGGCGGCGGTTACAGAGCAAGACTCCTGGGTAGGCTGGTCAGTCTGCTGGATGGCCCAGAGACACTTCCGAAGGCTTACGTGCAGGAGATGGTGAAGATGCCGAGAATAGCTGTTCCCGCTATTCCAAGGGTCGAAGTACCAGTACAGGCCTTCTGGTTCGATCAGAGGTAGAAAGGGTTTCACAAAGCGACAGCCGTGCAGAGGAGCAGTCCTTCAGCGGGTCACCAGCGATTCCTCGGTTTAGCCTCGTGGTTGCAGGATACTTGGCTCCTGTATTCCTTTGTTCGTGAGAACTCAGGAGATCGACATGGTAGTGGCGTTTCCAGCCCCCTCTTATCCACGGTTCCCTTCGCGCCAAAACGGAGGGGACGCAATGGGAGATCCGCTCATAAAACACTCACACCATACGTGGACCTATCACGGACCACGGTGGTCCCAGGCATTCACACCACCCTAGACTCTCTGGCACCCAGGATGTGTATTGGGACCAGACATCCCAGCCCACATCCTGCAGGCACACACAAGGCCTGTAGAAGCCTGCGAAAGCATCTGTGTTTCGCGGGAAAGTACATGCCCAAATAAGGAAGGCCCCGGGTCGGCTCGACCTGGGGAAGGTGAAGGGGGCAAGACGGTCAGCGGACAGGACAAAGGAGCCTCGTGGTCTGGCCATTTTGGGACCCAGGCCACCATTTTGGGCTAAGCGCGAGAAACGCGCTTAAAACGCCAAAAGGAGCTCAAAAACACAAGAAACGATTGCTGCCACCATTCCCGTCCGTGATACACTTGCACCGATCAGTTACAATCAAAAAAGAGTATCTAGGGCCTGTAGAAGACTAGAGACCCAAGAGAGCAGCAACTTAGCTTACAGTGCCCTCTTGTGTCATGTTGCACGAAAGCTGCAACATGATAAAGAAAATACGGAAAACAGCGTTTCCCGGTACTGACTACTGTTTTAAGGGCATGTCAGTTTCCCCGTAAGAATGGAGCGAAAGCCCAGAGGAGTGCAGCAGAAGGCTGAACTTCTCTGGCAAAGTCTAGATCATGGTGAAAACAACAGCAAAAAGTTTAGGGGTTGCCACATGGAAGGAAAATTACCCACAATAAAGAAATCTTTCCTAACACTCGCCCTTCCCAGACTATGGACAGGGGGAACTAATCCACCCCTGGATGAGTCTCTTGTTCAGGTCGGTTAAACATTCTGGGCAACCCATCAGCATTGCTATGTTGGACACCTGGCCTATGCTCAATAGTGAAGTCGAAGCCTTGTAGACTTATGGACCACCTAAGCAACTTTGGATTCTCTCCCTTCATGTTCATTAGCCACTTTAAGGGCTTATGGTCAGTTTGCACTGTGAAGTGGGTCCCATAGAGGTAGGACCTCAGCTTCTGTAGGGCCCACACAACAGAGAAACATTCTTTCTCCACTGTGGACCATCTGAGCTCTCTGTCCTTAAGCTGGCGACTAATAAAACCAATAGGGTGTTCCTTACCCTTCTCATCTACTTGCGATAGTACAGCTCCTATCCCAGTGTCAGAGGCGTCCGTCTGCACAATAAAAGGTCTTTGATAATCAGGGGCCCTGAGGACAGGGGCCTGGCACAAGGAGTTTTTCAAGTCATTGAAGGCCTTCTCACACTCGTCGGTCCAAGTTACCTTCTTGGGTTTCTTCGGAGTGGTGAGGGCAGTCAGAGGGGCAGCTATGATGCCATAGTCTGCCACGAAGTTGCGGTAATACCCCGTGAGTCCTAAGAAGGCTCTCACATGGGTCTGTGTAGTGGGGGTAGGCCAGTCTTGTACTGCTTGTACTTTACTGGGAAGAGGCTGTATCCTCCCTCCACCTACTTCATGTCCAAGGTAAACCACTGAGCCTTGTCCAATCTGGCATTTACTAGCCTTTATGGTCAGGTGTGCTTTCTGAAGAGCCTGGAGCACAATCCCGAGGTGTTTCACATGGTCTTCCCAGGTGGCACTGAAAACTGCTATATCATAAAAGATATGCAAGACAGAATTCGTCCAACCCATTCAACACATGATTCACAAGCCTCTGGAAAGTGGCAGGTGCATTCTTCAACCCGAACGGCATTACCCTGAATTGGTAAAGGCCGCCTGGAGTAGAAAACGCTGTCTTCTCCTTGGCATGTTCTGCTAAAGATATTTTCCAATAGCCCGCAGTGAGGTCAAACGTGCTGAGGTACTTGGAGGCACCCAAAGTATCCACCAGCTCATCTGTTCGAGGCAAGGGGTGTGCATCTGTCTTGGTGACAGCATTCAGAGCCCTGTAATCCACGCAGAACCTCAATTCAGAAGTGCCTGCCTTTGGAACCAAAACCATAGGGCTGGACCAAGGACTACTAGAGGGTTCAATCACCCCAAGGTCTAACATCTTGATGACCTCGGTCTTAATATAAGACCGTACTTTGTCTGACATCCTGTATCCCCTACTTTTGGTAGGTACACTGTCTCCTGTGTCTATGTTATGTTTGCACCAAGTTGTCAAACCAGGTGACTGTGAAAACAGGGGGGAAAACTGCCTAAGCAAACTTTTCACCTCAGCCTGCTGATCAGGAGTCAGGTGAGGGCCACTCGGACACCCTCAAAGGAGCTATCTGAAGGACCGCTTTGGAACAGGTCAGGGAGAGGTTCAGACTCCTCTTCCTCAACGTCTGAAGCCAGTAGCAGTGCTGCGATTTCGACTCTTGGGACGAAAGCCTTCAGCCTATTTACGTGAAACACTTGGAGCCTGTCCAGGCCTTCCAAGGTCCACTAAATAGTTAACCTCACCCAGGGGCTCCACCACTGTGTAAGGGCCTGACCATTTGTCCTGTAAAGCTCGAGGCCTTATGGGATTCATGATCAGGACTTGCTGACCAGGTGTAAAGTTGATGAGGGAAGCTTTCTGGTCATACCAATGTTTCACCAGCGCTTGTCCTGCCTTCAATTTATCACTAGCCAAGCCCATCAGAAGTACCATCCGTTTTCTGAGCCCCAGCACATAATCTACTACGTTGGTAGTAACAGGGGGAGTGGGCATCTCCCATCCCTCTGACTATGGCTAAGGGTCCCCGTACAGGATGACCGAACAGAAGTTCGAAGGGGCTGAAGCCAACACCCTCCTGTGGTACCTCTCGGTAGGCAAACAGTAAGCATGGTAAAAGAAGATCCCATTTTCTTCTCGGATGCTCTTCCAGAGCCCCAATCATGCTCTTTAACGTTCTGTTGAAACGTTCCACCAGACCATTGGTCTGGGGGTGGTATGCAGAAGAGAACTTGTAGGTGACCCCACATTCTTTCCACATAGCCTGCATATACTTCGACATAAGGTTGCTGCCACGATCCGACAACTTCTTTAGGGAAGCCAACCCTAGTAAATATGCCAAGTAACGCTTTTGCAACTGACTTGGCAGCTACAGTTTTCAATGGGATGGCCTCAGGATATCTGGTTGCATGGTCGACCAGCACCAGGATAAACCGATTGTCTGAGGATGTTGGCGGGTCAAGGGGACCAACAATGTCGATCCCTACCCTTTCGAATGGTATTCCCACAACTGAGAGTGGTACCAATGGAGCTTGGATTGTCGAGCCAACCTTACCAGATAACTGGCAGGAGGCACAACTCCTGCAGTGACTTTCTACTTGCACCCCCATCTTGGGCCAGTAGAAGTGCATGGATAACCTTTGCTTGGTTCTCTTGATTCCAAGGTGACCAGCAAGGGGCACTTCATGCGCCAACTGCAGGAGGAAGGGTCTTACAGCAAGGGGAGCCACCAACCTCCTATGGTCTCCTTCTGTAGACGCTGTGGGCTCACTATACAGGAGACTACCTTCCCAATAAATCCGATGCTTCCCAGGAGGTTCACCCTCAAGCTGGGAGCAGGCCTGTCTCCTTAGGCCTTCCAGAGATGGGCACTCACGTTGGCCTTTACTGAATTCTTCCCTATCAGGACCACCTTCTACTAACAAGTCTTTTAGTTCAGGATGGTCGTTGGGGTCAAATACTTCAGGCATCGCCACCTCCTCGTCAGGCCCGGGCGATTGACCAACTTCCTCCACCGCAGTGGTAGGCGAGCTCGGGGGAATGTTCTCTTTCCCTCGTCTTGACTTGTTTACTCCTTTCGCCTTGGGTTTCCCCTTCGGCTGGGGCGGCGTATTGGTCTTGGCCAATGCTGCCCGTGTTTGAGACCGTGTGCAGGGTCTGTCGGCAGTGTCTCCTACGAGCCGTAAAGCTCTGAGATCATTGCCTAACAAGACCTTTCCTGGGACGTTTCTCTGAATGCTCACTGGAATCCTGACTGCTGTACCATTTAAAGTAAGATTCACAGGTATAACTGGGAACATGCGGAGTGGGCCGTCAGCCAACTTAGTGGGCATCAGAGTAGCTCTGGCAACTTCCTCTGAATCTAACAAAGTAGAATCCACTACAGTTCGACTGCACCCACTATCCCTAAGAGCTGGAGTATCTACTCCATTGATCAGCACACTGTCTTTAAAGTAGTGCTTGGTATTATCTGGAATCCTAGCATGAGCCTCTGTGACTTTAGGCTCCCAGGAACCCAGGGAAACTAAAACTACCTCAGCTTCTATCCCGCTGGGGAATGAGTCTGAGGAGAAGGATGCTCCTGTAATCTCTTCTTCCTCGTAGGAGGAGAAGGCCAGATTAGCAGAGTGGACCCCCAAAGGTTTAACCTTACACCGGGGATCCCCCTTCACGTGGTCAGTTGCTCCACAAGCAAAACAAGATCCATTGGGTCTGTTTACATAGGGAGGCTTATTGTAACCAGAGTTCTGTTTCGGAGGCTGACCTCCACTACCCTGTGAGTTCTCTTGTGTCTTACCCTTATTTTTCTTTTTGTGGCCCTTTTGAGAAGAAGATTTATCAGATTCTCCACCCTCCTTATCTTTGGACTTTTTCCCTTCCTCCTGCTTACCAGGATGAGTTTTGTCCTTATGGGACACTCGATGTGACACCCATAAGTCTGCTGCAATGGCCAGCTTCTTAGGATCTATCTCCTTCGAATCGGCCAAATGCTGCTTAAGCTCCGGGGAAGAAGAAGCAAAAATGTGTTCCAGCATGACAAGATTTATCATGCCTTCAAAGGTAGAAACCTTATAACCTTCGACCCAGCCAGTCAAGTTTTTTAAGAATTCGGTTACATAAGATACCCAAGTACCACCTTCTTTTTTCTTGTACTCTCGGAATCGTTTTAAATATTGGGCCGGAGTCTTTCCAAACTTTAAAATGAGAGTTTGCTTTAACATTGCAAAATCAGCTCGCTCAGCCTTCGACATTTCCATAATTGCACTACAGCCAGAATGGGGCAGTCTGCTGAGTAACCAGGCAATCTTATCAGCATTGTCAACTTCTTGAACTTCACATGCATACTCAAACGTATTCAGCCAGTCCATAATGTCATTCCTTTCCTCATACACACTGAGCAGATCTTTTGGAAACCGTGGATGAGAGGAGGCCCCAGACCCATGTCCAGGACCCTTGGATCCATTTGCAACCTGAAGCTTGGCCAGTTCCAACTGGTGATCCCGGTCTTTCTGTTTTTCTGCCTGTTTGATTTTTAGCTTGACCCTATTGAACTCAAGCTCTTCCTGTAGTTTGGCCATATTGAACTCAAGCTCCTTCTGCCTAAACAGCAGCTCTTGCTTCTTGAATTCAAGCATGGCCTCCCCATCGACACTGGCAGAGGAAACATTAGACATCACATCCTCCCTGTCCTCGTGGTCGCAGTGGAGCAGTGCAGCGGCAGAACCGTCGGTTCTACCAGTGAGAGCAGCCCCACCTCCTTCCGCAATGTCCTCAGAAGTTATAGCATCAAGCTGTGCTTCTTGCCACGCCACGATTCTTTGGATCATATCCAATTTTGTGCTTCGAGAGGAAACACCGCTCTCTGCACACATCTTTTTCAATGTTTCGGATTTGGAAGCATTTAAAGTTAACAAGGTATTTGTTGCCATGCTGTTAGATAGGACTATGGCCTTTTTAAAGTTATACTATAACAATTCACTACGTGTCCTGGTAGGAATAACTTGAAATGCCTTAGTTCGTGCGCAACACTGGATACCTTCAGTCGTATCCCACCGCTGTACACCAATTTGTTAAGACGGATTTCTGAACTCTGTCCTGGCGGCGCAGAAGTTCAGAAGGCCAACCTAATTACTTGGAACAGGGTAACCTCTGGACAAGCCAGACCAATCAGGGTAGCGATCGCAGCGGTCAAGACTAGGTCTCAAGAGGGGTGAGGGTGACTGAAAGCCCGCAATGAGCACACAAAGCGAGGACACTTACAAACTACTCCAAACAGGTGTTATATTAAAAATATATACACATTTATTCTAAGGCCTTTGCAACAATGACCGTAGCGAGAAATCACAATAGAACTCTAGTAAACCACCACATACCAAACCAATACAATATATATACAAATACAAACGAGTCTAAAGCGTTAGATGCACGAAATGTGTAGTCCACCTAGAAGGTGAGGAAAACAGGCAGTGCGAAATAATGATTAGACTCAGTCCGCCTTCAGAGGCACCTAACTAAAAGGAAGTCCAAGCCCTACGAAGAGTGGAGCCTTGTGCTTAAAAGTACCTGCACACGCTGGTGCCAACGGGCAAAAAGGGGAGTCTCTTCGAGGGAATCAGGCAGTTCAGTTTGGTGCACAAATGAAGAAGAACAGAGTTCTGTGACTCAAGCGCAGCCTCCACTGTGGGCAGAAGCAGAGCGCGAGTACGGAAAGGCGTGCTGTTTGACACAGCGGGGAAAAGCTATGGGCTCTTGCAGGAGGGCGACCAGTTCCTAGCTATGCTACTCACCGGTCCCCGATGCAAGCAGACCCAGGCTTCTCTGCGTCAGTTTCAGTGCTGGCAGGTTCAGGGGAGCAGGGGACGTCTCGTCGTCGTGTAGATTCTGCAGCAGCAGAGTTGAGTTAAAGATGTCCCAAACGAAGTGAACCCGCACAGTTTGTTACCACAGCAGGGCAACGGAGCGGCCGTGTGTATCTCAGCCAAATGTACACTACTCACTTCAGACCTGGGAATGCCAAGTGTACGAATCGTGTGAGAGTGACAAGGACTCGAAATACAACACAACCTGGCGGCGGTTACAGAGCAAGACTCCTGGGTAGGCTGGTCAGTTTGCTGGATGGCCCAGAGACACTTCCGAAGGCTTACGTGCAGGAGATAGTGAAGATGCCGAGAATAGCTGTTCCCGCTATTCCAAGGGTCGAAGTACCAGTACAGGCCTTCTGGTTCGATCAGCGGTAGAAAGGGTTTCACAAAGCGACTGCAGTGCATAGGAGCAGTCCTTCAGCGGGTCACCAGCGATTCCTCGGTTCAGCCTCGTGGTTGCAGGATACTTGGCTCCTGTATTCCTTTGTTCGTGAGAACTCAGGAGATCGACATGGTAGTGTCGTTTCCAGCCCCCTCTTATCCACGGTTCCCTTCGCGCCAAAACGGAGGGGACCCAATGGAAGATCCGCTCATAAAACACTCACACCATACGTGGACCTATCACGGACCACGGTGGTCCCAGGCATTCACACCACCCTAGACTCTCTGGCACCCAGGATGTGTATTGGGACCAGACATCCCAGCCCACATCCTGGAGGCACACACAAGGCCTGTAGAAGCCCGCGAAAGCATCTGTGTTTCGCGGGAAAGTACATGCCCAAATAAGGAAGGCCCCGGGTCGGCTCGACCTGGGGAAGGTGAAGGGGGCAAGACGGTCAGCGGACAGGACAAAGGAGCCTCGTGGTCTGGCCATTTTGGGAGCCAGGCCACCATTTTGGGCTAAGCGCGAGAAACGCGCTTAAAACGCCAAAAGGAGCTCAAAAACACAAGAAACGCTCGCTGCCACCATTCCCGTCCGTGATTCACTTGCACCGATCAGTTACAATCCAAAAAGAGTATCTAGGGCCTGTAGAAGACTAGAGACCCAAGAGAGCAGTAACTTAGCTTACAGTGCCCTCTTGTGTCATGTTGCACGAAAGCTGCAACATGATAAAGAAACTACGGAAAACAGTGTTTCCCGGTACTGACTGTCTTAAGGGCATGTCAGTTTCCCCGTAAGAATGGAGCGAAAGCCCAGAGGAGTGCGGCAGAAGGCTGCACTTCTCTGGCAAAGTCTAGATCATGGTGAAAACAACAGCAAAAAGTTTAGGGGTTGCCACATGGAAGGAAAATTACCCACAATTAAGAAATCTTTCCTAACATGCACCCACATTGAGCTGATAGTACCACGTGCAATTGAGATGGTGTTCCACAATATGGAAACCGTACCACTCACTGAATGTACAGATGGTTTGCCACGCAACTGATAACACATTGCTGCGCACGTTTCCCGGGCTCAACCCATGACTCAATGGTACTGCGGAATTCCACTTTGCCACGGTACATGGAACGATATGCCGGACAAAGCACATGGCTATTGGGTGAGTACAGCTGCCAATGCACCGACCCTGTGGAAGTGGTGTGTGTGTGTGTGTGTCCAGGGCAATGAGCAATGTGAGTGTGCTGCTGTGACTGCACATGCATCACCCCCCCTGCCATCAACTGAATAGACAGCGGAACCTAAACATCACAAAGCAACACATGACAGGTTACCACAGTGTGCCTGTACACACCCTGCCACATGACACACACAGCAGATACTAGCACTGTCCCATACACCTGGAGCCACTCCAAACACCCACCCACGATATGCAACACTGCCCTCCCAAAGCGCATGATGCCTGTACATGAGACGTCCTGCATCGACCACTTCATCACAGTGGACTGACTCTGCCATGTGTGCACATCACTGCACAATGCCATACTCACAAGCCAATGTCACCAGCAGGGCAGAGTACACATTCACACCAATGCGTTGGTCAATGTCCAGTTGCCAACGTCCTCTACGATGGCAAAAGAACAGAGCCACCCACCGATCCAACCACTGCATGCCACATATGCATGAATGAACAAAGACACAAGATTGCACTGCATCTGATGAAGACATGATACCACAAACACTGACATGTCCCCCCCCCCCATCTACATCCGATGTAGGTGATGCTGGATATGCACTCACGCCAAGGATGATGACGCCTGTACGGAGGCCAAGGAACAGGCATGAAGAGGTGTACAACAGGGCACATGTCCGCACACGTGGCATGATTGAGAGGACTTTCGGACTGCTGAAGGCCTGGTTCCGCTCTTTGAGCAGATCTGGCGGATCACTGCTGTACAGCCCAGTAAAGACGGGTAAAATCACGCTTGTTTGTGCCATGCTGCACAATCTGTGCCTGCGCAGGAACATTCCAATGCCCCCAGACGCAGATGATGAAGATGGGGATGGGATAGGGATGGGATGGCACAACCTCCTCCTGGGGGTCCACTAGATGGACAACGAGCACAGGATGAACTGATTCACATTTACTTTTGAGAGACAGCACATTCACAGCATTGCATGGATATGGTGATGCCAATAAATGAATTGTTGTATTGCAAATGAAATGATGGATGTCCACTCGTATGTTTTTTTGAAATGATGATATATTGATTAATTAACAACAGGGAAGGAGGTGCAATGGTTAGGGAAGCTGTACACCCGTGCCCACCCACCCCCAACCAGGCCCCAATATTCAAACCCCCTAATGGACCTCCCCCACCACCCAAACATACCCACCCCTCACACCCTTCAAGTCCACATTTGTCCTGCAGTGCCCGACACACATGCCATCACTTCTGTGTGCGCTTCTGTGCTTGTGCATCCTTGCCCGAGAGCCCTGTTAGCCGACTCGAGCGCCTCTGTGGACTGGCAGTGGTGGAGCTGGATGGGGTGGTGGTATTGGATGGCACAGAATCAGGAATAGGTGGCATATGTGCAAGATTTGTGCCAATCAACATGCCAACATGCCAACATGCCAATCAACATGGACTCAATGAGCCTGGAGGTGTGGTCATTGCCCTCCCCTCCCGCACATGGCGTGCCAGGGTGACTATAGTGCTGGCAAAGCGTACAATGGACCTTGACAGGTGATGTACCGATGTGCTGTAGCACTCCCTCTGCAGCCTAGATTCCTCGAGCTGCCTCTCCACCAGCTAGGTGAGGGTAGCCTGCTGCTCCTCCATCCGGTGCATGCGGGAATTTAGCTCTGCCATTGAGGGAGTAGGTGACCTCATGGGACTTCGGAGTGATGTGGGGCTGAACTCCAGCTGATGGAAGGATTCCAAGTCATCCAATGTGGGCATCTCCCCCTGTGGCCCTGTATTAGACTGCACTGCCGGGGCACTGTTGTCACTACATGCTGCCTCCTCTGCAGTGCAGCTGCTTTCTGTGGTGGATTGGGTGGGCATGATGGGTGCCCGTGGCACCTGTGTTGCATCAGGCAGCGTGAAGACGGTGGGGATGTTTGTGATGGTGGCAGGCACATGTGTTGCAGTTGCTACTGGGGGCAGAGATGCCGAACTGCTGGCAGCATCCTCCTGTGCAGGGGCGCTGGCTTGGACACGTGCCGGAGCTGATTGCCTGGGCTGTTGTGCAGTATCACTGTCACTTGATATGGCTGTGGGGACACAGAGGGCATGCAATTAGTTATGTGGTGGTGCCTGATGGGTGCATCACATGCATCATACAGGTTGATCATTTAATAGTGGCATTTACATGCATCTGCTTGTTGGCGGAAATGCATTGTAGTGATATTGGTTACCATATGGATCATGATGGGTCCTTTGGCCCAGTCATGCACTGCCTGGGGGAGGGCGGGGGGGGTTGTTAATGGGTCCTTTGGTCCAGTCATGCCCTCAACATATATTCATATGGCATTCATGTTTGCGCACTTACCAGCATCTGCAGGTGGGCTCACTCCTGCCTCAGCCTTCCCGATCCCATGGATGCCCTCAAGGTGGAGGACACTGCTGCAACTCTCCTCCCATGCTTGCAGCCTCAGTGGGGAAGGGGGTCCTCCACCTGTCCCACTGCTGCGTTGGCGGTGTGTGGAGATCAGTTTCCGCACCCTCAGCTTGAGGTCGTCCCACCGCTTGTGGCAGTCCTTTACACTCCTCACAGTCACGCCCACAGCGGTGCACTTGCGTGCTGCTTCCGACCACACTTCCTTCCTCCGCTGCTGTGTGGCACGCCGTTGATCGGCACTGAACAGCATCTCAGCATGCTCCACTATGTGCTCAACCAGAACAGTTAGCTCTGCCTCACTAAAGCGCTGCTTGCACTGCCTCTGGGCTGGAATCCTGGCAGACATGCTGGTGGTCCCTTTTGGCTCCTCAGAGTATGGATTCTGCTTGGGCTGACTCTGGATGGCAATGGATTGTGCTTTATATGTTGGCCGCCTCTCTGTTTCCGGTTTCGGCGATCATGGTAATTCCGGTTCCGTGTCCGTGGAGTCTTGTGGTGCTGCTATGTCCATTTCCGTGGGTGTTTCCGTGACGGCGGTTACAACGTTTCCGCGTCTGTGTGGTGCGTGCGACCGACAGCATGTAATTGGACCGTCTTTCCGCAACCTTGCGGACGCGGAAACTTAGTTTCCGCCACCGTGGAATCACCGCAGTCCAGACCGGAAAAGTTGTAATGAGGCCCATACCCTTTGTTGCCTCCGAAAAAAGACTCTGCTTCACATCGCGCAAAAGGGTGTTTCTCGATGGGGGCCAATAGCACTGACAAGAACAAGGTCTTTTCTATCACCAGGACAAGGTATGGCTCCCTACCAGAGCAAGTCAACACGCCTTGTTATATTGGTGCAATGATACTCCAGGGGCAGGTGACTTTGGTATTTGTAAAACCTATGACAAGGTTCAAAGAGTCGCTTGGTGGAGTACAGTGAAGAAGGATGTCCAAGAATGCATCCAAGTATGTGGAGTTTGTGCTAGATCCAAAACACTTTGGGACAAACAAAGTGGTCTCTTACTTACGTTACCTCAACCTCAAACACCCTGGCAGACCTGATCTACCTGCAGAGCAAGGATATACTGTTAAATGTATCACAGTAGATTCCTTAAGTAAAAAGGCCCATTTTGTTACCTTATGATCAGTCCCTTCAGCTCCTATTTTAGAACGAAAATGTCTACAGCAAGTATTCCAACCCCATGGATTGCCAGAAAATGTCATGACCGATAGAGGGTCGCAATTCATGCCGACCTTTTGGAGAGAGGTGAATCGGCTTCTGGGCATCTAATTGAACTTCACCTCTGCTTATCACCCCCAGAGCGATGGGCAGAGTGTTATATCGTGTCTGTGTGTGGTGTATTGTGCTTGTCTGAGGTGGCTGCAAGCTGGTGATGTCATGTGGAGTGTTGATGTGTGGATGTTAGAATGTTAGTGTGTGAGTGTATACTAAGATTCTATCTTGAGGCAGTTAGATCTCCCCTTCCTGGGTGATGGGGCCAGTGTTATGTCCTGTCCTTATAGCTTTATGTAACTGTGACTTAAGTACTTGTAATAAACTAAGTAACTTTGAGATGACTGGAAGTCACTTTACTACAATGGCAACGAGTTGGTCTTAAAGAAGAACCACCCAAGTTCAAGAAAAAAAAGAAAGCTGAAGAAGTCGATTAAGCCTGCTGCGGGGGGTGCAGGAGAAAGAAGGACAAGAAGAAGGACAACACTGCCCCAAGACAAGGAAGACCCATCACCCAGGGCACGTAAGGGGGAGGAGGAGAGCCCCACAACAAATGGGACCAGCAGCCATAAACTGGAGGGAATGCTGGGTCCCCAGGGGACAGAAGAGAGAAGCTGGGCCCTTAGGTGAATGGAGAAGCTGAGCTAGGCCCTTAAGGTGAACTTCCCCATAAGGAGTTTGAGTGGGCTGTTCCAGCGGGGGCTGAAGAAGGGGACTCAGCCATTAGGAAAAGGGAAGCTGTGCCCCGCAAGCTGAGAAATTGAAATGGGAGAAGGTGCCCCCATAAACTGTGAGAAGCCGTGCCCATACGAAATTGGTATTTATGCCTTTAAGGCATGGGGCTGCTGCAGCGTTTTGTCTGTAATAGTGAAAGTGCTTGAAGTTAATTAACGATACGTTACAGAGTGGGTACACAGTAAATAAACAACAGTTTGTAAAAGGGAGCTCCACTGTGTTTGGCTACAGCTTCGTATCTGGTGACGTCACGTATGAGAATGAGGGAGTTGGCAAAAGAATGGAGTGAACTGCTTTCAGTATTCTGGGCCGTTGGGTCCGTATTACAAAAGTATAGAGGAAAGTAACTCTAAGCGTGGAGGTGACATGATGACGTCCATACGTTCGGAGAAAGGAAAGTGGTGTCTGTATGTCTTCAAGAGTGGCGGTTTGCCTCTCAGCTTAACAAACCAGCGCAGAGGGGAGCCTGGCTCCAAGTTATATGAATGCGGAAATCGGAATGGCCCTAAAATAAGTAATGCCTCTGTAGGATGCCGGTTTGCAGTGCCTGAGCGGTACCAAAGGGAAAGAAGAAACGCCTATTTTCAAGTGTGCATGTTCAAAGCAGAGGGGGCGATCTAAAGATTTTGCACGCCTCGTAATAGAGGGAAGCGGCCAGGCGTCTGCAAGTGTGTTCACCAAGGTTTGGCAATGACGGCAGTATGCATGCCTACTGGTGCGGACTGAGAATAGTCATAAAAGAAGCTTGCAAAGCCGTCCAAAGTGAAAAGAATTTTGCTTTAAAAGTAAAGATGAATATATAAGCCGTCTTTATCAGACAACTCTGTGGTGAGTCCACACCTTCATGTATCTTTTTGTAGAAGCTGAGTGGGGCTTGGGTATTTAGACTGCAAATGATGGTGTAAAATGCACTGCGCTGTGTCACACATGCCTGTCTGTGGTTGTGCCAGTGTGTGAGTGTTTTCGACAACAGAAGGAGATGTGTTATATTGTGCCTGTCTGTGATGTATTGTGCTTGTCTGAGTTGGCTGCAAGCTGGTGATGTCATGTGGCGTGTTGATGTGTCGATGTTAGAATGTTAGTGTGCGAGTGTATACGAAGGTTCCATCTTGAGGCAGTTAGATATTCCCTGCCTGGGTGATGGGGCCAGTGTTATGTCCTGTCCTTATAGCTTTATGTAACTGTGACTTAAGTACTTGTAATAAACGAACTAAGTAACCTTCAGATGCCTGGAAGTCACTTTACTACTCAGAGCAAGCGTGCCAACCACAATAATGGACAATACCTGAGCTGCTATGTCACAGAACAAGATAAGTATTGTGTGACATTCTTGCATCTTGCTGAGTTTGCCTAAGACGACTCGTTTCACACGGCTATACGGGATACACCTTTTCATGTTTCCATGGGACCCACCCTCGCTCCATCCCTATCTGAGGGGTCAGGAATACCACAGTATCAGCAGATACCGACTGGGTCGGACACACATAAGGGACTACATACAGTACAGAACCACCTGAAGACGGCCCAAGAACAAGCTTGCAAATATGCTGATCAAAAGAGATGACCTGCCCAAGATTACAAGATACATGATAGGGTTTGAATATCCACTTCCCACAGAAAAATCCCCGATTGTAGCCAATGACTCAAACTACGTTATGTAGGGCTTTTTCTTATCTCCCAAATTATCAATCCTGTAGCCATGAAAATACAACTACCATCTACTTTAGAAAAGCCATTAGGCTTTTCATGTGTCCCTCCTGAAGCCTGCCCGGAAATCTGTGTTGTACCCGCGAGATAAAGGACAACCTTGTGGGGTGGTAGGGCCACAAGAGAAGTACAAGGTCAAAAAAATATTCAATTCTAGGTATGTCCGAAATGTATTACAGTATCTAGTACATTGGAAGGGATATGGCCCAGAGGATAGATTCTGGGTTTCTGTTAGTGATGTCATGGCTCCCTGTCTTGTTGCTCAGTTCCACAAACAGTATCCTGTTAAGCCCGGTTCACCTATGACTAACCCACCGGTTGGGATGGGTAGCCCTAGGAGGGGACATGCTGTTAGAAATTCTCCCTGCTACCCCGGTTTTTACACTAAAGCTTTCCTGGCTCCCTGGCATATGAGACAGCCTTGCAATTGCAGTCGCCAGCCGGTTCCGGTCTTGCCAGCATAGCAAAGGCCCTTTCCTCTAAAGGGATGTCAGTGCGTACAGGAAAGAAGGTGCTGACGTCCCATAATCCTCAAGAGAGCAGTGAAAAGTTATCCAGAACGCTAGGGTGGCGTTCTCACAACAGTACCATTACTGTGGCTGTAATCCTTCCTACCTTATGTAATTAGAGATTTTCCGATAGGTGTCAAACGCTTTCTTATTTAATGCTAGTGAAATCTGGCCGGTCCTTGCCCTTGTTTTTTCTCCTCATCCTTTGCCTTGCTAATTTTCTTCAGGACGTGGTCCCTGTCAGTTCTAGGTTACCCAACCATGCTCCCTCCCCCTTTGTGTATTATTGTGTCTTTGACTCTCTGTTAACCCTGCCTTTCCTGGTCTCTATCGCTCTCTGAACTATGGGGTACCTCACAAGGACGTCCCAAGAGAACGGTGTGTAACACGTAGTGCTCCTGCCCTGGGGGGAATCATCACACCTTGTCCCTAACGAAGGTAGGGTGAATCCTCACAGGTTTAGGGTGTTCTTTCTTCAGACCTCCGAAAGCGTTCTCAGTCAGGTAAGGTTCTGACTCACGTCAGGCGCAGTTACTACAGTCAGCTGGAGGTGAAGGAGAAAGAAGAGCTACAGTGTGGTGTGGTGTTCGGAGGTCATACAGAGGAGTGGCTTTCGATTGGCAGGGGAGCACTTAATTACTACAGCTCAGGTGATGCGTGCCAAGCACAGTTACTGCAGTTAAAACAGGAAAACACAGGAACAAAGGTAATTTTAACTTGCTTAAACTTTGTAAAGAGTATTTCTGCGGTCACATTTCCTCAGTGGAGGGCTAGATACAATTTAAGAAACCGCCCAGACCCCTCAGGAGGAAGTGGAGGCCCTCCCGCAATTTGAGATATCCGAGTGTGGCGGAGCAGACTCAATATTTTCTAAGGAAAAGTGTGGCCCATTACTGATATCCCTAAATTAATTCTGTGTTCAATCTGTGGATTACACTTAAGGAGGAACAACTGAGGGGGTGACAGGGATGGCACCTCTCACCGGTGACAAGTTTCAAAAGCTTGGTGAAAAAAAGCAACAATGAATGACAACAAGAACCTCTATTATACACAGCACAATTCGGAAGAGGATGCCCGCAAGGCTCAAATGATCTAATCGACAACTCTAATGAGGGTCGATTTCTCCACAAAAGGGCGTAGTCGCCTCGATGGTCATGCAGTCCATCCTTTTCACATCTCTATTGTAACCATCCGATACCTGGAAGCCCCACATTTCTACTCCCTCCACCCTGAGCGTCCTCCATTTAGTATTTAGTTTGAAATCATTGGTAAAACTCTACAAACAGATTAAAATGGAAGATCATCAAGGGATTACTGTAGATGCAATACATTCCATTTGTAATCAAATGCTGACACAAAAGAATATATTTGCAGAAGATTCCAATTTAGATATGATTATGCAAACAGGTATTGAACAAAATCTGGAGGATCAAGAGCTTTCGGACCCTAATACACAACAAAGTCTCATCTCCTATTTAGTGGAGGCCCTCTCAAGGAAAGAAATGTCTATGGAAATACAGGCTGAGAGAATGTCATTGGGAATCAGTTAGGCAGCTTGGATCAGTCCATAAAGGAAGGCACAACTAATAAAGACAAATTGAAAAAGAGAAAAGCTGAAAAAAAATAGAAAACATGGATTAAATAAAAAAAGTAGGTGTCATTAGAGAAGATAACTCTAAAAATCAAAATACCATTGTATCATCATTGCCAAAAGGTAAGAAAAAATCTGTAATTGAAGAGGAGATGAACAAATATGTAATAGTTGAAGGAAAGAAAGAAAAGAAGAAAAATTCTCATACAAGACGGAAAAAGATCCAGCAGGGACAAACTCTCCAAAGTGGTGATTTGCAAACCATTTGGGGGTTTTCCTCACGAAGACGAAGAGATAATCAAAGATGTGCCATTAGAAACTTCTAGTTGCTACACCAATCCTGAGGCTCCAACTTAAAATACTGTGATGATTGAAAACAGATCTCTAACTTGCCATTGACCTAAATCACCTCAGCCGGTTAAGGATTGTCCTACATATATTGAGCCTGCAGCTTTTTAAGAGTCAGAAACGTTAACTTATATCATAAAGAATATTTTTGCCACTGTAAACTGTCCCTTAAAAGGTGAAGAATTATATCCACTCACCATTCGATTCCCATGCTGCGACTTGTTTTTGTTTCTTCTAGTGATGTGACCTTAATAGAGTTTGTAGATGATCGGGATTTCAGACAGGCTAAAATATTTTTATCATCTCCTTTGATCTCCTGCTTCTTAGTGGATAATTTCACTGCTCTTAGAGCAATGGGGTTTGATATAATTCCTATTAGAAAAAATCATGGTAATTCGCAAGTACTGTGGAATAAGATGAATATCATGTCATGAGACAGTGATTTATTGATCTAGTGTGATACTAAATTAAAGGGCAAGAGAATAGTTACTAATTACATGGATAAATATGTTACACAGATTCACAGTGGAGAAGATTGGGTGTGGCTCGTGCAAGTATTGTGTATAAACAGGAAGCCATCCTCCTGATCTTAACAATAATGAGCTTTCAATCTTTTCTTGGAATCCGCAGGGGCACACCAAAATAATAGGAAATACTTATGTCATCAAAGAAATTGCTAATCATGTTATAATCCTAATCCAAAAAATGTTTATGATTAATTCCTTTTGATTAGATGACTATATTACATATCGACAGCTGGCTACTTGGGTAGCTTGAGTCGCTCAAGCGGTGGCCTCATTTTGGCTGTTAAAAATAAACTACAACCGTACATATGTGAATATGGTTTTATAAATGTCAATCTGTTAGCAGTATTTATAAAATATAAAGAGGACTCAGTTAAGAAAACTGCTGTAATAATTCACATACATGCCCCTTAAAATACACAATAACGTAAAACTTTTCAACTCCATTTGAATTACCTTTTGGACTGCTGGAAGAGGCGGGATATGGGTACAATGATACTTTGCGGTGGAGACCTGAATGCGAGATGCAATGGTCAGTACGACAATTTACAGTTAGGTAACTATTATTTTTATCTAATTGCCCAGCTAAATATGTTTCAAAAAATACCAAACATGCTAGGGCTGCTTAGGACTGAATTATTTTCTGCCCACATGATAGTTATGCTAAGTGGCAGAATCGCAGGTGGCATCCTGAGGCATTATACCTGGTGGATAGAGTTCGATCCTCGACATTAAGAGCAATGGTTACAATGATCATGCATATTTACAACTAAAGATTAAATGCCTGACACCAAAAAACAAATGAAAAGGGGAAGCTGGGTAAAATTGAGGTGAATGCCCAGGGCGCTCCAGCCTTAGGTGGAGTAATAACAATGTAACTGCTTTCTCAAAGCATATGCACAAAAAGTGCTTGATAGATGCTTCAATAAAACAGCTCTAAAAACACATTATGATCTTAAGGTCTATGCACAGGTACCTTTTTGGACCTCACAGTTTAAAAATGTACAAAGTAAGGAATATAAGACATTGTTAGCGAGGCATAGACAGCAATATGTCAACATTCAATCAATGAAATACAAAAATATTAGACATTACAAACAGTGAATAACAGAATATATTTGGTCTAATATTTTGCACATTCTAACTAAAAAGACTTGAAAGCCTTTTGGCATAATTTAAATAAAATCAAGAATGGAAAGACGAAGAGATTATTGATGTCTAGAGATGCAAACATCTGGGAAACTTACGCATTAAAGTCTTGTTATGCCCAAGATTGTAATACTAGTGGCAAATGCATGACACTGGTAAAGTATGATGCAAATTCATGAAGTGCAACACACTGATTCACGTATGAAGATATTTTAGAGGCCATCAAGAAAATAAACAGTTCCCGAGCACTAGGACCAGATGGTCTGGCGAATGTAGTGCTATTACAAGTTACAGAATGTTCGACAAAATTTGCTTTTTAATGCCAACCTGACAGAGGGCCCTGTACTGTACTCTTGCTGGGAAGCTTTGAAAATTCCTATTTATAAATAAAGGCATTTGTAAAAACCCAGGGTCATATAGGAGGATTGCCCTTCTTGATTCGCTTAGCAAGGTGTTTGCTTCCCTAGATCTTGTGAAAATAAAACAGTGGGAATTTGATCATAACATCTTAAATACATGTCACGATCCCTTCCAATCACACACCAATACATCATGTGGTCCCCAAGGCGCTCCCCCAACCCCCGTCTCACTCTTCCCTTTCTCCCTCTCTTCTCCGGGACTCACGTGGACTCTCACACGCTTTGCGAGCGTGCCCGCGCCTGGTCCGTAACAGAACTGCTGTCAGGCTACGGCTGTTTCTTCATTGGCAATTACCTTGGCGCCTAGGATCGCGAAGGGCTAGCATTGAGCTTCCGCGTCGCGGGACTGCAAGGTCAGGTGACGCTCTTGCCCGATCACGTGACTCAGCCGCGCATCACGTGATCAGAAGCGCGAGTACTTAAACACGGAAACCCAGGTACTCGTTGCTTCACAGCTGTGCTCTGCATCCTGTTTGGCGTTACGTACCTTTTGGATCACTGACTGCTCACGGAATCGACCTGGCCTGCTCTACTGGACTCTTCTTGGATCTACCCCTTTGGATTTGTTTGCATAGTGATATCCGGCTCTTGACCACGGACTGTTATTGGATTGCCTCCTGGAACTCCCTCTTGCACCTTGGCTCTTTGGACTTCTTGTCTCATAGCTCCACAGTTCCTGCTAACAGGCGAACAACTGAGGACTACTCCTCTTGGGGTACTTCAGTCCACATGGGTCCCGGATCTCTCCACTATGTTCACTACCTCTTCCTTGACCCTGATTGGTAAGACCTTTCTGTTTTTCCTAAACACTGTGGTTATTGTTTATTGCTTGGTACTTAATCCGCATTTTCTTGCAGCAGCGTGGGGTCCCAGAGGTTCGCGGTCCCGGACTTGAACATCTTCGCCTGTGGCCTCAACGGCTGCACAGAGAGTGGCTTTAGGTTCTCTCTGTGCGGCATTTGGGGACGGAGGCGTCTTCTGCCTACACGACACTCAAGTCACAACAGACTGTGAAGCTTATTGTCGTGTAGGCAATGGAGGGGAACGCTGAAGACCCCATGACTGCTATAGTCCAAGCCATTACAGTGCTACGAGCCGATATGGCAGCAGCCAACACGGCTATCCATCAACGTCTCGACAACATACAAAGTGTCAGACACCCTTTACCCCCAGATGCAGAATTCGGAGACACACCCCCTGTCTCCCAACCCGTTCCACCTCCGATTCTCCCACCTCAGAACCCCGTTCCCGTGGTACTACCTACTCCGTTCCCGTTGGCAGCCCCTGAGAGATAACATGGGGATCCCAAGAAATTCAGGACCTTGCTAAACCAATGCAAGTTGCATTTTCTGTGCCGACCTCAGGCTTTCCCAGATTCCACCACAAAAGCAGCGTTCACCCTTTCCCATCTGGCTGGGATGGCCACTGCATAGGCCAAACCCTTGTTGGAGAATGAGAACCTGGCCTTATATGACTTCGATCTCCTCGTCACCGAGATGTCCAGGGTTTTTGATACTAGACACAAGGTCCAGTCTCGAGATCTGGAACTTCTGGATTTGTGTCAGGGTAGGGGTTCCCTCATTGAATACATAACCCGTTTTAACCAGCTCTCCGCTGAAACTTCCTGGCCCGAGGTCAAGAAGGCAGTAGTCTTCTATAGGGGTCTCAGTAATCCCATGAAGGATGCCTTATCAGTAGTACCCTCGTTACCCACTGCATTCCAGGATCTGGTTGACTTGTCGCTCCAGATGGACGCACGTAGGTCCGAAAGAAGGGCGGAAGCAGGTTTCGCTCAGTCCTCCACACCTCACACGGCAGTTCCTTCCTCTGACTCCTCTCAAGAACCCATGCAGATCGGGGGGGGGTCAGGAGCCCGATATCTCCCCTAGAAAGGGAACGTAGGAGGGTGGATAACGCCTGCTACTATTGTGGCACCTTAGGTCACTTTGTTAAGGAATGTCCACGCCGTCGCAAACTCAAGTCACAGGGTTTTCAGATAGCTCGATCATAGTACCGGGGACGGGATCGAGCTATACCACGTACACCCCGAATCCAACACCCTCTTTTGGGCGTATCCGGCCCATTCATGTACAAGCCACTCTGCAGCCCACAGCGTCTGTTTCGCATCCTGTTACTCTGATAATCGATTCAGGGGCAACGGGTAACTTTATCGCCATTTCCTTGGCCCGTTTATTAAATCTGCCCCTCTTGACCAAGACCAGGCCTGAACCAGTACAGGCTGTAGATGGCTCTTCTTTGATTTCGGGCCCGGTAAAACAACAAACAGCCCCTTTGCTATTGACCATACAATCCAGACACAGGGAGACCATACGTTTTGATCTCATTACCATGCCACAGTTTGGGCTCATTCTGGGAATCCCTTGGCTTCAGGAACATAACCACCTCATTGATTGGAAATTGGGTTTGGTTCACTTTGAGTCGGACGTCTGTCAACATTTCTGTCTTCCCACAGACACACTCAGCGACAATCCTACTCAGGCTATAGCTCAGCTTACGGTGTAGGATCCGCAAGAAACACCATCAGAACACGTAGTCGGGCTAGTGGTGACAGACGTTCCCCAGGTATACCGAGATTATGCGACTGTTTTTGATCGTGGTTCCTCTGAAACACTGCCTCCACATCACCCGTACGATTGCCCCATCAATCTACTCCCTGACACAGTGATTCCCACAGGCGGATCTATTCCCTCTCACCATCTGAGGAAACGACTCTCAAGGAGTACATTCGGAAGGCCTTGAGCCTAGGGCACATACGACCATCCACCTCGCCTGCAGCAAGCCCTATCTTTTTTGTGCCTAAAAAGGAAGGCGATCTGCGCCCATGTGTAGATTATAGACGCCTGAATGCTATCACGAGGAAAGATCGGTACCCTATTCCCCTCATCACGCCCTTGCTTGACCGACTCACACACGCTACCATTTTCACCAAACTGGACCTCCGCGGAGCCTACAACCTGGCCCGCGTCCGTTCCGGGGACGAATGGAAAACCGCTTTCTGTACCCGGTACGGCTTATATGAATATGCAGTCATGCCTTTTGGGTTGTGTAATGCCCCGGCGACCTTCCAGAGGTTTATGAATGACATCCTGAGCGATATCTTAGATGTCTACGTCGTGGTTTACCTCGACGACATCCTAATCTTTTCTCAGTCTCTGGAAGAGCACGCGCGCCACGTTCGTGAGGTGTTATCACGCTTACAAAAACACTTGCTATATGCCAAACCGGAAATGTGCCTGTTCCACGTTGATAACGTTGACTTCCTCAGGTTTTGTATCACTCCCGGGGGGTTGTCCATGAACCACTCCAAGGTTAAAGCAGTTTTGGATTGGCCTATTCCTGCGAACCTGAAAGCTCTTCTGTAGAAATTCGCGAAACCCAAAAAGGACTGGAGGTTCATCTCTGGTTTCTCTTCTATCGTGTCTCCCCTCACCGCATTAACCAGTCCTAATGTTCCCTTTCTTTGGTCTGATACACAACAGAAGGCCTTTGATTCACTGAAGACTGCTTTCACCACAGTCCCTGTCCTCCAGCATCCCGACTCAGAACTCCCTTTTATCGTGGAAGCCGACGCCTCCTCCTTCGCTCTTGGTGCCGTCTTGTCCCAAGCATGTCAGTCCACGGGTCGTCTGCACCCGGTTGCATTCCATTCCCGCAAGTTCACCACCCCCGAGTCACACTACACCGTGACCGAGAAGGAGTTATTAGCGGTTATGGACGCATTCCGCGTGTGGCGACACCACCTCTTAGGCGCCAAGCATCGAGTCACGGTGTTCTCTGATCACCAGAACCTGCAGGATTTGGCATCCCTGAAATGTCTTAACAGTCGGCAGGTGAGGTGGCATCTTTTCTTCATGGCATTCGACTTCCAGATCCGACATCGGGCTGGTTCCGCACACGGCAAAGCCGATGCGTTGTCCCGCTCTCCCGGGGGGGTTTCTCTGCCGGTATTCCCTGACACATTGTTAGACAACACTAAGGTAATTTGTCTATGTACCCCCTCAGTGCCCTTAGTGGACGCGGTACGCAAGTGGGTGTCCTTGCATCCCGACCAACTATCAGAGTGGGATCCGGTATTCCAGGATGGTCTCCCGTTTGTGCTGAACCGCCTATTCTTACCCACTGCCGATACACGCAATATGGCCATGGAATGGTCGCACGATGCCCCTGTGAATGGTCATCCTGGCCAACGCGTACGTTATCCCTCCTGAAACGTTGGTGTTGGTGGCCGGGCATGAAGAGGGACGTGGATTGCTACGTCAATACCTGCACCATTTGTACACAATGCAAAACCCGTAGGGGACGCCCATTAGGCCTGCTTCTCCCTTTACCAGTACCCCCGAAACCATGGCATACAGTAACCATGGATTTTGTTACAGAACTTCCTCGGGTACAGGGTTACGACACTATTTGGGTGGTGGTGGTGGACTCCTTCTTAAAGATGGCACGCTTCATCCCCTGTAAGGGTATTCCCTCCGCTTCCGTCCTGGCCACCTTGTTCTTTGATTCTGTCTTCTGTCTCTTTGGGTTGCCCTCTGTCCTTATATCTGATCGGGGTTCTCAATTCACTTCTCGCTTCTGGCGCGCTCTGACCAGATTAATGGGTATTGATGTCCGGTTCTCTTCGGCCTACCACCCGGAGACGTGTGGTCAGACCGAAAGGACGAACCAGACCATGGAGCAATATCTCCGCTGTTTGATCCTGCAGCAGCAGTGCTCTTGGTTGCGTGCCCTCCGACACGCTGAATTCGCCTACAACAATGCGGTTCATGCATCCACTGGGTTCTCCCCCTTCTATGTCCTCTATGGCCAACATCCCCGCACGCTGCCGGTCCCTGACCTCGCGGCCTCCACCAATCCGGCCACTAGTGCCTGTCTTAGGGATCTGTCCTCTATCCACGCCCAGACTGCATTACATCTCCGTGAGGCCCAGTCTTCCATGAAGGTCCAGGCAGATAAGAAGCGGCTGTTGGCCCCGGCTTTCTCGGTGGGTTCCCTTGTGTGGCTTTCTACCCGTCACTTGAGGTTCGTGGGTTGCAGGAAACTTTTGCCCTGTTTTGTGGGTCCCTTTGTGGTGTCCTGGGTAATCAACCCTGTCACGTACCGCCTGATTCTCCCGGGGTCTTGGAAGGTCCACCCTGTGTTTCACGTCTCCCTTCTCAAACCATGTACGGCCCCTTCCCGCTTGCGCGCCTCTGCTGCCCCGGTGTCGTTGGCATCCCCGGACGAGTACGAGGTGTCCTCCATCCTGGGCTCCCGGGTCTGCAGGGGGCGCTTGCAATATCTGGTTGATTGGGTTGGTTATGGCCCGGAGGAGCGCTCTTGGGTCCCTGCCATTGATGTCCACGCTCCCCGGTTGGTGGCTCGCTTCCACCGGGATCACCCTTCCTGCCCACGGGGTCGTGGGCCTTGGGGGGGGGTTCTGTCACGATCTCTTCCACGCACACACCAATACATCATGTGGTCCCCAAGGCGCTCCCCCACCCCCCGTCTCACTCTTCCCTTTCTCCCTCTCTTCTCCGGGACTCACGTGGACTCTCACACACTTTGCGAGTGCGCCCGCGCCTGGTCCGTAACAGAACTGCTGTCAGGCTACGGCCGTTTCTTCATTGGCAATTACCTTGGCACCTAGGATCGCGAAGGACTAGCATTGAGCTTCCGCGTCGCGGGACTGTAAGGTCACGTGACGCACTTGCCCGATCACGTGACTCAGCCGCGCATCACGTGATCAGAAGCGCGAGTACTTAAACACGGAAACCCAGGTACTCGTTGCTTCACAGCTGTGCTCTGCATCCTGTTTGGCGTTACGTACCTTTTGGATCACTGACTGCTCACGGAATCAACCTGGCCTGCTCTACTGGACTCTTCTTGGATCTACCCCTTTGGATTTGTTTGCATAGTGATATCCGGCTCTTGACCACGGACTGTTATTGGATTGCCTCCTGGATCCCCCTCTTGCACCTTGGCTCTTTGGACTTTTTGTCTCATAGCTCCACAGTTCCTGCTAACAGGCGAACAACTGAGGACTACTCCTCTTGGGGTACTTCAGTCCACGTGGGTCCCGGACCTCTCCACTAGGTTCACTACCTCTTCCTTGACCCTGATTGGTAAGACCTTTCCGTTTTTCCTAAACACTGTGGTTACTGTTTATTGCTTGGTACTTAATCCGCATTTTCTTGCAGCAGCGTGGGGTCCCAGAGGTTCGCGGTCCCGGACTTGAACATCTTCACCTGTGGCCTCAACGGCTGCACAGAGAGTGGCTTTAGGTTCTCTCTGTGCGGCATTTGGGGACGGAGGCCTCTTCTGCCTACACGACACTCAAGTCACAACAATACACAACAAATAGGATTAAGAGAATGATGCTCAACAATCCACAATCTTTGAATTTTTAAGCTTCATGCTACAACTGCCAAGAACAAAGACAATACATTATGTGACCTATAGTGATTTCTCAAGGGCATTTGATACAGTATCTAGAAAATGTCTCCTACATAAGCTACAAAAAGCGAAATAGGATCAAATATGGTGTTTGTGTGTTAATTTACTCCAACAAATACAACAGTAATAATCACATTAGATGAAAGAGATAACTTTATGAAACGGATAGCTACACACCAAGGACTTTAACAAGGCTGCGTGTTTGCTCCTTATTTGTTTAATTTGTATAGGATGGACATAGACACATATCTAGACAGGGGTCTGCATTCCCTCCAAAATTGAGTAAAACACAATCAATGGACCGCAAATATGCAGACGATCTGGTCCTTTTTGATCAGACCCAGATTGGACTGCAGAGATCATGAAATGAACGCCGAAATGTTGCTAGTGACAATCACTTAATAAATAATCATGAAAAATCAAGCATGATGTTTTCTAATTGCAGTCAAAATAAAAATACAAACCTATAGTCCTGGAAACAAACAATGGAATGGATGGAAGAGAATCATAGAAAAAAGGGGAAACACGTGAATGTGATGGGCTCTGTTCTAAGAGGAGTTGATTACAGGATAGGTGGTTTTTATTTGAATTACAGTTCAAACCCTGTTTATACAGATGTTCATTCCATGCACCTCGAAGTTTTCCATGAGTGAATTGGCAAGCAACTTTCAATTATATGAGCTAAATTCCGGACGTAGATATCCAAGTCTTCCTAGGAGTTGTACTAGTGCCCCGATTAAAATAGAACTTGGCCTGACTTCTATGAATACAACAAAAAAATATGAAGAGCATTACATTATCTAAAAATAACCAAAATAAGAAATTATAATATCAATGGACTCCCAGGAGAAACCATAAATATAACATTAAATAATGTTCTTACATTGTTTGCTAAACAAATTGAAATATTACTCAAGGAAATTGAATTTAGATATGATGAAGACGTTCCACTCCATGTCAATCAAAAGTATTTAAAAGATAAAGCCAAATTATAGGACTGGAATTATAATATAAATTTCAATAATATTGTAGAAATGTCCCCAAATTAGGAAACTTGATCAAATATATCAAATGGTTCCCTATTAGAGAGTATAAGAGAACATACGTAATGTTTAGCCTTAACTTGCTGGAAACCTTTCAAGTTATAGGTCTTTAGGTTAAGCTGAATAAATCAGCAAGCTTCTGTTGATTTTGCAGAGATACTGATAACATGGAAACATTAGGACACATGTCTCTGCAATGTTCCGCTACAATCTCGAGACAGATTAGAATGTTTGCGAAATTAGTCTAAAAAAGCAAATGTTTGTCTAATTAAGCTTTTTGGTCATGCTATATATGGTGCGGAGTCATATGAGGCTTGTTCTAGCAATATGTAATTTCTGTTAGCTCATTTTCCCTATGTTTAAAACTGACATGAATAAAAATGGTTAATGTCTGGATTTAATTGTAGAACATGGGAGGTTTGCTCTTGTTCCTTATGATTGGTGTAAGATATACGGTACACCGCTCATAATATAGATGCAATGTTTTAGAGGACTTGTTCTTTTAATGTGCAATGTGTGAGGAGCAAGGAATGAGACACGGACACAGAGTTTACAATTGTGGCAAACGTTTATTTAAATGATAAAGGGGTTGGAAAATGCCTCAGTACCCCTAATTTAGAAGGTATTTCCCTACTTCAACCAAAACTAATGGGTCAGTCCTTTGTCAAGATTTCCAAAGCAAAATGTATGTCCTGTGTCCAAAATCCTATTCTGGCCCTCACACTCTAAAGCTAACTCTAAATTGTGAAGGATATTGTCTCTGATTCTCAAAGTGCACAAATGTTCAGATCCAACACAAACGGGTAAATCCAACTAAAAAGTTCCAAGTGGACAATGTTTACAGTTCCAGGGAATGGCTTCCTTCGTCCAGATTCCTTTTAGGAAAATGAAAAGTTCCAACAAAGAATAATTCAAGTTTCCTCGTAACCCGAAGAGGATAACTCTCTCCTCTTGGTGGGTTCACAGTTCTCATGGAAACAGCTGCCTTGACCCATATTTCCCTGTACATTCAAAATCCTTAGGGCATGTGTTTTCCTTGGGATTCTCTTATCACTGTGTTACAATGTGGGTGTGAGTCCCAGACATGCAGATCACCTGGTATCCTGCCAGGCTCTTTTCCACCTTTACAACCATTCACAATCTCAAGGTGCATGATCTTCCTTGACATTCTTTTCATCCTGTAGTTTATTACTAACACTTGACTTCACACTTGACTTTGCCTGGTATTCTCTACTGCAGGTCTTATACTCAATCTCCTTCACTTTCTTACATACTCTTGGCTTTGCCTGGTATACTTTCCTGCCAGGACTTGCAAGCGGTTACGTTTGCTTTTATCTACAAAAAGATATTTCCCCAATGTTGACTTATCGGCACTTGTTTAGCAAAGTCTGTTTGAATATTTGTTCCTTCATTCATGCACTGGGTTGTTGACCCTTTCTCAAGACCATTCAGAGTTTATTTTGGAATATGGGTTCAGCGGCTCGTTTATGTCAGGATTCACAAATAAGTTACTCTTCACATGCTTCCCTTTTCCTTTCTCGTATTCCTTTCATGAACACTTTCAGGGAACCCCGGTAACCCTTAAGTCTTCCCTGTGCTTATAGGGTACTTCCAGTGTCTTTCGCATTTCTCTGCTTCTACTCCTTTCAATCTACTGGCTCGGCTTGCGCCCTGTTAGCCGCTGTGTCATCGACGTGTCCTTCTCTACTGTGCATGGTTCCCGCTGCCTCACACTTCCATGCGGCGGGTTTCCTGCACTCTGGTTCCTCTTCACACTGTCTGCATTCGCCTTCACACTGTCTGCATTCGCATACACGCTTCTTCCCACTGCATGCTTTCCTTCAGCATTCTGACCAGTGTCAGCAAAAGAAGTGGTACAATGCAGCCTCTGCAGCACTCTCTCGATCAACTGTTGCAAATTGAAACTTTCCAGCATGACTGACTGACTTACAAAGACTAGACCGCTGTGTTGGTTTACCAGTCTTAGTCATCGTCCTTGCTCTGTCCCTCTTTCTTGTCTCAGTTGTTGTCATGTTGTACCTTCTATGATATTGAGGAAGCTGATGTTGGAACCTATTGCGAGTAATCGTCATTGCTCCCAGAGGACAGTCATTGTAGGCAAGTCTAGCCACATAATAACACTCCACTTACCATTTTTACTTTACCCTTGATGCACAGTACTGTGCATCAAGGGTACAGCAAACATGATAAGTGTTATTACATGGCTAGACTGTCCTACATTAGGGGTGCCGGTCTGCGTATACTTCCTTATTGTGCCATGGCATTTTTTACTTGGCATCAAGGGTGATGCAAACATGAGATTTTATTACCTGCCTAGACAGGCCTACATTGAATGTAGGTCAGTCTATCCATGTAATAACACTTATCATGTTTGCATTATCCTTCATGGCAAATAAAAAATGCCATGCCACATTAAGAAACCTTATGCAGACTGGCAACTTTCTTAATGTGGCATTAAAAGCAAAAATGAGGAGTATTATTAGATGGTGGCTAGCTTGGTCTGTAGTGTCCATGTGCATTGGATTACATTGGTGGCTCCAGTCTAGCCATATACTATTTTTGTGTCATGGCATTTTTGTACTTTGAATCAAGGGTAAAAGCAAACATACGTGTGATTACTTGGTACACTGGCCTTTCTTGGTATAGCCAGTCTGAATATATTTTCTTACTGGGAGTCTTTATATGGTACCACTGGCATATATTGGTGCAGCATGCATGAACATGTATGGGCACAGCCAGCATGAACATATATGGTGTGGGCAAAAATGGAAATGCATACTAAAATTATCCTGTGCACTGTTGTTAACTTATATCTATTGGATTATGTCATGCGCTACCATAAAAATGTGGATTGCGAACTGTGTGGCTTTTTATACAATTTTTCACCAGTGCTGTAAAGTGCAACATTTTAACCCATTATTTAAAGGAAGGTGGAGAGAATATAAAAAGTAGTAGAGAGAGGAGGAAAAGAAGTATGGAGTGTAGGGGGAAATAAGGGGTATGGTGAGATCAGAACATGGACAGAGGTGTTAAATAAAGGAACAGTGGAGAAAGAGAGGAGAGGGAGATCAGTGAGATTCAGGGGGAGGAGTGTGGAGATAGAAAGAGAGCATGGGAGAGAGAAAATTGTGTGGCGAGATCTTGGAGACCGAGAGAGGAAGAATCAGAAGATCAGGAACTGTTATGAAGTCTCAGACGGAGTTGGTTAGAAAAGGTCACAGTCTTAGAAGTAGCTGCAGACAAGACAGAACAGGTTACCAAATCGATTGCTGTAACATATGGGAGATTTTATCAGGAAGTAAGGTTGCCTAGTGCAGGGTGGAGGAAACACAGAGGTCAGGTGAAGACATAGGAATCCTCAGTGTGGCCATCAAAAATGTTTCTGGAACCTTTGAAACTTCCAATGTGGTTCTTGGATTTTGTATCTGTGACAGCTATGGAGTTTAAAATTGCCTCCTACCAATTGTCCCATGACCCTGCACCACGTCACACTACTCAATACCAAACAGAGGGACACAGATGGATACAACAGGATACACAGCCACCAATGTCAGGAAGTATTAACAAGTTAGTATATTAACATATAACAATGTTACAGGGTCAAACGTTTTCAAATGAAAGTGAGTCAGCTTGTAAAATAAATGAGTTACCTTGCAAGACTGTGGATGTGGCTTCAAGCAAATCAGGTTCCCTTCCACTGTAAGCGTGCTGAGCTTGCTACACAGACCCAGGTACTGAATCTGAGTGATGTCATCAATGTTGTTGCCTTCCAGATCCAAGATCTCCAGATGATCCAGCATGCTCACTTGGCTCAAGTCAGAAAGATTGTTATAAGCCAAATAGAGTTCCTAAAGACAAGCAAACAGAACCAATTTGCTAGTTTTAGCCCAAGGATAAGGTGTGTATTAATAATTGATTTACTTCTATTTAACCATCATGCTGTTGACAAACTAGAGGCAGGCGTGAATAGGAGCACTGGCTTCATGCAGGCAAAGATATGTAGCTTTCTAACTTAATCTACAAATGTTCCAATATACATTTACAAAAAGGCCCAAATAATAATAATCTTTATTGTGATTAGTAAGAACTTTACACAAAATACATACTTAATAATCACAATTCTATATAAAACACAATAATAAAATCCATACTTAAAACCATTAAAATAATCCAAACAGGAATAAAAAAAGAACATCACATGTATCATTTGTTCACTACTTCATTATTGATCACGTCATCAAGTGATTTCACAACATTCATACACTTCTTTCAAACGGTGCGTCCTTAATAAAGGGGAATATCTTAAGGCAACCTGCCTCAAGTTACTAATTAGTTATCTTTAAGCTTGTTAATCAAGAGTTTTTAAACATAATCACTACCAGGAGGGGCAGTTCATGTAACCCTGATAGCACCCACAATAGACCACATTCCTGTCATATCCAATATGTCTATGTTACAACTTCCCATATTAAAAGTACACATGCAACCTAATGTCATCCTAGACTAGCATTGGATGTATCCTTTCCCATACACGTAAAAGTGCAATTTGTAATTTTAGGGAATCTGAATTCAGATACCTATCCCAAAATGAATCCGTAAGGATGACATCATAGCTGTGGACCAATGAGCCGTATTTGGTCATATATATGCTACCCAATTTCGGACACTGTGTAATTAAGTGTCTGGCTGTTTCTGGATGTAGTTGGAGGGCACATATACGACAAAATCTGTCCTCAGTCTGCAGTCCCTGGTGGCGACCCAAGATAGTACGCAAAGGTAATTGGTTAACACAGCTTTAGGAGAAAGGTTCTTAATTTAGGGTCAGGGCAGAGTAGCAGATAGGGTTGCATTTTGCGATAACGATGAGCCACATGAGATACAGTGTCATAACTCTTCAAAGTACTCAAGTGAAGGTAATTCTTACATCAGTCCCAACTCCACCTTTTTCTTGAAAGATTTCCTTAAATGAGTAAAAGGTGTCTCTAAACTGGAAATATGTGTCCAACCAATCTTTTTGAAGTACTCTTCATTCAAGATTTGGTAGTTTAGTCCTGTATGTAGTTTTTCCGCGCTAATATTGTGCCCCACGATCGTTAGAAGCTCACATGCTGGGTTGGTACGTGATTTTAAATAAAGACAACCTCTAGCCCGGTTTGCCATACCACTCAGTGAGGTGAGTCCTAGCTCCAGGCGTAAATACTCCATGGAGCAAGAAGGACTCAAGTGTAGCGTGGTATGCCAAAATCCAGGACATCAAGCCAAGAGAAGTCTTGCATGGCCAGAGTGTCTAGGTATCTGGTCAATTCATCGAACACCAAAGCATCTAATAGCAAACCATCGAATTATATGCAACGAAATTCCATTCCATCGAATAGCCATTTTGTTGTATATAATTTGATGGATCCATCAAAATTGGTGGGGTTAGGGTTGGGGCTAGGGTTAGATTAAGGGTTACATTAGGGTTAGGGTTGGGGCTAGGGTTAGCTTAAGGGTTACATTAGGGTTAGGGTTGGGGCTAGGGTTAGATTAGGGTTAGGGTTGGGGCTAGGGTTGGGGCTAGGGTTAGATTAAGGGTTACATTAGGGTTAGGGTTGGGGCTAGGGTTATAGTTGGGGCTAGGGATAGCAGTGGGTTGGGGCTAGGGTTAGATTAAGGGTTACATTAGGGTTAGGGCTAGGGTTAGATTAAGGGTTACATTAGGGTTAGGGTTGTGGCTAGGGTTAGGGTTGGGGCTAGAGTTAGATTAAGGGTTACATTAGGGTTAGCGTTGGGGCTAGGGTTAGGGTTGGGGCTAGGGTTAGATTAAGGTTTACGTTAGGATTGGGGCTAGGGTTAGAGTAAGGGTTACGTTACGGTTAGAGTTGGGGGGTAGGCATGGGGGTTGGGAGGGTTCAGGGGAATCCCCCCCCCCAAATATACAAAAAAAATAAAAAAGTTACAAGGAGCTGGCCAGTACCGAAATTGCAGCACTGGACAGCTCCATGTAACGTTTTAAAGTTACAAAAGGATTGAAATGCTATCTTTTACATGTAAAAGTGCATTTCCATTGAAACCAGTCCATTTATATTTTCGATGGACTGGTTTAGATGGAAAGACACTTTTCCATGTTAAAGATAGAGTGTTGATGCTTTGACATACGATGTATTTTTTTTTAGATGCTTTGGTATGGCGTTCCTTTTTTTTCGACGGAATGACTATAAACCGAGCGTCTAAGCCATATAGTATGGCTGGGACAAAGCATTGCTTATATAGCAACAATATCCCAGTTAGCGAGGAGAAACCCGCATGTTCCTTTGCAAATTTACATGCTTGTAGGGCCACCATTTTAGCCCTACGGATTTTCTTAGTTTTAATGACCTCATAATGGCCACCTGTACCAAAATTCAACCCAAGATATGGGTAAGAATCGGTATAGTCAATGGTACCAAATGCGGTGTTCTTCTGGGTAAGGTATACTTTTTGCCTAGTGATCAGCATTAGATTAGTTTTTTCAAGACTAATAGTCAATCCGAGTTCTTCAGCGTATATATGTAACTCGTTGAGCATAGTCTTCATACCTGTGAACGTACGGTCAAAGAGGACTAAGTCGTCCGCATAAAGGATACCTACAATGGGGTAATCGCCAAGCTTAGGGGGACATTTTGCCACTTTTAGCATACAGGGAAGTAGATCTGCGATGTAGAAGTTGTAGAGAATCGGTGCCGCTACACAACCCTGCTTCACCCCTTTACTGACAGCAATTGAGTCTTTAACATTTCCCTTCTGGTTCAGCCTTACTCCAGTAGTAGAGTTGGTATGCAGTAAATAAAGGATGCGAATGATCCAGTCAGGGCAATTTAGGGAACAAAGTTTATTCCATAAAATGTCTCTGGTTCACCTGATGAAATGCACTCTTAAAGTTGATAAACGCGACATATAAAGTTGCCTTTACTGCTACATGTAGAGTATATCAGTTGGTCAAGGACCCTGATGTTATGGGTCGTTCCCGATCCTGGCCGGAACCAAGTTTGAACTGGGTGTAATATGTTGTTACGTAGTGACCAAATTCTTTTAACACAAGTGATGTAAAAATCTTGCCTGTACTATCTAACATTGATATTAAGCGATAGTTGTTTATCTGGGTACGATTACCCTTTTTATATACTGGAAGTAAAACAGATTGACGCCAAGAGGAGGGTATGGTTTTAAATCTGCAAACTCTGGAGAATAGGATCAGTAGCAATTGAGCCCAATTCCCGGGGTCAGATTTGAGCGCTATGCTGGCCAAGCCATTTGGTCCTGGCGTTCTTGACCCCTTGAGCTTGGTAATGGCATTGTATAATATCTGATGACTCAATGGGACGAGCCAAGCTCCCTGGAATTCTGGTTTATTCTTAGAACATGCTAGTGAAAAGAATTTGTCTGTTACAAAATCAGTCCAGATTGTACCCGAAATGGGTTTCAAGATCATGGCCTGCCTGTCACCTTTTGCAAACGCCAAAGTTCTCCAAATGGCACAACTGTCCCTTGAAATAAGGATACTGACAAATCGTTGCCACACTGTTTTACTTAACATCAGACGATAATGTCTTAACCAAGTTCTGAATTCCGTCTTAATTTGTCTTATTTCCGTTTGCTTTTGAGCAAGATTATCCTGTAAATGGCCCAATGCTGTTAAAGATCATATAGCCCGCCTCATTTTACGTTTTGTGTCTTGAATATTGATGTCGGAAAGGTTTGTGGTCTTGGTTGTGCCGGCAACTGCCAAGACTGGTGTAACTTGGCCCACTGAGTAGGCCTGTTTACGGATCCAGTGCTCAAGGGATTCCGGGTCCATGTCTTTGAAAAAGGCTCGATCCACCTTATCCCCAGGAAAGAGCGACGCATTCATCCTACTAATTTTCTTTTGACTCCAAGAGATTATATTTCCTCCATGATTTATATTGAGTCCCTTACACATACGGTCGTTTTCCTGAATGTCCAAATATTCTGTTTCCAGTATAAGTATCGAATGATCACTAAAATCATCCGGGATGATTTGGAGTGGTGACACTTTCCAAAAGCTTGTGATTCCCAGCCATGTAGTCCAGAGTTGCTTTCTTGGTGGCCATTTTCCATGTTAATGTGCCCAGTCTATCACTGGTGGCATGCCCGTTCAATAGCGTAAAGCCCCAGTCTTCCAATAAGTCCAACCATAGTCTTTCCTTAGTGTTGGATCTATTCTGGACATACTGCTGTACTCACTCACATTCCGGTAAGTGTGAAGTCCTGCGCGATCTACCCATCTGGCGTTCCAGTCTCCGCATAGAAGGGCCGGGCTGTTTAATGAGTCTGTGGACCAGTTGGTTAGTATTGTCTCTAACTGCTCAAATAGACTATTGCTAGCCTCAGTGTTAGGAGGGTCATATATGTTTATCAACAGAAGCCTCCTGGCTGGTAAGATCTTGGTCGACAAAGCAATTTCTACTGCTAAAATGTTGCCACCAAGAGGGCCTAATACAATTGGTTTAGGACTGTATTGGTTTCTAATGCCTATCATAGGGCCATGCAAAGGACACTCCCGGTCTTTCTTAACCACAGGGGTCTGAAAAATGGAGTAGCCATCCAAGGCAAAATCAAAAGAAACCCAAGTTTCTTGTTATGCAAAACAATCACTAGTGGCCCAAAATTATAAAGTTTATTGTAAGTTACTCAGTGTAGTGACTACTGTACTCCTAGTTGATAGTCACCTTTCCTCCAAAATATTGGGGATATCCTTCTTAAGGGCATGAAACCAGAGCCTTTATACACAGCAAACCCCTAATTATGTCACATATCGTCAGTCCTTTTCCATCCTCCCAGGCCCACCTTACGTTATCCTAAGTGCTGCAGGGATGTAGGATGGGAGCATGGAGGAACGGGGACTTCATTACAGACAGTAGTTACTGCAATGAGAAACCTTTACATACTCCTACAACCCATCGTCTTTTCTCCACATTTTCAGAAAGGTGCCAAAGCAAACAGACCCAGAGGGAAGTGGGTGCTATATCCTAATTTAGCCAAAAAGGTTATCCAAGTCCACCAAACTAAACTAGCATGAGCTCTTGAGCTTGCATCCATACAGTAATACCTGTAACAGGAGAAAGGTGAGGCACACGTGCACGATGTACAGATGCCTTTAAAAGGGTACATGCTTCTGGAATGCTACAAAAGGTCAGAACTGCATGAGCAGGAGAACCTCAGGAGGCTGAGGTTTTTGCACGTGTTAACACTTAATGAACATCACAATCCACTTGGCTATGGAATTCTTGGTAAACTGCTTCCCTGGTTGTGCCCCTCAATAAGTGCCAAACATCTAATCCGAAGTAGGTAATGTCTTTGTTCTATCAAGATAAAGCTTAAGAGACGTGTGAATGTCTAGTTTATGCAAAACCCTCCTTGCCTCAGCCTAGAAATTTGGGGAAAAGGGGGAGTTAACAAATGTCCTGGTTCCTGTGGATCGCAGTTTTGGATGAGACTGAGAATCGCCCTGTCCTTATTAAATATAAATGGTTGAAACACAGACAGCGCTTGGAGTTTGCTCAAGTGGTGGGCTGAAGAAACGGCAATGTGCAAAACCATCTTGCAAAAGACCAACTGAAGAGCAACATATCAATGAGCTTAAAGGGTTTATAGACTGAGGTCTGCCTGAGGATAGGGTTTCTTAAGCGCGGTAAACAGCTGGAGGACTCCATCCAGTTATCTCTCTTCATAACCAGATTAGGGTGGCACAATAAATACTTATCAGGCAAACTGTGTTCAGTGCCAAGTTCTGCAAAGTAAGATCTGCATCAGTTACCTTGAACACTCAATCTTATGTGATGAATCAGCAATGTTTCCTGTGAAAAGCCAGAGGGTGGTTCACTGCCCGAACCCCGGGGTCCCTTACTCAGGTGGCCAGGGCACAGCCATCGCCTTTGGATCCAGGCCCTGGGGGAGGACAAGTGCGGGAGGATCAACTGGGTGAGGTGTCCTCAGGGTGTGGAGGAGAGACACCTGATTGCGAGACGCAGTGTCCCCCATTTGCCAATACCCCTATCCAATCCTATTTTTTAGGATATTCCGACTTCCCAAATCCTCCCCTTTCCTACACAAACACTGAGCTGAGGAAGAGGAGGTCTAAGGCTGAAAGGATTAGTACCCATGTAATATACTGGACTTGTCCCTCTAATGAGATCAGGCAAGGTCAGGCACTGGACTTTAATCTCGCACCCCTAATACCTGTTAACTCTCCCCACATGGTTAAAAGGTGGAACACGGGGGAGACACTGAGAAAGGCGGTGCACGAGAAGGAGCAGTTCCTCCAGGGTGTAATGGTGAACAAGGCGGAGGAGAGCGACAAACCAAGGGGTTGAACCATAGGGGCAGGAAGCCAGAGACCCCCCGGCGAGAGATTGTTATTTCTGAAAGGCTGTGATGATTGTGCACGACAGCTCAGCTGGAAGGGAGAAAGTCTTCTGAGTGCTACAAGGTTATCAGCCACCCTCTTGGGTGAACGGCAGAGTTGGGGAGGCGCAGAAGCTGCAGTGGTAATAACCTTGACTCCTACATCAAAGGCATGAAAGACGGAAAGCATCTTAACACGACCGGTGAGTTGAAGGAAGCAAAGAAAGCCCAGTCTGTGTTTAATTGAAATGCTTGCGACAGTATCCGAGGGAGGAAGGTTACATGAGCGCCGATACGCTGCAAGAGAAAGTAAATCCATTGTTAAGAATTTGAATACGAAATACAAAGTAGCCGAGTGGTCCAGCGAAGTGAGATTGTCCAATCGAAAGTCTCTGTGAAATGTTTTAAAGCTCACTCAGATTCAGTACCTGGGGCTGCAGCGTGAAGTGAGAGGAAGAAAGTAACCACAAAACCGCATGAAAGAAAGGTATGAAAGACTTCATCTAGGAGCAATCGATATATGATATATGATATGACATGATATATGATATGGCATTTATAACAGGCCTGTACAAAAGTGGGTCTAGGTGCAACAAGACAAGGAGTGGGAAACAGAGAGAGGAAAAAACAACGATCTTACCAGGCCTTGTGTCATTCAGATTGCACAAGCACAGGGAGCGGGCAGAGGGGTGAAGTGCTAAAGGGGGAGAGGGGATGGAGAGGAGTGCAAAAGGGAGGGGATAGGGAGAAGTTCAGGTAACAGAGTGCAGCCAACGGGGGGCTAAGGTGCAGACAGTGGGTGGCAAATAAGTGCAGAGAGTGGGTGGACTGTAGGGTTATAGATACAGACCACAAGTGCTCGGGTGGGGCCAAGAGGCAGTGCGAGGTGCAGCTGGACAGGCAGGACCTGGACCAAATTTCAGAGGGTGGCCAAGTACGTGGAACAGCAGCGTCATCAGCAGGGGAGAAGAAGAGAGAAAACGGAAGCAAAGAGGAAGGCATTGAGTTGCTTCCGGAAACGAAGATGGTTCTGCTCAAGCTTTATAGAGGCAGCAAAGCTGTTCCAGAGGGAGGCCCCAGCCGAAGAAAGATCTGCCCCTGTGAGAAACCTGGAGGTATTCTCCGAAGCGGACCTCGAGAAACCCTTATTCAGGTGGCTACGGAAGAGCTGACATGCTCAGATCCCAACCTGGGGGCAAAAGAGCGAGAAGAGATCACCTGGATGGAGGAATTAGGGATTGTGCTTGAGGAAGTGCTCCAGGTGAGATGTGGTATTATACCGAAGGGGAAGGTGAGAACAACGGAATCCAGGAGGCTTTTGTAGGCTGTACCACATCTGCCTCCCTTCCTCACATCGCATCTCTTGCCCAAATCCAACAAATCCCCTAGGATCTCGAACCTTGTACATTCAGAAACTATCCGAATACTCCCAGTCATTCTCTTTTCCGCCCCTCGGATTATTTCTTGCACTCCTAATATGCCCAGACAAAACACTACCATTCCCACAGTTCCACCTGGTCATTCTATGATGATAATCCCGGTCAATCCCATTTGTTTCACAAACCCTACCAATATTACCCTTCTGAATTTACCAAACCCCCTAGGATGAAGAATATAATTTCTCATGGCACCCCACCCTTTTCCTACACGAAAGATAATGGACTAACACTAAAGCCGTTTACCTGACATGTCCCAACCCAAGGGGCAGGCAAAGTCAAACAATTGATCGGAACCACTCACATCTGACAGCCCTTTCCTTTCCCCACAGGGATAAAAGGTGGAGCACGAGAGCACAATACGAGCAAGACAGAGCGCATGTCGAGACAGCTATCCAAACACAGCAGTTCAAGAGGAGCAGAAGGGCAGTGAATAGCAAAAGGTTGACAAGGAGAGAAGCGACCTTGCCCTTTCCGACCCAGACCCGCGAGACCTACGTAGAAGGAATCGTAAGACAGCGAACAATAGCCCAAGTGTGTTGCAGCAGATGTCAACGGAGCATGCCTACACCGATAAGCAGGACAGAGGGAGATGCCTGCTACCGTGCTACCGGCCTTGACTCCAGATACAAGTAAAGCCAAGCGGTTCATAACAGCTGGTGAGTTGAGGAGAGAACCGATAAGAAACCGAACTGTGTTCAATGAAAGTGGCAAAGTGGCATATTGAGGAAAGTTCAAAGAACTATAAAATTGTCAAGGGAAGACCAGCTGCAGAGGGGTCCGGAACCATGTGGGTGCTCACTCGAGAAACTCTGGTTGATCCCGTGTTCAATGAAACTACTGATACCAGAATGCGTAGGGGAGCCGCAAGGAAAAGGTCAAAGTGGTCATACGGAGGTCTAGCAAAATCCCTGTACAGTCGAAAGTCCTTGACCGACACACCAGTGAGAATGTAAGGGAAGTGAATCCCACATCAGAAGAAAGTAAAAGGAATTGTGAAATGGCATAGTTGAACCAGACGCAGGGATGCCAATAAAGAGGGGCAAAGTCTAAAGTCCCAGGGAACAGTGCGTTGACAAAAGTAAACCCGACAGAGGGATGTCTACGATGAACTGTTTAAAAAGACATTACGATTTTTGAGTGCCAAAAGAGAAATTGATTTGTGAAAAACCGTAGTGAACCCAAAGGAGAAAGGCAAACAGTCAAGAAAGGTCTGAGCCTGGAAGAAGGGAACCCAGTGGTGAAGGCATTACCCAACGGACATTTGAAAGGAACTATTTGTTTGTTATAAGAAAGCTAGGGAAAAGGAACCCAAGCTTCCTGATGAGTTGAGATGAACCATGAACTGTGGTAAAGATGGCTATGTGAACACGAATGAGGGATGCTAAAGGGAAAGCCAATGAGAGTGAATCCTGCATTGTGATATAGTTAACTGTATATTTGGCAAACGTGAACCCAGTTTGAGGGATGCCTGCGAGTTGGGGCGAGTAGTAATACACCCGTGAACACTGTGTAGACAAGAGTGAACCTGGCCGAGGGTTGTCTGCAGTGGGAAGTTGCAAGCTGCATTTGAGAGGCCGTAATGAACCCAACGGAGGGAGGTCCAAGTTGCAAGAACGTTCCGAGCCCGACGGAGGGAGATCCAAAGGGCGAAGAGCAATCGCCCAATGTACAAGAACTGAGAAGGAGCTTTTTGTTTGTTTGTTGTTTTGATCGGTCAGGCCTTCTTAGGCAAGAGACTTTGCAGAGAAGAGACTTGACTCCCGAAGGTTCTGAAATGGTTGAACAGAAATTGTGAGCCTCGTACTGGAGAGGCCCAGGAGTGTGCTGTGCCCAGAAGTCCCGCCTTATCCCGTGCTTAGAAACGTGGGGAAGAGAGACCCAGCCAAACCATCTTGAGTTATCATTTTGTGAACACCTTTCTTTTCTGGTGAACATTATCCCACACTCTTTTGTATAGTATAGGCCCTTTTTATTTGAAAACACGTCACTAGGACTGACTTATTATTTGATGGTTGTAGCTTGCTCACATCCTAGATTTAGGTTTAGATTAGGCGTTTATCTCACCCAGTATAAAGTTCAATAAACACCCTTGAACAGTGATTACTTGTATCTGTCTTTACTGTTGACACCATGAGTTCCTTACCACCCAACTCTCTGCTCGGAAAAGAGAGATGAGGTGGATGAGCGGAGAGCTCGAGAAGGGAGATACTTAGGAAGAGAGAGTTGGCGGTAGTGTGGACCCAGGCCCCAGAAGGCCTTGTGGACAATGCAGAGGGTCATGAACTTGATCCTTGCCGCCACTGAGAGCCAATGAAGAGATTTCAGAGCTGGAGAGATACTATCCCTGGGCTTGAGGCCAAGGACAAGTCTAGCAGTCCTGTTCTGGATAACTTGTAGAGGACAGAGAGTCGAGGCAGGAAGATTTAGGAAGAGGCTATTGCAGTAGTGCAGTCAAGACTTGAGAGGACAAGAGCTCTGAAGACAGTGAGCTTCCGGGGGAAAGTGAGGAAGAGAAGAATACCTCTGAGGAGGTGCAGCTGATAGTTTGACTTCTTAGAGATGTCAGAAATGTGAGGAGAGAAGGAGAGGGTGGAGTCAAAGATGACCCTAAGGTTCTTAGCCTCACAGGTAGGAGCAGGAAGAGGACCCAGAGTGGGTGGCCAGAGAGAGAAAAGGAGGGGGCTGGTTTTCCGATGAGGAGGATCTCTGTCTTACTGGCATTGAGGCAGAGATCATTAGCGGCACACCATTCCCAAATTGCAGACAGTTAGCAATGAGAGAAGGAGTATAGGCGGCCCAGGGGAACCTGAAAGAGAGCTAGGTGTCATCCACATAATATTGAAAGTTGGAGAAGAGAACAGCTATGCGGTGGGTGAGTGGAGCCAAGTATTGGTTGAATAGCCAGGGATAGAGGTTAGACCCCTGGGGAACACCACACAGAGAGAGAGCTAGAAGAGAAGAAGGACCCCAGTTGGATCAGAGAGGTTCAGTCAGTGAGAAAGGAGGTCAGCCAGGCCAGCGCCTGATCAGTTATGCAAGGGTTATCACAGAGGCGCTTGAGCAGGATGGCATGGTTGACTGTGTCAAAAGCAGAAGATAGATAAAGGAGAACGAGGACAGAAGGAAGGTTAGAGTCAAGGTTGGAGAGCAGGTCTTCACAAATGTTCAGGAAAGCAGTTTCCGTGCTTCTGGCCACCCTGAAGCCAGACTGATGGTCATGGAGACAACCCACAGATTCAGTTCAGTGTGAAGGTTTAGCTGGGAGATGGCCAGCTTTTCCAAGAGTTTTCCCAGGAAAGGAGTGATAGAAGCTGGTCAATAGTTAGCCAGAGAGGAAGAATCGGCTGAGGGCTTCTCGAGGAGGGGCTGCACGAGGGAGTGCTTCATGGGGCAGGGGAAATTTCCAGTGGCAAAAGAGTGATTGCAGCAATCAGCCAGGGCCAGAGCAAGAGTGTCGATGTGGTCCTTGAGGGCTTCGGAAGAACAGGGAAGAACCATAGATTGGACTTGTATAGAAACATTGTCTGCGGTGAACAGGCGAAAGGAAGAGAAGGTAGGAGGATAGGAGACCACAGGTGGGCCAGGTGTGACTGAGGAGGAGGAGGAAGAAGAGAGGGTGGACAGGATGTCGTAAGTTTTAGGGATGAAATGAGAGGCAAAGATCGTACCGAGGGCCTGGGAAGAGACAGGAGAGGTAGAGACTGCAGCAGGGTTTGCCAACACCTTGTAGATTTTGAAGAGTTCGGCCGAGTGAAAGCAAGTCATACGTAGCAAGTACATTTTCCAAGAGGCATTGGGACTGAAGGAAAATATGTAAAGTGGAAGTCAAGACGAAAAGGAGGGTCGAAGTGGTCATGTGGAGGGCAGAGCAAAAATCCTCCCAGTTTCGAACGTCTTCGGCAGCGAAGTCAAAACATGAACGGTGGCTCGAACCCGACAGAGGGAAGTCCGTTTGTCGAATGTGAAGAAAGCTGTAGGAAGTGAACCCCACCAAGGAGAAAAGGTTTGAGCCTGATTGAGGGGAACCTATAGTGCCAAGTAGAAAAGGTTTGAGCCTGATTGAGGGGAACCTATATGTGGAATGTGAAGAAAGCTTGGGGAAGGGAACGCCACCAAGGAGAAGAGGTTTGAGGCCGATTTGTTGAAACTGGGTAGAAGCTTGAAGGTTGACCCAGACATGGGTGATGGGAACACGAGAGGTTAAACCTGTGAACTTGTGACTCAGATTTGAACGGTCAAGAAGGCTCAGGAGGGCAGAGCAAAAGGCCTGACGGTGTTTGCAAGCCAAAGAGTGTTCGTCCATCAAGTGTTCCAACTAACCCCGTGCTATATAACATGGGGATGAGAATGCATACTGATTTATATTGCCATTCTGACATTTCATTTCACCACAGATTTTTCCCATTTTTAGATACACATCCCTATGTCACATTAGTTTGTATTCAAGTGAGGGCAGGCATTAGGTTTTTGTTAGTATAGGCCTTTATTGTTTGACTAAGACTGACTAGGACGGTTTCTTTATTATTTGATGGTCGAGATTACTCCCATTTTAGTTATAGGGCCAGACAGGAGTTTTTCCAGCTCCCTTGAATTTAACAATAAAGGTTTTGAAACTTGCCACTCTTGTGTCAGTGTCTACTTGTGATACCATGCCTCCCTTACATTCCCCAGAAAACCTGGCCTGGGACCCTTCTCATGTGTCCAAGGAGGGGCAGACGCTTCCTGATCCCGACCCAGGAGGTGGTGTTCTGTGGGAGGATCACATCAGGGGGAAAACAGGTCAGGAAGACTGGGCAACCCACTTGTTTAATGTTCCCCAAAATCCCACACTTCTAATGGCTTATTGCTGAATAGAAGAAATAAAAAAAACCAATTCTGTTGTTGGGGACTTCAAGCCCCATAGTTCCCTAAGTATTGGGACGAGGAAGAGCACTCAAGAGCAATGCTGCAGAAGTGGTCAGCTTATTAGTACCAACAACCCATACCTGAGGAAGGCAGAGAGGCTTAAAGCCCCCCCCCTCAGGTGCAGGCCTTTGGGAAGCAATGGAGGTGGAGCTGGAGTTGGAGTCTCAGCATCAGTAGCAGTAGCCGAAGGAAAGCATGTTGTTGGGAGCCCACACCGAAGTTGGAGGAAAGAGAGGGCGCCGGGACCAATGTAAAGCAGATTTCAGCTGCTGGTCCGGAGAGGGGCCCTTGCTCCCTAAATCTGCAGAGGTTGTGCAGCGGAAAGCATGAAGGAAGACGGTTGTCCCCCATGTGAACCGAGTTGCAGTGACTGTGCAGTAGGAAGTGTGCATGAGACCGTGGCCGGGGCCCCGGTGTGCCCCCAAGGGTCTCAGAAGCCAGTCAAGCTCTGTACTCAGTTGGCGGGAACCAAGACAACTTCAACAAGCAAGTGTGTCCGTTCGAAAGGAGCCAAGGCAGTGGAAGTCCTGAAGCACGCGAAGGGGTCGAAGACAGAAGCTGTTGAGTGTTACAGAGCGTTCTAATCCCTTGCACGAAAAAAGGCAGGCAACAGTAGCAAAGCAGAATCACTTGCGTTGATTGTCAGGCAATGACTAACAAAAGTAGCACTCGCGTAAGAGAGAAACTACCTGAATGGTACTAATTGAATGTTAAACTGAAGAAAACAGATTAAAGACTAATCACGTGTGCCTAAAAGTGATTCTGAAGTACAAGGCTAACTGAAGATTTATTGGTAAAGCAATAGAAAACATTGTAGCACTAAGTGACTGAACTTTAATAATTGTGAGTTCCACGTAAGAAGCATTGCCCATAGCCAAAAGTGGTACATGCATTGTCCAAAGCCTAAGAGTTGTACAAGTATTGTCCAGTGCCAAAAGAGACTAACAAGGCATATCACTAAGCTTATGGGGCCAACAGGAAGAGAAGGGGAAATTGTCTTAAAGGGGTGAAACTTGTTAATTGTGATTGTTCCATAAAACTGAAGCTGGTATAAAATCTTGCATTGCCTTTGTACCCCCGTACTGAACAGGGATGGCTCCATGTGTGCAAAGGCTTTGGTATAGCTCAACAGGCATTGTCCCATAACCCAAACACTCCCCCTCCCCTATCCAACCACCCAGCAAAACATTGGAGCCCTGTAACCAGACACCAATACAACTACTAGGGTATAATAGAACCAGGCAGGGGAAAGGGCAAGCAGTGCCACAGCACCACCGCTCCTAGCCCTGCATCCCTAACCCCCCCCCCCCCCCCCCAACTGGAGGTGCTGGTTATACTGCCTGAAAAACGCATACACGCATTATATAGCTATACAGCTACAGAGGGGCAACAAATGACCTTTGGGTGACGTGCTCCATACAGCGTCTCTTCCTGGCGACCTGAACCCATGGTGATAGTCAGCAGCATGTGGACATGCCGCCCAGGTTTAAGTGTCTTGCATCATCCCAGTGTTGACAATGAGTCTGCTCCACATCATAGTTATGACCACCCATTTGGGTGCTCCCCTAGCCCATAGTGCGTTCGTAGGGGGCCAAAGCAGACCGTGTAATATGGACCCTGTGCCTGCAGTTCGCCCTGTGCATTCTCAGTCTGTGGGTCCATCTTGGTGCTGTATTAAGCCACGTGGCTTTCTGCCTGCCTTCCTCCAGCCGCCCTATGATCGAGTCTGTCTTTGTGCCCGAGGCTGTAGATTTGCCTCCTCCCACTTCCCCTGACCTGACCTGATCCTTCCTCCGCTGATGTGAACTCTGAGGTGCGAATAGCCCTATGTTTTAAAAAGCGCACGCTGGATAGACCACACCACCGAAAACTTCAGATAATGTTTGTGCTAAGACCCCCTCAGCGCTTCAAAGAGCGGATTGAAAGCCTACCCGCGCTGAGAGACTTCCAGGGAGTAATTGTTGAATTTGCGGATCGTACTGTTTTCAAGTCTTATAGCCCCTGCTTACCAATATGTTATTACAAGTTGTGCTGGGAATTCAGCTGCCGCATCGTGATTGTGCCTGGGTGTTCACCAGGAGACGGCTTGAGGATGAGGGCTCTGTGGACCCTTTCAATGGTGTAGGAGCAAGGATTGTCGAGGTGCAGTTTGTCCTGCAAGATGCCAGACACATACCCTCCAGGTTGTTTCCTTCGGCGATCTCTAGAAGCCCTACTGGACTGAGGTTATTGCCCATTGACCTGGTCTCTTGGTGCTCCAGTTTTGCTCCCAGCTGTTGCACCTCTCTAATTAGCCCATCAGGTCTGCATTGACAGTGCCATGGTTGTCCTCGAGCATGCTTATACGTGGTTCATTGTCCATAATTCTATCGTCCTGGGTTTTCATTTGTGCGGTTACATCCAGAATCTCCTTCTTGATGTCTTGCACAGTGCTGTTGGTCTCTTGGGTTCGCTTGCCAATGAGCTTTATTTCACTGAGAATCGACTGTGGTTGCGTTTGTATATCCATCTTTTGGGGGCGTCTGGAGTATCTGTGGAGCCGAGTAGTGGTGGTGCTAGCGGCGCCTTCCCCACTGTCCGAAATTGAGGTTGCCAGGGGCTTGTTTCATGCCCTGGCGCTCAAGGCGTGTGGGGCATATTATTACGCAGCACAGTAGCCCCAGATATGCTCTCGAGGGCATGTATGTTCCTATCACTGTGTTTGGCCTGCTCAGTATCTATATATTCCAAAGGATCAAATCAGGAGGGTCGGCAGGAAATGGTGTTCCTGGATCTTGCAGGATGCAGGGCAGTCCACCCAGTGCTGATGGCTCAGTAACCGTGCGTCTTCCAGTGGTCTACGGCACATTGGTTCATATGGTAGGCAGAGGGGTATCACCCCATCTTTGAGCAAGCCTGAGCATTGATGTAAAGAAGGCTGATAAACACAATCAGTGAGTTATCGAGGGCAACATAAGTCTGGTTTGTGTTGAAAGCAAAAGTAACTAAAAAGCTAAGGACAATCGCTGAATTGTAAAAGAATGGATACAAAGTAGCACAGTGTTCCTGCGAGGCGAAGTTGCACATCGAAAGTCTCTGTGAAATGTTCTGAGTTGTTTGGGAATCAAAGGCAAGAAAGCAATCACGATCCCGAAAGGAAGTTGAATGAATGAAAAGCAAAGTATGTGAACTCTGAATATGCCAAGAGGGCAACACATATGAACTATGAAAGAGGCCAATAATGCAAGCTAGAGAGAATAAGAAACTACAAGTAGCAAGAGGCATTGTCATGGTCATCGGACGAGAACGCAAACATTAAAGGGCCACATTTGCAAGGGGCCCGGATGGACACAGTCCTGGCGCCTTTGGCTCCAGCCTCATTAATAACAGTAAGCAAGAACATTTATTTGGGGTAAGAGTGCTTTATTATGGACATAGCACCTAATTTTTGGGTGAAAAGTGCATTTAACATGGGAAATTCCATTCACTAAAGCAGCCCCACGTGTACTCTTGGGTGTGGCTGCTGCTATTGGGTTGCCTTGCACGTGCTGACTCTCTAGGAGTAGCAGGGTGTGGCAGGTAAGCCAGGCCTAGTGGGCGTGCCCACGATAGTGGCTATTTATTTATTTATTTTTACATTTATAAAGCGCTCATACAGCCCGCAGGCATCGAGGCGCTGTTACAGGAATTGTTAGCTTTAGTTGTGTAATTGTGTTTTTTTTTTCTTTGTCTTAGTTACGTATTTATAACGCGCTTAAACACTCAGAGGTTTCTAAGCGCGGACCCGGGGATCGAACCTGTTGTTGCTTTGTGTCGTCTTGCTTCCAAGACGCGCACGCTGCCGCTGTGCTATCCTCCCTGTGCTATATAAGCTGCTCCAATCCCCGAGTCAGACGCTTCGTGTTATTCTGCACTTCCATGCAGCATAATGCTCACCGCCACCTGGAGTCAGACTTATCTTTGGAAATCCTTCTTCCTGCCATCATACTTACCCACCTGGGGTAATCTGCTCTCACCTGTGCATATCTTCGTTGATCCTGGCATTCACCTTCAAATCTTCCAGAACGCCGAAATCTTCATCTTGGCACCGCAGCACAAGGCGCTCCGTCTGCAATAGCAGCACCTGCAAGCAAAAACCGAAGACAAAGTTAGACACTTAAAAGACATTCAGTTTAAGGTTGCGCTACCACATAACCTCACGCTTTTCCTTAAAGCGTCACTTACCTGCTGTCGGACATTGCGGATTCATCCATCTTCCACCCTAGCACCCCGCGCCCCACGGCTGCTTTTGGGTCGCATTTCCACCTATTGGGAAGAAAACAGAAGAGAAATGTTATTCAGGAATTGACAACAATATTGGGGGCAATAATACAAAGACATTAAAACGAGAAGAGACAGAGAAAACAGAAAGAGATAACAGACATTGAGAGACACTCAGGAGAAGCATAGTCGCAGCTGGACTGGACTATTACTTACCGGGGATCAGTGAACGAACTAGGTCCCATCGACAAGCGCCTCTGCCAGAAGTAGCAGGACGGAGAGCTTATCATCAATAATTAACAGGTGAGCCTTATGGGCCGGTACATGCTCACAGACACCACACCCTGGGGAGAAGAGTTTGAGAGGTACAATAGTCACAGATCAGCGCACTCACCTTCTCTCATATCCACGCAGGAGCAGTGTCACCAATTGCCGTCACTCACAGCTTATCTGCAGAGGGAGAGGCCTGACAGGGGTGATCTAATTCCTGGGAGGGGTGCCACCGTGCTCCAATGCCTCCGCAGAGACCAGGTGAGCGTAACAGGCTTTGGTGTTGTAAGAGGAGGAAGATTGTGGTTTGTAAAATTGTTGAGAAAGAAGTTGAAGCAGTCATGCAGTGGTCTATATAAATTCCTTGCAGTTTCGACAGTGAAACGACACCTGGGACAAAACGTGAGGAAGGGAACCCCCACAAAGTGAAAGACAGGCTTGAGCCCGGCAGAGGGAAGCCTGTGCAGAACTGTGTGATAAGGTGAAGGTGAAAGACAGGCTCGAGCCTGGCAGAAGGAAGACTGTGCAGTAAAGGTCACAAATGGAACTGTATGTTTATGACAAGGCGGACGAAACATAAAGAAGTGATTGAACTACCAGATGCTTGAAGCCCAAGACTGAACTGTTAAATTGTACCAGTAAGCCAAAGTGTTCAAGACTGAAAGATCTGTGCCACCCACCTATACATTTTATCAAACTATCTAGAACCTGTGGTGCTGAACGCGGGGAAGGGAGTTGTTATTTAAAGCCATTTTCTGGCATTGTGAGATGATTATCTTGATAACACAAAATCCTAATAGTATCATCAAGAGCAGGGCTCCCAGGAACTTGAATATGTTTGCCATCCATTGTGGGACCCATGAGAACAGTGGTCCAAACCAGCTGTCATCATCAACTTCGTCAGTTTTATCAATCATCTTGTTCTGTATGTTTGTCCGCATACTTATGGCTTCTGTTAAAGTTAAATTTTCCTCATCGTGAGAAGGTATAAACATGTAACATGATTCTCCGATCTTTGCGCAAACACCTCCATCCATCGCTGTGATCATGTCAACTACATATCTGTTTTGTAGGGTCATCAATCGAATTGCTCTTAATTCTTCCTTAATCGCATTGAATCCTTTTATGGTGGTGTTAATGGTCTGCAATAACTCCCATCTGGTTATCTGCAACCATTTGGTATTTACTCCAACTTGGATTCTTGGCATGAGGATCATTGTGAACACTGATGAGGTGAGGCTGAAAAGCCTGTGTTCATACGGGATTGCATGGAATGCCTCCTCTGATTTGGCAGATAAGTAATTTTCTCTCTTTATTTGGGATTCCAGTTCCACAGATCTCCTTTTCCTCAGGTGAGCATCTGCTTTCGGGAAACTGCCAATATTCAGCTCACTTTTTGGGATCACTAGTGCAGGAACATGGATGTTCACTATTGTGCATATGCCTGCCCAGTTTTTCGGCAGTCTTATGTATGCTTTGGATCCACATGCCCAGTAATGATCCATAATAACTGCAGTTCCGTGGGTCATTCCTGGAGCTTCAAAAATTCGTCTGCAGTTCTGATTCTCTCCCATCTTCCTTGTGCCATTGTTCCTGAAGCACAATTTTGGGTTCTCCAGTGGCACTATCTGCAAGGGTCCTCCTCTGTCTTCGACCCATGTCAGTAATCTTGTGAGTTTTGGCCATAGAGGTTTGCACAACCTCTGAGTTTTCTATTGCCTCCTTGCAGGCTTCAAGGACCATCCAAGCTCGGCAGATCACCACTCTTTCTTCCCATCCGTTTGGTGAAAGCACTGTTCCCCAAATCTGCATCTGGCCTCTGTTCTTCCAAATTTGAGCTTCTTCCGGGGTTTTTCCTTGGACGTTCAGTCTTGGGTTAATTTCCCATCTTATTCCTGCCCCTTTAACTCCTGGCTTTTCATACCTGATCACATGATTCCTAGTATGAGCTCTATTTCTTGTCTTAATGTCCTGGACGTAATCATCTTCATCGGGGTAATTTGTTTCGGTTGCCCATATCAATGAGGCATCCCTTCCCATAAATTGTCCTCTGTTGTTGGAAATTGCTATGTGTGACAAACAGTGTGCTGTCGGGACATCAATTTCTACAGCCACGAAGATCTTGGATTTCCCCATGCTGTATGGTAGAAGTGCACAAAAGAAGCCTCCTCCTTCTGATATTCTTCTTCCGACTTCTTTCATGTGTTGATACCAGATGTTGTTTCCTAGATGTGCTGTGCTATCCAGGTAATCGTTCAGTTCAGTGTTATCTTCGCGTGGGCTTCTCTTGATTCTTAGTGTCTTCCTGTAGTTCAGTTTAACTAGATTTCTAAACAGGTCTGTGTGACTTTTCCTTGCTGGGGGACTCTTGGGTCTTCTGGTCCATGGAGCAGATTTCTTTAGTTGCATCGATGAGGTAGGTGGAGGTTTTGCAGTTCTCTCCTTCTCTTCTTGCATCCTTTTTCTGCTCTCTATAAGAGCCCTTATCAACCACCAGCCTGTTGCCGGCCCAGTGTATGGCTACATCCTGGGCCTGGTACTTGTTCCTTGTGTTGGAACTTGTGTGCTGGACAATACAGTCCCTGCGGTCTTATTTTTCAGTTCCTCATGCCGCTTCTTCGCTTTGGCTATCAATGGGAATAAATGATCTATTAACATTTGTGTCCTTGCAGTGAATTTTCCTACAGCCGCTTCTGTCTTCTTTAGCGTTTTTGTTAAATCTTTTTTCGTTGGCCTTTCCCTCGATTCTTTTCGGTCTCTCCATTATTTTCTGGGACTGATTGTTCGGTAGGCAGTCTCATGCTCTCTGTTGCTTTCGCTTGAGGTTCTGTGGCCATCGACACATGCCCTGGTGTGTGTGCATTCAGTGTGTGGGTGCGTGTAGTTGACAGTGTTATGTTTTCGTTCATTCCGTGCCGACTCGGTCACCAGCTTTTCTCTTCATTCGTTCCCTTGAGTGTGTATGTATCACTGCTAATTACATTCATTTTCAGTTCATTTACCATCAGATTTCCTCGGGACTGGGATAACTATATATGGTCTGGGTGCTTTTGTGGGACTCATGCGTACACCATCAGGTGGGTGCACTGAAATTGGACCGCTTCGTGCACCAAGGAAAAATGCAGTTTTTATCATCAATGATAGCAAAATAATGATAAACACAATACATAGATACATGATAGTACGGTAGGTCAGACAGCAGCATTTCTTTCCAGAGAAGCGAGGGTGTCCCTCTGCTTGTGGGAGGACCAGGTTACTGTTCTGGGCCCCCATCATGATTATTTATTCAATGTCAATGTTATTGTTTCCCCCCAATTCGATTTAGTTCTCGAACAGTTTGTGTAAAAGTGTCTGGTGCTTCACAAGTGTCCCCCCTCTTGCGGGTGACGATTGTCTCTTGATACAGGATGCAGTATCCTTGCTAGACTATGGAAAAATAGGTTAGACTAACACTTTGATGAATCACTTTTACTGTGCATGTTCAAAGTAGGTGAGTTCCCAGTCCACCCCCAGAATCTGCTTCAGTCCTGAGGATATACTGGACACTGGTCACTGTGAAGAAATGGGAAAATGGCAATCAAACAACAAAAGGTGAAGTTCTTGTCTCTGCTCCCTCAATCTGTCCCTTGGCGGGATGATGACATGCTTGACTCTGCTTCCTCGATCTGTCCCTCGGCAGAAGGAGTCACTGGAATCTCCTCAGATACTCTCCCTGAAAGTTGGACAGTTCCACTTGTAGCATGATACCATGGAGGAGCGTTCCCATTTGTGCGACGTTAGCTGGATCTCTGATGAATGTGAGGACGTCAACCTCGACAGGTCTCACCACCATCTCTGGAAAGTCAGTGACTAGGTGGAAGAGGACGTTGTGTGCCAGTCGGCTGTCTTCGGTGACAGGGACATTTGTCCTCCCTTGCTGGGTTCAGGATTATAAGCCCTTTCCTTGATGTGAACAGTCCTTGCACTTCCCTGAAGCGTGGATTGCGACCAAATAACTCAGTTTATTCCACAGCTGGCTTAAATGTTCAGAGTTTGCTGGATCTCGAATAAAGGTCAGAGTGTCAGTGGCTCTTCCGACAATAGGTGGGCAGTCTTCAATAATGCGAATGAAAAGTGTATTGATGAGTTCATCTAGAATCGCCTGTGGTGGAAACATTTGTGTCCTTATCACTGTACTCGGGCAGTACACCGAAGGCTTCCGCGATGATTAAGTAGCTGCCAGATTATCTTCTTGTTGGCAGGATCTTGGATAAAGTCTGAGGCACTGGTGACCCTCCCTACTAGTGATGGATATGATACCAATACTAAATGGAAATAGGTGAGCATGTCCCTTGTGATGTTTCTGATGGGGGACACCATAAGTGCTGCCAAACAAAGTCTTGGTATTGGATGAGTCAGGATACTGTATTTTGTTCTTAAATAAAAGTCCTTGATCACTGTCTTTTAGGGTCTTGTTTCTCAACAATGCTTAAGTGTGGTTTTGGTTTACAAGTTTGTGTCGGTGTTGTGCCTTACATGCGCAATTTTCTTCTTCACCCTGCAACTAAAATGCACAGAGTGTCCGTTTTATGTCCTTATCCCCCTTTTTGCTTAGAGGAAATGTCCAATGTAAGCCACAACTTGCTACAGGTTCTTGTTTTTTTTTGTTGCTTTGCTGCTCATGCGTCGTCCTTCCTCGTCATGGATCTCGTCTGCACGTGCTGGGGTTCTTCCCCGTTGTCTGTGGTCTCTTCGCGGTGGGGTGTAGCTAGAGGGTTTTCTCCGACATAGGGCTTAATGTCATTGAGAAAAATCCATGCTCTCCTGCCCTGCAGTTTTACAGCTGAAGGAGTGCAGTCCTCTACGATGAAAGGGTCATTGAATCTTGGCTCGTCCCACCTCTTCCTCGTGTGGTTTTTTACCAACACTGCATCTCCAGGAAAGACGAGTGGAACACGTAGACCTTGAACTGCGTCTGTTTCAGTATCTCCTGCTGTGTTTTGTGCTGTGCTGCACCCTTTTCGTCGCCGCTGCATTTGGTCTGAAATTACAGTAAGGCTGGATGTCATGCAGTTCAGATATTTGCTCATTTCTGTTCCTAGGACCTCCTGGGATGACTGGGCATCCCATCTAGCTCTGTCTCGAGGGGTTAGGGGAGTATTCATTGTCCGTCCTGTGACTATCTCGTGCAGCGTAAGATGATGGTCGGAGCCTGGTTGGTTCCGAAGAGCATACAATGCCAGTGGAAGGCAGAGCAACCATCCCTTCTTTAGAGTAAGCTTCAACTTGGCTATCCTTTCCTATAACAAGCTGTTGAGCCTCTCACAAATATCATTACCTTCCGGATGATACGCCGACTAGAACTTGTGCTTTATACCAAGCAACAAGCTAATCTGCTCAAACTGCATTTACAAAATGAGCCCCATTATCTGATCTCATCACTTCACACACCCTCCATCTAGAGAACACTTTCCTCCTATGAATTTTGCGGCACAGGTAGAGTCTGGGTGTGTACATGGACCTGCTTCTATCCATCTAGAGAATGGACACACCACTACAATTAAGTATCTGTACCCGTTACACACTTTAATCATGTCGACATAGTCGATATGTAAGTGCTGAAAAGGCCCATTTAGCCGGGGGATGACTCCTCTCACTACTTTTAATGCGTGCCCAGCAGTGAATAGCTGGCAGGTTATGCAGTTCACCATAAAGAATGCAACATGCTCAGCTAAATTCGGTATAAACCAGTCTTCCGCGAGCGTTGCAGCTAGATTCACTTTTGACATGTGTAATGGGTAGTGCAATTGCTCCAATGCTATTTTCAGTAGGGCTACAGGCATTACTGGTTTACCAGTGCCCTCTTGCCGCCACAATCCGTCAGAGGGGTTTAAAGAACACCCGCAACGTTTCCACAGGTTCTTCTCGTCCTGTGGTGCCTCCCCTTGAAGCTCCATTAATTGTGTCTGCCCCAGATTACTGTAGGCTTCGGGTGTGGTACGTGCCATCATTCTCTCATGGATGCACGCCACTTCCATGATCGTCTCACTTTTGGAGGCCATACGCTTGGTTTCCGTGTCTGCTGCGTGATTTCCGCATGACATGAAATCTGTCCCTTTAGTGTGGGCGGCGCATTTCACGACCGCTATGCCCCCTGGGAGATGTAGTGCCTTAATCATCCTGTCCAATAAGTCTGCATGCTGCACTGGCGTGCCATCTGCTCAGAGGTAGCCCCTCCTTTTCTAGCGTGCTAGTCCTGCGTGTACTGTGGACATCACATAGGCGGAGTCACTGTACACCGTAACTTCCTGGTCTGTGTGATTCTCTATGGCGAGTATCAACACCAATAATTCTGCAGCCTGCGCTGAATAATGACATGGTATTCGTGCACTGACGAGTACTTGAAATTCTCTGTTTGCTATGTGTTTCATCACAGCGACGCCTGTATATCTTTGTTCGTCTTCTTGATCGATTCTTGAAGAACTGTCAATGAAAACGATCTCTCCTCCCGCCAGGGCATTTTCTTCCACCCTGGGGATTTCATCATAGAATTCTTCATAGTTTGCGCAGTCATTATCGGCTCTCCTTCAGTGACTGGCTCCGCTATGAACATAGCTGGGTTCACTGTTTGACATCAAACTATTTTGATCGATGGATTAGATATAATCACTTCATAAGCAGAAGCTCTTTGAGATGTCAATATGCCCTTTGGTTTCTCTAAAATAGCGAATAATGAGTGCTCGACGTATAATGTCATAGAACATCCCATTACAATGGTTGTCGCTTTCTCTATGGCGAACGCTGTGGCAGCTAAGCTTTGTTCGCACGGGAAGTGGCCTCTCATTACTGGGTCCAGGTTCCCACTGTAATATGCCAGGGGATTGTACCCCAACAAGGTTTTTTGCGCGAGCACTGCCATCATAACGCTGCCATCTGTGTGCGAGAACAGGTAGAATTCCTCTGCATAATTAGGAATCCCGAGAACTGGAGCCGTACAAATCACTCTCTTGAGTTCTCAAAACCCCTTTTCCATTGCTTCAGTCCATTCAATCTTTTCCTTTGTCACCTCAGCCTTCTTCAAGGCCTGGAGCAAGGGCTTGGTATATGAGCTGTTATTGAAGACCCATGCTCTAACATAATTGCACAGGCCTAAAAAGCTCTGCATTTGCTTTATCGGGAGTGGCTTAGCTGTGTTCATGATGGCTTCAGCCCTTTCTGGGGTCACCTTTTTACCTTAATGTGAGATTAGCTGGCCTATGTATAGCACCTCCTGTTGACAATATTGCAGCTTTTCCTTGTCAACCTTATAACCTTTCTCAGCCAGTATAGTCAATAGCTGAGTAGAATCGCGCCTGCATTGTTCTTCCGTGGGGCTGCAGATCAAGATGTCTTCCACATATTACAAGACAACACTTTCTAATGCAATATTGCTTAGGTCCACCTGTAGGACTCTATTGAAAATGGACGGAGACTCACAGTACCCCTGTGGCAACCTCGTGCTTCAGACGCTTTCGTCTGAATGTGAATGACGTCAGATCTTGAGAGTCTCGATGGGTATGTTACATCGGATTGTAGATGGATTAAGGACTAGAGGGAACTCTGCTTCAACAATATCGTTTAATGCTCTTAAATATTGGATTAAACGCCAAGACCCTCTCTTTCATTTCTTGACGGGAAAAATCACTGTATTACGGGGTGATTCTGACATCACTAAAATGCCCTGATCCATCATGGCGGAAACTGTCTTCGCGTACCCTTCATCCGCCTCTCTGGAGATGGGATATTGTCGCGCTCTTGGTAAAATTGCTTCTTGTTTCAGCTTAATTTTCACTTCTCCCACCCCCTTCAGGAGGCCTACGTCATATGGTCCTGTAGTCCATACTGAGACAGGCACCTGGGAAATGTCGTCATCAAAGTATTCCGGACGTATCAGTGTCAACATCATTCTCTGAGGTACTTCTCTTTTGATCATTTTTACTCAAAATATGAGACTCCCTTCCACCCTTGTCTCTTCTGAGTCTGGTTGTTCGTCAAACAGATCGTCATCGGTGATGTCAGTCACTCGATACCCTTCTTCAATGACGATAATTGCGCACCATTGTCTGCCTTCATCATCGTACCCGTCAACCAATACTACTTTCCCTCACACTGCTGCTGCGTTTATCATTAAGGGAAATACTTGTCCTTCCTGTTCATGCATAGGTATTCTTGGTCTGAATAGAAACTCATCAGGGCTTCTCATAGTTCTATCTGCGAGGCCTGGTAATCCTGCCATAAGCACATGCATGCCATATGCGAAACCTTCTGGCTCTAATGGTATAGCTCTCATGGCTGTGTATCCTGAGTACGCCCTAATCATTTCGCACACGTTTGAATAATGCATTCCTGGAGTGGAGCATACTATGCCCTCCTCCGTGAACGAGATCGTCATGTTCAATTTTGTCATTAAGTCACGACCCAAAATGTTTACTGGGGTCTGACGCAAATATAATAACAGTACATTCATGTCGCACTCCCCTATAGAGACTGGGAGTGTGTCTGTAAAGGGAACTCGACTGTGAGCTCCTGTAAAACTCTGAGTATCTACGGCCACGTCGGACAAGGAAAATTTGCCTTCTCGTATGCATGAGCGTGTTGCACCCATGTCAACTAAGAAGGAATATTCTTTACCCCTATGACGACATTCACCCTAGGTTCCCTATTAGGGTCCGGTGTCACTGATAGGATAGAGCACATCAGGGTTCCCAGTGAGCTGTCCTAGTTCATATATAAGTTCGGTCCACTGTACACTTGTGGATTGTCTCCATTCCCTGGGTTGCCTCCCCTTCTAGAGTTTGTGCCCTGAAACATTTGCAGTGGTGCCTGTTGAAATTGCCCTTGTGGCAAATTCCCCATGTTTGGGGGTTGAACCCCTTGCTGCGCACCCTGCTGCACACCTGGTGCTTGCTGCTGCACTGTCTCATTTTGTGCATTTCCCTGTTGTGAGATCGCAGATGGATTCGCCATGCCTGCACCCATTCCTTGGCTATTCTGCCACGTGTCTTGGCTTCTACACGTGCACGCTAAATGCCCCGTTATTCCACACATATGGGTGGTGGTCGGATTATTTGTCCGTTTGACATATCGAGGCTGCCCGTTTACACGTTTTGAAAGCCTCCTTAATTACTTTGGAAACCTCCTCGATTACTCTGCCATCCTCTTTCTCTAAATCCTCTTCCCCTTGGGTACTGTCCAACGTTACCCTGGTTTTTCTGCTGTGGGCTAGCCACCTGTTGTATGTTCTGTTCAGCTGGGTTTGTTAGCATGGCTCCTTCAAGAGCATACTTTGATAACTTTGCACCAGCTTTGCTTCCTCACCCTTTCGAGTTGCCTTCTTTTTCCGATTCTTTTCTTGTAACAATCTACAATAATGTGCGATAGTTAACTGTATTTCCGCCCAAGGTTTAGCCTCAACCCCTGCCAATTTCTTGACCTGTTTCTGCACTGGTTCTGGCAAGCCTTGGCATAAAATGTGGTAAAAGATTTTGTCCAAGATTCATGCATTTTGAGCACCCACGCGTCTTGGAAATTCTGGATATAAATCAACGGATCCTTCTGACTCCTTCATTTTCTGAGACATTATAGCTCCCATATCGGAAGTCTCCGGTTAAAGTGTCCGGGTAAAGCACTCATAGCGCTTTCCATACAGCTTTGCAATTAGTAAATGGCGCTCCGTCGGGGCAGTGTTGATTATGGTTACGCCAGGGTACCCTGCCCGTGTCCACACATTGTCTGCTCTCTCACCAAGTATGGCAATCAAGAGACCTTTAATGTCCCCTATAGCTAATGTGACACCCCCTGTCATATTTTCTAACTCGTGTATCCACTTCCCGGCTCCCGATGTCAGCATTGGAAGCTTGTTTTTCAGGTTTTCTCGATCCATGTGTGGCCATGGAATATATTGCGGTCTTGCTCCCCCCTTTTCTAATAGCGGAAATTGGAATGCGCAGCCTTCTTTCTCTTCCCCCATAGCTCTCCTGTCTACCGCTGAGTTAATATTCCTGCATCGCTGTCTGCCTGGCAATGTCCTCAACTTGTCTGCATAGGCGGGTGCCGACACCCCTCCTCTGACCATGGGGAGTCCCTTCATGCTGGTCTGATTGCGTGGCACACTCTGATGTCCTCGGTGCGGACTCGCCAGCCTCTGACCATCTTACCCCTTTGTCCCTTGAGAGCTGCTTTTTGCGCCGTCACCCTTCTTTATTTGTCTTGCACTCCATCTCTTCTCCAGAGTCGGACACTGATTGTTTCCAATTCACCCAACTCCTTGTGTCATCATCGTTTTTACTGATTTCTAGTGTGTCCAAGGACAGTCTCCTGCTCCCACTACTTCGGGTGACATCCTCAGTGTCGTACAGCTTAGTGCTCTCCAGATGCTCATCTTCCCTTTCCCCTTGGGATATTTGTTCTAGCCCCATTTCATCATATATCTTATCGATCGTTTCCCTGATGCTTCTGGTGTCGAAGTCATCTTCAATATTGGCCCTGGTCATGTCTGGTACTGAGTCGTACGCAGGAAAGAATTCTTCAATGTCTTCCCATTCTACAACAGGATCAGGTTTTTTAACTTCCCACTCCAGATATTCGAGATCGCATGCCCTCTGTCTACGCTTACGCTCAATGTCATCATCAAATTCTTTGCGCTTCCTCGCATCTTCTTGGACCTTATCTTCTTCCCTTCTCCTTTCATTTCTACGTCCATCTGCCCTTGGAACTTCCTCATCTTTTCGTCTCCTTATCCTTTTTTCACGCACCCTTTGCTCTTCTTCCAACTTTAGCTGTTTCTGTCTGTACTGGTCATAGGCTGCTTTCTGTTTGCGATTGAGCTGCTTTTCTTGCTCCTCGGGATATAGCTGTTCCCGCCTCAGCCCATCTTTCCTTCTTATCCTTTTGTCTCTTAACTCCTTTTCCTTCTCCTTCTCCCTTCTCTGTACCTCATCTGACTTCTCTTTAGGTTTCACATCATCACTTCCTTTTCCATCGAGTTTCAGCAATATCTGTCCTCCCATCCATTCGTTTTTTGCCAATGCTACCTCATCACTTCTGTCTTCACTTCCTTTCCATTTCTTTCCCCCTCTCTCTTTATCGAGAGATGCACTTGTCTGTGCCTGATCCTTCCTCTCATCATTGCGTCTCTCCTTATCCCTTGGGACTGCGGAGGTAAGATTCTTATCCTGATCCTTCCCTTTATTTTCGTCACTACTGTGCCTAGGTGACTCATATGCGGGGTTGCTATACCCCGTGGCTGCCTTAAGCTCTCTTAATGGGTAGAGTCACTCAGGCTTACTTCCCTCGGTTTCTGTTTCAGGCGGGGCAGGTGGCATGGTAGGCGTCTCACCCCCCTCCGTGCATACATTTAATATCCAGTCAGCAGGTGGCTCTTCTTCCTTCGACTGTTCGAAATTTTCCAAAGTTCTAGAACAGCAAGGCGTTTCTCTAGTTTTTTGCCTGTATATGTGGCATGCAAGTAAGTCATCATATGCTGTAAAACAGCTTTAGATAAAGACCCATTTTGTGGCCACGGCATAAACATCTTGTGGGCGGTACCCTTAACCCACTCGGTGCTATATTTCTTAAGCTTGGGTGCATGTTTTGGCAGTTGTTTACATAGGTGTGCTAATGGAGTAATGTCTTCCATGTTTAAATCTGTCTCTAACAATACCTTCATGCAACTTCAACACTCCCCACAATATGAGCGAGCACCAAATACCGCAAGCTCCAATCCAATCTTTTCCTGCAAAAAAGTTCTATCACCAATTTACTCAAGAACATCAATCCATGAGCGATTCCCTCTCAACTATAGAATCGCGTAAAAACCCTACTTGATTTTAAACACAAGACAACATTTCTTACATGCAACATACAACTGAACATGTACAACAGACATTTGACAGACAAGACAGACACCGGCTGGACACAAATATCTCTGCCTCTAATTTGTACCCCGACATGGAGTTTAAACAAACCCCTTTTACGACGTCTTTAAACGTGGTAGTAGCCTAGTCGTCCCCTATTATGTGGGCTCTGAGTTCATGTTTCTTCTGACCGCTATATTAAAGCACAGGAATAAGGCGTATCCTCTCTCTTTATCTCAGGTGCCCGCCCTGGTATCCTCTCTCTTCTCGGGTGTCTGCCCCGGTATTCTTTCTTTTCTCGGGTGTCTACCCCGGTATGCTTTCTGCTTATTCAATTATTCTCGAGTCATTATCCCCTTATATATATACAGTCTTCTCTACTTCTGGCTATTTTGTTTTCTCCACCTCCCTCCGTTACCTTTTCCCTTACTTGTTCTAATGCCTATGACATTTGCCAAAGCATTCAATTTTTGTTTCACTCACCGCTCGCACGGTTGCCCTCTGGATCCTCGGGATCACCGCCTCCGTTACCGCCTCCTTTAGTCTTTCGCCTGTTCCGCTGCCCGTAGGAATGGAAGGGTTTATGTTTATAAAACGGGTCCCTTCAGACCCACTGCAGTTTTTGGTTAGATTTAAACTATCATTGTCCACGGGAAATTTCACAGTCTACTCGGCCAAATGGCAAAGGACTTGTGATATTGCAGAAGACCTAGAGTTACTTTGTGTCGACGGTCAATAGGTGTTTTATTTTAATCACTAATCAATAATTGATGGTCAACAATCATCCTCTCCGCTACCAAGTGTACAGGAGGGAGGAGCGACCTCTGATGGGCCCATGGGATCAGAGCTCACCCTTGAGTACTTTAAGACGCGATAGCTGCACCTTGAGGTGGATTGGGTGCGGGATTCTTTTACTCCAACACCAATCAATAAGGACAACTCAATGGTTTGGCAAAGGGAAGTACGTTTAATGACAAGTACAAAAAACGGGGAAACAATAGGAAATCATTAGTGATGCGATCGCCCGTCTCGCTTCAACTCCCAAATTCTTCATTCAGACAGCAATAGTTACAGCAATTTCTCGTCATCATTGACGTTTAAAACTCAAAAGTTTGTCATGCAATTCTATTGGTTAAAAAGACAACTTAAGTATAAGTACTATATCTGTATATGGTAACTGAGTGTGGGTATTGGATAACTCTTATCGGGTGGGCGTCTAAGCCCATCCCTCTACATTACTCGTCAAGACGTCACTAAAAGTACGAAGTCTCATTGGTTCTATAGAACCCTTGATTATTTGGTCCATTTTTATTGGGTTGGTTACACCACTAGGCATAAATCTCAACTTTAATTAGCAGCATGCAGAATGATCCCCCAGATGCGGTATGCTCCAAGATTCACCTTACCTCCCTTCCATCAATCAGTACTTTAGGGTTATGTGTCAATTAGTTGGCAGAGGATGGCCTCGAAACTGTAGCTTCTTATCAGGAGAAGTTATGGCATCCTCTGATTTTGGATGACATCAGACATTGGTATCTCTTCGCGCTTGGCTGGTCACGTGTCAGTACACCATGAATCTGCTTCATTTTCCCTCTATTTGCGTATTTGATTCTTCCTTTAGCCTTGCCACCTGCCTGGGCCTCCTTATCTCCACCTTCACTGGCAGGCTGCTATACTCTCAAGTTTCAATTCTTCGAAGTTGCTGCTCTCCTCCCTTCCTTGGGTGACCTTGAATTCCCAGGCTTGAGCTGCTTCTTGCTAAATTCCGATTCCGCTCTTTTGTCTCGCTTTGTGCTGGTATATGAATCCTGGCTTGTTTGACCCCTGCAGTTCTGAGCTTAATTCTGTTTTTGTAAAATGGAGTTGCACTTGTATAATGTGCTTCTTTTGAGGTAGATATATAGTTGGCGCTTGCCGCTCTATTCTTCTACTAAGCATAGCAAGCAGTACCGTTTCCTTAGCTTCTTGCGTTCCAAGCCTATTTACAGGCGTTTAGCTAGTTGCGTATCTTCATCCTGTTTTATGGTTACGTTTCTTTACAGTTCAGCATCGTTTCTCCTTTTAAGTTCATTAAATCATTATTTCTTCCATTTCGTCTTTGCGTGTCATCTTTTGATTGCCGTTTTGTTCATCTGAACATCTGTCCGGGCCCTTGTGTTGTCATCATTCGTCTACGATTACGGCCCTTTTGGTCTCTTCTGGGACAGTTAGCAAATAGTCTTCATTTCGTGTCAGCTGCTGGTATGGTTGTCTCAATGGATACTGTGCTGCCCGTGGTTGTCTGGTTATTGGCACTTCAACAGGCATTGCTCTTCTGATGGGCACTAGGCAGAGCCCCAGAGTGGCTCTCTGTTGGTTTATTTGCTCCTCATACATCACATATCTCGGCGAGTATGTTCCTGGTATTTCAGAATGGGTGGCTGGAGTGCAGGCCATATCTGGGACCTCCTCTACAGCACCACAGTCGGAGTTCTCCAATCTGCCAGTCTTCTCCATAACATGGGTCTTTTAACGGTGTTGAACGCCTTGGACAGGTCATAAACGCTAAGAATATTTTTTGGCCCTTCTGACGCAGTCTTTGATTTCCACAAGTTTAGCAAAAAGATATTTAACAGAGTCCCAAACCCTTTAACGGAACCAGATTGCAAAAAGATCTTTATGGCCTGTATCAATGATTTTGAAAGTGATTTTAATACTATTGTTGTGAAGACCTTACCGGCCACTTCGAGTAGAGCTATCGGACGGTAGTTGTCTGGATTCATTCAAGTCCTTTTTTAAAGATCAGGACGACTACCACCAATTTCCACGAAGTTGGTACTTTTCCTGAGATCAAGATGTATTTAAACAGGTGATGGAGAAACCAAGCCCATTGCAATGGGTTCTCTTATCATTTCATTGGACAACCCGTCCGGGCCTGGGGCTCTTGATTTATTTGCCTTCTTAATGATATCTTCATTGGATAAAATGGCAATATCCAGCTGTTCTTCCACATTGAATGTTGCAGGAACCTCTCGGCCGGAGGCTACTTCAATGTCCTGTTTGGCATAATAATCACACAAGATGTTCGCAGGGATCGGTTTTGCAAGCACCGACTCTTGGCGGGTGTCCCTTTTCGTTAAGAATAGACCAAACACTGGCTGTGTTTTTCCTTCTGATTTTGTGCAGCATTCGTTCTGCATCTTAGCTCAGCATGTTTTTTTGTGCAAATATAACAAGTTGGGGTATTTCTGTTTGAGCTTATGACTCCGCAATGTGTTTTCAATTGATCTCTTATGTTTTAACATATTAATGCTCCTTCTTAAGGATTTTTTCTTTTTCACAATTTGTAGGTCATATGCATGACGATGGAACATTGCAATTTTTGTGGTTCCACTTTTGTTTTTCATGACGTAGTCTCTGTATAGGGGCACATAGTTTATGACTTGTTGGTCATCTTCGTCTTGCATTTGTTTAATTAACCTCGTTAGTTTCGTGTTAAGGCAGGGCATTTTATTTGTATGTATTTTCAACCTATTTCGCCCTGAATTCAGTGATATATTACTCTTGTATATCACTCAATTGTTGTTACTTATGTTGTTGCAAGTAAGTTTCATCAAACTGTGATCACCTTTGGTCAAAGGTTGAATTTCCATACCTTTGACTACTCCAGACATGTTAGTTGAAATACATATATAGTCTAAAATGTACCCGCTAATGGCACCTTTCCAAGTAGCCCTACCAGGGATGTCGCCTTGAGTTATTCCATTTAGGATGGTGCAATCTCTGGATTGAATGGCTTCCCTCCACTGTAAGCCTCCCTTTTCTTTTTTGGTGGATACCAATTGATCGTCTTCGATTGGCTTGGTCTGTCAATCTAAGCAGGTGCAATTTAGGTCACCCAGAATTAAGAAGAATGGATCATTCTATCTGGTCCTTTGCTTGTCTATTAAATTCACAATTTCTTCTGATAAATCAATTTGCCTTTGTTTTGCCGGATGCCAATATATGTTGATTAGTATTAACACTCGTTGGTTTGTCGAGTTACCCTTTGATTGATTCAGTGCCACCAACTGTATCTATGGACTTGAGTTTTTGAGTGTATAATAGTGTCCAGGCGAAGTCATTTTTAATGGCTATTAAAAGGCCTTCCTTTCAGGCCTTTTATTGCAGGATTCAAGAGAACCAATAGCCTTCTAATAATGGGGCTTCTCTTAGCCATGCTTCCTGCAGACAAATGACTTCGAAATCCTCTATTTGTGGTTCCCCTCCTTAAAAAAAGTGGGCAAAACCTCTGGTATTCCAGCTGGCTAGTGACCAGTCCTGTCTTCCGTTATCCTTATGGCTTTATTGATTGTGGATTTTGTCCGTCAGAATTCCTGCCAACCATTTCCAGTTAGCCTCATGGCCGTCTTTTTGATGATGTTGGTTTAGTGACTCTCTAATGACGGTTTCTCTTGTCGACCTTTCCTTTGTGTCTTTGGTAATTTTCCCCAAAATGTGTACTGAGTCAGTGCTTGCTCGTCGTTGGCTCTCAGTTTGTGGCTCAAAGTTATTGTCATATAAATCAAATCCCATTGGTCTTAGATTATGGGCTTCGCTCATCAGCAACTGTTTGACTAACCTTGAGACCGTATTTTCCTTTTGAATTCCCTTACACATTTGTCATTTTGAGAAGGAGGGAAACACTAGGTTTTGTTAGTATAGTGCTTTTTATGTTGAACAGACTGATTTGAACTGTTTGTTATTTATGCAATGGTCCAGATTAAACCCATTCTAGAGTTAAGGCCAGTTGGGAATTCTGCCAACCCGACCAAATTATCAAATAAAGGTTTTCTAAACTTGTATCCATTGTGTCTGTGTCTACTATTGATACCATGCCTTCCTTACAATGGGAAAGATTACATAACGAATAACCCAAGTACAAACTTCTTGTGCCAAAGTGCACAATCTAGCAGACACCACCTCCACTGGTGCTCCCCTGCTTGTTCACGTATAACATGAGTGTCAATTTGTCTGAGAGCATTAACACTCTGTTTCCTCTTATCAGGCAAAGGAACCCCTTCAGACCCGAGAAGGTGGCCTTTAACTCCAATATGTTTAAATGAAGTTTCTGCTGCTCGGATGATCATAGATCATGAACCTGCAATGATGTCATGGGGGCCCCTACTCCATCCAGTGAGTTTATGTAGCAATGGAAAACCCGGGACGGTCCTCTGAAAAGGGGGCCCCTAATCATAAGCAAATAACCTATAAATGGTCTATTTGGCAGCAGAATCAACATGGATTGTGTTTGCATTTCCTTGTCACAGATCGCCAGTAGATCACGAGTATCTCTCATATGAAGATCGAATTTGTGAACTATCAGTAAAGCAAGGGCATACGTCCCAGGAGCCTCTGGAACAGACATAATGGCACTGTGTCCTCCTGTGTCATTTGGAAGTAAAGTGACAGCACCATGAATCCTTGGAGAGGAGGGTAAGCGGGGGTGGGGCCCCTTCCTTGCCATGAGTCCCCCAGGAACCCATAGCATTTCTAAGTTTATGTGGATAGTACAGTTAAGTTCTTCCAGTTCACAAATAACCCTAAGGGGTACACATAATTAACGTTATTCCTTCCTGGGGTAAGATGCAGGTTCTTCAAAAATATTTCAGGTTAGCCCATCTCCCAGATAGCGATTTGTGTGCATGAATTTCTAGATTCAGTTTCAGCCAACAATTTACACTGATACTTATCCATATAGGATACATCAGTTTAACATGTACCAGATTAAATATACTGTCCAACCTAATTCAGTCCCTTAATCCCATTGAACAGTTATGTGCTCACACGGCAGCCCTCAAGCTGAGAAAAAGAAAATGAAATACAAATGAACAAAACAGCAATGTGATGGAATGGTATAGGTCTATTGCAAAACTATCCGACAGTAGTCAAAACTGAGGTCTTTGCTTACGCAGTGGCCGAGTACAGGAAAACTTGATATGTGGAGTGCCATTCCAAGTAACAGTTCCATCTTCAAATTTTAGCAAGTGTCAATATCACATTGTATTCAGTGGGGGATGAGCAGGCTAAAAAATGTGCACTTGCATCTAGTCGCTAGTGAGTGATAATTCGCCTCTGGAAAGTAGAAAAGTGGAAATTTCTAACCAGTAACGTTCCATCAAGGGATTTGTCTCCCGTAGATTCCTCATCTGATAGATATTCTTCCAGCATCAGCTGCTCTGAAATCTTTTTGTCCAGGGATGCAGTGCGTCTTGGCGTCATCAGTCGACTGTTATGTCTCAACTGCGCCACTCCTCGACCCGACACGTGGTGTCAATAGTACATATATTACGTCACTGTGCCCCATGCCTCAGTTCCCCACCTTGTTCCCCCCTGTGCTCAGCAGCCGTGGGGAAGAATCCATGGGATTCCGATAAAAGAAGATAACGTTTTCCCCTGTGATGTACAGTCAACAGACTGGCAGTGCCCAATTGTAGACAGCACAGTCTTGGGCACTTTTTTTTTATAAACGTCACTACCTTTCTTTGCCATCCCACCGAAGAAAGGAAACTAAAAGCGGAAACTAAAGCACTGTCATAGCGAGGCAGTTTGGGAGGGTGATAGATACATAGAAGGAACATTACTAGTAAGTAATTTCTCATTCAATTAATTGCATTCTCCTGCAGATTCCTCATTAGACAGACTCCCAAAGCAGTACAGAGTGCAGAGGCAGGATGAAAGTCTTAAATGAGGAAGCTTTCCAATACTGCTCTTCCAAAGCGGGAATCAGCCCTATGAGCCACGTTCGGGCTGTAATGTTTTGTGAACATGTGGAGCAACAACAATGCTTTTGACTGCCAGATTTCTTTTACAGGCGCACCCCTTTCTTGCTTTCTCGCAGCATTCAGTCATGCAGAGGACCATCCAAGGGGAAATTGTCTGCTTAGACACTGCCACACCTTTCCTTGACCTCGAGAAGGCAATGAAAAGCTGGTCATCGTGTCCTTGGAAGGGTGAGGCAGTGAGTAGAATACCAGCAGTTCAATGCTCTGTGAGATATGAAACTCTGAAACCACCTTAGGAAGAAATTTAAGTCAGACTTTAAGCAAGACTTTCTTTCTAAAGAAAAGCAGGAAGGGGGACTGGCAGCAGAGAGCCTGTACCTCACTTACACACCTTGCTGACGTGATGGCCACTGGGAAGGACCTTCAGAAATCAGGCCATTACCGGATTTGTAAAGAAAGATCCTTGATCCGGTGACCTCTTAAACACAGACAAAGCTGCCAGATTACCTTTGACCGTGGCGATCTGAAGGCCTGACGAGGCCAGGGACAGAAGCATTTCCATCACTGTGGTAGTGGGACATGAAATGGGGTCCACCTAGCGATCCCTACACCATGCCTCAAACCTTCTCCATCTGCATGCGTACATGGACCTAGTGGAAGGTCTGTGTGCAGCCAGCAACACCTCAAGTACCTCTTTCAAGATGTCCCAGTCATCATATCTGCTCCTCTCAAGAGATACACATGCAGATTGAGAGACTCTGGGTTTGCGATGAGTACCCGACCTTCCGACTGGGATAGGAGGTCTGGCCTCCGAATAAACCAGCGAGGTGGGGAGAAGGCCATTTCCAGGAGATCTGAGTACCATGTTCTCTTCGGCTAGTCTGGGGGCGATCAAGATCATGGTGGCCCGGAACGACCACAACCACCTGAGAACCCATGAGATGACAGGTATCGAGGAAACGCGTAGTAGAGATCAAAGACCCACTCCACTAGTGACACTTTCCAATGGCACGCTCGCAGGGAATTCCCTTGAGCAAAACTCCTTGCACTTCTGTGTTTGCCCTCACAGCAATCAGGTCCACTGCCGGGGTACCTCACAGAGTGAAGATCTCTGGCAGTTCCTCCGGTGAAATCTCAGCCTCGCAGAGACCATGCTCTGCCTGCTCAAAGCATCCGCCAGTCCATTCTCTACTCCTGCCAGGTGGGCTGCAGAGGCAGAGATCTCGTTCTGCAGCACCCAGAGCCATAGTTGCAAGGCCTCCAAGCATAGGGGCAGAGACTGCACACCCCCTTGCTTGTTGAGGTAGTTTATGGCCACTGTGTTTTCTACCAGAATCAGGACATGTTTCCCCCTAAGAGAGGGTGCGAAAGTTAGCCAGATTGCTTGCAACTCCAGCCTGTTGTTATGCCAATGGCGCTCCACTGGGGACCAAGGCCGTTCACTTGCAGTTTCCAGCAGTGAGCACTGCAGCCCTTTATTCATTTTATTTATTAAATGTTCACTTGTTAGGGTGTTATACAGTAAATAAATCCAGTTTCAAAGCGCACACACAGGGCAACAGGGAGGGAACATGAGAATGAAACACATTAACATACAGCAAATATTAACTACAGTGGGGGGCGGAGGGGGAGAAACAGGATGATCCTACATGCCTTGTGAGTATTCAGAACGTGCAAGTGCAGCAAGGAAACGGGCAGTGGTGGTAGGTGCTGGAGTGTTCGTGCTTGTGGGTGAGCCACAGATGAAGTGCAAGGTATGGTAAGTGCTACATGACCTGGCACCACTTTGGCGGAAAAGTGCGAGCCTATAGGGTAGAGGGTGAGCAAAGGCAAGTGCTGAGGTAGGCAGAAGCTGGGGAGATTGGGTGTGGGAGGTTAAGAGCTCAGAGAATGCATAAGGGCCCTTTACACCAATCACAGCAACTGTGAGATTAGTAGAGGTGAGAAGAAGGGAAGGAGGAGGTAAAGAGGAAAGTTTTGAGGAGCTTTTCGGAATTTAAGGAAGTCCTGTTCTAGACGCAAAGGGAGGGGGAGGCTGTTCCATAGGAGGGAGCCAGCTGAGGAAAGCGATCAACCTCCGGCCCTCTGTTTAGCCAAATGTTTTACACACAAAGAACATAGAGGTCTAGAGGGAGAGTATTTAGTAAGAGAGAGTTGCAGATAGTGTGGTCCCCGACCCCAGACAGCCTTGTGGATGATGCAGAGCGATTTGAATTTAATCTGCACTGCCACCGGGAGCCAATGAAGACTTTTAGGGCAGGAGAGATGCAGTCCCTGGGCTTAAGGTCAAGGATAAGTTATGCAACCCTATTCTGTATTAGCTGGAGGGGTCGCAGAGTGGAAGAAGGTAGATTCAGGAAGAGGCTATTGCAATCGTCAAGCCTAGAGAGAACCAGCGCTCGGGTAACATTGAGATTCTGGGGGAAGGTGAGAAAAGGGAGAATTCCTTTGAGACGGAAGAGCTAAAAGTGGGATGCATCTGTGATTACCTGCGGCTGTGGCCAAAAGGGTTAACCCGCAATCATACTCTCCATGCTGACCCACCATGAAAGGTTGTTGGCCATCGACTTCGACACCCTGAGGGCGTCCTTCATGTTGTCAAAGTACTGGGACTATTGATCCCACAAAAGTCACTGGAGGCATCACATCCATAACCTGGTCACTGGCACCAGGAAGATGCAGGAGGTCATGATGCCCAAGAGATGGAGGAAGGAAGCCGCTGACAATATGTCGTGGATCTGAAACAGCGTGGCCATCTGTCTGGTACTGGTGACTCTTTCCTCAGGTGGGGGAAGTCTTCCCCGCCCAGGTTTAGGGAGAAGTCCAAAATATGAAGCAAGAAACAGGTTTCTTCATGCTGCATCAATACCTGTTGTGGAGCCCTTCCTCGGACCAACCAGTCGCCCGGGCAAGGGAATACATGACTGCCAGATCTCCTAAGGTGCTCTGCCACCACTGCCATCAGCTTGATGAAGACCCTGGGAACGGAGGTTACGCCAAAAGGGAGCACTCTGAACCGGTAGCGAGTGTCCATGATGACGAACCTGGAAATGTGTGTGCTTTCGATGGATCGGCACATGGAAATAGGTGTCCTGATGGTCATGACACCAAACAATCCTGGCATTGAAGAGCCTGGAGAATGTCCTTCAATGCCACCTTGTGAAGGGAGGATAACTCAGTGGCAACGCGCAGGTCTTGGAAGCAAGACAACCCTGAGCAACTCTGGTTCAAATCCCGGATCTGCACTTAAAAAATAATAATAATAAATTAAGTGTGTTATAAAAACCTGCACTTGCACAATCCGAATATGTACAAGGCCTAGTAGGATCATTCCCCCTCCCCACACACCCTTGCCTTGTTGCGCCTTGAGGCACACACGTGTATAGGCGCATTACATATGAACAATTACATTACATTACTTTACCCCGAACTTGTCTCTACTCAGGAACTTGTTCATGCGCCTGAGGTCCAGATGAAGACTTGGTCTTCAAGCTTTTCTTGGGTACCAGAAAATAACCAGAGAACTAGCCCAATCCTCCCTCTTCGGGTGGTACCTCTTTCACTGCACCCTTTCAAAGCAGGACTCTCAGTTCTTTCCGGAGATCCTGTTCTGGTTGTTAGGGAGGGGGTGCTGGGGTCTGTTTGGAGGTCTCTTCAATAAGGTTAGACAGTATCCCTATCTGATGAGCTGCAAGGCCGAGGCGTTTAAGATTATCGCTTCACACCTGCCCAAGTGCTTGGAGACTCACCCTCAAACAGGGGAAACATGTGGAGAGAACTCAAGGTGGCTTAACGGCCACTGCCGCCCCCTGCTGCCAAAGTCAGTTGGCCTTTTGAAGCCCCGGTGCCCCATTTGGGATGTGAGAAATGCCTCTGGCCCTTCTTGGCCTCTGGTAGCTGCGCTTTCCTCCCAAAGAGAATATGCCACTTCCAGCCCATGCCGCTACTACTTGGCAAGCTGCTGCACAGCAAGCCCCAAGGACTTCGCAATCAGATTGGATTCTTTGAATTTCTCCAAAGATTCATCAGCTTTTGTCCCAAATAGGGTCTCGCCATCGAACGCTATGTCTAAGAGCTTGGCTTGAACTTTTGAGGAAAACCCAGAACTATGGAGGTATGCCGCCCTTCTAAGCACCATGAACATTTCCATGGCATGACCCACGCAATCAACGATGTCAAGGCCCTTTAGAAGGGCCTGGCAATCCACCTCTTTCCCATCGTTTATCATGTCCAGAAACCAATCTCTCACCACCCCTGTTGGACGATGATATGCCGCCTCAGCTGTCGTCCTCCAAAGCACATGAAACTACTTAGCAAATGGACAATTGACATTAATTGCCTTTTGAGTCATACTCCCAGTCACAAAAATATTCTTGGCTAAAGAGTCTGTCTTTTTGGACCATTGGCAAATTGGAGGTGGACATAGCTGGCCGTGAGCTCACTGTGGCGGCTTGGACCACCAAACTTTCTATGGCGGGATAAGCCTAAAGAAAGGGAAGATCCTCCCTCCCCCTAGCTCGCTTATACTTGTTGGTCAGCTTGGTATCGAAGGTTGGCGTAGAACATGGCCTCTGCCACAACGTTCTAATGCGATCTGATATGGCCTCATTGAAGGGCAATGCCACTCCGATTGGGGGCCCTTGTATAGGATGGCTGAGATCCTAGGACTGCAGTGGCTTGGCTGGGGTACAAAGTGTTAACTGTTAACTGTTAATGAAAGCTGATATTTTCGATGGACAAACCCCTTACAGGCAATTACACTAACCTGGTCAGATGGTCAACACGGAAGCAGCAACTGCAGATGGCAAGAGCCTCCCAGAGGATCCTGCACCTCCCACCCAGACTGAAATGCCAACGGGGAAGAGGCACGAACCCCCAGGGAAACCCTCTGGGGAAAGAAACCCTGGAAGAAGTAGATGAAGCTTCTCGGGTGCCTGGTGTTTCTTCACGTAAGGAATCCTTGCTGGCAGAGGCTCAGTTTCTACTGGAATAAGAAAGGACAGGTAAGTGGCGTATGAGAATACGAGTGTGGAAGCAAAGAATGCAGAGGAAAGGGAATTACTTACGAGATTCCAACACTGTCTGGCCTTAGACTGGAAGATGAGGAGCACAAGGTAGAATTCTGCCTATGTACCTGAACTCCGACAGCTTTGCAGGTTCCTGTAAAACGGTACCGGTGAAATAGGGAATAGAAAAGAGAAACGAGGATCATAGGACGGGAGACTCACTGTAGAAAAGGGGATATAGCAAATATAACTGGACACCCGATGAGTGCCTCTTGGGAACATATCGTGCATACTGGCCAAAAGAACTATCGCAATGGCTTGGAAAAAACCTATAGGCCCACATTTCAAACTATGGCACAAAGAGACTGAACGATGGGTTCTAGCCGAGACCGTGGCATGGAAGGACTGTGTGGCCAGATCCACGGATGACTCCAGTATGACACTCGACGCATGGAAGGAACTCACCAGACACATGTTTCACCCTTCGGATGACAAACCCCCCTGAATTGGAACTCAAACTAGGCCCATGAGGGACCTACCATAAAGCCAGCAGCAGCTGAAGTGCTGCAGACGATAGAGACCTTTCAGAAGCCCTCCCCATTGAAGTTACCAGATGGTTCCCCTTCGCTCCCACCCTCCCCCGTAGCAGATGACGCTATATGTTACAAACAGAATATGGAGACAGTTATGGTGGTTTTGTTTTGTATTTGTATTTTCTTGACGTTAAGTTAAACACATGGCTATTGCTATTTGAGTAAGGCATTACCGCACATAATTTGTTTGATATTATTGAAAATGCCAATAAACAAATTTGAAAATAAAATGAGGGGATATAAGTCCTGCAGTCATCCGTCTGTTTGTATGAGTGAAGGGGATCGGATGACACCGATGAACTCGGGTGTGCCTGTTGACTCGGACGGAAATGAAAGGGATTGCCTGATAAAGAAACCCTGGGATAAGAGAGAGAGAGAGACAAGAGGGTGAGTGTAGTAAAGAAAGGCAGCAGGTTAAATCAGAGTAGGAATGACCCTAGGTTCGAACTTATGGAGCATCTCTGTAAACAGTAGCGACGCTTCGAGGAGAGTGTTGAAGATCCTTTAATAGGGTCACGTGACTCGCTACCGATGCTCGCTGATAGCGTGGATAAACTAGACTGCTAAGGCACGTACTGCCAGGTTCTGCAGCCCTCGGTATTGTAGAAAGGAGTATAGCTCTGCGCCCCGTCTCCTGTAAAGCATGGACCAACTTTGGAAAGGTGCAACAGTATGCCCCCTCCACCTGGGTGGAGAACCCGGCTTCCACGGGTGTAACCGAAAAAATCGTCGCACCAAGAGGGGAGAGTGGACACCAGAGGCAGGTTCCCAAGTCCTTTCCGCGGGAGAATAACCCTTCCTGTCGATGAGAAATTGGAGACGACCTCTATGATAACGTGAGTCGCAAATGTTGGCCACTTCGTATTCAGTGCCAGAATTAGTAATTACCGGGGGAGGTTTAGGTTTGGCAGAGCGTAAGTACCGATAACGGCTAGCTTCAATTGGGAAAAGTGAAAAACCGGATGAATCCTGGACCAAGAGGGTGGCAGGGCCAACCGAACTGCGGCAGATCCTATCATGGATAATATTTTGAAAGGACCATAAAACCGAGGAGACAATTTGGAAGGAGCCAAACGTTTTGGAAGGAATCGTGAGGACAACCAGACATAGTTCCCCACACTCAACCTTGGCATCGCCCGGCGATGTTTGTCCGCATACAGTTTGGCTCGGTCTTGGGCCGTTTGGAGAGCTAATCGGGCGAGACGGTGTGCTCTCTGAATGTCTACTACGAGACCGTCGACACCTGGGAAACGAGAGGAAGTTGCCGAGACAGTAGGTACAAAAGGATGGATGGTATCCATATGAGCAGTAGAAGGGACTAGTCTTGAGAGAAGAGTGTTTAGCATTATTGTAACCAAATTCAGCGAATGGTAACAGATCCTTCCAATCGTCTTGAGCTGCGGACACAAAACAGCGTAAGTAGCCTTCCAGAGTCTGGTTGAGGCGTTCAGTCTGCCCGTTGGTCTGGGGATGGTGTCCTGAGGTAAGGGCCCTCTTAATGCTGAGAATGTGACATATTCTCTTCCAAATCTGTGAGGTATATTGAGGTCCTTGATCTGATACTATGACCTCGGGTAGACCAGGACGAGAAAATACTTCAGATAGGAATAATGAAGCCATTTGAGCAGCTCTGGGAATTTTGACTAAAGGAGTGAAATGTGCTAGCTTCGTCAAGTAGTCTATGGTGACCATAATGGTCGTGTATTGAGAGGAAGGAGGAAGATCCACTATGAAATCCATAGATATCATTTGCCAAGGTCTTTCAGGTATAGGCATACGGGTGAGTAGCCCGAAAGGAGAGGCTCGGGAGGATTTGGACTGAATAGACGTTGTGCATGCACTGACATAATCCTGAACATCAGTATGAACAGTAGGCCAACAAAAATGTCTCTTCACGAGTTCTAGAGTGGTCTGAACCCCCCGATGTACGGCAGCTTTAGAATCGGGACACATCTGAAGAACATCTGTTTGCAGGGCAGCCGAGGGAATCAGAACTTGTTCCGCATGAAAGTATAATTCTTGATTCTTACTAAGGTGATGAGTCACCGCAATCGTCTCGCACAGACGTTGATTTCTGATAGTTTCTTGTTTGAGAATTTGTAGGAAATCTGAAACAATTGCTATAAATGTTGCTTTGGGGAACATTTTCTCAGAACAGAAACGAGAGGTGTGAGGTCTCGTCCGAGACAGGGCATCCGCCCACAGATTTTGATTCCCTGACAAGAAAGTGAATTCAATCCGATAAGGTAAAAAGAAATGAACCTATCTCGCTTGCCTGCTATTAGTAGTTTGTGCATGTTGTAAGGCCTTTAGGTTCTGATGATCTGTTGGACTTCTATTGAGAAAGGTGATCCTAGTAATAGATACCTCCATTCTTCAAACGCCCTTTTAATCGGCAGAAATTCTTTCTCCAGAACAGAGTAATGTTCTTCAGAGGGGGAGAAAGTCTTTGACAAATATGCCACAGGTCTTCCTTCTCCTTGTTCAGTTCTTTGTAGAAGAACGGCTCCCAACGCATGTTGAGAGGCATCGGTTTCCACAATAAATGGACGCGATTGGTCAGGATGGAGCAGAATAGAGGCGGAGGTGAACATGCTTTTTAAAGTCTTGAAGGCTTGTTGCGCTGGCGAATCCCAAGAAAACACTGCATCTTTCTTCAGTAACCGAGTGATGGGAAGGATTGTTTCAGAGTAACAGGGAATAAACTTGCAATAAAAATTTGCAAACCCAAGAAATCTTTGAATTTCTTTAATTGTGGTTGGGGATGGCCAATCTAAGACGGCAGACACTTTTCTGGGATCCATGGAGATTCCCTTGTCGGAAAGAACAAATCCGAGGTACGTGATTTGCGTTTGGTGAAATTAACATTTCTCCGCCTTACAGTATAACTGATTGTCTTGAAGGCAACTTAGGACGATGTTAACATGCTCGATGTGTTCCTCCAAATTTGTCAAGAAGATCAGAATATCATCTAAATAAACGATGACAAAATGGAGAAGGAAGTCAGAAAACAGATGGTCCATAAATCGTTGGAACACCGCAGGAGCATTCACCAGGCCGAATGGAATTACTTGATACTGAAAGTGACCAAACGGGGTACGAAAGGCAGTCTTCCATTTGTCACCGGGTGCAATTCTGATGAGGTGATACGCCCCTCGAAGATCCAATTTAGTGTAATAAGAAGCTCCCCGCACAGCTTCTAGTATATCTTTTATCAATGGCATAGGATATTTGTTGGGTATGGTAATTTTGTTGATCCCTCTATAATCGATGCATGGTCGTAGTTCCTCAGTGTCCTTTTTAGGTATAAAGAATAATGAGGCTCCGGCCGGAGATTTGGACTCAGTAATCAAACCGTTCTGGAGATTAGCTTGGAGGTATTCTTTCAGAGCACTCATAATCGATGCATGGTCGTAGTTCCTCAGTGTCCTTTTTAGGTATAAAGAATAATGAGGCTCCGGCCGGAGATTTGGACTCAGTAATCAAACCGTTCTGGAGATTAGCTTGGAGGTATTCTTTCAGAGCACTCTTCTCTTGTTGGGAAAGGACGTACATCCGTCCAAACGGTATAGGTTGAGTGGGTATGAGGTCTATCCGACAGTCGTCTCTGCGATGGGGAGGAAGTGAGGGATACTGTGGTGTTGAAAAGACTCTATGAAACTGTTGGTGACATTCAGGAACCACACCTAACTGGCCTCTGTAGGGCACAGCATGGGTATCAGTGGCCACAGAGGGAAGATGAAGACCTACAGATTGCTGGGATAGGCAGTGGGAGACAATACTCAGAGCCCAAAAAAAGGGTACCGGCCTTCCAATTTATAAATGGATTATGAAGGCTTAAGCAGGGTAGCCCCTAAATGACAGGAAAATGGGCGGCTCTGATTAGGTCAAAACCTAATGTTTCTTGGTGAGAGGCTATCAAACAAGTCACTGGTTTCGTTTGTTCCCGAATAGGCCCTGAACTCAAAGGGAAACCGTCTACTCCCTGAATGGGGGTTGTAAATTTCTTGGCTATTCTAGCCAACCCATTGTTTGCTGCCCATTGATCGTCCACGAAGTTCCTTGCCGCTCCACAATCCAGTAACGTAGGAATCCCTCGTATAGTTTGGTCTGGCAAGATAATAGTCATGGAAAGAACGATTATAGATTGCTGGTTAGAAGACGGTTCAAGAGATGATTCGATTCTGATAGGGGAACCCTGAAGTTGATCTCCTACCGTGGTTCCCCTTACGGCAGGGATTTGTTGTTTCCCGACTGAGGGGGTCTGGATTTACGGGGAGGAACTATGGGACAGTCTCGTAACACAAGGGAAGAGGATCCGCAGTACATACACAGTCCTAACGATTTTCTTCTTTCTCTTTCGGTTGCAGATATGGGTCCCCTAACGGAGCCTATCTGCATAGGTTCTTCCACGGCGCTAGATCTACCGGGAATTGGAATCGGATCAATATTAGAACGATGTCCTATTTCCCTTTTCTTTTCTAGTGATCGCTCTTGCAGACGATAATCGATTTGCATAGTTAAGGCTATCATCTCTGCCAAGTTGCCTGGTCGTGAAATTTTTGATACCTCATCCTTTAGCTCCTCGTTAAGTCCCCGGCGAAAGAGGGTCAGCAATCCGTCATCGGGCCACCCAAGTTCAGAGGACAATTGTTTGAAATGGGTGATATAGGTCATTAGGTCCTCATTTCCTTGTTTAAGGTCCAGGAGTCTTTCCTGTGTGGAGACCGAAATCTCTTGACGGCAAAACATAGACTTGAGGCTATTAGAAAAGGCCGGGTAGGAGTCTAAGATGGCGTTCCCTGAAGTGACGAAAGGGGTAGCCCAAGCAAGGGCAGGACCAGTAAGATGAGATATCAGAAAGCCTACTTTATCTTTATCTGTCGGGAAAAAGGGGACTTAAAGGTGAATTGGACAGTATAGCTGTCCAGGAATTCCTTCAGTTTATGTGGATCTCTGTCATACTTGCCAGTAGGCAAGGCGACAGTAGGGGGTTCGGAGAATGCACGGGCAATCTGTTGCTTTAACTGTGCATTATCATGTTTGATAGCCTGCATTTCTAAAGTCATAGATTGCATCGCTGCCATGAGCTGCTGTATTTGCTGCTCCATGCTCACAATCACAACCAGCTAACTGGCGTCGCTAACTGTTAACTGTTAATGAAAACTGAAATTGTCGATGGACAAACCCCTTACAGGCAATTACACTAACCTGGTCGGATGGTCAACACGGAAGCAGCAACTGCAGATGACAAGAGCCTCCCGGAGGATCCTGCACCTCCCACAAGACTGAAATGCCAACTGGGAAGAGGCACGAACCCCAGGGAAACCCTCTGGGGAAAAAAACCCTGGAAGAAGTAGATGAAGCTTCTCGGGTGCCTGGTGTTTCTTCACATAAGGAATCCTTGCTGGCAGAGGCTCAGTTTCTACTGGAATAAGAAAGGACAGGTAAGTGGCGTATGAGAATAAGAGTGTGGAAGCAAAGAATGCAGAGAAAAGGGAATTCCTTATGAGATTCCAACACTGTCTGGCCTTAGACTGGAAGATGAGGAGCACAAGGTAGAATTCTGCCTATGTACCTGAACTCCGACAGTTTTGCAGGTTCCTGTAAAACGGTACCAGTGGAATAGGGAATAGAAAAGAGAAACGAGGATCATAGGACGGGAGACTCACTGTATGAGAGGGGATATAAGTCCTGCAGTCACCCGTCCGTTTGTATGAGTGAAGGGGGATCGGATGACACCGATGAACTCGGATGTGCCTGTTGACTCGGACGGAAATGAAAGGGATCGCCCGATAAAGAAACCCTGGGATAAGAGAGAGAGACAAGAGGGCGAGTGTAGTAAAGAAAGGCAGCAGGTTAAATCAGAGTAGGAATGACCCTAGGTTCGAATTTACGGAGCGTCTCTGTAAACAGTAGCAACGCTTCGAGGAGTGTTGAAGATCCTTTAATAGGGTCACGTGACTCGCTACCGACGTTTGCTGATAGCGTGGATAAACTAGACTGCTAAGGCACGTACTGCCGGGTTCTGCAGCCCTCCATATTGTAGAAAGGAGTATAGCTCTGCGCCCCCGTCTCCTGTAAAGCATGGGCCAGCGTTGGAAAGGTGTAACACAAAGGCCCATTGCTAGATATATCCTCTACACTGTCTTCCTGTACTGGGTATCGGGGTGTCCATAAGAAGATGCCTGCTGCAGATCGAGGTCAGGTGAGGTATTTTGCCCGCTTGCCTCGTGCAGTTCTTCAGCCAAGGCCAACAAGTCGGCCAACAAGTCGGGATAGGCCTTGTCGGGATAGTCCCGTTGACGGTCGACCGATCATTTGTCACAGCATCAAAATCAGATTTATGTCCAGTCCATGAGGTTGATCTTTGACGAAGAGGGGAACTTCGTCCCTTTTAAAAATTGGGGCAACGGAGGAGTTGGCCCAATTCAACTCCCCAAGTTATCGGTGTGGGCAAAATATGTTGTATCCCCTGCTATAGCGAGACCACTGGTCCGGAGTTCAAAAGTAGAGTCTTGTTTCCTAATGTAAGGTTCTTCAGGTCCTCCTCAGGATAGTGTCCAACAAGGTCACTCACAGTCTAAGAGAAATATACTGACACTAGGAACTTCTTTCGCCCTAGAGGGGCCTGGTACTCCAAAACTCTGCTAGTAGTTTCTGACTTTGTCATGGCCGTCTGGGATGTTAGATTGTCTCCAGTAGGTCATTGGACCCCTTCTGTCTTCAGGGTCTGGAATAGGCAGGCATAGAGTTCCCCTGCAGTTCTAGGTGTCTACTGGGCTTTGCTGTGTCACATGGGAAAACAGAAATAGGTAATCCCCTACACTTGGGCTGGTATTGTTTTCTACTACTCTGACTGCACCTTTCCAGTTGCAGTTGCTGACCCCAGGTCTTCAACCACTTTCTTTTCTTGTCCTGTACATTCCACCTAGCTAGTGAACAATTGTGTTCCCCTGGATCTGACCCTCTCCTGGGCCCCGACTCTACTCTCAGGTGGCCCTGAGTTCATTCTCCAGTTCTTGTCCTCCAACTGTTTTTGCTTTTCTACCACTTCCTGCTTCAGTTTTTACTTGTCTGCAGTCTTCTACGGGAGTCCTTCTCGCCAATCCTTCTCTTACCCAGTGGTCGAAGTGTATGAAAAGAAGTAGTGGAGCTATATTCCCTGCCGGTCTGCCCCACTCTCCACAAACCCCATCGCTGCGCCCCCTCCCACACACACAGTCCAAACCCCCAAACAAACACACCTATTATTTAAGGGAATGTTCAGTGCTGTGCACTGAAGTGCCAGTTTAAACTTCTTCCTACACATTTATTTTAAAACTAAACCATCCTGGAACGGTTTATTTTTAAAATAAAAGTATAGGAACAGTGAAACTTAAAAATAAAAAGTATAGGAGCAGCGCTCCCGACCGCTCCTGCCCACTTCGACCTCTGCTCTTAACCCTCTTATAAACTCTCTCTTCCTCCACCCGCTCCATTTCTTTCCCTTCTTTTTCTCACCTCTTGGGACCTCTACCCAGGTCTTTCTCAGTAACATCAGCTCTCAGGAAGGCAATGCTCTACCCCGCTCAGTCAATGGAGACTGGCAGCCTTCTATACAGTGCGTAAAAGTGTGCTGGTGGCAATAAGCTAGGGCTCTGATTGGCTGGCATGTTCCTTCCTAGTTTTGTTTGGCCCTGATCGGACCTACCCTGTATGCCCACATCCTTCCCTTGTGGGCAACATCCTCCACTTGTGCATAACCGCCTTTCCCATAACTTCAGGTGAGGGGAATTTAACCGCCTTTCCCATAAATTCAGGTGAGGGGAATTTTCAACGGGTTTTGTTTGTGTGCCAACCATGTTACACTCAGGCGGGAATGTCATGGCTGCTTCCTGAACCAGTAATCTGTCTGAGAATTTCGTTAGCATTTGTCACTCCAGCCACCGCACTCTGCCTGGGATGTTGCAGGAAACTGGCCCTCTCCTCTCATTGGGCCTCATTCCGAGTACGGCGCTAACCAATGGCGCTATTAACGCCTTGGTTGACGCCGTACCCGGACCGGCAGCGCCTTGGTGGTTGGCGGAATTACCGCCCCATTCCAAGGTTGGCGGGGCGGTAATTCCCCAATCCCCATTTACCCTTCCCCATTCCCATTCTTGCCCCATAGGGCATAATGGGAGTGGGGAAGGCGTCAATTACGCCACCGTAAATTACGGTGGCGTAATTAACATCAAGGTCCCTTAGCGCCATGGTATTTAACGCCTGCTAAAAGCAGGTGTTAAAAGCACCATGGCGCTAAGGGAACTCGGAGTATGGCGGTAAGGGATTACCGCCACCGCTCTCGTTAGCGGTGGCCGCTATCCCTTACCGCCATACTCGGAATGAGGCCCATTGTGTGCCTTTAACCGACACCAGATTCCTGTCACTGCTGTATGTTCCCTTTAAACTCTTGTTTGCATTCCATGCGAGGCTCAGTCCCTCGGGTGTACGCTGCATTTTCTACTAGCTCCTTTTCCAGCATTAGGAGAACTGGGAGAGTTCTGGGTATCCCCATTTTTCCGACCTTCAAGATTCGGAACACAAAACGCTGGAGCTCCTCCTGGCCTCCAAAGTACCACATTCTCTCTTTTCTGATGTAGCCCTGATGGCTTTGTCACAATAACTATATGTCCGTTTTCTTACTTGGAGTGGGGACCAACAGACAACTTGCTTGTGTGTTTAAACAAGGCTTCTTGTGAGCCTTTCCACAGAGGAACACTTCGGGCCAGAAAGGTGAATCTCGAAGGACTTCCAATTCAAAAGGAAAAAATGTGGCCTCACCCCCAGGCACTTGGGGCAGGATGAGGATTGCGTTATATCTCAGAAATGGTGTGATGAAGGCTCTATATAACACATTGTAGTTATTTAAATCTGCTGTCACAAAATCATTTGTCATGTGATTTAACCTAAAAATCAATCGTACAGGAAAGACCTTGAATTGTTTTTCGGATATAATTTTTGAACTGGTCAGTGACTGTACGACACATGTCTTAAATACTTAAAACCTGGTGCAAGCCCCAGGCCGAGGGAAGTTTGATAGACGCGCTCATTATGAATCATTGAAGCTCCCAAAATTAAACAAGCAGCATTTGCCTTGGTTAGTCTTCAAGCCCAAACAAATCCCATTGTTTGCTTTCACCGCTGGAATATCTTGAACACCAGGAACTGGTCTGTAAGGTACAACTATCAGTCATCGACATATAGAGAAAACACATGTTACCTTTCCAAGACAGTAATGCACTTGCTGACCATGCTTTCCCTCAGGGTATTAGCTTAATGCCCCATAACTAGGTCAAATAGATGCAACAAAGAGAAGTTATGTTGAGTGCCCTTCAGCCTCCCAACTTAGCCAAAATGATCTCCCTTCTTTTTATCTGAGCTTGCAAATGCATATATAATACTTTCACTAGCGCTATGAAGAAAGGGTTAAAATTCATAGCTACAATAGGATGGAAGAGAAAGGGCCAACCAACAGATTTAAACACTTTTTTGGCATCTAGCGATGCAAGGGTATACTCATCTGGGTCCTTTGTTCAATCCCCTAATCGCATGTCTAACCCCACGTAGAGTGCTCATGGTATTTCAACCGGTGAACACAATTAGATTGGTAAGCCGCAACATCAGTTGTAATCTTTGGACAATTATTTGCTTAGTATTGTGCAATCCACACTGCACAGTGAAAGTAACCTACATTTCTCTCAATGCAGGGGACTCTTGCCTGGTTTAAGTAATACCAAGATTATAATTGCTTCCGTCCAGTCCTGGTTTTAACTTTGCATTTTGGAACTTGTAGTCCTATATTAACCCACTGTAAACACAAGACTACAAGCCTCAGAAGCCAAAGATAAAACCAGGACTGGAATTATATTCCCCCCAAATGGAATGGGACATGTTGGTATATACACTGTTCTTTCTTTTAACTTTGGGACTTGGGACATGCTCCATTATATTTGGGTGCTCTTTGTCCAGTCCTACTTTTTTCAGTGCATTCTGGGACTTGCAATCCAAAATGTATAAAGCAAAATCCAGTAGCAGAAGACAGAAATGGAAATCAAAAACAGGAATGGACAAGCACCCCAGAATAGAATGTGGCATGCGCGTATACTTCTGGTTCCTTACCACCTACACAAACTTCTCTTCTACTGCTTGAACTTGGCTAGTGAACGCCCATTGTTATGCAGCATAGTGAGAGGCTGCTGCAGGGAGGAGTTGAAGTGTAAAAACAAAACCTAGTGTTACCATTATCTTGGCAGGAGGAAAGGGCAGGTTATTGGGGGCTGAAAATGAACTATTGGCATGGGCCAGGCCTTATTAGGCTTTTGTTAGAAAACACTATCCTGGGTCAAACATTTTTGGACAGCTACTGGTATTGTGGCTTTATATAGCTCAAAGACGTTCAAAAACCACAGACCAATTTGCTCCTGACATGGACTGGCGCTGTATGTTTTCATGAGGAAAAAAACAAGCTTGTGTATTAGTTCATTAATTAGCACCTGACCTTTCAGCAGCACTTCGACATTAAATTGCACAGGTATTTTATTTGATCTGAAAGGCCTGGTTCACACTGTATAAATTGAACAAGCATTACTGTTAGGAAGAATTTTCAGTTTAGTGGTAAATTCCTCCCATTTTAGAGACCCCCAGCTCTTTTGCTGGACTTTGTACTTTTAATTCTGTGTTTTCTGTGTTTCTTTTGACTTTGGAGTCTGACAAACTCCATAGGCATCACTTTTACATTGTGAGACACAGCACCTTCAGTGCAGTGGCACAGGGAAATCTCATAGATTTTCCAAAGGTTTAAATACCTGCTCTTGGATAAACTACTGTTTCCAAGAGCAGTGAAGTGAAATTGACTTTACTTACATTGTGTAACTTTCTAAACCCAGGACACATTATCTTACAACAGGGAGCTGGAGGGGATACTTAGTATCCCCTTTGTCTAGTTTCTCATGTAACATTTTTTATGTCACCCTTTCTATAATTAATGGCTGGTGGCAGTGGTTTACTTTTTACTACCATTCTGTGTTTTTACCGCGGACTGCATTCGCAGCCAGGGTAAGGCACCCATGGGTGCTCATTTGGTCAAAATGGCCCCGGTCTTCTGTTTTTGCCATTTCTTGTTGGAAAGGTCCTTGAGATTTACTCTGCACGCCAAACCAGGTTTGGTCTTTTTGTTAGTTTTGTTGTTGGCGGGATTCACAAGTGAAGTCTGCCTCTGGCTCCAGTATGTCTGGCAGGGGCAGGAAGTAAGGGAGGTGCCCGAAACTCCCTGTGCTTAATCCCCTTGGTTACAGGAATGCACCCAAAGGTGATTGGCCGGCTGGCTGTCCGGCAAGGACAGCCACCCTGCTGTGTGATTGACAGCTAGGCTGTAACGAATGGGAGAAACCTGCATAAAAGGCGGGGCTTTTTGGCTTGGAAGACAGAGTCGACCACTGGACGAAGGAATATGTAGAGGAACTTGGAAGAGACGCCTGCTGCAACTCCTGGACCGTTGGTTTGCCCGGTGAAGCCCTGCTGCTGTGCTGAAGCTCCAAATTCGCCTCGACTAGAGAAGCCCTGCAATGACTACTTCTCCCTTTGAGTTGGTGGGACCAATCAACTCCAAAGTAAGCCTGTCTGGACATCCTCTCGAAGCTGGTTACATTTCCACTGCAGTTGCTGCTGGAACCGAAGAGCCAGGGAGAGGAACACCAGATTGTGTGCATTGCTTTTAAGTCGGACTCTAGCACTAGGAAGATCCTCCAGACTTCCCTGTTGCAAGACTGACCAAGCCTGAGCCACATCAACCGAGTGCTGGACCCCAGATGCAAGAAAGTCTGAAGTGGTATCCGAGAACCGGTGTGTTGCCATTTGCTGTCAGCGAGGAGCTGAAACACTGAAGGACCGCTGAATTGAAGTTTGCCCATTGCTGCCGCTGACCGTCCCATTGCAGAGCAGGAGTCCCAGGACGTCCTCCCTCTTGTCCCCACGACTGAGGCTCAGGAACAACAGGTTCTGCAGAGATGTACAGGAACAGAAGCCAGCTGGAACAATTTCTTCTAAACAAAGGTACTGTAAAGTCTAAGAGAATTTACCTCTTCTTGTGTAGCCTTGCTTGCTCTCAGTTGAGACCTCTCTTGGTTACCTGGCAGAGTTGCCAAAGCTTTGCCCCTCACAAGCCTCCCAGCTTGAGGCCCTTCAAGTGTTCCATTTTCTACAAACACTTCTACAAATATTGTGTAAGACTTTTAACCTTCCTGCAAATAAGATCTTCAGCTCCCCTTGACATTGTGCAATTAACATTGGCTGTCCTGGCTCCCTGAGTGACTCATTGGAAGGTTTCAAAAGTACTTATCTGTTTATGAACTATTTGTTAACCTTTGTTTTATTCATCTATTCTATCCTTTACCCAAAACTCAGTATTGCTCTAAATGTGCCAGTGATAAATCAATGTCCACAGTTTCCTAACTATTTAAGTCACCTGAGGGTGTAGGAAGTGTCTGTGTGCCATCCCCAATGGGCATCATCTGATTTAGAGAAACTAAGGGTGTGTTTTGAAGTGTATTTAAGTGCTACATGTGTTGTTCCCTTTCTAAAGAAGGCGTATATAACCGACTGTGAACTAACTTAATAATTGTTTTATCAAGAAACCTTAAGTGTTAGTGTTTATTTGGATAACTATACTGTGAAGCTCTGTATCACAACATTACTGTTCACATTGACCCCTCTTGAGATAAGCCTGGCTGCTTGACCACACTACCAAATTGTGTAGTTCAGACTTATACCAAAGGTTGGGTTCCTATTGTCAGGAGGTCAAGGTTGTTGTAGTGCACCCAACGGGTACTTCATACAATCTTGCCTAACAATTACCAAAGCAAATAGGCATTGCTTTATAAATGTAGAGCATAACATTTCTTTGTAAATACCCTGCTGGACAAAAAAAGTATTATTTTCTTCATGTGCAAATCCAAGCCTATTGACTTTTCCTCCGGTGGTTGTTGCAGGATTGCCTTTGAAAAGAATTTCCAAAACTTCAATATCAAAGTTTTGGGTGATTAGAAATTTAGAAATGACAGGTGTGCATAGCAATCTTCAGGCTGTGTGAAACAATGGCCTTAGGAGCCATTGAAATTCAGTTTGTGTCTATAGGATATGATTCAAATTGTTTTGTATGTTGGAACTTCTATACCACCCTCCCCCTATATTGATTTATATATTGTCAGGTTGGCTCATCGTTCACTTGTGTACTTTTAAAGTGCTCTCTAAACAGAGTATTTGTTTTTAGGGCTTCAAGCCCAATAATGAACAAATATTTGTACTAGCTTGAGCTGGAAAGATGTGGTCAGGTGCCTACATTTCAGACTAGGCGCAAATCCTGGCTTCATCACTTAAATAAAGTGTGTAATCCTGGGCAATTCATTTAATTTCACTGTGCCTTATCTGACAAAAAAACGGATTTAATTTGCAATGTACACTATTCCAAAAAAGCCTCTAGTAGTGACCATTCATATTCACCATAGTAAGAAGCATTTATTTGTTCCAATTATGTGTGTTGTCAAGAGGATTTTGATTACATTTCAGTTGCTTTTGATTTTGTAACCTGGATCTCTGTCCTGCAGCCAAGCACACCTTTGCATTCTCAATTATTAAAAATGTGCTACAAAAATACAACTTTCTGCTGCAATGTGTCCTTTCCACCAATGCAATTCTATGGGGAAACACAAACCTCCATCCTCTTGGAACAAAATCTTGCCTGTGCCCAAATAGCCGGTATGGATGAGAGATATGAAAATACTGCAACGGTTGTAGTGCGGTTAGTAGAACTTTAAAATTCACGTTACCTAAAACCTTTGCACTATTTTGCACTTCATTGTGGAGCACTGAATGCATACATAGCTTTGGCTGCTACACACGAAAAGCATTTATCTTCCAATAATGTTGAAAGCTACCCATCATCTGTGCCCCAAGTTCAATATCTCTTAATTTATATAACACTAGCAGATATACCTGTCTTTGCCCAGACTAAAAAGTAACCAAACATTTCATATGGTTTTCCACCGGTTAACAACGAGACATAACAATTGGCTAAATAGTTCTGCATACTTTCTCAAGGAATAGTCATACACGTACATACTTAGGAATGCTTAACATTGTTACGGAACACCTCTACATACAGAATGTTGTTTGTCTTGCAGGCAGGGGTATAAACAAAAAGATTTCCTCTGCTTGTCTGGCCCTTTTACTTTGGAATCTTGTTTGAAGTTAATCTGGTGTCTCTGGCTGTCGGCTTGAAGCATGCCTAGCTGCCTCGAGCTGCTGTCTGGTTTGCCTTTGTTGTGGGGGTCTCCTGCTGTTTTTGTGCTCTGTCTGGCTGCTTCAGCCTGTTGTCTGGCTTGTCTCTGTTCTGGTGACTCCAAAATTAGATTGTCTCTTGGGTCGAATGATGATTAAATTACATGTTTTCTTTATCACTGATGATGTGTACTTCTTGAGTTTCATTAAGTCTAATTGCTCGTATTTTCTTGTCTTAATTTCCCCAGATTTTGTGTACTAATCTTTGTTGCATTTCCAGTGTGTATTATGGTCGTTTGTTGAGCAAAATAGCCATGGTTGTTTGTTAAGCAACTTCAGCAACTTTAAATTTAGCAAAATAAGCACTAGTTGTAATTGTATCTACCAGGGGCACCACTTTAGCAACTTTCAATCACACCATTAGATTCCTCGTAAAATGTTACCTGTAAGCCCTCTAGATAGCTCCCCCTTAATTTCTTTAGCGGACAGACAGATACGCTTTGAAAAATATATATTAGATTTGCCTGCAGGGTGAGATTATAACATATATCAAACAATAGTTAATGACTAATACTGCAACCTATATATGCTACTTGCAAAATGAACAATACTATTAACAGTTATGTAATATAAAAACACTGCAAATTCAGAGACTTTTACAGAAGGAAAAACAGACCAGAAAACACTAAAATGTGTACAACTGGCACGTTAATTGAAAGCTAATTTGTCTCAGGTTCCCCCTTACTCTTAAAATGCAGAACAGCACCAAGGAGGGTCATCTCTGGTTGAACATTCCGCTGGCTGCATAGGAAAGTGAGGGCTTCCACGGCTGCTTTATGGAATCCCTCACTTTATGGTGGACCAGCATGATGTACGTTTCTGCCTCGGTTTGTGGTAGGATATTAGCCCTCTAGTTCTATAGTAGATCTGATGATCGGTCCTAGGTCGGCAAGGAATGTTACAGTATTTTTTACCCTTAACCTCATGGGAGCTGACAGACTTTGCCTGCATGTTCCCGGAAGTGGACCGACATGCAAACCTTGCAGTACTTGTGAACAGAGGGCTAGTGTAGGCGTTCAGAATGAATCTCATTTAGCAGCATGTGGTGCTCGAGTTACGGGTTTCAAAAGGTTCCACTTTTGGGAAGGGGTCCCATATTGACTGACCCAGTTCGGGGAGGGGTTAGGATACAGCCCCTGCAGCAGTTTTGTTCAGGTTTCCTATTTTGGGGTTGAGGTCTGTAAAAGTTGACCTGTCTGATGGAGGGGTTATGGTGGCACGACAGTGACTGGCCTTCTCAGGGAGTATGCTCGGGGCGCGGGACCTAGTACTGGGTGATTAGCATTGGAGAGGGTTTATGGTACTGGTAAGGAACAAGTTACTTTTTTTTTTAAAGTTTTTATTATTTTGAAAACAAAAACAATACAAACCAAACTTGCAGCATTATTTACAACAGACTCGTGAACATCAATTAATGCACATTACTGCTCCCCAAATCCCTCCCCCCTCAAGAGCTTGTTTGCGTTTCTCATTCTGTATCTGCTGCGTGTGGCCGGGTATCGCTTCCTTCCGAAGCTGCAGAATCCATTATTGTGCCAAACAGTCCTGTTATTAACACTCTCCATGCCATCAGGTTACCCACTTCTTCTTCCCCGCACTTGATACATGCCTCCTGCCATACTACCGTTTCAGCCTCCGCCCATTTTTGCAAATCCCGCCACCATACCTCAACCCGTGGCTTGTGGAACTGCTTCCAGCCCATGGCAATCCTTTTTGCAAGCACATATGCCAGGTCCCTCAGTTTCCCAACATGTTTAGTATTCCGTGGTCTGGGAAACCCTCCCAACAGGCAGGCCCAGGCCATACCTATGTTGAGCGTGACCCCTTTATCTGCTAGTTTCTGTGCCACCTCCCCCCAAAAACCTTCAATCACTGGGCAAGACCAGAACATGTGTGTCATATCAGCGTCTTCATCGTATTTTGGGCATGCTTGTCTTCCTGCGTTTACAAACTTAGATATTCTCTTCGGGGTCATATAGGCTCTATGCGTTATGTATAACTGTATCTGCTGCAATCTGGCGTTTCTGGACACCTTCTTGTGGTATCCCATAGCACGCTCCCACATCCCATCGGTCATCTGTGCCCCCACCTCCACTTCCCAGTCCAGCCTCAAATGAGTCAAATCCTTCCCCACCCGGGTCATCACCATCTCATACAATCTAGAGATCTCGTGCCCTCCTTCTGATATGTCATATATTGTTCCCATTATGATGTCTGGCTCCTCCGCCAGTACAGTCTCTGGCCAGGTTTTATGAATAATCTGCACTAGCCTAAGATACATTACATATTGGCCTCTGTGCAAGCCTGCCTCTTCTCTGTTCTTCGAAATCCTTAATGATCCCCTCTTGCCATACATCTCCCAATGTGACCAGCCCGACCGATTCCCAATAGGTCCTGATTATCATTCTGAGTTGGTTGTCTCCCCCAGCCAAGGCGACTAGTGGCACCTGTGGGGAACACGGATACGGGTTCTCCATCAGTCGGCATAGTCTGCGCCACATCTTCCACCCAAGCAACATCATACCCGGATGTTCTTTCATTTCAAGTCTAGGCACCCAGATAATCTCCTTTAGGTAAAACGGAGTGCAGTCCTGTCCAAACAGCCTAAATTCAGGAGTTACCTCATCAGAAAGCCATTTGGTTACATATTGCAACTGACCAGCTACATAATAGGCCTCAAAATTTGGCAGCTTAATGCCCCCTCTATCATGGAAGTTCTGCAGCTTCCATAGCGCCACTCTATTGCGAGTGCCATGCCATAGGAAGTCTCCGCACATGCTATTCAGTTTGACAAAAAACTTTTTGGGTATCAAGTATGGTATATTACTGAAGAAATGTAACAGCCTGGGCAGGACCACCATTTTGAGCATCGCACCCCGTCCCATCATCGCCAGCGGCAACTTCTCCCAAAACTTCATACTTGTTCGGATTTTTCCCACAGCCACCTCGGTATTATGCAAGTGTTCCTCCTCCACCGTATGGTACACATCTATTCCGAGGTAGCGGAAGGAATCAACCACCCATGGTACAGACAACACTGGCAACCACTCCAGAGGGGCTCCTCTGTAGCTCCCCAATGGGAACATGATCGATTTTTGGGGGTTCACCGCTATGCCGGACAGTTCTGCATACCTTTCCATAACATCTAGAATATATTGAAGATTTTCCTCCGGATATTTCAAGTATAGTAGTAAATCGTCAGCATACAAGGATATTAGATGTTTCTCTCCCCTTACCTCAATACCAACCATGTCATATTGTTGTCTGAGGTACACTGCCAGGGGCTCCAGGGCTAGAATGTATAACATCGGGGACCAGGGGCACCCTTGTCTGGTGCCCCTTCTGAGTTGCCATCTCTCAGATATCACCGATTCTGTGCGCACCCTGGCCAGTGGTTCACTGTATAGTAATTTTGCCCACCTAACATAACCCAGCCCCATCCCTTATTCTTTCAGGGCCTCCAGCAACCATGGCCACCTCACTGAGTCAAAAGCTTTGACTGCATCTAGGGACACCACCGCCATTTCCCCCTCGCTCCGGTTTCCCTCATCAATCACCCGGTGGGGTCGCCTATGGTTGTGGGTTATATTTCTGCTGGGGACATAACCTGTCTGGTCCGGGTGTATCAGTTTGCTAATAACTCTACGCAGCCTATTGGCCAGGACCGCCGTCAATATCTTGCTATCCTGGTTCAACATTGACAAAGGCCTATAGGAGCCGCAGCTATGTCCTGGCTTGTTGGGCTTAGGAAGCGGCACAATTAACGCTTCTCTAAGCGATTCCGGCAGCCGCGCCCAGGGTCTTACAGGTGGGTAGCTGCTTCACCACCTCCTCCAATTCCTCTAAGGTAATCGGTGCGTCCAGCTCCTCCCTTTCTTCAGCACTAATCTTAGGTAAATCCATGTCTTTTAGAGTTTCTCTAATCTCCTCTCGATTGTCCCCTCTTCTGTCCTCATATAATGTCCTATAATAGTCTAAGAATGCCTCGTTGACTCCCTCTTGGGTGTCAACCACCTCCCCGTCTTCTCTAGTTATTGTCCTAATCGGGGGCCTCAGGGTTTCGCTCTTATATAACCACGCCAACAAGCGGCCAGTTTTATCCCCACCTGCATGTTGCCTCTCAACATACTTCTTATAGTTAAGGTTGCAGAGCCTTCTCCAAAGCTCTGCACACCTCTGCTGTAGTTCGAGTACAAGTTCCACATCCCCTCCCGCCCTGTTGCTTTCCCATTCCAGTTTCTCTTCCGCTTCCTCTAGCTCCGTTAGGACCCCACCCTGTAGGCCTTTTGATTTAGCAATAGCAGCACCCCGCAATACCACCTTAAAGGCTTCCCAGAGCGTGCACGCTGAGTCCACGATGCCTGTGTTTACCTCAAAGTACTGTGTGATCGCATCCCTGATATCTTCCCTGAAGACCGGGTCCCGGAGCGCCTCTGCCCAGAGGCGCCATGTGGGTATCCATGCCCCGGGGCGGCAGGATTGCCAACTCAGAACCAGAGGCGAGTGGTCCGACAGGACCCTCGCTCTATAGTCTATTTGGGTGGTCTCTATCACCACATCTGGCGTGGCAAAAAAGTAATCAAGTCTCGTATGCAGTTGCTGCGGAGCTGAGTAATGCGAGTACTGTGTTTCATTAGGGTGTTTCAGCCTCCAAACATCTGCCAACATGAAGTCATCTAGTAATGTCTGCAATACCCTGGCTGCTGGGGTGGGCCTATCAATCTTATCATCAGATCTGTCTGCCTTTGGGTTGAGCACGCAGTTGAAATCCCCTCCCCAGATAACCGCTCCTCCCATACACGCGCCCAGATGAGTACACATGGTTCTAAAATATGCCGCAGTATTTTGGTTGGGGGCATACGTATTTATAATGCACACCTCTCTATTCTCCACCAAAGCCTTTAATATGACCAACCTCCCCTCAGTGTCCACCACTTCTTGTGTAAGTTGGAGCGGAACGTGCGGTGCCACCCAGACCAGCACTCCCCTAGCGTAGGCAGAATACGGAGAGCCTACTACAGTACCTCTCCACTTCTTCCCCACCAGTTCCAGTTTTTGCCGGGTCAAATGTGTTTCCTGCAACAACGCAATATCAATCTTCTGTCTTTTCAAGTACATCATGACTTTGTTTCTCTTTAAGTAACTGTTGAGTCCCCTGACATTCCATGTTACGATCTTAAGGTCCCCCATGGCTCATGAGTGTCTTCTTGCCTTCCGTGTAGCGAATCCCCCTTGCCCACGTGATACAGATACAGCTCTCCATCTTTACTTGTAGCTTCTTGTACCAGCTCAAACTATCCATAACTATGTACACAACACATTCCCAACTTCCCTCCCCTCCCTCCACCCGTCCCTTCCCCAACACCACACACCCCAACTGCTGCCCAGCTCCGTTCTCGGAACTCAGGCACCCCCACATCTAGCCCTGCAAGCACCAAACAATGCACAGAGCTCAGTAGGGTGAAGTCGCCCTAATGGCCACTTAACTAAGATTATTGTGGGGTAAAGAGATCCGCTCTGTAAGGCTCCCGTTACTTCAATAATAATTACAGTGCTCATAACATCTAGTGCAATAGTCTGACCTTCTCTACTGAAGGCTGTGCAAATGACTATATTCAAGTCCCACGGGTCCGTGCCGCGCCATCTTGTGGCACCTTCCTCGTGCATTACTTATCTCTTCCGTGCTCTCTCTCCGTCCGAACTTCTGACTCCTGGGGACATCCCTGCGCATCGAGCCATCCCATGGCATCCTCCGGGGTCTCAAAAAACAAAGTTTTGTGTTTATGTATAACTTTCAATTTTGCCGGATACAGTAACATGTATTTGTGGCCTGCCTCTCTCAGTCTCCGCTTTACCGTCCCAAAGTTCATGCGGCTACGCTGCACAGACAGGGTATAGTCCGGGTAGGCCGTGATGTTTGCCGCTCCTCGTATAATCGTTCCTCCCTTGCGGAAGTGTTCCAATATCCTCTCCCGATCCCGGTAATTAAGAATTTTGGCTATCACCGGCCTAGGCGGGTTTCCTCGTGGCGGCCTCCTTGTTAGAGCTCTATGTGCCCTTTCCACCACAAATCCTTGAGATAGGGCTCCTCCGGGTATCTCTTGCAGTAGCATGGACTCAATACACTCTGTGGGATTGTGGCCCTCCAATCCCTCCGGCAGGCCCACGATGCGGATGTTGTTTCGTCGAGCGCGTCCATCCGCCTCCTCCGCTCTGCTCTCCAAGTTGCCCACTCTCTGTATCAGGGCATGCAATTCGGCCTTATGGGAGGCACAATCCGCGGTATTCGGGCTAACTTCCTTCTCAAGGGACTCTGTACGCTCCACCAAGGCCCGGACGTCCTGTCGGAGTAGATTAACATCCTCCTGCACCTCTCCGACCTTAAGGTCCAGTGCCGTTTTCAGTTCAGTGACGGCTAATTCGAGTTTAGATTCCCAGGCCGCCTTTAGGTCTGCAATCGCAGCTAGGACTTCTTGGTTAGCGCCCGTTGTCGTCATGCTGCCTGCAGGCGGCTTATCCTTGCTCTTGGTATTGTCTTAAGACCAGGGGACGTCTTAGCGAAGTCGTCCAGGGTGGGCTGTTTCGCCTTCGGCCTCACCGTTCTATTCGACATGACCCAGAGGACCTGTGTTCTGCACAAATGACAACTGCGCACCCAGTACGCCTCTTTCGCTCGATCACCGTGCGGCCTGCTCCTTCCTTTGTTCCGGACATTGGTCGGCCATTTTGTGCCGTCTTTTGTCTCCGGCGCTCCTTATCCTTTCCGCACAGATCTCTGCCGCCGTTCTCCCTACACCTTCCAAAAGTTCACCAAGCGTGGCCCAATCATTCACACACCGACATGTGTATTTTCAGCAGTCGTCGGTCCACCGTTGCGCACTTTTACGCCCGGATCATTTCAGGATCTCGGGAACTCCTCCAGATCACGTCCTCCTACATGGCCCTCGTAGCCACGCCCCCCAAGGAACAAGTTACTTACCTGTAACTGTTGTTCTGCAGCGTGGGTCTGGCATGGATTCACATGCTCATGAATATTCCCCCGTCGTCAGGCCGGGAATCCTCGGTATAGAAAAATAAAATCAGTATCAGTTTCGTTTCTGATCTGTCTTTCTTAGTAGTAACCAATCACTGGTCTCTGGGTCATACTGCCCCCAGCCAATGACTGCCCTCTACCTAAGCCCCGCCTCCAGCAGCCATCTTCAGATTTGGTAGCACGTAAAGTGGCAGTATGACCAAGTGAAGAGCCGCAGAGGGGTAGGCGGGAGGGTTTGCATGTGAATCCATGCCAGACCCACGCTGGAGAACAACAGTTACAGGTAAGTAACTTGTTCCTTCTCCAGCATGGGGTCTGGCATAGATTCACATGCTCATGAATAAGAGAATACATAGCAGTACACACATGCACAACCACGGGAGGTGGCAACAGGCTCAACATTAAGCAATACAACAACTCAACATTAAGCAGCTCTTACCTCCTCACCAGGCTCACCTTAGGCGAACAGGTGGCGCAGCACTGCTTGGCCGACCCTGGACTCCTCCCTGGAGTCCGGATCGTCGCAGTAGAATCTTGTGAAGGTGTGCGTCGACCTCCACGTCGCAGCCCTGCAGATGTCCAGCAGGGGCACACCAGACAGGAACGCCGTGGTAGCAGCGATCGCTCTAGTCGAATGAGCTCTCGGACGGTCGGGCAGCTGTCGATTTGCCAACCGGTGACAGTGCATGATGCAGCCGGAGAGACATCTGGAAATGGAAGTCTTCGAGAGAGCCTTCCCTTGATTCACAGTCCCAAAGTTCACAAACAGTTGTGACGTCTTCCGAAAACTCTTTGTGCGGTCCACGTAGAACTTCAGCGCTCTAGCTACATCCAGCGAGTGCAAAGTCCTCTCAGCCGGCGACGAAGGCGACGGGAAGAAAACTGGCAACACCAAGGGCTCGTTGAGGTGGAAGTCCGACGGCACCTTGGGCATAATGGGTGTGTCCTCAGCACCACCCTCGTGTCATGAAAAATCAAGTATGGAGGCTTGCAAGATGGGGCCTGGATCTCTCCCACTCGTCGTGCGGAGGTGATGGCCACGAGGAAAGCTGTCTTCCACGACAGAAACTTCAAAGGCGCCGAATGCATAGGCTCGAATGGGGCCCCCATGAGCTTGGTCAGCACCACATTAAGCTCCCACGCCAGGGCAGGAGCCTTCACCGGCGGGAATGATCGGAATAGTCCCTGCATGAATTCTTTCACCAGGCGATGAGACCACAAGGACGCCCGTCCCGTCGTCCTGGTATATCGGGAGATTGCAGCCAGATGTATTTTGATGGAGGCGTGAGCCAGTCCAGCTTTGGCCAGCGACAGTAGGTACGGCAGTACTTGAGGGGTCGTAATCCGCAGAGGGTTAATCTTCTGTGCACGGCACCAGACAGAGAACCTCTTCCATTTATGTCCGTAGCACTTGAGAGTTGAGGACGCCCTGGCCTTTGCAAGAACCTCTCTGCAGTCGGCCGGGATGTCGTACCCTCCAAACTCTAGTGCTGCAGGAGCCAGGCCTGCAAGTTCCGCGACTCTGGGTTGTGGTGAAGAATGGCGCCTCCTTCTCTGGAGAGAAGGTCCGCGTCCGTCGGCAGCTTGACTGGTGGGGACGTTGACAAGTCCAGAAGGTCCGGGATCTGCCTCGGCCACGCCGGTGCGACGAGGATCATCCTGCACCGGGACCTCTTGAGCTGGTTGATGAGCCAGAGCAGCAACGGCAGCAGAGGGAACGCATAAAGAAATAGGCCGTCCCAGGGGAACGAGAAAGCATCGCCCATGCTCCTCGGCTGGGGGAACCTGCTGGCGAACCTCCGGCACTTGGAATTTGTCGCCGTCGCGAAGAGATCGATTTGGGGTTCGCCCCATCGTCGGAAGAGTCGATCGACTTGATCCTGGCGTAGTTCTCACTCGTGGCATGAGCGCAGCTCCCTGCTGAGTGAGTCGGCGATCGTGTTTTTTTATTCCTGCCAGATGAAGAGGCACCAGAAACATCCCTTGGGCGACGGCCCAATACCACAGATCCTGGGCTTCCTTGGATAGGGCCGGGGACCTAGTTCCGCCCTGCTTCCGGATGTAGAACATCGTGGTGGTTTTGTCAGTGAAGATCCTCACCACCTTGCCCTTAAGGGACGGAAGAAAGAACCTGAGGGCCTAGAACACCGCGCGGAGCTCCAAGATGTTGATGTGGAGAGACTTCTCCTCCGGGAGCCAAAGGCCTCTCGCGTGAAGATCTCCGGAGTGTGCACCCCAACCCTCCAGGGAGGCGTCCGTCGTCACCGTCACCTGGTGAGCTGGGGTCGGAAAGTTCGTGCCCGCCGACAGATGGGAGCGGGTACTCTACCACCAGATCGCCTGACGGAACGTCTCGTTGAGAGGGATCCTGTCCTCGAAGCTGCCAGTCGACTGGATCCAGCGGGTGTCGAGGAACTCCTGTAAGGGTCTCATCCGAAGCCTGCAAAGGCGCACCAGATAAATGCAGGAGGACATCATCCCGAGGAGGGTCTTGATGGATCTTACCCTGGCCATGTCCGTGGCCAGCAGACGCTGCACCTTGCCCAGAATGGTCCTGGTCCTTTCCTCCGACGGCGAGGCCAGCCGCGCCACTGTGTCGAGCTTGGCTCCAGAAACAGGGCGACTTGCGACGGAACCAGGTGGGATTTTGGAAAGTTGATGGAGAATCCCAGGTCTGTGAGCAGCTGGAAGGTCTTCACAGTATGCTCCACAGGGAACTCCCTTGTCCGTGCCCGGATGAGCCAGTCGTCCAGGTAGGGGTAGACGTGGATCCCCTTTATGTGCAACCGCGCCGCCACCGGTGCGAGGCACTTGGTGAACACCCTGGGTGCCGACTTCAATCCGAACGGGAGGGCCTTGAACTGGTAGTGCCGCCCTTGGACCACGAACCTGAGGAACTTTCGGTGTCTTTTTAGACTGGGAATGTGGAAGTACGCATCCTCCAAGTCCAACGACGACAGGAAATCGCCCTCCTCCAGCTGTCCCAGCAAATGCTGGAGGGTGACCATACGGAACTTCTGTGCCTTGATGTACTTGTTCAGTCGTCGTAGGTCCAGGATGGGGCGCCATCCTCCTGTCTTCTTTTTTACGAGGAAGTACCTTGAGTAAACTCCGGAGCCCCGAAGCCTCTTTGGGACGAGCTCGATGGCACCCTTCTTGAGCATCGCCCTTACTTCCAACAGTAGTTGAGGGACGTCATTTTCCTTCCTGGCTACGGGTGGAATGCGAGGGCACTTCTTCTGAAACTCGAGGGCGTGCCCCTGGGCCAGGGCATCCAGCATCCAACGGTCGGTGGAGATGGACTCCCACACGCTGACGAACCTCGCCAGCCGGCCTCTCACCGGGGTGCTTCGGCGGGGGGCCGACCCCACGGTCGGTTCAATCTTGTTTGGAGGCCGCCTTGCCTCCTTGACCTCCTTGTCGACGACGACGGGTACCACCTGATTTGCCGCGTCCCCTGTAGGCTTCCTGGGACGAAGATCTTGCCGCTTGGCGGTAAGTGGAGGAGCCACTGCCGGATCCCTTGGAGGCACCCTGTCTGCCTCCGGTGCCCCGAAAGGACGGCCGTCGTTGTTGGAGCACTCCAAGTGCCCGGGCAGTCTCTGTGTCTGTCTTGATGGCCTGAAGGGACTCATCAACCGCCTTCCCAAACAGGTTGTTCCCGTCAAAGGGCATGTCCAAATCCTTGGTTTGTACGTCCTGGCGGAAATCCGTGGCCTTGAGCCATCCTCGTCGTCTCAAGCAAACGCCGTTGCCCAACTGACGGAAACCGGTGTCGGCGATGTCTGTTGCCACCGTGATGGCGTGGTCCGAAGCAATCTCCCCCTCCTGTAGGATTTCAAGGGCCTCACCCCTTTTGGCGTCCGGAAGGAAATCTAACAGAGGGGCGATTTTGAACCACAACTCCCTGTCGTAGCGGGCTACGATAGCCAGGGCGTTGGCCGCCTTGATAGTCGTCGCTGCGGATGAGATGATCCGTCGTCCCATCGTGTCCAACTTCCTGCCCTCGCCGTCCAGCGGGGAAGTTGATGTCGAGGCTGATGCCCCCCCAGCTTTCTTCTTTGCCGCAGCCGAGACGACCGAATCCGGGGTAGGTTGTGCCCGAAGGCACAAGGGGGCAGCGTCGGGGACCCGGTACTTCTTCTCATACCGGTCCCTCTTTGCCAGCGCCGTGGCAGGGTTCTTGAGGAGGGCGAGCCCCTCATCCCAGATGTCATCAAGAAGCGGTACGGCGAGGACCGTCTTCCTCTTAGCCTCGCGCGGTTGGTAAAGGAACCCTTCTTTCTTCTTTTCTTCTGGGCAGAGCTGGAAAAGCTCGGATGCCCTGGAAATCATGGCATGACAGGATCCAATCTCGTCGGGCGGGGACGCCCGAGCAGCGGGCGACGGGGGACACGTCCCGCCGTCGCCTCCGTCGTCATCTGTACCTGTCGTAGCTGTGTCCGTGCCTGTATCATCCCCGTGGGTAGTAGACCGGGGGGAAGGCAGAGCAGGCCGCACAGGTGGGAGAGGTGGCGTAGGATGCGTCCTCCTCCTCTTATGCGGTGGACTCTCCGAAGGTCCTGGCTCCAGTTCCCCCTTCGGGTCTGGCTCAGGTACCTCCGTCGGGGGAAGGGGCAACCTTGTCCTTATCTCCGAGCATAAGGACTGAATCGCTGACAAAATGGCCACCGAGGTGTCCTGCGGCGCCGGAAACGACGGGCGCGAGGGCTCTTGAGGAGCCTTGTCGGCGACACCCTCGCTCTCGTCGTCGCCCTCGTCCGGATCCCTCCCGATGGGCTGGGCCTCTTCCATGACTTCGATGAGCTCTTCTTCAGAGGTCGTGTCCGTATCCACGATGGCCACCAGCCCCTCCCCCACCCTTTCCAACGAGGACTTTGTGGGGGTCTTCTCAATGGGCCTGAAAGACGACTCCCTCCGCGGTGGCAGGGAGACTCTGGGTCCTGAGGGCGCCTCCACTGGTGTAGCCTCCACAGGCTGAGCCAGGGCCGCGGCAACATCCTCAATCGAGGTCTTAGCAGGGTGAATTAAGGCCATCGTCACCTTCTAGATGCCTGGGGCCTTCACCTTGGGGGGAGGGTCCGAGCCTCGCTCCCCCTCTGCCGGAATCTTCGAGATCGACCGGGGCCTCTCCAGAAGCTTCGCCGGGTTCTCGGACTTCCTCTTACCCGAGCCAGAGCGTTGGCTCGTGGTTGATGGCGCCGGGGAGGATGCGCCCTGCCTGGCAGCCAAGGAGGCCGACCGTTCGGCGCTCCCGGTGCCTGCGGACTCGCGGTGCTTAGCCTTTTGTTGGGCTCCCGTCGCCGCATCACCCTCACAGGACTTAGAAGATCGCTCGGACTTCTTTTTCTTCTTCTCGCCTGACAGGCTCTTCCCTTCCAGCCAGTTGGCGAGACGGAGGTGGCGATCCTTCATGGTCCGCTCCGACATGTTCCCACAAAACGCACAGTCCTTCTCCTTGTGCGTCTTGTCCTCATGGAAACAGTAGAGGCATAACGAATGCTCGTCCTCCTTGAAAACATTCTGAAGCTGGCATCCAGGGCAGGTCCTGAACAGCTTCCCCGGCGTCGAGCTTCCTTTCTCCTGGGCCATGTCTGGGGTAGGCCTCGGAACTTCTGGAATCCTCCAAAAGAGTAACTCGACGAAATCTTCACCCTTGAGGGGCGTAGAAAACTCCGAAACGGATCCCCGTTGATCGGATGTAGAAACGGTGGAGCTTGAGGGTCTATTTAACCAAAAAATGAGAAAAATCTCCCGAAAAAGCACGAAAACGCAGCAAAAGCTCGAGAACTACAGCACGAGGACTCCCAACACTTGAACGTGCGGTAAAAATCTGAAGATGGCTGCCGGAGGCGGGGCTTAGGGAGAGGGCAGTCATTGACTGGGGGCAGTATGACCCAGAGAACAGTGATTGGTTACTACTAAGAAACACAGATCAGAAACGAAACTGATACTGATTTTTTTTTCTATACCGAGGATTCCCGGCCTGACGATGGGGAATATTCATGAGCATGTGAATCCATGCCAGACCCCATGCTGGAGAATGTGACTGATCCCTATCAAGTGACCAGAACAGAGGGGATCTTCCACATAATGTCCCCATGCCTGTCATCCACTGGCTCTCTATAGGTACTGTTAACAGCCCAGGACCACTCTGCCAACTGGCCGAAGAGGCAAGAAGGGTACTTAGTGACATGGTCTTCATAATAATCCCAGAAATCCTTGCTGTTTTTAACTTGTTGGTGAACCACCTCATCGTCAGGCACCCTTATGGATGTGGTCTTGTAATACGTTGACACCTAAACAGCCATGCCAAACAACTGTTGGGTAAATTTGTTACATGTTGTATGGTTGCTTCTCTGAAGTCCCTCTGCTGGGCAGAAGAAACATCTTCCTCACTGCCAAAACCACTTATCTGTTCCTCCAACGTTTGTAACTGCCTATATGCAGAATCCTCTTCATCCCACAACCCCTCACTATGTAATTTACACATAGCATTACTTTGAATTAATCACACTTAGATGAGCTTGAGACTGTCGTCCCATTACTTAACTCAAAATAGTGTTTGATGTTCCGGATGCCCACATTAAACAGAAAGTTGCCTAGCACCTCTACCCTATGTCTTCATTTGGAGGGGGGGCAAGATAGCAGTATTCTGAAACAACTTCAGTCCAATACTGTAGCTCTCTCAGCTTGTCGAAGGGGGTGTGCACGTTTTCTCAGCAGTGTGTTGCACCCTCCATGTCTGGCAGGCCATATTGACAAAGTGCCACCTTCATGAATACCACAACTGCCCCAAAGAAGTGCATGCTGGACTACTCTATCAAAATGCTCAAAGAAAAAGTAAAAACGCCCATGCAGAACAGTAGCCCATCCAGGTACCAGTAATTTGTGGGACTCAATTCTCAGAGAATGAGTTGGCATCAATATTGGGAGCAAATATATTAGCAATGCATATGAAGTGTCCTTCCAGAGACCCCCCCTTTCACAATGTATCACCCATTTGGATCTTTCTCTAGACTGAATATTTAAAAAGGCACGTCACTGGTCTCTACTTTGTCGTCCAGTGGTCAGCACAAAGGGACAGTACACCAGTAGATGAATACAACGTTTTTTATATCGACAAATATTCTTCAAAACAACTCACTCTCAGCTCAACTTAAAATTTCTTTTTAGTCATAGGCTTCATAACTTCCGGCACCCTACTTTTTTGTGTTCAACAGGTCCTACTCTTGGCATTGGGCTTAAGGGTGTCCTGCACCTGTCTTCTGTGTGCTAAGTACCCTCTTTAGACTGCTTCAGTAGACATTGCTGGGTTTATCCAAATCAATGTTAAAATAAGTGGAATTTCTCTGCAAGGCACAAGCAGAAAAACAAAGCCAGTTAATTTCCGACTGCCCCAGGAAACTTGAGCAGGGTCTCATCAGCTCTTCTCCAAGGGTCCTGAACTTTACCCTTCCTCTCCACCCACCTACTCCTGTTCCATTCCTGTCCCCCCTCAACTCTCCAGCACATGCTTATTCCTCCTCCCACTTTGTGTCCAACCCCTTCAGATCGAGGACCACCTACACCCTGTCTTGGGCCCAACTGGCCTCCTGGAACTTTAGTGTGGTAGCTATCTGTCTTTTTGCTCCTTAAGTCCTTGTCCAACCGCCTCCTCCTCTTTCTCTTCCTCCAGCACCTTCTCTTGGTGTTCACCAACATCCTACTCATGTCTTCCCGACACCTCTTTTTCCCGCTGTAGTCTTCAATCTCCTCTCCAAACTCCTGCTAAAAACCTCCTACCAGAATTACCAACTCACTCCAACAGAATGCCAGAAACCTCTTAAGACCCACACTGTCCGATTGAAGCCTATGCATATTTAGCATGTAGCCCTTTCACTGGCCTGGTCTTCCTTAGAGGACCTGCACCTATGTTGGCAAATTGGTGAGGGACTGAGATTGGCTGGGGTCAATAGGTTCACTTGGTCTCACTGTCAGATTTTCCTTTTTTTTAAATAGCAGGTCCACCATCATTTATTTTTTATAGATTGCTAAGGTCTGCAGGAAGCCAGGGGACCTGTGGTATGCTGCTTTACTGAGGCAGGGTAAGTGGTTTAACAATGTCCACTTAGTCTGTATTTCTTCTGCACATGCAGTGAGTGCTTGTGGCAATGTCAGCGTAATCACGGTCTTATGAGAATTCACTTCACAAGCCACGCAAGAAAGATTACTGGCCACTCCTGAAATCCACGAGGGCCTGTAAGTGAGGACATGCAAGAATGCCTGAAGGGGCACAGATGTATAACCTATCTCTGGCATGGGATATTTCATGAGTGGTCTCTGGTTGTGTTTCTGTAAAGGCCGAAATAAGAATGTTTGGCACTAGGGTCCCAGTGCTGTCAGTAATGGCTAGATGACTGAAGTTATGTTTTCTGAGAAGGTTATTGTGGTTGTCTGTGACTGTCTGCTGCATCATGACTGGTGCTAAGTGGAGTGACTAGTGGATCCACTAGCCTGGGAAGAAACATGCAGGGAACTTCATCACACCACCTGGATCAAGATACCTGTGGCTAATATACAGAAATTATGGTATGCACAAAGCGGTCCGATGGGACAATAAACAGAGGCAGAATCAGTAAACCATGAGTAAAGTTGAGGTTCTGTTTTGTATGAAAACAAACTAAATGAGTATTCGGTTTCTTTGTTAAATAGGTTCCTTACACAGTGTGGAATTTCTGAACAATTGATCCGTGAATACTCAGGAGTAGGAATTAAGCCCTGCCACGACTAGCATGAAGCTAGTGTAAAGCTCCGGTCCAACCAGGATGTAAGTAAAGGCTGGGTGATTTATGGATAGAAACAATGTTATTGTGTGAAAAGCTGGGAAGAAAATGAAAGATATTATGAGAATACTATGCATTTAGTAAACAATATAAAGAAAAAAAGGAAAAAAAAGTTGTGTGAACAATGGAACCATTGTTTTATAATAGTATGTAAATTTATATACGTTTGTTTTTAGATTGTGCTTACCCTGTGAAAGAGGTGCACATCATCTGAAAAGAAATTGTCTGTCCTGAAGAAGGCCGTAAAAGTTTTTGGTCGTAGAGACACTACGGATAGTGTTTCATCTCCATAAAAGGCCGAAACATGTCGACACTTGACAATAGACTAGCCAAATAATATAGTCTTGTATCTGTAAAATGCTTAAGTGAACATAGTGGTTTTCATTAAGGCAAAGAACCCCATACAAAGCATACTGTTTTTAAGAACTGAGCGAGAAAAATATATGTTTTTTTGATGTACTACGATTATAATAGTTTGTTGTTCTTCTTCTCTCTCTTTTTTAAATTTTCTAAATTGGTCTTAACACTTAATAAATTGACGTGGACTTATTGAAGAATAGTGATGTTGTTAGTGTGTTTTAATTGAGTGGGATGGTTCCATTCCTTTTTCCACAAAGTATGAGATATGTCTTGTATGAACTGGGCTTACCAAATTCGAAGGTGTAAAGTCGCGCCACAATAACTCTGTAGATCACCACGCCTGCACTGGTTGGACAGAGAGTGGGGTAGCCAGTTGTCTCGCTTTAGTATTTTTCCTGACAGTGTATCTCCCGTTCTGAGATACTGGCCCCCCGAAAACAAAAATTGAGGGAGATTACCTTTGTAGAGGTAACTCAAGATATCCATGACATAGGTAGAATATTGTCACGCATTCTGTCACACATCCTGTTCGTTCTGATACACTCAGTGCACATCATGACACCTACGATTCTAACTAACACACAACGCTCACTTGGTACTCAGGGTGACCCTCCCAGGCTGCGACGTGGGGGCCGAGGTGCACAATGCCTTCTTCGCAATCTAACACAGAAATCTGCTTCCCTACAGCCATGTTATTCATGGCGGCTTCAATCACATTGTGGTTGCCTTGGAGACTAAGCAACGTTCGTTATGCTCGATTCCGCGATCATGTGAAATGGGCAAGGTTACGTGATTGTGTTACCAGGGTTATGGCATAAAACAAAGCCGGAAATGCTATCACGCGCTTCACAGCTGCGTTCTGACACCAGCTCCCGGCACTCCCTCAAGTTGCTATGCACTCTTGGTTATTCTGGACTCTGACCATGGCTCTCCTCTAGGGACCCACTCTTGTTACCTCCACGGCTACGACTCCATTTTGGTTCGAACCATTCCAACTGTTGTGAACACGGTGAGGCTTTGCGGACTGTCTTCGTTTTATGGTTTGGTTTTGGTGCCCTGGATTTATGACCTTACACGCTCTTGACCTCGGCAAGTGACATTGGACTGCCTTTGGATTTCCCTCAACGGTTCCACGCACGCCATTGCTCAGAGTCTCACCTGAGCTCCCATCTGGTTCCACGTCAAGTGCTTTCCAGTAACGGGTGTTACAACTGCTGGACCTTCATTGTTACTTGCCTTGCACCGCCCTAGTGGGGGACAGTCAGACATCCTGTACACCTTCTCCACTTACAAGCCTTCCCCAGCATACCAATTGGTAAGGTGCCCTTTATTTTGTTTGTTTGGGATTTTGATGCGCACACTGTAACGTGATGGTTTTACTAAAACCCTGTTTCCATTGCAGCTACCTGGGGACCCGGTGTATTGTTTCAGCCATCTGTGGCCTCAATCATTGGTCAGCAAGTTTCATTACATCTCCCTGACTGGTGCTTGTGGACAGAGGTATTCTTAGTCTACGCAAGAATCAGTTTTGACAAATATCTAGTGTCAAATACCAGACCAACCATTTCTTCTCCAATTAGGTCAATGCTTACGAGAGCCAATGTGTCTCTTCAAAGAGAGCCAAATAAATATTCTGCCTGCGTATAAGTGTGCACTCCCTAAATTGCTTGACGGTGATCTAAACTCAGGGAATTCCAACTCAATATATTTCATTCCCTCTTTCGGACTTAATAAAACTTTTCTCTACCAGATGCTCTAATCTACATCCTTACCATGGTGAAAATATGAATAATTTGTGGTGAACTCCTCCCCTCCCAATATTCACCTCCTGCCAGAACTGGCCCAAAATAGCAATTCATGCAGTCCTTTGCAGTTGACCACTATACGCCGGATTAAAGCAGAGCCTTCCCAACGGTAAAACCCTCACCTCTTTCTATGAAAACAAAATTGGATGTACATACAGGTGTGTCTAGAGGGACAAGTAACTTCTAACCAATGGTCAGGGGTACTCTGCCGACAGCAACCTTCCAAATATGGCATACTGATCAAATGTTAAAGGTGATGAAGCCCTGTACCCTAGGGGTATGTAGTTAGCAGGTAATTCATGTACTATCTCCTAGAAACTTGGTGTTAAGAACATTTCCCCAAAATACTTCTATTAAAAAATCATGTACAACAACCTATCTTAGTAACTAAAAACAAATAATGCTTAACTGCTCCAACTCAACACAATGGTGCAAATACACTGCACTGCTTTCAATCTCGCTTCAACGTGACGGGATCTTCTTGTGCAGTGACATCAGATGCTTTGTCCAACAGCTTCCAGGATCTCAACCTCCACCATCATCCTTGTTCCTGTTTTGCCTGCAAGCACCAATGAACCGTCGCATGCAGGCTCACACTTAAAGAACTTTGTTTAGAAGTGCATGGCCTAGTGTCCAGTCTTGGTGATGTGCATCTCTCCTTACTAAACAGCATCTCTCCTTACTAATCAAAACACCTTCACATAGCTGGCTCCTAAATCCTTATTGCCCAAATTATTGTTCCACTTCAAGTGAAGTCTAAAAGAAGTAGACATTTTGTATGAAGGATGACCTAGTACTTGAAAGTGTAAAGCAGCATATAGACGATATTTAAGAACCCGCTTGTCTTCATAGAAGGCATTTATAGACTGCTTGGCTGTAAACCGCGTAGTGTACAGTTCCCAAAATAGATGTTTGCAGAAATTCTGGTAAACTCAAGAATTGCTTCTTTGTCATGGAAGCTATACATTTTGGCAATCGGTGCCAACTGTGTAATGCCCAGGGATGAGGGATCCATCCAGTGAGTGAGCAATGGGCCCTTTCTACCAGGTAAATAAGTGAAAACCTTGCCGCCTCCAATGTGGTCAGTAGCAGATTCAACAGAAACATTACCAGGTCAGGCTCCTTTGTGCCCTTTGACAGGGAATGCCCAGTGAGTGTGGAATGGCCTTGTGTCATGTCCATTACCCTTTGTCTGGTAGCCTCTAAAGCATCTGGTATGCCCTGCTATATAGACTGGGAGAGGTCTGGATACACAGACATTGGCAAACTTTCCAGACACCTTAGCCTGAGGGGTGAGATTAGCCCCATGAAGCAGTACCTCAGAGAAAGCCCACGTATTAGTCGTGTATTGATCTCTAAGCTCAAGAGCCAGTATTACGCCTGTGCAGCACCTCTGACTCCCCTATGGTAATGGTCAGTGGAACAGGCACTCCCAATCCAGGAACACATTTGTAGAGGAGCCTGTGAATAAAATAAATTTTCTACTTGCCTACCTTTAGATGAATCATACAGCAACTGGTGGAAAGGTACCGGGAGGAGGTCATCTCATTGATTCAAACTGTGTGAAAGAGACATACATGACAACACATAGTTGCGCCAGTAATGATCTGGCCTAAGGCACACAAACCCAAGAGAATGTGGGTTTGTGAAGTCAAAAGGCATCTCACAAGGGACATACCTCTTAAACTCCAGGGCAAAAAAAGAAAGTGAAGAAAAAAAAGAAAAAAAAAGTCAATATGAAGCACGTAGCTGCACTGCTACCCCTGATGTTCAAAGCCCACCAGTTAGGGCTGGTAGCATGTGTGAGTGAGGTGCCACACAGGGTAGTGGGTTAGCATGAAGTGCACCTATGCGTTTTTTTTTTCTATAATGGTGCTTCAGAACATGCTCTGATCCCAACCCAAAAGGTGGAAAGTCCTGTGATTATCAAGGAAAGGAAAAAGGACATAGGTGAACATACGTGGGCTTAACTGTGTAATCTTTGGCCTTTTTGGGAGGGCTTGTTTTTCAATGCAGCCAAGATGTGGTCTGGCTTTCAACCTTTTCTTCCTGCGGGGACTGTGTGATCACTGCGAAAATATAATAGTGAATGCACAAATGTCGATTTCTTTTTCTTTTCGAAACCATTATATGCGGTGGAGATCCTCCTGCAGCCCCCCGCATACCCTCCTTACCTAATTTCCCTAACCCACTCCCAAATATAATTGTGGCAAAATCCCCCCAAAAGGTTCTGTATTTTTGCATTCTGTATTTTTGTAGGTGCAGTAAACTTGTGATACCCATCCTGCTCTGGCCCAATCCTCTAAGTGAGCTCCTTTTTCAGTACTGGTGATTTTGTGGTGTCTACATAGGTCACCAGTGGCTGTATGTGTGGATTCATCCACGGATAAGGCAACTACAAGGTCTGGATTCACATAGTACCCTGAGAAAGTTAAATATTTAGCTATCGTGGTGTCCACAAATGTGTCAAATCTTCTCCACTACTACTACACTAATTTGCTGAAAATTGCCGGGGAGAGAAGAGAGGTAGCTCAAGCTGCCACTATCAATGATAACCAGAGTCTCCCTCAATAGGATGCTGCTGCACCCAAATATATAGCTTTGTAAATGTGCCAATTCTGGTTCTCCGGTCCTCCTTTGATAAGCTCAGATCTACAATTTTGTGATGCATCGGCACAACCAAGAGCCTCGAGGGCAATACTGACACTGCCAATTGACAAAGAGGTACTGGGGGTCCCGACATGGAACTGTACACTATTATGTAGCCCAACCTAGCCATATTGCTTCCTGATATGAGGAGGCCCTATCTGCACAACAAGTCACAATTGAAAGAGAAGTTGTGGATCCAGTGACCGTAAAAGGGGCTATAATGGGCATATCACGACTAGGGAAAAAAACTCTTCATGCAGTAAATGCCACCCTCAGTACTCTAAGGAAACCTCTTCAGAGAAGGGGCCTGGATTTCTCATGGGCCCTAAATGTAGTTATGGACAGAATCAGGTTGTTTGATATATCCTTTGAAGTGGGTATAAGAAGGGAGCTCTCGTAGCTAGGGCTTGTGAAATTAAGTGATCTATTTTGCGGTAGATTTGTTAGATTGGTCAAGGATACTCGCTAACTCACAACCTTTATGCTACAAATTGAGCGGTGAGCTGGAAAAAGTTAAACCAACGTTTCCACTGGCTCCGCCCAAGCTCCCCATATTGTTGACAGCAACCAGAACAATGCATTCTGGGTCCATACTTTACAAGATGGTCATCCCTGATAAGCAAGTCCGTCCAGTGGCCAAAATAAAATGAGAAACATGCCTAGCAAGGTAGATTGATGACTAATACAGGGATGTAATATGTAAATTAACTCATACGTTGCCCAGGAATCACAGATACAGACGTACATATTTTAAATTCCTGCACCAAACATATTTCACACCGATATTGATTGGTAGATTTGACCCGAATAATAACAGCAACTGTGCCAAATACATGGAGTCAGAAGCTGATTTTCTTTCAATCTTGCCTGCTCTTGCCCTTAGATAACAGACTAATGGAAAGGGGTAACCCAGAAGCTCACTGTTATAATTGAGCAGTCTATCCCCCCCTAGACCTGCTGCTCTGCTTGCAGGGATATGCATCACCATTTGAAAAGGGAGTGTGCACATTTCTAATCTTAGCACTGCTGTTGGCAAAACACCAAATAGCAGCTAAACGGTTAGACACCTAGACCCCCAACTCCAAGGCAAGAGATCTAGTGTGGTGTGTGAGGAGTCAGAAATGTGAGGCAGACAACTTTGTGAAGATTTCTCAACAAACTTTATTATAAGATAAGGTTGGATGAAAGCCTCACTATCCATAGCCTGATGAGGATTTCCCTGCCTGAAATAAACAACAAGAAACACTCTAACAAAGGATAGCTGTCCCTCACACACATACAACAAAAAAACCAAGGAAATGTATAGCAATTCACAACAAACAATGATAGAATTTGTAATATCACTGTTACGCTCACCTGGTTCCCACAGGGGCGTCGATCGGACCCGGACAGCTGCGGTCTCCACCAACGTGATGCGTAGTGAAGAGATGACAGTCTGCACTGGCCCGCCTAATCTTGTCTGCTGGACTCGTAGAAGTATTCTCCTGCAAGTGGAGAAAGGGATTTAGCCACCCGTGGACTTTAGTGATGTCCCCCCCAACTGTTCTCGTTCTCCCCACTAATCACCTCCGATATCCCCTCTTGGTAACCTCACCTTATGTTTTTAAATGATGAGCTCTCCATCCTGCATGGCATGAAGTGGCGCATAGATACCAGTTACTTCACTGGTTTGAAGGTACTGGAGGAGTTCCGGAGGAATATTGACTCGAGTGTCTATAAAGTTCAAAGAGTTCAATATGTCCGATGTTCACTCTTGTTCCATTCCCTCGTTAGGTTGCAGCTGGGTCTAAAAGAATATTGCCTGGAGGCAGCTGATGGCGTTCAGGTAAGAGTCTGTATTACCAAACACTGTCCGGTAAAAGTTGCATGAGTTTAACTTGCTGTTTTCTCTCCTTTTATAGGTGCGGCATAGAAAGATGCAGTGAATTAATGGATAATACCTCCGGTGGTAAAGCAGGTAAGCCTATGGTGGCAAAGAGATTGTCTTTGTCGGTTTTCTCGGCTCACCTTGTTATTCCTTTTGTTTTCCCCCCAGGTGCTGGGTTTCGACGAAGAAAATGATGGAGGCAGCGCCGAGTTGAAAGATGCGGTGGACTGGTGAGTATAACGCGGCGCTGCTGCTGGCGAAGAGGCGCGTGCTGCAATAATGTCCTTTCCAGGCTCGGAAATGTGCTGGGTCCGGAATCAGGTAAGGAATCAAATAATGTCCGTGATCCAACCTCTTCTCCTTTCTTTTCCTTTTGTCTAGGAGCTCCGGATTCGAGGCGGGCGTGGCAGAAGACTGGATGCTGACTTGTAGACACGGTGAGCGTTACGCTGCTGGATGCAGAATAACATGAAGCATGAGCTGCTGTTCGGGCGTGGTTTAAATAGCCTGCAAAGTAGTCCCAGGTAAGAAGTTCCCCAGAACCACACCCGAGTAAAAAATAGTCCCTGTAATAAAATAGTCCCATCCAGGCCTCACGTTGGCTTGGACTCATTTGCAGCATGGTCTGCATAAGGTAAGTAAAGTCTATGAGCCTGGTGCCTATGGTGCCAGGACTGATTTCTATGATGAGCCTGGCGCCTAAGGTGCCAGGACTGAATCCAAAGAGCCCCCAGCCGGGGCTGTTGGGGTTTTAATGAGTATCTGGATGCCTGCTCCCGGGGCTAATGGACTCGATCCGGATGCCCGGGGGTAGGCATCATGACAGCACTCCCCCCCCCAAGGCCCCTCCTAAAGTTGTTCTTCTCCTTGGCCCTGGCTTGTCTGGGAAGTCCCGATGGAATTTTTTCACTAGGTTCCCATGACCTTTCTTGTGGTCCGTAACCCTTCCAGTCGAATTTTGGGGCAATTGACAACACTTCTGCCAAAATTGCGAAATGAACCGACTACCTCGGTCAGAGATCAATACGGAAGCAAATCCATGTATTCAAACAATATTTCCGAGAAATTCCTTGGCCAAGATTGAAGCAGAAGGTAATCCTTTTAAAGGAATAAAGTGGGCCATCTTGGAAAAAAGATCCACAATAACTAGAATGGTGTTGAATCCATTACATGGTGGTAGATCTGTAATAAAGTCTAAAGACAAAGTGTGCCATGGTGTGGGTGGAATATCTAAAGGTTGTAAAAGACCAGCTGGTTTCTTCTTTTGACTTTTGTTCTGGGTGCAGATGCCACAAGACAGTAAAAATGACTACATCTTTTCGCCAGGTGGGCCACCAGAATTGTCTTTTAATTTTAGCTTCAGTTTTTGCAATACCTGGGTGCCCTTCCATCAGAGCTTCATGGTAATTGGAGATGACTTGTTCTTGTAGTTCCTTGTGTGGTAGAAATAGACGCCCTTGATAGTAAGGTAGGTCGTTCACAACTGAATAATCTGGGCCCTTTTTAACCCGGTCCTGCAGGGCTGCTGAATCGAAAAGTTGTTGGATTTTTAAATGAATATCTTCTAAGGTCTGTAGAGTAGTTATCCCAAGAATTCTTTGTTCAGGAATTATAGGCACCGGTTCCGGGTTCGAATATGCTTCTCCCATCCCAATTCGGGATAAAGCGTCTGCCTTACCATTCTTACAACCTGGTCGATAAGTGATCACGAAATCGAATTCGGCAAGGAATAAGGCCCATCGAAGTTGACGCGATGATTGGGCCTTGGCTGTTTTTAAATACTGCAAGTTTCTGTGATCGGCGATTACAGTAATGGTATGCCTGGCACGGAGAAGATAATGCCGCCAAGCCTTGAAGGCGGATTTGATGGCTAACAACTCTTTATCGGTGACCGCATAGTTTAATTCAGGGGCCGAGAATTTTCTGGACCAAAATGCTACTGGATGAAGTTGACCGGTTTCCGGATCCTTCTGGGACAGGACAGCCCCCATGGCTAAACTGGATGCATCAGTTTCAACTAAGTATGGGAGCTCGGGGCGTGGATGCTTTAAGACAGGTGCCGAAGTGAATTTCAATTTCAGTTCTTGGAAGGCTTTTTCAGCCTCTTCGGTCCACAAGAAGCGTTTGTTTTTTCGCAAAAGTGCTGTGATGGGGTGTACAACATATGAGAAGTCAGGAAAAAAGCTGAGGTAGAAATTAGCAAATCCAAGCATGCTTTGCACCCCTTTAACTGAACTGGGTGATGGCCACTTGAGAATTGCGTCCACCTTTCGAGAGTCCATTCGGACTCCTTTTGGAGTCAGGATAAATCCAAGGAATTCAACTTCTGTAGCATGAAACACATTTTTCCAATTTTGTATATAACTTGTGCTGGCGTAGTTTCTCAAGGACTGCACGAACGTGCTTAACATGGTCTGATTCTGAGGAGGAGTACACTAGAATATCGTCTATGTATACGACAACACAGATGTCAATGAGTTCACGAAGGACATCGTTCATAAAATACTGGAAGGCTGCTGGTGCATTGCACAACCCGAAGGGCATCACCTGATATTCGAATAATCCGTACTTGGTGCGAAAAGCGGTCTTCCATTTGCCGCTCTTCTTTACACGTACCAGATGATATGCCCCTCGGAGGTCTAATTTAGTGTAGATGCAAGCATCCTTTACTTGGTCTAGTAGTTCGGGGATCAGAGGCAATGGATATCGGTTCTTCACCGTGATCTGGTTTAATGCGCGGTAGTCTATGCACGTTCTGAGGTCACCTTCCTTTTTGGGCACAAAGAATAAAGCTGAAGATGCGGGGGACTTAGATGGATGAATGAAGCCATTAGCAAGGTATTGGTCCAAGTATTGTCGTAGGTGACGGTTTTCGGGTTCCGTAAGGGCATAGATCCTACTGCATGGAGGTTGTGCACCGGGTATGAGGTCGATTTGACAATCGTATGATCTATGAGGTGGTAAGGTGTTTGCCTGTTCTTTTTGGAGAACATCCTGGAATTCTTGATATTCCTGAGGTAACTGCAAGACTGGATTAGCGACTGTGGCCAGGCTTTTGTTCAAGGTTTTTTCCGGGTAACAGGTGTGTGCACACTCCGGGAAGGTTACTCTCTTCTCTCGCCAATCAATACAAGGATTATGTGTTTCCAACCAAGGTATCCCCAGTATTATTTGGAACTGCGGGGCTTTGATTAAGTCAAACACAATAGTCTCTTGATGCCCATCTTGACCCAACAGTGTCATCTCTGTGGTGGAATGAGTTACAGGCCCAGAGGCAATTTCAGTTCCATCGACTGTGGTGATAACATCCAAAGTGGTCTTTTTGCAGAGAGGTAGATTCATCCTAGAAGCCAATTCGTGGTCCACATAGATTCCTACGGCCCCGCAATCAATGTATGCCCTAACAGCGTGCATACGTGATGGCTGCCTTGGATAAATAAGGACCATTGGTATGATTAGGTGCAAGGTCTGAGTGTCCTTCTTTAAGCTCGGCAAGCGGACCTCTACACTTGTCGGGCGTGGTCGTTTCCCGAATCAGGCTCTGTTTGATTTCTATCAGCAACTCCGACTACTTTCTTGGATGGTTTTATAGGGCAATCCCGTAGAAAATGTCCTGAGGCCCCACAGTACAGACACAACTGCATCTGTCGTCTCCTTTCTCTTTCTTTTTGAGTTAAGGGTCCCTTAACCCCCCCGATCTGCATTGGTTCCGATGCATCTGTTCCTTTGGGAGTAACATTGGGTTTAACCAATAACCGATTCTCGAACTTAGCTCGATCAGCTTTTCCATTCTGAATTCGGTGGTCTCGCTGGACCACTAAGTCTATATATTCTGCGCAATCCTGAGGTGGGTTCACAACTTGGGCCAAAACATCTTTGAGTTCACCCCGAAGTCCACGATGAAATAATGTAATTCGCTTTACCTCAGGCCATACGGTTTCCACCACCAACCTATTGAAGGTTGCGATATAAGTTAGCAGGTCCTGGATTCCTTGTCGTAGGGATAGAAGTTCGTTATCCAGGGCCTGTCCCTGTGAATGTCTGTCGAATAGTCTTTCCATGCTCAATTGAAAGCCCTGAAAATCCCGAAGAAGAGGCTCATCCTGGTTGACTAATGGAATTGACCAATCCGCTGGGCTGCCACTAATATATGACAGTACAAAGGCTACTTTGGCTTGGTCGTTTGGAAAAGCTCCTGGTCTGCATAAAAAGTGCAAGCCGCATTGGTTCATGAACACGGCAAACCTTTTCGGGTCCCCAGCAAAGCGTTCGGGTGGAGCTAAAGGAATGCTCCCTGGTAGAACCACTTGCACAGGGCTGCTCGATGAAACGGGGGTTGAATTCCCCCCAAGTCCAGGTAGTGGTGTTTGCCCGGCTTGGTTTTGCAGCAGTTGTCTGGCAAGATCATCAGTGCGCTCCTTTGACACAATCAGTTCTCTCCTGAGGGCATTAGTTTCTTGGCGCGCGTAGTGCACTTCTGTCCTAAGTTCTCCTAACAATTGGGCTAGTTGGTCGGTTTCTGAGGTCTCCATTACGCCCGGGTGGGGATTTGTAGATAGGCTTCCTGTTCTGTTACGCTCACCTGGTTCCCACAGGGGCGTCGATCGGACCCGGACAGCTGCATTCTCCACCAACGTGATGCGTAGTGAAGAGATGACAGTCTGGACTGGCCCGCCTAATCTTGTCTGCTGGACTCGTAGAAGTATTCTCCTGCAAGTGGAGAAAGGGATTTAGCCACCCGTGGACTTTAGTGATGGCCTTCCCAACTGTTCTCGTTCTCCCCACTAATCACCTCCGATATCCCCTCTTGGTAACCTCAACTTATGTTTTTAAATGATGAGCTCTCCATCCTGCATGGCATGAAGTGGTGCATAGATACCAGTTACTTCACTGGTTTGAAGGTACTGGAGGAGTTCCGGGGAAATATTGACTCGAGTGTCTATAAAGTTCAAAGAGTTCAATATGTCCGATGTTCACTCTTGTTCCATTCCCTCGTTAGGTTGCAGCTGGGTCTAAAAGAATATTGCCTGGAGGCAGCTGATGGCGTTCAGGTAAGAGTCTGTATTACCAAACACTGTCCGGTAAAAGTTGCATGAGTTTAACTTGCTGTTTTCTCTCCCTTTATAGGTGCGGCATAGAAAGATGCAGTGAATTAATGGATAATACCTCCGGTGGTAAAGTAGGTAAGCCTATGGTGGCAAAGAGATTGTCTTTGTCGGTTTTCTCGGCTCACCTTGTTATTCCTTTTGTTTTCCCCCCAGGTGCTGGGTTTCGACGAAGAAAATGATGGAGGCAGCGCCGAGTTGAAAGATGCGGTGGACTGGTGAGTATAACGCGGCGCTGCTGCTGGCGAAGAGGCGCGTGCTGAAATAATCTCGTTTCCAGGCTCGGAGATGTGCTGGGTCCGGAATCAGGTAAGGAATCAAATAATGTCCGTGATCTAACCTCTTCTCCTTTCTTTTCCTTTTGTCTAGGAGCTCCGGATTCGAGGCGGGCGTGGCAGAAGACTGGATGCTGACTTGCAGACACGGTGAGCGTTACGCTGCTGGATGCAGAATAACACGAAGCATGAGCTGCTGTTCGGGCGTGGTTTAAATAGCCTGCAAAGTAGTCCCAGGTAAGATGTTCCCCAGAACCACACCCGAGTAAAAAATAGTCCCTGTAATAAAATAGTCCCATCCAGGCCTCACGTTGGCTTGGACTCATTTGCAGCATGGTCTGCATAAGGTAAGTAAAGTCTATGAGCCTGGCGCCTATGGCGCCAGGACTGATTTCTATGATGAGCCTGGCGCCTAAGGCTGCAGGACTGAATCCAAACAGCCCCCAGCCGGGGCTGTTGGAGTTTTAATGAGTATCTGGATGCCTGCTCGCGGGGCTGATGGACTCGATCCGGATGCCCGGGGGTAGGCATCACGACAATCACCAGTCTCTCTTAATGTAACTTGGGCAAATTCCCCTTCCCCATGTTACAACGTGATTCTGTTTCACAGTTCAAGAAAAGAAAAACAAGGAAATCCTGATTTGCAATAATGTTCAACCACAGTTCGTTTCCACTTCAACTAATCAATATCAAGTTCCAACTCAGTTTGATGTAGTTCCACTTTGTCAACAAAAAGTTCCAACTCTACTTGCTGTAACTTCAACTTGTCAACAGAAGAACAAGTTACCTACCCCTGGTAACATTCTTTCGACAGAATTTTCCTCTGTTAGGGAGAATTCTCTCTTTAGGCTGAATTTCCTAACCTAGTGAGTCCCCCAGCAGCTTTGCTGGATTTCTGGAGTTTGTTTTTTTCCTCCTGCCAAGAGTGAGACTCTTTTTCTCCCACTCTTGGACATGATTAATGGTATTCCTTTGACTGGTAATGTGTTTTATGGGCTATGGGGTCCTTTAATCCATAGGGTCTTATGTGTTTTTCCTGTGTGTGTTACACAGCACCCTCCATGCAGTAACACTGGGGTGTCCTAGTGACACCCCACCATAGACTCCATACCCTGGGACTTTACTAGTCCTAAATTATTAACAGAAAACCAGTACAAACCATCATATTGTGGACGTACTGGTCAGGGCAATTCGATTGCCCCGGGGTCTGTTAATCGTGGAGGCACGTCTCCGTCCCCCCTGATCGAGTTTTGGCTGGTGGCAGTGGAATCTACTTTTTGTATTCGACCGCGAATATTTTCCTATGGGATTTTCCCATTGTTCGAGGCTACCAACTTTAATTATTTAATTCTCATAGCCTCGAACATACCGCCGGTTTATTTAATTAATATTAATTCTCCGGTTGGTATTTTTTGCCAAGACTCGATTCTAAAATGGCGTTTGTGTTCTCTTCTGTGACTCCAACCCAAGTTGAGCCCTTTGTTCCACTTTTTGGCGGGCTTCTCCACAGAAGCCTCCAAAAGTGGTGCCACTCTGTCTGGGTACCACAAGGGGTGTGGGAGGGGGTTTAGGCACCCTGGACCAAGTTACCTTGGTAACTCAGGTCGCACTCTTGTGTGATTGGCCCAAGTGGTGAGCCGGCCGGCTCACCACTTAGCATGGTTAAGTGACAGCTAGGCTTAGTGAATGGGGGTTTTCTGCATAAAAGCAGGGCTTTGGGGACTGGAACTTCAGAAGTCGCCACAGGACCTGAGAATCCGACGAGAGAGAAGCTGCGCCGACCTACCACGACGACACCACCGGTGGAGCCCTGCAGAAGCGACTCACCACTTCCCGAAGATCTTCCGGCTGGAGAGGCTTCTTCCCCTGACTGGTGGGCACAACCAGTTTTCCTTTCTTTCTTTGCACCCCAGCCCGGGTTGTGGTCGAACTGCCCGTGCCAAGCACCCCGGCGGCTGGATAGCCACTCACCACTGAACCGCGAACCACCGGACTGCTCCTTGTACCTGAGAAACTCCGCGGCTGGTTTCTTCCCTGGCAGTGCAACGGACTCCTGTCTTCCTCCACGACGAGATCCTCTCTTCATCCGGACGAAGCACCGACTTGCACCCGCTGCCAGGAACAACTGCCCCTGCTGGAGCGTTCTCACCACTTTAAGGTACAGTGTCCGCCAGGCCTCCCTTTCTAAAGATTGCTACAAGGTTATAATAACCCCTTAACCTTCTGGACTGGGCTGGTCGCCTTGACCCTCTAACTGGTCCCTTTCTTTGGTCCAACTCCTTTTTGAACCTTTACAAGACTCTTGTGCGCTGCAACCGTGTGACCTTGGACACATTTCGTTTGATCCTCTTAAAGCGGATCCGGCCTACTGACTCTGAATTCACGGTGTTACTTTGCCTTCCTCTCTTGTGTGTTCGTGAAAAAGTGTTGGGACCTGTTTCAGTTTATTCTCTGTTTTTCTCTCCCTTTTTTAAAACGAGTTATTAGAGTGCCATCTACGTTAAGCGCTCACCGCTGTCTGAAAATAAGTGGGGCTTTACTTAAGACTTGTCTAATATTCTTTTAAGGCAGTGTATATCTTTTAGTGACCGTGTTTTTGAATTGCTTACTATTAGTGCCTGTGTGTTTTTTTAGATGTGGTTTTAAATAAATAATTATATCTCTTTTACACCAAGCCCTGGTCCGCATTTACTTGTTCTACTGTGTTCTCTTGACCTATTGTGAATACTCTGTATACTGCCTAACTCTTCTTGAGGGAAGTCTGACTGCTCAGCCACAGCTACCAAGTGAATCTGTGTGGTACAGACTGCTACCAAGTGGGTTTACTGCCAAACACCTGTAGTCCTAAATCTTTTGCAGTGGTCCCAGAAGGAACTGCACAGGTTTCTGCCTAACATCCTCCCACATATTCCTCATCTTTGATATACGTATTGGCAGCTTTGCTGTTTCGGAAAGAAAATGTCCACACCAGAGGGCGCTGTGCTCGATGTCGTGGCATTGATGTCCCTCGAGGGCTGCCGTAGGGTGTCTACGTCAGCAGTACAAATAGCTAGAGCCGCGCCCGTTGGCTTCAGTTCTGTTTTTTCAGTCCCATCAATCGAGTGATTGACCAAGCGTACCCCAAGACGCAAGCTCTCAGAAAACACGGAGTGTAAAGCACATAACTTGTACGGGAGGGTAGGATGGGAGGGGCGATGAGGAATAAGTGGGATGAAACATCCAGTCGAAAGAACGTTGCCTGGGGTAAGTAGCTTGTTCTTCGAATTGATTGTGTCCTCCCACGTATTCCTCATCTTTGATAGACTCCCAAAGCAGTGACAATTTGGAGGAGGGAGAACCAATTTAACTAATCATGAACTGTATGAAGAACGGCCTTTGCAAAAAGACCTCCTTGAGACGAGGTTGAGTCCAAACAGTAATGCTTTACGAACGTATGCATAGACTACCAGGTGGCCGTTGCACAGATATCGTTTACCGGGACAGCCCTTTGCAGAGCCGCAGAAGTTGCCATGCCCCTAGTGGAATTAGCCCTTAGCCCATCTGGTGGTTCTTTACCTGCCAGTCTATAACATTCTCCAATTGCTAAAATTATCCATCTGGATATAGTCCGTGTGGTTACTGCCAGGCCCAATTCGTGGCCAGTATAACCAATGAAGAGTTGATCATCTTGTCTAAATTTAGCAAGTCTTAACATATAAAAGCTTAGAGCCCTTTTTGTGTCTAGCCTGTGGAGTCTTTCTTCCTCCTTTCCTGCATGAGGGGGAGGATAAAACTCTGGCAGTGTTCTCTTTTGAGACAAATGAAAATTAGAGACTCCCTTAGGCAGAAATGATGGTTTCACTTTATCCTTATGGAAAACAGTGTAAGGAGGCTTACAAGAGAGAGCCTGTAACTCACTCAGCCTGCAGGCTGATAGAGCCACTAGAAGGACTTTTTTAATGTAAGGAGCCTTAGAGGACATGAATGTAATGGCTCCAATGGAATGCATGTGAGAAATTTTAATACCAAATTTAAGTCCCAAACGGCACATGAAAAAGGACTGGAGGGTACACGTTAGTGAGACCCTTCAGAAATTGCACAATCAATGGTTTCTTGAAATAAGAGACCTCTTCAGAGGAGCGCTTATAAATGGAAAGCGCAACCAGGTATCCTTTTATCGTTCCAATCTGAAGCCTCTGATTGGCTAAATGTAACAGGAAAGAAAGCACTATAGGTGTGCCACATTGGAATGGATCCACATTTTTATCTTTGCACCAGTTACTGAACTTATTCCAACTACACCGGTACAAGGATTTGGTTGATGGCCTTCTGGCTGAAAGCAAGATCTCCAATCCTTATATCTCAGCCTCTCAGAAGCCATGCGTGAAGGCTGAGTGGCTTGACCTCTGGATGGAGAACCCGACATTCTTCTTGCGAGAGAAGATCCTCTCTCTTTGTGGAAGACGTATTGGAGGGCAGATGGACAAGTCCAGGAGGTCAGGGTACCACGTCCTCCTGGCCCAATCTGGAGCAATTAGGATCATGGATTTCCCGAACTTTAACCTCTTGATCACGTGAGGAATGACGGGGACTGGAGGAAACGTGTAGAGAAGCGAAAATTCCCAGTCCACTACGAACGCGTCTCCTAGAGGAGATCAAGAAATCGGAAAAAAAGAAACATGCTAATTCCTGGTTCTCCACTGAGCTCAAAGAAATACGCTCCCTTAAGCGTATAGCCCTGAGCAAATGGTAAAGGACTCCACAGGATTCGACACTAACAGCCTACAAAACTCTAGTGACTCAATACAAAAAAGCTATCATCCTAGATAAGTCCTCGGCATACAACGATAGGATCTCCAATGCCACCTCAGAATCAAAAGAGCTGTTTGCCATCTTTAAAGAATTGGCTATGCCGGTCACCAACACACAAGTAGTCCTGAAAGACAAATCCTGGTGTACCAATGTACAACCTGCCATGATTAATGAAATTGAACTCATACAAAACCAGATCAACGACCACCTTGATGACCTTTCCAAATACCACGTGCCTGCGTACCATACGACCAGCACAGACCCAAAGAGAAAACACTCTTCTCCTTTAGGGATGTAACTGAGACAGAGGTACTGGATATCAACCAGAAAGCCAAACCGTCCAATTGCAAAGGCGATGTCTGCCAGCCAAGCTAATCTAAGAGTGTGCGGACTCCTTCGCCCCTTTCCTGGAAACCTTCATTAATGCTTCCAACACCAACACAGTCCCTGCATCCTTAAAGAAGCGTGGGTCACCCACTACTGAAAAAAACATAGCCTAGACCCTGAATCACCCAACAATTACAGACCTATCACCACAGTCCCATTTCTGCTGAAATATTTGGACAAAGTTGCCCATACTCAAATCCAGCAGTTCTTGGAAGCCAATAACATACTGGGCAAAAGGCAATCTGGGTCCCGCCCGGGCTATGGTACTGAATCTGCCCTACCATATCTCAATATCCAACTAAGTGACATTATGGACAAAGGCAAGCTGGTACTTCTCCTAAAATATATGTCGGCTGCCTTTGATCTTGTTGACCAGGATACCCTATGCAAACAACTCATAAATGCTGCCTATTTCTCCCCCGAAGCCACAGCATGGATCTCCTCCTTCCTGAAGGGGAGACTTATGAGGGTCTTCTTGGACCAGGCATGCGCAGCACCCACCAGCATATGCTGTGGTGTCCCGCAAGACTCCTGCACTGCACCTACTCTATACAATATCTTTCCCCTACTTCCCTTCAACGACTTGGATGATCGCTGGATAGCATAAACCAACTATGCCGATGACACCAAAGTCCTACTTCCTCTCACTGGCTCTTATGAATAGGATGCAGCAGCCCTAGCCAACATATACGCAGTCATTGAATCATGGATGGCAACAAATGGCTTATGTCTCAACGGAGATAAAACAGATATTCTTCTGGTAGGCTCCAAAGACACACTCAACAAACTTAACCCTCAATACAAAACCTTCAACATTAACAATAAGCCTATTAGTGTGGCACCAATTTTTATTGACTCTTCTCTGTCCATGATGCGCCAAGTCAGTGCCATTGCCTCCTCAGCAGCACTCACCACAAAAATCATCAACACGGTCAAATCCTACCTGTCAACCACTAACCGCCTTGCAATAGCCAGAGCTGCAGTTGGGGCAAAACTTCACTATTGTAATGCCCTAGTCCTGGGAACTTCCTCTAAAAACAAACCTCCATAGGTTACAAGTCCCCAAAACAATGTCTCAGAGCTGCGCTGAGCATATCTAAAAGGGAACATCTAGCACAGGCCAGAAGAGATGTACACTGACTGCCAGTTAAAGAACGCATTCTTTTTAAAACCATGGCCATCACACACAAGTGCCTCTCCCGCACTGCCCCCCATACTTATCAGAAAGGATTACTCCGGTCACATCTGCCAGACCTATAAGATCACACCAGTCCAACCGGATGTACGTCCCCTCCTTCAAAAGAGCCAAAGCAGGAGGTTCCAGCTTCCAACATCTAGCACAAAAAAAAACTGGAATGCCTTGCCTACAGCACTCAGAAATGAGGCTTCATACACAGTCTTCCGCAAAGCTCTCAAAACCAAACTGTTTGACTAATACTTTTGCGATAGACCCTCTGGCACTGTTCAGTGACTTTCCTTAGCTTATCTCCAAGTACCACCTGCGCGGCTGAATCAACTCCCCTGCAACCAAGGACCCTCCATGCTCTACACCATCTACTGTTGCTGCAACCTTAACTCCCTGTGACCAACTTTTCCCCTATTACATGACCGTTTCTTCCCCACATAATACAACACAATCCAGTTCTACTGTAACCAAGGAACATATTGTAACCTGTAATTCTATTGTTGTTTGAATCCATTATTGTCTTTATTGTCATTTTTCTCACAACTAAGTAAGCCTAATGTAACAGCGCCACGATGCCCAAGAGCCTTTTTTGTGCGCTTTCTAAATGTGAATAAATAAATAAAGCTCCTCTTGGATGAAATTCCCTTGAGTAATACTGCTCGCACTTCCGATTCATCTCGATCGCCAAGAGATACACTTGAGGGGTTCCCCAAAGGGTGAAGATCTCTTGAAGGACTTCCTGAGCTAGTTCCCACTTGTGGGAGGCTGCGGTCTGCCTGGTCAGAGCATCTGCCACCGTGTTTGGCTCTCCAGCTACGTGAACTGCCGACAGAGAGATTCCTTCTTGAATTGTCCAGAACCAGAGCTGCATTGCCTCTCTGCACAGTGGTAGTGACCCTACACCTCTTCTCATGTTGAGTTAGTACATGGCCACTGTTGTCTGTCATTATCAGGACATTCTTTCCCCCATACAGAGGGAAGAAAGACCTTCAGCACAAGTCTGATTGCCCTCAGCTCCAAAAGGTTGATGTGTAGTTTTGACTCCGATGGAGACCAACAACCGCTGATTGTCAGATCGTTGTGTGGGCTCCCCACCCCGTGGGTGAGGCATCCGTCACTACCGCTATCTCTGGCCATGGTTGCCAAAAAGATTCTCCCCTGAGAATGTTGTCCTCGCAAGCCCACCAAATCAGGTCTTGAGCAACCATAAGCGGAACTTGCAGCTGATCTGACATATTCCCTGAAAATTGGTACCATTGAGTTCTGAAAGCCCACTAAAAGGATCTTATTCTCAATCGGGCCTCTGGCACCAGGAAAATCCAGCATGCCATGAGGCCGAGCAACCTCAAAAAATCAAAGGTTGGAAGATGTTGGGCATTCTGGAATTTTGTTACCATCTGCTGAATGAGTTGAGCCCTCACCTTGGGAGGCGAGACTTTCCCCAGAGGAAGTATCCAAGACAGCTCCAATGAACTGGAGTCTTTGGAATGGTATCATATGGGGCTTCTGGTAATTGAGGGAGAAGCCCAGTCTGTGTAGGGAGTGGCTGATGATGTTGAGATGTTCCTGGGCTTACTCAGGTAAACGAGCCCTAATCAGTCATCCAGGTAGCGGTAGATGTGAATCCCCTTCTCCTGAGACTTGCTGCCACTACCACCATCAGATTGGTGAAAACCCTTGAGGTGGAAGTCAGGCCGAATGGCAGAACTCGAAACTGATAATGAGAACTGCCAAACACCAACCCCAGGTACTTCCTGTGCTTGAGATGAATTGGCACATAAAAGTAAGCATCCTGAAGGTCCAATGGTACCAACAAGTCTTGGAGTTGGAGTGCCTGAAGGATCTGAGAAAGGGTTACCATCTTGAACTTGTCCTTCCTGAGGAATTTGTTCAAATTTCTTAAGTCCAAGATAGGTCTCACTCCTCCGTCCTTCTTGGGAATGAGAACGTAGGGGGGGGGGGGGGGAATACCAACCCTTGCTCCTCTCCGCTACAGGTACATGTTCTATTGCACCTTTCTCTAGAAGGGTTAAAATTTCCTGCACAAGGAGCGGATCTGGAATTTTGACAAAAGTCGGTTCCCGGTGGATGATCTTGAGGCCTTTTTTTAAAAAGGAAGGCAGTAACCTTGGGCTACTGTTTCCAGTGCCCAAGCATCTGAAGTAATGCCCCGCCATTCATTCAGATGCTGAGAGATTCTGCCTCCCGCTGGGGTCTTGTGGGTCAAGGTCTCAAAGTGGGTATAAAGGCGGCTGCAGCAGCGGCTAAGGGTATAGTTGCCACTGCTGGGGCTCATCTAGCACCCCTTCCTCGTCCACAATGAGGGAATCTTTTCTGTCCCTTTTGTCCAGCCTGACCTCTTGCCCTTCCAAATGAGGAATAGACATGAAAAGGATGACCTCTCCAGGAAGATGAGCCTGAATAGGATTGTTGTTGAGGTTGACGTATGGAGGCGCTAAGTGACTTAGCCGCCGCCTTCGAGGTCTGCAGCTTCTCCAGACTCTCATCTGCCTTATTGCCAAACATCCTCAAGCCGTCAAAAGGCATATTGAGTAATCTGGCTTGCACATCCGGTGCAAAGCCTGACTTCCTCAACCAAGCAAACCTGCGTAGTACAGTGCTAGAAGCCATGGACCTGCTGATACCGTCAGCAGTGTCCAGTCCTGACTGGAGACACTCTCCCATCGCCTCCTTTCTATCTTTCACTAAAGCCAGGATGCCGTCTCTTTCCTCACCTTCCAGAATGTGCTGCGCAACCATGTTAACACAGTCCCAGAGGGTGTAAGTAAATCTTGAAAGGGTACAAGTAACATTAGCCGATTTCAAGGCCATACTGCCCGAAGACAAGATCTTATGTGCCCAGGCATCAACCCTCTTGTCGTCCCTATCCGGGAGAATAGAGGGGTAAACAGACTGCTTGGTTGACGTGGCTGCCTGAACCACCAAGCTTTCAGGTGTAGGGTGCTTGGTCAAATAGTCCGGATCAATGCTAGAAGGCCTATATTTTCTGGCAAAGGCCCTATTTACAGCATGACCAGAATCAGGAGTTTCCCAGTTCGCCATGACTTACCACCGAAGGGCTGCATGAAAAGGTAAAACTGGATCCTTTTGAGGGCCTTGATTCAGAATATCCGTCATGTCGTCTTGTTCATAGGTAGGAGAATTCCTGCTCCAGCCCATGAATTCAATGACCCTATTCATGATATACTTGTATGCAGAATCTGCAAGTTCAGCCGGATCAGGTCTGCCAATCTCAAGCTCTGTCAAAGTGTCTATGCCACTAGGGACTGTAGGCAATCAAAGTTGAGTTATCTTAGATTCCTGATCAGTAAGTTCCTCAGGAACATTTTGGGTACCATAACGCAAACCAAATGGGGGAGAATCCTTCTCAAAGGCTTGCTCTGCCTCAGAAATTGAGGCCATAGATTTGAAAAAGTATTTTTTCAGTATAGACATATAGGTCTTCTCTGTATTGGGCAGAGGCTTCAAAAAGGTTGAAGTGACCTTCGAAGGCACAGACACTGGCTTCGACAATGGCGTCAATGACCCTAATGGCGTTGACGCCGTCTTAATGGCGTCGATAACTTTAATGGCGTCGACATTGTCTTCGACAATGGCGTTGATGGCGCCTTCGACAATGGTGTCAATGAAACCTTCGACAAAGGTTTCGAAGAAGGTATCAACACTAATGCCGATTTAATTGCCATTGCCTGCGATTTATGCACCGATAGGCTTGTCTCTATTGACAGTGTTGCTCTTTTTAAGAGGTATCGAAGAAGGGCTATGTTCTCTAGACGATACCCTCGCCGGACCTAGAGTGACTCGCCAATTTGAAACTGGACTTTGCCTTGGTAGTCTTTGACCTCCCTCTAGCGGGACGATCGGGGCATGGTCTTTGCGTACCTCCTTCGAGGAGGTTGAGGCCACATTCTCGAATATATGCAACATTGAACTCCTGAAAGCCACCCATTTTTTGGGGGAATCATTTGTGTTTGGGCACTTGATAGCCTCTGTAGAGGAACAGACGAAGAAGAAGAGGGAGACCTATGGCATCTCTTCTTTGCTGAAGAAGACGAAGACTGTCTCTATTAACTCCTTGATTGAGACTTCATCGACTTTTTGTGCCGGGATGAGTCTCTAGACTCCCCGGACTTGTTATCCCTCTTCAAAGAGGTTTTGGAAGCCCCCCGCCCCGGCCGTCAGTTTACCTCGGTGCTCCCAGAGAGATTTTCCTGTCATGGCCTGACAGGACCCACAGTCATCGGTCCGATGTTCAGAACCCAGGCACCACAGGCAGACGACATATTCCCGCAGTCATGGCATTTTTTAAACCCAGACTTTGGGGTTGGAAGATGAAGACATTTCTGACTAAACTGAAGCGCACCGTTGAACACTCAAAGCAAAGCTTTTGGAAAAACGGAACTAAAGCCAACGGGCGTGGCTCAAGCTATTTTTACTGCTGATGAGATCGACACCCTACGGCAGCCCTCGAGGGACATCGACATCGAGCACAGCGCCCTCTGTTGTGGTGTGGAAAAATGTTTTCCGAAGCAGCAATGCTGACGATACGTGTATTAAAGATGAGGAATACGTGGGAGGACACAATCCATTCTAAAGTTCCAACTCAGAAAATAGAAGGTCCTTTCCCTTCCTTGAACACTTCCTCAGTTCATCAATCGCAATAATAATTGTCTTCGTCAGGATGATTTTTGCCACATATGTCTTTAGCATCACCTTCAACATTCATTATATTCAGCAGTACCCCTTTTAAGCACTTCAACTGCCACCTGGTTTATTCCCATGCCAAGCCCAATCCTCCAGCAGTTTGCAGTTCAGGTATACTCGCCTGCTCGAACAGCAATTCACAACCACAAGTGCTTTAGGGGTTAAAAATCATTTGATGAATATTTCACCACAACTGCATACTGTTCAACAAATTGCAGCTTCAAAACTTCCAACTCTTCAGGGAAAACAAGATTTATATGAATGCTCTTTGGCACTATTCTGACAATAATGCTCCTCTCCTTCTGGATCTCTCTTCCCCAGAAGGCCAGCCTTTGTGACACTGTTGTTTCCCCACTAGGCAAGTAACCAATGACTAATATGCAAAGGGACTTTTAATTCTCTTCCCTTGACTTGGATACTGTGAGTTCATATCAACTTTAACCACAGGTTGAGTAACATTAGCAAGAATTGCCACTGTTTAGGAGTCTCCCAATAGCCCCTTGCCACTGTTGGCAATATCTGCTAGTTTTTAACTGCATTTTTATGGCTCTCTCTTTGCTTGGGCAATGCTTGTAGGTGTTCCCATTTAACAATGTTGCCTCTTTATATTGCTGGTGTTACCATAGACTCAGATGTATAACATTACAGTCTTTTGGCTTTTGTATAATTTGGTTTCGCTGCTTTTTATGACTTAAGTATTCAAAATGATCTTGTAAATCTCTTTAGCTCATGAGTGCTGCCTCTGCTTTGTTTTGTTAGCGCAAGATTCAAAAGTTTTTTCAAGTTACTTCTAATCACACGCAAGTGTCTCTCACTCACCAAACACTTTATTTGCATACACAAACAGGGAAGGAGTGCTCTGGGGTCACACACAGGCTGTGAACTCACTGAGTAAGACATGCTCTCCTCTTCCTCTTGCCACTTGCAGAGTTTCTCTTTTTTTTGGCTTCTTATGATGCAGCAAAACCTCTTCTTTAAGTTCCCCGCCACCCACGCCATCTGATAATGGAGCTCTCGTTGCTCCTGAGTTTCTTTGGTGCATGCCAGCCACCGAAGACCTCAAGACCCTCGGGTGCACGCCAACCTCTTGCCGCTGCGACCTCTGCTATTCAGGATTTGAGAGACACAGACCCTCTCAGGGCCGACAGTTGCTCTCTGCCACGCAATGGTCCCTGCGCCTTCTCTCTCCTCCAGCAGTTTGGACGGTCTGCATAAACCACGCTGCTTCTGCTTCCTGCAACTGCATTCTTCTCTCCCACTAATGGCCTGCACCTGAGGGGGCCTTTTAAGCTCTCAATCTCCCTCAGGTGTGGGTCACTTGCATTACTGAACTGACCACTCCTATAATACTGCACCTCTTCATTCATCTTCCTCGTCCCAGTACTTAGAGGATTATGGGACTTGAAGTCCCTAGTGACAAAGTTCATTTTTTTCCTGTTTTACAATAAAGCCATCAGAAGAGTAGGGCTTCAGGGAAAGTTGAACAAAGGGGTTTCCCATTCCTCATGACCTGCTTGTCCCCTCATGTGATCCTGCTGCAGACATACCCCCCCATACACTCCCCTCCCTTGGGTCAGGATCAGAAAGCATCCAAACCGAGAGATGGCTGGTCTCTGGTCAGAAGATTGCTGCATTAGACGTAGATTAGATCAATCTCCACTGACCAGGTTTCTTGATAACTCTACAATAATAAGCAAAGTTGTGAGAACACTTTGTGTAATGCAAGATTTGAGATATATAACATTACATACCTGTTATTGTCTTTCTGATGCATGTATCGGCTTAGATTCACATGCTTTGCATGCTTTGCATAGGCCGACATCTTGTGGTTGGTGCAGAGTATTACATGATTTATTTTCAAATTCAAAAAGGGACGTTGACAGGGCATATTTGTAATACTATCCCTACTGTGACATGTACTGTACCCATGAGCCTTCATGTGTGGAGATCCTCAGATGGTTTTATTTCTGACCTGAGGGTGCATGAAGCGTGTAGTGAAAAGAATGTAAAGAGATGTACACATTAGAAGAACCTGCTGTCTATGTACTCTCAACGAGGGAAAGAGGGGTGGGCGCATGTGAATCTAAGCAGATACAAGCATCAGACAGATGATTACAACTAAGTAATGTTTGTCTTCTGAAGCTTGTGGCTCTGCTTAGAATCACATGCTTTGTATAGAGTAGCGAGCAGTACCAGGAGAAGGAGGTGGGTTGTTAGAAGGGACAGAGGCAAACACATGTTTTAACATTGCCTGTCCCATCTGAGAGTCATTCCTTGCTTGCTTGTCAACACAGTAATGTTGATTAAATGTGTGAACTGAACCACATGTAAATGCTTTGCAGATTGCCTCCAAAAGGTACATTTGCAATGAAGGCCAAAGTAGCCGCTGTACTATGTGTAAAGTGTGCTCTAGGTGCAAATGGCAGTTCTTTGTTGGATAACATGTAGTACTGCTCTATGGATTATACTATCCATTTAGAAATGGTTGCCTTTGAGACAGGATCACTAGGGAAACAAAGAACTGGTCTCTTTTCCTGATTGGCTGGGTTTTGTGGAGGTAGAACATGGCAGCTTCCTGAAATCTAGTGCATGGAGGGCTCTCTCTGTAGAGTTTCTGCCAGTTAAATAGATTGATTGACATGGAATTTGGTAATGAACTTTGGTGCGAAACATGGGTGCGTTCTTAAGACCACCTTGTTCTTATGTATTGTGACAAAGGGTTCGGTTATGGACAATGCCTAGAGCTCACTTACCCTTCTAATAGAAGTAATGGCTGTAACAAAAAAGTGGCTTTGTGCATAGGCTCAAATGGAGGACACATGAGCTTACTTGGATTTTTTTTTTTAAATCCAATCCACAGGGTGGATTTGCAATAGGGGGATATAGTCTTCTAACCGCCTCCATGAAGTCTTTCACGACTGGAATCCTCCACCATGAAACCTTGCTTTGTGATGTTGTATATGCAGATAGTGCAGCTAAATGGACCTTTAAAGAATTAAAGACCAGACCTGAGTCCAAAGTCGATAGTTTACTATATGAGATGGTGACTTTCTACACTATACTACAAACCTTTTCCGTTTGTTAAAGTTGCAGTGTCTAGTCTTTGGTTTACATGCTTCTCTTAATATATCCATTCATCTGCAAGGTAAATTAAGATGACGAAATTGTATGCCTTGACGAGCCAAGCTGCTAAATTGGTTGTCTGAGGGTGAAGTTGAAGGGTTGTTCTGTGACATGTTGCAAATATCCCTAACCAATTGATCCACAGACCGTTCCTTTTGGGCCCCTTCTGCTGGAACCTCAAGGCGTAACTGTGGCATTTGGGTTTTCTCTTGTTGCAAAGTGATCTATGTTTGAATGCCCCAAATGTAAAAGAAAGTTCCTTTACAATGTTTGAATGCAACTCCCATTCGTGATTTCAGGGCTGACCTGTGTTTCTGCTCAGCGTGTCTGCTCGGCAGTTGTGTTCCTCTGGAACGTGTTGAGACCAGAAGAAAATTCCTCTCTGGATGCTCCACATCCAAATCATTTGTGCTAGTGTGGGCACATTTGGGGAGTGGGTCCCACCCTGTTTGTAAATGTAAAACATGGCAATTGTCCTGTCTGTGTTAACTAGTACATTCTTCCATGCTAGTGGATGCTGGAAAGCTTGTAGAGCTTTGTAGACTGCTTGCAATGCAAGAACATTTGAAAAATGTGTCTTCTTTCGAAATTATTGCCCCTAGAAGCTGTTTTACCTGCGTGGGAACTAAGCTTTACTTCTTTCTGTTGATAAAGAAACCCAGTTGATGCAGAAGATTTACTGTTTTCTGTGTATTCTGCTGACCTCTGTAAGGAACTCATGGTGACAACAGTAAAGACCTACACAAGTGATCACAGTTCAAGGGTGTTTATTGAAATATTAATGCAGGAAGGAAAACAACACCTAAGCTAAACCTAAATCTAAGATGGGAACAAGCGTCAACCATCAAATGAAAATAAGGCAGTCCTAGTTGCGTTGTGTGAAAATAAAAGGGCCTATACTAACAAAAACCTTTTGCCAATTCCTTACGTTAAATACAAAATAGTGTGGGATGGGGTTTTCAATAAAGGAAGAAGTGTTCTCAAATAATAAATCAGGATGTGATTGCCAGTGGTCTCCCTTCCCCATGTTTTCTGCACAGGACAAGGTGGGTCTCCTGAGCACAGCACACACTCGAGCTTTCCCCATCACAAGCTGACAGTGCCGCTCCAGCTACTAGGTTCTCTGATGGCTTAAAGTCTTTTTCCAATCAAGTCTCTTGCCCTCCAGGGCCTGATAGTGCCAACAAACACAAAGTTCTGTTCTACAAACACCTTGGGTGATGGCTTCACCCCTGGGTCCCCCTCTTCTGGGCGCAGATCTCTCGGTCTTTTGGATGATGGTTTCAGTCCTTGGTCCCACTCTTCTGGGTGTTGACCCCTCAGTCTTTTTCGACTACTTCTACAAATGCTTTTGGGTGACAAATTCACCCCGAGGTCCCCCCTATTCGGGGCGCAGACCTCTGGTCTCACTCGATTCCTCAAACAGTTCCTTTGTTCAATGCAATTTTGGTGATGACTTTTCCCCCCTGAATCTCCCTTGGCCGGGCTAAGACCCTCTGAATGTTACCCTTTCTGTGCTCTCTCGTTGGTGTCTTACTTTTCACACTCCTTCGTAAGCTTTCAGTCGGCTTCACATTCCTCAAATACAACATTCAGTTTACTTTATCGCTCCATGGGATTCCCTCTTCTTAGCTTTCCCTTTGGCATCCCTTTGTCGTGTTGACCTGTGTCTTTTCACAATATTCACAGTCTCATTAGAAAGCACGGCTCCCTTCCCCTAGCTTTCTCTCGTGCAGGATTCACTTCCCATGCTTTTCTCCAGTTTGCAGATCAAAGTCTTTCAATTGTACTGGGATTTTGCTTGACCTCCTGTATGACCACTTTCACCTATGTTGGTGGTTCTCCTATGGCCTTCTGATATCTGTAGTTTCACTCAGATGGGGCTTGACCAGCCTTTCACAGAGCAACACCCACGTGGTGCTGTTCCCTCTGCAGCTGGTCTCCCCTCAACACTTTTACAGTTCCTTGAACTTAGCTCAACTTGCCACTTTGCGACTTTCATTAACCACAGCCTGGCTCTGATCGGCTCTCCCCTCGGCTCACCCGATGTGATGCACCACTTGGCTTTCTTTGGAACTAGACTCAAGTGCAGTACCATGGTAGCAGGAGTTTCCCTCGCTCCCACTTATCAGCATCTACACGCTGCGTGTACCATTGACATCTGCTGCAAGACACCGCTGATACTGTTCGTGGTCTTATGTCCTCTTTCACGAAGGTTCCACGGGCCTGGGACAAAAAGAGCAAGGTCGCTTCTCTCCACGCCACCCTTTTGATTGCCACCGCCTTTCTCCTTCTCTTGAACTGCCATGCCTGGTTAGCTGTGTCATTGTGCCGTCTGCCGTGCTTGTCCTGTGCTGTCGTGCTCCACCTTTTATCCCTGTGGGGAAAGGAAAGGGCCATCAGGTGTGTGTGATTCAGGTTAATTGCCTGACTTTGCCTGACCCTTGTGTCGGGACATGTCAGGTAAACAGTTTTATTATAAGTCCATTGTCTTTCATGAGGTAAAACAGTGTTTGTTTTGGAAATGGAAATGGTTTCAAACAGTTTTTGGGATGAGAAATTGTTGGTCACTTTCGACGGAGAGTCCAAAAAGTGACAATCAGGGGGACTGGATTTGTAGGTTTTGCGGGGCAACCCGGAATAGTTGGGACCATAAAATAACCAAGAGGGATTGCGGTAACTGTAGTACTTTATCTGAGCAGATTGGGAGTGTGGAAAATAAGAATTAGAGGGACAGGAAGAAGAATGATGGGAGTATACGGATAGTAAACAGGAAAACAAGGATTCGGAGAAAGATGGTTTCCTGGTATATCAGGGTTTGGGCTCCTAGTTGGTTTACCAGAGGTGTAGGGGTGATTGGATTTTATTAAGGGAGATTCTTTGGGTGGAAGGGCGGTAGAAGTGGAATAACCAAGGAAAACCTCAGGGACTTCGTCCCCCTCACCTTCCTCCTCTGTATAATACTGCGTCTTACCTTGGATATTCCTCCTGGCATAACCCCAGTCTCCCTCACCCAGGTGATCCTGGATCCAACAGCGATGGCCGAGTCCTGGCCACCTGGATAAGGGATTTGTGGGCTCTACCTGGGAGAATACCCTCAGGTTTCTCACACCTATCTGTGGTATTTCTCCTGTTATGAGCCAGTCATCCAGATAAGGGTGCACTGGGATACTTACTCTGTGTAGGTGTTCCACTACTACTGCTAGTACCTTTGTAAAAACCATAGGGGCTGATGCTCGAAGGGGAGTACTTTGAAATGGTAGTGTGCCAACCCCACTTTGAATCTATAGTACTTTTGATGTGCTGGCAACATAGAAATATGAAAATATGCATCTTTCATATCCAGTGTTGCCATGTAGTCATCCCCCCCCCTTTTGAGCAAAGGAATGACATCCTGCAATGTTATCATTCTTTTGAGGTTTGACATATGTGTTTGCTGGTCATCTAGTACTGGACGTGTGGTCTTGTCTTTCTTTGGAACAAGTAAGTACACAGAATAAATACCCTGGTTTACCTCGGATGGTGGGACGAGCTCTTTGTCTAATTTCTGTTGCAGTGCTTCTATCTCTGCCTGTAGAATCTGTTGGTGTTCTAGAGACATCTTCCTGTATCTTGGTGGATGATCATGCAGTAGTTGTACGAATTCCACGCAGTATCCATTTTTTACAGTTGTCAACACCCACTTGTCTGCTGTGATCCCCTCCCATATGTTATGTTATGTTATGTTGCATTATATAGCGCCTTATATACCATTGGTATGGTCTGAAGGCGCTGGTAGGTTGAACGCCCTTGGGAACCGAAGTTCGGGTCAGTAGAGAGAGTAGAGAGAGTCCAAAAAGTGCGAGTGCGCACCAGATATGTGTGCAGCTGGTCTGGAATTCATGTGGTAGCTGCTTCTTAGCGGTAGGTGTGGTGGTTGAGAGATCGGGAGTATGTGTTCGCTCTGGCCGGAATTAGTCAAGACCGAGCGTGGCTGCGTTAGGCCTGAGGAGAACGCCTGGATGGGGGTGTGAAACCAGCAATGTTTGCTTAGAGTGATGTGGAGTGAGCGGGAGATGTTGATATGAGAACAGTTATAGCAAATGGTGTCATAGTATCTCTGTGTTCTAGTTGAGTGGTGGTGTAAAGGAGAGAGCAAGCGTGGGGTTGGGTATGATGTATGCTCTTTCAAATCTTCCCAGCATTCCAAAGCATATTATGTACATCACGCAGTTCCGTGAGGACAAGTCCGTTCTATGCATTTTTGTACATTTCAGGCGTTCAAGATCGTCCTACAACATTCATGTCTGCTCGACATACTCACGCATTCTGGTTCACCTTGCATGCTCTAGTCTATTCTCCAGTGTGCCCCACGCATGCTCTCATGTGTTCCATGCACGTGCACTCCTGCCCTTTTCGTGCATGCACTCCAGTCTACCCCGCGCATGTACTCATGTCTGCCTTCGCACTCATCCGCTCTGTATACTCGTCCACTCCGAATACACATCCGTTCTGTACGCTCATCTGCTCAGTACGGTCATCTGATCAACACACTCTCTTCAGCATATTCATCCGCTCCACAAGTCCATCCGCTCCATGTTTTTCATCCGCTCCACACATTCATCTGCTCGGTATACTCATCCGCTCCACATACATTCATCGGCTCCATATACACTCATTCGCTCCATACACACTCATCCGTTCCACACACTCTCGTCCGCTCCACATACACTCGTCAGTTCCACGCATTCGTCCGCTCCACGCATTCGTCCGCTCCACACATTCGTCCGCTCCACACATTCGTCCGCTCTATGTACTCGACCGTTGCTTTATACTCAACTGCTCTCCACGCTCAACCGCTCTCCGCACTCACCCGATGTCCGCACACACCCGCTCTCCGCACACACCCGCTCTCCGCACACACCCGCTCTCCGCACACACCCGCTCTCCATACTCATCCCTTCTGTACACTCACCCGGTCTCTACATTCATCCGCTCTCCACGCTCATCCGCTCTCCCCCCTCATCCGTTCTCCCGCTCATCCGTTCTCCACCCTCATCCGCCCTCCGCAGTCACCCGCTCTCCGCACTCATCCGCTCTCCGCAGTCACCCGCTTTCCGCACTTATCCGCTCTCCGTACTCATCCGCTCTCCGCACTCACCCATTCTCCGCACTCACCCACTCTCTGCAGTCACCTGCTTTCCGCACTTATCCGCTCTCCGTACTCATCCGCTCTCCGCACTCACCCATTCTCCGCACTCACCCATTCTCCACACTCACCGGCTCTCTACATTCATCGGCTCTACACACTCATCCGGTCTACACACTCATCCGGTCTACACACTCATCCGGTCTCCACACTCACCCATTCTCCGCACTCACCCGCTCTCCGCACTCACCCACTCTCCACACTCACCCGCTCTCCGCATACATCACTTCTCCACACTCACCCACTCTCTACATTCATCGGCTCTACACACTCATCCGCTCTCATCCGCTCTCTGCACTCATCCGCTCTCCGCACTCATCCGCGCTCATCCGTTCTCCACGCTCATCCGCTCTCCACGCTCATCCGCTCTCCATGCTCATCCTCTCTGCATACTCGTTCGCTCTCACACGTTCGTCTGGCCAAACGTTCATCCAGTCTATACCTTCGTCCATTCAGTATAGTCATCAGTTCTACGCCCTCCTGTGTTCTGTTCGCTTCTTTGTATTTGCGCACTCGTCAATTCTACACGTACTTATCAACTCTATAAGCTCGGCCGTTCTACACACCCAACCACTCTACAAACTCATTGGCTTTTGTATGTTCATCTATTTCATCCGATCTCCTTACTCATATGATATTTCTAGTCGGCTGTTCTTCCACTCATGCACCCTTCTACTTAGTGTATTCATCTGTTCTATGCGCTTCTACCATTCTAACTATTTCATCAATGTCATTCACTATGTTCCCTCCACATTCATTATGTCCATTGCATCGGTTCAGATCTCCTTAGTTTCCCAATGATTTATTCCTATTATCCACTTCACTGTTTTGATCTACTTTACTCGTTTAGCTCTGTTTGTCTTTCTAGTTTACATTCCAGTTTATTTAGCTGTCAATTTCTCTCTTCAGGTAGTTTGTTGGGTCGGTGTTATTGTGATGATGCTAGTTTGGAAACCGGTTGGTTTTAGAGGAAGAGCCAGGTTTTCAGTAGTTTGCGGAAGGACGTGAAGTCCTCAGTTAGGCGGATGTGGGGTAGGAGCGAGTTCCACAGGGTTGGAGCCAGGGCTGAGAATGATGATCCGCCTAACCTGACTGAGTTTTTTTTAGGAATTACTAGGAGGCCGTCTGAGCTTGATCTTAGGGTGCGAGTGGGATGGTAAGGTATTAGTTTGTCTTGAAGATATTGAGGTCCAGTTTTATGCAGTGCTCGATGGGAGAAGCATAAGGTTTTGAAAGCCACCCTACGGGCTACTGGAATCCAGTGCAGTGTCTTAAGGGCTGGGGATAAGTGGTCTCTTGGGCGAATAGTGTAATTAGTCCCCCTAATGGGGCGATATAGGAGGGGACCTGAAGGAGGGAGTCATTGTTTGGTGCGAGGAACCGACCTCTAGTTGTTTGGCCTCTGTCCCTGCTACATCCTATTAAGAATGGTCTTTGAAAGGATGATTGTGATGCAGAGAATTGTCCCCAATTAGCATACGAAGAGCTGGAGCCTGCTCCTGAGATATAGGGTGACTGGGCTGAGGATCTTGCGCATCTCAGAAAAGGAAAAAGTGTGCGGTTGACATATAAACCCCTTTGTTGAAAAGGGGTATTTGCAATTTACCCTAGGTTTTTAAGTGCTTCGTGTTCTTTGTTGCCTTTTGCAGGACATCATTTACTGCCTTGCCAAACAGGACATTATCCTCCACTGGCATGTTAAGTAGCGTGGGCAGTTTTTCTGATCTAAACTCAGAATTTCTAAGCCATGCTTGTCCCCTCTGCCATTATTCTTCCAGCCATATCCGCAGCATCAAAAGTAGTTTTTATAATGGTATTTGCCGTTTGCCTGCCCTCATATGAAGTCTTTAGTATCTTAGATGCTCATGGACCCTGATAACTTGATCCTCCACCTGGTCCCATTGGGCTCTGTTAAAACTGGCCATGAGGATGGTATTATTCGTGATCGCATCTGGAAATCAGCTGATGTTGCTACTTTCTTCCCAAGAGCATATATCTTTTTACTCTCGTCATTTGGCGGAGCCTCAGAAGTGGCTAAGGGGGTGGCAGCCGTTTTACATGTAGTAGTAACCACCAGAGAATCTGGTTTTAACTGACCATTGATGAAAAGTGGGACTGTAGGTGCTGGCTTAAAGTGTTTCTCTATCCGAGGATTAACAGCCCTGTTTTGGGCTGGAGTAGAAAGGGACTGTAACAATCACCTTTTAACTGATTGCAACAATGGGATATACTGACTTATCCATTTCTCTTCATTGAGAAGATCAACAAAGTCAGTGTCCTTTTCAATGGGTGAAGATGCAATCGGATCATTGTCGATGTCTGAAGATGGGACAGCATAAACATTGGGCTCAGTGGCAAGATCATCTTCCAGAAAAACCTCATCTCCCTCATCTGCATCCAGTTCAATTATGGACTCCTCATAAAAACCAGTGGGATCTACTCTAGCTGTATTAGATTTTGGTTCTTCCTCCTCCTGAACTATATGGTTTTGCTTAATTGGGTGCTTTTCAAAAAATGCCATGAAGGGAGCCATCTTGTTAAGAGTGACCTCCAATTTATCCTTCGTCCAAGCACCACCAGAGGGGGAGTCCTAAAATGGAAAAATGACTTCCTTCTTCCGACTTCCCTGTGTTTGTGTTTTCTTCTTTAGTCTATCCACTAAAGGGGAGGTGGCACCTGTGTACCTTGTGTTTAAGGCAGAATACTTCTTTTAAGTTGGCACCCCATCCCCCGCTCCCGAACTCTACATGTGTTTTATATGTCTGCCTTTGTCGCCAGGGGAATCCTCCACAACACTGCACAACACCTGCCGTTTGGAGCTGGCACTGGCACTTGGGAATTTTCAATTTCCGTATCGAATATCTCCTCAGCGTCACTAATTGAGACTGTTCTGTTCTGCCTCGGATACCTCAGCGCCAGCGGGGTATTCAGTCGATGCCTCAGCTTGCATCGCATCGGCTTCCCAGCGCTTCGATGGTCGATTTTTAAGTGTCTTCGGTTTGAAGAGCTTACATGCTTGACATTTGGTCTCAACGCTATGTGTACTTACAGGGAAATTTGCGATTACAAGACGGGCAGAATTTAAAAGGAGCCTTCTCCATTATTAACGCTGGAGGATGGTGAGACAATACGAATTATGGGGGAAATGCGTGGAGACATTCTCGGAAAATGTGTTAAATGTTTTCCTTCCCAGTCGGTCGAAGCCCGAAGAGTCGTAGACCGTCAGTGAGGCTCTGGAATCCCTGAGATACTGCGAAGACACTGTTGTGAGCCACAGGTTGGGTCGAGCACAATTGCCGAAGACGATAATGTGAAAGGTTATCATTATTAAGCTAAATATAAAAAATGCATTTCGAAGCAGGGACTATAAAAACTAGAACTCTGCGAAATGCGACCAACACAATGGCAGAAAAAAAGACAATCTGACGAACCTCTACAAGTGAAGGATCATGGGTACAGTACACCTCACAGTAGGGACAGTATTATAAACACACTTCATCAATGTCCCTATTCGATATCGAAATTCATTTAATACTGCGGACTAACTACTAGATGTCAGCCTATGCAAATCATGTGATTTCGAAGCAGATGTGTGGCCAAGGTGTGACCTTTATTCAAAGTTAGTAATGTTCTGGTGAATCTGCTATGTAAGTTGCTGATTTAATGTTATTTAAGTTGTTTCTTTCACAAAGGGGTATGTACAATATACTTTTCTAAATTATTAAATGTTCCAAAATATAAATATCGTTTTATTTTTTTTAAAGGTCACTCCAGATGAACATTTTGCCAGTAAATAGGTTACCTTCTCAAGAGTGCAAGAACAACAGAGTACTTCCAATCAAACAACAAGCAGCTAGAAACTGGGCTTACTTGCCCTACACCCTAAGAAAGTTCGGTTTGGTCATGATTCCTTTCCTCATTTGGGGTCATTCCATTCTTGTCTCAAGGCCAGGTTGTTCTAAATGGTGTATTTCTGATGAATTCCGTATATGTAGAGGAACTAGAGAGGGGTCCCCCCTTCCCTATATCCTTTGGATCTTGCTATTATGGATCAGCAGAGCACAGCAGGACTAACATAAAACGACTATATTTGCAAAGTCTTGCTTTAGGTTGATTACCTCTTTGTCCTAGTATCAAATACATAAGTGCCTCTGAGTTGCTGGAACCATTTGGGAAAATCTTGAATTTTAAGATGAACCAATCAACAACAAAATGTCCTATCAATGTACCATGTAATGCTTAACTGGTCTCTGGTTTGTACGTCAAGTGGGCGGGTAAGGTATTCACATACCTGGGGATTAAGGTCAGTCATGAGATCAAGGGCAGTTTTGATCACAACATAAAACAAGTTCTGAATACATACGCCATTGTGACAGACCACTCGGACTAGACAGGTAAGTTGAAGAAAGGTCAGTCTTTATTGACTTTTTAAGAAATAAAAAGAAAATATTAAGTCAAATATCAGTTCTCTTTCCAGCCGAGATGACTCTGATGGGGTCTTCTGCGAGTGTAAGGCAGAAATCTCTGTTTAGTCTTCGTAAGCCCACTGGTATGGACCTGTGGTCTCCTCGCTTCCAAACCGATTCTGAAAAAAGAAAGCGAACTCCCCACCAGCCCTTCGTCTCTCTTTGCTTTATATAGGGGCTGGCCACCATTGACCCAATCAGGTCTCTCCTTATGTCCCAAGCCCCGCCCCCTTACTTCTGTGCTCCCAGTCGCCATGATGTCTCCCCGCCATGTGCCACGAGGTGAAGATTGGAGTTTACACAGTCAGAGATACCCAGCTTTGGTAAGGATAAAGTCCTTCTAATATCCTTCTTTTTGGTATTTTTTCTCTGTTTTACGAGGGTAAGTTTATACGGTTCTTTTGCTTCTCTTTGCTCCGTTCCCCGTTTGTGGCATCTTGGCCCAACAACCTCCCCCATTGGTAGTTCGTGCTGCAGTACACGCGGCACACGCCGGCAGACCCTTGCTCCGTCTGGTCGCCTGTGTCGTGGTTTCCACGTTCCTCGCCCGCAGGACCCACGCCACTTCTCAACCCAGTTACCGCTACCGGCCGTGTGTTAGGGTTTCCACTATCCGCATACAGGCAACACAATTCACGCATGGCACCCACGTCTTCCCCCGACCACAAATGACTGCTTCCTTCAGTGCCCTCCTCCTCCTCCTTTCGGCCCGTACGTTCAGGTTCGAGTTCTGTTTCTCCAGTGTCCACCTCCTTGCGTCCCGCGGGCCCCTCCGTTGTTTCCGGGTATTTGGTGTTGGCATGGCGTCCCATGGCCTCTGATGCAGTCTGGCTGTTACAGCCATGAATTGTGAAAGGGGGAAAAAATCATATTACTTTTTGGATTCCAATATATAGCATTAAAATGCCCATACTTCTGCAGACTTTTTATGTTATTGATGTCATACTACTACCGGTCTCGGGAAAAGATGCTAAAGTCACTTCAGAGGTTGTGCAGATCACCAAGTACTGAGTGGAGACGGGGTGGGAGCATGACGTTCCAAATATTAGGAAATATCACTGCACCTTTCACTTCACTCCACACACCATTAGCTTCAGAGCCACAGGTAAAGGTGCCAAGCTGAGCAACTGTCAAATGGCTTGTGGCAGTTCCTTCCAGTCCGTAATCGTTGTTCAAGAGATGTGTGCACTAATAGAGACATACGCCTAGCCTCAATCTATAAGGAAGAGAAAGAGTTTAAGTTGGCTGTCCCTGATATGGGGAGGAATCTTTTATATCCATTGGGGAAACAACGCACTCAAGTTGGATTACCGGCCCTTTTACAGGAGGTCTTGTGCTTCATCTGGTATTTATTTAAGATTATCAGAGATGTTTGGTCGCACAATAAATTGCTGATATTTGACTTCTTGAAGTTTAGATTCAAGCTTTGTGACTCGGATTGCACCAAATATGAAAAGCTGAAATATCTGTTCTTAAAAGGCAACCTGTCATGAGACTCCCTTGCTTCTTTCTCAGTATTGGTCTCAGAACCTCTCAGACAACACTTGACAAATGGATTAATCCTCCTCTATTTAACTCTTGTAGGTTGTGCTGGGAAGACCTTCACATTTGTATTCTTGCTAGGACATGGTCAGAGTCCTGAACGAATGCTGCTAAAACAAAGGCGGATCTAAACCTCTGAATGGTTCAGCAAAACGTCCTTTTGATGATCTATTGGTTGCAAGTCAAAGCATGTGCACTGTTGACTACAAATATTTACTTGCCATGTAAGAAGTAAAAAGGCAGTTTGGTTCCATGTTTTGGGATTGTGATAGAGTACCCGTGCACTAAACAGAAGTATGTACTCATTTACAATTGGTGACAACCTCTGCTATCCCCAGGGAACCTTTGGTCCCCATTCTTTGGATTTTATTTTTCAGGCTTCGGTCTTTCCCAGGGCTTGGAAAAATGTCTGTATAAGCTCATTATTGCCAAAAAGGAGATATTGAAAGTGTCAACAAGGAGGGAGACCCATGAAGACCTGTTTGTGGACCCTGCCTCCCGCAAGGGAGAAGACTTCCTTTGAAACAAAGATTTGTGCACAAAAATGCAAAGCAACGTGGGCAGCGTTTACTGATTTGTTTACCTCAATCCCCCCTTGGGGCTTCCCTGATGTCGGCCTTGTGTATTTGCCGGACAGTTTTCTTCTGTTCCCGTCCACCTCTTGCTTATAATCCTTAGTCTTGTCTGCTTGTTGTCTTGATAATTGATCTTAATGGGAGCACTCGCTCAGAGTTCAATATTCACAGCAGGGTTACACTTCTGATTTGCTTGATCATAAGCCTTAAAAGCAGTCTGTTTTCTTTTTGCCACATTAGGAATAAAATATTGCGCTGCTTTCTTTGTTCCTTCTGGGATCAATTCTACAGGTCTCCACCTATACTGAACGGTATTAAATCTAGAACTGTAAGTTGCGTTTCGTATGTTGCATTGTGTTCATAGTCCGACTTGTATTTCTTGTTGTGTTCAATACAATTTAAAAACGAATCTGAAACTGGTCTCCAAAGGCACAAATGCAACGCTCACCACCTCAATTGGCAGACGAAAAGTGATACAAAATTAGATAGATAAGCTACACCTTAGTTTCAGTTGTATAACATTTTTAGATATGTACCCACAGAGGTGGCTGGTGTATGAAGGGTGTTGGGGTTCCACCCCTAAATTAATAAAAGCATGTAGGGAGTGAAGCAGGGGCACTGACTTTGTCTCTCAAGCAAAGTAATGTATGGCTTTGCCCAAGTCAAGCATAAATAACTTGTAAGCTACCATTCTTGTATTTTAAAAATTAAATCACATAAAACTCAAGATGACATGCACAGGTGACTATGGGGTGCACTAATCAGTGCATTCTATAATTACCTGCACGTTAATGTGCAGTGAATGTGAAGAAGGGAGTAGTTTCTTACCTGTAACTCCATTTCTCCAGCGTTGGTATCTTTCATGGATTCACATGCTCAGAATATTCCCCGTCGTCAGAGGGTTCCCAGCCTGATGACGGGGAATATTCTAAGCATGTGAATCCATGAAAGATCCAATGCTGGAGAAGTCACTTATCCCTGGTAACGTTCTTCCGATTGGATGTTCCTCCCACGTATTCCTCATGATAATTATCTCTCCAGCTTCAGCTGCTTTGGAATTGTTTTTCAACAGGGGGCGCTGTTTGCCATTCTCGTCGAGTCCCTCAAGGGCCTCCGTTCAACTGTCAACGTCATCATCAGTATAAGCAGCGCACGCACCGCCCGTTGGCTTCAGGTCTGGTTTTTCCCCCTCCTGAACAGGAATTATCAGGCGTACCATAGGCCGTAGGCTCACAGAAAACATAGTGTAAGAACACGTATATTGTGCAGTGGGGTAGGCTGGGAGGGGTGATGAGGAATACTTGGGAGGAACATCCAATTGAAAGAACGTTACATGGGGTAAGTAACTTGTTCTACGAATGGATTATGTCCTCCCACGTATTCCTCATCTTATGATAGACTCGTAAAGCAGTAATAATTTGGTGGTGGCAGTACTAATTACATTTTGTTCTAATCATGGACTGAATCAAGGACTCCTTTTGCAAATTGTCCTCCCTAACTGGAAGACTAATCCAGGAGTAATGTCTCATAAATGTATGAATAGATGACCAAGTGGCCGCTGAACAAATGGTTTTGATTGGGAACCTCTTTGAAGAGCAGCAGAGGTTGCCATGCCCCTTGTGGAATGTTATCTTAGCCCTTCTGGCTGGTCCTTACCCGCTAATCTGTAGCATCCACCAATAGACAGGATGATACATCTGGATATGGTTTGTTTAGCAACAGCTAACCACAATTTGGGGCCAGTGTAGCCAATGAAAAATTGGTCATTTTGGTGAAATGTAGCCATTCTGGATATGTAAAAAAAAAATAGAGCCCTTTTTGGGTCCAGTTTATGTAATCTTTCCTCCTCCTTTCCCAGATGGGAAGGTGAATAGAAAGTGGAAGTCGGAGACTACCTTCGGCAAGAAAGAGGGTTTCACTTTAAGAATAACCTGCTCTTTATGGAAAACTGTATGAAGAGGTTTACAGGAAAGGGCCTGGAACTCACTTACCCTACGGGCTGACGTTATAGCAATAAGCAAATGTTTTTAATGGCAAAAGTCTTAATGGGCATGAGTGTAAAGGCTCTAAAGGAATGCATGTCAAAAATCTCAACACCAGATTGAGATCCTATACAGGGACATTGAATGGAAACGGTGGAAATACATTAGTAAGGCCTTCTAGGAACTGAACAATCAGAGGGATCTTCAAATATCAATCCTCCTCTGAAGAGCGCTTCAAAATAGAGTCGCCATGTAACCCCAGATTTGCCAAATGCAACAAAAAGGAAAGAGCCATAGGTGTGTCACATAGAAAGGGAAACACATTCTTATCCCTGCACCAGTTGCTGAACTTGTTCCAATGACAGCGGTATGAAGATTTTGTTGCTGGCCTTCTGGCCGAAAAGCAAGATCTCCATTACATCATCCGGGAGGTCCCAATCCTTGTATCTCAACCTTTCAGAAACCATGCGTGAAGGCTGAGTGTCTTGACCTCTGGATGGAGAAATAGACCTTCCTCTTGTGAGAGAAGATCCTTTCTTTATGGCAGACGCATTGGAGGGCAGATGGACATGTCCAGAAGGTCCGGGTAGCACGTCGTCCTGGCCCAATCTAGAGCAATTAGGATTCCCAAACTTTCTCAACCTCCTGATCACGTGAGGAATGACGGGGACTGGAGGAAACTCATACAGGAGTGGAAATTCCCAGTCCAGCACGAACGCGTTTCCTAGAGCTCCTCTTGGAGGAACTTCCCTGGAGCAAAACAGTTTGCACTTCTGGTTGACACTGGTGGTGAACAGATCAACTTGAGGGGTTCCCCAAAGGGTGAAGATCTCTTGAAGGACTTTGTAAGCTAGTTCCCACTCGTGGGAGACTGTGCTCTGTCTGCTCAGAGCATCTGCCGCTTTGTTCTCCTCCCCGTTAGGTGAACTGCTGACAGGGAGATTCCTTCTTGTATTGCCCAGAACCAGAGTTGCATTGCCTCTCTGCACAGTGGTAGCGACCCTACACCTCCTCTCTTGTTGAGGCAGTACATGACCACTGTGTTGTCCGTCATTATCAGGACATTCTTTCCCCGTACAGAGGGCAGACAGACCTTCAGCGCAAGTCTGATTGCCCTCAGTGCCAAAAGGTTGATGTGCAGTTTGGACTCCGATGGAGACCAATGGCCGGTGATTGTCAGATCATTGGGGTGGGATACCCACCCCGTGAGTGAGGCATCCATCACTACAGTTATCTCCCGCCATGGCTGCCAAAAAGATTCTCCCTTGAGAATGTTTTTCTTGCAAGCCCACCACAGAAGGTCCTGAGAGACTCTCCTCGTAACTTTCAGGTGGTCTGACATTCTGCCTGGAAACCAGGACCATTGAGCCCTGAGAGCACATTGGAGCGATCTCATTCTCAGGCGAGCCTCTGAAACCAGGAAAATGCAGGATGCCATGAGACCGGGCAACCTCAAAAAAACTGATGGCCGGAAGATGCTGGGCACTCTGGAATTTCCCAGGCTTGTTCGAGTGAACGAGCCCTGATCAGCCAATCGTCCCGGTAGGGGTAGACGAGAATCCCCCCTCTACAGAGACTTGCTACGACTAGCGCCATTAACTTGGTGAAAACCCTCGGGCGGAGCCAGAACTTGAAACTGATAATGAGAACCGCCAACCGCGGACCTCAGGTACTTTCTGTGCTCGAGATGCATAGGCATATGAAAGTAAGCCTCCTGAAGGTCCAACGATACCATCCAGTCTTGGAGTTCGAGAGCCTGAAGGATTTGGGAAGGGGTAACCATCTTGAACTTGTCCTTCCTGAGGAACTTGTTCAAGTTTCCTAAATTCAAGATGGGTCTCAATCCTCCGTCCTTTTTGGGAATCAGAAAGTGTGGGGGAATACCAACTAGTGTTTCTTTCCGCTACAGTTCTATTGCAGCTTTCTCTAGCAGGGTAAAAATTTCCTGCACAAGGAGCGGATCTGGAATTTTGAGAGTTGTTCTCCGGTGAATGATCCGAAGGCCTTTTTTGGAAAGGAAGGCAGTAACCTTGGGCCACAGTTTCCAGTGCCCAAGCATCTGAAATAATGTCTCACCATTCGTTCAGATGCTGAGTAAGTCTGCCTCCCACCGGGGTCTTGTGAGTCAAGGCCTCAGAGTGGTTTTGAGGAGGCTGAAGCAGCAGCTGATGGCAAAGCTGCCGCTGCTTGGGTTGGCTTAGCACCTCTCCTTCGTCCACCACGAGGAAATCTTCTCTGACCTCTTTGACCAGCTTGTCCTCGTCCTCTTCCTCTTCCAAATGAGTAGTAGAATCGAAAGCACTTACCCCTCCAGGAATATGAGCCAGAGTAGGGGTGTTGAGGCTGTCTAATGGCGGTGCTAAGGGATTTAGCCAACGCCTTTGAGGTATGCCGCTTTTCTAAACTTTCATGTGTCTTGCTGCCAAACATCAACAAAAACAAAAAACTGATTACCTCCCTCTCTGCCCAAATTTGTGATTACTGGTAAAGCAAAAGTTACAATCACCGCCATTAAACATAAGGTGAAAAAGATTGTTTTATAAACACAATTCAATTTCATTTTTGCACATAAAACGTTTTATTACAACAAGTGTGGTCTAAATTAACAGTTATTAAAAAAGCATTTAACTCCCAGACACAAATTTGATCAAAATTGACAAACAGAATCAAGGTATAAAAAAGGACCATTCAATGGGGCAAAAGGAAAGAAAACGGGGAGGAAAATCGACAGGGGCATGGGCTTTCTGCTTGTCCTTCAAGGGAGTCCTGGCCGCATTCTCGAAGATTTTAAGCATCTCACTATGAAATGCATCCCATTTAGCAGGGGAGTCCGATCTAGTTGGACACCTGATTACCTCAGCCGAGGAAACGGCAACCTATTATGCCGTTTCTTGGCCTTCTTCGAAGAAGACGAAGAATGGCATGATCTACTTCTCGATCGAGACCACTAGATTTTTTACATCAAGCAGAATCCCTCGACTCATCAGTCTTTTTTGAACTCTTCAAAGGAGACCTCGAAGGCAACCTTCCCACTGCCAATTTCCCTTTACACTCCCTGAGAGACTTTTCGGTCATCGGCTGACGGGATCTACAGTTGGAGGTACGGTACCCGGAACCAAGACACGACAGACATACGTGGTGGGGTCGGTGATCAACATATTTGATTCAGTGTCTTGGCACTTTTTGAAGTCCGATTTAGGGGTCGATGGTGCCGGCTAGGACGACATTTTGGAGCAGAAATTACTATCGATGTCACAGAGGAACTGAAGCATGCCGTAATTCTCTCGAAGCGTGTTAGCTCGGAGAAACGGAACTTCAGCCAACGGGCACTGCGTGCGCTACTTATAGTGATGATGACGTCGACAGTCAAACTGAGGCCCTCGTGGGACATCGAATCAACGAGGACGGCACACAGCTCCCCCTGTCAGAAAATAATTCCAAAGCAGCTGAAGTTGGAGATATAATTATCATAAAATGAGTAATACGTGGGAGGACCCAATCCATTTGCAGGGTGTGTTTGCTGTCTTTTCGAAATACACTGAGGGGTGTACCTTTACTGACACCATGTAGTGTGTGCTGTGAATGCAAATGGCAGTTGTGATTTGAGTTGCACAGCATGGCGTACCTCCAGGGCTCCGAGCAGGGAATGTGACAGAGCCAGAGAGTGTCCACGACGGTCTGTCCTTCATTCAAATTTCAGAGAGCATGGAGCGAGATTCCTAATTTAGAAGCCTAGGAAGCAAAATCGTCCTAAAATTCGTCAAAGAAAAAAAAGGTATGAAAATAAACAAAACCACCCTTAGACCTGAGACGATCGGTAATATTAAGAACTGGAAGATGAGATGGGCTTGTCCATGTGGTTGGGAATCCCTCCAAGTCACAGCATGTGGGTGGTTTAAGTGCCTGTTACAGAAATCTTTCTGCGGCATATGTGCATAGCTGCCGATGCTACACCAGTGATCTACTAACTGTGGTGACTCCTCTGTTGGTCACAGTATGAGCAGGTACCCTAGCACCTTTTTCATGTTAGAAGACCACTTCTCAAAGACACCTGCCTTGTTATGGGAATTACCATTATTTCACGCGGAAGTCACAGCTCCCCCAGATTAAATGTTTTTTCACATCAGTGGTAATGACCAATACTCTTTCCCTTTTCCAATCTCACACATCTCCTTTGCTGGATTGCCGATGTGTAACTTCTCCTAAATAAAGTGAATAATAAGGTTAACTTATGTTACACATTTGTAGCACAGGGGGGGAGGAGGAGAATGAGTCCCTGATGGCCTGGAAATCACTGATAGCCGAACTGTTTGGGTCATTAGCTGACCCGGTGGAGCCTGTAGAAGAGGAGACCGAACCACAGGTTGTGGAAACTGAAGGTTTAATGGAATAGACTCGTAAAGGGGGATGCGTTAGGGGAAGTAGTGGTTAGAAGTTAAGAAAGTGTAATGAAACTGTTGGAACATGCACTGTTTGGTTTGTATTGTTTGGTTGTTTGTATAATTCAATAAAATCTTCAAAAAAAAATACTTATGTTACACATTTTATAAAGCTGGCCGTTACATGATGATCCATGTTTGATGTATAAAATGTGTTTCAACATTTTTGTCATGCTGAAAAATGTGTGCCCATTTTAATATGCAACATGCACCAATGCTGTGTCAAAAAACAACCACAAGCATGACAGTCAAGAGACACCACAAATTGTCCCAAGCCAACTATGGAATAATAAGCAATTTCTGGCTATAAGGATTGAAATCATATTGTACTCTTAGTCATACATTTTGTAATGGGTACAGCATTACACATTGATAGAGATTTAAAAAGTCATGGCCACACGTGGTTTCTGGCTATTTGTAAAAATCAAGCGTGTACGTGAAGTAGTGCTGTTAGGGGAAACATTGGGAAGAGATTTCAGCCAATTGGGTGGGATCGTCCCATGGAGCCAGGTACGCATATTTTGGCTCTGCCGCGATCTTTGTGCAACTTGGTGGAATTCTGGCTGGATCATCCTGGTTCATAAAGCATAACAGTGGTCCATAGAAGGCTGTGTTTGTTTTGAGTAGCCAGTTTTGCATTACCCATTGGGCAAACTGACTGGGGTACTGAAGGGCCATATTTGCAAGGGAGTACTGTTGCACATCCTTGTTAATCAGGCCTGCCCTGGCTGGGCACCTGAATGTCTGCCCTGGTGCAAGTGCAAGAACCATGACTAAGTGAGAGGTGTTGATTGACATGTACCCCTGCTTCCTGTCTGTGGAGTGCAGAGGTTGGGACATTCTAGAGAGTGTGAGGGTGCAAAACAGTGTTTTGAGGCAGCTGGTGGAGCAAGCAAGTAGGAAAGATTTTTTTAAACGTATGTATCCATGTCTTCACGTGGACAGTGCCTATGCATATGTGTCTGTACATGCGTGCACATGTGATTATATGTACATGCGTGTGAGTGAATGCAGTGTGTATGTGTCTGAGCTGTCGCCTGGTGCGGTATGGCAGTGATTGTGGGGTGAATGAACATGACTTCTTACAGTAGCAATGTAGCATTATGGGGCACAATAACATTAGTGCGCTCTTAAAGTGCAATACTGGAATATATTGGCACTGCCGGCAAGTCCATGTCTTCCGACAATGGCTATGCTAGTGTTTAGGGCATAGCAACATCAGCGTGTTCTTTTGCAGTGGCAATACGTGTAACAACTGGCACTGCCAGCATGACCACGTCCTCTTACTTTGGTCCATATTCCAGGCAAGGAATAGTGACGTGTTTTTTCCAGTGACAATGGTGGCACACTGTGGGAAAAGACATCATGAAAATGTGTTGGACAAATATTCCTGTGCACTGTTGGTGAGCTGCCAGGTATTGGATTTATTTCATGCGTAACACCACAGAACAGATTAAAAATTAGATGGTTTTTACTCCATTTTTCACCAAAAAAGCACAATGTGTTAAATGCTTTATTTTAACTCCTCATTTAAAATATTTTCACGAGGAAACTGCCAAACTACTTTGTTGGATGGGGCACACGCCCTTCACTCAGCAACAAATGCTCATTACTGGGCAATATGTGTTCCCTCCAGTGACAATTCACAGCCACCATGGTTTACCGACGATTCTTAGCCCGACAACGGAGAGGTTTTGAAAGCATGTGGATCTATGAAAGATCCAATGGTAGAGAATCTGTCACCAAAGTAATTATCAGTCAACAATACTGCTGACACAAACAGTGAAAAGGAATATCAGATGGAGGAGCACTGGATGTGGATGCCAGAGTGTGTCACGTACTCTAAGTTCTGTTTAGTTTAATACTTGAAGATCAACAAAGAGATGACAAAATTGAGGAATGTTTAGCCGGTATTGCTATGAAGATAGTGTCAGTGCCATCTTTGCTAGATGAGTCAAATGAGTCCGATGGTTCATGAGCAAAGTTGAAGTTGGAAATCACAGCATGAACTTTGGGTTTCATTCAGCTAGAGGCACTATGATTTTAAAGGTGCTGCTACTAAGTGCCGCTGGCATGGTCTAAACTACACAGTGACTATACTCCATTGTACATGATGAATAAGCTTTAAACTCACAATGTGCCTCGACTCGTCATCAAATTCAAGTGTTTCTTAGATTGTACAGGAACGCCATGATTTTATTGAAAAACTGCAAGAACTAATGAATATATCTGAATGTGGTTGCATGGGCTTCGCTGGACTGTAGCCCGGTTATTTACATCTTAACAGGGGCGTTGCTAGGGGGGGGCTAGGGGGCTATAGCCCCTGATCTTTTGGTTGTAGCCCCGGATAGAATCTCAGGAGCTACAGCCAAAAGACCAGCTAGCCCCCAGTCCCAACATCAGCATATCCCCGGGTCTTTTCCAGACCTAGCAACTCCCCTGCATCTTAATACATTATTATTTGAGATTATTCATGTGAAAACGATGCCAAGAGCTATGTTTTGAAACACAGTTGGTAACCTGGACAAGACTGACACGATGAACGTTAGGTTTACTCTTACTGTGCTATTTTTTTTTTTTTTTTTTTTTTTTTTTTTTTTAAAAGGCGCAGATTTGAAATAGAGCATAACCAACTGAGCAAATCAGACACGACTGATGATGCGATGCAGGAAGAGTGGTTAGAACTGGATCTGATCAAGAGCACATTGTGAACCGAGATTCAAAGCTTTTTATGGAGCGAATGTACAAAAAGCTCTCGTCACTGATGAAAAAAGGTAAATAGGAAAAAAATACTGCATTTTAAGAACCTCCACATATTGAACAATTCGTTTTCAGTATAGGCTGAAAGGAACCTCTGCATTGACTGTCGGAAGCCCTTTTTTTTAACCAGGCAAACCTCAACCATGAGCACCTTTTTAAGTCGAATACTCTTATCTATAACTCTGGCATATGTCTAAGTAACATCATGCTGAAGCTATAAGCGTGGTATTGTACGTTTTCACAGTATCTAAACAGTCGCACGTACAAAAAGGTCTAAAAATGCTACCACCAAAGGTTCGAACACCAAAAGTTTGAACCTTTGATGGTAGCATTGCATGTAAGTAAAAATAAAAAAAAGTTAAAAAAGCCTGCAGGGATGTCCCCCGCAACACCCCGCTCACTATACTTCACAGTATAGTGTGCCGGGTTGTGGGGGAGACCCATGCAGCCCCTATAAAAGAAAAAGAAGAAAATAAAAGAAAAGGACCCTGCAGCGCTGGTTCCCGATCTCGGAAGTGAAAGGGAACTGGAGCCGCAGGGACTCAGCAGGAAGAAAAAGGTAAGTGGGGCTTGTTTATGTTGGGGGCGTTGGTGGGGGTGTGTTGTGGGTGGGAGTGTGTCATGGGTGTGTTGTGGGTGTGGGTGGGGATGTGGGGATGTATGTGTGTTTGCATGAGAAAGGTGCAAACTTTGGTGGTTTGCACCTTTCTCATGCAAACTTTCCAGCCGCGGGCAAATCAGCCGCGGTAGGATCACGTCGTAGATCCATTAGCGTGAGAGTGTGTTATCCTTCATGAACAGCAATTGGAAAAACAATGTTACCACTGCACAAGACATATTCAGATCAAATTCATAATATGTGTAATTTTAAGTGCCATGAAAGAAAAGGACAAAGAATAAGAAAGTATTCAAAAATAGGCCTCAAAAAGCAACGGGCAGCATCCTTGCTTGATGACAGGTTTAGCAAACCTGGGGTGGTTTTCATGAAGCATAGGGCATTCAGTTTGTTTTAAGCACTTATAGGCAAGCTAGTTTATGTTTGTATTTGTATGTTTTTGGCTATGATCAATTCCAGGAGCCTTGAAACATCAACGGTGACATATGGTAATTTACAAATATGCACAAATAAAGTACACTATTTGATAAGCATATATATGTATGCAAAAGGGTTAATGGAGGGGTTATCAGAGAATCAGTTCAGTCAGAGAAATACTCAAAAAACGCAGAACGACCAAGTGAGGCTTCAAAATGTGTTTTTATTTTTGATAATAGGTTTGTACTTATTTAATGCAGAAGAACAAGTTACTTACCAACTGTAGCATTCTTTCGATTGGATGTTCCTCCCACGTATTCCTCATCTTAGATATATCCTTACCTTCAGCTTTGCTGCTTCGGAAATCTCTCTCTCCACCAGAGGGCGCTCCAGTCAAGGCGACGATGTCCCTCGGCGCTATCCGTCGAGCACCGACGTCATCCGTTGTATAAACGCCTCGAGCACGCCCGTTGGCCTCAGTTCTGTTTTTTCGTGTATCAGAGCCCATGGATTATAGTTAAAGGCGTGCCTCTTTTGACCCAAACCTTAAAATAAATTAGAGTGTAAAGCACAAACTGTACTGCGGGGTTGGATGGGAGGGTCGATAAGGAATACGTGGGAGGAACATCCAATCGAAATAACGTTACAGTTGGTAAGTAACTTGTTCTTTGAATGAATTGTGTCCTCCCACGTATTCCTCATCTTAGATAGACTCCCAAAGCAGTTTTGTATTGGAGGTGGGAGTACAGACATTTTTTAGTCATGTACCGAATGGAGTACAGATTTAGCAAATAGACCTCCTTGAGAGGTAGTTGAGTCCAGAGCACAATGTTTTATGAAAGTATGCATGGATGACAATGTGGCTGCTGCACAAATATCTTGTACAGGGACACCCCTTTGAAGTGCTGTTGAAGTTGCCATGCCCCTAGTTGAATGAGCTCTTAATCCCTCAGGAGGATCTTTTCCAGCTAGCCTATCACACTCAATTATGGCTTAGATTATCCATCTTGATAATGTTTGTTTGGTTACAGCTAGTCCTAATTAACGGCCAGTGTATCCCACAAACCGTTGGTCACACTGACGTACTTTTGACAATCTTGAAATATAAAAGCTAAGAGCCCTTCTAGGATCTAATATATGTAGTCTTTCCTCTTCCTTACTTGTGTGAGGAGGAGGGTAGACAGTAGGTAGTATTATTTTCTGTGACAGGTGAACGTCTGAGACGATTTTTGGCAAGAAAGAAGGTTTGACTCTATGGACAACTTTATCTTTATAAAAGGTGGTGTGAGGAGGACCACTAGAAAGTGCCCGCAACTCACTTACCCTGCGGGCTTATGTTAAAGCAATTAGAAGTATTGTTTTCAGAGTAAGAAGCCTTAATGGGCAGGAATGTAAAGGCTCAAATGGTGCACATGTCAGAAACTTTAGTACCAAGTTCAAATCCCACACAGGAACTTGAAAAGGTATTGGTGGAAATACATTGTTTAAACCTGTATCTTAAAGTAAGATTCTTCTTCTAACTAGCGCTTGAAGATAGATAGCGCTGCTAAGTAACCTTTTATCGTACTAACCTGGAGCCCCAGATTAGCCAAATGTAACAGAAAAGATAATACTGTTGGAATATTACATTGAAAAGGGTCCACATTCTTATTCTGCACCAGTTACTGAACTTGTTTCAATGACACCGGTACAGAGATTTAGTTGCTGGCCTTCTGGCCGAAAGCAAAATCTCCATATCATCATCATCATCCGGAAGGTCCCAATCCTTGTATCTCAACCTCTGCGAAGCCATGCGTGAAGTTTGAGTATGTTGACCTCTGGATGGAGAATGTGACCTCTCTCTTGCGAGAGAAGATCGTCTCTTTTTGGAAGACGTATTGGAGGGCAGATGGACATGTCGAGAAGGTCCGAGTGCCACGTTCTCCTGGCCCAATCCGGGGCAATTAGGATCATGGTTTTCCTGAACTTTCTCAACCTCCTGATTACTTGAGGGATCACAGGGACTGGAGGAAACGCATACAGAAGAGGAAACTCCCACTCCACTACGAATGCGTCTCCTAGAGCTCCTCTCGGGGGAAATTCCCTTGAGCTGTACAGTTCGCACTTCCTGTTGACAATGGTCGCGAACAGATCCACTTGAGGGGTTCCCCAAAGTGTGAAGATCTCTTGAAGGACTTGCTGAGCTAGTTCCCACGCGTGGGAGACTGTGCTCTGCCTGCTCAGAGCGTCTGCCGCTGTGTTTTGCTCTCCTAGGTGAATGGCAGACAGAGAGATCCCTTCTTGTATTGCCAAGACCAGAGCTGCATTGCCTCTCTTCACAATGGTAGTGACCCTCCTCCTCCTTTTTTTGTTGAGGTAGTACATGGCCACTGTGTTGTCTGTCATTATCAGGACATTCTTTGCCCGTACAGAGGGCAGGAAGGCCTTCAGTGCTAGTCTGATCGCCCTCAGCTCTAATAGGTTGATGTGTAGTCTGGACTCCGATGGAGACCAACGACTGCTGATTGTCAACTCGTTGGCGTGAGGCCCCCACCCCATGAGTGAGGCGTCCGTTACTACTGTTATCTCCGGCCATGGTTGCCAAAAAGATTCTCCCTTGAAGATATGTTCCTTGCAAGCCCACCATTGTAGATCCTGTGCTACCCTGGTTGGAACTTGTAAAAGGTCTGTCATTTCCCCTGAAAATTGGGACCATTGAGTCCTGAGGGCCCACTGAAGGGATCTCATTCTCAACCTGGCCTCTGGCACCAGAAAAATGCAGGATGCCATGAGACCGAGCAACCTGAGAAAATCGAAGGCCGGTAGATACTGGGCATTCTGGAATTTTGTTACCATCTGCAAAATGTGGTGAGATCTCTTCGGGAGGCGAGGCTTTGGCCGAACAAGTATCCAAGACTGCTCCTATAAACTGGAGCTTCTGTGATGGTATCATGTTTGACTTTTTTAAATTCAGAGAAAACCCTAGTTTGTGAAGGAAGTGGCAAGTCTTGGATAGATGATCATGGGCTTGTTCTGGAGAACGTGCCCTGATCATCCAATCGTCCAAATAGGGTTAGACGTGAATCCCCCCTCTTCTGAGACTCGCTGCCACTACTGCCATCAACTTAGTGAAAACTCTTGGGGCGGAGGTCAACCCGAATGGCAGAACTCGAAATTGATAGTGAGAATTGCCAATCGCAAACCTCAGGGACTTTCTGTGCTTGAGATGGATTGGCACAAGAAAGTAAGCATCCTGAAGATCCAATGATATCAACCAGTCTTGAAGTTGGAGAGCCTGAAGGATCTGAGAAAGAGTGACCATCTTGAACTTGTCCTTCCTGAGGAACTTGTTCTAGTTTCTCAAGTCCAAGATGGGTCTCAATCCTCCGTCTTTCTTTGCTATGAGGAAATATGGGGAATACCAACCCTTGTTCCTCTCCGCTACAGGTACATGTTCTATTGCACCTTTCTGTAGCAGGGTTAAAACTTCCTGCAACAGGAGCGGGTCTGGATTTTTGGTAGAGTTGTATCCCGGTGGGTGATTCTGAGGTTTCTTTTGAAAAAGAAGGCAATAACCTTGGGATACTGTTTCCAGAGCCCAAGCATCTGAGGTAATGCCCCGCCATTCCTGCAGATGTGAGATTCTGCCTACCACTGGCGTCTTGTGGATCAAAACCTCAGAGTGGTTTTGCGGCAGCTGCAGCAGCGGCTGAAGGGACAGATGCCGGTGCTGGAGCAGATCTAGCACCTCTTCCTCGCCCTGAGGAAATCTCCTTTGTCCTCTTTGACTGGCCTGCCCCCTTCCTCTCCCAAATGAGAAGTAAAAACGAAAGGGACGACCCCTCCAGGAAGATGAGCCTGTGTAGGGGCGTTGTTGAGGTTGTCTTATAGCGGCACTGAGTGATTTTACCGCTGCTTTGGAGGTCTGCAGCTTCTCTAAACTTTCATCCGCTTTGCTGCCAAACAACCTCGAGCCGTCAAATGGCATATTAAGAAGTCTAGATTGAACATCTGGTGCAAAACCTGACTTCCTTAGCCATGCAAATCTGCGTAGCACTGCACTAGATGCCATGGACCTGCTGATACTGTCAGCTTTGTCCAAACCTGCTTGAAGGCATTCCCCCAAAGCCTCCTTGCCATCCTTTACTATGGATAGGAAACCATCACGTTCCTCTCTTTCTGGGATGTGTTGAGCTGTCGCTGACATGCAGTCCCACAGGGTATATGTAAATCTCGCCAGAGTGCAGGATATATTTGTGGATTTTAGAGCCATGTTCCCTGATGTAAACATTTTTTTAGACCCTTCATCAATCTTTTTGTCATCCCTATCAGGGGGAATTGTAGGGTATGCAGCATTTTTAGTTGATGTGGCTGCTTGAACTACCAGGCTTTCTGGAGATGGGTGCTTACTTAAGTATTCTGGATCAGAATTACAGGGCCTATATTTTGCCACATATTTTTTATTTACTGCTGGAATGGTTTCAGGTTTTTCCCAAGCAGCATTTACTCTCCTTTGTAAGGCAATATGAAAGGGAAGTATGGGGTCTGGCTGAGGTCCTCCTGATAGGATATCCGTCATTTCACTACCCCATCCCATAACTTCTGTAACTCTATTCATTAGTTTTCTATAACCCAAATCAGCATGCTCTGCTGGATCAGGTTTTTCAAACTCGTATTCAGGGGACGTATCTAGTCCACTTGCAGACTGTAAACATTCATAAAGGTCTTGCATTTTAGATTGAGGATTAATTAATTCCTCAGGGACTTCTCTTGTACCATATTTTACCCCTGCCGATGAAACCTCTGGTTCATCTTCTTCAACCTCCTCATTTCCTGACGACATTTCTCCATATATAGATGATATGGTTTGGAAAAAATCATGTCTGCTTTCTGAGTGAAACACCTTTTCAGTTATAGGTTTTAACATTGGTGTTGATTTCACCACTGTAACTGGTATTGACGTCGACAGAAGCGTCGAAGGCGTCGATGTTGCGGTTATTACCTTTGATGTTGTCGAGGTATTCTTCGATGATTTCAAAGGAGCTATGAATGTCATCGAAGGAGTCTTCGAGACCATTGATGCCGTCGAAGGAGTCTTCAAAGCCGTCGATAGTGTACTAGACGTAACTTTTTTCGGTTGGGTCGTCAACCCCTTATACTCGACAGCCTTCGATGGAGGCTTCGAAGAAGTTTTCGTTGAGGCCTTCAATGACGTATCGAAGTCTAAGGTCCTTTTCTTAAGGCCTGCCTCCTGTTTATGCACTGGAAGGCTTTTCTTTTTAGGTGTTTGGGAAGACGCCCTCGAGAATTTCTTGTCGAATTTCCTAGTCTTAGACCTTCCCTGTCACTTTTTTTGTGCGTAGAGGCATGGTCTTCATCAGACATTTTTGAGGTGGTCTGGGCCGCATTCTCAAAAATGTTCATCATCGATGCTTTAAACGCTTCGCACTTTTCAGGGGAGTCATGCTTTGTTGGAAATGTAATAACTTCCTCCGATGTAGTCGAGGAAGAGGAAGAGGGAGACCAGTGTCGTCTTTTCTTCGCTTTTTAGACAAAGATGAAGAGGATTTTCTCATTATACTCCTCGACTTGGACTTTTTATGGCGTTTTGCCGAAGACTCAGCCGAGTCTTTCTTCCCTCTCGAAGAAAACTTCGAAGATGCCTTCCCCACTGCCAGTTTACCTCTTCTTTCTTTTAAGGCCTTATGGGTCATTGACTGACAGGAACCGCAGTCGTCAATTCGATGGTCGGAACCGAGGCACCAGAGGCAATTACGATGAGGATCGGTCCGCAAAATTTTTCTCCCACACCTTTGGCATTTCTTAAAACCAGTTTTCGGTGTGGACAGGTTTGAAGAAGACGATATAATTCGTTAGAACTGAAGCAGGCGTTTTATCTCAATCCGAAGCGAAGCAAATGGAAAAACGGAACTGAGGCCATCGGGCACGCTCGAGGCATTTATACAACGGATGACGTCGGTGCTCGACGGATACCGCCGAGGGACATCGACACCGTCGCCTCGACTGGAGCGCCCTCTGGCGGAGAGAGAAAAAATTTCCGAAGCAGCAAAGCTGAAGGTAAGGATATATCTATGATGAGGAATACGTGGGAGGACACAATCCATTCGAAATCATTTCTACAATAATGACTGTGCATAAGAACTTGGATGACAGAGAAATACAAACATCTAGATCGATAGGTGGACATTAGTGAGACAACAGTAGCAATATAAAGAGCATTCCATACCATTAACGGGACTGTAGAAATGTATAGAAGGGGATAGACCAGACAAAGGATCGATCCCAAGTTCGGGGGCATTCCACTGCAGGTATGGTTGAACAGAAAAAGCTGAAGGCTACCAAAGGGGCTTTAAGCTTGGAAAGAGGCTGAATTTCAGAGTAGATGGACAGCTAAATTGTACAGGGAAACCGTCTGATTGAGATGATGGAGCCAGGCTAGGGAAGGATTTTAAAAATAGACAGCACTTCCATGACGAAGCCCTATTTCGTAATTAGAGCAGGCCTGTGGGAGACAAAGTACGGAGCCGTGGAGCGGCGACAGGGGGATTGAGTGGGGCATACGGCAGGTTAAATAGAGGAATAGTTAAGAACTTTCTCAAGATCGAGGGAGGAAGGCAGGGAATTGATGAAGAGAAGCTGAATTGATAGAACTCCAGTAGATTATTCCATGTTTATTTGCAGGACTGGAAGCACTAGTTTTGTGATTGTGTCTGTAACCTTGGAAGAAGTGACATGCAGACTCTTTGCCCCTGGCACATTGCTCTAGTGATACATAAACAATCTCCTTATTTGTCTTAGGACTTAACTACCCAGTGTCCAGTGGTTGTCGGCTAGGGGCTGGCTTGTAGAGTAATGAACCTAAGATTGACTATTAAAGTAGCGGGCTGGTGCTGTGCTTTACACCAGCCCAGCAAAATTCCGCACACCTGACAGAGCCTGCTGCAGTTTAATTTATTTAAATGCATACAATTGGTCATTGCATCACGAAGGAAAGAAGATGACTTGAACCCAAAGCTACATCTGTCTACAACCTGTCCCAGATATTGTGCTACCTGTGTAATAGACCCAGAGATTAACTAATTACTTACCATCGGTAAAGTTCATTTTAAAGGCTATTAAAGGCTATTGTCTTCGTCACGTGGATGCCTTGTCTCTGGTGGCTATTAAAGATTTCTAGTCTGCCCCTGAAGTTGTTTCAGAGATAATAGGTCTAACTCCTTAGGCTCGGTCATAGCGCAATGGGTGCTGCTGGCGTCAGATTTAACAGTACTGATTTGTATATTACGGGAGACAGATGCATATGCTCCACACCGCAGTTCCATCCAATTTTCCATGTCCCAAGACCCACAGAGGCTAAAAGAAACAGGAGAAATGCCATACAACGGCAAACACATGGGAATACATGGCACTCCAATTAGCTGAGGGGTAGGAGGGAGATGGTTAAGAAATTCGGAAGAGGAAAATCATAACCATAAGAAGAAAAATACAGGAAGTAATTTGTTCTTCTAATGGATACCTCCTCCCACAGATTCCACATTTTGAAAGACTTATAAAGTAGTTTCACAATACACAATTGTAGGAAGTGGATTACGATGAACCAATCCCCTAAATGGAAAATGTTGAAAGACAAGACTATCCTAAATAGGCCTCCTCCTCTACGAAAGAATTTAGGCATTCATTATTGGCAAATGAATGCAGAGACGGCCAAATAACAGCCTGAGAGATGTCCCATAATGCAAGACCCCTCTGCAAGGCAGAGTGAAGGGACCAAAAAGCCATACTTGCCATAGCCAAAGGAAATGACAATACATCTAGAAAGTTCCTATGGTATGCCTGGGCTGTCTCACGTTTTATCTTCTCCAACCTCCCCCATTTTCCTGTAAACTCCCTGATCTCATCTCATTACCCTTCCTATATGGTTCTGCTCAGGGCAGACGGAGAATGCTAGAACCTGCCTACTTTTACTGACTAGCTGTTGGTCCTCTCTTTTCTCCTTAGGTCTCATCTCACTGTCTGCTTTTATCTTCACTTCCTCCTCCCCTCCAGATGTTCTACCTCAAAGTCTCCTCTGCACCTCTTTCACTACAACTCTTCCTGCCATCTGCTCTTTGTGGTGATCTGTCTTCCAGCTTCTCCGTAAAAATCTCTCAACCTAATGTTACTTCATTAATGTCACATCCATTCCATGGTATTGTTGTTATCCCCTCATCCTACAACTGTTCTTCCCTTGATGTTATAGCTCCTTCTATTCCCTTGAATATCGCTGACTCTTCTGCTGACGGTCACCTACTTTGTTACCCCCTCCTCTTCCCTCTATGTTGAATGTCACCACCTCTTCTTTGGCTCCCACAGCCTCCTGTGCAATATCACACACTGTTACCAACTCTTCCTGTCCACACTCACCCTCTGTTACCTCCTCCTCCTCCTGTTCGCCACTGCTGCCACCTCTCCACTCACCTACGTCTCTCCAGCCTCTGCTTCTTCAACCACTCTCCAGAATGCAGCCGTCTTGAAACACGAGCCTCCTGTTCCTACAATTAACACTGCCTGACTTAGGTTGAGGGGTTTTATAGTGTATGGAAATGGGGTAGAGGGTGGATTCTAGAATGGGAAAACTCCAGTGCTAGGCTTTGTATTTGATTGTTGCGAGTGGTAGTATCTTTGCAGGGTCACAGGTATGAAGAGGTAAACCCAATAACTCTAGTAGGCAAATTGTAGAACAAGTCCTGGTTACCTTGCAATGAGAGATTGTTTTAACAATCCTTTAATAAAGGTTCTGACGCAGCAACAGCAACAAGCATCAGAACCTTTATTAAAGGATCGTCTAAAAAATCTCTCATTGCAAGGTAACCAGGACTTGTTCTACAATTTTTATAGTGTATACCTACCTCCCTCTTCTGGTAAGGGTCTGCACCTGGTATTTTGTAATTTTAGAAGGGTTGTGATTACTCTCCCAGGGTGCATCGAAGATGGTTTGGGCTCTGGGTGTTGGGCCACATCTTTGATTAGCATGTCCGCCATCTTAGGTTTTATTGCTTCTACCTTGCTTTTTGCTGTTTCCAGTGTGTACCGTGCAGTCTGGGAAATCACTGGGGAAGTGTGAACATTTTAACTCTGTTGGGGAATAATGTAACACAAAAACAATTGTCCCACACTCACTGCTCTGCATTCAAGAAATCGCAGGGCTCACTGCAAGTCCCACAAACCCTAAGAAATGTTAATCAATGGGTCAGGTGATGCAGCCATGGTCTTTAAAAAAATACAAACCACCGTCAGCTGGTGCAGTGAAACCGGTTGCTTTCTTTTGCCATGTTGATTCTTAGGTTTGCTTGGGAAGCACGTCAGGCCCTCTTTGTTGGGGAGGCAGTGTAATAATACTATCTTATTGGGTATCACATGGGTTTTGACCAGGGATTTTCCCCCATCCAAGCTAGGGACCTCATAACACTAAAGCTATTTAAGACAGAGCCAATGATAACAAGTAAAAGGTCTGAAGGAACAACTTTCCTTTTATTGGACCATGAGATTGTTTTAACTATTTGGCTCTGTGGTTTTGGACTAAATGGCTTGGAAGACTAAGAAGGGAAGGACACAAAAAATGGTCACTGGAACGTATTACTCTAAATGTGAATCAAATGTGTTTGTTGCATTTATACTGTCAGGTTTTCAGAGAAACTATTTATAGAAATGGCACTGATCAAGCAAATCATTGTTTTTAGTGAAACAACTCAGCACAATACAGCTTAAAATTATTTTAAGTAAACACCATTTTATACATTGTGATATGTTGAATGACTACCTACCTTCAGTGACAAGAAAGAAGACATCCCATCTAAATCCATGAGCCCACAGCGAGCCATCCATAGCACCTTGATGTTGGATAATGTTGTGCCCAGATCCCTTTTAAACAAATAGAACAAAGGCTTTCATTAAGAGTAAAGTGAAGATTGTCGATGTTAGAACATTTTTTTTAGTTAGAATGTGTGTTATCTTTATATATAAAGCTGAATGTTTGTATGTGTGTATATTTGTCTGGCTATACAATTCCACACTGTTGAACCCACGTCTAACACATTTTGCATGTATTCCTCTTTTGTCTGGTACAAGATCGTAGTCTATGTTTGGATCCAAAAATCTTATATGCAAGAAATGTTTGTGATGTGTGTGTGTGTATGTTTGTCCGGCTATATAAATCCACATCGTTGACCCCACTGCTACCAAATTTTGCATGGATTCCTCATTTGTCTGGGGCAAGATTGTAGTCTATGTTTGGATGCAAAAAGAAGTCCACTCCGTAGACACCCTCATTTACGGATGCTCACCCAGATTCATCAATGTGGTCATAGAACGACCAGTCCCGACACGAGAAACAAAACATTTCAAGGCCCTAGGATGCACGGTTTCTAAGATATTTGCACCCAATGCACCACAACCAACTGCACCATGCCAGGGTGAGGCAACAGGTGGGGAGAGAGCACAGAAGGTGCCAGTATGCAGGAGCACACCAACTCTAGTCTCCCCCCAACATCTGCTCCGGGGTATTTCAGCCAGCCACACATGCCCATTCTCAGTGCAGTTTACTTCAGGGTGCGAAGCACATCAAGCGATAAGCAAATCGGAACAACGACCTACAGGATCATTGATTTTCAACAATTGATGTGTGTTATAATGTCTGTCTAAAGAACCCGTTCGGTGAGCGGGTACTTTTGCTAGTAATTGATATAATGTAAGCTCTTAAAAACAACCCATACTGCAAGTCCATGTGAATGTTGTGGTAAACAAAACTGTCAATCGGTATCATTATGAATTAAAATTATAATTGACCGGCAACGGCGCAGGCAGAACTTATTTTTGAATTGTCTAGAATGTCCACTTCCAGCGTTGGCTTTATACTTACGAGCACATCACTGTCTCGGTTCTATGAACTTTGTCCACATTTATTTTGCCGGCCTACACTTTTGCCAATTTTTAAAAATGTTTTATATCTGTTGTTTTCACTTTTCAGCGGCAAAAATGCAGAAGGAGAGACATGCCCCGCCTCCAACTCCCCTTTCCCACTTCCCCCCTCATACCCATATATAACTTACCCTCACTTAGCAAAGGCATGTTTACTATACTATATAGTCTCAGGAGGACAGCTCAGCGGCACTGTGCTCGCTTTGGAAGCAAGACGACATGGAGCACCACAGGTTCGATCCCCAGGTCCGCACTAGAAACCTCTGGGTATTAACCGTGTTATAAACAACCTATCATATCATTTACTGCAATCAAGTGTAAGAAAAAATCTGTATAAATGTATTCAGCGAAAGTGGAGGACAGCAACAGTGAGCTACATGCAATGGCACACATACACATGTATAGATAATACTGAAACGTTATAGTGGGTGCTGCTCTGTTTGTGGCCATTTCACACCCTGGTGCAGCTTAGATGTTGGATACTGGATACAGCCTAACATGCCCAGATACTACTTACGTATTCCAAGTTTGGACTCACGGTATCCAAGGAGTAAATTATCCTTCCTTTGAAACAGATTATAAAAACGTTGATTCAAAAATGCTGAGTCAACATTTATATGGTCAGTGAAAAAGTAACTTAAGTATAAACATGGTGCAGAATTTCCGGTTGCAAGCTACTAGCAATGCAGAAATCACACTTCCTTGAACAAAGTGCAGCGCTTGAAGCCTGAGTTGTTGTGCAACAAACCTAGTAGTAAACATGATTTTCCCAAAAAAATATGTCTTTTCTCCAAGCATGATCCAATAAAACTATGACAACAATTTCAGTAGAAGACTGTGTAACCATCTCTGCCGATTGCAAAACTGCTTTAAGACCAGAGCCATGTCAGGTTGCACAAATCTACCTGCTCTGATTTTAGACAGAGCTTCAAGAAAAGCTGCATACATTGAACAGGTTCAAGCGATTTTTAAACCGCGTAAACATCTCTCGGATACCACAAGTGACAAAGTGCAGACAACTGAACACTCCTGCAAGTTACACGGAAGCAAGTCTCTTAACACATCAGGGCTTCTACCGCAGGCCACAAAGATATGCAGACAAGGGCCAGAGATGACAGCTATCCTTAGGCCACAAAGGTATACAAGACCAGGACTCTCACAAGGGGTATACTGCTCAGTTTATACAGATATTTATGCCCAGATCAGTTCATAACTGCTCCATGCTGCAGAAGTCTCCTACACATGTCTTGTCATTAAATAGGAAACATGGGAGTCAGAGGTTAGAGTGGATTAAGTTTACATTTCACAATCATCCAAGAAAGGGATAACCAATGCACACTTTGTGACAATAACCATACCTCTCGACTGAGTCACCAGAGAATGTTCTTTTGGCGGGTCAGAGCTCACTGATATCTATGTTCCAGTATGGGCCTTGACGTGTTTATGACCTGACTCCACCGTGGTGACACCTGCCAAACCTGTGCGTTTTGAGAGGTATATGAATTGCACATAGGAAGGAGGACAGTTATTTAATTATTTCAAAAACAGCCAATTCCCTGTTTGAGTACGAATGTGAAAAGTATTGGATGTGTTCTCTCTTTAAACAAATCTACAATAGACTGTGTTGTGTATGAGGCTTTTTAACATCAGACACTTTCAATTTCTCTTTTTGAGAACTGGCTTCTGTGAGAAACCTGACTGTATTCTCCCACCTACTCCCAGAGGATCTTCCATTCAGGTAGCCAGGGAAGTGCCATCGCTTTTGGATCTGACCCTGGGGGTGGACAAGCGGAGGAGGATCACCTGAGTGAGTGTCTCGGGGGACTGGGAGGAGAATACCAAAGGGTGAGACATGGTATTGCGCCCTTCCAAACTGCCCAACACCTCACTCTCCCTCAGTCTTCATGGGGTATTTCCACTCTCACCCCATCTCCCCCTCCCCATTTCCAATAAGTAATGGGACGAGGAAGAGGCGACCAGGAGCAATGAAGATTGCCCATAGACATAGCATAGGGATGCAAAGGGTGGCTTATCATCTAACACCTTTCAATTGTCCCACTAATAGAGTCAGGCAATTTCCAGCACATTGCACCAATTTTGCACACCCGACTCCAATTGACTCACCTGCAGTATAAAAAGGGTGGTTCTGCCAGAGAGCAAGCTGGTGGTGCCGACTGGACCAGCGGAGCCAAGGAGCAGAAGGCTGCAGGAAGAGGAGACCAGAAGGGAAAGAGGAGTGCGGGATGCAGAGGCACTGGCCCGGTGTGGGAAAGGGGCTGCAGCGTGGCGAGGGAGCCGTGACTCTAGGATGCTGGAGCGGGATGGAAGGCAGTCTGTTGGCCTTGTTCAGACCAGTGCTCGTTCCCCTGGGACGTGTGCCCACCCCGGGGGCGTCCGAGTGGCAGGTGGTGAGACTCTGACCTCAACCCAAGAACCCGTTGACCTGCTCGCCAGCGCCACGCTACAGTTGGTGAGTTTTGTGAGCCAGAAAGAAACTCAGTAGCGTGCGGGATGCTGGAGCTGCAACAGGAGCGTTGAGAAAGGTGAACCGCCCAGTGAGCGGAAAGCGGAAGTAAAGCAAAGCGAAGCAATAAAAAGGGAAAAGGCAAAGCGAAGTAAGCAAAAGCAATGCGAAGCAAGCAAAACTGAAAAGCAGAAAGAAAGCAAAATGGAGTAACAGAACAAGGTGCTAGAGGCAGGGAAATAAAGAGAGGCGGAGCAAGTGCGCTGGTGAGAAAGAGGGCGAGAGCGACCCGCAATAAATGCAGAGAGTGCAAGAGGCATGTGAATGAGAAAATTAAGGTTCAAGAGAGCACAGTGAGAAAATGAAGGTGTAAGAGAGCACAGCGAAAAGCAAAGAGAAGTATGCAAGAGGCACAGGAAGGTGGAAAGTAAGGAGAAGTGCGCAAGAGACACAAAAATGTAGAAAGAAGGTGCAAGTGTGCACGATAGAAAAGAAGGTGTGCATGAGGCACAGTAAAGAGGAAAAGGACAAAGTGGAAGAGACACAGAAGAAGAAGTGCCAGAGAGTAAGGAGAGGGGTTAGAGGTCAGAGTGGTCGTGCCTGGGAGTAGCAAAGAACCCAGCGTCCTCGAAAGTCTCTGATACTGCCCCATAAAAGAACTTTACAGTGAACGGTACATCCTGACAAGAGGAACTTTATGTTGATTTGTTGGACTGTGTAAACAGGGGGCCTAGGCTTGGGGAAGGGAACCCTAAAAGGCCCACTAAAGAAATGTTTTTTAACTTTGTGTAAAGAGGACTAGACTTGGGGATGGGAACCCTGAGAGGCCTAACAGGAACCGTTTTTTTGTTTGGAACTGGAAGGAGCAAAGCTTGGGGAAGGGAGACCCAGATTCATTGTGAACTCTATTGACTTGCTACAAGAGTAGAATGTGGACCATTCCAAGGGCAACCCTGTTGAATTGAACTACTTTGAACAGGCAGAACTACACCTATGGTAAGACTACCTGAAACCAGCTGCGGTTTACATTTCCTTTTGAAACACCATTTTACCTTTGAGAAGATCCCCATCACATTTGATTCAAGAGTGAGGGCAAGCAAAGGTTTGGAAACAGCCAGACTTTGATTTTGGACTTACAGACATTGGCGGCCCTTAGAAGCATCAGTTGAGGGAACAATCCTCTTAGAGTTAGGGCCAAGAAGGCATTACACCAACCCCACACTGTTTGATAATAAAGGTTTTCAAACTGTTGCTTTTGAGTCTGTGTCTCTTTTGATACCATGCCCGTCTCACACGTCTCACGTTGAAACGTTTTCTGATTTGCTTTTTTTTATTTGTGTATTGAAATGGATTAATGAAATTAAATGAGCCCGGAAGTGCTGGCTGTATTAAAAAAAATTAAAGGGAATTAAAGTAGCCCCAATAAATCCTTGAGATTTCAACAGTATGAGCGAAAGCATTCTAGACAATTACTACGTTCTCTGAATCTCGATTTAACTCAATCATGGTTATTCCAAGGAAGGATCCGAAAAAAGATTCATGTACCAAATCAGATGGAACTAGTGCAAAAAAAGAAATTACAAAGAAGAAAAGAAAGCCACAGACAACTGGGTTATCTATCACAAGACCTTAATATGGAAAACAAAGATCGAGAGTACTGTTCAAAACAGAAGAACCACCATTCTATTCTTTCCTTTTTAGAACCCTCTTATGGATCAAAGAAATAATATCAGAGAGAATATCGGACACCTGCGAAATATTGCAACACTCAATATTGGTTAACTCAATTAGTACAGCCACAAGAGTCTCTCCAGAGCCTAGTATGACAACTCCTCAGACGAGCATTGCAGGTCTTTGGTTTGATCTTTCCTATAACCCATTGACTAAGACTTTCATGGAAAGTTTGATTTCCAAGGTTTAAATCTCGCTGTTCGTAAACCTACTAAGGACAGTGGTTGCACACCTCACCAGATGTTTGGACACCCACACTCCCCGTTCTCTGTAAAAAGAAAATCAACCAATTGGTTGGTCTGGCACCTAGTACATACTATTTAAAATCCCCCTTAAATATAATGCTGCATGCCAACAGGCTTCCTTTAAAATAAAACTTAGTCCCACACCTGTAAGTGCGTACCAGACCAAGTACTCTCATGCTGCTGTTATAATGTGCCCATTATCACTTTTGTCAATCAAGACGTAGACCTGCAGGTCTACAATCCTAAATTCACCACCAACATTGACTCCATTTCCCTAGCTAAACAGATTTTTCCAGAGTTATGCAAGTATAATATTTTGTATATTGCAAGAGGTGTGCTTGCTAGATACACCAATGATGGATGGGTACACCACATTTCAGAAAAAAGCCCAAAAGGGCCATACTGGCACGTCCATTTGGGGGTCTCTTAATTGGAATAGAGAATTCTTCAGGTTTAATGTCATGGAAATGCAAATCCTCTTCGGACAGGATGTTTGCAGTGGGCAAAGGAGCAAACCCTCAACACGCTATTAATTACAGTTTATTGGAACCCGATACACAACGATAAAAATGTATTCTTTGAATCTCTAGGTGACATATTAGATGAATGGTTATGTAAGATGCAATCTGGCTATATTTTGATCACTAGTGACTTAAACTGCTATTGCCCAAATACACCAAACAGTGGGAAGAGGATGGTAGCAATCGCTTTTCTACAGAGTGGCACCAACTGGCAAGAGCTTATGTTTTCCTGGCATATGCGAATATTAAACGGAAGTATCTCAGGCAATGTTCCTAGTACACCAACACGTAGACAAGGAAATAGGAGCTTGAGAGTAGATTATGGCTTTTATTCTGAAACACTATGGCCTTATATAATTGCCATGTCAACTGACACAATGCAACTAAGTGCCCATGCTTGTATTTCTATACTGCTCTTCCCTCCAGTTAAACAAGAAAGGAAAGAGGTATGCTAGTTGAACCTAGTAAAGGCTGTGACAATTCATATGGTGTCTTCACTTCTCCGCAGGGAGGAGCCCTTTTCTATGAGGCTAGGTAGGTGTGGCCACTACCCAATAGTCTTCCTAGGGGTGGTTTAATGCAGCAGGACTTCATGGCGAGGGATGCCCCTCTGGGGATAAGGACAATCACCTAGGGTACAGCCCACTGAATGTTGCTACTCCCTGACATTCCCTAGCCCTCCCTAATGTCCAGAGCCACGACATTGAAAGCAAGCTTATATATTGTTGTGACATAGGGACTAAGACCAAAAGTACTAGGATTAGGAAGAATACAGGTGACAAAGATCATTGACTCTGATAACACTGGTACAAGGTGGCCCCAAAGAGGCATGAGGATTAAGTCAATCATAAAGAAGAAGGACTTGTGCAATCCGCATGGGAGGAACTGGATACAAAGTCTAAAAATGAACAAAGGACTGTTAGGTGAGAAAAGCCAGGCCATGGAGCCAAACGCAGCTGTGATGAGAAGCACAGTCGCAACAAATGCAGTGGTGTCCTGACTTGTTGGGGAAAGCCACCGGCATCCGAAGTCTCCAGAGTGGGCGATTCAAATGCCGACCAACAGCTGTGGAAAAACAGAGAGCAGCAAGACGACTCAAAGGAAGTTCTCCACCCGCTAAGTGGATGCGGACCGAATCCCTAAGCCAGGAAGATGCTGCAAAGCCACTAGTGCAAAGGAGAGAAGCCCATGGAGGCCGGAGAAGTTTGCCCCAGTCCCGGCAACGTACCAAAGCCCCATAAGCAGAGTACATGATAATCAGAAGTAAAGCTTCACAGGAAATCTTCCTCGGCGCAGGGGTAGTGAGGAAACCACTGACCACCGGAGAAGGGTCTGGAAACCCAACAGTGAGAAAGAACTATACCAGGCAAGACCAGGAGAAGGGAGTCATTCTCCTGGTATCCAACAATGAGATGTGTTAAAGACGCCAGGGGAAGGGAGTCGATCCCTCTGGCCATATTGTGAACTGAAGCAAATAACACTAGGAGAAGGGAGTCATTCTCTTGGTGCATGCCCAGAAGTTGGTTTGAAGATGCCAGGGGAAGGGAGTCATTCCCCCTGGCCTTGTGGTGAACTGTACAAAGTAACAGCAGGAAAAGGAGGTATTCTCATGGCACTGGGCTAAGGGTTGTACTGGAGGCACCAGGGGAAGGGAGTCATTCCCCTAGTTCTATTGCGAACTGCATATTTTTACACCAGGAGAAGGAAGTAATTCTCCTCAATGTTGCATAAATACTGGATGAAGCCCGTGAACCAGGGGAAGGAAGCCATTCCCCCTGGTATTTTCTGTGAAAGAACATTTGTTAGACATTTTTCAAGAAGCAGGAGAAGGGAGCCATTCTGAAGAAGGAACTTTGTTAGTTTATCCTTTGGTGGTAGTGTGAGGGTTAGAGTAGGATTTGACACAGGACAGTGGAACTTTGATTTGACGGGAATTCTGACAACTCGTTTAGTTTTAGTTCGAGGCAGGGAAACCCCTCTTAGAGATAGGTACAGTGAGGTTTTCTATTTGAGAAAAAAAGGTTATAAACAAAAACCATGCCAAATGTGTGTCAGCTTCCTTCTTCAACACCCTGACAAAGCACACATATTTCCTGGGCACAAACTGTAATTAATAAATATAATGAGCCAGCTAATATTATATATGAGGAAGCAGTTAGCAGTTGTAATCTAGAAACCATTTCTGCAAGAATATTAGGGGACATTTATAAACAAGCCCACAAATTCTTGGTAAAAAGTGAGTTTGAACTCCAAAAGTGAATCCTAGAACCTCGCCATAGATCTGATGGGGGAGTAGCTAGGAAATACAATGTTACTTAACATAGTGACTAGAATACTCGTAGTCCTAAATCCCCTTTCCTCCATCCTGTATGGCTGGGCATGGTACCGGAACCTTCCAGCGAAACAATTTGACCTTCCCCATTAAATTTATGCCAGGCACGGCTGCAGCACGCACCACATAGTCCACCCTCCACTGCCTCACCTCGGTCTCTTGTCACACAGGACGCTCTAAACAATATTCATGGCCAGATATTAACTTAGTGCAGGGAAATGGAGATGGGTCATAAGGAGAAAGGGGGAATTTAGAACTAGGAGTATTTTAGTCACTATGGGGAGTAACATTCTAGTACTCCCACGTCCCGTCCCCTTTCCTCCATCCTGTATGGGTGACTACAATGCACCCCTGCTATTGGGAGGAGGACATGAACCATTTAAGATGCGGCAAACAGATTCTTGAGCACTTGCTGCCCAAACTCTGCACCGGCTCTTGAGCTGGTGTCCAGTGAGTAGTGTTTGTAAAAAGCTGAAGGCATAGCCCAGGTGGCAGCCTTGCTGATGATGTCCCAAGATGTGTGTCTTTGAAAAGCGACCACAGTGGCTTTTGCCGTTATCGCATGTGCATGAATACGACTGGGCGTCCCTTTGCCCTGTGCCTTGTAAGACACCTGAATCAGAGCCACCATCCGCCTTGTGATGGTGTAATGATGCCTACCCCCGGGGACCCAGACCACGTCCAGCAACCCCGGAAGCAGGCATCAAGTTATCCTAAGCAAGCCCAACAACCCCTGCTAGGGGCTATTTGGGTCCAGTCCTGGCGCCTATGGCGCCAGGCTCATATGGAGAGTCAGTCCTGGCGCCATAGATTAAAACTTACCTGATGCAGACCATGCTGCAAACTTACCTGATGCAGACCATGCTGCAAGAGCTCCAAGCCAGAGGCTTGGAAGGGACTATTTTTTACTGTGGCGGGGCTAGGAAGGAATACTTACCTGGGACTACTTTGGAGGCTATTTAAACCACGCCCGAAGAGCAGCACACGCTTGGCTCTATTCTGCACCCAGCAGCGTAACGCTCACCGTGCCTGCAAGTCTACATCCAGCCTTCTGCCACGCCCGCCTCGAGTTTGGAGCTCCTAGAAAAGGGGAGAAAGAAGGAGAAAAGGTTAGAACAAGAGCAATACCTTCAATCCTTACCTGAATTCCCGATCCATCACGCCTTCGAGCTGGAAGAAAAAAGTTATTTTATGCGCGTCACCTCGCCTGCTGCAGCGCCGCGCTGAATTCACCGGCCTTCGCAGCATCTTCACATTCCACCGCATCCTCCTGCATGTTCCCGCCGCACTCCAGCACCTAAGGAGAAGACAAGAACAGCAAGGTGAGCCAAGGGAATACACAGAGGAATATTAGTTACCCCCCATAGACTTACCTGATTTTACCACCGGTGGTACTATTCCTCTTCACGGGTCGGCGCAGCTTCCACTGCATCTTCGCCGAACCCCAGCCCCTAAGGGGAAACAAAAGGACAGCAAGGTGAAACAAAGGGACTAACAAGGGGAACCCTCCTCACCACAATAGACTTACCTGATTTTACCGCCGGAGGTATTATTCCCCAAGACTTCATACTTTCTCTCAGCGCCTGAATAAGGGAGAAAGCAACAGGTTACATATTGACATTATTTTATCGAACTGTGTTGGAAAATACAAATCCTTACCAGAATACTAACGTTTGCCACGAGGAACTCTTCATTAGGGTCAAGCTGCAACCTGCAAGGAATCGGACAAGAGTGAAAGTCAGGCATTTGAACTCTTACGAACTTTATACTTACGGCGTCTTGCCGGGAATCTCTGAGTCAATATTGTTCTGGAACTCACCAATTCCTTCGAGCCAGTGAAGCAACTGGTTATCAACGCGCCCCTGCGCTCAATGCAGGATGGAGAGCTCATCTTTTCAAACCATCAGGTGAGACTATAAGAGGGGACATCAAAGGCGATCTGTGGGGAGAACAGCGGGGATGGGGGGATTTACGCTCAACTCCACGGGTGGTTAATTCCCTTTCTCCATTTGCAGAAGAATATTCCTACGGGCCAAGCAAACGAAGCTCGGTGGGCCAGTCCAGTCTGTCATTTCGGCCCTACGCGTCACATTGGTGAAGACCGCAGCTGTCCAGTTCTGATCGACACCTCTGTGGGAGCCAGGTGAGCGTAACAGAACGCGAAGCCTACCCACAAATTCCCACCCGGGCGTTATAGATACCTCAGAGACTGACCAATTGGCCCAACTACAAGGGGAACTGAGGGCTGAAGTGCATTCCGCCCTTCAAGAAACCAATGCTCTTAGGAGAGAACTGATTTTGTCAAAGGAGCGAACTGATGACCTTGCTAGGCAACTATTGCAAAGCCAGGCTGAACAAGCACCCCTACCTGGTTCCGGGGGAAATCCAGCTCCTGTGTTATCGAGTAACCCTGTGCAAATAAACCTACCAGGTAATATTCCATTAGCTCCACCCGAACGCTTTGCCGGAGATCCCAAAAGGTTTGCCGTGTTTATGAACCAATGCCGCTTGCACCTTTTATGCAGACCTGGAGCCTTCCCAAACGATCAAGCCAAGGTAGCCTTTGTATTGTCATATCTCAGCGGCAGTGCAGCTGATTGGTCATTTCCACTAGTTACTCAGGATCACACAATTGTTCGGGATTTTCAGGGCTTTCAAACGAGCATGGAAAGACTATTTGCCTGGCACTCCCAAGGACAGGCCCTGGATAACGAACTTTTGTCCCTACGACAGGGTAACCAGGACCTTCTATCCTACATCGCAACCTTTAATAGGTTGCGAGTGGAAACTGGATGGCCTGAGGTAAAACGAATCACGTTATTTCATCGAGGACTTCGAAGGAGAACTCAAGGATGTCTTGGCTCAAGTCGTGAACCCACCTCAAGACTGCGCTGAATATATAGACTTAGTGGTGCAGTTAGATCACAGACTTCAGAACAGAAAGGCTGATCGAGCCAAGTTTGAGAATCGGGTGTTGGTCAAAACCCACGCTAACCCCAAAGAAGCAGATGCTTCAGAACCCATGCAAATCGGAGGGATTAAAGGATCCTTAACCCAGAAGGAAAGAGAAAGGAGATGGCAAATGCAGTTGTGTCTATATTGTGGAACTTCTGGGCATTTTCTACGGGATTGCCCTGTAAAACCACCCAAGAAGGTGGTAGGAGCTGCTGATAAAAGCCATATGGAGTTAGACTCAGGAAACGACCACGCCCGACAAGCGTAGAGGTCCGGGTGCCGAGCTTGAAGAAGGATACTCAGACCTCGCATTTCATCATACCAATGGTCCTCGTGGATCCAGGGCAGCCATCGCGTATACACGCAGTAAGGGCATACATTGATAGCGGAGCCATAGGAAACTATGTGGACTATGAATTGGCTTCCAGGATGAATCTACCTCTCTGCCGAAAAACCACCTCAGATGTCATCACCACAGTCGATGGAACTGAAATTGCCTCTGGGCCTGTAACTCATTCCACCGCAGAGATGACACTATTGGGTCAGGATGGGCATCGAGAGACTATTGTGTTTGATCTAATCAAAGCCCCACAGTTCCAAATAATACTGGGGATACCTTGGTTGGAAACACATAATCCTTGTATTGATTGGCGATAGAAGAGAATAACCTTCCCGGATTGTGCACAAATCTGTTACCCAAAGAAAAGTCAGAACGCAGGCCTGGCCACAGTAACCACAGCAGTCATGCAACTACCTCCAGAATACCATGAATTCCAGGATGTCTTCCAAAAAGAACAGGCAAACACCTTACCTCCTCACAGATCCTACGATTGTCAAATCGATCTCAAATCCGGTGCGCAACCCCCTTGTAGCAGGATCTATGCCCTTACGGAACCTGAGAACCTTCGCCTACGACAATACTTATACCAGTACCTTGCCAATGGCTTTATTCGCCCATCCAAGTCCCCTGCATCTTCAGCTTTGTTCTTCGTGCCCAAAAAGGAAGGTGACCTCAGAACGTGCATAGAGTACCGCGCATTGAACCAGATAACTGTTAAGAACCGATACCCATTGCCTCTGATCCCTGAACTACTAGACCAAGTGAAGGACGCTTGTATATACACTAAATTAGATCTCCAGGGGGCATACCATCTGGTACATGTAAAAGAAGGCGACGAATGGAAGTCTGCTTTCCGCACTAAGTATGGGCTATTCGAATACCAGGTGATGCCTTTCGGGTTGTGCAATGCACCAGCAGCCTTCCAATATTTCATGAACGATGTCCTTCGTAAACTCATTGACGTTTGTGTTGTCGTATATATCGATGATATTCTAGTATACTCCTCTTCAGAATCTGACCATGTGAAGCACGTCCGAGCAATCCTTGAGAAATTGCGCCAGCACAAACTATATGCAAAACTGGAAAAATGCGTTTTTCATGCCACGGAAGTTGAATTCCTTGGGTTTATCCTGACCCCAAAGGGAGTCCGAATGGACTCACGAAAGGTGGACGCAATCCTTAAATGGCCATCACCAAGTTCAGTTAAAGGAGTACAAAGCATGCTCGGCTTTGCCAATTCTACCGCAGATTCATCCCGGATTTTTCACATGTTGTACATCCCATCACAGCACTCTTGCGAAAAAATAAATGGTTTATGTGGCCTGAAGAAGCTGAAAATGCCTTCCAAGAGCTGAAAGCGAAATTCACATCTGCCCCTGTATTAAAGCACCCGCGCCCTGAACTTCCATACATAGTGGAAACCGATGCATCCAGTCTAGCCATGGGAGCTGTCCTGTCTCAAAAGGACCCTGAAACTGGCCAGCTTCATCCAGTAGCATTTTGGTCCAGAAAGTTCTCGGCACCCGAGGTAAACTATGCGGTTACCGACAAGGAGTTATTAGCCATTAAATCCGCCTTCAAGGCTTGGCGGCACTATCTTCTCGGTGCCAGGCATACCATTACTGTGATCACCGATTACCGGAACTTACAGTATTTAAAGACAGCCAAAGCCCAATCGTCACGTCATCTCCGATGGGCATTGGTCTTTGCAGAGTTTGATTTCGTAATAACCTATCGACCAGGTTGCAAGAATGGTAAAGCAGACGCCTTATCCCGAATAGGGATGGGAGAGGCAGAAGTGAACACAGAACCAGTACCTATAATTTCCGAACAAAGAATTCTTGGCATGACTACTCTACAGACACTAGAGGACATTCAGGTAAAGATTCAGCAACTCTTTGATCCTGCAGCCCTGCAGGACTGGGTAAAAAAAGGCCCGGACTACTCTGTCACCAATGACCTGCCTTATTACCAAGGGCGGCTATTCCTGCCACACAAGGAACTACAAGAGCTAGTCATTTCCCATTATCATGATACCCTAATGGAGGGGCACCCAGGTATTGCAAAAACTGGAGCTAAAATTAAAAGACAATTCTGGTGGCCCACCTGGCGAAAGGATATTAAATCATTTGTGATGTCTTGTGGCATTTGCGCCCAAAACAAAAGTCGAAAGAAAAAACCAGCTGGACTCTTACAACCTTTAGACATTCCGCCTACACCATGGCGCACCTTACCGTTAGACTTTATTACTGATCTAACCCCATGCAATGGATTTAACACCATTCTAGTTATTGTGGATCTTTTTTCCAAGATGGCCCACTTTATTCCTTTACAGGGATTACCTTCAGCTTCAATCCTGGCCAAGGAGTTCCTCGAAAACATTGTTCGCATACACGGATTTCCGTCCATATTGGTCTCTGACCGGGGAAGTCCATTCATTTGACATTTTTGGAAAAAATGCTGTCAATTGGCGCAAATCGATGTGAGGTTATCGACCAGTCACCACCCCCAGACCAATGGTCAAACGGAGAGGACCAACCAGAATCTCGAACAATACCTGCGTTGTATATTACATGAGACTGAGAGTAATTGGAAAGACATTCTTTGGATCACCGAATATGCATACAATAATTCAGTACACTCTGGAACTGGACAAAGCCCCTTTTATACCTTATATGGGCACCATCCTCGAACCTCTGACCTTGACTCACCCCAACACTTAGAAATGCCCACAGTGGACCATCTGCACGCTACGATTACACAAGCCTTTAAGGAAGCAACTACACATTTAAAACAGGCGAAAGAAAAATCAAGAAAGATGCTGATCGGCATAGAAGTGATACTCGACAATACCAGATAGGGGACCAAGTATGGTTAGCCACAAAACATATACCTCTAAAGGGAACACAGACCTTTAACCCCAGATATTTGGGACCTTACTCTATTAAGGCCATTATCAACCCGGTGGCTGTCAAGTTGGACTTACCTGCTAATATGCGAATTCACCCCGTCTTTCATGTGTCACTTTTGAAGCCAGAGCAACCAGGGACAAGACTAACCAAGCCACCAGACTCTATCCTTGTAGACGGAGAACCCGAATTTCAAGTTAAGAACATCCTCGACTCCAAGCTGATAAAGTCAAAACTCTTTTATTTAATCGACTGGAACGGTTACGGACCACAGGAAAGGTCATGGGAACCTAGTGACCATGTTCATGCACCCCGATTGGTGAAAAAATTCCACCGAAATTTCCTAGACAAACTGAAACCACAGGGAAGAACAACTTTAGGAGAGCCCTTGGGGGGAGTGCTGTCATGATGCCTACCCCCGGGGAACCAGACCACATCCAGCAACCCCGGAAGCAGGGATCAAGTTATCCTAAGCAAGCCCAACAACCCCTGCTAGGGGTTATTTGGGTCCAGTCCTGGCGCCTATGGCGCCAGGCTCATATGGAGAGTCAGTCTCATAGATTGCAACTTACCTGATGCAGACCATGCTGCAAACTTACCGGAAACAGACCATGCTGCAAGAGCTCCAAGCCAAAGGAGGCTTGGAAGGGACTACTTTACTTAGGGACTATTTTTTACTCGGGTGGGGCTGGGGAGGAATACTTACCTGGGACTAATTTGGAGGCTATTTAAACCACGCCCAAAGAGCAGCACACGCTTTGCGTTATTCTGCACCCAGCAGCGTAACGCTCACCGTGCCTGCAAGTCTGCATCCAGCCTTCTGCCACGCCCGCCTCGAGTTTGGAGCTCCTAGAAAAAGGGAGAAAGAAGGAGAAAAGGTTAGAACAAGAGCAATACCTTTAATCCTTACCTGAATTCCCGATCCATCGCGCCTTCGAGCTGGAAGAAAGAAGTTATTTTATGCGCGTTGCCTCGCCTGCTGCAGCGCCGCGCTGAACTCACCGGCCTTCACAGCATCTTCCCATTCCACCGCATCCTCCTGCATGTTCCCGCCGCACTCCAGCACCTAAGGAGAAGACAATAACAGCAAGGTGAGCCAAGGGAATACATAGAGGAATATTAGTTACCCCCCATAGACTTACCTGATTTTACCACCGGGGGTACTATTCCTCTTCACGGGTCGGCGCAGCTTCCACTGCATCTTCGCCGAACCCCCGCCCCTAAGGGACTTACCTGATTTTACCACCGGAGGTATTATTCCCCCAAGACTTCATACTTTCTCTCAGCGCCTGAATAAGGGAGAAAGCAACAGGTTACATATTGACATTATTTTATCGAACTGTGTTGGAAAATACAAATCCTTACCAGAATACTATCGGTTGCCACGAGGAACTCTTCATTAGGGTCAAGCTGCAACCTGCAAGGAATCGGACAAGAGTGAAAGTCAGGCATTTGAACTCTTACGAACTTTATACTTACGGCGTCTTGCCGGGAATCTCGGAGTCAATATTGTTCTGGAACTCACAAATTCCTTTGAGCCAGTGAAGCAACTGGTTATCAACGCGCCCCTGCGCTCAATGCAGGATGGAGAGCTCATCTTTGCAAACCATCAGGTGAGACTATAAGAGGGGACATCAAAGGCGATCTGTGGGGAGAACAGCGGGGGTGGGAGGGGATTTACGCTCAACTCCACAGGTGGTTAATTCTCTTTCTCCATTTGCAGAAGAATATTCCTACGAGCCAAGCAAACGAAGCTAGGTGGGCCAGTCCAGTCCGTCATCTCGGTCCTACGCGTCACATTGTTGGAGACCGCAGTTGTCCAGTTCCAATAGACGCCTCTGTGGGAGCCAGGTGAGCATAACAGATGGACACCTTTGAAGCCTGCGAGCACGGAGAGGCCCCCTTGAATGTGACCAGCAGGGCCTCTGTCTTTCTGAAATCCTTTGTGTGTGCTAGGTAGAATTTAAGCACCCTGCTGAGGTCTAACAGGTGCAGCACTTTTTTTCCTTCTGACAGTGGATTAGGGAAAAAACAGGGAGACATACCTCCTGGCTAAGATGAAAAGCTGACAGCACCTTGGGGAGGAACATTGGGTGTGTTCTTAGCACAACTTTGTCTTTGTGAAATACTGTGAACGGGGTCACCCACCGAAAACGATTGGATCTCGCAGACCTGTCTGGCCGAGGTGAGACCCAGTAAAAGTACCATCTTGAGTGGGACCCATTTGATGCCCACTGATGACACTGGCTCGAAGGGTTTACGTACTAGAGCTGCCAGCACGATATTGAGGTCCCAAACCGGTTGAGGCTTAAGAAATGGTGGAAACAGCCTCGCCAGCCCTTTCAAATGGCTCTTCACCACTGGGGTTAGTGCAGTGAACGTGTGGTTTGATGAGTTCTTATAGACCGTGATGGCTGCCAGGTAGGTGTGACAAGTGTCTATTTGCACTCCCAAATGTGCCGGGTGCACAACGAATAACAATATAACATTTAACGAGCAGGTGATAGGATCTATTTTATTAGCTCTCGAAAATAAGCAGAATCTGGTCCATTTACTACGATATTGTGCACTGGTGGAATCCTTACGGGCCGCCTGAATGATGCCTAAGTTGTCCTCGGACAGCTCGTAAGATTGCAGCTTCAGTTGATCAGGAGCCAGGCAGCTAGAAGGGTCTATTTGCACTCCCAAATGTGCCGGGTGCACAACGAATAACAATATAACATTTAACAAGCAGGTGATAGGATCTATTTTATTAGCTCTCGAAAATAAGCAGAATCTGGTCCATTTACTACGATATTGTGCACTGGTGGAATCCTTACGGGCCGCCTGAATGATGCCTAAGTTGTCCTCGGACAGCTCGTAAGATTGCAGCTTCAGTTGATCAGGAGCCAGGCAGCTAGAGCTTGACCCCTCCGGATCCGGGTGCAACACTGCTCCCCCCCTGGCTGTAAGAGGAGCATTGGTGACTCGAGTGGCAGGCTTCCTGGTACCAGAACCGCCAGCAGCAGCAGGTTCGAGAACCACACCCTTGCCAACCGCCTCAGCGCAATGAGAATAAGGGAGCAGTTGGCGGAACTTCTGAACTTCCACACCACTCTTTGTATGAGAGGGGTCGGAGGAAGGGCATACGCTTGGGTGTGCTCCCAGAAGATCTGGAACATGTACTAGGGATAATTGTGTTTGATTTCAGATGCAAAGAGGTCCACTTGCAGAACTCCCCACTGCCGAAAGAGCGCCATAATGGTCTTGTTCAACAGCTCCCGCTCATAGGTGTTCCTTCCCAATCTGCTCAGCAGGTCTGCTTCTGTGATGCTCTCTCCCGGAAGGTGTACAGCCATCAGATGGAGGTTGTGTCCGAGTGCCCATGCCCAAATCTCCACTGCGGGAAGACAGAGGAAGGGCAACCTGGTATCACCCTGTTCGTTCAGGAAAAACATCGACGTGGAGCGGTCTGTCCTCACTAGCACGGTCTTGCCCTGCACAAGTGTTACAAACGCCTTGAGACTGAGACATATCGCTTTGAGCTCTAGGGCATTTACATGAAGCTGCGTCTCCGACGCACTCCAGATGCCATAAATAAAGTTGTCACTAAAGTTGCCCCCCAATCCCTTGAGGGAGAAGTCTGTGATAACAGTCACTGAGGGGTTCTGCGGCCACAAGGAAGCGCTCCTCAAAGAATTGTCCAGCTGGAGCCACCACAGGAGGGAAATCCTGGTGCATGACCCCTCGGTATGGCAATTTTGTTGAACAGAGGATCCTTCTCCTGATCCTAGCTCACCGCCAGCTGAAGCTGGATTCTTCTCATTTTCAGCCAGGCATTGGGCACCATTAGTATGCAGGAGGCTAGCAGTCACAGAAGGTGTTGAAACCACCATGCCGACGTCTTAGGCCTGGAGATAAAATGAAGTGCTCTCCTGTGAATGGCTCGGACTCTCTCTTGACTGGGGAAGACTTAATGAGCCACTGTGTCCCACTGGGCTTCCAGGAAGGCAAGCACCTGCGTAGGCGTCGGCTGCAACTTCTTTTGATTGAGAAGAACAAGTTACTCTCTTACCTGGTAATGTTCTTTCGATGGGATGGTCCGACGACGTATTCCATATCTATGACAGTAATCAACACAGCTGTGCTGCTTCGGAAAATCTTTCGGCGTCTACGTCCTGCGTCGATGACGTCGATACGCCGTCCTCGAGGACCTGCTCCTACGGCCAACGTCACCAGATGTTATAAGTAGGACGCACGACGCCCGTAGCCTCAGTTGTAGTTTTTTCCCAGAACGTGTGGCACCAATCGTCTGCCAGTATGACCACCTAAAGTCTTGCGGAAACGTAAGCTGCAATCGCATAAGAAATTCTGTAGCAGGGAAGGCAGGGAGGGAGCGATATGGAATACGTCGTTGGACCATCCCATCGAAAGAACGTTACCAGGTAAGAGAGTAACTTGTTCTTTGAGGGGATTGGGTCCTCCGACGTATTCCATATCTATGAAAGACTCCCAAAGCAGTACCAATGCAAGGAGGTGGGAAAAGAATTTAGAAAAAAGAAATTTAAAATGCCCAATCAAATTACAGAGTAAAGGACCGCCTTGCCAAAGGCCAGATCCTGCCCACGGATGGAATCGAGGGAGTAGTGACGTACAAAAGTATGTACCGAAGCCCAGGTGGCTGCATCACAGATGTTACGAATAGGAACACTCCTCTGTAGGGCAGTAGAGGCAGCCATACCCCTGGTAGAATGGGCCCGCAAGCCGACCGGTGGGTCCTTACCAGCCAAGCGGTAACACTCAGAAATAGCCAGAATAATCCAGCGAGACAAAGTCTGTTTCGTCACAGCTTGTCCCAAACGTTTTCCAGCGTAACCAATGAAGAGCTGATCGTCCACTCTGACCCGGGACATGCGTGAAATATAAAAGCTTAAAGCTCTCCTAGGATCGAGCCTATGGAGCCTCTCCTCTTCCTTACCAGGATGTGGAGGAGGATGAAATGCCGGAAGAACAACCTTCTGGCCTAAATGAAATTCGACACCACCTTCGGAAGAAAGGAAGGACGAACTCTAAGGACAAACCTGTCCTTAAGAAATACAGTGAAGGGTGGCTTAACTGAAAGTGCCTGTAACTCACTCACTCTGCGAGCGGAAGTGACCGCAACCAGAAATACAGTTTTAAGAGTTAACAGTCTCAAAGGGCAAGAATGCAAAGGCTCAAACGGAGAACCCATCAGAAACTTGAGGACAAGGTTCAAATCCCAACCGAGCACCTGGAAAGGTGATGGAGGGAACACATTAGTGAGCCCTTTTAGAAACTGAGAAATTAAAGGAATCTTAAAATAAGAACGCTCTTCAGACGAGCGCTTAAATATGGACAGCGCCGCCAGGTAACCTTTGATGGTACCCACTTGCAGGCGCCTGTGGGCCAAAGAAAGCAAAAAAGACAGAACCATAGGAATGTCACATGAAAAAGGATCCACATTCTTAACCCTGCACCAGTCGCAGAACTTTCTCCAACGGCAACGGTACAGGGACTTTGTTGCGGGCCTTCTGGCCGAAAGCAACACCTCCATCACGTCTTCAGGGAGGTCCCAATCCTTATACCTCAACCTTTCAGAAACCAAGCATGAAGGTTGAGGGATCTGACCTCTGGATGGAGAACCGGACTCCCCTCCCATGAGAGCAGATCGTCTCGGTAGGGAAGACGACGTGGAGGGCATATGGACAATTCCAGAATATCCGGGTACCACGTCCTCCGGGCCCACGCCGGAGCAATGAGGATCATCCGGGAACCGAACCTTCGCAACCTCTGCAGAACTTGCGGAATGACGGGGACTGGAGGAAACGCGTACAGCAGTGGGAAGGACCACTCCACCACAAACGCGTCTCCTAAGGCTCCTTTTGGAGGAAATTCCCGCGAGCAGAATCTTTCGCACTTCCGGTTGACACTGGAGGCGAAGAGATCCACTTGAGAGGTCCCCCAAAGGGCCAAGATCTCCAAGAGAATCTCCTGAGCCAACTCCCACTCTTGAGAGATCGCGCTCTGCCTGCTCAGAGCGTCCGCCGTCTCGTTTTCGTCTCCGGCCATATGAACAGCCGAAATCGAAACTTCCTGCTGTATTGCCCAGAACCAGAGCTGCATCGCCTCCCTGCACAGAGGAAGTGACCCTGCCCCCCCCCTTTTTGTTGAGGTAGTGCATGGCCACTGTGTTGTCCGTCAGGATCAGGACATTCTTTCCTCGCTCAGTCGGCAGAAAAGCCTTCAGGGCAAGCCTGACGGCCCTCAGTTCCAACAGATTGATATGGAGTCTGGACTCCGACGGAGACCAACGACCGCTGACTGTCAACTCGTTGACATGAGCTCCCCATCCCGTGAGGGATGCGTCTGTCACGATCGTCACCTCTGGCCAGGGTAGCCAAAAGGAGCCTGATTCATCAGATTGCCTTTGACGGCCCACCACAGAAGGTCCTGGCCGACCGAGGACGGCACCTGAACAGGGTCCGACATCCTGCCAGAGGATTGAGACCACTGGAGTTTGAGTGCCCATTGCAAAGATCTCATCCGCAACCTGGCCTCTGGCACCAGAAGAATGCAGGATGCCATTATGCCGAGCAACTTCAAGAACTCGAACGCTGGGAGACTCTGGGCAAGCTGAAACTTGTGCACCATCTGCTGAATGTGATGAGCCCTCATCTGGGGAGGAAAACGCTGCCCCAGGGACGTGTCGAGCACCGCTCCGATGTACTGGAGCCTCTGAGTTGGCGTCAAATGGGACTTCTTTAAGTTGAGGGAGAAGCCCAGCTTGTGGAGGGAGTGGCAGGTGACGGACAGATGATCCAGGACTTGCTCGGGAGAGCGCGCCCTGATCAACCAATCGTCCAGGTAGGGGTAGACGTGAATCCCCCCTTTCCTGAGATGCGCTGCCACCACTACCATGAGCTTGGTAAAGACCCTCGGGGTGGAGGTCAATCCGAACGACAGGACCCGAAACTGAAAGTGCGAGTCGCCGACCGCAAACCTCAGGTACTTCTTGTGCTTGGGATGGATCGGCACATGAAAATAAGCGTCCTTGAGGTCGAGAGACACCAACCAGTCCTGAAGTTGAAGGACCTGGATGACTTGAGAGAGAGAGTAACCATCTTGAACTTGTCCGTCCTGAGGAGTTTGTTCAAACCGTGCAAGTCCATGATGGGTCTCAATCCCCCGTCTTTCTTCGAAATAAGAAAATAAGGGGAATACCATCCCTTGTTCCTCTCCGCTACAGGCACCAGTTCTATGTCGCCTTTCTCCAGCAGGGATTGAATTTCCTGCGCAAGAAGCGGATCCGGACTCTTCAAAGAGAGATTCCCTGGTGGAGTGTCATGAGGCCTCTGCCGGAAAGGAAGATTGTATCCATCTTGGACCATGTGCCGTTTTTGCCCTCCCTCTCTATCTGGGGTCTCCCGTCTCCAACCCTGGAAGCTCTATAACCAATACTTGGAGATGCAGTTATCCGCCAGGAGATCGGGACAGTTATCACTACTTATTTCCAAAATAAACTTACGTCAGAGGTTTCCTTAGCTACCATGCACTTGCGCATTCTCAACGTCACTGGGCCTAGTAAAATCGTTGTTTTTTGTTCTCCCTTTTCCCCTCCCTTGCCTTGTCACGCTCTGAAACACTTGTGTACGAGCGCGATACAAGTAAATTATCATATCATATCATACCGTGTGGGACGCTATGAAGGCGGTGACTAGGGGGCTGGAGGGAGGTCATAAGCCTCACCTCTCCTTAATCGAAGGCCAGAAGCCATCTGTGGTTGGACCTGGAGGAAAAGGTCCAATGACAAGAGTCTGCACAAAATACTCTCGGGCTCCCTCAGGGCAAGTCGCCTCCCAAATATAGCCAGGTCCAAACCCAACACCCATTTAGCAGAACATACGTCCCAGGCCCCCCTTAAGGTCAAGCAGTGCTAATACACAAGAGGGGATAAAGCCAATAAGATCTTAGTTCGCAAACGGGCCAAACGCAGCCTGGAGTATGTGCAGGCCTTACTGGATGACGAAGGGGCGCTCCGGAGGAAGATAAACTAGACTGGGTTCACAAATACCATGTGAAGACGGCCTCTGCCTTTTCCCGAACAGAGAAACCCTGAGGGACTACCTGGCACCTTTCCGACCCTCACCAAGGTCACACAATTCAAGCAACCAATAACAGTGGCGGAGGTCACGGCAGCCATTAAATCGCTGAAGAATACAGCCCCGGGGCAGACGGATTCACTTCTGCATTTTGACTTACTGCAAGATTCTCACCCCTCACCTGGCCTAACTCTTCAATGTATTCCCAGAGGCCGGCACATTAACACCCTCAATGCTGAATACCTCCACAATCCTGATCCTGAAGCCTAAAGAGGTCCCCCAACTCCTCGACTCATACTGCCCGATCACCCTAATCAACATAGATGCCAAACTATATTCCTTGCCACACAGCCGATGAGTCTTGCCGACCCTGGTCCATGTGGATCAGACTGGTTTAATCGCTTGTCGGTCCACACAGGATAACATCAGTAAAGCTTTGGACTTCGTCGAGATAGTGGCTAGAACAAAGATGAAGGCTGGCCTCTTGGCCCTTGATGCTCAAAAGTCTTTCGACCAACTGGATTTGTCTTATCTCACAGCTGTCCTCCAAAGGTCGGGCTTTGGACCGCAATTCCAGAAATCAGTTCTGGCCACATACACGGCCCCAATGACAAGGGTCCTACCCAACGGCAAGTCCACCCCCACAAAAAGAGTCTTCAGGCACGAGACAGGGGTGACCCCGAGCCTCCCTGTTGTTCGCACTCTCTATGGAACCACTGGTGGCTCGAATTCACATACCAGGGCTGGGAGCACAAAATATCCCTCTATGCTGACAATGTCTTGCTCTCTTTGATTGAGGTGCTGCAGTCGCTCCAGGCCCTGCTGGGCAAACTTGAGGACTTCGGCCAGACCTCTGGGTTTACAGGCAATTACTCTAAATCCCAAGGACTAGCAATCGCCCTATCTCCCAGAGATCTGGTATTGCTCACTGAAGCCTGCCCGATCGAATGGAAGCAAGATCACATCGAGTACCTGGGTGTCCATATCTCTAGCTCTATCTATTCACTATACACCGCCAACTTTACATTGCTAATTGTGGAGTTGGAATCAGACCTGAAGCGGTTGCATAAGCAAAAAACCTTGTAGCTAGGACGAGTGATGGCAGTCAAAATAATGATAATTCTGAGGCTTATCTACCGTTTTTTAGCCCTTCCCATGTCTATTCCAACTCAGAAACTATATGAGCTAGAGGGGAGAATCTTGACATACATTTGGGGCCATTGTAAGCAGAGGTCCTTTTCCGTAAAGAGACCCTGGGTGGACTGGGAATTACTCAATATTTATCGATACTATCTGGCCTCCCATCTTTCGCATGTTTTTACATGGGGACAGTCCGGGGAGACCCCACGATGCGCACAGATTGAACAGGCGGCATCCCCAATTCCCTTGAAACAATTACCATTCATCAAACTGAGTGGCAACCCAGCCGGGTTCACGCTCCACTCATCGACACTCCACACACTGGCATGCTGGAATCTGGCAACTAACAGATGGTGCACTCCCATGGGGTTAAGCCCGCTCTCGCCCGTGGTCATCAACCCCGAGTTCATGCCTGGCAACCACACAGCAACGTTTGCTGCTTGAACCTCCGAGACCTACGCGAGCTGAGACAATTCTTCAGGGACGGGTCCCCACTCACCTTCGAAGAATGCAATCAGCTTTTCTCATTGCAGGATGGGGAACGGTTCAGATACCTTCAGCTGGTCCACTGGGGGTGTCACCCGACTGCCCGGCAGAGAAGCACCGGGGACCTTAATGCTCTGGAGCTTACCTATCTGGCAGGCAGATCTAGCAGTACAATGTCGGGGCTCTACAACTTGTTAGTCCGCTTTGACCCCAAGGAACGCTTGCAATACATGCTGGGCTGGAAAGGGGACTTGGGGGGGCTATTGGGGAGGTATCTTGGTGCCACATATGCAAGCACAACCAGAAGGTCTCTAGGTGCATCACGGATAAGGAGTGACAACTTAAACTTTGCTACCGTTGGTACTATTCCCCCAGACAGACTCCATCTCATGGCTCCTTCGTCCCCGGAGACCTGTTGGAGAGCTTGCCAAGAAAGAGGTTCTTACTTCCACATGTTGTGGTCGTGTCCTAAGTCCCAAATTTATTGGCAGGAGGTCCTCTCTCACATCAGACCTATGCTGAAAATTAACCTGCCCATAGACCCATTGATCATTTTGCTAGTTGATTGTGGGAATAGACGTTACCCTCTCATGGGCTGTAAATATAGGGTTCTCGCCCATATGCTTCTCGCAGCCAAGATCTCCCTAGCCCGCAACCGGAGAGCTTCAGATGGGCCGGTGCTGTCCATGTGGTGGAGGAAGCTCTGGGAGATGCTGGCTTCTAAGAAAATAACAGCCCCAACTGAAGCGATGTAAGCCTCTCATGTTGCACCTGGCTCCCCTTCATTAAATACAAACAAGATGCTTATCATGGGGCTTACAAGCCCAAGCTATACAAATACATAGTTTTGCTCGGAGGTCTGGGCAGAGGTTTAAGCGCATCAGTCGGAGTGCTTTGGAGAGTGTATAATAATCCTACGTCTACATGTTTATTCCCAATGTGTCTCTTGCTTATCAATATTTGCTGGTACCGGTGTATGCCTGTATTGGCCAATTTGTGTGGTCAACCATGTCTCATTTAAAAATATAGATGTTTAAAAAAAATGAAGTTTACATAAAACTAAACAACCTTAAGATCAATATAACCAAATTAGTAGTATTGGTTCACAAACATGGGAGGGAAAGATGGGACATTTCTCCTGGTATATAGAGGGCAAAAGGTTATGCTTAGGATCCAATATAATTTATCTGGGCTTTTCTATTCATGATTACCATCAAGCATCACATACACTATTATGAATACAAAATAATATTACGCCATTCCTGGCCCAAATGCAAAAAATAAAAGCTACATTTTTTAGATACACACTAATCCCTTTAAAACAAGTATTTATGGAAAATGTTATTCCATCATTGTTATATGGTTTACAGTTATCAACATTACCAGAGGAGCAAATATTAAGCCAAATTGAAGTATCCTTGTGGGAAAGAAATAGTGGTCTTCCAAGTGCTATTCTACTGTCAATCATGCAATGTGAATTAGGCTAATAATCATGGGCATAGATAATAAATTGGTACACATTAAACGTTTTCTACAAAATCTTAAATTCGGCAAAAAAAATGTATTTTCAAATTAACATATATCATGAAATTAACCACTATACAATTTTTCTCAAGAATGTGAAAACATAGTAATAACTGTTGAGAGCAACAAACTGGTGTTACTTGAAAATCATGATAAGACGAGAAATAAATTAAAAGCCCAGGATTGGTGCCAAAAATCAGCTACCCATGTACTTTGGTAGATGGCCTGACAACTGTTTACATTATACATTCATGATGTTTCGTTGTAATCTTTTGGGCACAATGGATAGATAGGGACCTATTTATAGCACAGGAAAAGAAAGTTGTGTATGTAGATTATGCAAAAGTGATCATCACTATGAAACATTCAATATCTTATCCTGCATTCTCCTGCCACGCAACATTGGAGATTATTATTATTCTCGAAATTTGTTAATGTCTCGAGTTTTGTGATTAGTGAGCAATTTTGGTTAAGATGATTGAAAGAAGCCCAAACTTCTCTTATTATTGCATTGATAAAGTTTCTTAGAATGTCTCATGTTAAGATTATTATTATTTATTCATTTATTTTTTATATTTAAAAGCGTTAGTTTATTTCAAACCTTTGCCACACAAAGACAAAAATACATTACATCAATACAAGCAATCAACATTAATCACATTTTCGCGAAGTTCGTAATAATCAAAAGGCATAAAAACACAGGTATAGGGAGCAGTCAATAGGTAGGTACTGTTTATACAAAAAATAAATCGGGTAAAAATAACGGGGAAGGGGCTCTTCAATTCATAGGCTGCACTTAACTTAGAAACTTCCCAATCTATTAAAAATGTCCTCTAAAAATGTTAATGTAAATGTCAATTAAAGATCAGTCCCCCGACCCAAGGCAAACCACCATTATTCCACGTTCCTAGCTGAGATCGCACTTAAAAAACCACTTAGGACGGATGTTCTAATGTCTCTCAACTTCGGGCAGAAAAGGACAAAATGCTGTACTGTTTCTATGCATTCCCTACATAGTCTGCATGATATATCTCCTTCATCCACCTGCTTTCGTTTAGTTAGAACCTCTCTGGTATAGAACAAGTTAAATCTAAACCTCATTAATACTGTTCGATGACGCACGCTAGAAGATCTAACCAAATACATTTTTATCCATACATTATTTAGAGCCTTAATTTCAGCCATAGCAAGGCAGGTAGAGTCAGAATGTGATTTTTCATTTGTTGTCGTAATCCAGCCCTCCAGCCAAATTTGACAGTTTCAGGATTTGATCGCAGCAGATCTTCTGTCACATTTATTCTCGCCAGTATTCCTTTATAGTGCTTGGCCCAGGACTCCACAACCCAATTACACCCCACTGCCTTCTTTTTTTCCCAAGACTTTAAATTGAGGAGGCGAGCTCTCTAGTAAGAGTTTGCGATAAAGGAGGAGAGCTTTCCACATAACCACTGCGTATAAAGGCATCAACCCTAGCTCATGTCTTATCAATGCTATGGGGGTGCATCGTGACAACCGAAGGATCTTCCTCCAGAAAAGATGCTCCAGTTTGGGCCAAATGTCTTGATGTATTACCGGGAAAACGCCGGGCATGGGTGTCTTTTGGTTGCAGAACAGGGCTGGGCCGAGTTCTCAGCTGGGCTTTCTGTGAATTTTCCATTAGTAGCGATAGGGAGGTGACATCTTCGATCAGCCTGGCATTTATTGCGCTTGTTTCTGCCACTTCTGTCTCTTAGGTAGAGCAGGGTACGGCTGTACCAGAGTCCACAACCGGAGCCACACTCCTGGTGTCCCATATGTCCCCTACACATAGTGTTTTCTGCCTCATGGTGGAATTGATGCCGGGCGCTGGGCTTCCCATGTGCGGAATCTGGGGTCCAGAAGGATGGAATAGTATTGCAGAATTTGCGGGAGGAGATAAAATGGCCACCCTTCACAGAAAACCTCTGCGTCTGTTCTAATAAAGGTTCTAGTAAATGTTCATTTTCTAACAGAGCCTTATCTGATGGTTCATTCAGGGAGGATTCGCCTAGGGGAGTCCCCTTAACCTGAGTCCCGGGATTCAAAGGCATATTTGTTCGGGCAGATTAATTGGTCCACTTCCCTTGAAGAAAAAACGCAGTGCTTTAGGCCGTGGGCGATAGTCCCCTTGGCCCCCCGCCCAGAGGACTGGAGGGGGACACTTAGGGAAGTAGAGCTCGCATTGGCCCCATGCACTGAGGCAGATAATGGCGTTGATACTGGTGAGGGAAGAGGGGGAAGTTGCAAAGAGGAAACATCCTCTTAATAGTCCTTGTGGGTCATCGCAGTAGTTAATAAAAATGTCAGTGGAACTGCCGGTTCTACTAAAGCTTGAGCTTCCGTCACAATCAGAGGAGCAGGTTGAGTTTGTTTTGGGTGGAGGCCAACAGCACAAAGAGGTAAGCACAGCAGGATCTGCTTGCTAATTTCACTACTCTCCCAAGATCGTGGACAACAGAGCCAAGCACAGAAATGGAAGGTGGCAAGGACAACAAGCCCTCAAGTGGCGGTTCCGCTTCATTAGTAGGGTCCGGAATAATCACACTCTCAGCAACAATAGCAGTCACAATGTCATTGCCGGGAGGCATCCTCCACGGCTCCCAACCCCGGCCCGCCGGGCTTAATCTCACTGTTTTCAGGGTGAGGTAACGTCTTCGCAAGCTGCATTTGGCTTCTCGTCCTTTGGGTCGCAGACCCTGCAGCCATGCAAAGGTCCACCTCAGGTTCACCTCGAGCGGGTGCTTTTGGAGGCTGTTGGGGCAGACCCCCACCACGGACAGCCTCAGAAAGTCACTGTATTTCTGCTCTGCGGGGTAAAAGTACTTTTAAAACAAGGCTCAGCTTAACAAGAAAGAAAATAGCAAACAGACTCATCAGCACGAGTTTGACAGCCTCAGACAGCCACTCGATCTCCACTCGCAATACATCAGTCTATTATGATAACTGAAAGTTTACTGTTCTTGATGCTCAGGTAGGCTTTCAGTTTTATTTTCTTATACCATTGGCAACCTTGATGATTTATACTGATGAACTATGGATCACATTTATTTTATCTTTTCTTATATGTAAGATTTTTAGACTGTGCATGAAGATAATTAACTCTTAAGATATACTGTATCTAGACTCTTAGGTTTTATAGGGAATTAATTTGCAACAAGTCTACTACTTTTATATGAATTATATATTTGTTATATACTTTATGACTTCCACAGTTGTCATTAAAAGGCACAAGAATTGTTTGGCATAGAGCCTTTAGAGGCTAACAACACATACTAAGAGCCCACACAACTTAATTGACCTTAGTCACCTGGCATATGCAATCTAGAGAGTTTAGATGCCGTCCCTCCAGACTTCAGCATCTAGTGGCTCCAGTCTAACTGTCTTTTGTAAAGAAGTAGTCCCATCAGGCAGAATAAACCTTTTCTATGCCCAACCTCTGTAGCCTGCTCCAAACCTGCAGCAGATTTAGACACCCGTTGACCAGCTGCTGTGAGCTCTCTATCTACAAAGAAGAGGTGGAGTCGATCGAGCATCCCTTTCAGCTTCTCCAGCTCCATCCAAGTTTTATGTTCTGCAGTCTTCATTATAGGAGCCGCCCGGTTAGAGTCCCCAAAACAGGCCTCGCACTACCCCAAAAAAGGAGACCTCTCCAATGGCACAGCCACTGTATGGAGCGGGAGTTTACGTTCATCCACTGTGCCACTAAGAACAGAGTCATTAGTAAGATGCTGCAGCAGCCGCCATAGTGGTTGGTAGAAGTGTAGCCACCATAGTAGGCTACCCTTCTAGCCATGAATCAGCTCCACCATGAACCAGCTCCACCTCTCCAGGAGAGGGGGGAGAAAAGGGGAGGGGGAATTTGAGTTCCAGTATGGGCATGCTGGCTAAGAGGATTTCCAGTCAGTATGGCCGTCAATGACACTGCTACCATGAGGAAAGCCACTTTGGCTTGTCATCAGGGCTAGGTCAGAGATCGTGATTAGGAAATGTAGGTTGCTACTAACTAGTTTTGTGCTTTTCTTTTGTCACAGAGCGTGGTGTTACGAAGCAATCCTAGTTGGAGGAGGAATGATGCAGCACGGACTACCCACATGTCATGGAGGCTGCGGCAGGTGTGACAAGTGCTCTTATCCATATGGACATTTTTACTTCTCAACAATTGCAGAGTGGCTTGAGGATCAATACTGAAACAAACTGTTACCTGTAGAAACTACTAGAGGTGTTTTTTTCTTTTTTTATCAAGAAAGACTTTTGCCTGGATGTGATGTGATGAGTCACAGAGGTAATTATGGTGGGAAGTAATGTGGAACAAAGCCTGTTATGAATGCCCAGAATAGCAGAATGCAATCCAGAAGGAACTGTTTGGAGCTTTGTTCGGTTGATCCATGCATTTGCTAGGTCTAATTGTACTCCGCCCAGGTTTGTCAGTTGCATACATTTCATCCCTCAGTAGGGGGTGATCTACTACCAATAGTTACAACCAAAAGCATACACCCTCTCTTTCAATCCAATCTACTCCTCTTCAATTTGTCTTTTTGTTGCTATCCTATTGCCGTTTCCCTTATCCTCTAAACCATTTGGATTCCCACCAAAGTTCATGTTAATTCTGGGCGGGGACACAAAATGTACAGACTCTAAACAGGCCTCAGCTCTATGAAAGACTACTACAGCAGTGATGGGTACATTATAAAATCTACTTAACATGACATAACTTAACATTTTAAGCATCTTGTCCAGTGTAGCTATGCATACATCATACTGGTGGCTCACGTACGATCAGACGAGCTGTGGGGAGAACTGCAGTAGGTGCAAATATCCCCGGAAGCAGATAGCTGGCAGCAACCAAGAAATACTGACAGTGGAGCAAAACAATGGCAGAAGATATACTGGAGAGGGCAACAGTAGAGACCCCCACAAACAGATCACTGAGTAAAATAGAGGACAAATACATAGATGAATAACAATGTTTGGTAGGCGAGGGTGCTGGACTCTGTAGGAAGCCTGCCAGCATGCTTTCCTTTACTTGTCTCTCGATTGGCACAAGGCCTATGATTAGGTGGTCTCCACCTGCTTCCCAGCTTTTTTTTATTTTACAATGGAAATAAAGACTACCCATAGCAATGCCACTAGTTAGGATCAAAACCTTTCATTCATCGCCTTTTGATTTTAGTTTGTCTCCATAAATGGCAAAGTGTATGCACAGATGATGGTGCCTTGCTTGCTATGCCTGGGGAATCAACTACACCCCACTGATTAAATCCAACACGACCATGAGAAAAGACTTGTGTCCATCTTTACTGTTGCCACCATGAGTTCCTTACAGAGGGCAGCACTAACCAGTCCCAACAATTACTTCTGGCAGATGGATATGCCTCTCAAATAACGGATTTTATTGCAGACTACATCAGTTCTATCTGTCCCTTTTCCATTCCTTCATATTGAGATAAGAGTCACCTTTATTTGTTAACAACCTTATTTGTTAGTAGTAGCATTAATTTCGGGATTTGTTAACTCCAATTATTGCAGATGTTGCACCCAGCCACTCCTCCCTTCCTGAAGAAGGTCCTTTATAGAAGGTCCAGAGGGGTGAAACTTATACGGGCCTCATTGTTTATTAGAACGTTTAAGAATAACATATGTAATGTAAATCTTGCTAAATGTACACAGCTGTCTTGTCAATGTATTGCCTTTGCCATTCCTTTGTTTATTGTGATACATGTATGTCTTTTTCAATGCTAATATATATAAGTTCCATTAGTTCTATATTCACTAATTGCACCAGTGGTCTATAATGTTTTTTGTAGGTTTTTTGTAGGTATGATATATATCTTGATGTGACACTTGATGAAAATATAAATCAATTTCACCAAAGGGATCATCTTTTGACACACTTGAAGTATGCCTTTTTATGTAGATATAAATGTTGCCACATAGATTTACACTAATTCCCCATGCTTGCTCAGTGAAGGTCTTTTATTTTCTCCCTTTTTTTGTTTATAATCTTTTTCTTTGTTATCAAGGCAGATCTGCACTCCAGGAAGAGCTGAAAGCAGTGATCACAGTTCAAGGGTATTTAATAAACTGTAATGGGTGAGAAAAACGCCTAATCTAACATGGGAGTAAGCTACGACCATTCAAAAATAATAAGACAGTTCTACTGGCATCTTGTCAAATAAAAAGGGACTATACTAAAAAACCTATTGCCAATCCTTGCAACTAAGTTACAAAATTGTGTGGGATAATGTTCTCAAGAAACGAAAGAAGTGTTCACCAAATAATAAGTCTGGATGGTATGGCTGGTTCTCCCTTCCCCACGTTCTTAGCACAGGACAAGGCAGGACCTTTGAGCCTTGTCAGCAGGAGGTAACAGTTCTTTTCCACGACGCCAGAACCTTCCGGGGCCAAGTCTCTTTTCCTGCAAATGTTGTTTGCCTTAGAAGGCCGGCTGTACCAAAACAATAAACAAACAAAAGTTCCTCTGGCAATCTTTTCACCTTGGGTGACTGCTCTTCCCACTTTGGATCACCCTCAGCCAGGCTCTGGTCCTTCTTGCAATGCCAGCCTCCCTCCATCGGGTTCACTACGGCTTTTCATTCAAAAACATATTGCTTAACAATCTCAGTGTCCTTTGCACCAACTATCCATTGTGGATATCCCTCAACTGGGTTCACACTTGTTAGTTCACAGATCTCAATTCGTAGGCATCCCTCTGTCAGGTTCACATTTGCCAATGTCACGGTTCACTCTAATTCGCAGGCATCCCTCTGTCTGGTTCACAATTGCCACTTTCACAAGTCAATCCGTTTTCTCTCCTATGTCAAAGACTTTCGAGTGTACGAGGGGTTTTCCTCAACTCTCGTAGGACCACAGTGACACTTTACACTAGCCTCTCCTAATGCCTCTTGGTCTTTGTAATTTCACCAAAAACAACCCCATAAAAAAGGCTTCAGTAAGAGTCCTTCGAATGAGCGCCCCCCCTCACAACGCCTGACCACTCCTGGTTCTGAACCTTTTCCTAGTGTATCTTTAGAGTTCAATTACACAAGTTTTTTGTTCAAACAAGGTTGCAGCCTGCACCCTTGGGCCCAGCACAGTTCAGTTTCATTATCTGTCTTCTCTGACTCACTGACGATGCTGAAGTGTTGGAGTCTCTCATCTCAAGTGTCAGGGACGGCACCACAGTGGCAAGCTCTTATCCTCGCTTTGATTATCAGCGCGGGAGGGCGCTGTGTGCCGTTGGAACCCATCACACCACACACCAGCTGGACTTCCTGGTCTTATGATTTCCCTTTCGGAGGCTTTGCGGGTCTGTGGTGAAAAGGGCAAAGGTAATTGCCTCTTCGTCATCCCTTCAGGTCTCTCAGTCTTTCTCCTCTGTTTGTACTGCCTGTCTCGAATGGGTGCTTCCTCCTACGTTTGGCTTTGCTCGTAGTGCGCTCTCGTGCACCGCCTTTTATCCCTGTGGGGAAGGGAAAGGGCAGCGACGTGTGTGTGATTATTGGCCCTTGGGTTGGAACAGGTCAGGTAAACAGTTTTGGTATTAGTCCGTTGTTTGTCACAGTGTAAGAAAGTGTTTGTGTTGGAAAAGGGGGTTCAGGAGGGATAAGAGTTTCTAGATATCATACGGGGTAGGATGGGACAAAGAGGTCATAAGGAAGGGAGTGGTTGGCCAACTCAGAAAGGTGAGATTTATAGGGTTTGTGAAATGTATAGGGAGATTGTGGGAATGGTAGTGTCTTTATCAAAGTATACTGGGAGTTTGGGCAAGAATAATCAGAGGGACGTGGAAAAGAATGACAGGGAGTTTTCGGGTAGGAAACATGGAAACGGGATTCGGGGAGATATGGTTTTCGAGTGAAACAGGGTTTCTAATGGATTTACCAGATGCGGAGGGGATGTTGGATACTGGTAAAGGAGGTTCATTGGATGGAAGAGGGGGTTGAGTTTGTACAGCCTAGAAAATCCTCAAGGACCTAGTCTCCCCCATCCCTTTCGCAGGTATAACACTGCGCCTCACCTGGGGCTTTCCCCCACCCCCCCCCGAGCATAACCCAGGACTCCCCTACGCAGTTGATCCTCCCTCGCTTGTCCACCCACAGGGTTGGGATCTGCGAGTGCCAGCCCTTCCTTGGCCACCTGAATAAGGGATTCTGAAGGTCTGCTTGGGAGAATACCCTCAGGTTTCTCACACCTCTATGTGCACATACTGTATGTCCAACTGTCAGAGTCTATATGGAAACAGAATGTACCCCATGTATTGTGATGCATGTTTAGAAGCATATAGCTGCTGGAGCACAGCATCTAGATTGATAGGGATAAGCTGGATGCTTGTTTGCATATCTGAAAGAAGCCAGCGCAACTTCAGCAACTGTAATGGCAGCAATCTAGAAGCTGTAAAAAAAAAAAAACTCAATAAAGGCAAATGAAAGACATTAGCTTGTAGGTGTGAGGGAGGGATGAGGTCATGACCCACCAAATTCAGGTAAGTTCAAAGGTTTGTCAGGGATGACTCCCCTCTGTTCAGATAACAGAGCGTGACTGTTAGGGGGTAAAGGATCCTGTGCAGAGGACACTGCCATGTGAAGTCCTCGTACCTAGAGAATGTTGGTATGCTACAGCTCAGATTATGAGGGATTTTGAAAAGGTCTGTGGTTTGACCACGATACCAATCAGCTTTTCTTCCCTGTTGCCCGTCTTTCTACCCACATGCAGAGATCCTCAGGTACCTCCTTGTCTGCTCAACACTGTTTTTGTCATACCAACTAACCAAAACAGTGGGGGGATAGGGAAGCAGAATAGGGAGCAGGTCGTGGTCACAGCCAGAACACGTTTAGCCTCAAACCAGAAGCAGTCGGATATTGCCTCAACTCCCTGCCAGCAGCAGACGGGTTGAAGAATGAACCGAGGAAGCAGAAGTGACTACTTGAGGAATCTAAGCCACAAGCAACTAACTTGTCCGCTTCCATTCCCACAGCATAGCATGCTTGTGAAGGAGTTCAGACGGGCCTTCTCTCTGAATCCAACCCTGCAGCCTCCTAAAAACAATTGTGAATACTAGTGTAGCTGTTTTTTGTGCTCTCTGTGAAGGCCACCGTATCCTTGACATCCCGCACCACACAGGAGACCACCCAAGAACAGAGAAATATCATGAGCTGTTGCAAAACTCGCTGCTGTGTCTATCCCCATCACAATATTGTCTCTCTACAGTGGAAGCTAAGAGGGATACCCCTATAGTCTATAGAGGACAGATAAACTATAGTATATGCACAGAGCCTTGTGAAAATCTTACTTTTTGTCACCAAAATGGCTGAATGTGCATGGTAGGCATAAATCAACGTGATGATGTCATCAACGAGATGACATCGCGTTATCAACATAAAGGTGTTTTAGCTCACATTAAATTGAATATGTATGTTAGTAACATAGGGCAAAATCGGGGCAAAAGGTAGACCAAAATGAAGGATTAACAATTTAGAGTAAACAATATAAGATGCATACTGATTTAGATAGATAACCAAAAGTGAAACCAAGCGCATAAAACACATTTGAGATTATGTGTATGCAAGAAAAAAAAGGGGGTGGACCCATAATGTATAGAACGAAAGAAAGGATGATCATATGAAATAAAATTATTGAAGGACAATAGAGAAAGATTAAAAAATCTAAAATAAATACATTATCTACAAAAATCATAATCAAATAAATTCAACAATAATCACTCCCAATATAAAATGTTAGCCCTAATATTACATCAGTGTACAGTGAATGACCAGATATCAAAATGTAATCAGTCCAACAATGTTGATATTAAGAGAACAAAGATACAGATTGTTCAGATATCGAAGACTGATGCTGTAATCACTAACATAATCAGAATAGGTCTAAAGTATAGGTCGGAAAGTCTGACAAGTAACGTTGGTGGCGGTTTAAAATGATGCTCAAGTTACTAGAGATCACAACACGAGAGTCATATAAAATATCTCTGCTTAAGTGTAATCTTCAGTCATAATATCAAATGATGCATAACTCAACTATGTACTGAGTTTAATATATAAAATACCAGTGCTGGTCAGATATACAGTATAAAACAACACATTCAGTATTACAGGAAGCAGAATACATTAAACTCCTCATTCATGCCTTTGGGCATCAAAGTGTCCAATCGATCTATCCAGAATAACTCAATTTTCTGACTAGATCTCCACTCTGCAGATTGTAGACCACTTCTAATGCTATAAATCTCATCTGTGAGACATTGTGAGCCTTTAGTGTCAGGTTAGTGGTGACCTCATGTTCTGTGTTCTAACGTTGTATTGATGTTCAACCCATCTTTCACTTATTTTCAGGGTAGTTTGTCCCATATAGAGTAGGCCACATGGGCATTGTATCGCGTAAATTGCATTGTGAGTGTTACATGTGGCATGTTCTCAATCATAAGCCTCCAGTTTCCAGTATTCTGTTTGGTCTCTCTCTGTCTTTCCTCCTAGTCTTAAAGGTTTGGACTGTCCACTCCAGAAGGCACTTTTGGACTGTAGTTCTTTATTGCTCAGTCGAGGACCTTGTATTGCAGGAGCCATAATGGAGTGTTTCCTGTTAAAAGGGCATTTCTCAGCGAATTAGGGGATTAAGACTCTGCATTACATAATGGAACATTTCCGGATGAAAGGTCTTTCTCCACTTGTTCTGGGAATTTAGAACGTTGTACTCTATCATGCAGGATTTTCAAACAATAATGAATAACTCCAACTTATTTTCCTTGAAGGTGCTTCAGCCCTACTCCAGGTGCGAAGTTGCAGTTTTACCCCTTGGACTAAATTATTCTGTATTTAGAACCTTGTATCCCAGTATGCAGCATTTTTACACAGCAATACCTCTCAAACCTATTTTCTTCCAAGAGGCTTTGGGCCTCCTACTCCAGGTCCACTGGTGCAGTTTTACTCCTTTGATTAAAGCTTGCCCCCTGGACTCTCAGATAAGTCTCATGTGCACTCCTTGCACCTTTCTTGCTTCGCTTCCTGCTTTGACCCAGAGTTCGGATATGTGACTGCAGTGCCTCCCTTTTGTTGCTGACGGCTTCTCGATTACTCCAATCTCTCACCTGGCTCAACAGGTCAGTGCACGTCTCTTGAACACTTCTCTCAGCTATAATGGATTGTGCCTCTCACTCCTATTCCAAACTCAGTAACCATCAACATTCCTCAGGTGTCATTCCTATTGGCAGGTGTTCTTTCCTTGCCATCACCTCTGCTCACTGGTTCTGTGTGAGACATCCAGCAACCTTGCCCTTCAGTTGTTCTGGCAGCAGGTCAGTATTCTTCAGAATTACCAGCAGGATACCGGGGGACTCATAACGAATCCCCTTTATCTTGACTAGAGCTACAGTGTGGATTCTTAGTATTTTCGTGTACTCCTAACACTTTATCTTCACTAGTAGAAGACAAGACGTTCCAGTATTGATGTCCACTCTCTTCTGGTATTTTTAATACTTTTCCCTGACTGGGACGAGTATGAGCGTTCCAGTAACGATTCTCACTTTCTGTAGGTATTCCCAAGGCTTTACCTTGACTGGGACAAGTATGAGCATTCCAATAACGATTCTCACTTTCTTTAGGTATTCTCAATACTTTATCTGTGCTCGGACAAATAGAAATTTTGGTCCCCCTCCAGGGTTTCCCATGTTACCTCTAATCTTCAGGGATAACATCACCAGGGCTTGTTTGCGAATGGGACCTCTTCCTGTCAGGCTGACTTCTCATTTCTTCCTCTCTATTTCAATCTGTCTCTTCATTCCTTCGTCACTTAGTTGGGTCAGAGCCTCTTCATGGTAAAGGCTTTGTCGTCACTGCATTAGCGGTCAAGCAACCACTCCCTTTTGGCTCGGCACACAGTGTGTGTTCTCTTCGGTCTCTCGCCTCTCTTGTCTTCGGTTATGCCAACCGTTGGGCTCTGTACCCAAGAACCACTCCAGCATTGGACACTGTGCCTCCATTTTCTCTTCAGCAACTCTCGAGCAGCCAATTTGAGCTTCCCGGCTTCTCATCAGGATGGCTCTGTTTCTTGGTTTTATGATGCTACCGTGGGGCTTCCCCGGCAGACTCTCAGACTCCTTGTTCCCTGTTAATCTCAGACTCTATATTGCTCCCTGGGTTTTCTTCGTCCCAGTACTATATATATTTTCCTTTGCAGGCATCACTAATGGACTTGAATGACAATAGTAATTGTCAATAAGGGAGGGTTAATGATGTGTGATTTAGGGAGATCTTTACTAGAACAGGAATCCGTGTCCCCAGAGAAGGAGTCTCTCCCAGTGAGGTCCTGCTTGCCTCAACCCCTAGGGAGGGTATTGCGCAGTGGGCTCACCTCCCTAGCCTCACGGAGATAGGCTCCCGCCTGGAGAGAAGTGACTGAATCTCACGATTCATTACAGATATTATCAGGTTTGTTAAAGGGAAATATTGGGTTGTTAGACTGGCCATTTGTTGGGACTATTATTCCCTGTTGCAATAGTGACTGGATTACTGGGGCAATACCTTCTTGAGCAATTCAGAGTGTAACTGATAACAGTGAACCTTTTGCAGTTACTTGAAGTGGTCCACTCATTCGAACGGATTCTCTGTTGTGAATGTAATCTACTTCGTTATCATGCAAGGACCATAGACAGTCAGGAATTTGTGATAATAACGTATTAAGGATGGGCTTATCTGGCAAAGTCCTGAAATGGTTCAAATCCTACCTAGCCCGCAGGTCCGAAAACCACACTGTCACCTGTGTAGTCCCTCAGGGTTCAACTCTCCCCACTGTGAAGAATTGTTCGGATCCCTTACTGAAACCCTGCCTAAAGGTAGCCAGGGAAAGGCAGACGCTTCCTGATCCTGGCCTTGGGAGTGTACTGCGGGAGGATCATCTGGGAGGAGACAAGGACCAGGGTGGTGAGGAGATCCTGTGGGATAAGACGCTGTATTTGTCCTCTAAAAAGAAGTGCCTTTCTGGGTTGCCAACTGAGGTATTGGCATATTATCATTATAATGTCACTGACCACCATATAAGTGGTGTAACCAGGGGTAAAAGTTCTGTTAAAGCTGAGCAAGCCTTATTAACAGAAAGATCTTTAAGGATATTTAAGAATAAACACCTTCCTTACTCCCAAAGGAATAAGGTAAAATGATCAAGGGAAAATGCCTTAAATTCAATATCTTCCTCTAACAATCCATTCTAACAGTCCATCTGTTAACGAGTTTAAGGGAAATAAATCTACCCTTAAAAGTAACTCAATTGTTAAAAGAGCCAAGTTTGCTGAAGGGGAATATACGTCCCATAAGTACAGGGACAAGGGAGAGGGTGGAAGAGGCATATAGTTGCAATTAAGCCCAACAGCCCACACCTAAGAGAACCTGGGAGGCATAAAAGGCCACCTCAGGTGCAGGCAATAGGAAGGAGAGGAAGTAGCTGGAACTATGACTAACGTGAGTTGTAGCAGTAGTAGCAGAAGGAAGAAGGCACAAGGCTGGCAAACCAAGCAGAAGTGGGAGCACAAGAGGGACGCCTGAAGGAACAAGTTACTTACCTGTAACTGTTGTTCTCCAGCATGGGTCTGGCATGGATTCACATGCTCATGAATATTCCCCGTCGTCGGGCTGGGAATCCTCGGTAAAGAAAAATCAGTATCAGTTTAGTTTCTGATCTGTCTTTAGTAGTAGTAACCAATCACTGATCTCTGCGTCATACTGACCACAGCCAATGACTGCCATCTCCCTAAGCCCCGCCTCTGGCAGCCATCTTCAGATTTGGTAGCACGTGAAGTGGCAGTATGACCAAGTGATGAGCCACAGAGGGGAAGGCGGGAGGGTTCGCATGTGAATCCATGCCAGACCCATGCTGGAGAACAACAGTTACAGGTAAGTAACTTGTTCCTTCTCCAGCATGGGGTCTGGCATGGATTCACATGCTCATGAATAAAGAATACATAGCAGTACACACATGCACAACCACGGGAGGTGGTAACAGGCTCAACATTAAGCAATACAACAACTCAACATTAAGCATCTCTTACCTTCTCACCAGGCTCACCTTAGGCGAACAGGTTGCGCAGCACTGCTTGGCCGACCCTGGACTCCTCCCTGGAATCCCGGTCGACGCAGTAGAATTTCGTGAAGGTGTGCGTCGACATCCACGTAGCAGCCCTGCAGATGTCCAGCAGGGGCACACCAGATAGGAACGCCGTGGTAGCTGCGAACGCTCTGGTGGAATGGGCTCTCGGACGGTCGGGCAGCGGTCGGTTTGCCAACCGATGACAGTACATGTTACAGCCGGAGAGCCATCTGGAAATGGAAGCCTTTGAGAGAGCCTTCCCCCGATTGACAGGTCCAAAGTTCACAAAAAGTTGTGACGTCTTCCGAAAACTCTTCGTGCGGTCCACGTAGAACTTCAGCGCTCTAGCCACATCCAGCGAGTGCAAAGTCCTTTCAGCCGGCGACGAAGGCGACGTGAAGAAAACAGGCAACACCAAGAGTTCGTTGAGGTGGAAGTCCGACGGCACCTTGGGCATGAAGGAGGGGTGCGTCCTGAGCACTACCCTCGTGTCGTGAAAAGTCAAGTACGGGGGCTTGCAGGAAAGGGCCTCGATCTCCCCCACTCTTCGTGCGGAGGTGATGGCCACAAGAAACGCTGTTTTCCACGACAGGAACTTCAACGGAGCTGAGTGCAGAGGCTCGAACGGAGGTCCCATGAGCTTGGTCAGCACCACGTTGAGCTCCCACGCCGGGGCCGGAGCCTTCACCGGCGGGAACGATCTGAACAGTCCCTTCATGAATTCTTTCACCAGACGATCAGACCACAAAGACGTCCGTCCCGTGGTTCTGGTGTATCGGGAGATCGCAGCAAGATGAATCTTGATGGAAGCGTGCGCCAGTCCAGCCTTGGCCAGCGTCAGTAAGTACGGCAGTACTTGAGGAGCCGTAATCCGTAGAGGGTTAAAGGGATGGTCTAGTAAAAATTTTTATTTAAAAAATAGATAGGCAACATAAAAAAAAAATACTAGCATTCTCGTTTTAAAACTTGCTATGTAAAATTTTGAGCTATTCAAGCTCAAAATTCGCAAAAGCAAGCACCTGGGCGCATCCATTTTGTGAAATGGATGCCCCGCCTGTGCTGGCTTTTGCGGCACTAATGAAGGAAAAGCCAGCCAGCTGTAGTAAACAAAGGCTACCGCTGGGTGGCTTTCCCTTCATTAGTGCTGTAGGCGGAGGACCGGGACCGGAGACCAGAGCAGGAAAGCTGCAGCTGAATCTCGGTAAGTGCCATTTATTTTTTTTTTAAAATAAGCACTAGCTGCGTTTTTTTTCCTAAGTTTTCCGGGCTGGAGGAGCCCGGAAAACCTAGAAATAAAACCACAGCTTTAAAAACGTTGTATTTATGTTTGCGGTCGCTTTTGAAGCGACCGAAAACATAAATACAACGTTATTGTGTTGGAAAACGCTGCGGTTTTTCTATCCAAGTTTCTCAGGCTCCCCGGAGGAGCCTGAGAAACTTGGATAGAAAAACCGCAGCGTTTTCCAACACAACCGCATGTGTTTCTGCCTGCTGTGGCTATCACTTTGGGTCTCCGGTGCTCCCAGGGGAGCACCGGAGACCCAAAGTGAAAGCCACAGCAGGCAGAAACACACGCGGTTATGTTTACATGCCGCGTAGTGTTTCTACCTACAGCAGATTTAGGCAGACAACGCAGCATTTAGCATTTCCCATTTGGGTCTCTCGGGCTCCCCATGGGGAGCCCGAGAGCCCCAAATGGGAAATCAGCTGTAGGTAGAAACACTACGCGGCATGTAAACATAACCGTGTGTGTTTCTGCCTGCTGTGGCTATCACTTTGGGTCTCCGGTGCTCCCAGGGGAGCACCGGAGACCCAAAGTGATAGCCACAGCAGGCAGAAACACACGCGGTTGTGTTGGAAAACGCTGCGGTTTTTCTATCCAAGTTTCTCAGGCTCCTCCGAGGAGCTCCTCCGAGGAGCCTGAGAAACTTGGATAGAAAAACCGCAGCGTTTTCCAACACAATAACGTTGTATTTATGTTTGCGGTCGCTTCAAAAGCGACCGAAAACATAAATACAGCGTTTTTAAAGCTGCGGTTTTATTTCTAAGTTTTCCGGGCTCCTCCAGCCCGGAAAACTTAGAAAAAAAAACGCAGCTAGTGCTTATTTAAAAAAAAAAAAAAAAATAGCACTTACCGAGATTCAGCTGCAGCTTTCCTGCTCTGGTCTCCGGTCCCCGTCCTCCGCCTACAGCACTAATGAAGGGAAAGCCACCCAGCGGTAGCCTTTGTTTACTACAGCTGGCTGGCTTTTCCTTAATTAGTGCCGCAAAAGCAAAAGCCAGCACAGGCGGGGCATCCATTTCACAAAATGGATGCGCCCATGTGCTTGCTTTTGCAAATTTTGAGCTTGAATAGCTCAAAATTTTACATAGGAAGTTTTAAAACGGAGAATGCTAGTATTTTTTGTTATGTTGCCTATCTATTTTTTAAATAAAAATTTTTACTAGACCATCCCTTTAATCTTCTGTGCATGGCACCAGACAGAGAACCTCTTCCATTTGTGTCCGTAGCATTTAAGAGTGGAGGACGCCCTGGCCTTTGCAAGAACCTCTCTGCAGTCGGCCGGTATGTCGTAGCCTCCAAACTCTAACGCTGCAGGAGCCAGGCCTGCAAGTTCAGCGACTTCGGGTCGTGATGGAGGATGGCGCCTCCTTCCCTGGAGAGAAGATCCGCGTCCACTGGCAGCTTGATTGACGGGGACGATGACAAGTCCAGAAGGTGCAGGAACCATATCTGCCTCGGCCACGCAGGTGCGACGAGGATCATCCTGCACCGTGACCTCTTGAGCTGGTTGATGAGCCGGATCAGCAACGGCAATGGAGGGAACACGTAAAGAAACAGGCCCTCCCAGGGGAACGAGAAAGCATCTCCCATGCTCCTCGGCTGGGGAAACCTGCTGGCGAACCTCCGGCACTTGGAGTTCGTCGCCGTCGCAAACAGATCGATCTGGGGAGTGCCCCACCGTCGGAAGAGGCGGTCCACTAGATCCTGTCATAGCTCCCACTCGTGGCACGAGCACAGCTCTCTGCTGAGCGAGTTGGCGATGGTGTTTTTTATTCCTGCCAGATGAAACGGCACCAGAAACATCCCTTGGGCGACGGCCCAATGCCACAGATCCTGCGCCTCCTTGGACAGGGCTGGGGATCTGGTACCGCCCTGCTTCCTGATGTAGAACATGGTGGTGGTGTTGTCGGTGAAGATCCTCACCACCTTGCCCTTGAGGGATGGAAGAAAGGACCTGAGTGCCCAAAACACTGCCCGGAGCTCCAGGACGTTGATATGGAGGGACTTCTCCGTCGGGAGCCAAAGGCCTCTCGCATGCAGATTTTCGGTGTGCGCTCCCCACCCTTCCATGGAGGCATCCGTGGTCACGGTCTTCTGGTGGCCCGGGGTCTGGAAGTCCATGCCCGCCGTCAGATGCGCGCGGGTGCCCCACCACCGGATCGCTCGTCGGAAGCTCTCGTCGAGTGTGATCCTGTCCTCGAAGCTGCCCGTCGTCTGAATCCAGCGCGCGTCTAGGAACTCCTGTAACGGGCGCATCCGAAGCCTGCACAGGCGGATGAGATAAATGCAAGAAGACATAATTCCGAGGAGGGATTTGATGGACCTCACCCTGGCCGCGTCCGCAACCAGCATCCGCTGCACCTTGCCCAAGATGGCCCTCGTCCTCTCCTCCGATGGAGAGGCCAGAAGCGCCACTGTGTCGAGTTTCGCTCCCAGAAACAGCGCGTCTTGCGCGGGCACCAGGTGGGACTTGGCGTAGTTTATGGAGAATCCCAGGTCCGTGAGTAGTTGGACGGTCCTCGCCGTGTGCTCCGCGGCGAGTTCCCTTGTCTTTGCTCGGATGAGCCAGTCGTCCAGGTAGGGGTAGACGTGGATCCCCTCCAGGCGCAGCCGCGCCGCCACCGGTGCGAGGCACTTGGTGAACACCCTTGGTGCCGACCTCAATCCGAAGGGAAGGGCTCTGAACTGGTAGTGACGCCCTTGGACCACGAATCTTGGAAACTTTCGGTGTCCCTTTAGGATGGGGATATGAAAGTAAGCATCCTCCAAATCCAACGACGACAGGAAAATTGCCCTCCTCCAGCTGACCCAGGACGTGCTGGAGGGTGACCATCCGGAACTTCTGTGCCTTGATGAATTTGTTCAGTCGTCGTAGGTCCAGGATGGGACGCCATCCTCCCGTCTTCTTCTTCACAAGGAAGTATCTTGAGTAAACTCCAGAGCCCCGAAGCCTCTTTGGGACGAGCTTGAGGGCGCCTTTCTTGAGCACAGCCTTTACCTCCAAGAGAAGTTGAGGGACATGATGTTCCTTCCTGGCCACAGGGGGGACGCGCAGGCACTTCTTTAGAAACTGGAGCGCGTGACCCTGGGCCAGGGCGTCCAGCACCCAACAGTCGGTGGAGGTGGACTCCCACACGCTGACCCCACGGCCGGTTCAGTCCTGCTTCGACGAGGCTTTGCCGCCTTGTCCTCCCTGGCGACGACGGCGGGGTCCGCCCAACTTGCCTAGTCCCCCGTAGGCTTCCTGTGACGACGAACGGGCCGCTTGACGATAGGTGAAAAATCCGCCGCCGGAACCTTTGGAGGCACCCTGCTTGCCTCCGCCGCTCCGAAAGGGCGGCCGTCGTTGCTGGAGAACACCAAGAGCCTGGGCCGTCTCTGTGTCCGTCTTGATGGCTTGTAGGGAATCGTCCACTGTTTTCCCAAACAGGTTGCTCCTGTCGAACGGCATGTCCAAGACTCTGGTCTGCACGTCCTGCCGGAAGTCCGTTGCCATGAGCCATCCACGCCATCTAAGGCACACGCCGTTGCCCAACTGGCGAAATCCAGTGTCAGCGATGTCCGTCGCCATCGTAATGGCGTGGTCCGACACCACTTCTCCTTCCTGCAAGATCTCTAGGGCCTTCGCCCTCTTGTCGTCAGGTAAGAAGTCCAGCAGGGGGGCGATTTTGTACCACAACTCCCTGTCGTAGCGGGCTACGATAGCCAAGGCGTTGGCAGCCTTAATCGTCGTCGCTGCCGAGGAGATGACTCTGCGTCCCATTGTGTCCAATTTCTTTCCCTAGCCGTCCGGCGGGGAGGTTGACGTAGAGGCCGAGGCCCCCCCGCTTTCTTCCTGACCGCCGCGGTGACGACCGAGTCCGGGGTCGGCTGTGCCCGAAGGCACAAGGGGGCTGCGTCCGGGACCCAGTACTTCTTCTCGTACCGATCCCTTCTCGCAGGCGTTGTGAATGGGTTCTTGAGGAGGGCGAGACCCTCATCCCAGATATCGTCCAGTAGAGGTACAGGGAGGACCGTCTTCCTCTTGGTCTCGCGCCGTTGATAAAGGAAACCTTCCTTCTTCTTCTCTTCCGGGCAGAGCTGGAAAAGCCCGGATGCCCTGGCGATCATGGCATGAAACGATCCAATCTCGTCGGGCGAGGAAGCCCGGGGAGGAGGTGACGACGGGAGATCCTCATCGTAAACCTCGTCGTCTGTACCCGTCGCGGCCGTGTCCGTCCCCGTATCATCCCCACGGGTCGTGGACGGGGAGGAGGGCTGAGCAAGGCGCGATGGTTGAAAAGGAGGTGGAGGATGAATCCTTATTCTCTTAGGAGGAGGGCTCCCAGAAGGGCCTGGCTCCGGGTCCCCCGTCGGGAGCGGTTCCTCTGTTGGTGGTAACGGCAATCTCGTCCTTATCTCCGAGCATAAGGACTGTATAGCCAACAAAATGGCCGCCGAGTTGTCTTGCGGCACTGGTTGAGGGGATTCCGACGGGCGGTCAGGAGCCCCGTCGGCACCCTCGACGTTATCGTCGTCTCCGACGTCGGGGTCCCTCCCGATGGGCTGGTCTTCTTCCACGCCAACGCCGTGGCTTAAGACTTCGATCAGCTCCTCTTCAGAGGTTGAGGCCGAATTCACGACGACCTCCTGCCCCCCCCTTTTTCTTCTCCATCGGAGGTTTCACGGGGGTCCTGTCGATGGGCATGAAAGAGGACTCCCTCTGCGGTGGCAGGGAGACTCTGGGCCCCGAGGTCGCCACCACTGGTGTAGCCTCCACAGGCTGAGCCAGGGCCGCCGCAACTGTCTCGATAGAGGCCTTGGCCGGGTGGATCAAGGCTTTCACCTCCTTAGGTGCGCTCAACGCCTTCTCCTTGGGGGGAGGGTCACCGCCTCGCTCCCCCTCCGATGGGGCCTTCCAGCTCGACCGGGGTCTCTCCAGGAGCTTAGCCGGGTGCTCGGCCTTCCTCTTACCCGAGCCAGAGCGTTGGCTCGTGGTTGATGGCACCGGGTAGGATGCGCCCTGCCTGGCACCCGTAGAGCCCGACCGTTCGCCGCTCCCGGTGCCAGCGGACTCGCGGTGCTTGGCCTTCTGTTGGGCCCCCGTCGCCGGGGCGCCCTCAAAGGTCTTAGAAGACCTCTCGGACTTCTTCTTTTTCTCAACCCGACGGGCTCTTCGCTTCCAGCCAGTTGGCGAGACGCAGATGGCGGTCCTTCATGGTCCGCTCCGACATATTGCCGCAAAACGCACAGTCCTTCTCCACGTGCGTCTTGTCCTCATGTAGGCAGTAGAGGCAAAGGGAGTGTTCATCCTCCTTAAAGACATTCTGAAGCTGGCATCCAGGGCAGACCCTGAACAGCTTTCCGGGCGTTGAGCTTCCCTTCTCCTGGGCCATGTCCGAGATGGGCCTGAGAAACTTCTGGAGTCCTCCAAAAGCGTGGCTCGACGAAATCTTCACCCTTGAGGGGCGTAGAAGAATCCGACACGGGTCCCCGTTGATCGGATAAAGAAACGGTGGAGCTTGAGGCTCTTTTGACAGAAAAAGAGAACATTTTCCAATGAAAAAGGCGCGTAAAAAGCACTAAAGCTCAAGAGCAATAGCACGAGGATCCCAACACTTGAACGTGCCGTAAAAATCTGAAGATGGCTGCCAGAGGCGGGGCTTAGGGAGATGGCAGTCATTGGCTGTGGTCAGTATGACGCAGAGATCAGTGATTGGTTACTACTACGAAAGACAGATCAGAAACGAAACTGGTACTGATTTTTCTTTACCGAGGATTCCCAGCCTGACGACGGGGAATATTCATGAGCATGTGAATCCATGCCAGACCCCATGCTGGAGAACGTGGAGTGTCAGAATCCAGGGTAGTTGAACTCGTAGTGTAGCTGAAGAGTTCTTCCTCCCAATGTTTCCCTGTAAACATGCAGAGGAATCAATTAATCAGAAGATGGGACACAGCACGAAAACACAGGAACACTCTAAAGAAACAAGGACACGGTCACTGTAGTGTACTTCAGACTCGGCAGGATAATTCAGATAATACACATGCTAACCTGTCTTGAGGTGGTTTTCTGTTGTATATGGAAAGGAATCTCCTTCCGCCAAACCTCTCAAATGTGGACAACACCTAAGAAGGACGACGCTAGCCTGAAGGAGTAGATCGACAAGGCTTTGAGTACTGGCTTCATTCGCCCTTCTCGTTCTCCCACGGCTTCACTGATGTTCTTCGTGCCCAAGAAGGAGGGGGATCACCGGTCCGTGTGCAGTTGTGAGGGTTCTGTTGTTGGATAAACACTTGCAATGCACAACCAGCATTACTTGTCAAGATGTTTTACGAGGTGCTGAGCAGTCGGAGTATACAATCCGGGTCGGAGAAGTGCGGGCAAGAACGGGACACAAAACATTGTGACAATGATGCAGTCCGATTAAACAATCCGGGTTGTGGCCGTGCGGGCAAATGCAAGAAACAAATCAGTAGGCAATGGATTGTCCGGAAGCAGAGCCGTGGATCGTTACCACGGAATCAGTAGTTCAAAGCAGAGAGAGAGAGACGAAGGCAGGTTGATAAACCAGGCAAAGGTCTGGAAACAAGGTATCATGTAGCAATAACGAGGAACAAGGAAGCCGTGATTTTCAAAATCAGAAGCACTGGTAAGCGGCCGACTGTAGGACTAAATACTTGTACTCAAGTGACTTACTCTTGCTCCCTCGCTTCCCCTGAATGGAGAGCGCTGTACCGTACATGCAGAGGGCGCCATCGTTTCCACGGCAACCTCCACCTGCAACGCTCACGGATCATGACACGTCACCGAAACGGAGCTTGGGAACCCGGGGAATGGAACGCAAACGAGAACCACAGTGAATTGAGTTATCAGGATGAGTGTCAGAATGTACTGTAGGAACAGCACCAGTACGCATCTGGTGCCGTTTCTGATGTGATATGCATGTATCCCGATTCATAAGCCTGACAGGGAGACAGCAGATTTCACCTGTATGTTCAGAGAGGGTCCTGTTCCCCCAAACTCTGAAGTGCAGAGGATGCGCAGCGGAAGGTATGCAGGAGAGTTGGATTTCCACATGTGAGCCTGATTGCCGTGCTTGCAGCGCAGAGAGCGTGCTGAAGACTGAGGCGAGGAGCAGTTGTCAAGCCGTGGGTCTTAGGAACGAGAGGGGCTCCAAAGCCATGTGGCCGGACCAAAAACGCCTTCACAGAGGAAGGGTGTGGGTCCCTAAGAAGCCAGAAGCAGTAGGAGTTGTGGCAGAAGGCCTGGAAGCAACGTGACCCGCAGAGCAAGTAATTGTAAAAGAAGCCAGCGAGTGAAGCACATCGCTCTAACATCTTGCACGAGCATGGCCAGCAACAGTATTTATTTGTATATTTATATTGCGCTGAAAGCCCATAGGCATCAGGGTGTGGCAAACAAAAACATGTAAATACACAAAAAAGCATTCAACATAAATCCATTTCAGTCCATTTAGGAAAGGGATAGTAACCACAGGTGTCACCATGATGATGATCAGATGCCGTTATTCTGTAAAATGTTCAGATGAATAGCCCTACTAGTGGACAACATCCACTAACAATTTCATATCCGATGAGGCTTTGTAGAGATCCACACAGAGGGCCAGGTAGGGTGGCAAATTACTTCTACCACACCCCACCAATATACAAACTATCTTTCTGAACACACCACTGATCAATTTTGATCCTTTTGATCAATTTGAGATCAGACATTCTTACTACCCCTGGACCAGTTTTCTGGTGCAACCATGCAAGCACCTTATTTCTTAAGGCGTCTCTTGGTTCCTGGCCTATTGGAGACTCCACTTTAGAAATAATAAAATTCCTGTGATCCATTACCGTTTTCCTAACAGAGCCTTCCACAATTAGGGGCATAGCGGCTTTGCTTACACGACAACGTCTAGGGAAGCAGTGTTTGAGGTTAATGAGAGGTTGATTAGAATGAATTGCAGATACCTGGGCCAATTCTTCCTGGTCAATCGAGGCATTAGTCCAGATGCATGTGATAGCTGCCCCCTAACTCCTGCAAATTTGAAGGATCATTCTGGCATTCCGTGGAGTCAGTTTTCCAGGACTGTATCGTGTTTCTTAACTGCAGGCTTATCGGACGAAGGATGTTGCCCATATCACCCAAACTCGGGTCCTTCTCATCTCTTAAAGGTTGAAGAAGGCCCCGAGGGGCCAACCCACTCAAGTCACATTGGGTTGCTTGAGATCTCTGCAGCCTTTGAGTGGCCAAACAACTCTGATCACCATGAGTTTTCTCATGAGAACCCACGCCTTGAAGATTAGTCTTTTCTATGTCAGTAGGACAATCCCACTGACAAGAATTGTCTCCCTTTTCTGGCCGGAAACATACTCCCAAATTATCTATCACATCCAACCATGCAAAAAAGTCAGAGAGATTGTTACATAACTTCAATTCTCCAATTATTCTATTCTTCATTTGTAGCCACTGCACAGGACAAATATGAGCTAACTGGTAAAGTGAATTATCTTTCTGCTCCAACATCTCTGTTTGAAACTGCAAGGACGACTCCACAGTAGTTGGATGGGAACAGTTTGAGGTAGATTTCTCATGGGTCTCATGAAGCCAGAAGCTGAAATACCCAAACAATGTAAATGTAGCACTCGCATATAACGTGAAAGTAATTTTACTCGCGTGAGAAGTGAACGCTGCTTAAACACATTGTTAAATCTTTAAATGATTGTTACAGCCTTAAGGAGTGTTTGCATGTCACTAATAAAGAGGAGTGAAGGTTACAAAGACCATTACCATATACCTAACCTTGATAACACCATTGTTGAAACCTTTAACTTGTGAAAACTACATTAAGAAGTGGTTGTGTGTGCCTAATTGTAATTCCTAAAAGAGGACTGAACGCTATCCTTCACTTTTACGGGAATACAATTTCCTACCAATCTTTAAACTTTAAACACTACATCATAGAGTGGTCGCGTGTGGCAAATTAGGATTCCTAAAGAAAGACTAAATTCTATTCTTTACTTTAATGCGGCATACCTTTAATTAATAAGAAGTTAAAGTGTATTTTCCAATGAAGAAGAGAACAAGCATTGCCTAAGACAAGAGTCTCCCCATATTAACAATGAAACCAGACTTTCTCAGAGTTCAAAAGCAACCTAATTGTACTGTCAAGTTAATAACAGTTAGATTTGCCTAAGATACAAGTGTGAACGCATTATCAGAAGCTGAGGGAGTGGCACCAAGGCTTCTGGCTAATTACCTGGACTGATAACTGGCAGAAAGGCGCAGGTAAAGTTGGGGTAGGGAAACTGGCTGCTTGTAAAGACTATTTTGGAGTTGACAGAACCTGTAGAACCAGAGACTGTGGAAGACAGAGAGAAGTGTGTCTGGCAACATCAGGTTGTTATTGTGGAAGACAGACAAGAGAGGCTAAGAGGCTCCCCTTTTTCAGGAGCTATTCAGAGGAAGAGTGCCTTGCCTACCTGAAGTTGTTGGAAGTGTATCTTGTCGAAGCTGGTCTATAAGTACAAATCACTGCTGGTGGCACATCTGGGTGTCAGTAGATGCAACATTGTGAATCAAGTAGAAGTTAAGTTGTTGAAGTGGAAACAGCAGCACTAAGAAGTCATTCTGACAAATATACCATTGTGAATCCTAAAACTGTAACCAAAAAAATATTAACTGTTTTTTTTTTAACCAACTTTATTTTCATTTTTACTTAAGACAGAAAATATGAACTGTTAACCAAGAGCTGTGTATCCCTGGCAGTTGTGGATGTGCATTTCTTTTGGATCTGTGGCAAGTGTTCTTGGCGAGGTGACAAAGCATTGTGGCTGGGATTACCATTGGTGCTATTTGGTGCAAGTGGAAAGTGAATATTTTACCAAGGAGAATGATTTGCTATTATTGGAACTTTGATTATTAAACTTTACATTGACTTTGAAAAATCAAGCACTGATTTGAGACATTTCTTTCCTTGCTTCAACACCAACAGAATTGACCTTGAATCCTGGGGAAGGTAAATCAACCAGGACATTAGAAGGTTATTTAGAGTCTGTGGGCCTCATTATGAGTCCCGCGGTAACCCGCTGGTGCTATCGGCAGGTTGCTGCCAGATTCGTAACACTTTTCCGGCACCTGATATCCTAGTGTCACTGGGACATTACAAGTCCCGGTGGATCAGGAAGTCAGGCGCCGCAAAATGCTGTTCCCCATTCCCGTGGAGTCCCATAGGACTCCATGGGAGTGGGGAGACGGAAGCACCGGCACCATTGCTAACGGTGCTGGTGCTTCCATGACAAGTCTGCCTATCGGGACCATTGCGCCCGGCAGGTCAGACCTGCCGGGAGCAAAGGCCCCTGCAGGCAGCCTTGTAGTCTGGTGGTCCGGAAAGGGTGCCAGTACGTTGCACCGTCACCCTTATATCCAGACCACCACACTGGTAATAAGGCCCTGTAACTGTTGTACATGTTATGTTGCACTACCATATATTTTCTTTGTGAATTTGTTTCTTAGTGTGAGGGCCAGTTATCCTGTATTAGAGTGTTTCCCCTTAGCTTTGGTTAGGCAGGGAAGACCTCAGCAGAGTAGGGCTAGTAAGGCATTTTGAATATATTTCTTTAAGAATAAAATGGCATATGTTGATAAATCAAACAGTTGTCCGCCTCGTATTACTGACCCCTCGCAGCAGGCAACTTTAATCTCATAGACGGCCACAACATCGTGATACACACGTGTGAAGATCAAACACAGTTGTAGATAAAGGTCAGGAACCCACATGATCTCACTCACCTTCACTCATTCCTTGAATGCATTCAAACGTGCATGACAAGTGCCTATGTAAAACATAACTAACACCAAATTCATACCCCTGGGCCACCCCTGCAATCAGCAACCCATAAGTTAGGAGGATGAAATGCACTTGGACATGTTATACCTACAACTTAACCACTCAGCAAAATCCCAAGGCTTCATTGTAGGTAGGAATCTATCCATTCAACAACACATTGTAAAAAAGGCTCAAATGGCTTGGTCTCTGCAAGGCTAAACCCTTTCTCAGGCCCGAGGAATTATAAATGGTGGTGTAGGCTCTAGTGAGATTGCATATAAGCAATGTAAACACCTTCCTCGCAGAGCTCCCTGCTGCTCACCTGGCCCCCCTCAAAGCGGTCCACCCGGCCAGTGCCCTCCTCATCGCCAGCTATAGGAATTTGGACTCTTTCACATCCACCTTGCACAAATTACACTGGCTCCCCATTCTGGCTAGGATCCGTTTCACAACCACGAGCCTCAGATACAAGGCAACCACTGCCAGTAGGCAGGCCTGCCTGATAGACAAACTAAAAACATCAAGCGGCCAAGTCTCATTGAGGATAACAAAAGAACTGAGGACCTGGCTCTTCCAATAACACCTTGGTGACTGTTCTGTATCAACCTTCTCCCCCTCATACTTCCACATCATCTCCTGCCTCCTCTTCCCTGAGAAGTCTGCCACTGGAGCTTTGAAAGTCATGAAGCCACAAGCTTATTTTCTGTGTTGTCTTTTGTTCCTGGCCTGAAGATAACAATATTGGCTTTCAAATAAGCAAACTGACAAGTGGGGAGAAAAGCTTGTTGTATACAGAGGGGCCAGTATAGGGTCAGCCAAGAGACTATAGGACTTGTTAAGAGTATGTTTCAACTTTTATGTTTATCACCAACTTTGGACCTTTGTTTGATAGATTAGCGAGTCTGAGGACAACATCGGGTTAACACTATGTTTAAGACTTATGTTCATGTGACTCAAGGTGCTGGGAAGAACACAGAAAACCCAACTTTGTGTTTGCTCATTGTGATGAATCTAGAGATGTCCTCACTCCTCTGCAGGCGTCTACCTCTGCAATGGTCCCCCTGCCCCTATCAGGCATCAGCCGGATCTCCTTTCCCCAAGGCTGCCTTCCCCTATCTGGCCAGGGGACGGCAGCCACTACCAGATCCTGACCCTAGTAGCAGCTATACGAGGGAGGACAACCTGGGGGGAGGTACACCTCAGGAAGATGACAGGGCATTGCTGGAGGAAACACATACCCCCCCTTCCCTTTCAGGGATGTTTCCTCTATTCCCCATACCTTAATGTAATATTGCCACACTCTTCCACAAACTCTTGCTAAATCTACTTTGACTCCTCTCCAAACTCCCATTAGCGATATTATATTAACAACTGGGACGAAGAAGAGGCAGGGAGCAGTGAGGATCACTTCCATTGAAGTTAAGTATCCACATCCACAACGCCATTCAAGAAATTGTCCCATAACCACTGACACGAAAAAGAACAGAGTAACGAAGATCATTAGGAATGGGCGACCAACGCAGCGGCCTAGTTGTTGGAAAAGGTATGACCAATCCAGGAAATTTAAATATAACCCGACTACAGCTGACGAGGAGAAGCCGAGGAAAGAGCTGCAGACGCCGGTCTGCTTTGCAACACGTAACAAAGCTGAACACCACGCTGGAGGGAAACACGCAACGGCAGACAGATTTGTGAATGCAGACCCAAATCCAGCAAGAAGCAGCCAAAGTGCAGACAGTTCACCACTCGAGGGGAGAGAGCAGCAGGAACCGCGCACCAAGAAAGAAGGCACAGTGAAAGTGCAGCACTTAACGGGGCACACCTGGAGCAGTACGCTGAAGCAACTCGGAGCGAAGGAATGCTGCAGGCAACCAGTAAGCCCAGGGTACACAAGTGGGTTACCAGGTTGCCGGCGAGCGTATGTCGCTCTGTAGGAATAACAGGAATAACACAAAGTGAAAGTAACAGAAGCAAGGGGATGTCAGAGACTTCAAGTTAACCCAAAGAAAACAAGTGGGTTACCGAGTTGTGTAACCGAGTGTGCCGCTTTATAAAAACAAAGCGACAAACCAAAAATAAAGCCATTAAAGAAGTGAAAGTATTTGTAGAAGCAGTTTCAAATAGGTTGTACACCCCCACCTTAAAGAGAAAGTGTTTGTGTAATAAAGTCCTGGCAAAGAAGTATACCAGGTAAAGTACTGCTAATGATCTCTGCATTAATTCCAGTAACACAGATCCTTCTCATTGGGACCCCAGCTCCCTCCTACACTCTGGATGCCTTCCATGTGTCCCCTTCCCCTCACCCTCTTATGAGGCAAAAAAACCTGGTGTCATCTTTGACTCCTCTCTCTCCTTCTCTCCTCACATCACAGACCAAGGAAGCCCATTATCAGCTGCACCTCCTCAGAGGCCTTCTCCCTTTCCTCACTTTCCACCAGAAAGTCAATGTCTCGAGCGCTCTGGTCCTCTCTAGGCTGGACTACAGCAACAGCCTCTTCCTCAATCTTCCTTTACCCTCCGCCCCCTCCAACTAATCCAGAATTGGATTGCGAGATGCGACAAGCCCAGGGACTGCTTCTCTCCAGCCCTAAAATCTCTCCACTGTCTCCCGGTTGCTGATAGGATCAAGTTCAAGACCCTCTGCATCATCCACAAGGCTTTCTGGGGCTTGGGATCCGATTACATCCAGCTCTCGCTCCTGAAATATCTCCCTGCTATAGCCCTTTGGTCTTCTAGCTCCAAATCTCTGCAGATCAGATGCTTCTCTCAGCAGAAAGTGTGAGGTAGATCACTCCTCTGCAGGCGTCTACCTCTGCAATGGTCCCCCTGCCCCTATCAGGCATCAGCCGGATCTCCTTAAGGTCTGGAAGGCCCTCAAGACTTTCCTTTTCTCTTCTTCCTTCCCACTCCCCCTCACCTGCTAACAACCTCCTTCTGCTGCTATGACTGGCTCCTGGTTCACTCAGAGTTCTACAGAGCACCAGGCTGCCCCCCCCGACCAGTCCAACCCACCTCCTTCCACTTAGCATGTGGACTCTCTCCCCCTGCACCGCATGCAATTCCTTGCACTTGCCCTCCTGGCCTCCCCTTTAGCACTCGCCTAGTCCCTGTGCACGCCCTTTAACTTGCACTCTCTCCTCTTTACCCAACACTTCCCTCCCCTCCCTTGCAATTCGCAATCGCATAGACCAGCACCCCTCTCCCTCACTCATGTTACTGAACTTGCACAATCTGAATGTCACAAGGCCTAGTAGGATAGTTATCTTTCTCCCTTGTTCCCCCACCATTTATTGTATAGGCGCCTTACAAATATGCAATAAATAAAAATGAATAAATACATTTAAATGTTTGCACTACAAAGTCCTGGCATGAGAGTGAAGACACATATGAGTGCATATTGTACTGTACCTCAAGGAAGGATCATGCCCTTGAGAGTATGAACTATTGTGTTAACTGTTGAAAGGAGGATCCCAAGGAAGGCCACACCCTTGAGCTTGTTAACAGTTATAAAAGTGTACAAAGGAACAGAGTCCTTAGGAAGAAAGATACACTTAGGATTTTGAAGTGAAGAGAAAGCTTGGGGAAGGGAGCAATTTCCCCAAAAGAAGTGAATACTCCAAGGGGGCAGAGAATCCTCTGGGAAACCTAATTATTCTTTCTGAGCGTGTTGGCTTTGGCACTAGGAGTCTGGGGAAGGAGGCTATTCCCAGGAACCGTGAACATTGCCCATTTGGAAACCTTTTTGTTGGATTTGAACTTTTTGTTGAACTTGATCATCTGAGCACTTTGAGAAATCAAGAGACACCTTACAGTTATTTTAGAGTGTGAGGACTAGAGTAGAGTTACAGACACAGGACGTACTTTTGTTTGGACATCCTGGCACAGGACAGACCCATTAGTTTTGGTTGAGGTAGTGAAATTTCTCCTAGATTATTTATTTTATTTTATTACATTTGTTACACGCCCAGAACCCTGGGGTATCACGGCGTGGTTACAGACATCTTTGGAATTAACTTAGGGTTACTTACATATGGATAAACAGTGTTACACAATGAAGATACAGAGATATATACATAAAAGATTTAAAACATAGCAGATACCATATTTATTTAGAATTTTCTGGGGCAAGCCTCAAAAGGGGAGGCGACTTTCTGCCCTGAAACAGAGTGGGGATGGCCCTTGTGTTCGGAAACTAAAATTTGTTAAATAACCAAGTTTTCAGAAGTTTTTTGAACCCTTCAAAGGATTCCTTCCTCATTTTTAATGTTAAGAGGGAGGGAGTTCCAATGTTTAGGGGCCAAGACTTGGAAACTGCTACCTCCAGCTCTAGTATTTTTGTAGCGGATCACAAGGAGTAGGTTGTTATTGAATCTCAGCGATCTGATGGGTTCTTTTTTGTTTATGGCTTTATTCAGATATATGGGAGTTTTTTTTTGCGAGACATTTGTGGGTGATACACAGTGTTTTAAAGCTGATTCTCGCTTTATTGGGTAGCCAGTGGGCATCCCTCCTGATGTTAGCAATATGGTCGGACTTTTTATTCCTAAAGCTGCACATAGTGCTTTGTTTTACATGAATTGTAATTTACTGAGGTAAATTTCCAACCGCCATTTCTTTTAATAAACTTTTGTAGCAACAAGCATGTCTCCTCTGTGTTTGCGTCACATTGCAGGCTCCTCACATATGGTGTCAGGTGTTGGATCAGGCTCAGTTGACACAAATCGGGTACCCCACACAAGTAGTAAGTTGGATAATGCAAGCTCTAGCCCTGCGTTTGTTATATCTAAAATAAAGTTGACTAACATCATCTTATCCACCAGTGGGTCAATTTCCCAAGAGACAGAGACCTATCAATCACAAAGTCAGGCATTTAAAAAACCATGAACCCCAGAATCACCTAGGCCATCGGTTAGGGGTTACTTTACATTTTTTGACCTCCTAGGCCATTTCTCCCATGAGGAAGGCAGTGAAGGGAATCTGTTTTGTCTGGTGCGGGGGAAAGACAAGGTAATAATCTCGTTAGATTTGAGGATAATATTCCCCACCAGTTTTGTCATTTATGTTATGCCCCATAGAGAAAGAGTTAAAGATATTTCCTCTCCTCTCCTGTGGAGACGAATTGAAGTTTACTCGTTTACATTTTTCTTTAGCCCCAATTGAAATCAGAAGGGGCAAGTTGGTGGGAAGTTGTGTGTGAAACTTTGAGAACTTCCCTCCCATGAAACCTCTAGGAAAGGTAAAGGAGATCACCCTAAGAGTCCATCTTATGAGAAAGAAACCCCAGAAAATGTTTCCTATCCCTTGGAAGGGGACGTGGATGATGATCAAATCAAGGGTGAATCCTTAAGGAAAAAGACCAAAACTCCCAATGTCTTAATATATTTGAAATATTTCTCGAGCAGAGAAATAGAACTTGTGGCCATTGAGAATATCACTCTATACTCAGAAGACAGTAGAACACCCGAGCAACTGGTATCAGTATCTCACCCAGCCCTCCAAGTCCTAACTGGGGCCGCTACAAGGGACGATATTAGCCGTCCCAGTTTTCCACCCTTCTGGGGAACTTCATGCCCCTCAGAGCAAGAAAACTGCAAAGCTTCCCAGTCTCAAAATATTCTGTTCTCCACTTTGAGCAACAATACCATTATCACAGGGAAAGAATGGTAAGATAGGCTTTCCCTTGAGGAAGATATTTTATACAAGTTATCCACTTCCCCTGGTAAACCAGAGACCCTTGAAGTAGGAGGAGTGTCGTTGCGTCAATATTTCTCGAGCGCCTCCATCGATCGTCAACATCATTGTCAGCATAAATAGCGCATGCAGCGTCTGTTCTTTTTTTCCTTTCCCCTTCTTAGAGGAATTAACCAGGCATACCCAAGACCGTAAATTCTAAGAAAGTGTAGAGTAATACACGTACATTTTACGGTGGGGTAGGATGGGAGGGGTGATGAGAAATACGTGGGAGCAACATCCAATCGAAAGAACGTTACCAGGGGTAAGTAACTTGTTCTTCAAATGGATTGTGTCCTCCCATGTATTCCTCATCTTATGATAGACTGCCAAAGCAGTAACAATTTGGAGGTGGGAGTATCAATCAATTTAATCATGGATCGAATGGAGGAAGAATTCAGACAGTTGTGTTTGACAAATGTATGAATGGACGACCAAGTGGCCGCTCGGCAGATGTCATTTATTGGGACACCCCTTTGAAGAGCCGCTGAGGTTGCCATGTACCTTGGGGAATGAGCCCTTATGCCTTCGATGGCCAGGATAATCGATCTGGATATTGTTTGTTTGGTGACTGCAAGGCCCAATCTGGGGCTGGTATACTCAATAAAAAGTTGATCAACCTGGCGAAATGTAGGCATTTTCGAAATGTAAAACGTAGAGCCCTTTTCGGGTCTTATCTATGTAAGCTGTCCTCTTCTTTACCTGAATGAAGAAGAGGATAGAAAGTTGGTAACGCTATTTTTTGTGACAAATGGAAGTCGGCGACTAACTTCGGTAGAAAAGATGGTTTTACCTTGGGGATGACTATCTTTTTATAAGAAGTAGTATGAGGAGGCTTGCAGGAAAGAGCCTGCAACTCAGTTACCTGTGGGCTGATGTTATTATGATAAGTAAGACCAGTTTTAATGTCAAGAGCCTTAAAGGGAATGAATGTAAAGGATCAAATGGGATACATGTCAGGAATTTTAATACAAGGTTTAGGTCCCAAACAGATACATTAAATGGAACTGGAGGGTATACATTAGTAAGTCCCATTAGAAATTGTACAATCAAGGGGATTTTAAAATATGAATCTCTTCTTAGGAGCGCTTAAAAATGGAGAGCGCTACCAGGTATCCCTTTATGGTACCAATCTGGAGCCCCAGATTGGCTAAGTGTAATAGAAAAGAAAGAACTGTAGGTGTGTCACATTGGAAAGGATCCACATTCTTATCCCTGCACCAATTGGTAAACTTGTTCCAATAGCAAAGGTATAAGTATTTAGTTGCTGGCCTTCTGGCCGAAAGCAAAATCTCCATTACGTCATCCGGGAGGTGCCAATCCTTGTATCTCAGCCTTTCAGAAACCATGCGTGAAGGCTGAGTGTCTTGACCTCTGGATGGAGAGCCCGACCTTACTCTTGTGAGAGAAGATCCTCTCTTTGTGAAAGACGTATTGGAGCGCAGATGGACATGTTATGTTATGTTATGTTACTTTGCATTTATATAGCGCTTTATGTACCATTGGTATGGTCTGAAGGTGCTACCTGTCCAGAAGGTCCGGGTACCAGGTCCTCCTAGCCCAATCCGGGGCAATGGGATCATGGATTTCCCGAACTTCCTCAACCTCCTGATCACATGAGGAATGACGGGGACTGGAGGAAACGCATACAGGAGTGGAAACTCAGTCCACCACAACCGCATCTCCTAGAGCTCCACTTGGGGGAAATTCCCTGGAGCAATACTGTTCGCATTTCCGATTGAGACCGTTTGCGAACTGATCCACACTTGAGGGATTCCCCAAAGGGTGAAGATCTCTTGAAGGACTTCCTGAGCTAGTTCGCACTCGTGGGAGACTGTGCCCTGCCTGCTCAGAGCGTCCGCCGCTGTGTTCTGCTCTCCGGCTAGGAGAACTGCAGATAAAGAGATTACTTCTTGTATTGCACAGAGCCAGAGCTGCATTGCCTCTCTGCACAGTGTTAGTGACCCTACACCTACTCTCATGTTGAGGTAGTACATGGTCACTGTGTTGTCCATCATTATCAGGACATTCTTTCCCCATAGAGAGGGCAGGAAGGCCTTCAGCACTAGTCCGATTGCCTTCAGCTCCAAAAGGTTGATGTGTAGTATGGACTCAGATGGAGACCAACGACCGCTGATTGTCGGATCGTTGGTGTGGGCTCCCCACCCCATGCATGAGGCGTCCGTCACTAACATCATCTCCAGCAATGGTTGCCAAAAAGATTCTCCCCTGAGACTGTTGTCTTTGCAAGGCCACCATAGAAGGTCCTGTGCAACTCTGCTCGGGACTTGCAGTTGGTCTGACATATTCCCTGAGAATTGGGACCACTGGGTCCTGAGAGCCCATTGAAGGGATCTCATTCTCGATCAGGCCTCTGGCACCAGAAAAATGCAGGATGCCATGAGACCGAGCAATCGCAGAAAATCGAAGGCCAGAACATGCTGGGCATTCTGGAATTTTGTTACCATCTGCTTAATGTGTTGAGCTCCCACCTCGGGAGGCGAGGCTTTCCCAGAGGAAGAATCCAGGACTTCTCCAATGAATTGGAGTCTTTGGAATGGTTTCATATGGAACTGCTTGTAATTGAGGGAGAAGCCCAGTTTGTGAAGGGAGTGGTGGGTGATACTGAGTTGTTCCTGGGCTTGCTCTGGGGAATGAGCCCTGATCAGCCAATCGTCCAGGTATGGATAGACGTGAATCCCCCCGCTCCTGAGACTCACTGCCATCAACTTGGTGAAAACCCTTGGGGTAGAGTTCAGCCCGAATGTCAGAACTCGAAATTGAAAATGAGAACTGCCAATAGCGAACCTCAGGTACTTTCTGTGCTTGAGATGAAATGGCACATGAAAGTAAGCATCCTGAAGGTCCATTGATACCAGCCAGTCTTGGAGTTGGAGAGCATGAAGAACATGTTGAGGTTTCTTAAGTCCGAGATGGGTCTTAATCCTCCATCCTTCTTGGGAATCAGAAAGTAGGGGGAATACCAACCCTTGTTCCTCTCCGCTACAGGTACATGTTCTATTTCACCTTTCGCTAGCAGGATTAAAATTTCCTGCACAAGGAGCAGATCCGGAATTTTGACAGAGTTGTATACCAGTGGATGATCTTGAGGCCTTTTTTCAAAGGGAAGGCAGTAACCGTGGGCTACTGTTTCCAGTGCCCAAGCATCTGAACTAATGCCCCACCATTCATTCAGATGCTGAGAAATTCTGCCTCCCACCAGGGTCTTGTGGGTCAAGGCCTCAGAGTGGCTTGGAGGTTGCTGCAGCAGCGGTTAAGGGTAAAGTTGCTGCTGCTGGGGCTGATTTAGCACCCCTTCCTCAACCACCATGAGGGGATCTTCGTTGTCCCCTTTGTCCGGCCTGTCTTCTTCCTCTACCAATTGAGGAATAGAAACGAAAAGAACGACCCCTCCAGGAAGATGAGCATGAATAGGGTTGTTGAGGTTGTCGAATGGAGGCGCTAAGGGATTTAGCTGCCACCTTGGAGGTCTGCAGCTTCTCCAGACTTTCATCCGCCTTGCTGCCGAACAACCCCGAGCCATCAAAGGGCATGGTGAGAAGTCTAGCCTGCACGTCCAGTGCAAACCCACACTTTCTCAACCACGCAAATCTGCGTAGTACGGTGCTAACAGCCATGGATCTGCTGATGCTGTCAGCAGTATCCAAACCTGACCGGAGACATTCTCCCATTGCCTCCTTACCATCCTTAACTCTAGCCAGGAAGCCGTCTCTTTCTTTGCCTTCCGGAATGTGATCAGCCGCCATGGCAACACAGTCCCACAAGGTATAAGTGAATCTGGAAAGAGTACAAGTCATGTTGATAGATTTCAAGGCCATCCTGCCATGCCCAGGCATCCAACCTCTTGTCATCTCTATCTGGGGGGATAGAGTGGTAAGCCGATTGCCTGGTTGATGTGGCAGCCTCAACTACCAAGCTTTCAGGCGTGGGGCGCTTGGTCAGGTATTCTCGATCGCTGTTGGAAGGTCTGTACTTCCTTGTAAAGTTTCTATTAACTGCAGGTCCAAATTCCAGGGCTTCCCAATTTGCAGTGACTTTCCTCTGAAGGGCCTTCTCGAAGGACAAAATTGGGTCCTTTTGAGGACCCTGGCCTAGGATGTCAGTCATGTCGTCCTGTTCATATTTAAGAGAAGCTCTCTCTGCTCCAACCTGCTATAGCTTTCTATAGTATGGATCTGCATGCTCAAAGAGGTCAGACTTGCCAAATTCCAGTTCAGGCAAGGTGTCAAGACCACTATCCGACTGGAGACTATCATACAGGTCTCTCAGAAATTAGTTCTTCTGGCAGATTCTGGGTGCCAAATTGCAACCCAAAAGGAGAGGAATCCTCTTCAGAGGGCTGTTCTTCTCCATAGATCGAAGACGTAGGGGGTCATTACGACCTTGGCAGTAGGGGGTTAACGGGGCCGGTAGAGCTGCTGGCACCGTTAGCCCCCTGCCGCCGCATTACGAGGTTTAAAAAGTCTTTGTTCGGGACAGGCTTGTAAACCTTGTCCTGTATGCCAAAAGATTTCCACAAAGTCGAAGTGGTTGTCGACGGTGTCGAAGACGGCTTCAAAAATGGCGCTGGTTTACTCAGCGCTGCCTTCTACTTTGGCGTCGACAGGTCTGACTCCGATGGAGTTGACAAAGCCGTCTAGGTCTTCGACGCTTTATGCTTCTTTTGTGGTACCAAAGAAGGGCTCGGTTCCCAAGTCGACACTCTTGCGAGTTCTCGTCGGGTCAAGAACTTTCTCGGCGTATTGCTGGTTTCATGCTCGGCTTCGAGGTTGCAGCCTTCGACTTCCCTTTGTCGTCCGTGGGAGTAACCAGGGCATTGCTCTTGTGTGTTTCTTTCAAGGGGGTCGAGGCCGTATTCTTGAAAATATGCATCATCATCCCACTTAGCGGGGGAATCAGATTTTGTCGGGCATCCGATTACCTCGTTAGAGGAATCAGATGATGAAGAGGGAGACCTATGACGTCTCTTCTTTGCCTTCTTTGAGGAAGACGACGAAGATTGCCACGATCGACTCCACAATCGGGACCTCATTGATTTTTTACGCCGGGAGGAGTCTCTAGACTCGCCAGACTTTTTCTCCTGCTTCGAAGACTTCGAAGCTAACCACCCCACCGCCAGTTTACCTCTATCCTCCCCAAGAGGTTTCTCTGTCATGGCCCGACAGGACCCACAGTCATCAGTATGGTGCCCGGAGCCCAGCCACCACAGGCAGACATGTGAGGATCCATTATTGACATCTTCGATCGGCAGTCATGGCATTTTTTTAAACCGGTCATTGGTGTTGAAGGAGTCGAAGAAGACATTTTTCTTGCAAAAAACTGAAGTGCGCCGTTAATGACTCAAAGAGTAAGCTCAGAAAAACAGAACTGAAGCCAACAGGCTTTGCATGCGCTATTTAAGCAGACAATGACGTTGACGATCGACTGAGGCCCTCGAGGGACATCGACGCGACGACACCGCATACAGCGCCCTCTGTCGAGAATTGTTTTTCCAAAGCAGCAACGCTGGAGAGATATAATATCATGAGATGAGGAATACGTGGGAGAACACAATCCATTCGAAATGGCAAGTGGGCAACGCAAGGGTGCAAAGTCAGATCAGGTAGGTTACATAGTCAAGGCATGTGGGCAGCGCAAGGCTGCAAGGACAAATCAGGTAGGTTACATAATCAAGGTATGTGGGCAACGCAAGGCTGTAAAGTCAGATCAGGAAGGTTACATAATCAAGGCATGTGGGCAGCGCAAGGCTGCAAAGTCAAATCAGGTGGGTTGCATTATAGACAGGCATGTGGGGCAGCGCAAGCTTACCAGGTATGGGTGCGGGACCAGGGTACACAGGTTGGATAGCCTCGCCTCATGTTATGGAGGGCTGCATCAAACAAGTAGTCACAAGTAGGCAGTGGCTTAGAAAGTACGGGGTACACAGATTTTTAAGGCATTGCTCATTACGCAAACAATTACAAGTAGCTGGGAGCATCGTGTACACGGGTGTACAGTAGCTGGAGGGGGAGGGTGAAGAGAAGTTACCCGGCAATGAGAGCAGGATCTAAGTGAAGGTGGGGGGCAAGTCAGGGTAAAGGCATGCTAAAGTGCTAGTGGTCGTGTAGTGGGATAACAGTATCCCATTGCGGGCAGCAGCCTAGAGGTGGAAGTGCAGATAGCTGGGAGGGCAGGGCTGAGTGAGGGACGGGCCAGTGCACAGTGCAGGGGACACTATGGGCAAAGGAGTCAGGCAGGTGAGGGAGGATAGATTACGACACAGCTTACCATAGTGGTAGTGGTGCTCGTTGGCAGGTCTGGACGGTGCTTGAGTGGATATGTAGTGTGCAGGTAAAGGCAACAGGGGTAGTCTTGTAAAAGGGGGGCGCCAGCTGCCCGGCATGTCCCAGCGAGGCACCGGACAGGCAAAGAGGCTTTTATGTGGGCCTTCGATGTGAACGGCGGCAGGGCCACAAGGAAGGAAATAGCGTGATTCCCTCCAATCAGGGGTACGCTTGTGAGGGCATAGAGACGGTCTCGCCGGCGGGAAGGTCGCAGGCTGCAGGAGCTGCAGACTCAGTGTTCGTGTAGTAAAAAAGGTGGCATCCATCTTCAAGGAGCAACTGCTCCGGGTGAGAACACGGTCACTTCTCTGCATCAGCCTCCTCCTGTCGCTTAAAGAGTTGCATCACTCCTGATGTAGCTTGAGTAATTTGGATGCATTTGTTCTCATTTGTTAAAGCAAAGCTTTCATTCTCATCTTCCCTACAACACCTTTGTGGAAAATGATCCCTTGGCAAATTTAAGACCTATGATTAAGACCATAAAGAGCTGGGTGGTGGAACAAGTTAAAGCTTTTATGACTACTTACCTTCAATGCCTGATGGCTACTCAATCAGGCTTCTGGTCCAGGAAAAGTATCGCAATTAAGCAGGTGCTTGAGGGACATGCTCAAGAAGGCCACCTAGATTTGTAGCTCCATGACATTCTCCAAAATCATTCTCGCTTCTAACCTTGCAGAGGGGACTGTGGGTCCTAACTTGTGATGGGTAAGCATCTCGAGACAGCCCTGGATCATACGAAATGAAACCTGTTCTGCTGGTCCCTCCCTGTGTGAAGAGGCCTACCCGCTGATACACAAGTGACTCTTGTGGGCTTTGGCAGGGAAGAGGTGGTACTTTCCTCTCTCTGCTGTAACTTCTCGGATAGCAGCCTAACACAGGCACACCTGGAGAAGGTAGTGCGGATGGCGCAGACCCAGCCGAGACTGATGGAGGCCTTGGAGGCAATGCTACCCTTAAAATAGCCATCGTTACTGTAGAAATGGTGACTGCAGTTGTGGACAAAGCCTGTAGACCTGACAGAAACCAGTTCTGCCGGACTGGCGGACGGTGTCATCGACTATGATGATTAAGATGGGTCATCAACGAGGATGTTTTTTGAAGTTGAGGATGAGCCTACCGACGAATATGAACGCTGCTTCATCGACCGGATTGTGTTGGTTGACGGTGAAGGAATGGCCAATCACCGGCCCTCTGAAAACAGAGTCCCCTTCATGACCGTCGCCGATCCAGACGACAGACTCTGTGGCCGCGGTGCTCATCGACGAGGAAGTCTGAGCGTGCAAGGACTTTGGCTTTATAGGTACCTTCCTCTTGGAAGCGTCCACAAAGGACCTCAACCTTTTGCCAGAGGGAGTAGGCTCATTGGATCTGCAAGCCATGGCAGAGGCATGATTGTGCACAGATACTGAGCCAGAGGCGTTTCCTTTGGCCAGCCAAGATACCAACGTCTCATGGTGATCTTTTCTTGTCTTAGTGGGGAAAGACTGGCAGATGGGGCATCCCTCCACATCGTGGTCTGGGTGCAGGCAATAAGTACACTTTTGGTGGCGGTCATTGATGAAGACATTCTTCTTACCGTATCTGGAGCAGGTCTTAAAGAGGTTCTTCTTCTCGGTCTCTGACATAGCGTGCGCACTAGAACAAAACTCAGCTTGCAGCCTCACGCGAGGTAGCGATCCAACGGAAGTTGGGATCAAGAACGGCAACAAATCCTTGCTAGTGACAAGTCATAACGGTGACGAAGGGAAGACAAAATCCTAAGAAATATCAAAAATAGGCAAAAATACTCTAAAGGGTCGAGGAGTGAAACTTGAGGACTCTGAACATGAAAACGTGCAGTAAAAATCTGAAGATGGCCACAAGGGGTGGAGCTAATGAGGACGAATGTCATTGGTTGAGGCAGTATGACCCAAAGTGACAGCAATAGACTATAGAAGCAACAGTGCAGTTTTTAGCTTAAAGCCAAACTGTTTTACTTTACTGAGTGTTCCCAGTCGGACAGCGATGAAGATTCATAGCATGTGAATCCATGCAAGACCCCACGCTGGAGAAGTGTTCTTTCTCAATAGAAAATACCATGTGGAATAACTCCCTTCCCCTGGCTTCTCTTTAGGGTCCCAGGCCCTTCAAGGATGGTCAGTGGTCTCCGACTGAGGCGAGGGGGGGGGGTTCTTTGGATGCTCTCTTGGCTTTCATTTAGTATCTCAGACCCTTCCCTGGTGGTCAGTGGTCTCCTCACCGAGACAAGGAGGGAGGATTCCTCTTAAATTTGCTTTGCTGAACTTCACAGGGTCCCAGACCCTTGTATGGTTTGTAACGGTTTCACTGTGCAGAGGAAGTCCACCTCGGATGCACTCTGTAGTTCTGATGGGGTCCTACACCCTCCTTAGTCCCTCGCTGGGCATGCGCTCAGAGTTTGAGTTTTCAGAAAGTCTTACACGGTTCCATACCTTCCCTTGCCCCTCTCTAGGCCTTGCAACCCTCACAGTGTGCTTTGGCTACCCTCCTTGACTCCTCTTGTCCCTAACAGCCCGCTCATAGCTCCCATTACCTACTGGGACTCCTGCATACGGTGGTGGTTCTTGCTGGGACTGAAGTCGGCCATTGGGGTGCACTCTCCACTGTCGTCGGCTTCCTGCAGTTTTCTGGTTTGGCTCCTTGCAATATCGGTACAATTCTGAGACTGCCCGGTCCACCTCCTCCTGAAAGCTGTAGTCGCCTAGGTTCATAGAACTGACGGACGTCGGGTCCTGGAGAGCCGCCTTCTGCTTCCCGTCAGTGGTTTCTGCTCTACGGTCTTTGCCACTTCTCGGCTCCCGCGTCTGACAGGATACTTCCCTGCTGCTGCTCTAGGGCTAGCTCGACAACGTGCTGATTTCTTGTTTGGTTTTTAAACTCTGCCAATGTCTATTCACTTGCAGAAGGCTAGAAGGCAGTTCCCAGTTTCACTGATCCATCTTCATGCCTCTGCATATCCTCCTCGTGTCAGTCTTGAGAAAAAGGCATCTTCGTGTCATTTATCATCTTCTTCCCAGTACTTTCAAAAGGATCCATCTTGGAGGCATTATTATAGCATATAGTGTTATGCCCAATAAGAGGTTGTGAGGTGGTATAACCATTGTGATGACTGATTGGACACTGGGGTTGGGACTATAGGGTCTGTAACCTAGGTGGTCATCCTGGTCCCCAGGATGGAAGTTCTTCTCCATGAGGATCTCCTGCATTATACCACCGCTAGGAGGACTATTGGGTAGCGGCCTCACCTATCTAGCCACATGAGAAGGGGCTCCCCACCCTGGGCAGAAGCAACGACACCTAGTGATTCATCACACTGAGTCTCCACTCCACTCCCTACGAGCACCGCAGGACGTCTTCCATCTAGCGGAGTAAATGTTGCCTCTCCGTCGGGACCTCCAAACTCCTGTCCTGCCGAGCCTGAAATACAACGGTCCACCCACTTCCTCTCCTCGGGCAGCGCAACTGGTGGGCCCAGTTTCTCTCGCTGCTCTCCCGGCCTGCCTGCCGCTCGGTCGTTTCCACCATGTCACTGCACCCCTCAGTCCCTTCAAAAGAGGGTCATCAACTCCACACCTGGGGCTCCGAACACTGCGGCCCTCCTCTTGTACCCGCATGGGGGTAATGCCGCTGCTGTAACAAAAGCAGCGGATTGAGCAGAAAATCAACGTTTTAAAGGATACTTTTTCACCAGAAACCTGGGAACTCCCATTTTGGCAGGTTCCACCCATTCCCTGTTCAAAGCCTCAATAATTTCAGGCAACATCAAAAAGCCCATTTTAGGTGGGGACTGCAACTGCTTAATCTTGGCATCAATTGTTGTGGAAGGCTTTCATGTCTAGGTTGCTGCACACATAGTCCATAATTCCCCCCGCCCCCATCAATTCGTGGGATATCAACTTATTTCCTCCTTCCAGAGGATCATACTCTGGTTCAGGCACAGGATTGTCCCCACTCCCCTCTTCTAGCAGCAGTTTCTTGGGGGGTGGAGCACCATACACAGCAAGCTGGGGAAAGTGTTTCTCTAATGCCCCGTCTACTGTTGCTTCAAGCATTTCCTGTATTCTCTAGGCATAGTGCAGGTGCAGGAAGGGTACAGTGCCTGCGTTTAAGTTTCCTTTTCCTGTGACGGTAAAACAACCAGGATAGCTCTCTTACAGGCGATGTAGGCATGGCAAATAGCAACCAGCACTTGCCTAAGCAACCAGTAGAAACTGTTCGGCACACAGAGTAAGTCACCTGCCTTAAAGAATGCTGAAGCACTGGTTGCCATGCAACCGGCCAAGCTTCGTGGACCGTAAAAACCTTCTTGCAGGTCCTCCGCAACGGCTCATATGCCGTCCACGGGGCCTGACCTCCCTGAACATTGTGCACTTTCTGCCGGGTGGCTTAACAGTGGGTGCGTCCGCTTCACGAGACAGTTTACTCCGACCTGACCCTCGGAGACCGATGCACAAGTTTCTTCCGGGGACGGGTCACATCAGTATCTGCTGAAGACGGACAACAAAACAGGATGTTTGTCGGGAGGAGAGAGAATATATGGGCCTGCCGCTGTAGGGACAGGGCATGCAGGGGAAAAAGGACCAAAAAGGTTTTTGGCTATGAAGAATGTCAGTCAGGGGCCGGCAGATCCTCATTGTGTAATGACAGACAAGGAAGATGGGACGAGGAGGTAATGAGCTCTGATGCATCGCGAGAGTTGTCTAGTACGCAGATTGCATTTGACAGCATATGCTCTGCTAGTCACTGAAGCAAGAAAGATATGGAGCAAATTACCGAAAGAATCCAAGGTCAATATGATTAACAGCACAATCCTTACAACATGGGATGGAGGTAGACAGATAACAGACCTATGCAAAGTAGCCTCATTAGTTTAGATCCAGGAAAAATGGACATCATTAGTTTAGATCCAGAAAAAATGGGAATTTGAAAAAGGAAACTGGTTAGAAGATGGATTGATTTTCTTCACAAAACACAGGTTTGAAATCCAATGCCATTGTTCTGTTATCATGTAACACATTCTTTAAAAGAAATGACTTATCAAGATAACAATTCAATTTTGATCAATAATTCTTCTTGAAATAAAACATTTTGTCAGGATAGCAAAAAGCAGCTTGTCTCAGTGATGCTACTGCTTGTCAAACAAATCATCAAGTTCATGAATTATCTTCATTGAACCAAGGTTCTTTCAAGATATCAAACTATCATTTTCTTTCCTGGTCCACTCGACTGCCAGGAAGAAAACTCCTACAACTAACTTCAAACTTGATGGCAATATTGATTCCAAGCTTCTCCACACCAATCTCCCTTGGAAGGAGGTCTGGCCAATAACTGCCTCTTCTTATAGTCTCCTGACCAATGTTCCCTCTAATTTTTTTGGGCTGTGTGCGCCAAAGAATAGTTGTGTGCGGGCTGTTTTTCAGTCATGTGCGCAACTGAGTGATGCGCTGCCAGACCGGGGGTGGTCGGCGGCGGCGGCGGCGCAGCAGCGCCCCACCAGTGAGCAAGGCTTAGTGATCAGATTCCACAGTGTGCAAGCGAGGAATGCGAATTTGCGGCACAACAAGCTCTACTTCAAGGGACATTTGGGTGCTCTAATTTCCTCCCAAAACTTTAGCTCTTCTGAAATTGTGTCCTTTTACATCTCTAAACATTAGCAAGATCTTTCGTTTTATGATGGGTTGGTACAAGAACAGAGATTCTGCCTCACACATTAATATTAGCACAGCATTAGCTTCTCCATTCTCAGTTCACTAAATGTATGGAATATAAAGGAAATGCTTTCTCTTGGTTTAATGAAATAAACAGTACATGAACATGATTAATGACAAAGGCGACTTAATAGAAGGCGGGGTATGAATGGACATTGGACTCTGACAGTTAAATAAAAAGCACTGAATCATGTAATCATGTAATCTCAGATGATTGTCACCACTCACCTCACCAATGCCATTTGTGAATGTCATGTGACTGCCAGTGTTTAAGCATAAGGTCTGTTGTAACTTTTAGATCATGTGATCTCCATATGTGTAGCAGTGGAGAAAAGAGGTGTTCATTCTACAATACTCTGCCCGTACGAGGCCTACTGTGTATTTATTTGCAACTGGATTTAATTCTAGAGGGTTTTTACTTGTTGCACCATGGAGTACTGACCTTCCACACACCAGGTTGGTTGGAGAACAATCGTGTGGCAAGCACGGGATGGCTCTATCTCTTCTACACATATCCCAATTCAACATATTGAGGGTTCATGTGTCTGTTACATTACAACACTCCAGACAACGTCTCTACAGCCAATTTACACAACATCACCACCTGTCCACTCCCTGCCCTGGCCCTTTTCGGGATACCAATGCCCCTATGCCCTCGACAAAGACACTGTGGGGTCGGTGCTTCCGAACTGCACACAGCAACAAAGGCTAGCTATCATCCGGGGTCAGACTGGGCCATGTAATTGTCTCAGGCACCAAAGAAAAAGTGGCTCGCACTTGCAAATCGCTTTTCATTCCTTTTGTGATACTGTTTGATTAGTACCCAGGGGAGCTTTTTGATAAAGTGACATGCAAATTGTACATTTTAAAGAATATTTATTCAGCAACACTGGTCAAAACTACTAGTCACAGCAGAGTAAATTAACTCATCAAACTGGCCCAATAAGGGTCCCAGTGACTTTCTTTCTTTCACCAATGCATTAGGGCTGAACCCCTGAGCTGCTCGGGGCTGGCCCTCTTGACTACAGCAAATGAAACTCTGCTGCAAGACCAGGGGCTCTGTGTGTAAACCAGCTGACTCGCACACTAAACTTTTTCTTTCTTTTACCAATAAATCAGGGGATAGCGTGAACGCAGTCCCCCACTACCAGAAATAATGCACTCGAGTACCCTGCATTTGGGGACATCGCAGGGGTCAGCAAACCCGATGTGCAATGGATGAGCCTCACCCTGGGAGCTCTGCCTTTCTGATCACAGATGCTCCCCTGCCAGGTAATTATGAGTTGCGAGCAAGAGGGCAGGGGTTGGGCGACGGGGCCTGTTCTGGAAGCCCCGCTAAGCGAGGGTGAGAAGGCCTGCACTGACCCAGACCCAGCCCTCCCGGAACCCCTGAGCATCTGCAGAGCTGCCTGCCCCACGGGCAGGGGAAGCTCCGGCAGGCAGAGCCCAGCAGAAGAGGCACATTGTAGCACAGTTCATTTCTCCCATCAGGCCCTGCTCGGCCCGAGATTTGCATAAATTCGGACCTGGCCGCCAGCCAGCAGGCCCAGTCGGATAGCGAGCAGGCCTGGTGCAGTGGGCCCACTGGCCCGTCGGCCCCAGGCGGGTCCATGGCCCTCCTGAGCCGACAGGTCACCCTGCTTAAATAGAGCGTCTCGGGTGGGGTGCCCCCCATCAGGACATGGCAATGCCGTGCAGGCAAGGCCCGATCGGTGCTCGGACGGGGCCGGCGGTAGCCAGGCCCCCTCTCCCCCATAAATCCCCAGGAGCTGCTGTAGCCAGACCCCCCCCCCATAAATCGCCAGGAGCTGCTGGCTGTGCCTTCTTCAGGTTGGAGGGCCTGGGCGCAAAAACAGAGCACGGGCAGGGTGGCTTCAAGAATTACCGGGGCACCTGATAGCATGGGGCGCACATGGGTGGGGGCTGGCGGGGTGGCGGCCGGGTGACATCCATGGGGAAACACACCATAGCGTTTTTTGCCAAACCCTTTTATAAGTCGAGAGTCCTCTCCTCCTTACCTTGTAGCACAGTGGCAGGCTGACTGTTGGCTGCTGACTGTGGCCTGGGTCATCGTCGCCTCGCCTGGTGGTCCTCCTCAGTGTGGCTGTCCTGTGTGTGGGCTGGGCACTGGGCTGGCTGGTGGTGTGACTGAGGTCCACTGGTGCACCCCAATAAATCATGCCCGGCCAGGGCCAGGGTGGGTCAGAGGCCCAATAGCATCAGTCACGTGCATCACGCCGTGATGGACCTGGCGGCACTGAGTCTGGGCGGGCACGAATTTTCATTGGCTTGTTCTTCCCCCAGGCACAAGTGGAAGTTGTTTCAACTTTGTAAAGAAGTGCAACAACAAATTTGTTGTTACTTCCTCCAAAGTTGAAGCAACTAGTGTGCGATGTGAATGGGCCCCAGCTCAGCCCTGCAGGCAGGCTGCCCCCCCCAGGGTCAGGACTCGGAGGGAGGCGGCAGGTGTTACAATTGCTTTAGTGTGTGCAATTGCTTCAGCCGCCTGCCACCTCCCTCCACAGATCAAAGTAAACGTTGAACTCGGCCGGCCCGAGCAGAGCGCGGGCCGAGCACCACACGGCACCGGCCCCCCACGGCCGCCGGTGGCCCGCCCACCATTTTGAATGATGCTGCCTGCTTGCTGCACATGCATCTGCATGCATCATAAATTATGATGCATGCATGATGCAATCATCAAAGCAAGGTAACAACATCTAGTGTTAACTTGCTATGATGATGAATTGGGTGCAGACACTGCAGAGTGCAGTCTGCAGACAGTGCCGCCGATGCCTCCTGGCTCCTGCCCTGCCCAACCCAGCCCCAGGCAGCCCAGCCCCCAGGAGTCCGACTTGACTTACCGGCCGCGGGCTGAAAAAAAAAAAAATCACCAAATGATGATTGGAGTGCGCGGCAAAATAAGCACTATGCGCGGCTCACAATCAAAAGGTGCGCAGCCGCACAGGCGCACACCTTACAGGGAACATTGCTCCTGACATATTCCAGTTTTCCCTAAACTGAGAACAAAATGTACAAAACATATGCTTAACAGGTCTCTCAATAACTTCTGGACAGACTTTTGACGGATAGCAGTTTGGGTTGCATGCTTACTTCAGTTGAAATCCCAAAAGGTTGTGCCCTTGTCACCTTAGTATGGTTTCACAGTCGATGGGTTGTTGACAATGTGAGATACAAGCTTTTCCAAAAGTATATCTCTGAAAAAGGGATTTATGCCTTAGTTGCTTTATTAAGGGGTTTTCACAACTTCTTGGCTGATGGTATGAGATTTTCTCAGTAGTTGTCTTGATATGTTATATCGGTAGCCTATTGGCTGTGGGTAGTATTGGATTGAGGCTTTCCGCACTGATAGTTCTCCTAAGTCTTTTGATATCCTCTTGGCTGTGGGTAGTACTGGTTATAAACTCTCCCCTCTTGTAGACCTTATAAGGGAACTTTCTTCCGTGCCACTTTGCTTCGTTTTCTTTAATTATTCGGCATTCAGTAAATACATTTTGCTTTGATTGTTCATATGTTTGGTATTCAAAATTATTGCTTTGCAACAGGGGTCAGCATTAATTCTGTCAACTCATCAGTTCTCTGCAGCATCTCCCTCTGCCTTTTAGGCTTTGTGGCGCTCCTTCAGCGTCCGTTCTGCTTTCTATTCCGCGAGCCTCAGGTAAGTTGCGCATCGGTCTTCGGTAACATCGACAGCTTTGTTGATCTTCCACAACTTTGTTGGTCTGCCACAGGCTGCTCTAGGAGCACGCCTCCCTGTCAGCCAGCTTCTTCTTAGTATGCCACTTTTGGCTGCACATACTCTGCAGTTCAGCTTGCTTTCACCTTTCAGGGTGACTCTTGTTGGTGGGATTCTCTCCGCGGCTGCTCCTGCACCACGGATGGCTTCATCTCCTCCAGCTACCCCTCCCGCACGGCCATTCATTGCTACTTTGCCTTCGAACTCTGCTTCACCTTCATCTCTTTTGTTCCACAGCTAGGCCTCATCTTGGATTTCAAATATCCCGCTCAGGTGCTTTGAATGGCAGCAACTAGACCACACCTTTGAATATTCACCATGCAGAGTCCTTCTTGCCTCTGAGCTCTTCCTCCTCGTCCCAGTACTTTTAGCATTATCATTATGGGAATAATTTTAAATAAGTCAGACTATTATATGAACTGAGAGTTATTACAGTAAGGGGAGATTGTAGAAAATGTGTGTAATCCCACAGAGTGATAATTTCTCAACCTTTTGAGGCACCAACTTTGTTTTGATTTACTGACATTTTATAACAGGCTCTTTGACATTAATATTAGAAGGCTTGGTACATAGATAGCATGCAATTAAATATCTGGGAATGATTTCATCTTCATCCTCAGAAGAATATGAATACTGTGTCTCTCCTGGTAGAGTCATCACTTCCCCTTGGTAGCTATTTCCTCCTTAGAAATCCTTCCCCCCCAATATAACCCCCAGGGTTAGGATCAGGTAGCGACTGCCTTCCCCAGGCCACATGGGAGGAGATTTTAGGCTGGGATTTAGTGATGACTCTGCAGGATTCATCACAGGGATCATTAAGAGTATGACAGTGCAGTAAAAAAGGTAGTAATTCCATTACCACACCACTGTACTACAGTCTTGGTGGGGAGTTGGAAGATTATCCTCCAGCAAAAGGGGAATCTGCAACTTTACTGCCCATAAAATAAATAAATAGGCAACAATCAGCAGAATTACTGACTTCCAGTTGTAATTCCGCCAAAATACCTATGAAGTCCTATGGACTCCAAAAGATGGGGACTTACATGGCCAACCACAGCCTCGACCCCCTTTGCCCCTGTGTGTTCCATGAATGTGATTAATGGTAAAGATTTTATTATCACCCAATGCCTTCCCATACTGGTTCTGGCTGGAGTCTCTTGTCTTTCACAGGACCAAAAGAAAAAAGTATGCATTGCAACAGCTGTGAAACATCCAAACGGAAAGAAAAGCAACAGTGCAGCAACTAACACGCACTATAAATGTCCCCCACAACCAGGTAGCCTCTAGCACTGCAGAAAGACCAATAAATCACTGCAGCAAAAGGAAAAGGAACTTACAGACCTGCAGCAGGCCAGCATAACAGCAGGGAGTTAATTAGAGATATTGTATGGCGAGAACAAGGCGGAAGTGGAAGTAGTGATGAGGGGGTAGTGAAGCGAGGGGTGAAGGTAGTGGTAAGAAATAGGCAGAGTGTGTGGTAAGGTTAGAGTCCAGAGTTGTAGATCAGGGATTGGGAGTAGGAAAGTGGTAAGGAGAGTAGAGCAGAAAGAGTATAAACCTTGGAGGGACAGAAGAGAGAGTGGGAAGATGACCGGACTGAGACTGGATGGGAGCGAGAGTAGAACATACGGTATAGTAAGATCAAGAGAGGGGAGAACAGGAATGACTGAGGGAGGGAGACTGTAACCAGGTGTCCTTTGATGCCATTAGTCAGAACCTTGACATTCCTATTGAGAAACTTTGGGGGATACCCTTTAGGGTTGGGGCACGATTAGGAAGTTCCATAGCGATAAATATAGATAAGGCTACAGCCGTTAGGCTTTCAATGAGCTATCTACCTGATAGTAGGGGTTACTGATTGCTAGCTAACCAATCTGGGTTTAGAGAGACCTGGGTTAGAGAGGGGGGAGACCACTGGAAATGAAAGAGGGGCGGCCATTAGTTTGGCTAAATCCAAATCAATTCACTGCAGATCTGATTATCTTATCTGTTTAATAGAAACCCTTGAACCATCCTTAAGACTTTGGGCGTTTGTGAAACCGTCTGCGACAAAGGGTGATCTGACAACATTTTGCAACGGCGGTAGCGCTCACCAGTGGCCCACATACACCAGCTCCAAGGGGCAGACGTCCTGGCACAATTCACGGGATTGACTCAAAAGCGTAAACTACATTTTGGTTGAAAGGCCACGCATTTCAAGAGAAAAACAACTGTTGACCAAATGTGTAAGGCTGTAGCAGTCATTAGAGAAACCTCAAATTGCAATGCCCTGGAAGTCATCCAAGATTCTTGCTCTGAATGTCTGCTCATGCAAGGCGTAGCTCCCTCTCCATGAATTATGTGAAAGATTTCCAACAATAGACGCTTAGATATTTTTCGTTGGTGTAATTTTGGGCAGAGACATCTTGTTCCTCTGATGTAACTACCGCAGTTGGCTGCCGGTCTGTAATGCCGTTGGATTGGAGTGGTGTAGCGACCATGATAAGATCTCTGTTTGGCCAAATCATATTCCAATGTTAGTTCTGCTACTATATGCTTGCATTTTGTTGTGGCACCCTATTTGTATTCCCTATGATTCACCCTGAAGCTATTTATCGTTTTATTTTTTTCTGAAAACAAATCAAGCCTTTAAAAAAGAATGCTTGAAAAGCATGCAGCCCTTCATGCACCCCGTTGTGAAAATAGTTTGTGTTGCAGTCATTTCAATGTGGTTTGTTGATGCGCGTTTCCACTGCACTACATTCTGTAAAACACTTACCAAGTCATAACATGCCTGGGCTGATAGACTGTGCATGTGATAGCCTCTTTCCCATGAGAATAACTCTGCAGAGAAAGTACACTGCCTAAATGATGGACTTTACTTCTTTGATATCCATTCGGTTCTCCCAATTTGTGAATAGGAAAACATAATGAAAGTGGTCAGACTCATTACTGACTTGCTGGGGGGATTAGGTATCCTCTTTGTGGCTGGATATTTTGATCTATAAACCCAAATGGCAGGTATGCCATTCTTTATGTTCAGATGTTCCAGATGCCAAAAGGTTTAGATATATTCATAAAGTACCTATAAGGCAGTTACAGCATCTGCTGGTGAGCTAACTACCCTTAAACTGGCAACCACCAAGCACATGAAATGTATGATACGAATAATTGAAAAATCGCAAATTAAGGTTACTTCATTGCGTGGGTTTAAAATGTGAAGTTGCAAGCTCCCAGCCAGGCATAAAAAGTCACTCCCTCCCTTAATTTGTTGCAACAGGAACACAGAATTGTTTACTCGCCCAGAGTACATCATTGCTTGCCATTGGCAAGTGGCGTGTACAGATTTTGAACCCTCCTTTATTGTACTAAAAGAAAAGCATCTATCTCCTGCACCAAAGTTTAATCTTGTGTCAGGAGTACATTCCGAGGCATTTGGATACTTCAGCTGCATTTCCTTCATATTGAGAAAGAAAGAAAATGGCGCGCTTTGCCTTCTGTCATAAAAGTTGTTGAGCTGCATTGTGCAGCAATCACTAGCTATTCTACACTGGCATGGACAGCTGAATCAACAGTGTGAGATGAAGATAACGATACAATTAACAACCCTTAACAATGAATGAAACCTGCTTAAGGTGCTAGCAAAGCAGTCCAATTATCACACACAGCACCTGAACCTTAGATGTTACAACGTATATTTGCATTCGCAAAAAGCTTAGGTCATATTCAGCACTAATATATATATATATATATATATATATATATATATATATATATATATATATATATATATATATATATATATATATATATATATATATATATATATATATATATATATATATATATATATATATATATTCTTTTGCCAAGAGGCTTATATTAGCAAAGCTTTAACTAATGCCACTGGCACAGAATGGATAGTGACATTTTCCATCACTGGCCAGCTTTTTGCAAACCAATAAATGAATATGTGAGCAGTATTTATATCTGTGCGGCCAGAGGCATAACCCGTGAACAAAAACAAAAAGGTTTGAAGAGAATACCCAGTTCAGCAACATACTCTTTTGCATAAACCTGTGTGTTTTTCCCTCCTGAGATTCTGTTTAAAAGTGGCTGCCAAACCGTAATGCTAAGTGCAGGAAGGGGATGAGAGAGCAGGAACTAATGAAAAAACACACTGTTTTGTGATGCTTTGAACATCTGTCCCTAAACCAAAGACAAGACTGGTGGCTCTTCCATGATCGGTGTTTGGCTAGCTTACATGCTAAGTATGTCAGCTTCAAATCCACATTTACAACACAGGCCGCACAACAAATGTACTTCAAGACTGGGCTGTGTTCAAAGTTCTGAAGTTGAGGTGCTGGTAAAACTCAACCTGCACTAAGAAACACAGGATGAGCGAGAATGTAAAGCCCTGTAATGCCCGTCCGTGAGGCATCATGTGTCTACTTCATTCATAAAATGTTTGAACTCGAACTGTTATTACTCTGACACATTCACTGAACCTCATACAAAGAACCTTTGCATTAATAGACGATTCTGCATCAATTGAGTGCTTGCTGCTCCACCCATTTCTATCACATTCTAAGATCGATTTTAAAATATTGGTATCAGATTGATGCTAGTTCTTCAGGCTGGTGCTGCACCCATTCATTGATTTAACTCGTATCTAGCAGATGTACAAGTTGATTTGAATTCCATAGACTACTGGTGCTCCCTAGAGTGTGATTTCACCCTGTGGCGTGGTGGAATAAGGAGTCAGACAAAGGGGTGGCATGTTTCAACAACGTTTTATTTAAGAAATAAAGAAAATAACCTACCACTAAACATGGTTTTCTCTACCTAAACACATATCTACTCGTGTGCTCGTCCTCAGGATGTTTGTTCAAATAAAAAGTGTCCGTCCTATGTCCAAAAACCCACTCTAACCCTACCACTAATATACAAAAGGGTTCAGCATCCAAATGAAAACAGTACCTCAAGAATGACAGACTTTTCCTGGGGAACAGGCTTAGTCTTTATCTCTTTAGCAACAATCCTTTGCTTTAGTTTCTGATTCAACAAAGAGAGTATGTCAAGGAGAAGGACTCCCTTCTCCGGACCCACCTTCCACAGTCTTGAGGGCTGTCCTAGGATAGACTTTTGCAATAATCCTCAAAAGTCTCTTCACATCTTCCAAAGGGCTCCTGAAGGCTTGCTTTACCGTTCCAGCAATTCTTCCCAGTCTTGTGACACTATGAGGATTATTTCCAGACAGCTCTTGTTGTCTAGTATCTTCTTGACTATTGATTGGATTACCACTGTGGCGAGGGAGATTCCTCCCGATGCACTCTTGACCCTTAGATCTTTTGATCTCACAACTGAGACAATGGAGAGTATTCCTGAGGCTCTCTTGACTCTAGGTTCTTCTGGGTGTCACTGCTGTGATGAGGGAGATCACTCTGAAGGCTTTCTTGATTCTTGAGCGGCCCTATAGGGGTTACTGTGTCGCCCGCTACCTGTTACATGTCGGTACAGCGTCACTGGTTCTTCCTAGGGTGATGGGCTGGCTAGCGTTACTTCAGCACTTGCTTCCTTCACTCTGCTCACCGTTTCGTTCTTGCGGCTCCGCCTAGACTTGGGCCACACAGCTCCGGCGCAGTTGTAGGACCACATGGTCCACCTCTCTGAGTTCATGCTACTGCTGGCTTCTTTCCCACTCTTCCACTGGTCAGGAGCTTGGCTTCCTCCGCAGCAAACCTTTCTGTTTTAACTCCTCTGTCTGCAGTTCTCTTTTCCTCTCTTAGCGCCTTGATGCCTTTTGCTCTTGATCGCGCTCTACAGGTTTCAGTACAATACAATACAAGGGGTGATGGCCATAAGGAAAGTAGTTTTCCATGAACGGAACTTAAGAGGGGCCCGATGTATAGGCTGGAAGGGGGCCCCCCATGAGCCTTGTCATCACCACGTTGAGTTCCCATGCCGGGGCAGGAGCCTTCACTGGCGGGAAAGAGCGAAAGTGTCCTTTGAGGAATTCCTTGATGAGTCGATTTGACCAAAGAGAAGACCTTCCTGGAGACCTGGTGTAGCGGAGATAGCCGCCAGATGTATCTTGATCAAGGCGTGCGCCAGTCTGACCTTGGCCAAGGAAAGCAAATATGGAAGGACCTGCGGGGCCATGACCCTCAGAGGGGATCTTCTGCGACCGGCACCACATAGTGAAACGCTTCCACTTGTGAACGTAGCACTTTAAAGTCGACGATGCCCTGGCCTTGGCGAGGACCTCCATGCAGTCTGCAGGCAACTCATGTCCTCCAAACTCTAGGGCTGCAGGAACAAAGCCCCCAGGTTGAGCGATCCAGCTTCATGATGCAGGATTGCGCCTCTTTCTCCGGCGAGAAGATCTGGGACCTCTGGTAGCTTGGATCAGAGGCGACGCTGACAAGCTGAGAAGGTCCGGATACCAAATCTGCTTCTGCCACGCCAGGAAGATGAGTATCCTCCTGCACTGACACGGAGTGTATTGATGACTCATAGCAGGAGAGGCAATGCAGGAATTGGGTACAGGAACATCCCTTGCCACGGGAAGGAGAACGCGTCCCCCAGGCTCCTCGGTTGGTGGAACCTGCTGGCAAACTTCTGACATTTGGAGTTAGCCGGCATCGCAAACAGTTCGATCTGGAGCCTGCCCCACTTGGCAAAGATGTGGTCCACCTGGTCCTGCTGAAGTTCCCACTCGTGGCAGGAGCGCAATTCCCTGCTGAGGGAATCCACAATGGTGTTCTTGACTCCCACTAGGTGAAGCGGGACAAGGAACATGTCTTGTCTGATGGTGCAGCGCCATAGGTCCTGCGCTTCCCTGGAGCGCGCTGGAGGTCGAGGACCCCCTTGTTTCCTGATGTCGAACATCGTGGTGGTGTTGTCTGAAAAGATCCTCAACACCTTGCCCATCAGAGACGGTAGAATTACTTTAGGGCCCAGAACACTGCTCGTAGCTGCAGGACGTTGATATCGAGATCCTTCTCCTCTGGCAGCCACAGACCTCTGGCATGCAGGCATCTGGTGTCGGCTCCCCAGCCTTCCAGCCAAGCGTCCATGGTAACCGTTTCCCAGAATGGAGAGTTCTGAAACCCTGTGCCCTGGGTAATGTTGGAGTGGACGCCCCACCACCTTATCGTCCGACGGAACTCGGTGTCCAGAGTGATCTTGACAGCCAAGTTTCCGGACACTTGTACCCAGCGACCATCCAGGAACTCCTGAATAGGTTGCATCTGTAGTTTGCAGAGCCGGATGAGGTAGATGCAGGACGACATCATGCCACGCAACGACTTGACAGTCTGCACCGTGGCAGTCTTCTTCGACAACAGCTGCTGCACCTTCCACTGAATGGCCGCTACCCTCTCCTCCGAGGGCGATGCTAGGCAGGACACTGTATTGAGTCTGGCCCCCAGGAACAGCGCATTCTGCGATGGTGTCAAGCAGGACTTTGGATAATTGATGGCAAATCCCAGGTCTGTCAGAAGCTTGACGTCTGCCTCAGTGTGTCCGGCGGGCAACTCTAGCAAGCGGGCCAGGACAAGTCAGTTGTCGAGGTATGGGTATATGTGAATCCCCCATAGATGCAGATGGGTTGCCATCGGTGACAGGCACTTCGTGAACACTCTGGGAGCGGACTTCAAGCCAAAGGGCAGAGCCTTGAACTGGTAGTGCTGTCCCTGGACTACAAAGCGCAGAAACTTCTGGTGTTTTCTGTGAATGGGGATGTGGAAGTAAGTGTCCTCCTTGTCCAGCGACTTCAAGAAATCCCCTGTTTCCAGTTGGCCGAGCACATGCTGAAACATGACCACCCTGAAGTTATGAGACTTGAGGTACATGTTCAGATGTCGTAGGTCTAGAATGGGCCTCCAGCCCACCGTCTTCTTTCTTACCAAGAAGTATCTGGAATAAACTCCAGAGGCCGAGTAGCGGGGGAACCAGCTCTAATGCCCCTTTTTGTAGCATGGCTCTTACCTCATCCAAGAGCTGCGGGACGTGCTGCTCCTGACGGGCTACTAGTGTGATCCACGGTCACCTGTGCTGAAATTCCAGGGTATGCCCTTGGGCAAGAGCGTCCAGCACCCATCCGTCAATGGTGATCTTTTCCCATTCATTGGCGAACCTCGTCAGCCAGCCTCCCACCGGGGTGCATTGGTGGGGGCCCAACATCTTAGCCAGTTCAGGCTTGTTAAGGCGCCGGCGTTCTGCCCTGGTGGCGACGGCAACGCTGTCCTCCTCCAATGTAGGCCTGAGAAAGGCCTCTGTGGGCTTCCCGGTTCATGGATGTGGAAGGCTACCGTTACGTGAAGGAGAAACCTTTCGAAAGACCTGCCCAACTTTCCTCTGGAGGAGCGAATGGAAGAGCAGTGTTGCTGAAGGGTGCCTAGGAAACGGGCAGTCTCCGTATCCACCTTATTGGCCTGTATGGACTCGTCGACAGCCTTCCCGAGAAGGTTATCTCTGTTGAAAGGCATGTCCAGTACCTTCATTTGGACCTCCTGACAGAAATTAGTGGCCTTCAAACAGCTTTGGCGACGAAGCCAGACACTGTTCCCCATCTGCCGGAACACTGTGCCAGCAATGTCCAGCGCCATTGTGATGGCGTGATCCGAAGCTACTTCTCTCTCCTGGAAGAGGGCGATCGCCTTCATCCTCTTGTCACCCGGGAGGAACTCCAAAAATCTGACCCAGCTTGTACCATAGCTCCCTGTCGCACCTGGCTAGGATCGCCTAGATGGTGGTCGCCCAGTCTTAATCACTTTCCTCCCCATGATGTCCATCTTCTTACCCTCGCAGTCTGGAGGGACTGAAGAGGAGGACAGGCTAGATGACCCTTTCCTCATGGCTGCCGATACCACTGAATCCGACAATGGTTGCGACCTCAGGATTCCGGTACCCAGTACTTATTCTCCAGCCTAACCCGCTTGGCTGGAGCTATGCAAGGGTTCTTCAAGAGGGCCAGGTTTTCCTCCCAGATGTCTTCCAGGTGAGGCACCGCCATGATTGTCTTCCTCTTGGACTCACGCCTCACAGGAAACCCTCCTTCCTGGTTTCTTCGAGCACCAGCTGAAACAGCTCAGAGGCTCTGGCGATCATGGAATGGAACAACCTCACCTCGTCCGGAGGGGTCGCCCTAGACTGCGCGGACCCGCTGCCCACTCCGACAATTGTGGTGGGGGAGAGGGGCACGATATGGATGTGGTGGTTGAAATGGGGGCGTCGGGTGGCGCATCCTCTTCATCAGCAGTTGGTCGGTGGCCTGGGGGACCATTGGAACAGGCCCTTGTGGCATCCTCTTCTGGATCTCCGACACCAGAGTGTGGAGGGAGGACAGGATGTCCAGAGATACATCCCTCGGCTGAGCTGGCATGATCAGAACACTAGGCCCTGCGCCGTCATCGCTGTCGTCATCCTCCACGTCCTCATGGACCGTGTGTAAGGACTCCAGGTCCTCATCGTCTGTGGATGAAAATTCCATGACCTGGGACACGCCTTGGGCTGGTCGGGGCCTCCTTGCCAGCCCCCCTTTTCCATCCTGAGCGGTCGGAGCCGGGCTCAGAGACCGCATTCTCTTCGCCACAGACACTGCAGTGATTTCCCACCTCTGAGGCAGGGAAACCTTCTGCGCTGTGGGGGTTACCTTTACAAGGTCAGCCTGTTTAGCCTTTGTGAGAGCCGCCGCCACCCGCTCTATCATCGACAAAGACTTCTCCTGGGCCGATTGGGCATTCTTGGACTGATCAGCCGTCTTCTCCTCCATCCTTGGCTTCTCCTGCAGCTTAGCGGTATTGGACGATTTCCTTTTCGAGGGGGAGCTCGATCACTGGCTGGCGATGGAGGCGGATGGTGATGTTGATCGTGCTCTGTCCATTGAGGGACCCGAATGCGCGGCGACCCCGATGGAACTGGACTTGTGGTGCTTGGCCTTGTCTTGGGTTCCCACGATGAGGCACCCTCAAAGGACTTAGAAGCCCGCTCCTAGGACCGTCAAGTCCTGTGTGAGGCATGACCCTGCACGGAGCACGCAGCAGAGGCCCTGGTGTTCAACCACACCGCTAATCTAGTGTGCCTATCCTTTGTGGTCTTTTCGGAGAAGCCAAGGCCGATCTCGCACTCTCCTTCCTTGTGGTCCAGATGAAGACCGAGACATTGCAGGTGCTTGTCCTCCACAAATATGTTCTGTAGCCCGCACTTGGTACAGGTCTTGAAGAGGGATCTGCCTTCCTTCTTCTCCTTGGTCATGGTCAGAGGGCGCGAAGTAAGCCTGATGGCCTTCTGGAAACTTCGACGAAACTTTGTCGATCTTCGCCCTTGGGTTGTGCTGAAATTCACGGACAACAGGTCCCAGCTGTCGGCAGATGGAGAGAAGAGCACATGGGATCATTTGAAACGAAATTAGAACCTTTTTCTGCAAAAAAACCCACAAAAAAACATAGAAGTAGCTCGCAGGACTCAAAACTGAAGCGTGCAGTACAAATCTGAAGATGGCTGCCAGAGGAGGGGCTTAGGGGGGGGGAGAACTGTCATTGGATGGGTGCAATATGACCCAGAGGACAGTGATTGGTTTAGAGGAGATATACAGTTTGTAAGTGAAAGTGAATTTTTTTTTTTTTTTTTACAGAGGATTCCCAGCCTGACGATGGGGAATATTACTGGGAATATTCATGAGCATGTGAATCCATGCCAGACCCCATTCTGGAGATTTCTATATTCATTTAATTCTGAAATTGTTCATAAACTCTCCCCCCTAACGTGAAAAAGTGGCTTGGTATTGTGGACTGGGGGAGACGCCTGTGAAAAGATCAGGTTTCGGCAGTGCTGGTAATGTGGGCAGCCTTCCTCAAGGCATGAGTTAAGTGACCCCTTGGGTTAAAACTCTATGTCTCATCCCCTATTGGGGTGCAACTCTAAATAGCGAGTGAGGCAGGGATCTGTCAGTCCAGGTGGACATGTCTGTCCCCGTGTTATGAATCAAACAAGGGGGCCATTGATGTATGAGTGATGTGCATGAGTAGGTCAAAAACGTCCAGCGCGTGTACAGGAAAGAGGAGCTGTGTCAGCAGATCACTACGTGTAGAAATCCCTCTGATTTCAGGTGCATCTGGGATACGGTCCTTGCTGGCATTTTAGTGTGCTTTTGTGACCATGGAATCCTCATGGGGACAGCTACGATTGGCCAAGTCAAGTGAAAGCCTAGAAATTGTACATTTGTCAAATGTCAATCTTTGTCCATAAATGCATTAATGTGATCGTCAATATTGTTGCCCACCAAGACAGTGCAACCAAAAGCCTAATCTTTTAGCATTACACAATTTTATATAAATGAACGCAGCCATTGAAATCGGAGTGCCTCAAGCTCCTCGCAATATAATTAGGTGTTTGAGTGTTTAGTATATTTCAGGCTTGTGATAGATTTGCCACGCTGTTTAGCTCCTATATCCTTTATAAAGGACAAGCATGACAATGGCATATAGAGTCTCCTCATCTTTTTTTAATCGAGAATGCCTATTATGTGGCTGGGGTTGAAGACAATTAGGGTAAACCATGACATATTTCCTTGCAAGATGTTTCTTCGGCGGGTTAGTTAAACATTGATTCACTGGGCATGGCCAAGATGTCAGAGAGGTGATACGTGCACCCTCAGCCCTCTCTGTCCACCGCCCGAGACATGTTGATGGCAGCAACCATTTAGCCCTTTACACCACCCCTGCAGGTGACGGAAACTGCAGCGTCCGTTAGAAACCCTCAATAGTGTGGCATGGGGACCGCTGCAGGCCATTAATGGCAGCTCGGTGGAAAGATTGGCGCTCGCCACTGACAGCTTCTGGGCCCGACAGTGATCCAGCGCCTGGGCAGTGACATCAAGTGCAGAGGAGCCAACCTGGAGCCGCTGGTGGTGGCGGAGCGCAACTAGGGCTGACCTGTAGAGAGCAGGTGAGCGGCACAGGACAGGGAGTGCAGTGGGCCCAGTGACGAGCCCCTCCTTGGCGGGAGCGATTTGTCAAGCGGGCGGCTGTGCGGCGGGGTGGACCCCACAGCGTGTCTGGTGCAGGGTGGACTAGTGGAATGTGCTTGGCAGGGGGTCACGCGGGGCATACGGCGGCCTGACGAGAGTTGCAGCGGATGTGACAGCCACAGACCTGAGCAACACCAAGCTGGACTTGCAGGAATCGCCTGTGTCCATGGAGCCCATCCATCTGGGAGTCTGTTGCCCATAAAAAAATGGCCCTCTGCCCGCATACATCAAAACCCAGACCTGCTGTGGGGAAGGCCCAATGGCTTGTGAGGCAGCCTTAATCCGCCACTCACACCCCTGTAGAGGGCCGGGAGTAAAGCTCCTATGCCCGAAATTAGAAAACACACAAAGGGCGCTTACTTTATGGTAAACAAAGCTACTAATATCTTACTACAATCATCGCTTGGCCACGTAATTCCATTCAGACGTTATCATTCGATCGAGGAAGAAGGTAAACTCAATGAAGCGTGCATGGACTAGAAATAGATCAAAAGCAGGAGTAAATGCAGGAAGAGATTCCTCTCTAGCGTGTCCCCTTTTAATCCTGGGGTCCTATTGTATAGATATGCAGTTAGGTAAGTCAGGTTCCGATGTTTCAGCAGGAACGAATGACTCCCAGTGAGACAGCCCCAAACAGTCCCAACATCTCCTAACAGCAGTGCCCTTAAGCTGCAGCGTGCGGGTTTACACTGCAAGGGCTGCCTTCTCTCCCTTTGGACAAGCACTTCGGCGCTTGTAGGTAGGGGTGTGCAGTGATCACAGAAAGAAAAAAAAAGAAATTCATAGGCGATCCTTCGAGGCCCCTAAAAGCAACTCCCTTCCTCATACAGCAGGCTTGTACTGCAAGAGTTGCCCACTCTCCCTTTTGGACAAGCACTCAGGTGCATGAAGGCGAGGCTCTGCAGTGATCACATGAAGACATAGGGGCTTCCTGGGGCGCCTAACAGCAGCACCCTTCAATGGGCTATTGTATTTGGTACATCCCTACAATGTATGTCTCAAACCACACAGGCTACAATTATTTGCTGTGGCTGCACACTGTTGTACACCTAAATAATGACAGACTGTCACATACCGCCATCTCCTTATGCTGTGTGGAATTTGCCTGCAGAGGTCTAGAATCATTTCAGAAGTGAAACAGTGCCCATGCATCAGAGCCATCATTAATAACAATCATTTCCCTAGAGATATCCTTAAAGTGTTTTTCCTGAAAAACGTCAAGAAAATGAGAGAATACAATTCTTTGACTGGGTGATTTCCCAACCGGAAATCTAAAATATCTTGACGTAAATTGTAATCTGTGGAGCCTCCTCTTTCTATGTTTTGGTTCTAATAGCCAAAAAGGCTAAGTGTCTGGAGTTTTCTCTGGAACCTTACATTCGGGTTAAAAGTAGTTCCTAATTTAAACAAACAGGTAATACTTGCAGCATGTTTGGGCCAACTACTGTTAGCAATAGTTGAGCGATCGAGGCCTAGCATTCCAGTTTGAACAAGGGTCAGGATAGCCCAGTGATCACTTTGAATAAAATAGGAGGATAAATTAGGTATTGTTTAAACTCTTTACATCTGTTAAATTACAGTGCAAGGAAGTGAAGCTTTCAAGGGATCTTTTTATTTATTTAAATATTTAAACACACTAACCATGAGGTACAGGTTTTCAGCGGACCTCTGCAGAAAGATTACACTAAGTTATATTACAGTGCTAGATCTGCATGCTTTGTTTCCCCTGGAAAAGGTTATTTTGGATGTGGTGGCGACACAGACCGAGGCGAGTGTTCTCCTGTGCAGCGAGTTCTGCAACATCTTCCACCAAACAAGCAGTTTCTCACAAACCATGTATCCATGTTAAATATTTACCACTTATAGACTAAGTAGGTGCCACTAAAAAAAGAGCATCACCATTTATAAGGCAACACGCAGGGTTATTTTCCACCAAACTTTGTTTTGAGTTGGGACACAAACTCAAAATTTAAAGCACATTGTTTTGTCAGGTGCATTAGCCAAGAAGACACCCATACACGCTCCTTACAGAGCAATACATTACTTGACACCAGATTTGCAAGAATGGCCATCTGTCAATGACAGGTCTTACCAATGAGGTGAGGTGCTTTGTCTTGACGAAATGTGGCCGTCTGTCTGAGGAAGCCACACGGTCTGAAACCAGACAAACTGACCCCCAAAGACAGGGGCAAGAATTCAGGGAAAACCCCTGAAGCAGTAGTTGTACTCTAGGCAAAGAGGCAGCAGGTAGAAGCCAAGCGATTGCAGCAGCAGATCCAGGAAGTCCAAAAACAAGCAAGGAGGAAGGATCAAGAAAGTGTTGTGTATCTTAGTCATGCATGAGATTGAGCATTATCTCAAGCTGTGTAGTCTTTATGCACAATAGTATGTAAATAGTAAAATACATTTGTAAATTGTAAAATACATTGAAATGTATTCATGCGGTGAGCATGTATCAATGAGCATGAAAAGACTATCATTTACTTTGCAAATGTGGGCTGTGAGGCAGGCGAATCAGTTTTGGATCAGTCGGGTACACTATAACTAGAATAGCTTCTGGACCGCAAACCAATGTCTGGAATGTGTTCAAACAATTAGTTTTGTTGTTTTGGTAAATAGTTATTGTTTATTGGAACATTGTGTACTAAGTCCTGAAAGACTACAATGGACTACAAGGCTTCCGGGCTAGGTCGGATGTGAGGGAGATTGTTGACTTATGGGCTTGAAGATAGAAAAGCTTTAGGCTTTTAGAGAAAAAGAATACAAGCTTCTGGGAATGTAAGCTCACCTGATTCCCGTAGAGGCGCCGGTCTTGACTGGGCGTATACCGTATCTTCAAAGGTGATGTGTAACACACGGCTGGCTCTTTGGGCTGGACCTCTGTGCACTGTATGTCTGACTCGAAGGGTAAGATGTCTGCAGATAGAAAATATGGGATTAAGGAACTGGGTTATTGAATGTCTCTCTCTTCTTCCCTTTCTCTTCTCCTGTAGAACCCCAAAGGTTAACGCTCTCACCTTAGGTAAGTGAACGCCGTGCTCTCCATCTGCCTCGGGGCAGGGTGCTGTAACCAGTTTCTTCACTGGATAAGGGGAGCAGGCCTCTTGACTTCAGAGGACTGCTGTCCATCGTTTACTGCACGAACGGTAAGTTTCGAGTAATCCTAATGTCTTTAAAGTCTTTAGTAATGATGTCTCTTGTTTTGCAGGGTTCCGGCGATGGCGGATGACGGGCTGAAGTGAGTTGAAGATGGAGCCCGTGTGATGAATAGAAGCGCCTGGAAGCACATAAGTAAGCGCTTGCTGCCTGCTTCACGATGCGCTCTAACTGTCTTTTTATTTTGCAGGTACAAGTTCGGAGCGGCTGCAGGGTGCCGGAATACCCACTGGGTTAGATGTGGAAAGGAGTAATGGCACGTGAGTATTAAAGTTCCCCAATGTCTTTAAACGCACCTTGTTTTGTCTTTCAGATGCGGGATGCAGCGCCGAAGGCCTCCGGAGCGTGCGAAGAGTTGGTAAGCTTTTGTCTTTCAGATGCCGGAATGCAGTGTGAAGACCTCCGGAGCGCACGAAGAGTAGGTAAGCCTTTGTCTTTCAGATGCCGGAATGCAGCGCGAGGCGTTGGTGACAGCCGATGGACCAGGTAAGTGAAGAGCTGTCACTGAAGACCGTAATGCTAACCTGTTCTTTCTTGTCTTTATAGGTGTTGCTGAAGACTGGATTCAGGATGGTAAGCCTTTTTCCTTAGGCCCAGGATCAGATGCAGAAGACACGATGAGCGTTCTGCTGCAGAGGATGCAGAATAACGCAAAGCAAGATTCATCCATCGGGTGTGGTTTAAATAGCCTCCTGTAGTGCTTAGGTGTCTCCTTCCACAGCCACGCCTAGGTAAGAAAAGAGTTCCTGCTTTCCAGAAGAGTTCCAGTGTTCTGAATCTAGGGAGTGGCTCCTGCCCCACCCAACAGGAAAAGTAGTTCCAAACAGAAGAGGATCAGAGGCTCAACTGGCAGGCAAGTAAGCAGCATGGTCTGCTGCAGGTAAGTCCACCCAAGCATTATGAGCCCGGCGCTTCCAGCGCTGGGACTGGGCATATTTATGAGCCTGGTGCCTCTGGCGCCAGGACTGGGTCCAAAAGGTCCCAATTGGGACTGGTTGGCACTCGGAACCTGGGTTATGGATCTGCTTCCAAGGGAGTTGGGAAAACCCTGACCTTTTGGAAGCAGAGATCATGACAGGGAAACAACTGTGCCAAAGCCATATAAGAGGCCACTTTCTTTGAGGGAGCAAAGAGTGCTTTTCAAAATCCTGGATGAGGCAGGCTGAAGGCAAAAGGGGTTGATTTTCACTCCCTTTCAGCTTGCATTTTGAAGCCATTGAAATTGCATTTTTGGGCTCCATAGACTCAGGAGGCTTTTCTTTTTGCTTTTTGAGAAAACTACTATTTTTGAATGACCTGCACAGGGAAGTAACTCCTACCTACAGTAATCAGCTCACCACCCATGGAACTATTTTATTCAGATTTAGCTTATGTTTGCATCTTGGTCAATTCCAATTCACACTAAGGGGCTCATTAAAAGTACAGCAGAGGAGTAAAAATTGACATGAACAAAGTGGTAACTCTGTTAATGCAGCATTGTCGCACCTCCACACTACAAGTTAGGCGGTGAAGTGGAGGATTCACCTCCAGCAACAAGATGGAAGTAAATCTGCCACTTTATCACCGAAAATTGACAAAATTCATGCAGGCAGTAATTTGGCCGAAATCCCCATGGAGTACTATGGACTCCAATAAATGGGGACTAATACTCACTAACACCACTTGTAATTCAGAGGTAAATCTGCCGGGCCAAGTGGTGGTAACAGTCATTCCATTTGGCGGTGTTCCGGTGGATTTACGGGCGGAATACCGCCAAACATGTAATAAGGCCCTAAATATTTTAAGGCATTTTAAAAAATATTTGTTGGATACTTTTTGCTAAGACACCACAATAGGTAGTATTTTCAAATAGATTTGATACATATATTTTTCTGGATTTGTATGGATTGTAATGATCACAAGCCTTCATCCAGGCGCCAAGCTCCAGGCAACCAGCCTTCAGCTCTCTTCTCTCTATTACCAGAGCACTGTAGAGTCAGTTCTACCCATTTTTAATATGTCATTGGGAAAGAGGAGAGGGATCATGAACGCAATACATATTATTGGGCTGTTTAGTAAGAATTGATGAGGTAGTCAATTACCTTTAAGGAGCTATTATGTTTTTTAAATGGTTAATTCATCTTGAGTAGACAGAGGCTAGGCAATGATAGGTGTATTTTCATATATAACCTTTTGCATATTGAGTGTGTTATGTGTAGGTACAATAATAGTGACAAGGCTTTTTTATTACTTATTTCTCATAATAAAAAGAACTACACTTTACAGGAAAGTGTGAGAGCATTCATTGAGTGCTCATTATTAAGAATCGAGTCAGAAGCATGTGCGCATATCTATTAAGTGTGGGACATCTAATGAATGTGCTATACTGTCTTACTGTATTTGGTGCATGTTTTAATAAGGAAGGGGTTAGTAGAAAGTTTGAACAGTAGACCCTCAATAAAATTACATGACATTAGTAAACCAGTCCTGCCTGGATGAGTGAGGGTGGCAAACCCACTCCAGGGGTTTGTTGTCTACTCTATCTTTTGATGCATAGTGACAGGTATATGCTTTTCTCTACCTCCATTTCGACCAGAGCTTTTACTGGGGCTTCTAACATACTCCCTTTGAGGTGGAGGAAAGGTTCTGTGAGCTAGAGGTGATAAGAATCCCGTCCACAGGGAAAATTCCAAAGCAGTAGAATGCAACAGGGGACAGAGTGAGTAGTTATAGGGAAGAAGGGACTCTGAAGGAAACTGGGGAACAGAATTTCAGCAAAAGAATCCAAACTGAAGCACAAGGAACAAGTTGCTTACCTGTAACTTTTGTTCTCCAGCATGGGTCTGGCATGGATTCACATGCTCATGAATATTCCCCGTCCGCAGGCTGGGAATCCTCGGCAAAGAAAAAATCAGTATCAGTTTTGTTTCTGATCTGTCTTTCTTAGTAGTAACCAATCACTGGTCTCTGGGTCATACTGCCCCCAGCCAATGACTGCCTTCTCCCTAAGCCCCCCCGCCCCCGGCAGCCATCCTCAGATTTGGTAGCACGTAAAGTGGCAGTATGACCAAGTGAAGAGCCGCAGAGGGGTAGGAGGGAGGGTTCGCATGTGAATCCATGCCAGACCCATGCTGGAGAACAACAGTTACAGGTAAGAAACTTGTTCCTTCTCCAGCATGGGGTCTGGCATGGATTCACATGCTCATGAATATAAGAATACATAGCAGTACACACATGCACAACCACGGGAGGTGGCAAGGCTCAACATTAAGCAACTCTTAGCTTCTTACCAGGCCCACCTTCAGGTGAAAAGGTTGCGCAGCACTGCTTGGCCGACTCTGGACTCCTCCCTGGAATCCCGGTTGACACAGTAGAATTTCGTGAAGGGGTGCGTCGACCTCCACAAAGCAGCCCTGCAGATGTACAGCAGGGGCACACCAGACAAGAATGCCGTAGTAGCAGCGATCGCTCTGGTCGAATGGGCTCTCGGACGGCCGGCAACGGTCGGTTTGCCAACCGATGACAGTGCATGATGCAGCCGGAAAGTCATCTGGAAATGGAAGCCTTCGAGAGGGCTTTCCCTTGATTCACGGGTCCAAAGTTCACAAAAAGCTGTGATGTCTTCCAAAAACTCTTTGTGCGGTCCACGTAGAACTTCAGCACTCTAGCTACATCCAGCGAGTGTAAAGTCCTCTCAGCCGTCGACGAAGGCAACGGGAAGAAAACTGGCAACACCAAGGGCTCGTTGAGGTGGAAGTCCGACGGCACCTTGCGCATGAAGCAGGGGTGCATCCTCAGCACCACCCTCGTCTCGTGGAAAGTCAAGTATGGGGGTTTGCAAGATAGGGCCTGGATCTCTCCCACTCATCGTGCGGAGGTGATGGCCACAAGGAACAAGCTTTTTCCATGACAGAAATTTCAACGGTGCCGAATGCAGAGGCTCGAATGGCGGCCCCATGAGCCTGGTCAGCACCACATTGAGCTTCCACGCCGGGGCCGGAGCCTTCACCGGCGGGAACGATCGGAACAATCCCTTTATAAACTCCGTCACCAGGCGATGAGACCACAGGGATGACCGTCCCATAGTTCTTGTGTAATGGGAAATCGCTGCAAGATGGATCTTGATGGAAGCGTGAGCCAGGCCCGTCCTTGGCCAGCTACAACAGGTACGGCAGCACTTGAGGGGCCGTAATTTGCAGAGGGTTAATCATCTGTGCACGGCACCAGACAGAGAACCTCTTCCACTTGAGTCCGTAGCACTTCAGAGTTGAGGACGCCCTGGCCTTTGCAAGCACCACCTTGCAATCTGCCGGATATCGTACCCTCCAAACTCTAGAGCTGCAGGAGCCAGGCCTGCAAGTTCAGCGACTCTGGGTCGTGATGGAGGATGGCGCCTCCTTCTCTGGAGAGAAGATCTGCATCCGTCGACAGTCTGACTGGGGGGGGGACGCTGACAAGTCCAGAAGGTCCGGGAACCAGATCTGTCTCGGCCACGCCGGTGTGACGAGGATCATCATGCACCAGGACCTCCTGAGTTGGTTGATGAGTCGGAGCAGCAACGGCAACGGAGGGAATGCATACAGGAACGGGCTGTCCCAGAGGAACTAGAAAGCATCGCCCATGCTCTTCGGCTGGGGAAACCTGCTGGCGAACCTCTGGCACTGGAGTTTGTCACCGTCGCAAACAGGTCGATCTGGGGTTTGCCCCATCGTTGGAAAAGCCGATCCACTTGATCCTGACGCAGCTCCCACTCGTGGCACGAGCGCAGCTCCCTGCTGAGTGAGCCAGCAATGACGTTCTTTGTTCCTGCTAGATGGAAGGGCACCAGAAACATCCCGTGGGCGACGGCCCAGTGCCACAGATCCTGGGCCTCCTTGGACAGGGCTGGGGATCTGGTGCCTCCCTGCTTTCGGATGTAGAGCATCGTGGTTGTGTTGTCGGTGAAGACGCTCACCACCTTGCCCTTGAGGGACGGGAGAAACGTCCTGAGGGCCCAGAGCACTGCTCGCAGCTCCAGGATGTTGATGTGGAGAGACCTCTCCTCTGGGAGCCAAAGGCCTCTCGCATGAAGATCTCCGATGAGCGCTCCCCATCCCTCCAGGGAGGCGTCCGTCATCACCGTCTCCTGATGTACCGGGGTCTGGAAGTCCTTGCCCGCCGCGAGATGCGCGCGGATGCCCCACCATCGAATCGCTTGGCGGAAAGCCTCGTTGAGCGAGATCCTGTCTTCGAAGCTGCCCGTTGCTTGTATCCAACGGGCATCGAGGAACTCTTGTAGAGGACGCATCCGTAGCCTGCACAGGCGCACCAGGTAGATGCATGAGGACATCATTCCGAGCAGGGACTTTATGCATCTCACCCTGGCCATGTCCGCAGCCAGCAGGCGCTGCACCTTGCCCAAGATGGCCTTCGTCCTTTCTTCTGACGGCGAGGCCAACTGCGCCACTGTATCGAGCTTGGCTCCCAGAAACAGTGCGACCTCGAGTAGTTGATGGAGAATCTCAGGTCTGTGAGAAGTTGGATGGTCTCCGCTGTGTGCCCGACAGCGAGTTCTCTTGTCCTTGCACGGATGAGCCAATCGTCCAGGTAGGGGTAGATGTGGATCCCCCGAAGGCGCAGCTGCGCCGCCACTGGTGCGAGGCACTTGGTAAACACCCTGGGTGCCGACTTCAGCCCGAACGGCAGGGCCTTGAATTGGTAGTGCCGCCCCTGAACTACGAATCTGGGAAACTTTCGGTGTCCTTTTAGAATGGGGATGTGGAAGTAAGCATCCTCCAAGTCCAGCTATGATAGGAAGTCGCCCTCCTCCAGCTGTCCCATCACGTGCTGGAGGGTGACCATCCTGAACTTTTGTGCCTTGATGTACTTGTTTAACCGCCGGTCCAGGATGGGGCGCCAACCGCCTGTCTTCTTTCTGACGAGGAAGTACCTAGAGTATACTCCGGAACCTCTTCCAAACAGGTTGTTCCCGTCGAAGGGCATATCCAAAACTCTGGTTTGCACGTCCTGGCGAAAATCAGTTGCATTGAGCCATCCCAGGCGTCGAAGGCAAACACTGTTGCCCAACTGGCGGAATCCGCTGTCAGCGATATCCGGGGCCACCGTTATGGCGTGGTCCGACGCCACCTCGGCTTCTTGCAGGATCTCCAGGGCCTCCGACCTCTCGTCGTCCGGTAGGAAGTCCAGCAGGGGAGCGATCTTGTACCGCAGCTCCCTGTCGTAGCGAGCCACAATCGCTAAGGCGTTGGCCGCCTTCATTGTCGTCGACGCAGACGAGATGACTCGTCGTCCCATGGCGTCCAGCTTTTTTCGCTCATCGTCAGGTGGGGAGGTCGAAGTTGAGGATGACGCCCCCGCCGCTTTCTTCTTGGCTGCCGCCAAGACGACCGAATCCGGGGTCGGTTGCGCCCTAAGGCACAAAGGGGCGGAGTCGGCAACCTGGTACTTCTTCTTGTACCAATCCCTCTTGGCAGGCGTCGTGGACGGGTTCTTTAGGAGGGCAAGTCCCTCCTCCCAGATGTCGTCAATCAAAGGTACCGCGAGGACCGTCTTCCTCTTGGCCTCGCGCCACTGATAGAGGAAACCTTCCTTCTTCTGTTCCTCAGGGCAGAGTCGAAAAAGCTCGGATGCCCTGGCAATCATGGCATGGAAGGAGCCAATTTCGTCGGGCGGGGAGGCCCGAGGGAGTGGTGATGGCAGGCCCGTCCCGTGTCATCCCCCGGGACAGGGGAAGGAGATGAAGGCTGAGCGGGCCGCGAGGGCTGGAAAGGCGGGGGGATGAACCCTCCTCCGCTTGTTCGGAGGGCTTCCCGATGGACCCGGCTCTGTTGGGTCATCCGTTGGGGTGAGGGGCAATCTCGTCCTTATCTCCGTGCATAAGGTTTGGATTACCATCAAAATGGCCGCCGAATTGTCCTGTGGCTCGGGCCCCGGCTGCGACGGGCACGATGGTTGCTCCTCCTCCGCGGGAGTCTCATCGGCGCCGCCGTCGCTCTCTTTGTCCGCCTCCTCGGTGTTCCCCCCGTGGGAGCAGACCTTCTCGAACCTCTTGTTGAGGCCCTGCAAGACTTCAACCAGCTCCTCCTCAGAGGCTGTATGCGTGTTCGTGACTGCCACCGCCCCCCCTCTTTTTCCAACGGGGGTCTTCACGGGGGTCTTATTGATGGGCTGAAAAGAGGATTCCATCTGTGGCGGCAGGGAAACTCTAGGCCCCGAGATCGCCTCCCGAGATCGCCTCCACCGGGTTAGCCTCCACAGGCTTCGCCAGGGCCGCTGCGACTCTCTCGATAGGGGCCTTCTCCTGGTGAATCAAGGCCTTCACCACCTTGGGCACGCTTGAGGCCTTCACCTTGAGGGAGGGGTCACCGCCTCGCTCCCCGTTAGCTGATCCCTTCGAGATCGACCGGGGCCTCTCCAGAAGTTTAGCTGGGTTCTCGGATTTTCTCTTTCCCGAGCCAGAGCGTTGGCTCGTGGTTGATGGCGTCGGTGAGAGTGCGCCCTGCCTGGCAGCCGAAGAGCCTGACCCTTCGGCGCTCCCAGTGCCCTCGGACTCGCGGTGCTTTGCCTTCTGTTGGGCCCCCGTGGCTGGGGCGCCCTCACAGGACTTAGAAGACCGCTCGGACTTCTTCTTCTTCTCACCTGCTGGGCCCTTCTGCAGCCAGCAGGCGAGGCGGATCCGACGATCCCTCATAGTGTAACGCTCACCTGATTCCCGCAGAGGCGCCGGTCTTGACTGGGTGAATGCCGTATCTTCAAAGGTGATGTGTAACACACGGTTGGCTCTTTGGGCTGGACCTCTGTGCACTGTATGTCTGACTCGAAGAGTAAGATGTCTGCAGATAGAAAATATGGGATTAATGAACTGGGGTTATTGGGTGCCTCTCTCCTCTTCCCTTTCTCTTCTCCTGTAGAACCCCAAAGGTTAACACCCTCACCTTAGGTAAGTGAACGCCGAGCTCTCCATCTGCCTCGGGGCAGGGTGCCGTAACCAGTTTCTTCACTGGATAAGGGTGCAGGCCTCTTGACCTCAGAGGACTGCTGTCCGTCGTTAACTGCACGAACGGTAAGTTCTGGGCACTTCAAATGTCTTAAAAGTCTTTTGTAATGATATCTCTTGTTTTGCAGGGTTCCGGCGATGGCGGATGGCGGGCTTATGAGAGTTGAGGATCGAACCCGCGTGATGAATAGAAGCGCCTGGAAGCACGTAAGTAAGCGCTTGTAGCCTGCTTCACGATGCGCACTAACTGTCCCTTTTATCTTGCAGGTACAAGTTCGGAGCTTTAGAGAAGCTGAAGGGTGCTGGAATACCCACTGGATTCGGCGTGCAAAACACACAGTACTTCTCCACGTGGGTTTTGTCTTCGTGAAGGCAGTAGAGACATCTTGAATGCTCATCCTCCTTGAAAACATTCTGTAATCCGCATCCAGGGCAGTTCCTGAACAGCTTGGATCCGGGTGTCGAGCTTCCCTTGTCCTGGGGCCATGTCCACGAGGTAGGCCTCAGATCTTCTGGAATCTTCCAAGAAGCGTAACTCGATGAAAACTTTGCCCTTGAGGGGGGTAGTAAATTCTGAAACGGGTCCCCGTTGATCGGAAGTAGAAACGGTGGAGCTTGAGGCTCGATTACCCGAAAAAGAATGAGATAAAACTCCTTGAAAAAACGCAAAACGCAGTAAAAGCTCGAGAGCTATAGCACAAGGACTACCAACACTTGAACGTGCGGTAAAAATCTGAGGATGGCTGCAAGGGGCGGGGTTTAGGGAGAGGGCAGTCATTGGCTGGGGGCAGTATGACCCAGAGACCAGTGATTGGTTACTACTAAGAAAGACAGATCAGAAACGAAACTGATACTGATTTTTTCTTCACCGAGGATTCCCAGCCGGACGATGGGGAATATTCATGAGCATGTGAATCCATGCCAGACCCCATGCTGGAGAAGGAAGCCAACACTCTCAATAAGGCGCACTGCTGTCATCCACCACTGCAGAGAAATAGTAGCCAAAAACAGGAAACATGTCATCAGCAAGCACGAGCGCCTTCTTCGTATGGGAGGGAAGCAGCCCGCAGCACCAGCGGCCATAGAGACCTTGCTTGCAATATGCATTATACCCCCTGGCAAGGGCGTTAAGAAGAAAAAACTGACAAGACTAGGAGCATGTACTTGAGAAGCGTTTTCTATTGAAGGGACCGTAGCCCCACCAATGCACTAGAAACTATAAGTGCCCTCTGCTGAAGCGTGAATCACAAACGCCATGCACCTTATATTCATGCGCCTAAAAACAGGATGCAGAGGAGACTGTTCTCTTGCTCCAAGCCTGTGAAAGTAGGGCTTGAGCAAGGAGGCATGGAAAATGTGCCTATATGACCTATATGACAAGGGTGTTTATTAAACTGTAAATGTAGGGTGGAAAAACGCCTAACCTAAACCTAAATTTCAGATAGCAGCAAGCGTTGACCATCAAATGAAAAATAAGGCTGTCCTCGTGGCGTCTTGTCAAAGTAAAAAGGCCTACACTAAAGAAACATATTGCCAAATCCTTACCACCAATTATAGAAAGAGTGTGGGATAGGGTTTTCAATCAAGAAAGAAGTGTTCACAAATAATAAGTCAGGATGCAATTGCCAGGGGCCTCCCTTACCCATATTTTCAGCACGGGACAAGGTAGATCTTCTGAGCACAGCACACACTCGACTTTTCCCAGCACAAGCCGACAGTTCAGTTCCAGCCATCAGGTTCTTCGATGGATAAATCTCTTTGTAATAAAAATACTCTTGGCTTCGAGGGCCTGATAATTTCAACAAATAAACACAAAGTTCTGTTTCACGTATAGCTGTGGGTGACGACTTCACCCCTGGGTCCCCTTCTTTCGGGCGCAAACCACCAACACAAAGTTCTGTTTTCAACAAACTTTGGGTGGCGACTTTCCACCCCAGCGCTCCCTCCTTCAGGCTCGGACCCCATTTTAATCCCTCCTTTGGAGTAGCAATGGCTTTCCTTGTACTTACAAATCTAAATTTCCTTTTAACACATATCACTGTGGACATCCCTCGATCGGGTTGACCCCTGTCAACACAATGTTCATGGAACTTCAGATTTTGTCCCTTCTTGTTAGCATCCTCTGCTGGGTTCACACTCTTGCCAACCTTTACAAGATACTGTTTGTGTACTTTTCATACCATGCAGGATTCATTTCCCTTTTCTCCACAATCACCTGTCGGTCAAAGCTTCTTCTGGCCTTTCTCCCAAGGCCTTCTGGTTACTGTAGTTCAATTGCAGGGTAATCGTCTAGCATGAACACCCATGTGGTTCTTGATTCTGCTATGCTGGTTTTCCCCCTTCTTATAACAACAGTTCTTTGTCTATTCACAGTTCAATTAGCCGTTTGCTACTTTCATTCAACACAGTTAGGCGTCTTTATCGGCTCTCCCCTCGACTCACCGGCTGTGATGAAACTGCTTTGCTTTCTTGTCTGTAGAGTCAAGGCCGGTACCATTGGGCCATGCGTCTCTCCTCGGCTTGGCTGTCAGTGGAGGAGGTGCCCGGGTACCGTTGACATCCGCTGCAACACAAGCTGGCTATTGTTCATAGTCTTATGATTCCTTCTCTTGAGGCTTCAGGGGTCTCTGTTGATAAGGCCAAGGTCACTTCTGGCCTTGATATCCTCTCGACTCGCGCTGTTTTCTCCTCCTCTTGAACTGCCGTGCTGAGTTAGAGTTCATGTTGTGAGGTCTGCCTTGCTCGTAGTGTGATGTCGTGCTCCACCTTTTATCCCTGTGGGGAAGGGCAAGGGCCGCCAGGTGGGTGTGATTCTGATCAATTGCCTGTCTTTGGCTGACCTTTGTATTGGGACATACCAGGTAAACGCCTCAATGTTAGTCTGTTGTCTTTCATACTGTGCGAATGTGCTCTTGTCGGAAAAGGGGGGGGGGGCAGAGTTTTGGAATATCTTACATGGTAGGATGGGGAAAAGGTGTTGAAAGAAGGGGGATACCACGTCTCACCCATCGGTGTGCCACTCCCACTCCACAAGGATCCCCATCCAGGTGATCCTCCCGCACTGGACCAACCCCAGGAAAAGTGATGGCCGTGTCCTGGCCACCTGGATGACGGATCCCCAGGGACTAGAGAGGGAGACACTTCCAGGTTTCTCACACTACGGATACAAATATCTTGTCACTGAAAAGGGGTCTCACATACTTTGAAGCCAACTTTGAAGGTGCTATGTGACCTGGTAAGTATTTAGTGGCCAACCAGACCTTGGACCTCATTACGAGTCCGGCAGTCACCCGGCGGTGCTACCAGCGGGTTGCGGCCAGACTCATAACAGTTTTTCGGCAACTGATATCCCAGTGCCACCGGGACATTACAGGTCCCGGCGGCCTGGAATGTCAGGCGCCGGGAAATGTTGTTCACCATTCCAGTGGAGTCCGATAGAACTCCATGGGAGTGGGGAGACGGAGGCACCATTGCGGACTGTGCTAGTGTTTCCGTGAAAACTCTGCGGGCGGGTGCCGTTATGCCGGCAGGTCATACCTGTGAGGCATTACGGTCCCCACCCGCAGAGTCGGAGTGTGGCGGTCCGGAAAGGGTGCTGGTACGTTGCTTACCGGCACTCTTGTTTCCGGACCACCACATTCATAATGAGGCCCCTAGTCTCCTACATGGAAAGTTGGCACTTTCAATCATTTGCAGTCAGCAACGGTCTTGAACTTGCGATGGGCTTCAGCCAGGTTCTGGGCAGAAAGTTGTTAGGGCTCCTGAAGCTGAAAGATGCACATTGAGCGCTGGAACAGGTTGATCCATAGGGATGGACAATGGAAGGCTTTAGGATGGCGCCATAAGTGCAAAAGAATGCGCTTATCCATAAACTGGTACGCAGACTGTTATTGTAACTGAATCCAGCCAAAGATAGTATTCACTTCTAGTTGCCATAAACTGCTGATGTAAAACAGCATAGATACTGTTCTAGGGACCGATTTGCGTTCGGTTTGCCCATTGATATGCGGGTGCTACCCTAAGGACAGAGCTTGCGCAATCATTAAGGTATTTCCAGAGGTGTCCGGTTTACGGTGATCCCCGGACAAATAATATTATCCGGTGGGCCATGTAGATGTCTCACAGGAACACGTCTGCCATATCGCAATCTGATGAAAGCTTTGGCAGAACAGAGTGGTGGGCCATTTTAGTATAATAGTCCACAGTCACCATAATGACTGGACAGCCATGTGAGGGAGGCAAGTCAATGATGAAGTCAGTGGAAATCACTTTTCAGGGGGTTTAGGGCACATGGATGGAGTCTAATTCTCTATAGGGTCAATGAGGTGGTGTTTTGGCTCTAGCACAAGCAGCAAAAGATAAGACGTAATCCTTAACATCAGAATTCACAGTGTGCCATCGGAATTGTCATTCTATCATTGTCTTGGTCATGGTGATACCTCTGTGTACCGTAGTAGGAGTACCATGGCACAGTTTCAAGATTTGTAGTTGCAAGTCTCTTGTGGGCAGTGTAAGGGTGCAGAGGTACAAGTCTGACACAAAGGCGGCATCATGGTTGGCAAAGACTTTTATTTTCAATAAAGTAAAGCTGAAAAAAAGAAAGCCCATCTTGCCCCATTTCTAAGCTCGATGCAGGCAACATCTTGATGGAATTTCCATTTGTTTTCTGGGGCAGTTCAGTGTTCACTGTTGTGCTTTGCTTCTTGGATCCTGTAGCAATGTCACAAATGTTAAAATGTCCAGCTGCACTTTACTATAATTTGTTTTAATTAGTATGGAAATAGTTGCTAATCCATAGACTTATCCATGTCACCATCAACACTTATTCTAGACTAACTTGCTTGCACGTTCCACAGTGTAGTGTAAATCATAAAGGTAATGTTTTTTGTGTCATGGCTTGCCTGTATTGTAAGGATTGCTTACAAATTGAACGCTTAAAAGAAATATTAAAGTATTTAATCGTTGCTGATCATAAATAATTTGTAGTAATTAAAACAAAATTATGTAGCATTATGTAAAACATATTTATCATAGTGTTGATACGCGCTCAAAAACACTGGAGCAAACCAGAAAACACACCTATCCACCCAAACCTCCACAGATGCCGGCAGCATTCGCAGCAGCACACTATGATACATTTGACATCCCCCACTCTCCCCCCCAGCCGATCATACATCACTCCCCCTGTCCCTAAGGGGGCTGTCCCACTGCCCAGGCTCTCAGTTTAGGGAGACAACAACTGGTGAGACCAGCTAATTCGCGCTGACCTAGGAAAATGACATTGAAGATTAACTCCATCTGAGTTTACTTCTGTGGACACAGCCCACAGGCTCGGCCACCCATCCATGCACTAGAGAATACAGCTATGGCTATGCAATTCCTGTCTAGCAGCTAGCTCGCATAGTCGTCCTTAATGAAACTCCTGACGTACCTCAACACCTCTGCCATTAGTATACAGTGATAACCTACAAAATATTTTGGTCTAGCTGGGCATACATCGAGTCTCCAGCACTAGCACTCTATCGTAAACCACCAACAGCACCCGCCAACGTGCCTGACTTCCGGGCTGCTTACTGGAGCCTAGCCAAACTACCTTAATCCTAACCTGGCAAAATGTACACATGCATCTTAAAAAAATAAATCCAAGAACCTCCCATACATGGACTTCAGTCCCAGAGGGCGTTCCAACCAAAAAGTGCACTGAGCCCATACAAATGGGGAAAGGGCGCTATGTAATGACGATTACATAGTGGGGGATTTTGCTAGAACAATCAAATGGCAGTGGATGAGCAGCAATAATGAGAGCAGACTGGGTTAGCAATATTAATTATATACATAATTACCAATAGTAGTGCTTTAGACAATTGTAAGAAAGGCATCGTATCAAAGCAAGACAGACAAGTGATCACAGTTCAAGGGTGTTTATCATCCTTACCTCTAAATACAGAATAGTGTGGGTTAATGTTGACAAAGAAAGAAAGAAGTGTTCTCAAAAGGATAAGTCAGGATGTTGTAGCCGGGGTCTCCCATCACCACGTTTGAAGCATTGGACAAGGTGGGACTCTTGAACACAGCACACTTCTGGGCTTCTTCGGCATGAGTTTACAGTTAGTTCTTTTTCCAATCTCAGGGCCTTCTGTGACCAAAACTCTATGCAAAGTCTCTTGCTTCAGAGGGCCTTATACATCACAAACAACAAACAAAAGTTCCTTCTGTTTTTCAAGTGGGGCGATTACTCTTCACCTGAGGATACCCCTCAGCTGGGCTGCGATCCCTTTCACAGCACCAGCCTCCCTCAATCGGGCTCAGACCAACAACCCACTGTGGATATCCCTCAGTCAGGCACACGTTTGTCACCACAATGCAGTTTACTTAGTTTTTCACTTCCCCATGTGCCTAAAGACTTTCGACAGTAGAAGGTGTTTTGACTCGACCCTTGTATGACCACTTTGACTTCTCTCACTGGCCTCCGCTGGGGTCTCTTGGTCCTTGGAGTTTTCTTAGTTTAACATAACCTCCTTGTTCAGAGCAGGGTATTCGTTAGAGTCTTTTAAATGAGCGCCCACGTGGCGCTGGACCACTAATCCTAATACCTCGGTTGTTCACAAAAGACCTTTGTCTGTGATCTTCTTTTCTTTACATAAGTGTTGCCACTGCAACCTTGAGCTTAACCCAGTGCTGGTTTACTATCAGTTTCTTCCGACTCATCGGCTGTGCTGAACTCATTGGCTTTTCTTCCACTGGAGTCAAGGACGTTACCACAGCGGCAAGCTCCGTTCTCCACCCTGGCCTTCTGTGTGGGAGGGCCCTGTGTACCGTTGACTTCTGCCACATCAATCGCCGGGCTGCAATTCCCGGTTTTACTATTTCTTTATCGAAGGCTTCACTGGTACGGGTTGAAAAAGGCAAGGGTAATTCCCTCTTTGTCGTTCTTTTGGTTTCCTCTGCCTTTCTCCTTTGTTTGTACTGCTGTCCTGGAATAGCTGCTACCTTGTGCTTTAGGACTTGCTCAAAGTGTGCTCTTGTGCGCCGCCTTTTATCCCTGTGGTTAAGGGAATGGGCCGTCTGGTGTGCATAGTTACCAGCAATTGCCCGACTCTGCCTGACCGTTGTGATGGGACATGTCAGGTAAACGGCTCTGGGGTCAGTCCGTCTTACGCAGTGTGAGAAAGTGTTTGTGTAGGAAAAAGGGGGGGTATAGCTTTTGAATATCTTATGGGGCAGGATGGGGAAACCGCATCTCATCCCTCAGTGTCCCACTTCCACTCCTTGAAGACCTCCCATCCAGGTGAATCTCCTGCACTGGGCCACCCCCCGGAACTGGATCCAGTAGTGATGGCCATGTCCTGGCCACCTGGATGACAGATCCCCGGGGACTAGCGGGTGCAACACCTTCAGGTTTCTCACACAATATAGGCATTGCATTACTTGTGTATCCAACCCATCTTCACGTGCTGCCCTCTCCAGGCTCTGCAGCTGTAGCCCAGCCTCCTCCTCAAAGGCATAGTCACATACTTCATAAGCAGACTCCACTTGCACATCTCCTCATTCTAGCCACCCAAGTGCCCCATAGACCCATTTATGCACTCTACAACTTGCATGTAGCGGTACCCCATTTGTATTCCCCCTACAATTCCCACAAAGGCATAGCATTACTATTCAGCCACCTCCACATGAATATACCTGCTGTACTCCACACATGCAACCCTAATCCACCCATTACAGGCACATTCCCACTCTCTGTTCAACACCCAATCCGCCTACATTCAGTGCCACCTTGCATCCATACCCAAACACACATGGTGCATGGCTCATGTCAACCTTGCCTCAACACACCGCACTGACACAGGGCAATAGAAGAAAGGAATGAGAAAGGAAAGGTCTCCAGAAGTGAGTTGCCAACTTTGGAACCACATGCTTTGAGTTCTAATCCTGGCTTCTTCCCTTGACTAAAATGTATGACCATAGGCAGATCACGGTTTCCCCGTTATTCTATTTGATTATCTGATAAGTGTGAGTTCTTAGAAATAAATCGATCACTAGAACAATCTTTTTTTTAAAACAAAAAAAAAAAAAAAATCACCAAAAAGGAGGAATGCGGTCCTGTATCTAGAATGGAGACTTGACCACAACATATGGATTCCAAACTGGACTATCAATTAATCAAACATGGGTAATCTTGGGAACATCAATTTAGCTCCCTTTAGTCAAGTTTATCAATTGTGGCGGCGGTCAAAAATAGGATTATCACCAGGGTCTTAGATTAAATTAAAAAAATTAGAGAGGAAATCTTGCAGATGCAGTCTAGCAGCAAAGATGATGACTTTAGAACCAGAAGATCCAGGTTCTAGCGATGCTTTCCCATTTGACCAAACCTGTAAGATCAAATCAATGAACACCAGTATAATGTGCACTATTACCACCCAAAGACTGGTAAAGTATAGTCTAGAGGGTAAATCATAGATTTTACAATCCAGAGCTGGTTCCAAATCAAGGACCTCAGCAATTTCTAGCTCTATATTTTGTTGCATACAACCATTGTGGACTGCTTTTAATCCACTGACCCCTCACATTTAAAAGGTATGATTATTGATCTGATAAAGAGCCACTGGGTCTTTAAAATCTGGTCATTTTAATGTTTGGGTGGTGTCATTTATCAATCCCCATTTAAAAATGTGGAAAAAATATTTTCCCAACTTGGTTAGCTTTCCTTTATGAAAAATGTGGCAATATGTAAAAATAAACAGACATACTATAAAGGGTCACAACAGATCAAATATAAAGCCAAGCAGAGAAAATGGACATGCAGTAAAATGCCAAGTTGATGACAGTTGAACCAAAAGATTTTAATTCTAATCTCAGCTTCCCTTCCTGACCAAAGGGGTTTGAAATTGGGCAGATCAAACTATCTCCCTTTGATTCAGATGGATTATCTTCCAAATGTTCGTTTTTACCAAGAAAAGATCAAACATCCCATGTTCATATTAATGGGTGAATGTACCCTCTCCCTGTTTTGCATTTTTGTGAAAATAGCCTGCCTTCCTAATCTCTAAATATCAATGAGCAAAGCTGGAGACATGCAGAGTTAGCCCAGAGATTAATCAAATGACGGGCAGCCTAGATAGCACTCGTTTTAAAGTGTGATTGTCCTCACACCTAACCTTTGATCATTCGAACCTTACAATCCAAGCGTTGACAAGAAATACATGTTTCAAAATATGTATAACTTCTCTGGTTTTGGCATATTTTCCATACCTGTGTGTGCAGGCGTTGCATGAAGTCCTTTTCTGCTTTGCCGACAGGTGTCCGGACATTTCGTCGAAAAAAAAGGTCGACAGGACAAATGGTCGACACCATTTGGTCGAAAACCAAATGGTCGAATTTTTTTTTAATTTATATATATATTTTTTAGGTTTTCATTTAGGGAAAAAAGGGTTTTTTAGAAAGAAAGGGGGTATGGGGGGACCCGGTTGAGGGGGGACCCCCCCAAAAAAAAAAAAAATTCGACCATTTGGTTTTCGACCAATTGGTGTCAACCATTTGTCCTGTCGACCTTTTTTTTCCGACGAAATGTCTGATAACCTTGCCGACAAATTGAACGCAGACATTCCAAGCTGGGATTACCACAATGTGATGCACACTTAAGCGTGAAGTGCACAGCAGTGGCACTACATGTAACAGGATATGTTGGCACTCACGCAGAGAGCAGGCACCTCGGATGGATGCTCAGTTGTGTTCTAGGGAAAATTAGGATACCAGCCCTAATATCTTTGGTGCCTCTTGCCCATGGTTAGGCTCTATAATTGTAAGCATCAGACTGTCAGTTAAGACATTCTTGGTGCATGCACACTCATCTTTTCCTATTCCAGGTCAACTTGCATCAAAGACCAATCCTGCTAAAACAAATGGATTGAGCACTAGTCTTAGTTTCACCCAGGTAGATTGGAATGCTGAACCCCACGACGACTAGGTAGATCTCACTACCAGAAGGGTCTTTGAAGGTTGCCGGTTCCAGTAGGTATTTTTACACCCAGTAAGCATCTTAATTCTCCAAGTGTTTTGCTTTTCTTCTGCAACACTTCTACCAGTAACCAATGCAAACCCTCTATATTAACAAGGAATTGTGGATAAAGATTTGTCAGGGAAAAATTGGCAAGCAAGGAATGAAAAAAGTGAAAAACAGACTTCCTGGTGATGGATTAAGATCTTTGTTATTATACTAAGATTTGGAATCGGGTCCTTATTTAGAGTTCTATTTAGAGGGATAGGGGGCGGAGGGAACAATGAAATATCTAATATGTTTGCAAGTACATTGGGGTTAAATGTATGGTAGGTGAGGCTAGTTTCTGAGCTCAGTTATAGTCCTTTTGGGGTGGTTTTTAAGCTTGAGTCTTGGTCTCAATGAAACGTATTTATAATTTTGTTTTAATTTTATTTCATACGTACTATACAGTTAAATAAAAGCTTTTACTACAATCATCAACATTTTGAAAGTTATAAATAGATCTAATTAAAATTATCCACAGAAAGAGAAGGCAATGAATCAAGAGCAAAGTTAAAAAGTATTTAAAAAAAGACAAGTAGTTCTTAGACCGGTTACAATCAACATAAAGCGCACAATATGGATTCAATCCTTCCCCACATTTTTGTCAGGTGATAACAGGTACAAACATGTACGTTTACTCTCAAAATAATATGCCCACACCTTGGCACAAGGCACCTAGGATAGGTCAATCCCAATTGCTAAAAAGGTTAAACTTCTTATATGCGACAGTGTTCCACACAATCCATCAAATGTTTGACAGTTTCAATAACATTATCCCCACATAGCCTAGAACAGCGCAGATGCCTTGCAATACCCATTCAAGCCCCAACCACTGAGACATTACACCGTTAAATTTAATCCGGAGATATTTAAAAATGATACAATTGTAAGGGTAGGCATACTTTTCTCCCACAGCAGTATGGTTCAGAAATTTAGAGCTGTATTCACAGGCTACAGATTTACAGGCCACGCTAATCAATTACTGCTCCATGTCAGATTCATAAATCCTCTTTTTATCACTAAACAAGCTGAGAGATCTCTATACAATATACATGCATACACAGGTGTTGATGCCCTAAAATGTGCGACGGAAGCAATGGGTCATTAAATTGTAGTAGTGTATTGGGCGGAGCTTGAGTCACTTTCAGATAAAGGTTTAACTTATTGACCAACAGTAGACTGTGAATAGTTCGTAGTTTACATTCGAGCAGTTGCAATTGTATAGGGGTAGCAGTGGAAAGGTTGAGAATAGTTGGTAGACAAAAATCTCCTTTTTGTCCAATCTATCAGGCTGGTTAGCCACCCAAACTTTGGCACATAAAGTATCACCGGCTGAATTTTGGCTTTATAAAGATGAATCACAGCAGTTAAAGAATAGCCTGCGTGTTCTTCAGCAAAACGGACAATACCCCCAGTTAGCTGGCAGACTTTCACCTGCAGAGTTTGGGTATGTAAATCCCAATTTAATCTGGTGTCAAAAGTTAAGATGTATAAGAGGGGACCTGCTCCAGCATAGTCTCATGGTGGCCATCTAAGCCGTCTTCGATGAACCAGGGCAAAAGACCATAAACGTAGTCTTAGCTATGTTAATGCTAAGGTCATCGTTTTGGTCGAAGTACATGCAAAGGATGTCCAGAGTGTGCCATCCAAAAGGACAGGATCATTGGAATACCCTAGCCATTGGATTGTAGTTCAACGTTCAGATTCATTGAAGTGTCTCCAAGGACCCCCAAGTACAGATTGAATAGTAGGGGGGACAATATGCAACCTTGTTTGAGGCCAAAATTGGTGTCAAAAGAACTTGTAGTAGTACCGTAGTTAGCTATTCTAATCTCGGCTTCAATGAAAGTACAAAGTTAGATAATCATCTTAAGTAGCCCAGGCGGTATACACCACATGTGGAATTTATAACGCAATCTCTCTCTACAAACTAAACCAAAGGCAGCACTAAAGCTGCTTTCTGATGATCCAAGAGTATTCAAGTGAGGTCAAGGTCAGAATGTTAGTCAAGGTACAGGCCCCTTTCTGAAAGCCAGTTTTAAATATGGATATCAACTTTGTCTCTGTAGCGCAACTTGTTAGTTCCAGTAATAGGACCCACACTGAAAAGCTTTGCCGGGCCATCCAGCATTGCCAGCAACCTGTAATTCTCGGCCTCGCTCTTTGCCCCATTTTTATATATGGGCACAATAATGCTTTTGCACTAGGTCTCTGCAATCAAACTGGTGCGACTAATGGAGTGAAATAAGTGAAACAGCATTTTGGGCCACCAATCTGGGTTGTACTTGATTAGGTAATTACAAATACCATCAGGCTCTAGAGTTTTTAAGCGTCCTAATTATATTACTGAAATCATTAACAGGGAGATTGAAGCTCCAAATGACCTTGGATAGATCAATATCAAAGGTTTTGGTGACAGGTTTAGCCATGGTGATTTTGTACCAATGGGCCCCAGTTCTCGCCAGTAACATTAGCAGAGATTAATGGGGGATTTAGATTAAGACCTAATCAGTTGCAAAAAAATGTGATTCCCGTTTAATACAGAAGTAGCAAGTGCCTGCCATTTCCCATTGGTTTGTAGGTTACAATGCTGGTTCAACCATACATGATAAAGCGGTTTCCTAACCCTATCCAATGCAGCAACTGCAGTCCCCTCTAAATTTAGGGGAGAATAGCATGCATATTCCACTTTAAGCTCCTCTTTGCTAAGCGGATGTTCTTATAAAATGTAGGTTTGTGTAAGCCAAGGTTAAGATATGCATTGTGTTGGGGTGATGAAGAAACCAAGTTTGTAGGCATGATGCAATAATACTAGGGAATATTTCAAGCACAAACCTAGAGGCCAAAGTAAGGTTGACATCCAAATTGTGTTCAGTTTCCAACCGATGGTCAGTGGGAAATTCCACTGACCACATACATCACACAGGTCCATGGCTATCAATAACTGATTAGCAAGATGTTACTTCACAGGATTCCATACTAAGCAATTATTAGCACAGTTAATATCAATTTGGCCACACCTGCCTAATGCAGTTCAATAAACAGTCATGTGTGATCAATAAGGGAAAAGCTTCATTTTAAAAAAGGCTGCTTATTATACGGTATCCATGGATAGTTATGAGCCAATTTGGCTTACAATTGAGAGGGAGGCATTTCGCTCGTTGGATTCGGACAATATTTACTCGATGGAAAGAATTTCATCAAGATGAGTTAGATTGCAAACTATAAATGCAACACGTATGACTCTAGTTTCTTGGTTGATGTATAATGATCAGAATATTTATTTGCATTCCAAGGCTTCAATTTGGGTAATCCTAGTCTTCAGCTGGCAAACAAAACTCTGTATTGGGGTAGTTGGATTGTTAAAGGTATTTTAAGGATAGAGGACATTATACAGGACGGACGGATGGTTCCCTTTTTAGAGTTGCAGAGGAAGTTTGGTTTGGGAATGAGGGAGTTGGCTAGGTATAACAAAGTTAAGATACTTCTCCGTCAAAGGCTAGGAATGTTGTCAGGTTCACTGGGAACTGAACCCGTCTTATGTTAAGTACTGAAATCATTTCCACGCGCAGTATCTACTTACGTCAACCTAATGCCTCCAGAAGATACTAATGTTAAGTCATGGGATAGACTGAAAGAAAAATGGGAAAATGAGTTACAGTGCCCAATTTCGGAAGATGAATAGGGGAAGATACTACAGGCGGTTTATAGGATTAAATTGTATTTGAATTTACACCTAGTTCATCAGAAAAATCTGGGTGTTCTGTATTGGACACCTGTGCGTATGCTTGGATTTGGTCTCCTAGATAATGAGATATGCTGGGGATGTGGGAAAGAGAGCGGGACTATGGTTCACATAATGTGGAATTGTTCGAGATCAATGAGTTTCTGGGGGGGATGTGTTAGATCGGTTGGATACAGTATTGTTTATAAGCTTTCTGAGGACACCCTTGTCAACAATTCTTTTATCAGATAGAGGAAGATGTACGACTGCTAGAAGGTATAGGTGTTGGATTAATAAGGTTTTAATAGTGGCAGTGAAACAAATTTTGCGATTGTGGAAAACTAGGAAGAAACCGCAGGTGGAAGATTGGGTCAATGATATGCAGTGGTTATCAGATTTTGAAAAGTATATGTTTTATAGGAGAAATCAGGAAGAGATTTATTTGGATATCTGGTCGCCCTTTAATAATTTGTATGGTGCATAGAAGTGGGTTTAGTGAATGACATCTGATAGCTGCGTTTTAATGTGGATTATGACAAATATAAGGCATGCTGGGTGTGGGGTATGTCTGTTTTATATGGGGTGCTTAGTTTATTTTGTATTTCATTATTTTTTTTATTTTTTCTTCTCTTTTTTTCTCTTTCTTTGTTCATGTTTTCTCCCTCTTTTTTCTTTGTTTTAGATCTTATACAAATGTACTAATTGTGCATAGAGGGTTGATGACAATAGGGTATTGGTATGTTTGTTAATATGCTCATGGGATAATTATGATCTTTTAGGAATTACTCATTTAACTCATTGATAGTTTGTACTTTCTGTAAATACTAATGTTAGAACTTTTGAGAATTGTTACCTATTGTTGATCCCGTTATATGTTTTGTTGGAAAATATAAATAAAGTTTTAAAAAAAAAAAAAAAAAAGAAGAGGGAAAAGCACTTCAGAGTCGACAACGCTCTGTCCCTGGCAAGGACCTCCCTGCAGTCCGCCGGCAGCTCGTACCTTCTGAACTCTAAGGCTGCAGGAGACAAGCCTTCCGGTTCAGTGATCCTGGGTCGTGATGCAGGATTGTGCCTCCTTCTCTGGTGAGCAGATCTACAGCTACTGGCAGCTTAACCAGAGGTGATGTTGACAGGCTGAGAAGGTCCGGGAACCAAATCTGCCTCGGCCACGCCGGGGCGACGAGGATCATCATGCATCGCCACTGTTTGAGTTGGTTGATGACTCACAGCAGGAGAGGTAATGGAGGGAACGCGTACAGGAAGAGGCCTTCCCATGGGAAGGAAAATGCACCCTCAATACTCCTCGGCCAGTGGAACCTGCTGGCGAATTTCTGGCATTTGGAATTCGTCGCTGTCACAAACAGATCGATCTGGGGTCTGCCCAATTTGAGGAACAGGCTGTTCACTTGATCCTATTGAAGCTCCCACTGGTGGCAAGAGCGCAGCTCCCTGCTGAGGGAGTCGGTGATCGTGTTCTTGACTCCCGCCAGGTGGAAAGAAATGAGGAACATTAACTGGGCTACGGCCCAGTGCCACAAGTGCTGCGCATCTCTGGAGAGCGCTGGGGATATGGTTCCCCCCGGCTTCCTGATGTAGAAGATTGTGATGGTATTATATGTGAAGACCCTCACCACCTGGCCCTTGAGTGACGGAAGCAACGACTTGAGGGCACAGAACACTGCCTGCAGCTCCAGGACATTGATGTGGAGATCTCTCTCCTCCGGACTTCACAGGCCTCTGGCGTAGAAATGTCTGGTGTGGGCTCCCCAGCCCTCCAGGGAAGCGGCCGCGGTGACCATCTCCTAGTACGGGGGGGGGTCTAGAAGTCTGTGCCTCCAGCGATGTTGGAGCGCACGCCCCACCGCCTTATTGCTCGACGAAACTTCTTATTGAGAACAATCTTGTCTGCGAAGCTTCCGGACACCTGGATCCACCAAGAGTCCAGGAATTCCTGAAGGGGTTGCATCCGCAACCTGCAGAGTCGTATCAGGTAAATGCACAACGACATCATGCCGAGCAGCGACTTGATGGTCCGCACAATGGAGGTCGTCAGTGTCAGCCATTGCACCTTGCCCAGCACGGCTGCTATCCTTTCCCCCCCCCCCGAGGGGGCTGCCTGGCAGGAGAACGTGTTGAGCCTGGCTCCCATGAACAGCATGTTCTGCAATGGAATCAAGCAGGACTTTGGATAGTTCATGGAGAATCCCAGATCCATCAGCAGCCGGATGGTCCTCCCTGTGTACTCGATGGCTGCGTCCCTTGACTTGGCCCGGACGAGCCAGTCGTCGAGGTACGGATACACATGTATCCCTTGTAGGCGCAGATGAGCCGCCTCTGGTGCCAGGCACTTGAGCGCCTTGAATTGGTAGTGCCTTCCTTGAAGTACAAAGCGCAGGAACTTTCAATGCTTCATGTGAATGGGGATGTGGAAGTACGCGTCCTCCAGATCCAGCGATGTCAAGAAGTCTCCTTCCTCCAGTTGGCCGAGCACGTGCTGCAATGTGACCATCCTGAATTTTTGGGACTTGAGGTGTTTGTTGAGACGCTGCAGGTCTAGAATAGGCTGCCAGCCCCCAGTCTTCTTCTTTACCAAGAATTATCTGGAGTAGACTCTGCATGCAGCCCCGGAGCTACTTTGGAACCAACTATCGCTCCTTTTCATAGCATGGCCCGTACCTCCTGCAGGAGCTGAGGGATGTGATGTTCCTGCCAGGCCACCGGTGGTATACGCAGACACTTCTGATGGAACTCCAGAGTGTGTCTGTGGGCGAGAGCGTCCAGCACCCATCGGTCAGTGGAGATCTTTTCCCACTTGCTTATGAAGTTCGCCAGCCGGCCTCCCACCGCATGAATGGGTGGGATCCTGGCCAGTTCCATCTTGGTTCAGGGCCTGCGTGCCGCCTTGGGAGTGACCACGTCGGCCACCTCTGTCGAAAGCCGAGGAACTGCGCCTGTAGGCCTCCTGTGCTGTAGACCCCGAGGGTTGACGGTATAAAGAGGACCCTCCACCGAAACCCTTCGACCATCTGCCAGATTATCCACCAGAGGCACGAAAGGAAGGACGATGCTGCTGAAGAGTGCCCAAGGCACGGGCCGTCTCCGTGTCCATCTTGATGGCCTGCAACAATCAGTCGACGGGCTTCCCAAAGAGGTTGTCCCTGTCGAAGGGCATGTCCAGAACCTTCGTCGGGACCTCCTGCCGGAGGTTGGTGGCCTTCAACCAGCCATGACGGCGGAGGCAGACACTGTTCCCCATCTGTCGGAACCCGATGTCCGTGCTGTCAAGGGCCACAGTGATGGTATGGGGTACGACTTCCTTTCATCGCAGGATGTTTTTTCATAGGTTTTTTTTTAACCGCGATTTTGTTAACGAAAAAACCCATCGAATATTTCAGGGGTTTAGACAGTTATATATATGGGGTGTGGGTGTTTGTGAATAAAACAATTAAATGTAGTCGGGTGTTTGGGGGAGAAACCCCCCAAAAATAATTAGAAAAAAAATGGATGTTTTTTTTCATTAAAAAAAAAATAGCGGTAAAAAACCCTGCGAAAAAACCTGCGATTAAATGCCATGGAACCATGGTATGGTCCAATGCCACCTCGCCCTCCTGGAGGATCTCAAGCACCTCGACCCGCTTGTTGTCAGGGAGAAATTCCAGCAGCAGGGTCATCTTATACCACAGCTCCCCATATCTGGCCAGAATCGCAAGCACATTCGTTGTCTTGACTGTCGTCACAGCTGAGTAGATCATTTTCCTACCTGTGGCGTCCAACTTCTTCCCCTCCCTGTCTGGAGGAGCAGAGGCTAAAGATGAGGGATTAGAGGACTTCTTCCCGACTCTGGCACCCGGTACTTCTTTTCCAGCCTGTCCCTCTTCGCCGGGGTTGAGGGAGGGTTTCTCGTCAGCGCCAGGCCCTCATCCCAAACGTTGTCCAAAAGAGGCACCGCCAGAACGTTTTTCATTTTGGCTTCACGTCGTTGGTAAAGGAAACTTCTTGGTCTTTTCTGGCATCAGCTGGAAGAGCTCAGACGTGCGGGCAACCATGGCGTGGAACAACCCCACTTCGTCCGGGTGAGAAGCCCTCGGGGGCGGAGAGACGCCGCCGCTGTCCGTGTCCATAGTCGCCGTATCCGTATCCCTAGGGGGGGGGGAGGGAGGGCATGTGCGGCGGTTGATGGGGCAGCGTAGGGTGCAGTTTTCTCTTCTTCGATGGCGGTGATGGGGTTGCAGTCGGCATCCTCTTCTGGATCTCTGACACCAGTGTGTGGAGAGTTGAAAGAATGTCCAGCGATATGTCCCTGGGAGGTGTCAGGGGGGGGTAGGGAGGTATGCTTGCTGGGCCCAATGCCCACATAGTCATTGGCATTCACGCTGTCGTCCTCCTCAGTGTTTCCGGCATCATCGTCGTTCCCCCACGTCCTCCGGGACAATGTGAACGGACACCAGGTCCTCCTCATCCAAGGAAGAAATATGGGTGCCCTGGAGCACGGTTGAGGCCTTAACTCCCCCACCCCCCTTTTGTGCATCCTGAGGGGTCAGTCTCAGGCTTAGGGATGGCATCCTCTTCTCCAGCATTCTCTCCACTGGTTGGCCGAGGCCTCCCACCTCAGGGGGAGGGCCACTCACCGGAGATGGAGGCAGATAGTGAAGATGAGCGCGTCCTGCGGTGCAACCCCGACAGAAACTGACTTGCGGTGCTTGTCCTAGTCTTGGGCCCCCACGGATGGAGTGCCCTCAAAGGACTTAGAAGCCCGCTCATCGAACTGGCCGATCCTGGGTGAGGCATGCCCCTGCTTGCCGCATGGGGTAGAGGCCTTGGCATTGAGCCACTCCGCCAACCTACTGTGACGATCCTTGATGGTGCGCTTGGAGAAACCAAGGCAGATTTCACAATCTGCTTCCCTGTGGTACAGATGGAGACATTAGATGCACTGGGAGTGATTGCCCTCCACAAACACGTTCCTCAATCCGCAGCTGGGGCAGAGCTTGAAGAGGGATCCTCCCTCCTTCTCCTCCTACATGGTCTGGCGTGCGGTCTAGGCCTGAGGGCCTTCTGGAATCTTCGATGAAACTCTCGACGATTCTTGCCCTTGAGGGGCGTTGAAAGACGCCGACAAACTAATCCAAGATTGCCGGGAAAAGGATGAGAGAGCACACAGGCTCTAGTTCACAAAAATAGGAACTTTTTATCGAAAAAGGCGTGAAAACGTAGAAAAGCTCTCGGAGCAAAACACGAGGACTCCCAACACTTGAACGTGCAGTAAAAATCGGAAGAAGGCTGCCAGAGGAGGAGCTTAGGAAGAGAGCAGTCATTGGCTGGGGGCAGTATGACTCAGCGCTCAGTGATTGGTTTATAGGAGAAAGACAGTTTGTAAGTGAAAGTGAAACTATTTTTTCTTTTACCAAGGATTCCCGGCCTGGTGACGGGGAATATTCATGAGCATGGGAATCTATGCCAGACCCCATGCTGGAGAAAGGGGGAATTCTAGCGTTGAAATCTGCTATCAGCAGGGCTTGGTGGGACCCACAATAAGTGCTAATTATGTCTGTAACAATACTGCTCAGTTGCTTCGAATGAGAGCCCCCTGGAGAATTATATAAATTAATCATAAGTATATTCAAAGTGTGTGCATCTGCCAGTTTCTCACTTAAAATATCAGCCAAGACAAACTCTGTGTGGACCTTAAGATTAGTCAGCTCAAAAGCAGAACTACAACTGATAACAAACCCCCCTCTAGGGCTGTGACAGCAAACACTGCATTGTTATCCTACCATCAAGAGCCACTTAAGTCAACCATGTTTCCAACACACTCAATGGGGATAAACTGGGGATAAAAACAAACCATCCTCTTCAAATAAATATGTGAGCCTTTGGGTGTTCAAAAAAAGGATACTTAAACCCTGATCAGAGTCGCTTCAGATAGTCATTAGGCAAAACGTCTGTGAGCCATGACCAGTCATCCTGTTTGATGATTTCCTGTTGAGAAGGCTAATCCAGGAATCATACTGCTCTGGAGCCATAAGAATTAGTTGCAACCATTATGGTACAAGCTGCTGTTTTGGACAGCTTTGGAAACTAGCCACTGCCCATAAGCACTAGAACCCAATAAGGCTGCCCTGTGCTGGGATTTACATCCTCTCACACCGTAGGGGTCAAGTACATGGATAATCAAATTAAACACAGTCCACCCCATTCTGGAAAACAAAGTCGATACCAGAATCCTGGTTGAAGTGAATGATAACAGTAGCCATGTCAACGTGGTCCGTAATGTCCACCACCAACGTCATGAGTCAAAATCACTCGTAACTGGTGGCACAAATCAAGAACAGCAGAAAGATTAAGCAGGAAGGTGCTGGGGAAATGGAATATACTCCTTATTTGAATAGCCCTTTTAAAAGTGCCAGGCATCCCGGAGGCCCACACAGTAGGGATAGCTGATGTTTATAGGCGTGGTTCCTGATCATTAGTGATCATTCTGCTAAGATACAGGTATGTTATAGTCGTGCGTCGCAGCTTCATTTCTACGTCAGTGATAATTGGGTGGAATAGGAGGAAGGCGGTCAGCGATCGGATCGGCCGTCTTGTCAGAATGCACCAAAGTATCAACTGAAAAGGATACGATATTCAAAAGGATACAGGAGGTAGGGTCTTCCGGATCCCTGTTCACCCGACTTGATAGTCGTGAAGTCAACAAAGACCTTCCAAATGATACAACCCTCTGGCTGATAAAACAGGCAGAGCGATGGATCACTGGAAAGGGCGTGGGTAAGGTATAGTAATCCAGCCTAGGACAAATTAAAGTATCATGAATAACTGCTCCAACCTGAGTATGATGAGTTAGATAATGACAGGAATGATCACACTGACCTGTATCACTGGGTAGAACAATCCAGAAGCCTCTTGATGGATTTGAATTGAAGAACAAAACGACAGGGAAGGGAAAATTAGTAAGGGAGACTTATCCCGGACGGAACGAGGCTCACGCTAGATACGGGTTGAATTCACCACAGGATAGCGTCCAAAGTTCAGTTCAAAGTCACTCCCAATAATCCTTGAAAGGCTTCCTTCCCACTTAGGGATCAATCCTTCTGTTAATTCCACAGATGTAGGAGTTAGAAGAAAATAGCGTTCGAAGACAACGTGAGCGTGTGGATTTACACGCGGGCAGGAATCGCGCAGCCTGGGCCAGCCGCGTGTGAAGACAGCGTGCGCGTGTGAATTTACACGTGGGCAGGGTTCGCGCAGCCTTGGCCAGCCGCACTTGAAGACGAAGAGCGCGTGTGGATTTTACACGCGGGCAGGATTCACGCAGCCTGGGCCGGCCGCACTTGAAGACGAAGAGCGCGTGTGGATGTTACACGCGGGCAGGATTCACGCAGCCTTGGCCAACCGCGTATGAAGACAAAGAGCGCGTGTGGATTTTACACGCGGGCAGGATTCACGCAGCCTGGGCCGGCCGCGTATGAAGACAAAGAGCGCGTGTGGATTTTACACGCGGGCAGGATTCACGCAGCCTTGGCCAGCCGCGTATGAAGACAAAGAGCGCGTGTGGATTTTACACGCGGGCAGGATTCACGCAGCCTTGGCCAGCCGCGTATGAAGACAAAGAGCGCGTGTGGATTATCACGCGAAGGGATAGCTCCAGGAATCAGCGTGTGGCGGAACACACGCTATCGAAGGCCCAAAAGTAGCTGTAGGAATATACCAGGATGTAGATCAGAGGTTCAGCTACACGACGCCAATAGAGACGATCAGAAGCAGCGAGTGAAGTTTCTACGCAGCTTAAATACGTGATACCGTATTTCACGTGACGAAGCAAAAGTCACGTGAAGTTAGCGACGTGAAAAGTGTAAACGTCGTTTTCCCGGTAACGTATCGAATAGCCTCCATTTGGAGTAGAACGGTCTAGCTGTTCTACGAGCGTAGCGTCCAGCATGCATGACAGTGCCATCCCCCAAAGGGACAACCTCTCCCCTTCTTGTGTGGAAGCGCTTCAATAAAGCAGGAGCATGAATGTTGGAAAGAGGTTCCCAGGACCTATCTTCGGGTCCATAGCCCTTCCAGTCCACCAGATAATATGGTCTACCAGAACGGAGTTTCATATCCAGTATGTCTTGTACCTCGTATTCATCAGACCCCCGCACAGAAATAGCGACAGGCCGTACCGGCAGTCTAGTAGTGTCAGAGAATGGCTTGATGAGCGAGACGTGGAATACAGGATGCACCCGCCATCGTTGTGGCAAAGCCAGACGTACAGCAGCAGGATTCAGAACATGGAGCACAACATACGGACCGATGAATCTAGGCAACAATTTCTTTTTGCCCGGAATTCTTAAGTTCTTAGTGGATAGCCAGACTTTCATCCCAGCCTTATAGACAGGTGCGGATACCCTATGAGCATCGGCATAGAACTTGTCACGTCGTTTGGCCTGCTCCAATTGCTGCTTCACCCTTGTTTGTAATCTCTTCAGATCACGAAGCGTACGGCCTGCGGCAGGCGTGTCCAGGGATAGACCGGAATCTAGAGGTATTGATCGGGGGTGTTGTCCATAGAGAGCATAGAAAGGTGAAGTGCCTATGGCACTATGATAAGAGTTGTTATAGGCGAATTCAGCCGCCGGCAGTACCGTGAGCCAATCCGATTGGTATTGCAAACACAGACACCGCAGATACTGTTCCATAGTACAATTGACCCTTTCAGTCTGCCCGTCGGTTTGAGGATGATAAGCGCTGGACATTCTATCATCAATTAGTAATGCAGATGTTAAGGCTCTCCAAAAGCGTGACGCAAACTGCGAGCCCCTGTCAGTAATGATTACTGATGGTAGACCAAAGAAACGGAATACATGTTGGATGAATAGATCAGCCAGAACAGTAGCAGTTGGTAAACCAATACAAGGAATAAATAGGGCCAATTTAGTGAAATAATCCACTACGACCCATAGGGTATCATATCCTTGATTTGGGGGGAGTTCCACCACGAAGTCCATAGATATCATGTCCCATGGTTTGGTAGGGACAGGCAGGGATTGGAGTAAGCCCACTGGTTTCCCAGGAGTATTTTTACATTGGATACATACAGAACAAGAAGATACGTAGTTTATGACGTCTTTTGCCATGGATGGCCACCAGCACCACCTTTTGAGCAGGTCCAGTGTTTTCTTCTGTCCAGGATGGGCTGCAATCAAGGAATCATGATTCCATGTGAGGGCTTTATTCCGCATTGAAGGAGTTGATAGATAAAGCACCCCCTGTGTGAATGGTAAACCGTTATGCACGTCTAGATTCATATCCTGGACTGCTTGTGGATTATTTTTTACCCACTCTTGTATTTCGGTTTTTAAGGAGGGTTGAACCGAACAACCACAAATCACATGATCTGCCAACAGCTGGATCTGAACTTGTTTTTCTTCCTGCGCCTCTTTACTCATACGGGACAAAGCGTCCGACTTAACATGTTCTCGGGCAGGACGATAGGTGACCTGGAAATCGTATTGGGCAAAAAAGACATGCCATCTGGCCTGACGGGCCGTAAGGCATCTCATGGATTTGAATGCTTGGAGGTTTCTATGGTCAGAGTACACCAACACCTGTTGTTTGGCCCCAAGAAGATGATGACGCCATTCTCGGAAGGCATCTTTGATAGCCAGTAGTTCCCGCTCAGTAACGGTGTAGTTCCGTTCGTATGAGGTGAGTTTACGAGAGAAGAAAGCCACTGGGTGTTCCTCCTTGGTTTCTGTGCAGACTTGTGAGAGCACTGCGCCAATAGCGACACTGGATGCATCCGCTTCAACGACAAACTGGCGATCAGGATCCGGATGTTGAAGCACGGGTGCAGTGGTAAATGCTTCCTTCAGTTTTTCGAATGCTGCTTGGGCATGTTGGTTCCAACAGAAAGGTACTTTGGAACTAGTTAAAGCCGTCAAAGGAGCTACTGTTTTGGAAAAGGAATGGATGAATCTGCGATAGAAATTCGCAAAGCCCAAGAAAGACTGTAGCGACTTGACGTTATGTGGAATTGGCCAATTCAAGACGGCCCTTACCTTGGAACGGCTCATTCGAGCACCTAGATTGGTAATGTCGTAACCAAGGAATTCCACTTCCTGCGAATGAAAGACACATTTTTCGGCTTTCACATAAAGGTGGTTCTCCCTAAGTCTTTGTAGGACTGTAGAAACATGTCTGACGTGTTCCGATAGAGATGAGGAGTAAATCAAAATGTCGTCCAGATAGACAACCACAAATCGGTCCATGATGTCTCTGAATATATCATTCATGAAGAATTGAAATGTGGCGGGAGCATTGCACAGACCAAAAGGCATCACCAAATATTCGTAGAGACCATACCGTGTCTTAAAAGCGGTCTTCCATTCGTCGCCTTCACGAATGCGAACCAAATTGTATGCACCTCGCAAGTCCAGTTTGGTGAAGTAACTGGAAGTGCCTAACTGATCCAACAGCACGTTTATTAGTGGTAAGGGGTATTGGTTTTTTATGGTGATATCATTAAGTGCCCTGTAATCAATGCATGGTCTGAGGTCTCCCTCTTTCTTAGGAACAAAGAATAGAGGAGATGCAGCAGGAGATTGCGAGGGTCGTATAAAGCCCGTGGCTAGCGCCTTGTCAATGTATTCCTTTAACACGACATCTTCTTTAGGTGTTAAAGAATAAACACGGCCTGTAGGAATTTTGGCACCCGGAATCAGTTCGATAGGACAGTCGTACTGTCGATGAGGAGGTAATTGTTCTGCCTGGCCTTTATCAAAGACATCAGCATAATCAGCGTATTCGCATGGTATGATATTGTCGCATTGATGTACAACGCTGATAGTAGAATCCTCCACCACAGAGGCCAATATGTGTTGTTTATTTGACACCTCCTGACCGGTAAAGCAATGTTCGTTGCAATGAGTCGAAGGATATTGGAGCGATCCCGAAACCCAGTCAACAGTAGGATTGTGAAGGGTTAACCATGCAAGACCAAGTATGATCTCGTACTGCGGAGCAGCAATAACATCGAAGACGATTTCTTCTGAATGGTTATTTGATAACGTCATCCGAACAGGTACCGTCTCCTGGGTTACCATACCAGAAGTTAACACAGATCCGTCCACGGTATTCACCGTTTCCGGTTTTATTTTGTTTACTAGGGGTAAGGAACGGTTCTTGGCATAGGTGATGTCTATATAATTGCTGGTGGCTCCAGAATCAACCATGGCCTTGGAAACCACTTCTCGCTCATCACAACGTAACGTCACCTGAACTATTACAGGTGCATGTTTAGGAATGGTACTGGAGTCCGATGAAACACTCGACATAGGGACTCCTGCTAATGTCGAGTTTTGGCGTTTCCCGCACGCTTGACGGGTTTTTTAGGACATGTTGCCAATAAATGCTCGGAAGAACCACAATACATACATAAGTGGTTTTTTCTTCGGTTCTCCCGTTCTGCATTGGACAATCGGCCTCTCACGGCGCCTATTTGCATGGGTTCAGGGTCGTTAGAGACGACTGCTGGTGTCTCTGACCGCCCCGAGACTGGCATGAAGGGCTTTTTCTCTCCCTTTCGAGCATTCCTTCGGGCGTCGATTTGTAGAACCAAATCGAGCAGCTCTGGGAAACCCGTAGGAACCACAGGAACAGTAGATAAGGCGTCTTTCAGTTCTTCAGAAAGACCCTTGTAAAAAACAGCCGTTTTCTTGCTGTCAGGCCATTGGGTTTCCGCCGTCAGTTGATTGAACCGGGCGACGTAAGACATAAGGGGTTGGCTGCCTTGTTGTAGGTTAAGCAACTCTAAATCTGTGGCTTGAGTAGAGTAACGCATGTCAAAGACTTTACTCATAGCAGTCAAGAGATCGTCACAATCGTACAACAAAGGGCTATTAGTTTCCAACAAAGGGTTAGCCCAAGCAGCAGCCGTGCCCCCTAAATGGGAAAGCACGAAGGCTGCTTTCGTGGTTAGGTCAGGAAAAGATGTAGGACGGCAAAGGAAATGGAGTCGGCACTGGTTTACAAAGGTTCTGTAGGTTTTGGGATCACCCGTGAACCTTTCTGGAGGGGCCAAGGGAAACTGAGTGGGCATAACCACGTTAATAGTCTCCTGTGGGGGTGCCGTAGTCCCAGATCCGGATGCGGTAGCCATCGGCGCTTGTGTTCCCTGAGGACTACCATGTAGGGCGTCTTGCATAACGTCCATACGGTGCCGTAACATGTCCTGTGCAGTAACCATTTCGTTTCTCAAATCGTGGATCAACTGTGTCAAAACAGTTAAAGGATCCGTACCCTCCATGGCTTCTGATTCTGTCAGAATGCACCAAAGTATCAACTGAAAAGGATACGATATTCAAAAGGATACAGGAGGTAGGGTCTTCCGGATCCCTGTTCACCCGACTTGATAGTCGTGAAGTCAACAAAGACCTTCCAAATGATACAACCCTCTGGCTGATAAAACAGGCAGAGCGATGGATCACTGGAAAGGGCGTGGGTAAGGTATAGTAATCCAGCCTAGGACAAATTAAAGTATCATGAATAACTGCTCCAACCTGAGTATGATGAGTTAGATAATGACAGGAATGATCACACTGACCTGTATCACTGGGTAGAACAATCCAGAAGCCTCTTGATGGATTTGAATTGAAGAACAAAACGACAGGGAAGGGAAAATTAGTAAGGGAGACTTATCCCGGACGGAACGAGGCTCACGCTAGATACGGGTTGAATTCACCACAGGATAGCGTCCAAAGTTCAGTTCAAAGTCACTCCCAATAATCCTTGAAAGGCTTCCTTCCCACTTAGGGATCAATCCTTCTGTTAATTCCACAGATGTAGGAGTTAGAAGAAAATAGCGTTCGAAGACAACGTGAGCGTGTGGATTTACACGCGGGCAGGAATCGCGCAGCCTGGGCCAGCCGCGTGTGAAGACAGCGTGCGCGTGTGAATTTACACGCGGGCAGGGTTCGCGCAGCCTTGGCCAGCCGCACTTGAAGACGAAGAGCGCGTGTGGATTTTACACGCGGGCAGGATTCACGCAGCCTGGGCCGGCCGCGTATGAAGACAAAGAGCGCGTGTGGATTTTACACGCGGGCAGGATTCACGCAGCCTGGGCCGGCCGCACTTGAAGACGAAGAGCGCGTGTGGATTTTACACGCGGGCAGGATTCACGCAGCCTTGGCCAGCCGCGTATGAAGACAAAGAGCGCGTGTGGATTTTACACGCGGGCAGGATTCACGCAGCCTTGGCCAGCCGCGTATGAAGACAAAGAGCGCGTGTGGATTTTACACGCGGGCAGGATTCACGCAGCCTTGGCCAGCCGCGTATGAAGACAAAGAGCGCGTGTGGATTTTACACGCGGGCAGGATTCACGCAGCCTTGGCCAGCCGCGTATGAAGACAAAGAGCGCGTGTGGATTATCACGCGAAGGGATAGCTCCAGGAATCAGCGTGTGGCGGAACACACGCTATCGAAGGCCCAAAAGTAGCTGTAGGAATATACCAGGATGTAGATCAGAGGTTCAGCTACACGACGCCAATAGAGACGATCAGAAGCAGCGAGTGAAGTTTCTACGCAGCTTAAATACGTGATACCGTATTTCACGTGACGAAGCAAAAGTCACGTGAAGTTAGCGACGTGAAAAGTGTAAACGTCGTTTTCCCGGTAACGTATCGAATAGCCTCCATTTGGAGTAGAACGGTCTAGCTGTTCTACGAGCGTAGCGTCCAGCATGCATGACAGTCTGCAACCTAGGGATCGAACTCTATGCACAACTACAGGAGTTACCACTCATGCGTAGAGGTAGGATCAACACAGGTCTTTGAAAGGCTGGGATTAGAGTGTCCGAATTGAACAGCTGGTGATTATCTTCCAAGATACTAGATTCGTTCCTATCAAGAGGTGTTTTAGAGAGGGTCTGAGACATTATCAGTGCCCCAAGTATACACCACTCTAAACAATTTTCGAATGTCTTTCTGTCTCTTAGATCTATGTTCTCCAGCAACGGATTTAATGGTTTAAGAGTTGTGGAGCCAGCGCCGGATTTCCTATTCTTTTTCGCTCTGCCCCTATGCCTTTTTATGTTGGGAGCATCATCAATAACTCTGGTGTCAGTGGCAATAGGTGGTGGGACACAGCCGTGTCATCGAGATCCTCCAAGCAAGTAGGGGCCCTTGGAATTCAATGCTGTCACAGGCAAAGTGTGATTAGTTGGAGATCCAGGATTAGGCCCCTGTCAGCAATAGAATTGACAGGTGAATAACCAGGTACCTGAGAAGGAGATGGAAGTAGCACAATGGATAAGACATGCCACATTAGTTGTGGGTCTAGAAAAAAATTATTGAATCACTAATTTTAGATAGAGCCAAAGTATGAGCCAAAGTATGGGCCATAGTTCTAGCGTTATTTTGTCACAGTTTTCAATGACTTCCTTGAGGAGTGAAATGAGGGCTAATTATTGCATGCAGTAGGAAGCAGAAGTCAGAGTTTAAAGATCTGTTAGTGATTGACGTTGTGAGGTTTTCACAGTCCACATTAGTGACAATTTCCTCCTCAAAGGTTCAATTCATGACGACAGGTCAGGAGTACACATGAGACTACGATTCAGACCCTCCTCGGACGTGCAGTGAATGGTAACTTGCACGGATGTCAGCTCTTTAGTCTTGTTTTGATTGGGAGGGTGTAGCGCTACTGCACTGGTCATAGAGCAATGTTTAAAAGAGGAAGAAGAACTTCCTGGTATTACATTAGCAGCCGGCAAGTCTTGGTTAACAACAGAAATCAAGCAATTTGTTACGTGTTTTATCATTTTTGTTCTCAAGCAGCTCAAAGATGACAAAAGCTGACAGTCCAGAGATCCGGTAAATTTGATTCACTAAGCGTACTGTGATGAATCCGATGGACTCATCACGGTTTTCCCGGCAGTGACCTCCTCCCAGTGGCAAGGAGACGACAGCTGCTCTATTCCTGGCCCTGAGGACGGCTGTCTGAGGGAGGATCACATGGGGGGGGGAGACAACCTCTGGGGAGATATCCTGACTTCATCGGGTGAGACTCAGTATCCCCCTTTCCCCTTTCAAGATGTATGCCCCATTTGCCCATGGAAAAGACCCCCAATACCCAAAACCCTTTAGGCCAAACTCCCATCCATGGTCGTCTGAAAAGTAAAAGCTCTAAGAAAACCTTTTGCAGTTCTTATTCCCCTTTATAAAGAACTGATCTTTCATACAGATTCATTGAGAGAGAAGTACTATGCATCAGTTGATATCAATGGACTCCAATTCCCACAACCACCTAAGTACTGAGACGAGGAGGATGAAGGAAATGATGCAGAGCAGGAGACCCTTAAGCCAATGAGCGTGCTAGTTGTATTGTGAAAGCACCTGTGCATCGGCCATTTTAAAATGGAAAACAAACTATGAGAGGCTGGTCAGGAGAAGACGTATCATCTCCTGTGGAGGTGTGTGGAAGCTGGAGGCAGGAGCCGGTGTGGCAGAGCCAATGGGCACATCAGCATAAACAGAAAAGTATTGCTATGCAAGCAAGCAGGGCCACAGAAATGCCAGCAACCACTAGACGATTACTGACAGTTCTGCAGCTGCAGGAAGCAGCGTTAAGCTCACCGGGACCTGAAGGCAAGCCAGCATGCAGGAGCGGAGTCACGGGAGAAGCCGAGAGACGTCAAAGTGGTCCAGAGTGGAAGGCAAGCGGAAGAGCTACGCTGTGCAAGCGCAAACAGGTCCGAAGATGCCAAACAGAGCCGGCGAGTCATCCCAAGCCAAGTGGGGACCCTGGGGCATTTCGGCGACCACGTCAAACACAATTTGAACTTTGGAAAGCCGCAGAGACAGAAACCATTAGAAGATTGTTTGTGAGCCAAAAAGGCAGAACACAAATACAACCCCTAACAATATATGAGTGCATGTAATGCCGATATGTGGAAAACTGAAAGTGAACATTGAAAGACCTAGATCTACCGAACTGAGTAAAAGATATACAATTGTGAATGTAAAGAGAAACTGTTAAACATATAGAAATAAGAAGCCCTGGCAAGCGAGCAAACCAGGCAGCTACAAATATATGAGAAGTCCTGGCAGAAGTGTATACCAGGCAACCGCAAACCTACAGTGAAGTCCCAAGAAAGGACAGTGTTAGATTGAACAAAGATGGAACGTTTTAAAAGAAGGAAACTATAAGGCTAAACAGTGTCGTACCTAACAGGATTGTTGTGGGCCAAGAAAAGACACCCAGAACTGTTAGAGACGTTGCCATTCCATTGAAAAATCCAGGGTAACGGAACCACCCTCTGGAACCAAGGTTCTGTTACCTTGGGGAACTTTTATGTTGGAGCTGTTATATTTTCATTTATGAACACTTTTTGCAAATACCAGGTTAAAGACATTTCTCTTCTCAACATATTATTTAGTTTATAGTGTGAGGGTCAGGATGGAACGTTTGGACACAAGGAAGGTAAAGTCTTTAACCAAAAAAATATGACAACTTTGTGTCCAGCTTTAATTTCGGACTCCTCACAGTACATAGTGGAAGGAACCGCATGATTTTAGATGACATGGGACTAAGCCCGGCAGAAGGAACTTTAATAACCTTAGGAAAGCCCTTTTTGGATTCACAAAGATCATATGGATAAGTGGCAGTATTAGAAACTACTGCTCTTACTGGTTCGTTCCGAGGTGCACACAAAGTCAAATCATGTTGTGGAGACTGCTCAATTCTAGAACACAAAGATCGAAGCTGTGAAGCCTCCCCAACTAAACAGCCGAATGACGCAGACGCATTTTGCGCACAACGCATACATCGTTATTGAGCCGCTTGCATGCCGCTTCAGTGTTCAAGCCTCAGTTATGTAGGCAAGGAAAGTTCAAAGGGCACAAGCCCTGCAGGCACCTTCCAAGAATGCGGGTAGCTGTAGTTGCAGGAATCAAAGGGAGAGGGCTCCAACCAAACAGGTAAGCAGCGCTTTAGTGTCCAAGCCTCAGTTATGTAGGCAGCGAGGAAGGTTCAAAGGGCACACGCCGTGCAGGCATTTTCAAGAATGCTAGTAGCTGTAGTGCCGATCTAAGGGAACATCTCCAACCTAAAAGGTTTATTATTCCTAGCACTGTTAATCATATGTATGTCGAGTTGCTGTGACTCTTTATGCAACTCATTTAAAAAGTGATCCGTTATCGATTGGCTACATCCACTTATATGAAATACCAAATGCAATTTCTTTTGTGAGTGATTGAATGCTTTATTTTCTGTTAAAAAAAACATAAAAGCAAATTTACAGATTCCACTCTAAAGCATATAAATCTTCACAGTTCATTTTACAGATTAATTTAAAATGAATGAAAAAAAGATGATGTTAAAAACAATTCAGAGTAGTTCTAAATAAACAGCAATTGGACAATAAAATAAGGCCTTGGATATACGTGCATTACTTCAAAAGTAACACGATACATTTTCAGTAAGACAGCATAAAGAGAGGTAAAAAAATGTAATATACAATATATTCTCTGACAATTCCAGGCTCTAGCTAGGTAACTGACGACTGCAAATCATCTTAATATGAAAGTAGAAGTTTTACAGAACTCCAAAGCCGCGATTACAGTCAATATTGATAGCTTATAAAACCGGTGCAAGCCATCTTCTTCCAAGAGGCATGAAGACAGGACAGAAAAACAGGAAATGGTATCCTTCCTCTTTTTCTGCCTTTCACATCGGGCAACAATGACTAGCTTGTGCCAACCATTTCCTAGTATAAAAAAAAGTACAGGTACAATTCCCGACTTACCTTAATATAAAGCTTTCTAGTTTATATCTGGCTGATACAAGGAGATACCGCTCCCAGCTTAAAGCCAGCTTAATTCTTAAACCATTTTGGAATGTACTCTTTCTCTCCTTGCTAGGCATGATATCCATTAACACTCAATCCCAGTAAGAAACTTCTAATTTCCTTGAATCTGCAAGTACCAAGGATTCTGTGTTATGCCAGGAAGAACCTAAGCCAATCTCAGACAGAACCATGTAAAAACCATACTCATTGTTTACAAGAACATCCAACATTGACTCTGTAATGAATCAAACATGATTCCCCCAGAAAACCTGGCCTGGGACCCTTCTCAAGCGGCTAGGGAAAGGCAGACACTTCCTGATCCTAACCCTGGGGTTGGTATTCTGCAGTAGGATCACTTGAGCGGGGTGGGAAATCAGATCAGAAAGATTAGGAAAACAGATTTACTAACAATTCCTGAGACCCTACAATCTTAATGGCCTACTGTAAAATGGAAACTGTGAATAAAAAGGGTAATTTGAACATTGGGGATTTCAAGTCCCACAATGACCAAAGTACTGGGATGAGGAAGAGGGATACAGAGGCACTAGACTGCAAGGTGCAGCCTAGTAGTGTTAATGACCCAAACCTGAGAGGGACTGGGAAGTATGAAGGGCCCCCTCAGGTGCAGGCCATAAGGAGAAGCAGAAGGTGGAGGGATTGCCGTAACTCAATGTTGCAGTGGTAGCAGAAGTTGAAGGAAAGCATAGACGCCAGAGCCACTGCTATTTGCAGAGCAGATGCCGGCTGCATGTGTTGATGCAGCCTTGCGGGTACCTGGGCTGCTATTCCTCGTGCAGCGGGTCATGCAGGAGCATCCTTTGAAATGCTCCAGTGTGACGTGCTGTGGACAGCAGTCAGCAGTTGCTCAGAGACTCTGGAGGCCGATGGTGCGGTTTATATGTTGGGAGAAGAACTCTCATGAATAAAGCACTTACCTGATCTCTGCCTCCAGCCTCCTTCCTGTCCTAGTCCTCCGGTCCCCTCCTGAGAGGATCCACCCGCAGCACTTAACCCCTGAGGGCGATGAATGCAGGGTTCACGCAGCAGGATGCATTAATTTGAAATGCTTTCCCCATTGTGAGTTGGGCTCTGATGGCAGGCAAGCACCGGAGTATCCCTGGAGCTGGGAACGTTACTCTCCCGACCGGCACGGGCCGTGGGAAGTGAAAAGGAGCGGTCTGCAGTGTAGAAGAAAGCAGAAGTCATTGTGGCAGTGGATTGAGCAGACGCATATGCAGCAACTGGTGAGTTCACTGTTACTGTGTAACCCCGGGAACGCTCTATAATAGCCAGCTGGCCATTAGTGATAACTTTGAACAGCAAACTGATGTACAGAAGTTAAAGTGGCAGTCTAAGAATAACTTTGAATACCAAGCTGATACAAAGAAGCTAAAGTGGCAGACTAAGAACTTTGCGAACAGACAAGAAGGGCATAAACATGCTTATAACGAACTAAGCAATTGTAAAAACCAAAAGAGGGCAATATCAAAAGAAGTTAACAAGAACCATAATTGCCAAAGCCAAGAGGGCAATTCAGAAACAAGCTGAGTATGACCCATATTGCCAAAGAGAGAAAGAGGTAAGAGTTGTAAATGACCCAAACAAGCATTGTCTAAGCCAAATAGAAGCAAGTGTAACAGGAAGCCATTATCAGCCCTTGGTTGACGTAGGAGTGGGAAAACAAGAGTGGCAGGAGAGGAGCTCCCCTGATAGAAAGTATTCAGGAGGAGAAGAGCATAACCTGTGTTGTACGTGGCAATCACAAATGTGGAACAAACAGCACCAATGTATTTCATGTCTTCCCGGAAGAAGTAGTCAATTCTGATGTTGTTGAAAGTCAAAAGACTTGGCTAAGTTGTTTGAAGCAAAACTTGACCACAGAAGTACTTGTATTAGTATAAGATGCTTTTGAGTCCTGCCAAGGCAGGGACTTAGTAGTCGTAGCCCTGACCGGTGAGTGGACCAGGAAGAAGTTACTGAAGTACTGTGTTGTGGTTAAAAACTGTGACGAAGAAGAAGTGGCAAGACCACTAAAATACTTTGTTAACTATTGTGGAATCATCCTGACAAAAACATTGTTGTTGATACAGATGATGTGGAAGTGTTTTGTTCCCTAAGAAGAAGTTGTATTGATCTCTTTACTACAAGTGGAGAGACAAAGACTTGTCATTTATTTTGAAATGTTGGTCAAAGTTCAAGTGAGAAACCTTTGGAGCAAGAAGAACTTTATTATGAAAACTGTGTTGCGCAAGACGTAACTTTTCTATTTGTAACTGTTGATTGAGAACCCTGTTTCGCATCAGGGGAAGGGGATTTCACCTAAGATGCAAGGACAAACAGTTACAAGGTTTATGTTGGACATAACTGTTGTTTCTGTTATACATTAATTGCCATATACTCCCTTTATACGTTTGTTGTATGTATAGGCGTGAGGGACGTATTCCCGTTGTTAGAGTGTTTCCTTTAGTTTATTTTGATAGGCAGGGAAATCCTCTTCAGTGTAGGGATAGTGAGGCGTTTGTCAAACCCTTTTGAGTTAATAAAATGGCATCATATGAAAAACCTTTACCAAGTTGTCCGGCTCACATTTATGACCCCTCACAATGCCTTATAATCTTAACTCCTTGTTGGTCGATAACTTCACCCAGAGTAAAAGGGGTTTCAGCTCGGCATGGATATGAATACTGCGCTGTCCAAGTTCCATTTTGAGCGCTATGCTTGGGGTGCTCATGGGTACTGCGAGATGTCAGAAATGCGAGGCAGACAACTTTTAGATGATTTCTCAAACAATGCCATTTTATTAAAACTAGAAGTCTCATCAAACGCCTCACTATCCCTACTCTGACAAGGAGTTCCCTGCCTATCAAAATTAAAGGAAAACACTAACGCAGGATATCTGGCCCTGACACCTAAACATCAAATACATACAGAAATATATGGCAAGTCACAATAAAATCAACAATGATATTGATATTCAGTCTTTCTTGGAAACTTGAGTGAACTGCTCTTACCCAGGTTTCAAGGTGATTTTAGTTCCAATGTTCAACCAAAAGAAACAAGGAAATCTGGTTTGGTAATAAACTCTCAATTCAGTTATTGGTTCCTTCAATGAGTCAAAGGATAGTTTTGTTAAACAAAGATCAAACTACAGAAAAACGTCTCTTCTTGTTGGAATAAAAACTTTCCACGTCATCAAATTTAGTGTTATTTCCAGTTAAAATGCTTTGCCACATCTTCTAATTGTCCAAGATAAGACACCACAGTTCCTTGTTAGGTTCAGATAAGCATAACTGCTGGTACTATTAAGGATCATAGCTCTTGGTCAACACTTAGTAAGTCTTTCTTTATAATATGAGGAATCAGAGTTGGTATCTTTGTCAGGCTTACTTCATAGCAATTCTACTTTCATCCAAACAACTCCCAGGCTTTGAGTAACTGCTGCAAGATTTCACCATGAGGGTTTAGTCCTCTACCTCATAGTATTCCATCTCAATTGTGCTACTGAAGTATCAAATCTACTGACAACCAAAACATGACCAGAGCTTCATTATTTTGTGACTTTAAACTGTTTTTACCAGATATGACAAGTTTTACTTTATGGAACTTCAACATCTTCAAGTAAGCAAGGCAGTCTGCAACAATGAAAACCCACAATTGCCCTTAGTACAGACTTCTCTCTTCTTCCTATTGGCTTTGGCAATATAGGTTGTGTCAACTTCTAAAGAATAATTAGAAGCAGCGAGCTTCCCTTCCCCAACCTCACCTTTACCTCTTTGTATTCTGCCAGCCAGGATAATTTACACAGAAGCTCTTTTGAAAGTCTCTCTTGGCTTCAGGTATACTTGCACACTCTTGGCTGGGGCAATGCTGGTGTTCTGTTATGCTTATGACAAGGCTTGTACCATTTCTTGGCTTTGCGACAGGCTGGTTTCACTCCTGATTGGAGAACCACTTTGTTCACTCTTGGCTTGGGCAATGGTTGCTCTTTACAACTTGTAATTATAATATTCAGACACTTAGCTTTTACTGTTAGATTGGTTTAACTGCTTTAGTATAGATTCAGAGGTCACCCTTCCTCTCGGAATCTTTATTAAGCACATGCGACCATTCCTTTATGTGTATTTCAACAGAATTAATGTTCAATAAGGAAGTTTCACTGTGTTTCTTTCCTACTCAAGTTGAAAGAAATAATATTTGCTTGTACTCGAGTGCTAGATTTCAAGTGCTCTGTTCTTTGGCAATCAATAGTCAGTTTCACATCGCCTTTCTTGTATGCGAGTGATTGCATTTGGAAACTGTTGCCAGCAGTGTTTGCGCTCGGTAAGGCTCACCATTCTGTATTCCATCCTACACGTACTGCAGGACTTCTGGCTTCCGTTTGGACACACAGCCTTTCTTGTTGAAGGTGTCTCCGATCCAGCCACATAATGAAGGAGTCCTTCTCGCTCCCGACACCCATGGCTTCACAGCATCTTCTGGCCACGGTCTCGAGCAATCTCTGCAATTAAGTTCACATGGGGAAAAGCAGCTTTCCTTTCGCCTTCTGCTGCGCAACCACTTCAGAGTTTGGGGGAACAGGACCCTCGCGGGACAGGCAGTTGAAATCTGCTGGTTCATAGTCTCAGCGTCCTTTCGGTTCTCAAACTTCTGCATGGATTGCCAACACAGTACTCTATTCTTTCAGCTTCTGCAAGCATCCAACCACAGTTCCATCTCCATCGAATGGCCTGCACCTGAGGGGGGCCTTTAAAGCCTCTGAGCTCCCTTTCCTCTTCAGCCCTCTTCCTCATCCGAGTACTTCCGAGACTATGGGACTTGTAGTCCCTGAAAAAAATAGGTTTTCTTGTCAATTTTAAGGGTAGATTTATTTCCCTTAAAGGTATTTAAGGACAAGTCATCAGAAGTGACTGGTAAAGAGGAAAGCAGTTTATTTAAGTCAACATTTATAAATTCCCTTTCACTGTATTTTTGGGAAAAAGGGGGATTGTTATCCTTATAGGTCTCAAACTGTCTTTCTTTCCGTGGGTTTTTTCAGACATTATATTAGCTGTGCCCACATACACAGGTTTAATATGTGGTTCAAATACACTATAGCGACAATATGCCATTACATGTTTTGGCAGCTTTGAAAGGTTCTCCGCTTTAAAGGATAAATACTGGCTCCTCCCACGGGACCTCATAACCACCCTGGGCATTCTCTCCTCCCAGGTGATCCTCCCACAGTACACTACTCCCAAGGTCAGGATCAGAACGCGTCTGCCTTACACTGGCCACCTGAGAGGAGACTTTAGGCAGGGTTTCCGTGAGGGATCCTTAGGATTCATCACAGTACCCCCAATAACATATTGACATTTTTTTGGGAGTTTTTCATTTTATCTGTATCATGGAGCCCCCAGAGTTTAGCAGCATACAGAACAGAGGACTGGGTTTGTGCCCTGTACACCTCTAGAGTCAGTTTGATTACTGAACGCCCACATTTTTTTGAAAAGCTCAGAAGTACCCAAGTTTGCTTGATCATAATGAAATTGCTCTTCTGGAGGGGAGAGTTCCAGGCCCCTTTTTCATTAAATCACACCCAAATATTCATAGTAATCAATATTTTCTATTTTGACTCCACTCATTTCAATTTCAATAGGGGGCAATGTTTTTGTATACAGGTCATTATTTACTTTTAGTTGCATTTATAACTAAGTTTTTATGGCCTCAGAGAAACAAATTCACTAAAAGCCTTTTTTAAACCCTGCAGAGTTGTGGATAAAACCACCACATCATCTGCGAACATGAGGATGTTAGCACATGCTTTATTAATCAATGGTGCATTTGTATGTTTCGCAAGCAAAGATTTAGCTACATCATTAATGAATAAGGTGAATAAGTACGGGGACATTACGGAGCCTTACCCCTTAGTGACCTTAAAAGATTGCCAGTTCACCTTGTTGGCACCACCTGACCAATACAGTATTATCAGTGTAAAGTGCCTTTATGCAATTAACCAACTGTGGCAGAAGCCCAAGATCAGACAAGGCTGCCCACAGCAATCTTTGGTCAACATTGTTGTAGAAATCCCCATTGCATGGAGCCAGATAGGACTCCATGGAGGTAATTGCAGAATTTTCTTGCCGGTGGGGCCCAATTGACCGGCAGCTCTGGGCTGGAGGTAAATCAGTGCCCCCACCGGCAAACTGGTGTTTTCCCAGGGCGGTAAATGTGCCAGTGCCAGAATTACCTGCAATGTTACCAGCATTTTTTACCAAACCGGCAAAACTGTAATGACCCTGGCATGGTCTTCTAAACAGTATATTTGTGTACAATCAGAGTGAGACTGAAAGCCTGTTCTATGGTGCCTACACCCTTACGGAAGCCAGCTTCTACATGATGGAGTACATTTTGGTCTTTAATATGGATGAGTAACTGATTAGCCACTACTTTTGCGTAAACCTTATCTAGACTATCCAAAAGATTGGTCTAAACCTTGAAGTGTCATTACACTCTCCCTTTTTATAAATGGGGATTATAACTGCAGATCGCCAAGGAGGCTCTTAAGTTTTATTTATAAAATTAAACAATGTATCTAGAACAGGTATCCAAAAGGCTGGTTCTGTCTTGAAAAGGTCAACATGAATGCCATAAGGACTGGGTGGCTTTTCATTTTTTGGGCTGTTAAGGGACATTCATATCTCATCTGCAGGGGCGGGCTTCTCTCCTCGCTACTTAATTATCAGGTTAAAATAAAGTAAAACATCCTAATACAGATGTAGAGTAAAGGGCCTTGAAATGATCGGACCAAACAGAGCCTAGAATAGTCATGACTGGGGTAAGATCAACTTCTCTACTCCCATCTGAAACAATTTTCTTTAAGTTATTTTGGTCATGTTCACATGTCGCTTTTAATAAATTCCCCCATCTTGTTTTAATTTCCAAAGCTTTTTTAGTTTTAATTAGAGACATGTTCTCCACAAATACACCAATTCTAATTTGACATTACATTCTGATTTAATTGCAAACAGGAGTTAGGTAATTTGCAGTCATTATGAAACCAACCTTTCTTTTTAGGAATATTACCAGTCCCAGAATTCTTAATTTGTCGAATAATAAAGGGTTGTAAAGACTTCACTAAGATTTTACCTTACTAAGATTTTACCTTTAGGGGCACAGGCTCCGGATCTTCTTGCATGCAATACATGAGTAGAGGGTTTATTGCATCATGTAGATCTTCCCATAGATCTACACTATCAATTGAACTCCATTTCAGACAATGACCATTCATTGATCTGGTTACACCCATTATATGTGAGGCCTCAGGATTACACCTTTTAGTTCATAGGTCAGGGTAATGACTAGTGCGTTGTGGTCACTCTCCAGATATTCCAGGAACAACATGGCTTTTGGCAACTTCCAGTGTGCTGTGTTAAACCATAATCAATTAGGCAAAAAGCGTTCAGAGCCCTAAACTTTGGTCTAGCTGGAATATCACCAGCTATTAAACCGTTTGATGCTCTAAACTCTCTTTCTGCAACAATAGTAGCCATTTCTAGGGCATGCCTTTATCGGGTTCTTGTTGTGGGTACCATAGAACTAGGTATTCCCCATGCAACATCCTCAACCTTAAGGATATCTACTGAATAGTTATGGGGTTCCAGTTGGGTGTTAAAATCCCTAGCAATAATAATTACATCAGCCCCAGTATTATCGTCTGAACTATTTACTTTGAAAAGTCGTTCAGTTAGACAAGTGATAGAGGCCACAGCAGAAGGGCAACCAAATGATCGAATATAAACATAAATAAATATATTCTATTGGGGAAAAATAACTTAAGGAGTTGTACCCCTGAGCAACCACTGCCAAACACTATTACTTTAATAGAAATTACCAATCTCACCAAACATGCGGAACAGGAAGGATGGATATGTGAGGGTGAACGTCATTTCTTAAACAAAGCACACCCGAGAATTCCTGCATTTTATATTCTACCCAAGATTCACAAGAATCCGAGACAACCACCAGGAAGACCAATTGTCTCCGCCTGCGATTCTTTGTTGGAACCTTTGTCTCTATACACAGACTTTTTCCTCAAACCTTTTGTATGCAAGATGCCATCTTACATTAAGGATTCCACGAACGTCATACTGACACTACAAGATCTTGAACTACCACAACATTGTATACTGGCAGCCATGGATGTCGAAGCACTTTATACTTCTATACCACAACTTGAGGGCCTAGAAGCTCTTAGAATTTGTCTCAACAAAAGAAGTGATGTAACCTCTACACCTACAGACTTCATCTTGGAATGTGTGCGTTTGGCCATGTCCGAAAACTTCTTTCTGTTCAAGGATCAACTATACCAACAGATTAAAGGCGTGAGCATGGGGGCAACATTCGCCCCAGATGTCGCAAATTTGTATATGGCACAATATGAAGCAGATCACATACATCATTATCATAACTCCTTCAAGTCACAAATACTCCAATGGCGACGGTACATCGATGACGTCTTGCTTATATGGACTGGCACAGAAATTGAGTTGGACCGGTTTCATCAATGGTTAAATCAATGCAATGATTACATCCGGTTCACCATTGTTTGGAGCTATCAGGCGGTAGATTTCGTTGATTTGCATATTTACAGATCAGGTAACAATCTTCAAACTGAACTTTACAGAAAACCTACCGACCACAACACCCTACTGCACTTCTCAAGTTATCACCCCCAGGGGTTGAGATACAATCTGCCTTACGGCCAGTTCTTGAGAATCAGACGGAACTGTTCGAGCAAAGAGAAATATGAGCAACATGCTAATGGTTTACAATTGCGACTCAAGGAGAGGGGATATCCTAAGAAAGCTGTGAAACAGGCGAGAAAAAGGGCACTGAACACCGACAGAACCATATGCCTTACCCCAAAAGAAAAAAGTAGTCTGTGTCACCACATACAGTCCCTTAAGCAATCTTACCAAACAAACCATCAATAAACACTGGCATTTGATAAAAAACAAAGGTACCCTTGAGAAGAAGCCCATTTTTGCATTTAAAAAGAACAGGAACCTAAGGGATTCTTTGGTTCACACTTATATCGAGGAAACCAAGACACCCAACACACTGTGGGACCTCCCAAATGTCGTGGGACATTACCGATGCGGCACCTGTGTAGCATGCCGCTACACTAACCCCACCAAAACTTTTGATTACAAGGACTACCACCGTACCTTACAAACCCACACCAATTGCAACAGCAAGTTTGTGATATATGCAATACAATGTCCCTGCCACTTGATATACATAGGAAAAACCTCGAGACCAGTGAAACAGCGGATCTCGGAGCACAGATCCTGCATCAAGAACAAGATTCAAGATAAACCATTGGTCGACCATTTCAGTCGACTAGGACACACAAACGATGATATATCCTGGACGATCATACAGCATCTAACTCCACAAAAAAGAGGAGGGGACAGAGACAAAGCTCTGACAAGATTGGGACAACAACTAGTCCATCAACTTGACACCGTCAAAACAGGGTTGAATATTTCTGTTGAATGGAAACACTTCTACAGCAAATAAACGACAATGGAATCCTTGACATACATGTTCATTCCCTGGTATTGTCCTTTCTCCAGAGGCCTATGAGGATCTCCAGGTCCAAATTAGTAAACCAGCAGATAGCCAACTCTCGAATTGCCCTTAGACCTTGGGTCCAGATTGTTCCCCGGCCATCCCACTTTTGGAACGTTGCTCCCGCAGTAACATCTATAGTTGTGCATGTGTATGATCCTTTCTACAGTTATGCACTTGTATGATCCTATGTTGTTGAACATTTTCATCCAAAAGAGTGACAGCATTCTCTTGACTAAGCTCATATCCCGCTGGGGCATGTATAACTCCGTTCAACATTCTCTATGGTCTGAAATTAAATTGAACATTGTGAATTCATGTGATCTGTTTATATACACGCTTAAGTATGCATAATAGCCCAATGTGTGTTTGACTAAGCTGTTTTTCCTAGGATGCATAGAACATGTGGATACTTTTGCTGGTAGCGTTGACACACACTAATTACTAGCCGGAGCACACATGCTTTTGCCCCTGCCATCACCCGTACTCACACACACTATTTAGTGAGGTTTCCTTTCACCCATTAGAGCGATTGCTATCTAGGCCGCCACATTGGTCAGCCTCCGTCTCCCGAAACAGTGAATTTAAACTTAGGCGTACGATGCAGGGCTCTGCCAAAAGCTTTTTTTCCAGTATGACAGCGGACGCGTCATCACGGCTACAGCCACTCCTAACACGGCTTTCACTCCTCCAGCAGACACGCCTCCTGAGGCTCCCTTGACAGGCACATCACTCAGCCTTGGCGTACAGACGCCGCCCACCCTACACGTCCCTGCGCGCCCCTGTGGCCGATCCCCATTGGTCCACTGGGCGGTGGCGCTTCGCTAGGGGAGCGCCACCTGCTAACCAATGGGATCGACCGACGGGTTTGATTACCTGCGGTCGCCCTGGAGATGCATCCATTTCAACAACGCTCCCGTACTGAGACGCTGCATTACTCTGCACATCAGAGACCTTCCAATTCAAATGTAAGTACTAGACTAAGCGCTGTGGCTTTTGCCACTACCCAGAGCTATTCTTTGACTGGCTCGGACTTAGACTTTTTTCCGAACATTTTTGACCCGCACTTGTGAGCTCAATACATGTGCTTTAGGCACACTTATACCCTTACAATTATGTCTTGTACATAATAGGCTTTTTTAATGTATTTTTATGTTTATTAATATTTGTAAAGGTGTAAAGTAAATTTACTACCGAAACAATAATAAAAAAAAAAAAAATAATAAAAAAAAATTATGTCTTCTCTCACACAGATCTGTCACGCTTTGGACAATCTGCACTGAGGAACCACTAATCTAAGTGGGGGTCTCCACCATCTTTTGCAGAGAAGTTTCATTTTACCCCCTGAGGTAAGAGTGCCCCTTGTTTCAAATTTAACTACCATATGGCACCACAATCTGTATGAAATCTTACAGATTCCCAATAATGTCGTTACAGGTACAAGTTTGTGTCCCTCCACGATGCACTCAGTGCTCCCCAGAAATCTATACTTGTGATGGATTGTTTCGCTTACCCCCGCACTGGATTAGCCTTTGGTAAGAGTTTAGGCTCCTATACCAAGGAGTCTTCTCCCCTTTTTTACTTTAGCATCCTATGGGAGCTTTCTGAATTTTCATTTTAATTTGAGGTCACTGTTCCACTGACAATTCCCCATTCTTTTGTTCATAGATAGAGAATCCAGAACCACCTTTAAGGTCATCACACGTCCTGATGAAGGCCTGCTCACATAGCTGCACCGCACAGCTCCTTTAGGCCGAAACACTGTTGTGTCGACGATATCACCATTCAAACAATGCACATTGGAAGCATTATTCATGTGTCTTTTGTATATATGTCCATTTGATGTGGGTGTATGTTTATCCCTGTGACTGCATAATTGAAATGACTCACCAAGAATAGCAGTTCATCATTGTTATTACATTGAGATCCATGTTTTGTTCACTGGATCATACTCATTTGTATTGTTATGTTTCAATATTCCTGGGTGCTCTATCCCCACTAATACTATCCAGATGTTATTAAAATACATTTTGTGAAAAATGGAATGCAGTGTGACCAACTGTTTTTTCCAGCATTAGATTGGAATTGTATGACCTCTCACCCTGAAATTTTGGTTTAGTTTATCTAAGAATTCCCATCTGGGTTTTTCAGGGTCCTGCCATGTGCCCTATATCCAATTCCATCTCATTTCAGTCATCGTTTGCTGCATAGATAAGAATTCTTCAAGTGAGATCATTCCTTTCTCAGAGAAAGACAGTCGGGGCATGCCATGTGGGAACAAGCCATCTATGTAGATATCAATACTAATCGCCTATAATTGTAGCTGTACATGGCAATTTAACATCAATCAATAACGATTGTTCTGGGATATCTATGCAATGGTTCGCCATGCCCACCGTATTACTACTCTGATTCCTGACAAGGGGTTAGAATTTATTTCAGCGTAGGATAGTTGGAACATAAATGATGTCTTCATTTATTTTATTTTATTTTTTTATACTTTCTTTAACCTAAAAGGTTTTTAAAAGGTTTTGTGTTCAGACTCATCATTCCTGGGTTCTTTTACAGGTTACAGTTTACTCTACACATCTTCTTTATTTGCAGTCGCGAGTATTGTGTCCAAGATTTTGGCGGTTGCAGTAACCCATGTGGTACGCCCACCTCCAATTAACCTAGCCCACCAAATCTCTTCGTCAAAGATATGTGCCGCTGCTAAAGTCGTCTTCAGGTAAGAATTTCTTATAGACTCTACGCCTGGACAAGATAGGAGTAGGTGTCTAGTGGTTTCTACCACCTCTGGGTCTAAGCAGAATCTGCATTTGTTTGTTGTTGCTAGACCTCTTATCTTGAGAATTTCGTTAGTGTGGAGTAAGTTGAGACGAGCTCTTAAAAAAGTGTTCCTCAATTTGTCTTCATTTATTGTAGGATGGCCATCAACCTGGGAGCAATTGCTCCATTGCCTTCCCTATCTGATCAGGATGAGATTGTAAGACTGGTAGGGAATCATTACCAATTGTCCCATGGAGGCCAGCCATGGTGATGTAATGTTTACCGCCCTCCTGGACCAAGGGTCGAACAATCTCACTTAAATTAGCTATTAGCACCAATGTAGAAGAGGAATTAGAGGTTTTATGTGGTTTGAAAGGCAACATGGTTTGCAAGCTTGAAATCATAGCATCACTACTGGTCGCTCGTGAAGTTTGGTTTTTTGTTTTCACATATTTCGTACCCCCCCCCCTTTTTGTTAGATGCAGGAAGACCATATTTATCCATTTCATTACAACCCAGGAAATATAAGAGGACTTCTATTTTATGGATTAATAAGGTAGCATCATCAAAATGCACCATTCATTTAGCTGCTTTTGTTGCCTTCCCATCTGGTGAGATAACAGTGGAAGCCTTTCTTTTTGATATATATGCAACTGTCCACAGGAATGAAGTGGAAATGCAGGCAACACTTAAAATGCTATACACCAGGCAGGCTTTAATGTCATCCCCTCAAAGTGCAAATGCAAAGAAAATATTCTATAGATGGACATAATTCACAAAAGTTCAATGAATCAGATAAAAGCATTGGATAAATCGCATAAAAGCAGTGAAGTTATAGGGGAAAATAAAAGTCAAAGAAAAAGTCCTCCGAGGCCCGCCCGATTGGCTTAATGGTCTGCTAGAGTCCGCCCTGCCACCTTCATCCGAGTCCTTATGTATTTCTCAAGTTCAACTAAAAGTTCAATTATCATTAAAGACAAGTTAAAATGAATGAAGTGGTGGGAACTTCTGGAGAGAGGGGTTTAACCGCACAATGAAACCTACAAGGTTGTATGGCAGACCATAGGCTCGCAGGAAGAAAAAACATTGCTGTTCCATTCTGTTTACCAACAATCTGTATTACTGGAGAGAATTAGAAGGAAATGTGAAAGGGTTGTCCCGTTTCTCACATAATAAGAGAGACCAGTTCTATGTGAATTTGTAGAAAAGATTTTATCGAATTCGATTTCATACATTTATTTTTTGTTGTAGTAGATTTTGCCACAACTATATGCAGGGGGAGGACCCCCCATAGCTGCCCCTGCCCCCATAAACCCACTACATTATTTATTCACCTAAACCCACCCTCTACATTTATTAGCGTCAAAATTTGTTAAATAGATTCAATGAAATCGAATTCGACTAAATCTGCTGTGGCAAAGCCTTCCTATTCCAGAGAGACCAACCAGAACATTTAAATTAGAACGATTATCATGCCAGCTGCAGTCGAACATATGTCGCTGGAGTAGGCAGCCCAACTGGGGATGATACATGGAACAAACTCAAAGTTACATCCACCGTTCACAAGCAGAGCTGAACATGGTTACCTCTCAGCTCCTATCCAAGGTAGATGATCGAGATATTCATAAGGGGAGTCAGACACTGCTGTGCAGTATGTACACTGCAGAGGTCTGCCCTCGCTCTTCCCTCAGGCTGCGCTGAGGGCTCACAGTGACAACCTTCTTAAAGCAAGGGGCCAGGGTTTACAGCACGCCACTCGCAGTGCTCTAGCGCTTTCATACGAGTCTAGGGGGACTGATGAGGTCCGGCCTCGCCCTTCTCTCAGGCTTACAATGTAACACGGTGAGGTCAGCAGTCAAAATTAAATGTTAAGTTAGGGATTTATAAAGCACAAACCTAGCTTGGATTGCTAAAGTGAGGATGGATGGGTGGAACAGGGTCATACCATTTAGTGATAGCTGAGTGCTGTTTGAAGAGCAAGGTTTTCATCTCTTTCTGAAGTGCAGGGATGAAGGGCAAGACTTATGTGAGTAGATATGCTTTTACAAACATGGAGGAATAGCAGGAGGGTGCTTCATTTCATGTTTTCACTATTTTGTAGTCTTGTTTCTCATCTGGTGATGGATTGTCTCTGTATGCTTCATTAAACTCTGAAGATGGTATGTGGTTCTACTAAGTACAATGGGTATTGACTGGCAAGGCTTTTTAAGTGAGGCAGGCAGGTCATTTGATATTGCAGGGGGCTCAGGTGGAATGGAGGATGGTTTTGACATGGTTGAATTTCTTCTGTTCTGTGATGAAGGGAGCGGGTGCGAGACGGCAAAGAACCAACAGAGAGCTCTGAAATAAATCAAGAGGAAACATGTTTTTATTTTGCTGCACATGGAGAGCTGGTACCAGGCTTTTCACTTTTCTTGGGATGTGTGTCTTGAATGAGGTGTAACTTTTAATAACTCAGAGGGATTTTGTGGGAGTAGAGGATCAGCCCAGATGAATTTTGGGCAGGCAATACGGATTTGTGCTTGCTTGGGTGGTGGTGAGGAATGTGAAGAGGGGGTGGGGTGGGAGGTTCATATGGCTGAATTCTGTCTTTGTGGAGTTCAATGTCAGGTAATTGCTTCACATCCTGGCATGGATGACGTAGAAATAAGGTGTACGTTGGTATATGCAATCAGCAGTACAGTTGTACAATTGAATGTCAATTGGCATTTTGGTGGATATTAATTGCAAAGATTGGAGAGGGTTTATCTGTGATATTACCCACTATGGTTGGGATACAGGCTGCGAGGGGTCAGAAATGCAAGACTGACACAAAACAGTAGTTTTCTCAATGTTTGCTATTTACTAAAATAAAAAGGGGTGGTATAAACACCCATCTTTCCCTATCCTAACAGGAATATCCCTACCTATCAAACTAAAACTAAAGAAAGATGACCTAGTGTCCAACAAGTCTCTGACCCTCACACTAATAATATAGAAATGTACGAGGAATATTTGACTCTTCAGTTCATCAAACGAGTGCAAAGATTACTTTTACAAAGTACTACTTGTGACGAGGTTTGGACTCTCTTCGCCTGGATCAATCCAGGAATACCATTGGAAAAGTTCTGATTCAACAAAGTTCTGTTCAATTCAACTAAAAATGCCTTTTCCATCCACTGTGTCCTTCCTCTTGGTAAAGTAAATGTCTCTTTCACAAACATTTGTACAAAAATCAAAGCAATTGGTTTCCCCCACAGTATCCTTCCTGGTAAGGCAAATGTCTCTTTCACAAAACACTAACTCTTAAACCATGTTAATTTTAGTTCCTCCACACAATGTCTTTCTTAGGATGTAAAGCAAATATTGGAACATAACAATTATTCTTCCCATGGAATACTTTTGTCAGGATAGCACAGCAACTATCTTTCGTGATGCAACAGTTTGTCAGAATAATATAGTTACTGATGTCTTTCCACAACACCTCTTTACCACAACCACATTTCTTCAAAGCAACGGTTTCTTTCCTGGTATTCTCACATGCCAGGACTTACCACAAGTGGTCCTTTTCCTGGTTCACTCTCCTGCCAAGAGGAAAAAATTCATACTACAACAGTTGGTCTCTTTTGGTCTTTTCTGTTAGTGTAATACGATTTACAGATTTCCACAAACTGGTGTATCAGGAAAGGTGAATTGCGCCCTTGTTGCCCTTATATCTCTTTGTAATAGTCTCTGCACTGTTGGAAATGTGGGTTACAGGTTTCCCCAAGTTGACATCTCATAAATGGAGAATTGTGCAGTTTGTGTCCTCTTGCTTCTTCAGGGTAGCCTCTTGGCTGTAGGCAATGTGGGTTACAGGTTTCCCCGATTTGACATTTCATAAATGGAGAATTGCGCCCTTTTTGCGCTCTCTTGGCTGTCGGTAATGTGGGTTACAGGTTGCCCCAAGTTGACATTTCATAAATGGAGATTCGCTCCCTTTTTGCCTTCTTATTTTATTTGCTCGCTATTCAAAATTGGCTGACTTTAACAAACATTCCACTCAGAGCGGCACAGGGTTACCTTCTTTAACAGGCCAACTCACGGCTTTGGTGTCTCTGTGTTGCTCCCTGCTGCTGCGGGGGACCCTCAGCGGATCAGTAATCCATTTGACAGCTCTTGTGTACCTGCCACCGCACCACATGCATGGCTCTGCTCTTGAACACCTCCACCCCCCCACCCTTGGGTCTCTGTGACCTCCAGCACCTCCAGGGAACTTGCTTCAGGAGCACGTCTCCCACACAGCTGGACCTCTCTTCCTGATGCTGACCGCAACCGTTTCCTGCTGCGTGTACCTCTGCAAACCTGCAAGCCTTTTCTTCCTGCGTCTGCTTCTGCTGATGTCTGCACTCTTGCTGCAGCCCCAACCGCTTTGGTATCTTCCCGAATTGCTTCTGCCTCTGCTGCTTCTTTTCTTCTCCTGAGCTGTGGTCCATTTTCAGGTTTAAATGTCAGACTCAGGTGTTTTCCCTTCAAACAATTAGACTGTATATTCCCTTGAATTGCAATTTTGATTCTCATTGACTCTTGGTCCTTCTTCCTTTTCCCAGTACCACAGGCATTATGGATCTTGAAGTCGATAATGGGTTTGGGTCTTTTAAGTCTATTCATTTCGATTTGATTGTTGAACTGAATGTTATCAGAGTTAGGAGATGTTATATGAGTGATGTGTGATTTTAAACATTAGGGCTAAGACTACTACCAAAGACAGAATCGAGGCCATTAGTGTCATTTCTGTTTCAGGAACTCTCAAGGTACATACAACTTATTCTGTATAGGTAACTTTTCACAGAAGGTTCTTTGGGGTTCCTCATGAAAGGGACTTGTACAATGACAGCATGCCATCAGATATTTGGGAATTACAGGACTCTCATCCCCACAGGAAAATGAATACTGCATGTTTCCCGAAGGAGCTACCACTTCCCCTGGCAGCCATCTCCTCCCATGTGATCCTCCCTCATGATCCCACCCGTAGGTTTATGATCAGGTAGCAGCTGCCTTCCCCTGGCCACATCGGAGGAGATCATAGGCTGGTATTCAGTGAGGACTCTGCAGGATTCATCAAAAGGCACAGAGGCACCCTTGCAAAGGCTCTCAGGGGGTAGCAATTGGTGAGCAACCAAGGCTGAGACTCACAGAGAGCTGAAGCAAGCTGGTTCTTGGGTACAGTGAATACCTAAGCCCTCAAAAAGGCATGTCTACACACTATGTTATGTGCTAACAATTATTTTATTAACTCACATAAGATCTAGATGGTTATATACAGACAAATAAGATTCACTTTGAACTCAAGATTCTCTACCCCAATAGTTAACACAATATATACAGTGCTATCTGGTACCACAGTTATTCTTAGTTTCACTAATGGTCCTAAAAATGTACTAAGATTATTAAACACTGTTTAACCCAACAAGCATAAATGTAGAAGTGTAAGCAGCACTTTAAAACAGTGGCAGAATGCTTTCTTAGAATCAAGATGCAATAATGTGTGCAGATCGCCCCCTCCCCCCAACCTGGGCAACCTGTAAGTAAAGGTAAGTTATAGTTTACCTTTATGTTAATGCCCAGTCCTCATATGTTCATTAATTGCCTGCTTTTATCTTTACAGGCCCCACCATACCAAAGCACCTGAAAAGCAACAGTGGAGCCGGGCCTAAGACAAATCGGAGACCCCTAGATGGACTCTGAGGGTCGAAGTGCCTCTTCCTCATCATAGTACCTTGGGTGGCTTTGAAGGCGAAGTGGTGGAGTCTAAACTTTACTTGACAATGCCCCATGAGGATGGACTCCCCCTGGAAGAGGTTGTTGCTGGGTCCTTGCTGTCAAGCAGGAGAAGGGAACCAAGCAGTGTCAGAAAGGCAGCAGTGATGTTCTGTCGCTGTGGTCTCCTTGGTGTGGTTACTATGCTGGCTGCAGTTATTCCACGAAGATGAAACTCACTGTGCACCTCGACAAGGCTTGGAAGGTGAAGATGGGTCTTTGGTTTTTGTTGATGACCTTCGGTGGAGACGGGTGCAGTGGCAGAAGTCTGTCAGGTTTCAGTGATTTACGATTTGCCACCGTTTGATTCTTCGGTGCTGCAGTCACAGCACGGATGACAGTATGGCTTCTAGCGACCTGGACTTGAGCAATAGACTGCCCTGCGGGCCACTACCAAGTTTGGACCTTTAGGATTCGTTCCGCGGTGTGGAGTGGCGGGAAACCCCACTGCAGGGCACTTCTCTGCAGTCGGCCTTATGGACTTCCTCAGCTGTGGAAAAGTGGACATATGTTGGGTCTGCAGCACCACTTGGAGATTTCATCAGTTGGTTGGAACTTTGCAAACTTTGGGCGTCGAACAGCACTTTGCCAGTGTACCCCCCTCTTCTGGGCAGTACACTGCAGTCTGGCTTTCCAACAGATATAGGCATCCTCTGGAGAACGCTGGTGGAATTCTTGGGCTCAAGATGTCCAGTCACTCTTCTGCAGGCACTCAGGACTGGCTTCCAGACACTTTGTGTGTTTTCTTTTTTACCCTGTTCTCCCGTCGCCTTTGTGTGAAGAATGGCAGTTGCACAATGTCTCCTCGTAGCTACGGGAAGAGGTCGCATGTTCATGTCCTCTATCAGTCCTTGAATCAGCACAGCAGCTTTTGGATTTGGTGAAGAGTTACAGCAGCAGGCGTCTTCCTCCAGCTGGATTCAGGATATGCCTGTAGGAAAAGACGAGCTTCTGACATAGAAGTAAGTGAGGGGTCTTCTGATATACACAAATCCCCCAATTCACTTAGGCTGAGCTAGGCTCAGTCAGCAAATCACACACAGATGCATTCATGCAACCATCAATCAGGCTCAGGGCATTCAGGCCATCCACCCAAAAGCAGACACTCAAAACAGTGAATGTGTATTGGGGACAACGCCCAGCATTTCAGAGCACACACTGCATTCATTCAGTTTCAGACAGGGCTAACTCAGGCAGGATCACAGGCATTATGACACACACCCAAAACCAGACATCCACAACACAGAATGTGGAAGCCCCAGAGCCATAGATGGTCCTTCGACCCAGCATCCAATCGGGGGAAGGAAACCGAGTCAGGGCTGATCAGGACTGAGAAACAAGAGGGAAAGGCCTCTTCTAAACAGGTTTTCCCTTGCTAATCCAGAACCATCAAGGACAACATTGGCTCTCTTGCCCTGCACTCGCTGATTTCTGCAATCACTCTTTTGCCACTGGATCTTCCCTCCTCCCTCAAGCACCCCCTTGTGCGCCCCCTCCTGAAAAAACCTTCAGATGACCCTACCTGTCCTGCCAACTACTGCCCTATTTCCATCACCCACTTCTTGGGGAAGCTGCTGGAGAAGCTGGCATTGCCCCAACTCAACTCGCACACCAAACTTGTTGGTGGTCTTGACGACCATCAATCTGGATTCCGAGCATCCAGAGGCATGGACACTGCTCTTCTGAACACATGTGAAGAACCGCTCGCATCTCTGGACTCCAACTCCCCAGCTGTCCTCATCCTGCTCGATCTCTCCTCTGCCTTTGACACGGTCAACCATTCCATCCTCATACAAAGGCTCCACAATACCCTTGGTATCTCGGAACGGCCACTGGATTGGCTGACATCCTTCCTAACTAAATTGCTCATCCCAACTCATTCTGGGCACCTTCTCCTCTCCTACTTCCTTGGCCACCTATGGTATCCCCCAGGGTTCTATCCACTCCCTTTGGCTCTTTAACATCTACCTTGCTCAGCTTGCACACCTCAGCTCCCCCTTTTCCCTTAACTTCCAGTGTTATGCGGATGACGCACAACTCTTTTTCAAACTTCCTGCTGACCCTCTTGCACCTTCCGTCATCCCGACTGCCTATCTACCATCCAGTTCTGGTGCTCTTCCAACAATCTCTGTCTCAACGCCTGTAAAACTGAGATCCTTCCCATCAGGACTCCTGCTCCCTCCTTCTTCCCTTCACTCTGGCCTTCCTCCTTGGGCTCTCCCCCAGCTCCCTCTTCTGAAGCCAGAAACCTTGGGAGTCATCTTCGACTCCTCTCTCTCCTTCCTCCCTCACACTCAGGACATTGCCAAGAAGTCCCACTTTCAGCTCTTCCTTATCAAAGGAATTCTCCCTTTCCCCCAGAGAATCAATGTTACCCGAGCAGTTCTCTCTAGGCTCGACTACTGCAATAGCCGCCTCCTGAATCTACCTTCTTCCACTATACAACCCCTCCAGCTAATCCAGAATAGGGCAGCAATATTTATCCTTGGCCTTAAGCCCAGGGACCGCATCTCTACTGCCCTAAAATGTCTTCACTGGTAAATTTAAATCCCTTTGCATCATCCACAAAGCTGTCTGCGCCCGGGGTCTACACGATCTTCACCTTTATCTTACTAAATACTCTCCCTCTAGACTTCTTTGTTCCTCTGGCACCAACTCTGTGTGTAAAGCGTTTTGCTAAACAGAGGGTAGTTGGTCAATCGCTTCCCTCAGCTGGCTCCTTCCTATGGAACAAACCCCCCCTCCCTCTGCACCTTGAGCAGGACTTCCTTATATTCCAGAAGCTCCTCAAGACTTTCCTCTTTACCTCCTCCTTCCCTTCTTCCCTCCTCTGCTAATCTCACAGTAACTGAGATTTGTGTCCTGGGCCCTTATGCATCCTCAGGGCCCTGACCTCCCACATCAAATCGGCCCAGCTCCTGTCTACCCTCAGCACTTGCCTTGGCAAACCCTCCACCCTGGAGGCTCGCACTTACACCGAATGCTGCCTCTGGCCGTGTAGCACTCGCCTTACCATGCACTTTTTCTGCCGCTCACCCATGAGCTTGAACATTCCAGCACTTACCCCTCGTCCCCTCTTCTTTGCTGCACTTGAACGTTATGAATACTCACAAGGCATAGTAGGTTTGTCCTTTTTCCCTCCACTGTTTTGATGATTATTTTTTGAGTGTTTTTTTTGTATGTGTTTCACTCCCTTGTTCCTTCCCTTTGCCCCATGGGTGCATTGAAACAATTTTTACTTGCTGTATAAGCCCCTAACAAGCGAACAATAAATAAATAAGTCGGTGTCTGGTATATGTTTTATTGGTGAATTGTGATATGGCTATGGGGAGTGAAAATCTAGCAAGAATGTACAGGAAGAGATTGTAATAAATCTATCTGTATACACAAATACTTGTTTTTCCCTTGCGGTCCTGAGTGGCAGCAAGGGGTTGAGCTCATTGATGAATATTGAGTGAATGAAGTGCATATTATATGAATATTCTGTTGCATGTTCTCATTTATGCCTGTGTTCATTAGGAACCCAGAATGAACAGGTTGGCTGAGTGAGTATAAAATAGAGCTCTTATATTTACAATTGTTACACGTGTAAGGAGTAGCCTCTCACAGTCGCACAGACCTGGTATAAAATAAGTAATTTGTTGAAGGATGTCACATATACCTGAATAAAGAAGTTAGGGCATGTTATGCTCAGTTGATAAAGCAAAACAAAAGAGGTGATGGCTGGAAGGTTTGGAATTAATCGTAACCTCTGGCATTGCTCTGGGCAACCTTCCAGACCATTGTTCTTCGCCTGCCGAGCCATTACAATAAGGGACAGACCATGTGCAGGTGAGGGCTCTGCTCTCCTGGGGTCGAAACAATAAAGAAAAATCAACAAAGTCTGATCCAGGTCGGAGAGCTGCGTGAAGGGCTGGTGAACACTCCGGTGTAAGAAGAGGATGGAAGTGGTCCTCACTAGCAGGGTGCAGCTGGAGACAGTGGCCGCTGATGCGTGCCAGACAGGGAGAGAATGGCTGGAACCGTGCTAAAATCAGAGAGCAACATCTGTCACTGAAAAACAAATGGCAGCAGCAATCGACAGGAGGGTGAGCAAGGCCAGCAGGAGTGGTACCCCCCAGCAGCATTACCAGCGGGGACTGCGAAATGTATCACGGCAGCCCAGGTCATCAGCAAAGCAGCTCGTCAGGCCTGGAGCCCAGGAGTGGGCCTAGGGCAGTGAAGGCCTGTGAAACAGGGAACACACTTGGAGTGTTACTGAGGGGTGAGACTACCCTTGAATGCCAGACAGGAGAGCCAACAGTGGGTTGGCAGCCCCAGGGGAACACAGTTGCGTAGGCGAGGGGCAGACCCCATCCACCTGATCCCCGGGGGAACTGGAGGGACGCATACCCAACGGAATAAGCTCAGAATGCCCAGAGTCAGCAGGAAACGTGGCATCCCAACAGAGCAGCACATTGAAACTTAAGCCTCTGTGACCATAGGGAAGAACGCTCAACTGGATTTGGGAGCATAGGGGTAAAACTGGGCCCCACATACATACCAAGACTCTGGCCCAAGGAAAATGCATGTTAGAACATAGCAAACAAGTGGTGGGGCGCTGCACCTGGCCTCGGCCCATTATCACCCATTGTTGGCAACCCGGCCTTTACCCCATGGCTGCAGAAAACACATTTTTCATGTTGGACGGGGGAGGAGGGGGGCAGACTTATGGAATTAAAAAACTATACAACGATGGGTCCCCACTCACGTTCACGGACTGCAAGCAGGGATTCTTATACAGGAATCAGAAAGGTTCCTGTATTCTTCACTGCGCCACTGGGCTAGTCATCCTACGATCAAGCAGAAAGGTACTGGAGACCTCAATGCCCTAACATTCCTTGCTGGGCGCAGCAGAGGGAGAATGTCAGTACTCTACAACTTACTTGACCAATATGACCCTCAGGAAAGTCTACCCTATATGCGTAGCTGGGAGCGTGATTTGGGAACCCACACTGATGAGGACTCCTGGCGCTTCATTTGGGAGCACAATCACAGAGCCTCCAGGTGCACCACAGATAAGGAGTGCCAATTGAAGCTTTGCTATGGACTAGACCTGCACAAACTCCACCATATGAACCATGACTATCCCGATAGTTGCTGGAGGGGATGTGGAGGCCAGGGGACCTATTTTCACATGTGGTGGCTGTGCCCCAATATTTTGGAAGGAGGTGCTCTCCCATATCACGCCCATGCTTAAAATATTGCTGCCTCTGGATCCTTTTGTGGTTCTGTTGGGGGATCATGGAGACGGGATTTCCCACTTGCAGGGTAACCTCTCACATGCTGCCAAGAGCTCACTTGCTCGTAACTGGAAGCACACAGAGGGCTGTAAGGAACTCATGGTGGCTACAGTAAAGACAGACAAGTGATCACAGTTCAAGGGTGTTTATTAAACTGTAAATGTAGTGTGGAAAAACACCTAATCTAAGATGGGAGCAAGCTTCGACCATCAAATTAAAAATAAGGCAGTCCTTGTGGTGTTGTGTCAAAATAGGGCCTATGCTACGAAAAACCTATTGCCAATTCCTTACAACTAATTACAAAAAGAGTGTCGCATAGGGTTTCAATAAAGAAAGAAGTGTTCACAAATAATAAGTCAGGATGTGATTGCTAGGGGTCCCCGTTCCCCACATTTTGAGCACGGGACAAGGTGGAACCTTGGAGCACAGCAGGCTATCCCAGAAAAAGTCGACAGTTCAGTTATCAGGTTCTTCGATGGTTAAGTCTATTTTCAATAAAAAGTCTCTTGCCTTCGAGGGCCTGATGTGTTCAACAACAAACAACAAAAGGTTCTGTTCCATGGCTTTGGCAGACCCCTCACAAGTCATACTCAACAAATCAATTGAACAGCTCCTTTCTCCCTTTCTCACTGAAATTTGGATGATGATGATTTTCCACCCTTGGATCTCCCTCCTTCGGGTTCGGACCCCTTTTCCAAAGCTACCCTCGCCTGCTTCGGGTTCACAATGGCTTTTTTTGCCTTCATGAGTCTCGGGCCCCAATTCATGGATTTTTTGCGCCGAAAAAACGGTATTTGTGCACCATTCTACACGCAAATCCCCATTTGTTAAACAGCGATTTGCGGCCAGAATGGCTCTCAAATCCCTTTTTTTCCGGCCCAAATAATTAATGAATCAGGGCCTTAATGTCTTTTTTTTTAAAAACATCTTTTTATTAGCATTTTTAAAACATATGCACCCAATACCTCCCTCCGCATCTCCCCCCCATCCAGCCCCCCACCCTTCCTTGGCCCTGCAGTGTCTTTGCTAGGAATATCCTGTAGAAGTTATTTTTCGGTTCAGTTAGCTGGTTCTAGAGCAGTTTTCTCTGGGGATCACCTTAGGTTGTGTGGACACCATTGTTGCATATAGTCACTTTGTAAGTATTCCAACAGCTCTCCCTAGTCTCCCCAGAATTTATCTGCATCTCATTGTTTGTGATCGGTGATCCACTCCATCGCTACTATTGTCCATTCTACCTTTGTAGGGGGATATTTAGTTTCAGTTTTTTGCTATCTAGCCAGGTGGTAATCAGCTGGTTCATCATAACTGCAATTCCGGGTCTGATATTCTGCATAAACTTACCCTACCAAGAAAACGTGCAGTTCTGGCATAGTGAACTTTATCTGAATCGTCATCTCTTCCCAGAATTCCCTTATTTTAGGGCAGTCCCACCATATGTGCCTCCAGTCTCCTATTCCCTTACAGCCCCTCCAGCATTCTTGGGAGGTAGTTTTATACATTTTGTGAAGTTTACCGGGTGTGTAATGTCATTGTAGCATGATCTTATGGCAGGCTTTCCTTAATTGTATGGACCTAGTTAGCTTCAGGATGTTCCTCCATAAGCCTTCCCACTGTTTCCGTGTAATCTCTGATCTTGTTGGGATTCCGGAATGCTGGGTGAGCAGGCAGCAGGCTGAAGCTAGAGCTCCTCTCTCCCTGATCTCAGATATTTACAGATACAATGAATTCAAAGAAAAAAAAATGATTCCCTGGATAATCCTGCCTCTAAAAAGACCAAAGCTGACATGGAGGAAGAGCCCCCAAGCATCCAGGACATTTACAAGCTACTGTTAAAGGTTTCCCAGGATGTATGGTAAGGTGGCTAATCTGGACATTAGAGTTGGGCAGCTGGAAAAAGATTCTACTGATTTCCCTGAGATTTCTGGAAGTTATAGGGCATATAATGATATGAGAAAGGATATGGAAGATTTAGCAGCGCTCAGATACCTGAGGGTTCGTAGCGCTATATAAGTGCCAAATTATTATTATTTATTATTATTAGAAATGTGATGTTAGACTTAAAGTCCAGAAGACATAACCTTAGACTCATGGGCCTGCCCGAAGAAGTGACAGCAGATGGAAATTTAGAAAGCTCTTTGATCAAAATCATATCAGAAATATTTGGACAGGGGATTCTCTCACTAAGTGATTTGGATTATGCCTTCAGAGTTGGGAAGCTGATCAATACTAAGCCAAGGCAAATTCTAATGGTTTTCAGCAAAATATGTGCTAAAGAAAGGGTCCTCAAGGCAGCCAGAGAAAAAGGACAAGCATTGTACAAATCTTCTAAACTGATTTTTCCTGACTATCCCAAAGATCTGGTGGAGAAAAGAAAATCTTTTCAAGGGGTTAAGAATTTAGCCAGGGATAGAGAGTTAAAGGCAGTCCTGGTCACACCTGCCATTCTGAAAATATATTTTCCATCGGGTTTGAAAACAACTGAGAATCCGGAAGAGGCCAAGATGTGGATCTTGGATTATAAAAGCACTAGCTCTACTAATTAGCTTTCACCTGGTAGCGTGTGTGTGCATTGTTTGGAAACACAATCTATTTTAATTTTGCTTTTATTTAGCTCAGTTTATAAACATTTTGTTTATAATTCGTATAGAATTCGTTGTTTTACAAAAAGGCTGGCTTATGAGATATTGAAGTATATTTACCGTTAAACGCATTGGAATGTTTATCTTTGAATATGTATGGAAGTGTCTGAATGCGAGAGTTTTGTAGGTCCTTTCCTCTCATCACGATGGTTTTGTGGGGAAAAGCGTAATACGTAATGCAACGTAACGCTTTCAGGAAGAACATAAGCGTATTCATGGTAATGGCAGAGTGAATCAGGTATGAATGCTTTGGCCCTCTAGTGGGGATAAACTGCCTGCCTGGTGGTCATTCCATGGGGTCTTGTGAACAGGGCTGGAGTCGGGTTGCATGGATTTGTGTTAGGGGGGGGGGGGGGAGTAGGTGCGATCTGCATATATTTTTCGGCAGCAACATGCCTTTGTTTGCATGCACTTTCTTGTCTGCTGTCTGTCTGCCCTCTGGTAGTTCCGTTTTGCGGTTTAAGCTTTTCAATATATCTGAATAATTGGCTACACTTCCTGCCCCTTCCTTCAAACCAAGAAGAGAAGCCCCCTTTTTGTCCTTTTAAAAGCACATATACATAACTCAATTGATGGAAGTTAACTACTGCCCCACATGGACATCCAGCCAGGATGACAAACTTTGCAACAGTACATTACGCAGCTCCTCTCTCCGACTCATAGCGCTTGAGTAAAGATTACACAGAACTTCTGTCGGAAACATGACACACAGATAGCCCGTCCTAATTATTAAACAGGGGCGCAGTCTGTTTCTTAAATTATGCGGGCAGCCCTGTACTTTTGAGACCGAGAACAGCTATGTTTAGTGGTGCAATCGGCGAGCTGATGTTGGCAAGTTGTTCTGGATGTTTTGACTTTACTTTCTGTGGATGTGTCTGCATTTCCTCGCCTGGCTTGAGCTTTTTGTGCGAGTAATGCAATGACCGCAGTACTTATTCTGCTGGGAAAAAAGTTTAGTGGTGGTCCTTGCATACGTAACATCTATTGCTGGTCACGTGGTCATCTTCTGGCGGCACGAGGGCCACTGCCCTTCGGCCGTTGCCGATCTTGTAGGGGGAGAATGGGATATTAGATATGGAAGTGCAGGAGTGCGACCTGAACCTAGCGGATGTGACACCTATGTGTATGCGCACATACGTATATTATTATTATTATTATATTATGGCATTGCTTCCATTCAAGGCGGGAACTGAAATAGTTTGCTATTTACACAAACGTTGTTTTGAATACATTTCTAACATATGCAGGCTTGTAATGCTGCACCTTCAGATATTGACTTAATGAGGAGGCGGCATTCATGTTCTTACGCCCCGCCTTCATACAGAGGACAATTGCTGGAAGTTGTATTGTGGGATTATGGATACCGTAATGTTGGTCACATTTCTCTCTTATGTTTACGGTTTTCATGGGAATCCAAGATTATTGGGACAAAGGCTCCGTCCAGAGGTATGCACATATGAATTCACCCCTTCCGTCACTAGACTGTCAGGTTGCCGGTATCTGTTATTAGATTCTTTTTTGTGCATGAAACAACATGGACATATCCCTGTGTCTATTTGTGCGGATAAGACATGTACCTCTTGCCCCATGGCCCATTTAAACACATGGCATGTGGTTCTTACCCATTATAGAGTTTTGAGCCCGGTAAAGAGCAGCCATTACTGAAATTAAAGGCACTTGCTTTAAGCCTTCGTCTACAGGTCAATTCAGACGAACACCTGGTGGCAGCGTGTGAGCTCTCAGTATGAGGCTGTACAGAGTGTGTAGGGAAGGGGAGGGTTCATTTAAGGTTTCTGGGTAATGCATCCTCATAGATGAGATGGATAGTACACCTGTTGTATTATGCTGCATAGTGAGGTAAGGTAAACTCCTCTACATATATATGGGTTGCGTTTGAAAAAAGGCCAGTTATTTCATTTCTTTGTTCAAATTGTAAGTAATGCATAGGTTGTGCCGGATTTCAAATATGGGTCATATGCAAAATAATTGACAGCCTTCTCAGGATATTACCTTGGCAACTATACTGCGTGGGTTCTTACGCAGTATAGTTGCCAGTATTGAGAAGTATGGAGTATTACGAGTGTGGGGTGAGGTGCTCTAGTTATTGTTAATATTCACATCACAAATGATCGAACTGAATTGATATGGTGAACCATTAATTTAAAACATGGGTTTTTATCGGCACAACTGTAAATGGTTTATGAAATCAAATTATTATATGTGGCTGGCTCCACTGTACAGTTTGGCTTTGCATTATCTTGAACATACAGGTGTTTTCTGATGAGGAGTGTGTAGTAGTTCCATCTTTGCATAGTGATATTGATGGCATATATCGAATGTAGACAGTGGGTTGGTATTATTCAAAGATATATCCATTGCTGCTAGACAAATTAGGACATTTGAGATTGTAGGGATGTTAGCCAAGGGACATTGTGGACCATGGAATATTGGCAGCTGTTAATATTAGGGTTCGAAGTACTGTCCTTACTAATGTCAAGTGCAAACGGTCTAGTATTATTGATGTGTCGTTGTTGCACATCCTTACATTTGAATTTTGGTTCTCGGTTGAGAAGAAGTGATTACTTTACTACTCGATATCTTGATCTGCCATTTTGGATTCATGACATTAGGTTTTGGGGTCTTCTGGCAAGTACTTGGGGGTTTATGAGAGAAGCTTTCAATGGTTCTTTTATTATGTGGTTGTTGCCTTATGTATCTTCTTTCTGAGGTTAATATCTCAGGTACGTAATTACTTTTAGAGTGCATTATAGTGTTACCTGTGTATTATAATTATTATTTTTTTTCATGTAGAAGGATTTAGTATGTTTTGTTCGATTCTTATTGGCTTAAAGATTATAGGGAGTTGAAGCTCTCTGTTAGGAAGGAGGACACAGTTTAGTTACTTGTTCTATTCTCAGTTCAGCTCCGTCTTATGGTATGTTTTTTAGGTTAGGTTTGTTTGCTTTTCGGTTTAGGTTTTTCTTTAGTTCTTTTTTTTGTCTCATTTGTTGGTCTTTTATGTTAGGTCTCTTTAATTTTATTCTTCTTGGTATTTTGAGGGAGTCCGTTTACATAAGATTGACATGGCGGTCCAAGCCAATTTAACAAGAGATTCTTTTCGAGTGGTTTCTTGGAACATTAATGACTTGAGTAATCCCATTAAAAGGAAGAAGGTTCTTAGACACCTGAAACACTTGAAGGCAGATATAATCCTATTGCAGGAGACTCATTTATCAAGTGATGAGGCAATTAAGTTTGAGAAGTGTTGGGCAGGGCAAAAGTTACACTCCACTTACAGCTCCAGTTCGAGAGGGGTGTCCACCTTGTTTAAAAAAATTTCCAAGGTAAAATTGTTAGCTCTAAATCAGATAAAGAAGGTCGCTGGTTGTTCATCACACTCCAGATACAGGATTTGGAATTCACAGTTTTTAATATATACGCTCCAAACATGGATAGTGGTGTTTTCTTTTATGGACAAGGCCGCGAGATGCTCACTGTGGGGGAAAAGGATTTGATGATTTGTGGAGATTTTAACCTGGTGGTTCACCCGGCTTTGGATGGGTCCTGCAAAATGGGCAGAGATGGTAGGAAAAATGATAGGGGTAGTCTACACTTGCTTATAAGTGATTTTGGTTTGTCTGATGTCTGGAAGTTAAAGCACCCAAGTGGGAGGGAATATACCTTTCATTCCAATACTCATAATATATATTCTCGTATAGATCTCATTTTGACGTCGGGAGTGGTGAACCAAAATGTAGACAACTGTGAAATTGAATCTATCTTGATTTCTGATCACGCACCTATTATATTGGATATGTCTCTCAGTTACACTTCGAACAGATCTAAGGTTTGGATGTTGAACACTATGATTAGGAAGGAGGAGGGTTTGAAAGAGATGTTAATTAAAGAGGCTGAGGCTTATATTGAATCAAATTTGAATGGGGAGGTCAGGTCTGGTGTTGCATTGGAGGCCTTCAAATGTGTGATGCGTAGAGTGGCAATGAAGTTATCGGGGATTAAAAAATGGAGACAGGCTGAGGAAGCTGAAAAATTAAAAGTTTCTATCAAAATTTTGGAAAAGGATCTGATGTGTAGTTTTGATTCAGAGAAATCGACAAAAATTGCTGAAGCTAAAATATAATTTGAACAAAATATTTAGTGAAAGAGCAGAGTTCATGATTTTCAAAACTAAGTGCAGGTATTATGAAGGGGGTGAGAAATGTAGCAGACTGTTGGCCCATAGGTTGAGACAGAGGGAGGCAAAGAGAACAATTCAGGCCATAAAGGGTAATCAAGGTGTGACAAGAGACCCAGCTGAAATATATGAGGTTTTCAGAGACTTCTATATCAACTTGTATGGTGAAGAAACTCATGTGGACTTGGACCGGACAAATCCGTTTTTGGAGTCAATGGATATAAAACAGTTGACAAATGCAGAAAAGAACTTTCTGGATTCAGAGGTTACTCTTGATGAAGTAAGGAAAGCAATTTGGAAGCTTAGTTTGGGGAAGAGTCCAGGTCCTGACGGATTTCCGATTGAATTCTACTGTGAAATGCCAGAAGATGTGTTGATACTAATGAAGGAGATGTTTCAGGAAAGTAGGTCAAAAGGGATACTACCGCCAACTTTGCGGCATGCGACGATAATGCTCTTACATAAACAAGGTCGTCCTGAGCTTGAAACAGGTAGCTATAGACCAATCAGCCTGTTGAATTGTGACTCTAAAATTCTTTCAAAGATATTGGCCAGTAGGTTAGAAAAGCTAATTCCCAAACTCATTCATCCGAACCAGGCAGGTTTCGTCAAAGGAAGAACTGAGAACATGAGAAAATTATTGCTTACACTGGAAGTTTGTCAAAAACGTAATTTGGAAGCTGTTGCCTTGTCTCTGGATGCCGAGAAGGCTTTTGACCAGGTGAAATGGAGCTTCTTGATGAACACAATGGAGAAGATGAACTTTGGTCTGGGATTTATGAGCTGGGTTAAATTGTTATACACAATCCAACTGCTGAGGTCAATACAAATTGAGTTATATCGGAGAGGTTTGAGTTGCAACGAGGGATGAGACAGGGCTGTCCCCTATCTCCACAGCTCTTCATAATTTCAATTGAACCTTTGGCGGAAGCGATTAGATCAAACGAGAAAATTGCGGGAGTGGAATACAATGGGATATGCCAAAAATGGTGGATCTATGCTGATGACTTGCCGCTGGTCATTCAGGAGATGGATTCTTCCATTCCAGAGTTGATGAGTCTAATTGAAGAATTCAGTAAGTTATCAAATTACAAAGTCAATTGGTCTAAATCAGAGGCTTTGCCCGGTTCAAACTTGACGAATGATAGGGTTCTGGAGAGCCTTGGCTTCAAGTAGTGCCCGATACAAATGAAGTATCTAGGAGTTTGGATTACCGGAAATTTGAGAGTCATGATGTGCCTGAATTTGGACATGATATTGCAAAAAATGAAGCTAGAGTTGGATCGATGGAATGTGCTAGGCCTGTCCATTGGTGGAAAGGTTAATGCTATTAAAATGGTTATGGCTCCGAAACTGAATTACATTTTGAGTACGATTCCCCCTTCTGGTGAGTAACCAGACATGGAGAAGGGTGACTAGTATCCTACAACGCTTTTTGTGGAATAAGAAATCACCGAGGTTCAAGCTATAGAAATTGCAGTTATGAAAGGACAGAGGAGGGTTAAATATCCCGAACTTTGAAAAATATCATCAAGTTTTTTGTTGCAACATGTTCTACCTTTCTTGGAAGTGGTAGGTGATGAATGGGCTGAGGCAGAAGCTAGAGGTGCGGGACTCTTACTGGGGCCCATCTGTCCGCTACCACAATAGATCGGGGTAACCGATCTGCTTTAACAGATTTCCTCAGATCGACATGGAGATCATATGAGCTGTCTGCAGGATTGATACCTGGTAAAACGGGGGTTTTGTCCATCTGGATGAACCCGGATAATCAAACCTTATTCTGGCCTGCATGGTTGTCAGCCGGGGTTACTAGAGTTGCGGATCTCTTTATAGGAACGAAATGGAAGACGTTTAGAGCTCTGAGACTCGAGTATGATTTATCATTGTGTACATATGGTGATTATAGGAAGTTAAAGAAAGCAGTAAAAATTCCTTCTTTCACCACATCGGATTTGCCGGCAGTTGTACGTAGGATTGGCAAAAATGAACATTCAGCATCCAAAATGTATAATTTACTGAACAGTTTTGCGAAAGGGAATGATAAGCTCCACAGGAAATGGTCTTATTGCCTGAAGGAGGAGATGTCTGCAGAAAGATGGAATGAGATATGTGAAAATATAAAAAGAGTGTCACTGAATGTGGGAGAAAGATCCAGACAAGTAATGATCCTGAATAGGGTTTTCTGGACACCAGTGAAATTGAAGGAACGAAAATTATCATTGACAGACAACTGATGGGGATGTGGTCACTTTTGTGGTACTATGGAACATATGCTATGGGAGTGTCAGAAGGTCATGAAATTTTGGGAGGACATTGCAATAACGATGAACAAGGTTCTTGGTGAAAACCTGGATTTTGATTTTGAAACTTTAATCTTGGGAGAAACCACTATGTTAGGCTCCTTGAGTGTTTATCAGATAACATGGAATTTACGTGGTGCCATGCTGGTGAAGAAGCTAATTTTAAGAAATTGGAAATCGGCTGTTTACCCCTCACAGAACAATTGGTTGGAGGAGATGTATCGAACATGCAATATTGAAAATGTGATATATTCAACACAAAGGAAGAGACATTTGTTTGATAAGATATGAAAGGCTTTTCTGGATGCATATTAGATCAGATCTTGCATACTGTATTCAGATAAGTGAACATGCATGTTTTTTATATGTTCAATTTATTGTGATTGTGTTGTTTCATATTACTATGTAGATATTTTGTAATTCGAGGTTTTCAAAAGTTTTCTTGGCATATGCATTCTGGACTTCTTCAATGCTTTATATCATTTCTTGTTTTTTTTGGGATGGGGTGTGGGTTTTATTTATTTATTTTTCTTTTCTTTCTTCTCTCTCTATTTTTTATTTATACTTACTGCTATCGTTTCGCGGATATGTGAATTTTGCTGAACTCCATTTTCTAATGATAATATGCTAAAATGTAATAAATTGGTTTAAAAAAAAAATCTCTGATCTTGTTGTGTCCACCCAAACTACTTGATACGGCCATTTCTCTTGGGCTGAACAGCCCTGAAGAATAGCATAGATGTACGAGGTTAGTTGCTCATCTCCTGAATGTGTGGTTATGTATTTTTCAAATTCTGTCAGCTGTCATGTTGCTGCGTTTCCAGTCTCTGGTTGCCTTAACCAGTGTATTAATTGTATGTATTCAAATCTTTCGGCTTCTTTCGCTCCCAATTGGGTTTCGCATTCTTCAAATGGCGCTATCTCTCCTTCCCATACCATGTCTTCTACCTTTCTGCAACCTTGCATCCGCCTTTGCCCGAATTTGCCCTTTTCTGTCCCCAGGGTGAAGCTTGGATTCTCGAACAGTGGTGTGAAGGGGGTGGGGGCAGTTGAAAATAGATCCCTTTTTTAACCATTTATCCCAGCTGTCACACATTGTGTGTAGGACCATGCTGTGTCTAGCGCTTGGGGGCCTGTCTTTCCCTGGAAGCCAGAGTAATCCCACCCGAGGGCACCCTGCGACTGCTCTGTCCATCCTGGCCCAGACATTTTCCCGTTTTCTGTTAGCCATTCTCGCACTATTCTCAATTGGGCAGCTTCTTTTTATGTTGGGTAGCCCCAGTCCCCCTCCATGCTTTTAAGTCATAAGCAAATCCAAGCCCACTCTGGGGCGTTTATTCTGACAAATAAACATTGAAACCATCCTATTTATCGTCTTGAAGAATGACTGTGGGACTGCTATCGGGAGGCCCTGGAATTTATACTCAATTTAGGAAGGGTCACCAACTTGACCGTCGTTATACGGCCCAGCCAAGAGATTTGGAAAGGGGTTAATCTTGAGAAGTCATCCTGTGTTTCTTTTTAAATAACTCTGGGTAATTAGCCTTATACAAGGTGGATATCTTATTAGTCAGGGCTACCCCTAGATAAGAGATAGTTTCTGTGGCTACTTTCAATGGAGAGCTCCTGTATAGGGCCTCAGATTGTTCTCTCGGTATGCCCATTTCCATCAGTTCTGACTTGGTCATATTTATTTTAGGTCCAGATATCTTCTTTTGTTCGTGCACTACTTAAACCAGGGCTGGAATAATTTTTTACGGTTCCACTAATGTCATCAGCATATCATCTTCGTAAGCCGCTACCACCAAATGCGATCCCTTTTTATATTGGTATCTGATCTGATTAGGGCTAGCAAGGGTTCCAGAAAGATGGCATATAGATGGGGTGACGGGGTCAGCCCTGCCTCGTACCCTGCTCTATTCAAATTGTGTCTGAGGTTTGTGAGTTGATAAGAAGTCTAATCGATGGGTCTTTGTAATTTGCTTCAACCATTTGGATGTACGTACGCCCGAACCCCATGCATTTTATTACTTGGAATAGGTATGGCCATTCCACTTTGCCGAAGGCCTTTTTGCCATCTAGTGGCATTAGTCCTGCCTGAGTCTGTTTGATTTCTGCTTTCTCAATTAAATGGGTGGCCTTTCTTATATAATCCCATGTCTGCCTACCAGCAACGAAGACTGATTGGTCCTGACTGATAATTGTCGGCAAGACATTCTTTATTCTATCTGCCAGGATCCTGGTATACATTTTGGCATCTATATTTAGTAATGCTATGGGACGGTAAGAACCACAGTTCGTTAAATCTTTATTCAGTTGTCTAAAGAGGACGACCCTCGCCTTGGATATTGAGCGTGTTATACAGCCCTCCCCAATCCTCCCGATTGTCAAAAGGAGTAGGATAACTTTGTTAGGAATGGTATGAGATGCTTGCCTAGCGATTTATAGTAAAGGGCAGGGAATCCATCAGGCCTTGTGCTTTATTACTGGGGAGGGTTTTGATAATCCTTCCCACTTTTTCTGTTATTTCTTTTTCAAGGACACAGTTATCTACCTGGGAAACCTTAGGCAGCTGTACCCTGTCTAGAAATTCCTGTATGGTTAGTTGATCCGGTCTCTCTGCAGAGTAAAGTTGAGTATAAAACATCAAGAAGGCATCTATAATGTCTCCGGTCTCTGTGACAGTTGTGCCGCCCGCCAGCTTAATACTATCTATGTTACTGTTACTCGCCTGTTGCTTCAGCAGTTTTGCTAGCATTCTGTCAGCTTTGTTTGCCTGTATATAGTCCCTCTGTTCTAGATTCAATAATGCTTTCTCTGCCCTGCTTGTTCATAGAAGATCTAATTGTCTCATGCAGACCTTAACCCTACTGTAGTTTAGCATATTTTTCTTTTCTGCTAAGACCCTCTGCGCCTCTTTTCAGTTCTTCCTCCATGTCTTTTTCTAGCTTGTCCTTCTCTTTTCTCCTTTGCGCGTTAAGATAGATTATTTATGCCGTGAACATTGCTCTATAGGCGTCCCAAACTACATCCAGAGGGGCTTCCTGTGTGTCATTTATTTCAAAGTAGGTTTTGGTGTTCTCCCTCAATGTACCCCGTGCTACGGTGTCATATAGTACTTCACTCTGCATTTTCCAGGACCCCACCTGTCTCTGTGGTGTCATATGTCATAACTGCGCCCATAGAGGGGCATGGTCCGACAAAGAGTTTGGGTCTATCCTTATCTCCACTAGTGCCCCCAGTTTCCTGGATGTCCCCATATATAATCTATTCTAGAGTAGGTACGATGGATGTGTGAAAAGCAGGTGTACCCAGTTTCCTCCCCTTTTTTTGCTCTCCATAGGTCTCTTAGTGCTAGGTCTGCAAATGTTCTTCTTAGGGCACTGGATGGACCACCTTACACAATGAATACATTTCTAATACATGGTTGGAATTTCATACACATTAAATGGGTCAGGGTCCAGGTGATATTGCGAATACAGGATCAAAGAGTTACTACTCACGGGGTGGTAGCAGGGGAAGAAAGGGCAGGATGGAGGATTCAGTGTCTGAGTTCGAGTTCATGGTGGACATATAACTGCGGAACTTCTGCCAAATGTCCCTCGGTCTCGAGTGTGGATGCTGCAACACACCCCAGGCCTCCTCAGTGTCGTACGCCCACGTGACTGCCCTGAGTCACTGTGCATACGTGGGTGCTCTAGGCTGAAGCCAGTTCATCAAGATACAGCGTACAGCCAGCAGCATGCAGAGTCCAGCTAGCCTCCTCGAATCGCAGCCCAAAAAGGGAAGGTCGTGGAAAAGGCATCGTAATGGGGATGGGTCTATAGTGTGGTCCAGTATAGTAGATAATGTGGAGCATATTTTGGTCCATAATTGTGTTAGTCGTGGGCAGGATCAGATCTTATGGATGTAGGGAGCCTGATCGGAGCCACATCTAGGGCAGCTGGAGGGAAGTTCGCTGAACATATGGTGCAGTCTGCTCGGGGGGTGTTGATATCTGTGCAACACCTTGAATTGTATTAATTTAAATCGAGAGTTAAAGGATACGGTGTGGGTGCGAGCACACATACGGGACCAGCTCTCATCAGTAATCTCCATTCCAAGATCCTCCTCCCACCTGTGTTTCAGTTTAGTGAATGAGGGGGCAGCTCTGGTGTGTAGCAGGGTATAAAGCCTTGACACCTTCCCTTTCGAGCAGTCGAAGGAGCACAGCTCTGCAATTATGGGTTTGTCAGGTGGCACTGTAGGGAAGTTGGGGTATTTAGTTTTGAGACTTTTCCGGAGAGAGGAGTACTGCAGCCATGCTGATGGTTTCCGTCTAAGGGGGAGTGGGAGGTCTGACCATTCGAGAAAGTTGCCTTGTACATACACATCTCGGAGTGCCAAGAAGCCTGCGTCGGCCCCACGCATCCCACAATCCACAATGGATTGTGGGATGCGTGTGACATCCGGGAGGAAGTTCCAGAGCGGAAGGTCCCCGTGGAAGGGGTAGGGTGTGTCCACCAGGTTCCAGATCTTAGAAAGAGCCAAGGGTGTACTAGCAACCTGGTCCACCGAACCAGGGTCCGCCGGGGCGGGTTTGAGAATAAGGGAACAAATTTCCCAATCGCTGACCATCAGTTTCTCCAACCGGACATGGGGAAGGGGGGGTGGGAGGGGGTCTGCGGTTTTAAACCAGTGGGAGGCAAATTGGGATTGAGCTACCAACCAGTACCTGGGGAAGTCGGGGGCGCCAAACCCGCCGAATTCCATAGGGGGGGTCAATGTTGTTAGTTTGAGTCGGACTGCAGCCGAGTGCCATAGGAAAGTGTTGGTTGTGTGGCGTAGCGTCCGAAAGAAGTCATCGCCTGGCCATAGGGGAAGATCAGTGAATCGATAAGAGTTGGGAGAGTACAATCATTTTTAGTATTCCTATTCGGCCTGCTAAGGAGAGAGGGAGTCTAGCCCAGCTTGCGGTTTTAGTGGCCAGGTTTGTAAGGTAATTCCGGTAGTTGTCCTCGCGCAGCATCTCAGTGTGACGGGAAACCACCACCCCAAGGTAAGTGAACCTGTACTGGGACCATGTAAACCCCATTAGGTCGGAAGGTGGTTGCGTGCCGTCAGTGAGCGGGAATAGGACAGATTTAGAACAGTTTACCTTCAGCCCGGATATGTGTCCAAAACGGACCACATCCTCAAGAATCGAGGCAAGGTTGGTATATGGGGAACGGATATAAAGGAGGGCATCGTCGGCGTATAGGGAAACGATGTCGGACTGGCACGCAGTTCGCAAGCCTTTATGGGCATGTGACTGACGCATCATGTCACCGAAGGGTTCCATGGCTATAGCGAATATTAGCGGGGAGAAAGGGCAGACCTGTCGTGTTTCTCTGGCTATCTGGAAAGGAGAGGAGCACCTGTCCTCAGTGCAGACCCTAGCCGATGGACCGGTGTAGAGCAGCTTAACCCAGGCTCGAAAGTTGGGTCCAAATTTGCATTTCTCCAGGACTCGCCATAGGTATTCCCATGATACCGAGTCAAATGCTTTCTGCCTATCTAAGGTGGCTGCCACTGCCTGCACATCCGGGCCAATACTACGGATCACGTTGAATAATCGTCTCAGGTTCAGGGAGGTGGATCGGCCTGGGACAAACCCTGCTTGATCCGGATGAATGATGTGGGGCATAAATGAGGCCAGTCGTATGGCTAATAATTTAACATATATTTTGACATCACAGTTAAAGATAGGGGCCGGTATGAGCCACATTGGGTGGGGGGTTTGCCAGGTTTAAGTAGGACCGTTATCATTGCCTCTCGGAGTAAGGGGGGGGTATGCCCTCCTCCCATAGGGCCATTAGATGTGGAACCAGGAGGGATTTAAACCGTTTATAAGAGTTCGATGGGGAGGCCATCCGGGTCAGGGGCTTTAGCTGATGCTAGCGACTCAATGGCCTCTGCAAGTTCTTCGGGAGTGAACGGTCTCTCTAGGGAAATGCTGGTGTCAGTGGAGAGGACAGAAAGAGGGGGTTTCTCCAAGTAGGAGTCAATCTCTCATATCTGGGCACTGTCAGCTTTCGAATATAGGGAACTATAGAATGTTGGGAATTCTGAGTTAATGTCTTGTGGTGATGTGGCCAGTGTTCCATCGGGTCTCTCTATCGCTGGTATGTTGGGGGCTCCGAATTCGCGGCGTATTAGCCTGGCTAACATTTGGCCTGGCTGTTCCCCCTCGGCGTACTTCCTTACCAGATGGGAGCGGTCTAGAAATGTAACCTCTCGTTCGGCTAGACTACGGAATGTGTCTAGTTCTGAACCCAGCAACGCTAAGGTCTCAGGGGATTGATCAATGGCATATTGGGCCTCGAGGGTAGCTAGGGTCGACTCGCTACTCGTGATATCCGAGCTGATCCCTTTCAGGATACCACTGCCTTTGGAGATGGCAATAGCCCTGAAGTACGCCTTAAAGGATTCCCAGAGGGTAGCTTGTGACGACACAGAGTTAGTATTAATCTCAAAGAATTCCTCGATGGAGGATTGAAGTTCAGAGGCAAAGCCCGGATCAAGTAGGGAATGGGACCTCATTTTCCACTGTCTAGCTCTGTCATAGTCTTGACCCCAGTTCAAGGAGATGATCACTGGAGAGTGGTCAGATGGAGTTCTAGGGAGGATCGACAGGTGGGATAGGCACCTGACCAATATGTCTGATATAAGCCACCTATCAATCCTAGAATGCGAATCATGCACTGAGGAGTAGTAGGAGTATGTGCAGGAGTCGGGATACATGAGCCGCCAGGCGTCCACAACCGACAAGCGAGGGAGCGTTGTCAAAATAGAATGGGCTGCCCTGGAGAGCTGGCGGGTCTGGAGCCTGATCTATCAAGGTTCATGCCTAGTATTGTGTTGAAATCACCACCCCATATGATCGGGACTAGGGGGAAACTTTCAAACAGAGGCCAGGTGAAAGTAAAAGTCAGGGTCATCAATGTTCGGACCATAGATTTTTAAAATAGCCACCTCTTGGTTTTGTAGGGTGCCTAGGGTTAGTTATATCTCCCCTGTGGGTCTACCCGTGAGTGACTGCATGTGAATTTAAGGCTTCTGTGTATCAGAGTTAGCACACCTCGACTCTGGGTGGAATAATTGGTGTAGTACCTCTGGGGCCCCCACTGTTTAGCAAACTTTTCACATTGTTCAGAACGGGCATGGTCTCTTGTAAACATAGGATTTTGACACTGTGGCGCTCAGCATGAAGTTGTATCTGCCGCATCTTTTTATGGTTACCCAGACCCCTTACATTCCAGCTCATGAAGGTTAAACTACTATCCACCATTTGTGTGGAGGTGTTGGTGAAACTCTGATCTACGGCGGAGCGGTGACAATGCCGACCTAACTGGGGCGGACACATCACCCCACCAATATGATTGTAACCTGATATTGTACCATGTGTGGCATCTCTCGTGGTTGTCAAGCCTTTTTAAACATAACTCCCTGTCCTCCCTCCCCCCACCCACATCCCTCCCCCAAACAGAGGAATGATAGCCCAGCACAACCATAGCAACAACCAGATCAACGGTATCAAAGCCTGGGGGGCTGTTAGCTGGCCTGGCGGTAATGCTCCAGACTGGGGGGTATGTAAGAATATTTGCAGTTCTAAACAAGTTAACGAGTATAATTAGTGTGGATCACGTGGATTGAGGATCAACAGATCAATAGAACAACAAGTCCAACTATTAATGTGTTCCTGTGAAACGCAGCCATAACTATGTGTGCAGCCGTATATAGCCTATTTCCAGACAAAGGCTTAATTGCCAATGATAGCGCCACATCGCTGCCACTGTAGCGGTAGAGGATCAGCCTGGGAAATGCTCATCAATGAATTTTGAGGCCTCTTCCGGAATCGTGAAGAAGAATGTCTGGTTAGAGTGTTCGATTCTCAGCTTGGAGGGAAATAACACGGAGTATTTAACGCCTAGGTCTCAGTCTCTTTTTGACTGCCATAAAGGTTTTGCGTTCATGCTGTATCGCTACAGAGAAATCCGGGTAAAGATGGATCCTTGCCGTTCCAAGGCGTAGCTCCCCCTGGACTCTAGCTACCCTCAGGAGGGCATCACGGTCCCGAACATTTTAGATTCTGGCTATGATGGGACGTGGAGGCACGCCAGGTCTGTGCATTGCAGTTAAGGATCGCTGGGCTCTTTCCACTGCGAATTGTGGGGAAAGTTTTGGCGAATCCAAAATTGTTAGAAGCATGTGCTCCACAAAGTCTTCTAGGGGTTTGTTGATATTATCCTCGGGCACTCCGACTATGCATAGGTTTTTACGTCTTGAACGAGATTCGAGATCATCATTCTTTTTTTCTACTGCTAGTACCCGACTGGAGAGTGAGGAGACAGTAGCCCTCAGGGTGCCCAGATCATCCTCGGCGGCCCCACCCTCGTTTCAATCTCTGCCACCCGGCCATCGGTCTTTTCGATGCGTGCTTTTATGGATGAGATGGTGCCTTTCATTTCATCAAGTTTGGTGTGTAAAGTGGTGAACCCCTCGCAAATATACTCTAGCATCTTCTGCGAGTCATCGGGGGCCGGTGGGGCCGACCCTGCATGGGCCTCATCCAGTGTCTCATCCGTCGACTTAGCCGGTGTTTTTGTGAACATATTCAAGGAGCTGTGTTTTTTCCCCGTGCCAGCTCCTTTGGTCATGGTGTCAGCTAAGGAGTGTTCTGGAGATATGGGTAAGTATGGGTGGCTAGAGGTGTCGGAGTTCAGTTGCCACGCAACGTGTAGCAGGGTATCGGATCTCTTACAGAACCGTATTGGATTCTCCCAGGTGAGTTATGTCCTCGGCAGTTTATGGAGCTTGTGAATGTGTCCCAGCAGAGGTTGTGTCTCGGCCCTATCTGACAAAGGGCTCGCTCCAGACGCTGGCGTTACAAGTCTCATTGATCCGTGTGTAGGGTGGGCGCTGGGTTCAGTATAGGATAGTGCCAATGGATGGGGCCAGACCCGTGGCGGTCTCCTGTAGGGTGTCAGGGCAGGAGCTTGAATTATGTGGTGGGAGAACTCGAGTCCAACTGCCCAGGGCAGTTGGCCCCCAGTGTCAGCAGGTGTCGGTGGGGGCGGGGGGGGGGAGAGGGTGGGTTCCCTCCAGCCTCAGTGATGGGGCCGATCGGTTGGACGTGGGGGCCGCAGTGGTATGCGTGGCGCGAGTAATGCCTTCAGATGCTCACATTTGCTTAGTGGCAGCAGCCTCACAGTTGGGCACAAGAGGAGTCGATGGGCCACCAGGGCAGCAGATGTGAGCGCTGCCGCAGTTAAGGCGCGCCCCGCTAGAGTCCACAACCCCCCCATTACTCCTACCGTGTCTTCAGATTTGTAGGAGCTCAGCTGCAGGCAGAAGGGGCGGCGGGGAGACCAGCGCGGGTCCCCCCACGATGCAGCAACTCCCCGGTGGTGCACCAGCTTCACACCGTGTCCGCCCGCCGGGCTGTCCGTGAGGGGGCAGGGCCGAGTTCCAGTTAGGTGGGGGCCCAGCAGGCGTCCGACCGCTCCTCGCCGTGGCACTCCAAGTTCTGTTTTTAGCCCCATATGGGCATCTCCAGTGTGTTCCCAGTCGTATGCCGGCATGACAGGCGCGCGATCAGGGCTAAGTCGCCCCTCCCCCCTGCAGGCCGCAGCGACACGGCACACAGCAGCCTGGCAGGCTGCGCCCCCTGAAGCCGTCGCGTGGGGAGAGCCAGTCGTGTTCCCCCGCTGGTGCTTGCTGCAGCGGTCCCACAGCAATCTCAGGGTCTCGGGTCTTGTGGGTCAGCAGGGGTAGTCCATAGATGTCTGCTCACAGGATGTAAAAAGGTGGGAAAGATTGGGTGCATAGAGCTGGTTATATTCTCTAAGAAGATTGACCCAGTCTGGAGCTCTGCACTCAGGCTGCCGTTTCCATCGAGCGCTACAGCCCCCCCCAGAAGAAATAAATATCTACCGTTGGGATCTCCCAGGGAATTAATTACCTCATCTCCCAGCGCCTTTCTAAGACCTATCAGGACTCCCGCTGTTTTATTTTTGGCATTTGCCTGATATATGTGTGCGAGTTCTATACGTATTCTAGTGCTATTGTTCCTTTTGATATGTGTCTCTTGCAGAAGAATTATGTCCGCTGCCCCTCTTCTGAGATGCGCTTCTAATTTCTTCCACTTTCTAGGGGTGTTCAAGCCCTGTACGTTGAGAGTATATTCAGTGAATTACACCCTGCCATGAAATATTCACTTCAGGAGCCCGTCCTTATATCCCTCCTTTCGATTTACCCAATGTAGCCCCTGTTCCCGGCCATTTGACTTCCCTCTAGATTTTAGAACAGAGTTTACTTTGCCCTTGCTTCTACTGCTTTGTGTTTCCGTTTGATCCCTTTGTGTCCCTTTCCTCTGATGTCTTCCTAGCTTCTGACACAGTGTTCCCCCTTGCTATTCTCCACATCCCCCACCCCACCACCCCTGTCCTCCCCCAACCCCTCCCGGTCTAATCATGGTATCCAATGATACATCCCAAATGACTTTGGAACCAGCCCATGTTTTCCCTGGAAATCAAGGTTGATAACCTATGGATTCCAAGTTGTGCCCACACATAGGCCTCACCAGGCCCGTGCGGCCTGCTAAGAACAGCTGTATCACTCCTTCCCTTAGTATTCCCATTTCTTATTCTCATTTGAGTCCCCCACATGCTCTTCAATGAGAGATATTTGTCTTTCCTTTAATCCTTTCGTTTGCTCTCTTTATCGGTCTTCATCCCCTCTCGGTTTCATAAAAGGGCCCTCCAATTTGACTCCTCTCTTCCCTTCTGCGGTGGATCACTCCCCTGGTCTATTCCTCTGTCGCAGGGCTCCACGTCTATTCCCGCTGGGGTCTGTCTCCCCATCTTCCATGCCCAGTATTGAGAGGCCTTCATAGCATGTTGCGACCCTGTGTTGTTTTCCATCCCACGGGAATAGCACGGCGAAAGGAAACGTCCATTTTTATGGGATTTTTTGCCACGTGAGCGCTTTCATCACTGGGTCCATTGCTCTTCTTTTCTGTGGTGTAGTTGCTGCTATGTCCTGGAAGAGGAGGACTTGTGAACCATTTATTGAGATAGATGTCTGACCCCCGGCTGCGCAAAGGATTTTTTATTTTTCTTCATAGGGGGCCAGGGCTGCCAGCACATCCCTTTGTCTGTCTCCTGGTCCAGATCTTCTAAGGCCCACCCTGTGGATGCGGTCTACACTAATGTCCTCTGGGGTGGCTTCAGTCGTAAGGGTGGCAAAACATTGCTTGACCAATAGTTTTAGCTTTGCGTCTCCCTTTGTTTCTGCCAGGCCTTTGATCCTTATATTCGACCTTCTAGAACGGTTCTCGAGGTCTTCTGATTGAATTTCCAAGTTGTGTCCCCATTGCAATTTGTTCCAGCAGCTCTGAGTTCTGACAGACATCACTGCTTACTTCAGATAACCCCTGCTCATTGACGTCCACCCTGTTGCCCAGGGTTTTTATGACTTCTGGGATTTCCTATAGGGAGCTTTTCAAATCTTCCTTAAGGTTCACCATTTGCTCTTGGAAGGGTGTCGTCATCCTGTCTTCCATGCCTTCTCCCTCTGTTCTTCTGTTTCCTGCTGTTGAAGTCCTGTCTCAGTCTCGTTTGGTGGCTGAATTTGCTTAGCAGCTTTATGCAGGCTTTCTGTGTTTTTTTGGGTTCAGGCTATGATGTTGTGGCTTTGTCTGACCTAATATTACCACCTCAGGGAGTTGCTTCCGAGTTATTCAGATTTTAAAATTCCAGTTTACTAATTGGGGTGTGTAGGTGGATACTCCTCCAGTTGTGTTGTGCATTGCCTATCTCTCTCATTACTGTGCAGAGACTCGTAATTGATGTATTTTCTCTGTGCCTATGATGCTTTGTGGAGGGCTTGTTTTTCCAAGCCCCTGGTGCTATGTCTGCAGAGTAACTTTTGCTTTTACTAAGCCCCTGTTGAGAGGATCAGTTTTACCGCCAGCTGCCTTAAGTAACCCTTATGTGAACTTCTCTGCATTTATATTTGTGGCTCAGCAGATTCTTAATGTCTATTTTAACAGTGTCTGCTCCCTTGGGGAGTTGCTGTTGGGAATTCGCTTTGCCTGTCATTTGCCTGGATGGAGGGGGATATCTGGAGGGTGGCAGCGTGCCTACTTTGATGGTTCCCCTGTGATTTGTCCTGGGGGCTGTGGCTTCCTGCATGTATGGGGCTCTGGTGCCCCCCCAAGGATTCCTTTTCCCCCCAGGTACCAGCTCTTTTTCCTCTTTTCTCAGCCCTGCAGCCTCGACTTAATTCTTGGCCTCACTTATTGGCAGATACCCACTCCCGTAGCCCTGGAGGCCCCCGTCCGCCTGTGCCGCGCTTCTTGGCCCGCTCCTGCTGTACTGGGGATTTCTGCCCGGCTCCGTCCCTATTTGTCTTCTCAGCCTCACTCCCTCTCTCCCCCGGCCCCTCTCCTCTCCTCACACTCTGTGTGAGCCGATGACCTGCTGCCCTGCTGACTCTCCCAGTGGGGGTCCCCAAATCCAGGTCTGCTCTTCGCTGCTGGAGGGGACAGGGGGGACACACTTCTGATCCCAATCAGACACTGTTTCTCTTCTTACTTGTGTCGGGCAGCACTTCCTCCAGTTGGCAGATCCCTGTGGAGACTGGTGTCTCCTCCTCCCGGCAACAGTTGCGGCTCTGCTGCATTGTTGTGCGTGGCCCGCTCATTTCTTTACTTATCCCACAATCTACTATCCGTAGGGGACGGCTTCTGGTATCCCCTTATATAAATAGGGCTCCTTCTGTTAAAGGGAGTGTTCCGATCATTTTATTTCACTTACATTTGGTTCAAAGTTGCCACCATTAGGGAGGCCAGCATGGAACTTGGGAAAGTGAAACTTCAATTTCTAGCAGCCATCTTGGAATCTCTTCATATCTTTTTAAACAGTTTTTCAGGCTCCCCCCCCGATTATCGGCTTCCCTCTGCCGTATTCACTATGTTCCAACTTTTACAGACAGTTCATTATGGGACTTCGTCCCCTCTCGTTAGCATCCCTCCGCCTGGTTCACTCTTGCCAACTTTCACCAAACAGGTGAAAGCGGGATTCATTTCCCTTGCTTCTACAATCATCTGTCGGTCAAAGACGTTTGACGGTACAGAGGATTTTACAAGACCCCTAATGACCACTTTCACTTCTCTTCGCCTCTTTCCAAGGCCTTCTAGTTAAGGTAGTTTCTTATCATCGGGTAATTGCCCGAGTTTCCTGTGTGAGCACCCACATGGTGCCAGACGCCTCTGTTGCGGTTTTCCCCCCCTCTTTCTCAATAGTTTCTTTTATCCTTTCAAAGTTCAAATTTAGCTGCTTGCTACTTTTCGTTCAACACAGTTCAGTCTCTTCTCAACTCTCCCCTTAACTCACCTGCTGTGATGAACCACTTGGCTTTCTTCTCCTTCGAGTCAAGGTTGGTACCACTGAGAGAAGCGTCTCTCCCCGAATTGGTAAAGACAAGCGTCTCTCCCCGGCTTGGTAATCAGCAGAGGAGGGTCTTGTGTACCAATGCCCTCTGCTGCAACACATTTCCATCTGCAGAGGTTTAACAGGCCCGGATCGAAAAGGGAAAGGTCACTTCTCTCCTTGCCACCCTCTCGGTATTCGTCGATTTTCGCCTCCTCCTGAACTGCCACGCTGAGTTAGCTCTCATGTCGTGCGGTCTGCCTTGCTCGTATCATGCTCTCTTGCTCCACCTTTTATCCCTCTGGGGAAAGGAATGGGCTGTCAGCTGTGTGTGATTTTGGTCAATTGCCTGACTTTGCCTGACCCTTGTCATCAGGTAAACAACTTTGGACTTAGTCTGTGGTCTTTCGTGGTGTATGAAAGTGCTTGTGTCAAAAAAGGGGTTTGGGGGGAATCAGAGTATCCGAGTGTCCTACATGATAGGATGGGAAAAAGGTATTATAATACAGAAGTTGGTTGGGTAACTCGGAAGGATGAGATGGATAGGGTTTGTGGAATTAATAAAAATGACCAGAGTTTTTATTGTGACCTGGACAGGGGTATTGTGGGACTGGTAGTGTGTTATTGTAGTACATTGGGGTTTCAGGAAAGAATAATCAGATGGACGAGAAGAAGAAGGGTTGGAGTATTCGGGTCAAAAACGGAAATGCAGGGATTCTGAGAAATGTGGTTTTCGAGTCTAATGGAGTCCGTGTCATGACCCTTGCCCCTTGCCCTCACTGACAAGTCAGCCTTCCAGTTATGTTATAACTGGGGGGTGGTCCTACCCTCTAGAATTCAAATGCATGCAATACAATTTAAATGCACAATAGTTTGAACCCTTGCGAACACCCAATTGAATGGGGCATTCACCATTTGTAACAAACACAAACTGCTAATGAACACATATATCATCCATATTTTGTAGAACAGCTTTTTATTAATTAGCTGATACTATGATTTTACTTTCCATGTTTTTTAGAGTATTCTTTTGTAGAGAGAAAAGGGTGATCAACATGGTAGTGACAAACAATTGATGTTGAACATAGTTCAGTCTATAGTACAGTACACAAACCTAAACGTTTACTACGAGGTCAGACTCTAGCCGGGCATAGGAGACCTTCAGCGAATGTCTCCCTCCTCCTACTTTCACGTACAAACTATTGTGCATTTAAATTATATTGCATGCATTTCAATTCTAGAGGGTAGGACCACCCACCAGTTATAGCTTTATAGGCCCGCCAGTCCTCCCCGTACATGGGCAGCCTCTTTTTATCTATAGCAGCCTTCCAGTTAGGGCCAGGTAAAAGGCCTTAAAACCTCATCCAAGACTCTCCTGGAGACAGTCCTGGCGCCTTTGGCGCCAGGCTCATAACCATCATGAAGACCAACATTAGAATGGGACTATTTACCTTGGGGGCGTTCAGCCAACATGGAGGCACACACATAGCTCAGTTACAAGGAACTGAGCTATGTGGTCTAGTCTTTTGGGTGTGGCAGGCCTGGGACTACATTACCTGGACTACTTTGGGTGGGGCAGGCCTGGGACTATTTTACCTGGACTACTTTCCTGAGACTATTTAAACCGCACCCAAACAGCAGAACATGCTTTGCGTTATTCTGCTGTGGGCAGCGTAACGTTCACCGTGTCCAGTTCTTTGATGCCAGTTTACCTAAAACCAAGGACCTACAGAGAGAGAAAGAACACTACGAAACTTACCTGGAACAGTATCCTGTCTTCAATCCATCGCTGACTTCAGTTCCACTCAATTGAAGGTACGAACTCCATCATCGGGCACCACATGCATCCTGGAATACCATAACCTGAAAAGAGGAGAAAGAAAGACAGCATTAGTAAGTGTTTACTCACATTTCCTCCCAAATGAAGAAAGCCACACAATTCTTACCTGGGTAGTCATCTCCTGGTCAGTATAATTGCTGGAACATTACGGCGCTCTGCGAGGAACATCGCAACCTGCAAGGAGAGAAAAGACAAAGGTTAGCAATATAAAAGGCGAAACAGCACTGCGCATCGCGCATTACTCACCGACAGAATCACACACACCGCGCTTTCGCCTACCGGCCCATGCTCATCTTCAAACTGCATGACAACACCAAAATACCTTTCCATAACTAAAAGGAAAGAAGCAAGACATTATTATTCGAACTAAAAGGAACATAAGAACTGCATATAAAGACTACAAAGCAGCAAACATACGGAGTCGCAGCAGTCCTGGATTCCCAGAGGAGGGCTTGCACCAGTGATGTAACTTGGTTGCTGCTCGCCCCCCACATCTATGCACCCCTGCCACGAGGAGAAGGATGGAGAATCCACCTTTTACAATATTAAGGTGAGAAGAAGGCCCAAGGGGGAGGAAGGAGTTGAGGCCAAGGGAGGTGGGAAAACAAAGACATTCTGGTATTGAATCCAGCGCTCCTATATTGAAGACCCATCTTTAACCAGAGGGCTTATCAAGGGACCGAGAGAGGGTTCGAGAGTGCAAATCATCCAACCAGGGCTGGGTGGCGTCCCCGTGGATACCAGGTTAGCGTAACAGTACGTGCTCATAGTTGGTTTATCAGAGGTGTAGGGGTGGTTGGGTTTGATTATGGGAGCTTCTTCGGTTGGAAGGGAGGTAGATGTGGAATACTCTGTCTTCTGCAATGTAGTACCACATCTCACCTGGGGCATTTCCCCAAGCATAACCCCAGGCTCCCCTACCCAAGTGATCCTACCCTGCTCGTCCAAACCCAGGGCCCGGATCAGAGAGCGTCAGCCACCTGAATAAGGGTTTCCCAAGGTCTACTTGGGAGAATACCCTCGGGTGTCTCACAGGGCCCCCTCATTCCAATGTGGTGGGGGAAAATATGCAAGATCCTTGCAGCAGAAAAAATGATAGCATTATCCACGGACAAATATGCATCATACTTAGCAACTTGGCGCCCCTTCATTAACTACGTACACCACTCCTACTTTGGGGTGCATAAGCCACAACTTTACCGATACCTTGCGCTGCTGTAAAGCTTGGTGGTCAGGGTGGGTTGGGGCCGGAGGGAGGCCACAGCCGGGAAGGGGCAATCAATCCTCATGCTGATTAATGTCTTGTGGTGTTGTCATGCTTGAATTGTACTTTGACTCATTGTCTTCACTTAATGATTTTGCTCTGCCCAATGTCTGTCTATTAAACTACAATAAATAAACCCGTTTTAAAAAACAAAAAATTAGGAGACGCCTGTCAGGAGGGGTCATTAGCAATATTGCGACATCCGTGGCAGCATGAGAAACAGGAGCCAAGAGTCATTCATGCAGGCTGAGGAGGCAGACCCCAAGGGACCAAAGAGGATAACTCTCCACAGGCTCTCAATGCCCAGAAATAAGAACAAAGACAGGCAAGCCAGCAGTAAACCGTAGAGAAGGCCACAGGAAGGGAGTTTACAATGGTGTTGGGGGCAGGAGTGTCGGAGCAACAGCCGTATCACCCCATTTGAGACACAGGAAGCCCGCACAGAGGTGCATACCCTCCCAGACATGGCGATGAATAGGGAGGAACTGCAGCAATGCTTTCAGGAGTTCCAAACCAAGTTGTCCAACTCCCTACACTTGCAATTCGCTGCCATGAAAGCCGACATGAAGCAAACGGTTCCATGTGATAATGTTGCCGGTTCAAAGCCGCCAGGTAGGCGACTTTATTTTCCTGACGCCTAAAATTCTTTCCCCAAATATTCTAGGAGGGGTATACTTATATATTATTACCTTCAATCCTAGAATATTTATGCGGAGAGCAAGGTCACAGCCTAGGGCTGACAGATTCAGTGCCCTGATGGAACCCATTCTTTAGGCAACTGAGCCCGCGGACAACTATGGACCTCAGTCAATGCACACTGAGCGCGGGGAGGACTATATTTCAGCACCATACTATACACCGGGGGTGTGGGATCCCTTAACCACGACATGGCGCAGGGAAGGGAATGATACGTAATGTACTGTTTGTCTACAATTCATTATGTTTATATTGATTGCGCTATATGCACGACTGGGAGGGGGCAAATGTTGGGGAAAGGGATGTTTAACGTTTGTATCTGGGACTGTAGTTGATCATGGATCACCCTTCGTGACGCCTACAGATTGAAGATGCTATATTTGTTGCTGGGTCCCAGGCCGGTTTGAGGTTTTGAACTGTAATGTTGCTTTCTTTTGTCTCCTTATGATGAACTGTTTAATAAAATGATTACATTGCTAAATAGAATATTTGAGGAAAGTGTTTGATCTTTTCTTTTGGGTTTTGGGGAAATGTTGCCACCTGGTGGCCATTTCTTCAGCGACATTATCACTAGATACCAAACAAACCTTTTTTTAAAAAAATGTTTATTACACAATCAACAATAATTACATAATCGTGTGCATCACAATTTCTAAATACTGTTCCCCTTAAACTCTCCAACCCCCCCCACTGTCTGTACATTCCTAACTTTTATTCATTCTAACACACTGTCCCCAACTTCCTCTTGTGTGCATTAGGTAGCACCATATGTTTCATGTTGATCAAACAATGTGACAGTCCATGCAATCCATTGGAGAATGTCCGTTCCAAATTCTTGTCTCTGTTCCCCCAGTGCCTTTTCCCACACCCCCGTTTCCGCCGTTGACCAGTTCCTTAGGTCCTCCCAGCATCTATCAATGCTGGGCTCTGATGTGGCTTTCCATCGCATTGCTATGCTATGTTTAGCTAATATGTAAATGAGGTCTTTACTCCTTGCCAAGGTTTTCTGTTTAGCATTTCTCTTAAACAGTCCCAACATGCAGGCATCCAAGGATTGGATATCCAAAGAAATACCCCCTCAATCTACTTTACTCGCCACTCTCCCAAGAAGGCCTGCATCGCTCGACAACCCCAAAACATATGAATCCATCCTGCATTTCTTTCATTATATTTAGGACATTCCTGTCTCTTAGCTCCTTTCAATTTCGCTACAGCTGTAGGTGTAGATACCAAACAAACCTTGTAAAAGATTAGGGGGGACATAGCTAGCCTAGAGGCATGTACGGATGCCCTCCACAAATTGGTGGGAGACGTCAGGAAAAGCGACTAATTGCTAGAAAACCTCTCAAGAGTAGCACAAAACCTAGAAATTCAATGAACACCCAGAGAACCTCACAGGGAGGTCTAACATCCAAATCAAAAACTTGCCTGAAAATATTGAAGATAAAGCCTTGAAAGAGACTGGGCAAAACGTCTTCAGAGACATCTTGGTAGAGGACCCGGATGTGGTGATTACAAATCGACAGGGTACACAGGGTGTGTCCCATGAAAAGAGAAACTAGCACTAGAGCACGAGATGTGTTGGCGGCATTGTCCTTATACAACCAGAAGGAAAGAATCATATACGCAGTGGGACTGCTGGAACTCCAAAAGGTGAATGTCATGGACATTTTTCTGTTCCAGGACATTGCTCAGTCAACGCTGATTAAAAGTAGTGTGACGAGCCCGGCAACTAGAGCTCTCATACACAAGAAGATCAAATATAAATGGAAATTTCTGTTTGGGCTTCTGCTTACCTGGGAAGGCAAACAGCATTGAGCCATGACCTGCCATACTAAAAATAGATGAGGAGGTCCTGCACGGTGCAGCAACAGGCGGGAACCACGCCCTTCGAAGGAGGAAACCATGGGAATGGGAGAAGGTATCCAGAAAGGACAAGAGAGACTCGACCAAAGGAGATACCACCAGTAAAGCACGCAGGGGAGCAACAGAAGCAAGGCTGGGGGACACCGACTCCCCATAGAAAAGTTAGGGGCTTCTGCGGTGAAACAACAGCGGCGCAGTTATGATTTTGTATATTCTGAACACAGTGCCACAGTGATTATGAAGATATTGCCGCACTTAGACGATCAAGCTAACACGAGACTCAGACCGGATTTCAAAAGAGCTCAGCCATAGGGAGGAACATAGTGGGGCCACTTGGTTCCCAGTAATTTTAGTAGTTCCCTACATTTTATCTCTGCATTTTACTGGTGAGTAAATTCCGGGAGTATGGTACCCTAGGCTCACTAGGATCGTTGGCTCGCACCAGAGGGGAGATGTTAGGGGTTGCTGGGGACAAGGAGAAGGAGGAGGCGGGGGAAGCGAAGCAAGGAGGGAGTTCTGGGGGGGAGAGGTCTGGGAATGGGGAGGGCAGGATCCAAACTAGTGAGTTTGCATGGTTTATATTTACAGCGAGAAAGGGACACTGGATTTCTACACACTATTTCGACACAATAACATTCAGATTCAGGTGCAGGAGACGTTGCAGTTCAATTGAACTGACGTGTGATGGGATTGCAATTTAGGCTTCTAACTTACAATGTGAGGGCTCTAAACACTCCTGTCAAACAGAGGAAATTAGAATATCTGGCTAACACCCAGAGGCTATAGTCCTCCAAGAAACACACATCTGTAAGAAGGACAAATTGAGGCTAAAATTAAGAGGATATCTAACCGTGAATCAATCCAATGCAGAGATGAAACGGGGTTAGGGGAGGTTGACCCTTATAGCGTTCCTAAAAATACAAGATCTAACTATCTTGAACTCAAAAGGGGACAAAGGAGGCGGATATCGGTTTGTTAAATGTAAATTAGGGACACAGATTAGGGCAACAGCCTCTGTATATGCACCAAACATGGGCCAGAATATCTTTCTTAGGTCAACATTAGCTTCCCTGGAGACATTCGCCTCAGGGGATATAATACTAATGGCCGATCTGAATATAGTATGGGACCCACAAAAAGACTAGCATAAAATATATCATGGACAGGTGTCCCCTATAAAAGCACTGAAACACAGAATAGACCAATTAACGCTAAAGGAGGTTTGAAGTACACTACACAGGCAAATGGAAGGGTGCACACATCATTCACATGTTCACCGCACACTCTCAAGAATTGATTACGCATGGGCATCCTCAACAATAATGGACAGGATCAAACAAATATAGACAAGGGGACCATTCTCGTTTCGGACCATGCCCCGCTGTTGACCACAATACAATAAAAGAGTCGACCTAACAATTTGTGGTGCTAGACATTTCCATCTGAGATATTAAAAGATAAGATCCTAATGGGAGAAATTGGGGATAAAATGAGAGAGTATTTTGACATCAAGTACACATCCGACGTGGCAGGGGCGACAGCGCAGCACACTTTTAAGGCGGTCACAATGGGGCACCTTATTGCTGTGACATCCGTAAGGTTTAAACAACTGTGACAAATGGGGGTGGACTTAGAAGCCAAACTAAAGGGGATCATGGCACACATGGTACAAGATCAGAGTAGATCACTTAAACAGGAGTACAGAAGCGTGAGAGAACAACTGGACATACTGGACACAAGGAGAGCTGAAAAGGCCCTCCTGTATGCCAAACAAAAATATTACGTAAAGGAAAATAAGGCAGACAGCCTGTTGGCCAGATATCTTAGAGGGAAAAGGGCCAATCAGACAATAATACAGATTAAAAACCAACAGGCAGACATTTCTGCATACTTCCCGGACCTCACAAAACCACTCATGGAGTTCTATTTCGACCTATACAAATCAGACGCCCGAGCCAGGAGACACCGAAAACCTACTTACAATCACTGCCCCTCAATACAATTGCACCCCAAACCAGAGAACTATTTATCGGAGGACGAGGTGACCCAGGCCATCAAATCGCTACCGATCAACAAAGATACCGCTCAGGGGCGACACTAACACCTAAATTGACTTCCCTATTTAACCAATTAGGCAAAATATCCCCTACAATAGAAGAGGCTAAAATGGTGTTATTTCCAAAACCAAAGACCGCACACAGTGAGTGTCATACCAACCGATCGCATTGATAAACCTGGATGCAAATACGTAGACTAAGGTGCTGGCAAATAGACTGGATACTATACTTCCAGACTTGATTAACCAAGATCAATCGGGATTTATAAAAATACAGGCAGACATTTGACATCAGAAGAGTCTGTCACTGGTGGAAAAGGTTTCCAAGAAAAAACTTCCATCCGTTCTGTTAGCACTCAGCGCTGAGAAAGCGGTTGATCAGGGGGAATGGTCATTCTTGTTTCGAACCATGGAATACATGGGTTTTGGATCCAAATACATTTGTATGATTCAAGCTAATTGTGTTACTCCAATGATAAGGCGGTCTATAAAATCGATCCCTGTCCCAACTGATAAATATTAGAAGGGGTACGAAACAGGGTTCTCCCTTATCCCCATTGCTCTATGGAATATATTTAGAGCCGTTATTAACAAGAATACGAATGACGGACCACATAAAGGGAATTCGGTTCGGGGAGAGGAGCACAAAATCATGGCCTTTGCAGATGACTTAATTCTCACAGTCACTGATCCAGATATATTTGTACCGGGGATATCCCAAGAACTAGAATTGTTCGGGACTTTCGTGGGCCTACAAATCAATGACAAGAAATCCGAAAATGCTAAATTTGAACCCTTAATGCCTCCCAAATAACCACAATGCAACGTAACTCCCCATTCACCATGATAGATGGCCGATTAACTTACTTAGGCATCCAGATCACCAATTCCATAGCTTCAATGTACACAGCAAACTATGTCCCTCTGCTCGAGAGGGAGTAGCAACTTTTGAGTAAATGGGACCCAATGACGTCTCCTGGTTGGGTGGGCCCACACAATATAAATGGTGATCCTCCCAAAAATACAATATTTTTTCCAAGTTCTGATGATTAGAATCCCCCTAGTCCTTTTTCTAATCACTATATAAATCTATATTGGCTTTTATATGGAGACAGCAGAAATGTAGGATCGCCATGAGGGTAATGTTGGCCTCCTGTGACAAAGGCGGCTTGGCCCTCCTGAATTTCCATACATACTATGTAGCAGCCCAACTCAGGATCATACGAGAGTGCTTAACAGGTAACAATAATAAAAATATGGTGTAGAATGGACAGGGAGATAGTAGTGGGGAAACCCTTAGACAAAGCTTTATGGTTACCATACACAGATTGACCGGAGAACATGCATAAAAGTGTGATTACGGCCCTGATCGAGCTACTACTGGACGAGCAGGTCAAACGGTAGGGGGATCACCTCTTTCCCTTCAACCCAATATTTCAAAACCATGAATTTACCCCGGGAGTAGAATGGCAAACATACAAGCAGTGGAAAGGGAGTAGATGCTTGAGACTGCAGGATATGACCCACGGTCAGGGTATTAAGCGATTTGACCAATGCAAATTAGATTTTGGTATAAGTGAAAAGGAGAGATTTAGATATCAGCCACTTAGAGATTGGTTAGTTAATCCTACAGTAAAAGCAGCTGCAACGAGACGCTTTACACCAGTCGAAACATATATCGCCACCAACTCAGGGGATAGAAAACAACTGTTGACACTCTAGAAAATACTGTGACAACCCTAAAAATCCATCCTGGCCATATATGACTTGAAGGTAAGTAACGCGGTGACGTACAAACCAAATAGAGCAATGGAAGCGGCTGATATCCCGAAACTAACTAGGGCGATCCAAATCTGGGAGATGTGGTTAAAAGTGACAATGGGCCTCATTATGACCCTGCCGGTCCGGAAAGAACGGTGGTGGTAAAACCGTTACCACCGTTCTTTCTGGACTGGCGGATAAAGAGTCCTGCAGGTGGGAGGGGCCACTCGGACCTAGCGGGTTTAACACCACCCGCCTGCAGGCAGACATGGAAACACCGGCTCTGTCATAGACGGAACGGGTGTTTCCATTGTCTCCATCCCCATGGAGTCATATGGGGCTCCATGGGAATGGGGACTTACACAATTCCGCCTCCGGAATTCCCGGGTCACCGGGGTCATAATGCCCCAGTGATTCCAGGAATCACAGAGGCAGAATGGTAATAAGGGTCCAGCGGTAACTTGCCGTTTTTTCCGGCTCAGTTACCGCCAAACTCGTAATGAGGCCCAATGTTGTGGCACTGCAATCTGGAAAGATTGCATAGATTTTACCCAAACTCATCTTTATGTTGGAGGGGATGTGGGAGCGTAGGAGACTGGGGGCATATTTGGTGGTCATGTCCCAAACTTAAACAATTCTTGGCTGATGTGAATGACAGACTGAAAGAAATGTTTGGTATACAAATGGAAAGGGATATGGAACATGGAATTCTGGGTCTCAGAGGTCCAAAACAGAAAGGCATGACTCGTTACTAAAGGAAAGCATGTTATTTTGTCTCTGGCAGAGCTATTGCAGAGATGGAAGCAACCAGACCCACCAGGTGAACAAGACTGGATAACTAAGATATGGATGTTTGTGTCCCCGGGATGGCTGAAATATTCCCTTCAAGGTGAACAAGCTTGAGTCAGTACAGCATGGGGAACTATACTATGCTTCGTAGATAATTACTTTAGATAGTCCATGTGTCTGCTAAGACTGTGAATTTTAGGCATAACATGAACTAGTATATTAATGTTGACAAATTCTGACAATCTCACAATGGATTCGGGACCAGGGGTGAAGGGGGGAGTAGGGGGAGGGGGTGGGAGGGAACGGTTGTTAAGTGCTATATTGCGGGACAAAAACCTAATAAAAATATGTTTTAACAAAAAAAAAAAGAAAAGGAATGGTCCAGCAGTGCTCCACAAAAAGTGCATTTTTGACCCCATTGTACTATATCCCCAAGGACTCACTGCTCAGACAGGCAGGTAAAGCACTAGATGACTGTATGAAGGCCTCTACATGGGAGATGTGTTCCCCAAGGCCTCTGCAGGAATCTGGCATACTTCAACTGCAGAGGCAGTAATATTGAAGCAGGTTGTTGTTGTTCAGCATGTACTGGTAGATTGTCATATGAAGTGGGGCTTTAACGCTTCCTAAGGTTACTTGCCCCTTTTGTGCAATTCCAGAGTGGGTATCCTACATGCAGTGAGGAGGAAACACTGGATTGGGTGCCTAAGAATACCAAGACCTTTGTACCATGTTGTATTTCCAAAGTGGGCTCTTGAACGACCTGGCTGCACGTTGTACATTATGTGCAGAAATTAACTAGCTGTCTGGAGTCTTGTAGCTACAAATCTTGGTTAGAGGTTGCATATTGCTTCTGGTACAAAACAGGTTTGGTATCCAAAGGATTGTGGCATTGGCTGTCAATTTTGCACAAGTATAGAAGCCAGGAAGCTTGCACGGCACAGCTCCATAGTTGAGTGAGGGGTAGGAAAGGGGGGATTCCAGTCCAAACCAATCCGCAGAAAATAAAAGGAGATTAAAAAAGGAGCTGGCGATGGTACAGTCATGTGGAAGGCTAATGGGTACAGCCAGCTTCACACATATGCACAGCGATGGATTGCAAAATCATTTTTGGTTAAAACTATAAGTAGTTACCATCCCTGCCACTTCGCAGCAGGGCTTTCAATTTATTGGTAGTAAGAAAGAGCTGAGACTTAAGAGTAACATGGAAGTCTTAGGCCCGTACAAGCAAGTATGCTGAAATGGACATCCGAAGAGTTCAGAACTAAACGTGGGCGGGAGACCAACATCACAATGTTATGCACTTAGAAATAATCCCGAGAGCCAAACTTTCCTATACAACAAGAAGAAGAAAGGATGACAGAGAACACTGCTTACCTCACAGACACAATCAAGCTGTTGTTTAGCTTCAGTTGTTTCAGATTAGGCAGGTAACTACCTGAAAGAACAAAATAATAGGTTATTGCACAGTGCAGGAAGTATACAAAATAGGTACATTTCAGATCTTGCAAAGGCCAGTTTACAGGAGTTTTTTTCTTATGATACTACCATACCAAGGCCTCCCTTTAGACACTTAAAGTGTGCACTGAATAAAATTGCATCTTTCCAAGGTGTAGGTTTGTTGCATCTGATTAGAGGCCTTCTTTTTCAGTTATCAATAACAAGTCACTCGCCGTAGTGACTGCTGCACTCCTAGATCAGAGTCCCCTTTCCCCCATACTTCAAAGACATCCTGTCCTATGGGAAATGACCAGAGCGTTTTTTGTAGCAGCACAAAAAAGTGTCCTTTTTTAATTTTAGGTGGAGTCCGCGCAGTCCCTACCACTTCAAGCCCTGCCTTCAGGCCTCGCTCTCCAGTCCTTTTCCACCCACCAAAGTCAATCTCTGACTGAAAGCTAAGGCATTTTAGGCAAATGGAGAGCGGGCATATGGAGGAAAGGGAACTCTGGACAAGGAGTACAGCAGTCATTACAGTGAGTGATTTTTCCTTACTACAATGTCTTGTCCCATTCCTACATACTTCAGGGAGATTCACAAGCATGCATCTACCTTTGGGTGGAAGGTCCCAACTTCCTCCTAACTGAATAGGTTCCTCAGAACTGCTTGTCCAAACTGGCCATCCGCCCTTGTACTCTAGTCCAGACAATAGTGTTTCTAGAAGCCAAAAGAGAGGCTCACGCAGCAGCCTTTTGCGATTAAGTCCCAAGTGACATGTCTTCGGAAGGTGACGGATGCTGGCTTGGCCCTCACCAGATGAGTATGTAGAACTTTAGGTTGAGGTAATGTGAAGGCCTCATGAAGCAAGACACAGACAACAGACTTACAGTTCAAAAATAAAATGGTTTATACAATCAAATGTCAGGATGGTTGAAGGTCTACCATGCCCTAAACTAAGGTGGTATTTCCCTACCGGAACGGAACTAAGCAAAGTGTGAGTCAGAAAGTTCACTTTAAAAGTCTGTCTGTGTCCAAAACCTATCCTTGACCTCACAAATAAAACTAAACAATGTGTAGGGATGTCACTAATAAAAGAAATGCTATCAACACACAGTTATGAGCTTCTTCCAGCTCCTAGCTTCCTCTTCAGCTCCCCTTCCCCAAGTTCAAAGCAATACAGTTCCACAAAATCCTCTGGGTTCCCTTCCCCAGGTTCAAGGTAACGCAGTTCTACACAGTCCTCTGGGTTCTCTTCCCCAGGTTTAAGGCAACACAGTTCAAAAGTAAAGGGTCTTGAGTCTCTGTCCTCAAAACAGTATTGCAGTTTGAAAGCTCCAGGGTTCCCTTCCCAAAGACTTCAATGTAGCAACTTATACCTGTTTCAGTCTTTCAATGTTCAACACAACTCCAGGTCAACTTGACATGTCTTCTGGATTGCATTAACAGTTCACTTACAGAGCTCCTTCTTGGTTTGTTTCACATGGTCTTTGGCTCTCACAATGGAGAGTTCCCGCAGTTGTCAGATCACACGGTCAACCGATCACAAGTCGCGAGACTGTTAATCTTAGGCTCTTCAGCACAAACAGGTTCTTCTGCATTTGCCCCTGTATACAGCTTCATATTCACTTAGCTTCCCCTTATAGGCCTCTTGGCTTTATGTGCAGTTTCACACTCTACTGGCTTCTTCCGATTAGCCTCTTGGTTTTGCCACAATGTGTCACACATCCTATGACAGTCTTAGGCCTTGCTGTACTGTATTTGTTCACAAAGTTCACTTTGCAATGGTGTTCTCCACCTTTCTGTCATGCTCTATCACACTTGCACTCGTATTTCATACGTTATTTTCAAATGGGCGCTTTCCCCATTTAACTATCACTAACTCTTCGCTCTGCTTTCAACGTTTTCATTCAGTCCGATATTCAATATCACAATTTAGTTTGGTAATCAATTTGGTGCTTACAGCACTTATATGTAGCCCCTAGGAGCGGCCCGGTCTCGATTGACATTCCACTGCATTCACCGGTCCTCTGCGTTCCTCCCCGGTGGCTCCGTTGCTTCACTTCTCCTTCGCCGGCTGGCTCGCCAGTCACTGCGCGCCCCGCACGTATGCTTTTCCACACTTGCTGGCAGCTCCGCTTTCCTTTCACGGATGCTGGTAGCGTCTTTCCTTCTTTCTCCTTGGTCCACAGCTCCAACTGCGCTTTGATTTAGTTTGATAATCAATTTGGTGCTTACGGCACTTATAAGTAGCCCCTAGGAGCGGTCCGGTCTCGATTGACATTCCACTGCATTCACTGGTCCTCTGTGTTCCTCCCCTGTGGCTCCGCTGCTTCACTTCTCCTTCGCCGGCTGGCTCGCCAGTGACTGCGAGCCCCGCTCATGCACTTTTCCACACTTGCCGGCAGCTCAGCTTTCCATTCACGGACGCTGGCAACGTCTTTCCTTCTTTCTCCTTGGTCCGCAGCTCCAACTGCTCTTTCCCCGACCACGGAGGCCCAACTTGTCCTGGGCTCAACAAGTCTCCTGTGTCGTCTGCCGGCATCCTGGCTTCCTTTCAGGACCCACCATGGCTGCCTCCTCAAGAGCAGAGTCCCCTGCGGGTCTCTCCCGCACAGGCATCCCTGTTGGTCGTCCCCTTGCTGCTCTTTTGGTCTCCTCTTATACAGCTGCAACCTCTTGACAGGTTGCAGGTGTGGGCCGTCAATTCGACTTGTCTGACGGTAGTTAAAAGGACATGCCGGACCTTAACAGTACTCTGCAGGTATCTTCCTTGTCCTAGTACTAGAGTGGAAAAAGTGTTGCTGGTGTTCACCACTCTAGTCGCCTCTTCCTTGTCCCAGTACTGTCATATGAAAAATGTGGGAAATTGAGGGGAAACGTCTGGCAATAGCCCATAAAGGCTTGGGGAGGGTTAGGTTGGTCTTCAATAGGGAAAGGGGGATATCATGTCTCACCCACCTCACCCTTAACCCCTCTCTTCTTCACCGTCTTTCTGGTGTTTCTAGATTGGTAATATCTCCTGCCGTTTTCTTGGCAAGTGGGACAGGGATAGTAGACAGGGATAGTAATATCCCATAACTACCTCTGGGATAGAGGATTCTATGACAAGACAGGAGGCTCGCATTATGCTTTTACTTTCTTTAATATTGCCAACTCAGCATTTTAAAAGTTCAACTTTAACTTTTTTGATTTAGTTTTTCTTACATATCCTTAGGAAAACAAATGTAAACGTTTCAAGTTTCACCAAGTCTCTTAGGACCACTACTCCCATGATCCCGAGGTCCATTGTAGTCCTGACCTCCTTCCCACCAATCCGGGCATAGGTCATGGTATAAACACTCTCCCCCCTCAGGTCCATTCTTGAAATGGAAAGGCGGAATAGCGTGTCTCGCCTGCGGACATCTCACCCCAATCCCCAGGGACCCTCTACCCAGGTGATCCTCCCTCGCTTCTTCACCCCCAGGATCAGGATCCAAAAGTGATGGCCTTTCCCTGGCCACCTGGGTAGAGGACGCAAGGGGAGTAGATGTGAGAATGCCCACGAGGTTTCTTAAAGTAACATTGGGATTGCAGAGCACGCTAATATCCAAGATACAACCCATCTGGAAATTGTTTGGCCATCCCAACGTCCAAGGAGTGAAGAAACCTTTCTGGCTCGGAAGATGGGTTGGGAAAAAAACCGTTAGAGTGACTTCTTGATTGATGTGGAACTCTGACACCACCTTTGGAAAATACAATGGGCGAGTTCAGAGAACCACTTTGTCACAAAAAACTAAGAATGGTTATTCGGCTGAAAGGGCTTGTATTTTGCTTACACGCCTGGCTGATGTTATTGCTCTGAGAAAGAATACTTTACAGGAAACTAACTTAATGGCGACTTCAAAATGCTATTTCATCACTGTGTTGAACATGAATAGGCACTGTCCATCCGGGTTCAGGTACGGGATCAAGGCAGATAGGTAACCGTCTGCTAAGCTAGAAATAAATGAGACATAAACCAGCAAAGCCATCAGTGGGTTCTTCTTCTCCAAAATCCAGTAACAAAACATGAGCCTCTTGCTCTTCTATTTTGATCTAGTGGCGTACTTTCTTACAGCTTGAATGATTTACATATTGTCTTCTTAAATACCCAGGTGCCCTAAAGACCTGATCTGAGGTACCACGCGGCTAAGTTAATCGATCATGGGGTGGGGTGATGAATCTTGCTTTCTTCTGGCTCAGCAAGTTTGGGAGTTCAGGAAGAAAGACTAGGCATACCTTGGCTAGGTTCGTCACATCTAGAACCAGAACCTGGCTGGTCACTAGGAATCTATGAGGATTACTGAGCACTGCACTGGTTCCCAGCATTTGCAAATAGCTCAGTGAATCAAAGGGAAAGAAGGAAAGGAGGAAAGTAGTAAGCCATCATCCATTCCCACAAAATCTCCAGGGTGGCCCGCAGTGAGTTCATGACCTGGCCCTTCCTGGAAAGGCAGGAGAGACATTTCCAAGTAGTGTCCATGGCAAATAGGTAAATTTGTGGAACTCTCCAAGTGATCTCTCGAGATTGTCTTGTTCCAAATATTAGGCAAGAAGCTTTTAGAGCCAGAAATATTGCTTTCAATTCTGGGGACCAAAGGCTGCAAACCTGTAGGTGGCCATTGTCTCTCCCAAACCCAGGAGTCCTTGGTAATGCTGACCTGAGGGATGAGTACCCTGTACTAGGTTCTAGGTTTCAGCCACCAAATCAGAAGAGTCCAAGAATCTCTCAGTGCTATCTGAGACCTGCATACGGACAAATCCAGTGAATTTGTCCCCTCTCCTTAAGGGGGAGCCACCCCCTTTGGGAATGTGATCCCACTAAGCTTAATACTCCCTAGCGGACAGGGCACGCAGGATCCCACTTGGGGTGATCCTTCCCTAAAGGACAGGTAATCGCTAGATGGGATCTATGTTTTCCTCCCTTACCCCCAGGAGCAAACTGCTGTGTTGGTTACATGGGAGTTAACCTATGTGAGACACCGCAAATGTATACAGGAATGCCTGGTGTGGTTTCTGGCCCCTCTAAAGCACCATACATGCCTGAGGAGAGAGACCAAGGAATTGCACCTCACCCCTGTTGCTGAGAAAAGAAAGATCTCATCAGCTGTGGTGAAGAGAAGAGGCCGAGAAGCCTCATCCTGGGAGGCAAGGACAAAGCTGCTATATCCCTAGCCAAAGACCTCCACAACCTGGGCTTCTCCCAAAAGATCACTTTGCCCACACCCGCCAAAGGACGCACCCTAGATTGGATTATAGACCACAACTGTAACATAGCAATCACCGCCAATTCTAACCTCCCGTGGACAGACCACAATCTCATCTTATTCGACATCCCTGTCACAACAAGCTCTAAAGTGCCCACTATAGCCTCGGCAACCCTAGCCAGAAGTGCCAAAAAGCTCACGGCAGCCAATATCAGCGCTCTCCTCAACGTGTCTTGTCTAAAGCCCCCTTTCTCATCAGACCCCAATATTCTCGCTGATATATTCAAAGAGTCCATTACAAGGGCTGTCAACACAGCTGACCCCCTAGAACACAAAAAAGAGAAAAAATCCTTCCACTCCAACTCCTGGTTCACGGAGGATCTCCAAATTCTGCGCACAGACAAACGTCAGGCGCTAAAAAACTGGCAACGTAACCCCGGTGACAACACAAAAGAAATATTCAAAGTCATTGCCCAAAAATACAAGGAAGCCATCTTCCTTGCTAAATCTGAAGCCTACAACCACCGCATCACTGCTGCTAACTCCCAATCTAAAGAACTTTTCAGTATCTTTAAAGAACTAACTGTACCACCAACGTGTCCAGATGAGATCGTCAAAGACGAGGCCTGGTGCACAGGCATACAATCAGCCATGCTAAAAAAATAAACCTCCTCCAAAACAAGATATCCCACCACTACAACTCCTTACCCAAGCAAAGTACACACGTACAGATGAAACCTAGCGTTAAAGCTACCAACTTACCCGAATTCACATTCACCAAGATTTCCGAAACCGATGTCATTAACATCCTCAAACATCTCAAACCCTCACAATGTAAGGGTGATGTATGCCCCCCTAAAATCATCAAAGATTGTGCAGAACAGCTCGCCCCTCTACTCACGGCTTTCATCAATGCCTCATTCAAGACAGGCATAGTCCCGGACAGCCTCAAAGAGGCCTGGGTACGCCCCCTCCTAAAAAAGCCTACGCTAGACCCCGCCAACCCCAATAACTACCGACCCATAACCACAGTTCCATTCCTCCTAAAACTACTTGACAAAGCCGACCACATTCAGATCCTACTCTACCTTGAATCAAACTCAATCTTAGGTCAAAGACTATCAGGGTTTCGTAAGGGACACAGAACTGAAACCGCCCTTCTAGACCTAAAAAACGAAATCACAAACAATCTGGACAAAGGTAAGCCCGCACTCCTCCTTCTCCTCGACCAATCAGCGGCATTTGACTTGGTAGATCACACCACTCTTACCAGTCACCTAACGCATGCAGCACACTTCTCTAAGGACGCTGCTTCTTGGGTAACTTCCTTCCTACAAGGCAGAGCTATGAAAGTATTCTCCAATACAGCTCACGCAACACCCGCCATCATACACTGTGGGGTCCCACAAGGTTCTTGTACAGCCCCCACTCTATATAACCTTTTCACCAAGCCCTTATTTGACAAACTAGACGCTATGGGGATCACCTACACAAACTATGCCGACGACATGCAGATTCTCCTTCCTCTGACAGGGAACTATAACCAAGACTCCACCACCCTACAACTAATATACTCCACCATACAAGCTTGGATGGCTACCAACGGCCTTTGCTTGAATGGGGACAAGACCGAAATCCTCATCTTAGGTCAGAAACCCACCCTATCCAACCTAAACACCCTATACATCAACTTTAACATAGACAACTGCATCATCCCAGTCTTATCCTCAGTCAAAACGCTAGGAGTGCACTTAGATGCCACCCTATCCATGGACAAACAAGTTAGCTCCATATTATCGGCGTCTGCCAGAGACGTCTTTATGGGAGGGCAAAAGGGGCACTTGCCCCGGGCCCCCACCTTGTAGGGAGCCCCCACAAGGCTAGCTGAGATAAAGAAGTCAGTTTCCATTGTTCACCAAACTTAAATAGCACACTACAGCATATTGTATGGCCTGCTGCTGAGGCTCTAAACCTATTACCTGTCATGTTGACAAGTACATTTTGCTCTGATCAATTCATCCTGTAATGCTTTCTGCGTTCACTGTGGGGTACATAGTTTGTGCATTCACTACGTCTCATGATTATTGCAAGGTAGCATATGAAGCTATGGGTTGTGATCGTGATGAGTGGGGCGCAACCAGGTATTCTGGATACATTTATGAATTTGGTTCAGTGGAGGGGGGCCCCAAAGAGGTCTGTGCCCCGGGCCCCAAAAGTGCTTAAAATGGCCCTGGGGTCTGCACTGACTACCAAACTCATTAACGCAATAAAACCCTTCCTAACTAAAGATAACTGCCTATCCATCGCCAGAGCCACTATAGGAGCCAAACTGGACTACTGTAATGCTCTCCTAGCCGGCATCTCTAAGAACAACTTATCCAGGCTCCAAACCACTCAAAACAATGCGCTCAGAGCAGCCCTCAGCATATCTAAAAGAGATCACATCACCCAAGCGAGAAAGGCAGTCCACTGGCTCCCAGTCAAGGAACGCATCACCTTCAAAATTCTCACAACCACACATAAATGCATCAACCATACAGCACCTTCCTACCTATCCGACACACTGCACAGATCTCAATCCACCAGGCCTATCAGATCTACCTACACCAACCTACTTACCATTCCACGCATCAATAGAACCAAGGCTGGAGGTATAGGCTTCCCATACCTCGCACCTAAGCTATGGAACTCGCTGCCCACCCACCTCAGAGCCGAGACATCTCTCCTCTCCTTCCGCAAACAACTCAAAACTACCCTCTTCAACTAATTTACCATTCTGATCTAGATGATCAAAACATGTATGTCATTAAAGTACAATGTATGGCCACTGTAACCACGGGCACCAATCTGTATGTAACTAAGTCTAAGAATCACTGTAACAAGCGCCACAATGCCTCCGGTCTGCTGCACGCTCAACAAATGCAAATAAATAAATAAATAAATAAATAAATAAATAAATGGGCAGAGATAGGAAGCACACAGCCAGCATGCCGAGGGAGGACACGGAGAAGCCTGTGGGACAAAAGCCAGACCTGCTGTGAAAGCGACTGGAAAGACCAGTCGCACAGAGCCTCGAGCGCAGGAGGACGCCTAAACTGGGATGAGCAGCCGCGTAGAGGAAGTGACGCTGGAGCCCCACTGAAACGCAGCGAGACAGCACCTGAAGCTCCAAGCTACTCGGAACCCAAAGAGAAAGCCGGGGAAACTCACCCACGTAGAACGCTCACCTGTAGGAGCACCACAAAGATGTTAAAGGAACAAAGTGGGTCCAGGGAAAAGGGTGGTGGGTAGACTGGCCCCAGGAGACCTCAAAACTGGTTGAAACCAAACAGACTGCTGGGCGGGGTGAAAGCAGACCAACCCCAGGGCAGGGTGAAAGACAAGCCCCAGGGCAGGCTGAAAAGCAGGTCCCAAGGCGCGGGGTAAAAGTCAGACCTCAAGGCAGAGGTAAAGTAAGAAGACCTCAGGGCTGAGTGAAAGCAAGCCAACCCCAGGGTGGAGTGGAAAAGAGATGCCCAAAGCAGGTTAAAAGCAAGCAAACCCCTAGGTGGGGTGAAAACAGACCGACTCTAGGGCGGGGTGAGAGAGAAACCCCAAGCCGGGGTAAAAAGCAGGCCCAAGGCAGGGTGAAAGTAAGAACATTTCAGAGCTGGGGAAAGACAGACCTCAGGGCATAATCATGATAAAAAACAGCCGACCACAAGATGGGGAGAAAGCCAGACTCCAAGGTGGAGTTAGAAACAGCATACAAGATAGGGTGCAGAACCCAGAGACGCCAGGAATGGATAACAAGCAGGAAACATCTACTTGGAAAGAGTGCAGTAAGGCCCTTGAAAGGAATCTACCTACTGTGGACATATCACCCACGAGGTAAACAAATGTCAAAACGGGTCAGAGACTGGGGCAGAGTGTTTGGGTATTCCAAAGGAAAGAGACTGACCTGCGACTGAAGCCCCAAAGTCAGGGACAAACTTCATTAGAGAAACCTGATGTTCTGACCGAACCTGTGCAACGGGGCAAGAAACGCTGGTCTTTTGAACAAGAGACATTTAGGTGGGATCAGAAATCAGTCAACATTTCTTTGTGTGGGCAACAGCCCTTATAGTAGTTTTGTTTAGATTATGTTATTCTTTCTATAAAGTGATAGAGTCAGGCCAGAATATGATGAGCACCATTTTAGTTTTCATTTCTTTCTTTAGATTTTGGCCTACTGATCAGGGACAGCTTAGGTTTTAAAAGGTTCCAAGAATAAAAGAAACCTATAACCAAGATACCACCTTGACCGTCTCCTGATTCGGACTTACCACAAGAACTTCAGCGTGGTCACAAGAGGCCATGAGGCACAGTAGCCACTGAAAAAAACATGTGCTTGTGCTGGAAGAGTTCAAGAACAATGAGCATGTGCTCTGGATAGTCAGGATTTGTTCTGCAATCAGAAATCTCTTTGCTATGCGAGTATCTCAGCTAAAGTCTATGTAAGTCAGGTCCTGTGCGACTATCAGGGAAGACTTCCTGTAGCTTACTGACATGCTTAGATCGAAAAGCAGGTCCAGCGAATATCAGGGTTGCACCTCTGCTATCTGTGGAGATCACGCCCTCATCAACCAGCAGTCCAAGTAGGGGCAGACATGGGCACCCTGGAGGGAAGGGAAAGCTGCAACAGCCAACGTAATCTTTCTAAACACCATGGGTGCATTCTTCAGGCCAAAAGCACGCACTCAATACTAGAAATTAAGCTCACCTTAGCAGAAACGCAGAAAACTACAGTCACTGGACGAGACATGGATATGGAAATATACAACTTTCAGATCCACTGCCCCGATGCACTGTCCCTACTGAAGAGTAAACCGGATCTGGGTGATCATCTTGGATTTTTAGAGGGGCAGAGCTTGTAGAAATCTTCCACATTCAAAATGGTGCACAGGCCTGCCTGGTTCGACTGAGGCACCATAAATAGCCTCGAGTAAAATCCCCTTTATCTGGGAATGGCACTTCCGCAACGTCTGTCATCTTCATTAGTTTGACATTTCTTCCCTCAAGGGAGGAGGTACTAGCTGCCTTTAGGGAATGGCAGGAATGGGAAACTGGGGATAAGGGTCAATCTGAAACCACTGCTGGCAACTAAAATCACAAGTCAGGGGTGATGGTCTACTAGGACTTCATGTGACGCAAAATCCCCCCTCCCACCAGATTAAAATAGGACCGTCTTGCACTTACTAGGCTTCTCGGTTGTAGTAGAAGCTCCCGCTGAAGGGGTTGAGAGAGAGAAAAACCCTTGTACGGAGGTAGTTTGTTTCTTTCTTTGCAGGCTTGGAGATCTGCTATGCTGTCTTCCCTTACGCTCTAGAAAGCCTCAAAATCTTGCAAAGAAGGGGGACTGCAATTCTCACCTAGGGCAGCTGGGTTGTTTCACAGTTGATGGTCTAGTCAGTATTGACAAGGATTTTACAGTGTAGGTGCTCACCTTTTTCGTGAGCTCCTCGTCTGTTATATGATAGAAGAAATCTGCCCCAGTGAAGGAGAGTCAACGATCTTGTCCTGAGCTTCCTTTGTACATTTGGCTGAATATGCCTATAGATGTCGATACCTGTGACTCCCCTAGGACTGAAATCCCTGCACTGGCTCCCCGTGGCTGCGAGGATTAAGTTCAAAACCCTCTGCATTGTCCACAAGGCCTTCTGGGGCCTGGGGCTTCAATACCTTCAACTCTCTCTTCCTAAATATCTTCCTTCTCAAGCTCTTCGCTCATCCGCCTCCAACTCCCTCAGGGTCAATCACTTCTCCAAGCAACGAGTTGGTGGTAGATCTCTCTCTTCGGCACGGGCCGCCCTCTGGAGACAGCCTCCCTGCCTCACTGAAACTTGAGGAGAACCATCTCCGGTTCCGGAAGCACCTCAAAACCTTTCCCTTTGCTTCTGCTTTTTCTCCTCCTCTACCATGCTGAACTCCTGGCTGAAACTGCACTGGTTACCTGGCCACCCTCTGATCTCGGGCCCAGGTCCCTCCACCGACAGTCGCACACCTGCACTGCCTTCCTGGCAACCCCCACACTTGGGACTGTCGCTGTATCCCTATAGTCCCTCTACCAGCACTTGACACCGGATGTCTGCACTTACTCTTGCACATGCCACCAGCTGGCCGTACTTATTTTTGTTATTAGTCTATTATCCCATGTACTCCCATGTACTCCCCCTTCCTCCTTCCCCCATTTCCCCTTTCCCTCTTCCCCCTTCCCATGCACTCGCGCAATCCGATTGACACCTGGCCTAGTAGGATTGCTGTTTGTCTTCCCTCTGCTCCCCCTCCCTTGCCTCGTCACGCCTTGAATCACTTCTGTATAGGTGCGTTATAAATGCCATATCATATTATATCATATCATAGATCAAGTGTCAACGTGATGTACATTTTGCGCCATCATCCTTGCACCCCGAAAGACAAGCTTCTCTGAGATCTTTCCTGAGTCTCCGATTTGCGACCTCTAGCCTGATGCAATTGCAGCACTGAATTGCAATAAAGCTTTTTGCCACAAGCCTCTAGAGTATGGTCGCCTTTGCTGAAGAAATAAGAGGTAAAGGCAGAAGATGAAGTCGGTATTGAATAATCATGGCAGTCACCAATACCTATGAGGATGGTTAAAACTTCTTCGGCCTATTGGTAGGGGTCACTGAATTAAGTTTTAGCCAGATCTTTCTTGCTTCAGTTAGGACGTTTTTCTGTAGCCCCACTACTCCTCTTTCTGAGGTCCTCATGAAGGGTGCCTGTGCGGGGACAGCAGATTCTGCTGGTGGAGATTCCGGGATGGTAATTTCTAAGAAGGCCATCAAGTCCACAAGTCTATTGTGGAACACTCTTGGCAAGGAAGGAATGTCCTCCTCTCCCACCTGTGTGGGGTCACCTTCCACGCCTTCTGTGGCATCGGCAGAAGGACCATTAGGAGTCAGGTACTCGGCTTAAACTGGGTGGAGCTGGTGCCAGAGGAGTCTCTGATCTTAACCAGTTGAGGTGGTTCTGAAACGGTTTCAGGCGGTTTAGCCAGATCTTGTGGCTTCTGAATTAGGTCCGAAAAAGATCCCTAACATATTTGTTGAATTATGTATGAGAAGTCTTCTTTGGGTACTGTGACGAATCGAGGGAAATCATCACTTCTCCCCAAGGCAGGGGGGGGCTCCCTGTGAGGCCAGGGAGGTGAGCCTGCTCTGCAACATCCGCCCTAAGGGTCAAGGCAAGTAGGACCTCATCGGGAGAGGCTCCCCCTTAGGGGACAAGGACTCCCGTTCCTGTGAGGAATTTCTGAAGTCAAGCCATGTAATGGCATATATGGAACTGTCTCTCATATCAAATTGTCGAGACTTGAAAAAGGAGCAAGATAAAATATGCTATGAGAAAAGAAAAGCTGGCTCTAAGTAAAAAGCCTAGATCCACTGGGACGAGCGGATTACGGAGGAGTATTCGTTAACTCCTGGCGAGGAAGAGAGAGAGCAAGGAGAGGGGATTGTGTGGTGAAGCAGTGGAGGTCACTTGATAACATCACTCTAGCTGGAGAAAAGGCAGTGGACGAATGTGGAGACTGCAAAGTCCAAACTTGCTGGGAGCCAAGAAATCCCCTTGGAGGCTGAAGGAAATGGGACTCCAACCCGACCGGAGCGGGAGCAGTGGTGGTGGCGTTATCACAAGATTCCAGTGGTGGGCAGGCTTCCCAGGTAACGACGCAGAGACCGCCGGGGGGGAAGCTACTACAGCTGACGCTGTCCCCCAGTGAGGAATACCAATGCTGGGAGAGAAGGCGAGTTGTGATCGGCGAAGGCACCGGCGAGGAAAGGAAGAAAGAAGAGAGAACGCCTGGAGGAACCCAAACCATAAGCAACCCTGTGACTTTTTCACCTGAAAGAGAAAGTAACAGGGAAGGAACGGGAACCATGATGGGGATCATTATAGGAACATTGAAACTCGTCCAAGTAGAAACGAGAAAAGTAGGAAAGTAATTCTGACAAATTTGAAATTGCCCCTTGTGGAATGAGCTCGCAAACCTTCAGGAGGGTTTTTCCCTACCAGGCTGTAGCACTCATAAATTGCCAAAATTATCAACCTAGATAAGGTCTGTTTGCTAACAGCCTGACCTAGTTTGTGCCCTGTATAACCTATGAATAGCTAATCATCAAACCGTATTTTGGATGTTCTCAAAATGTAAAAGCTTAACACTTTTCTAGGATCTAACCCATGAAGTCTTTCTTCCTCCTTACCAGGATGAGGCGGAGGATAGAAGGCGGGCAGAACAATTTTCTGGCTCAAATGAAAATCCGAAATGATTTTCGGCAAAAACAAAAAGGTATGACCTTCAAGACAACTTCACAGGCACATCAGAGCACAGCTGACTCCGGAGGCGTAGGAGCCCTCGCACTGCAGGAGCAGTGCCCGAACGTGAATCAGAACCCACTGGTGAAATAAGGTAGGCACTACACCTCTCAGCGTGTGTGTCTTCGAGATCTCCGCACACGACGCTGTATCCAGACATCCATCTGCCCTTGCATCCGCTCATCCGTTAATATTCTAGCAAGTTTGAAATGGAGCCGAAAAGCATTTTTTTATGTGCCAGAGCCGCACCGCCATTGAAACACACTAGGTGTTTCCACTTCAAAATGGCCGGTGCCCTTTCCATCTGAAGCCTGAACAAGACTTCCTCACCAGCCCCACTCCATGTGATCCGATTGGCCTGCGTTCCCATAACAGGACCCATTCCGCGCCGTCAGGTGCACGCCGGCCCTCCCAGTAGGGACCTCAAAATAAGGATCCTGCCTGTCTCGAGCCTGTCTGAGCCGAAGGAGCCACAAAACGCTGTTACCGCCTCTAGGTAAGACACATTACTATTGCTAGCTTGACCTGTACAGCAATATCTACCTATACCAAGACAAGGTCACCACTTTGCCCACGGAGCATGATTGCCCCTCTACCATGACTATGCTGTGGTAACTACCCCACAATGACAGTTTCGTCCGAGCATAAACTATAAGTAGAAATCACATAGTTACAATTCATGCAAGGCTAAGCAGTTTCCTCTAACTGCATACCCAGTACTAACCCTGCAAGCGGATCCTACTGAACAAAATTGCTAAATTATGTGTTACCACTTACTGCATGCTAAATAATGTGCTACAAGTTCTACCCTACTGCATTAGAAGGTCTGCATTAACTGTACCAGATTGTCACACGTTATCTAATCATATATGCACTAAATCAATGCAATAATACTATTGGTATTACCTGTACTTCTAGGAAATGTATTGTTAGCGTACCCTGTACTCATGCATACCTACTTAGCCTCTATGCTTAGCTAAATAAGGCATGTGACACCACTTGTTCAGAGCAGAGCTCCTGGTGTACTTCACATCTGTGTCTTGCGCTGCCTGCATACTGCTAGCCAAACTGTTAAACTACAAGCAATTTGTACACGTGCATTAACACAGTATAGCTATTAAACAAAATTGTAACTACTACATCAGCATGTACACCCTGCTTCTCCATATATACATGCTAGGCACCTTGCTCGCACTGCTCACTATCACTCAGAACCACCACTTAGAGCCTGCCAAACACAGTAACGCCAACCGCCCTAACTCTCAATCTATGGCCATCGCGCGTAGTCCACCCAAGCCCACATCATATGCAGTCACGCACGCACCCAACAATCAATCCAGACAATTCAGACTCAGGTCACACACACTCCCCATGCATATCACAGCCATTCCCGTCCAGGCAGCACTCAGAAACACACAACTGGGTTCACAGGCCACCGCCCGAATAAACAACAGTCACCACCTGCTCGCAAACATCAACAGGAATACTAAGATTGCCCACGGTAAACCTGCTTACAATGCCACCACACAACTCTCCACCTTACCTAACACAAGCACCTCACCTCCTACAAAAAAGAACCACCAGCCGATGCACTACAAATGTGCCATAATCAATGTACGCTCTCTTAATGCTCACACATTAGAAGTTAATGACTTGATCACCAAACAAGACCTAGGGCCTCATTATAATATTGGCGGAATGGGTTAACGGGTGCCGCTAATGGATGCGGACCCGTTAAACCCATTCCGCCTCATTACGAGGTCCCCTCGCGGGACCAGATGTGGACGTCTGGTTTTACCAGACGTCCTTACCGGGTCCCGTGAGGGGAGCAGGGAGCTAACAACGGGCCGGTCGTAATCAGCCCGTTGTTAGCTCCCTGCACCCATTCCCATTGAGCCCTATGGGGGCTCAATGGGAATGGGGACGGTCCGGGCCCGTGTTCCCTGTAGGGGGAATTACCGGGCCCTCCAAACTCGGAATGGCCCGGTAATTCCCCATTCAGGGAACCCGGACCCGGTTTTGGTGGCAGCCATGCCCTTGTTAGACATATTAGCAATCACGGAAACCTGGCTTCACAAGGCCTCCGGCCCTGCCATAGTGCTGAGCCTACCTTTAGGATACTCTATTCTCAGACAGGATAGGCCGGCCAAATTAGGAGGGGGGGGTTGCTCTTATCTTCAAAGAGAACACTTCTATTAGACCCATCCACAACATAAGTGAAGGGAACACAGACATCTTATCAGCCAAGCTAGCACTCTCTCCCAAAAATACTATAAATATCCATGTCATTTACCGTCCACCAGGACTCTCTACTGACTTCAAAGGACAAGTCACAGATCTCCTAGGGAACAACATTAAAAAATCTACCAGAACTCTTCTCTTAGGTGACCGAAACTTAGGTTTTAACGACCCAAATGACCCAAATGACAAAACTGCCAACTCTCTCACTAGAGACCTTCACAATCTGGGTTTCTCACAGAAAATCACTTCTCCCACTCACGTCAAAGGCCGCATCCTAGACTGTGTGATAGACCATAACTGTGACACAGACATTATCTCTAATACCAGCCTCCCATCGACAGATCACAACTGTCTACAATTCACCATCCCTTTAATACCTGCCACAAAACCTACCACTGCAGCACCTGCTACTTTAGCCAGAAGTGCAAAGAAACTCACTGCATACAACCTCAAGGCCTACTTAAACTTTCCATGTCTTGCTCCACCATTCTCACCAGACCCTAACGTCTTAGCAGAGATATTCAAAGACACCCTTATCAATGCTATCAACTCTGTTGCCCCACTAGAAAGCAAAAAAGAAAATAAATCATTCTATTCTAACTCATGGTTCACTGAGGAGCTCCATAATTGGAGAAAAAGCAAGCGCCAAGCGCTTAAAGCATGGCAGATCAACCCTTGTGAAAGCACTAAAGATAACTTCCATGCTGTTGCAAAAAAATACAAAGACACCATATTCAATGCTAAATCTGAAGCCTACAATCTTCGTATCTCCACTGCTAGTTCCCAAACTAAAAAACATATCACTATCTTCAAAAAACTAACATTACCACCCACCGGCACGGACGAGATCGTTCAAGATGAAGCATGGTGCAACAGCATACAAACTGCTATGCTAAACAAAACAGAACTCCTTCAAAACAAAATCTCAGACCATTACAAAGCCCTACCCAAGCAGAACCACCCAAGGCAGACCGCTCCTAACTCCAAAATTAACAACTTCCCAGAACTTGCATTTAGGTAAATCTCAGAAGCTGATGTCGTTGACATCCTGAAACACCTCAAACCCTCACAATGTAAAGGTGACGCATACCCACCCAAAATTATCACGGAATGTGCTGAGCAACTCGCTCCCCTTCTCGCAGCCTTCATCAACGCCTCATTCGTATCTGGCTCAGTCCCCAACAGCCTGAAAGAGAAATGGGTGCGCCCACTTCTAAATAAAACAACCTTAGACCCCTCTCAACCTAATAACTACAGACCAATAACAACCGTCCCATTTCTCCTTAAAATACTAGATAAGGCCGCCCATAGACAAATCCAACAATACCTCGAAACCAACTCCATCCTAGGAAAGAGACAATCGGCGCTCTGCAAAAGGCACGGAACTGAAACCGCTCTACTAGATCTAAAAAACCAAATCACCAACATCCTCGACAAGGGCAAACCTGCACTCCTCTTCCTCCTCCTAGACCTCTCAGCAGTGTTTGACTTGGTTGATCACAATACCCTCACTAATCACCTCATGCATGCCGCACACTTCTCCAAGCATGCAGCGACATGGGTCACATCCTTCTTTGAAGGCAGGGTCATTAAAGTGTTCTCCGACATAGCTAATGCAGAACTCACCATCATTCACTCTGGTGTACCCCAAGGATTATATACGGCCCGACTCTATAATCTTTTTACTCTTTGATAAAGTGGATGCACTGGGGATCACATATACAAACTATGCTGATGACACCAAGTGCTCCTCCCCCTTATTGGGAACTACAAACAAGACACCATTACCCTACAGCAAATCTACTCCACCTTACAAGCATGGATGGCCACGAACGGTCTATGCCTTAATGGGGACAAGACCAAAATCCTCATTCTTGGGCAAAAGTCCACACTAGCCAATCTTGACTCGTCATACCTAAACTTCTGCATCGATGACAGTGTGATCCCTGTACTAACCTCTGCTAAAACTCTCGGTGTAAACATTGATGCTACGCTATCCATGGATAAACAAGTTAGCACTATTGTCTCAGCATCTGCCCTGAGCACAAAATTGATCAATGCTATAAAACCTTTTCTAACAAAGAACACCTGCCTCTCCATTGCCAGAGCCACTATAGGAGCCCAGCTGGTACTGCAATGCTCTCCTAGCCGGCACCTCCAAAAAAAACATAGCAAAACTCCAAACCACCTAAAATAACTCGCTCAGAGCTGCTCTCAGTATACCTAAAAGAGACCAAATCTCACAAGCAAGAAAGACCGCTCATTGGCTCCCAGTCAAAGACTGCATCACATTCAAAATCCTCACAACCACACACAAATGCATTAGCCATTCAGCACCCGCATACTTATCAAACCTACTAACCAGAGCTCAATCCACCAGCCCTACTAGACTACACTACACTAACCAACTCACTGTACCACGCATCAACAGGGCCAAGGCAAGAGGTATTGGATTTCCCTACCTCGCCCCCAAACTCTGGAAAGCACTCCCTACGGCCCTCAGAGCCAAAACAGCTCTCCATGCCTTTCGCAAAAATCTCAAAACGGCTCTCTTCAATTAACTCTCTTTTGCCATCACACACCCACGTTGTCACACTCTGCTAAGACTTCTACTACCCTATTCCAGTTTGCCTATAGGGAATTATAAGTAGTTATGCTATCCCCACTCACTGTAACAACCCCCATGATGCCTTTCGGCCGTTGTATGTATTTATGTATGTAACTAAGCTGTAAACACCAATGTAACCAGCGTCACAATGCCTACGGGCTGCTGTGCGCTCAACAAATATGAATAAATAAATAAACTTTGTCTTTTTGGAAGACTGTAAAGGGTGGCTTTACTGACAGTGCCTGCAACTCGCTCACTCTGTGGGCTGATGTGAGAGCAACCAATAAAATGGTTGTATAGGTTAATAACCTTAGAGGACATGTGTGCAGGGGTTCAAAGGGTGCTCACATTAGGAACTTTAAAACCAGATTTAGGTCCCAAACCGGAACTTGGAAAGGAGAAGGAGGGTACACATTAGTGAGCCCTTTCAGAAATTGAGTAACCAGTGGATTTTGAAATAAGAACATTCCTCGGACGAGCACTTAAAGGGATGATCTAGTAAAAAGTTTTATTTAAAAAATAGATAGGCAACATAAAAAAAAATACTAGCATTCTCCGTTTTAAAACTTCCTATGTAAAATTTTGAGCTATTCAAGCTCAAAATTCGCAAAAGCAAGCACATGGGCGCATCCATTTTGTGAAATGGAGGCCCTCCTGTGCTGGCTTTTGCTTTTGCGGCACTAATGAAGGAAAAGCCAGCCAGCTGTAGTAAACAAAAGCTACCGCTGGGTGGCTTTCCCTTCATTAGTGCTGTAGGCGGAGGACGGGGACCAGAGACCAGAGCAGGAAAGCTGCAGCTGAATCTCGGTAAGTGCTATTTATTTTTTTTTAAAAAAATAAGCACTAGCTGCGTTTTTTTTTCTAAGTTTTCCGGGCTGGAGGAGCCCGGAAAACTTAGAAATAAAACCGCAGCTTTAAAAACGTTGTATTTATGTTTGCGGTCGCTTTTGAAGCGACCGCAAACATAAACACAACGTTATTGTGTTGGAAAACGCTGCAGTTTTTCTTTCCAAGTTTCTCAGGCTCCTCCGGCTCGGAGGAGCCTGAGAAACTCGGAAAGAAAAACCGCAGCATTTTCTAACACAACCGCGTTGTTTCTGCCTGAATCTGCTTTCCCATTTGGGGTTCTCGGGCTCCCAGCCCGAGAGCCCCAAATGGGAAAGCAGATTCAGACAGAAACAACGCGGCATTGCGGAAAACAACTGGGAAAGCAGATTTAGGCAGACACAACGCAGCATTGAGCATTTCCCATTTGGGTCTCACGGGCTCCCCACGGGGAGCGCGAGAGCCCCAAATGGGAAATCAGCTGTAGGTAGAAACACTACGCGGCATGTAAACATAACCGTGTTGTGTTTCTGCCTGCTGTGGCTTTCACTTTGGGTCTCCGGTGCTCCCCTGGGAGCACCGGCGACCCAAAGTGATAGCCATAGCAGGCAGAAACACACGCGGTTGTGTTGGAAAACGCTGCGGTTTTTCTTTCCAAGTTTCTCAGGCTCCTCCGAGCCGGAGGAGCCTGAGAAACTTGGAAAGAAAAACCGCAGCGTTTTCCAACACAATAACGTTGTATTTATGTTTGCGGTCGCTTCAAAAGCGACCGCAAACATAAATACAACGTTTTTAAAGCTGCGGTTTTATTTCTAAGTTTTCCGGGCTCCTCCAGCCCGGAAAACGTAGAAAAAAAAAACGCAGCTAGTGCTTATTTTTAAAAAACAAATAAATAGCACTTACCGAGATTCAGCTGCAGCTTTCCTGCTCTGGTCTCCGGTCCCCGTCCTCCGCCTACAGCACTAATGAAGGGAAAGCCACCCAGCGGTAGCTTTTGTTTACTACAGCTAGCTGGCTTTTCCTTCATTAGTGCCGCAAAAGCAAAAGCCAGCACAGGAGGGCCTCCATTTCACAAAATGGATGCGCCCATGTGCTTGCTTTTGCGAATTTTGAGCTTGAATAGCTCAAAATTTTACATAGGAAGTTTTAAAACGGAGAATGCTAGATTTTTTTTTTATGTTGCCTATCTATTTTTTAAATAAAATGTTTTACTAGACCATCCCTTTAAAAATGGACAGCGCTGCCATATAGTCTTTAATGGTGCCAATCTGGAGCCCCAGATTGGCTAAGGCTAGAAGGAAGGATAAAGCACTCTCTGTTTTACACAGAAAAGAATCTACATTCTTTTCCTTGCGCTAGTTGCAGAACTTGTTCCAAAGGCAACGGTACAAAGATTTTGTTGCTGGTCTTCTAGCCAAAAACAATACCTCCATAACATCATCTGGGAGGTCCCAACCCTTATATCTCAGCCTTTCAGAAATCAAGCGTGAAGATTGAGAGTGTTAACCTCTGGATAGAGAACCCAACCCTCCTCTTGCGAGAGAAGGTCCACTCTTTGTGGAAGACGTAATGGATGACAGATGGACATGTCCAGAAGGTCCGGGTTCCACGTTCTACTGGCCCAACCCGGGGTGATTAGGATCATGTGTTTCCTGAACTTTCTCAACCTCCTGATTACATGAGGAATGACGGGGACTGGAGGAAATGTGTACAGGAGTTATTGGCGGAAATTCCCTGGAGCAGTACATTTTGCACTTCCAGTTGACCTCAGTCGCAAACAGATCCACTTGCGGGGTTCCCCAAAGGATGACGCTCTCTTGAAGGACTTCCTGAGCTAGTTCCCACTCGTGGGACACTGTGCTCTGCCTGCTCAGAGCGTCCGCCGCTGTGTTCTCCTCTCCGGCTAGGTGAACTGTCGATCGGGAGATTCCTTCTTGAATTGCCCAGTACCAGAGCTGTATTGTCTCGCTGCACAGTGGTAGTGACCCTACACCTTCTCTCTTGCTGAGGTAGTACATGGCCACTGCGTTGTCCGTCATTATCAGGACCTTCTTTCCCCGTACAGAGGGCAGAAAAGCCATCAGCGCTTGTCTGATTTCCCTGAGCTCCAAAAGGTTGATGTGTAGTTTGGACTCCGATGGAGACCAGCGACTGCTGACTGTCAGATTGTTGGCATGGGCTCCCCACCCCGTGAGTAAGGCGTCCGTCACTACTGTAAACTCCGGCCATGGTAGCCAAAATGGTTCTCCCTTCAGAATATTTTCCTCGCAGGCCCACCACAGAAGATCCTGTGAGACCCTGTCTGGAATCTGAAGGTGGTCCGACATCTTCGCTGAAAATTGGGACCTTTGTGTTCTTAGAGCCCATTGAAGGGATCTCACTCTCGGGCGGGCCTCTGGCACCAGAAAAATGCAGGATGCCATGAGGCCGAGCAACCTCAAAAAATCAAAGTCCGGAAGATTCTGGGCACTCTGAAATTTGATAACCATCTGAAGAATGTCTTGAGCCCTCACACCTTGAGTGGCGAGCTCTTTCCAAAGGATGTGTCTAGTACAGCTCCGATGTACTGGAGCTGTTGAGAAGGTGTCATGTGGGACTTCTTGGAATTGAGGGAGAATCCCAGTCTATGGAGAGAGTGGCAGGCGACAGATGATCCAAAACTTGTTTGGGAGAACACGCCCTGATCAGCCAATCGTCCAGGTAGGGATAGATATGAATCCCGCCTCTGCTGAGATTCGCTGCCACTACCGCCATCAGTTTTCATCAGGTGAAAACCCTTGGGCAGAGGTCAGACTGAAAGGCAGAACTCGAAACTGATAGTGAGAACCGCCAACTGCGAACCTCAGGTATTTTCTGTGCTTGAGATGAATTGGCACATTTAAATAAGCATCCTGAAGGTCCAATGACACCAACCAATCCTGGAGTTGGAGGGCCTGAAGGATCTGAGAAAGTGTGACCATCTTGAACTTGTCCTTCCTGAGGAACTTGTTCAAGTATCTCAAGTTGTTACGCTCACCTGGTATCCACAGGGACGCCACCCAGCCGGGTTACTCACTGGTAGGCTTCTCAGCTCTGCCCAGATGTGGTCTGCGGGGAAGGTTCTGCCTGGTGGTAGAATTAGGCGAGCTCTCCGTCCTGCCTTCTTTGCAGGGGCGCGTTGTCTTTCTTGGGCGTGTGCGGTCCAGTTACTTCACTGACGCCGGCCCGTTTCATATTGTTCAGGTAGGTCTTATTGCTGTTCTTTAGTTTTGTTGCTATCCTGCTTACCTTTCTTTATTTAGAATGTCTCTTTTGCCTCCCTTAGGTATGCAGAGCTTCAGCGCGGCGAACTGGCTTGGTTGAGCCCCGCTGGTAAATGATGGCGCATTAAGAGCACTATGATGCGGTAAGTAAGCGCTATGCACAGCACTGCAAAGTCTTGCATTTGCTAACCTGCGTTTCCCTTCCTTGTAGGTCGCGGTGTTCTTCAGCGCGAGTAGAATGTCCGGAATGGTGCCAGCCGTGAGGCGACCAGCCAGGTAAGTCTTTTGAGCAGTTCGTAATTTACAAATGTCTCTACTGCTTTATTTAATGTTGCCTCTATCTTCCTCTTTCAGGTCGTGCTGTCCGGGAGGCGTGCCGATTCAAGGAAGCTGTTCTCAGAAGCTGCGAGTGGTTAAAGATGAAGACTGCAGGTAAGATGCTGCTGCTAATGATGTTCCTTTTGTCTCCTTGCAGGTTCTGCTTCTCCGAGGTTCAAGGGAATAGCTGGACACGGTGAGCATCACGCTGCAAGCTGCAAAGCAACGTGAAGCGTGTTGTCTTGCTCGGGTGTGCTTTAAATAGCCCCAACAAAATAGTCCAGGTAAAGCAGTCCCTAGGCTACCACACCCAAAACACTAGACCGCATAGCTTGGTTCCTGGGAACCAAGTTATGTGGATGCCTCCATGTTGGCTAGCAACTCAATAAGTAGTTCCCAAGCACATGTTTCTCATGGTGTATGAGACTGGCGCCATAGGTGCCAGGAGTGGCCACAAGAGGGCTTTGGAAAAGGATGCCTGGCTCTAGAGGGCCGAGTCCTGACTCCACCTGGCCAATGGGTTTGCCAGAGGGGGTTTTGGGCGAGGGTCGTGACACAAGTCCAAGATGGGTCCCAGTCCTCTGTACTTTTTGTGGATAAAAAAATATGGGGAGTACCAACCCATGTTCCTCTCCACTACAGGTACTGGTTCTATAGCACTTTTCTCTAGCAGGGTTAAAACTTCCTGCACAAGGAGCGGATCCAGAACCATCCAAGAGCGGTTCCCTGGTGGAATGTTCTGAGGTCTTCTTATAAAAGGAAGGCAGTAACCATGGGCTACGGTTTCTAGAGCCCAAATATCCAAAGTAATGTCTCGCCATTCTTCTAGATGCAGAGACAGTCAGCCCCCCCCACTGGTGAACTGTGACTCAAGTCCTCAGAGTGGTTTTGTGGCGGCTGCTGCAGAGGCCAATGGTAAGGAGGCTGCTGCTTGAGCTGGCTTAGCACCTCTACCTCGTCCACCACGAGGAAATCATCTCTGGCCTGTTTGACCGCCCATTCCTCTCTCCCTTCCAAATGAGGAATAGTAGCGAAAAGATCTACCCCTCCAAGGTTGTCCACTAGGATGAAAAGGCTGAGGTTGCCTAAGAGCGGCGCCTAAAGATTTGGCTGCCTCCTTCGAGGTCTGCAACTTCTCAAGGCTCTCGTCAGCCTTGCTGTCAAAAAGATGAGACCCGTCAAAAGGCATGTTGAGAAGCCTAGACTGCACATCTGGTGCAAAACCAGACTTCCTCAACCACGCAAGTCTGCGCATGACCGTGCTGGTAGCCATGGATCTGCTGATGCTATCCGCAGTATCCAATCCTGATTGAAGGGATTCACAATTAGCTTCTTTGCCGTCCTTAACAATTGCTAAGAAGCCATCCCTTTCTTCCCCCTTGGGAATGTGCTCTGCCGTCATAGAAATACAATCCCATCCTCATCAGAGCAATCCTCTTCTTCAAAAATTGAAGTGAGTGACTTCAAAAACTCCTTCTTGGGAAGAGGAGCATACATTTCTTCAGGTTTGGAAGTCATAGGCTTCCATGACTTTGAAGGCTTTATTGGCGCTGAGAGAGGAGGGCGCTCGACTTCGATGGAACAGCCAGCGTATGGGGCACAGCTGGCGTCGAAGTTTTCGGCGTCAGCTTTAAGGAACTGGTGGGCATCTAAGACACCGCCGGCGTCGAAGGTCTTGATGGCGTCGAGGACCTCGACCTCGACTTTTCTTTCTTGTGTTTAACATCGGATGAGGGCCATGAGGGCCCCTGGCTCGAGGGCGTGCAAGATTTTGGGAGATACCTATACTTACCGGCTTCCTTCGAAGGCTCGTTAGGAGCATGACCTTGCTTTTCGAAAATGTTTAACATTTCTGATCGGAACGCTTCCCATTCAGCCGGGGTAGATTTTTTGTAGGGCAAGCTACCCTTTCGGGGGAGACGTCGAAGAAGTCGACCTCTGGTGCCTTCTCTTAGAGTTCTTCGAAGACGAAGAAGAGGGGTGGGAGCCACTCCTGGACCTAGAGAGTTTGGCCTTCTTCCTCCGAGGAGAGTTGCCTCTTGACTCGTCGGTCGAAGGCTTAGCGGGTCAGGGCTTAGGGGATTTGGGGATTTTTCCTACCTGGAGTTTCCCCTTCCATTCCCTCAAGACATTTCCTGTCATGGACTGACACTTGGAACAACTGGATGTATCGTGGTCCTCCCTGAGTTACCACGAGCAGATACAGTGCGGGCCAGTAAGACATATTGGACCCGCAGTCCCAGCATTTTTTTTAAGCCGGACTTCGGTTTCCACAGAGTCGAAGATGAAGACATGTTGAAGAATCATGTAACAAACCGTCACAAAATGAGGTGCGCCTAATTTAATTACTGAAGCAAATGCAGTCGCGGAAAAAGAGAACTGAAGCCAACGGGCGGTGTGTGTGCTATATATGCCTTCCGATGACATCACACTCAACGGAGGCCCTCAAGCGACATCGACTCAATGGCATTGACGCACAGCGCCCTCTGCCGAAAAAGTTTTTTCAAAGCAGCTGAAGCTGGACATTACATGTCAAAGATGAGGAATACATTGGAGGACACAATCCATTCGAAATAGACTTATAAGAATGTGTGAAACACATTTCAAGGAAGTGAGGAAGGCTGGGAAGCCTTTATGATAAACAGCTTACAAGGAAACATAGCAATTTCCTGGAAAGAAGGGAAGGTTAATCCAGAGCACGAAGTAAATGAATGGTTAATAAGAAAGACAGAAGAGAAGGAGCAGGACGCCCAAGAAGCCTTCATGAGAAATAACTGGCAAAACTGACCAGACTCAAGGAAATGTGTTGTAGCAAAGAAAGGGAGTAACAAGAGCCTTTTGAGAGGACTGCATGAGCTAATACGAGGAGTCACGAAAGACTATTTGAAAATTACATATTAAAGTGGAGTTTAAAGACCAGAGAGAATAGTGTAAGAAGCACCCGCCAGGAGAATGGAGACATTCTCCTGGCCTTATTCTTTTTGGTTCTCACCGTTTTTGGACATAGCAAGAAATCTGACGAGAACCTTAGTAAAATTGGTAGGGAATACCCCATAGCGATAGGGATATTCGAGTTTTCATACTATAATTTAATAAAGTCATTCTAGCGGGGGGATGCTCCGCTCAGAGAAGATGGCCGCTTGATATAGTGCTCCGTTCTGAGAGGCACCTTCCTGACTTAATTCTGCTCCGGTGCCCTTCCAAATCCTGGGCCAACTACTTGATCCAGCTGCTGGCCGACCCGGGCGTGTGCTGCCCGAATACCACCTCTTTAATCGGCCCTATGGCGGAGATCAAACGATTCATAATTGGGCTGGGAGCTGGTGCTGCCCCGTCCTGCTCCTCAGCTCCAGAGTCGCTTGCCTGTGACCCCGAGGATTCGGGGCCTACCGTGGGGGAGGGGCCCTGTACGATGCAGCGCCATTCCTCTCCCCCACCCCTTGTGACACTGCAGCGGCCCGTGCCAAGACATCGGCCTCCTGACTGGGACCCAGGGGCCACCCTCGAACGTAGAGCGCTCTGCTCTACCGTCTCCCCTGGACGGTGTGCTGTCTCCTAGCACTTCTGGAGGGTCCGGACCGGGTGTCCTGCATCCGGGGGCCTGCTTCAGGGGACGACCCTGCTCCCTACATCTGCAGTGAGTGCCTCCGCGCTACCAGCTGCCCTGCCTACCTGCTTTGAGGTGTCTCCGATTCCGGCACCGGCTCACATCGTCTTCCCCCCCTGTGGATACAGCCGTCACCTGAGCCATCTCTCACCACCTCCTACAGCGACTGGTGCGGCGCTCTGCTGCCCCTTACTCCCCCAGCCACACAGGGCCCCTGCTCCCAGCGACAGCCGCCGGGAGTTGCTTGGGGGGGACACAGACATCTCGGGTGCTGGGCCCCCTCACCCTGCACCCCCTATAAACGCTTGCAAGTTTCACCCTTTACTGGCTCCTGGACGGGGCCCCCCTAGGCAGGGGCTCCACGTTCCCTCAATGCAACACCTGTGTGTGGTCTCCGCTACACTGCTACACCAGCTATTCCTGGCGCCCATCTTCATCAGCTGGGGCCCCTGGACCCTCAGGCCCTAACGAGCTGAGCTGGGAGGTCCTCCACGTTGGTCCCCTCCACGGCAGCGCGCGCCAACTGGATCCCCCATCCTACCTGCATATCCTGGGACTCTAGGATCCCCGCACTGGCTGCCGTGTCGCCGCCTGTCCTCAGACACCCTGCTTGCCCCTCAGGGGCCCACATCCACCTGGCTGGGGGCTCAGCCGCCCTTACACCTGTCTCGGGGAGAGGACCCCCCCAACTCCTGCTACTACGTCAGTGCACATAGTCACTGCTACCTTCAACCCAGTTTCGGCACACTGATCCCCGGTCCTTAACCCTCGCCTGTGATCATCAAAGCGGCCTGCACTGGTGGACTCTCTCACTGGCTGCCCCGTGACCTTGCACTGCTGCTGACCGCGGTGGCCTTCCCGGTCCCGCGACCCGGTGATCAATGGTGACCAGCGACCCCTCAACCTACTACAGAACTGTATTCTCCTCTGGCGCTGGGGTCCGCGGGGTACCCACAACACTTCGAACGGCCCGTCCAACCACCCCTAATGGCCTACCCTCCCCCCCGACCTGGGCCTTGGGCCCACACTCCCTCTGGCATCATGACCAAGGGGGCTTGAAAGAAACAACGCTTGATCAATATGTTTACAAAAACCCCGGCGGGGCCGGTGGAGGAGGCGTCCGAGCTGGTATCATCCAACTCATCGACTTCGGGCCCGGCAGACTCGCAAAAAATGAAGGAATACGTATGGGAGGGGTTCACCGCACCCCCCAGCAAGCTTGATGACATGAACGGCACTATTTCCTCCATCAAGGCTCATATAGAGAGAGGACCGATGGCAGAGTTGCTGAAGTCGAGACACGAGTGAGTACCACCGAGGATAACTTGAGCTCCCTTAGGGCAGAGGTCTCCACACTTACCGGCCGAGTCGCTGAGGTCGAGAAAAAGAACGAAGACCTTGAATCGCACTCGAGGCGCAACAACCTCTGCATTATCAGAGTACCTGAAGATGGCATAAAGGAACCTTTGGAGGACTACGTCGAACACATGCTAGTACAACTGCTGGATTCCCCAAAGTTCTCCCCACAGTTTGCAATCGAGAGAGTCCATCGTGCCCTCACGGCAAAGCCCAGACCGGGCGCACCACCGCTATCCATTATTGCCAGAGTTCTAAATTTCCGTGACTGTGACGCCCTCCTCAGGGCGGCGAGAGCCAAGGGAGAACTCCTTCTGGGCGCAGCCAGGATCCATCTGTATCCAGATTTCTCGGTGGCGGATCAACAGGAACGCAAAACCTTCCTGGCAGTGAAGAGGAGGCTACGAGACCTGCAGGTCAAATACTCCATGCTATACCCTGCCAAATTGAGAATTGAACACTCTAACCAGGTGTTGTTCTTCACGATCCCTGAAGAGACCTCCAGATTCATTGATGAACACTTCCCTGGCTGAACCTCTTCTACAACACACCTTGTTAATGCTAAGTCCCTTGCCTGACTGTTTACGATTTGGGGCACTGCTTTGTCACAGTAATGACTAGCTAGTGAATGAGTGATGGAAGGGGCCGTCCCCTGACAACATGTTCTATTTGCACACGACATGCATGTTCTGGTCCTTGGGTTGACCTCAATACCTCAGGGGAGTCTTTCGGATTCATAGCTGAACGCTTCTCCAGTTAAATTCTCCTCTCCAGCGCTCACACATGATTGTTATAATGTTCTGCTAAGTATTGTTGAATGCAGTCACCTCACTGCTGGGATCCTCATTCATCGCTGTGATGTCTCTTGGACGATTTCCCACTACCCGGGAAACTCTCTGATTTCAGAAACGTGCAATCAACAGTTAACGGGCGGCATCACAATTAAAGGATGGCCCTTCAGGTCCATCGTCGAGCACTTCTCTAGTTTAACTCCTCTCCCCGGCGCTCATCCACTATTATAATGTCCCTCTGATATTTGTTGTTGGACTCAGGTACTTTCTTGAATTGGTTGACTGAGAGGCTACTCGTCCCAACCCTGAGCAAATTGTTCCTCTACTGTGTGACCGTGTCATGCCCCTATGGGTGGGGTCCCGCCTGGTTCGCGCACATTGTCTTTATTAGGCACCATGGTTCATCCTTAAATTGCCTTTCGGTCCGGAGCGTCGGCGCCAGCAGGCCCCTCCGGCGATGATGCCATTGGTTTGGATTTGGTTGTTTGGGTATGGGATTATCATTCCTCTGTTTGGGGGAGGGATGTGGGTGGGGCTGGGCGGTGTTGGGTTTTATGTTAAAAAAAAGCTTGGTATTCACGGAAGAGGTAGAGCACAGGGCAATACTGACCCGATGTTGTTGCAGGACTGGTTATGCGGTGCACGGTACATTTGGGACACCATTCTGTCCACCCGTTATCTGTAACGAATACCCCTGGACTGTCAATTGAGGACAACTTGACATTCATGAGTTGGAATGTTCGGGGTCTAGGAAATTATAAGAAAATGAGGCAATTACAACTTCAGGCCGAACGCCATGGGGCCAAAATTCTGTTCCTGCAGTAGACGTATTCACGCACTGAGTACTGTGAAAAATTTGCCAAAATGTGGGGGCTCCAAAGGCACTATACTAACTACTCTACCAAAGCCGTGGGGTCATGACCCTAATCCACAGGAGCCAAAAGCTTCATTCCATATCTACACAGATCGACCCCGAGGGCAGATATGTGCTTCTTCATGGTACTCTGCAAAATAAGGAGATTGTTCTGCTAAATATCTATGGTCCCAACATCGACGATCCGGAGTTCTATTTACACCTCACGTCCCTCCTTGATAGTTTCCGGCTGATGCCAATCCTCTGGGGAGGTGACTAATACGATTTTTGATGTTGACCTGGATAGATCCGGTACCAGACCCCCACAAACTCTCCAAAGCTGCTTACACTACGCTGTCATCTCTCCCCCACTTGGCCCTGGTTGATGCATGGAGGCTCCTTTACCCCGACTCCCGCTCCTACTCCTTCTACTCTTCAGTGCATGATTCATATTCCCATATTGATAGGTGGCTAGTGTCTGACATACTTATTAGGGATGTATCTCGCCTAACGATCCTTCCCAGAACACTCTCTGATCACTCACCAGTGACCATTACACTGTGTTGGGGTCCGGACGCGATCGAGTCAGACACTGGAGAATGAAACCTCATTCCCTCCTCGATCCTGCCTTCAGCTCCGAGCTGGAGACGGCAATTTAGGAATTCTTCCCTTTGGGAGTCCTTTAAAGCTTATATTAGAGTTATCGCCCTGTCCAAGGAAAACGGTATCCTCAAAACAAGTTGCAGGGAAATCGCTGAAAGCAAAGCCACGCTTTCCGCTCTGGAAGGCCAATGCTTGCAACATCAAACCCCGGAAATCGTAGCGTCAATCGGTGCTGAACTTGACACGTTCCGTTCTCTCGCAGATCGTGAGCTGAGGTTCCTGGACAGCCCGGGCCTCGCGAGGAAATACGGCGAGGGTGAACGCCCAGGCCGCTTTCTCGCCAGGCTTCTCCGCCAAGAGTTTGGCTCCCCACCCATCCCCGGAGTGGAAAGACCTGATGGAACCCTGGCCACGTCTTCGCAAGATTTTAATTCTGAATTTCTTACCTTTTACGAATCCCTATATGCCAACGCAGATGGCGCCCCAACGGCGGAAATCGACTCCTATTTAGATAATCTCTCGATCCTTTCTCCTGAGACCATCGGCTCTCTTGAGAACCCATTCACCCCCGAGGAATTCTCGGACGCCATAGATTCACTCGCATCAGGCAAATCCCCAGGTTCGGACGGCATCTATAAACACTTCAAATCACTCCTACTACCTCGCTTAATGGCCATTTGGGAAGAATCAGTGGAGACAGGCCAGTTCCCACCCTCGCTTCGCGAAGCCACAATAACAGTCTTGCTGAAACCCGGTAAACCCCCTACTCAATGTGGTTCTTACCGTCCACTTTTACTTATCACCGGTGATGTCAAGATCTACGCCAAACTACTAGCCCTACGCCTCGCTCCCTACATGCCACACATTATTCATCCTGACCAGGTGGGATTTATACCGGGGCGCTCCACCTCCTTGAACTTGAGGCGTCTCTTCATCATCAGAAGCAGGGTTAACCCAAATGTTCACGCAGTTGCAGCGACACTTGACATGCAAAAAGCTTTCGACTCTGTCTCGTAGAAGTATCTCTGGCGGATTCTCAAAAAATTCAAATTCGGGCCCTGCTTCCTCTCCTGGATCAGGCTGCTTTACTCCAATCCTGTGGCCAGGGTCCGCACTGAAGACCGATGCTCCCCCCTCTTCCAAATAGCTAGGGCACGAGGCAGAGCTGTCCCTTCTCCCCCCTGGTCTTTGCCATTGCGATGGAACCTTTTGCGGGCATGCTTCGCCAACGTCATACATATGGGGGCCTGTGCACTGCAGGTTCCTCGGATATAGTGTCCCTGTATGCTGACGATGTCCTCCTCTTCATCCGCTCCCCCGACACCAATTTGGCTCCTATATTGAAAGACATTATCCTTTTTGGTCATATTTCTGGTCTCCAAGCAAACTGCTCTAAATCCACCCTTTTCCCCGCTCACTGACGCAACACCCCCTCCCCCTGATACTCTGGGATTCACGTGATCTCAGTCAACCTTTACCTACTTAGGCATAAAAGTGTCTCGTCAATTCGAACAGGTCTTTGAGGAAAACTACCAAAAATACCTCACAAACCTTACAACAAGGGCACTGGGTTGGAGCAGACTCCCAATTTCACTTGCGGGCAGGATAGGGATACTGAAGATGGTAATATTGCCCCAGCCCCTGTACAGATTCGCCAATATTCCCCAGTGGCCAGGCAGTGGATTCTTCCAGGCGCGGACTCGTTTCCTTAACACCTTCTTCTGGCACTCCGGCGCGGTCCGGCTTAAGCTCAGTACCTTAACCGCCCCAATGGAGGTTGGCGGCTTCGGTGCCCCCGACTTCCTCAAGTACTGGCTGGTGTCACAAATCCAGTATACGTCACACTGATTTAACACATCGGACCCCCCCCTCATGTCAGACTCGAAAAGCTATCAGTCAGTGACCGCGATATCCACTCCTTGATTGTCACACCCATGTCGATGGTATTAGACTCACTTGACCCGGTGGCCTGCACGTCCATGGCCCTCTCTAAAACATGGCAACTACTAGGCATCACCCACCCCTTCCACGGTAACCTACCGCTTTGGAACTTTCTCCAGAGGTCCCTCACGTACCATCCCTCATCGTTCGACGGTGGGCCGAGGCTGGATACGAACTGCTTCGGGACGTTTTTGAACAGGGCAACTTCATAGAGTGGCCCGACCTCCCACTGTGCCTGAGGCGGAGATCATCCGTTTGGCTTCAGTACTCATCCCTCCGGAAAACTCTTAAACATAAATACCCTAGCTTACCGGCGCTACCGCCAGATGAGCCTGCAGTTATGGAACTATCCTCTCCCACCCCCACGAGGGGCAAAGTTTCCAGACTCTATTCTTTGGTGTAGGCCAGATCGGCCCCCGCGTTCTCCAAATTAAGGCATACCTGGGAGGATGACCTCAGGCTGAAAATGTCAGATGAAAGGTGGGCCTGGATGTGTGCACGCATTCATAGGGTATCCCTCAACTCTCACTTTAAACTGATCCAATTCAAGGTGCTCCACAGATACCACTACACCCCGAACAGACTGCACCATATCTCAAATGACCTCTCCCCCAGGTGTCCTAGGTGTGGCTGTGATGACGCTGGCTATATACACATGATTTGGTCCTGCCCCCGGGTCACCCAATTCTGGGGCGCAGTATGCTCCACTATGTCAGATATCCTCGAATACCCGATCACTCCATCCCCAATGAGGTGTCTTTTCCATGATTTCCCTGAGCTTCGTCGGGACTCCAAGAGGCTGGCTGGCCTCTGTATGCTGCTTGCAGTACGCTCTATCTTACTCTGCTGGCTCCGGCCTACCACACCTACTCATGCACAGTGGCTCAGGGCGGTCACATGGGCCTCGGATACCGAAGAATCCTGGGCTGTACAACAGCCATCCCATTCAAGACATAGAGATGTTTGGTCAAAGTTCTGCTCATTCATGTCCCCCGCTGACACTGCTTCAGACTTGACATCTCCAGCTCCCTCCCCCAACCACTCAACCTCTATTTCTTCAACTGCTCCCTCTGTGCTCCGCACCCACCGTGGATGTAGCCCTCATGAATATAAACTGACTTTTGCACCTGTGCTATATGTCTGTACTACCAGTATTGTTCTCATTGTACATGCCTTGTATGCTACTCACCTGTTCTTGTGTTACCAGGCTTAATAAATAAAAGTAAAAAAATAAAAATAAAGTCATTCTAAAGATGCCCTCAGAGTCTGCGTCCTTCTGATCCGCCACAGCACATGAGATAGAAAGGAAAGTCATCCTTGTGAAACCAGTTATTACCTCAGCCGTTGGGGCACTCAGTGGAAGGCAAGTCCCAGATACTGGGAAAACTAGAGACCTTTTTCTCTTTTGTAGAAGAAGTTTCTTTGTGCACTATTTTCACTTTCTGGGAGAGGAACACTGGTACCATCTGAAACAGACACTGTCAAAATTAAGTTTTCATGAATTTTTGCTAGAAAACACAAGACCTATCCTGAGACATTTTCAAATGCACTTCATGCCATAGTCGTTTATTTTGCCCACACACCATAATAGTACCAGAATAAACAATTTAATAAAAACGTTCTTTATTGTTTTTATTAACATAGCAATAATAAATTATCCCCGATAAAGTACAGAAAAGAAACTGCACCCCCTGAAAAATGCAGGATAGCACATCAAGAGCAAAGAATAGAATACCACAATGTGGTCCCCATGTGGCCTGGGAGGAGTAACCTAAACCCACGCAACGCCCAGCCACTAAGCTCACATGTATTGCAATCCCTATACAGATAACGTCCATCCTTCTATGAACCCTCCCCAACAAGGTGATCAAGTGCATGCCCAGCATATTTAAGTCCTTTACTCCTCCCCAGCATTCAAGGCAGTCTCAGCTCTGGCCATATATGTTCTTAATGGTGCCCAATAGTCCAGAGGTCGGCAACTGCTCCGAAAGGACAGTGCATACCGAGTCTCCGGCCTCTCCAAGTTATTTAAACAATTCAACCATTCCTGGAAACAGGGTGCCCTCAAGTTTACCCCACGCTCTGGCCAACAAAGATCTCGCAACAACAGATGCCATGACCAACAGCCTTTTCTCGGCATGGGTCCCAGTTTCAAACAGAGATAGTTACCATACTTCTGGGGACTCTTGCAGCTGACATTGTAGAATCTGACCAACTGCCACCCTGATCTGCTCCCACAATGAGCGCAACTGCACACATTCCCACACAACATGCAAGAAGTTAACCGGATCCTAGGAGCATCTATAGCACTTAGCGGATCTGTCAGGGTACCATTTCTGATGTAGAAATTTGAAGTGGGTCAATCAGAAAAGATTATTCAGAGACACCCTACATGTTTGCATGCAGATACATTTCCATTGCGGCTCAGACAGTTCCTTCCCCAGGGCATTTTCAAACTTTTCTTTAAACCTAATCGGTTTGTCTATTTTTCCCTGTTTAAGCATCCTATATAGTGAGGATACCAACTTAGTACGATTAGGGGGGTGGGAGAAGGGGAGGCAGAGGGGGGTTAGTGACAAATTGTGCCAGCAGGGATACTGCAGGGATGTCTGGAAATCTTGGCCACCTAGCCTGCAGCACCTCTCTCAATCTAAAGGACAGTCGCATGGAGTCCATTCGCCTATTCCCTCAAGTAGGTCCCACAAGATAAACTTCCCACCCTGTATCATATCCCCAAGTGAGTACACCCCTAGCCTATGAAAGCAAAGCCTGAATATATTTATGTGCGTAATAGGAACACCATGTATGCCGTAGATGGCAAAGCCTGGGGCATATAGCTGTCCCCACCCAACAAGTCGACACACTAAGTCCCACGTTCTGCGGGTACCTCCATTGGCAGAATCTCCCGCCTCCTCCACAGCTGTCCCCCCAGGTTATCCGGGTATGTGGTCGCCCTATCCAACGCAACATGTGGTAGCTCCAGGGATGAGGACCACCACCATACAGAGTACTGCAACTGTACAGCCAAATAGTTTGCATACAGGTCGGGGTATTCCAGGCCATCATTCTCATATGGTTGAGTAAGTGGGCCTCATTACAAGCATGCCGGTCCGGAAAAAACAGTGCCGGTAAGTTTACCAGCACCATTGCTTCCGGACCGGCATACTACAGATCTGCTTGCCGGAGCCGCTGTGCCCGGCAGGTCTGACCCTGCCGGAACCAGCGGCCACGGTAGGCAGACCATCACAGAAGCACCGGCACGGTTAATAACGGTGCTGGTGCTTCCGTGTTCCCCATTCCCATAGAGTCCTAATGGACTCTATGGGAATGTGGAATTACTATTTACCGGCACCTGACTTTCCGGACTGCCGGGGGTGTAATACCCCAGTGTTAGTGGCAAGTCAGGTGCCGGTAAATATTTAGGGGTCCGATGGCAACCCGCCGGCAATACCGGCACGGTTACCGCCAGACCCGTTATGAGGCCCAGTATATCATAGGAGATCCTGGCCTGTCTGCCCGCCCAAATCAGCCGCACCATAAGACTCTTCTTGCACGTTCAGAAGGAAGCTGGGGGTGGGGGCAGATGGGAAGATAGGCACGTTATTAAAAATATATAGGAATTTTGGGACAATGACCATTATAGGAAGGGAGATACGAGCAGACTGCGACAGTGTGAGAAGTATCTAGGCGTCCACTTTATGCTTCAGCTGTTCCAGAGCTAGCAGGTAGTTGTTGGTGTAGAGGGCAGCGGGACACAATCACCCCCAGGTATGTGATATCTTTAGGGCACCATTTAAACATGTCCCCAATGTCCTCATGACATACCCCAGGTGTCAGCGGTAGTACCTCCGATTTGGACCAGTTAATCTTCAGCCCGGAGAGTTCACCAAAAGCACTGATCTCTTGCACTAGAGGATGCAGATTCTGTTTGGGCTGCTTTACGTATAGTAGTATGTTGTCTGCATAAAGGGAAATGGTTGAAATATGGGAGTAGATTTTAACCCCTCTATGTGCATGGTTCTCTCCGATGGAGCATGCCAGTGGTACAACAGTGAGGACGAGAAGGATGTGGGACAGGATGCAACCATGTCTAGTTCCTCACGTGGGCTTAATATAATCGAAGACAACCTGGTTGGTAGGTGCACCTGCCCTAGGAGCAGTATAAAGAAGCTTGACTCACTGAAGAAACATCAGGCCCAGCCCAGATCTGCGCAGGACTTCAAAGAGAAAAGGCCATTCCACAGAATCGAACGCCTTCTCAGCGTTGAGTGCAGCCACAAAGATCGGAAATTCTGTGTCCACTTTATGCATTAGGGCGAATAGGCTGCACAGATTATTTTGGGTGGATCTCGCCTGAATGAACCCTGCCTGGTCTGGGAGGCCCAGAGCGGGCATGTGCAGTAGTAATCTATCGGCCAGTAGTTTAGCCAGTATTTCATGATCTGTGTTTATTAAGGATAGTGGCCGATAGGAAGCACACTGCTGGCAGTCCTTATTAGCTTTGAGTATGACTGTTAGCAGGGCAGTTCGAGTAGATTCGGGGAGCACACATGAGGCCAATGCAGTTTAGCACATGGTGTGTAGGTGGGGAATAAGCAAGTTACCATATTTATGCATCTCCGCAGTGACTCCATCCAAACCAGGGGCCTTCCCATTAGGGAGAGACATTATCACCAGTGAATTGCCTCATTAGACAGAGGTTCTTTCAACTTGTCCACCAGGGCCACTCTATCAAGAAACTGCATAATGCTACCATGGTCGGTAAGTATCTGAGAAGAGTAAAGGCCTTCATAATAATCCAGAAAACTGAGTAAATACTCTTGAGGTCCCCGATTGGTGTCCCTGTGGGCCCTGAACTTCCAGGATGGATCCTTGATGTCGTTCATGTTTAATTGCCCAAGCCAAAGTGTGACTGGGCCGGTCAACCCCCCCCCCCCCCCCCCCCAAGGATGCAGCCACTATTGGGTTGCCCAGGAATCTCCCTTCTCTGTCTGCTAGCTATGCAGATTCCCCCACTTTATGCAGGACAAATTCCCAATAGCCGGGTCATCCTGCTACACTTGTTGGTGTTCTAAGTGCTTAATTTCGTCCTCCAGAGATATCTTAGCTCCCCACAAAGCCTTCAGGAAACCACATGCTTGGAGATACAGCACCGCCTAATGTAAACTTTAAATGCCTCCCATGTTACAGTTGGGACCTGCACAGAGCCCGCATTGGCTTTGAAAAAGGTTTGAATATCCTGTTCAAGTTCATCCCTGAAAACCGCGTACTACAGAGCGTAGCTCCGGAATCACCAGCGGAGCAATCTGGGGACCTGTGCTGGTCTGGAAAAGGAGATCAATACCGGGCAGTGATCGGACAGCATCCAGGCAGCATCTGGGCCTCATCCAAAGATCTAGCTATATCTGCAGTCACCATCACATAGTCTATTCTGGAAACCGTATTATGTACCCCATAATAGAAGGAGTGTTCTCTAGAGGTAGTGTTCCTGAACCGACAAGCATCAATCCACCCATGACAGTCTGCGATGTCACCCCATTTCGTGGTAGCCTTAGAGCGCGAGTACTGAGTAGAGGATGACCGGTCAAGACCCAGTGTCAAGGCAATGTTAAAATTCCCTCCCCAGATAATCTCATAAAATGGGTATTTATGAATGTAGTTGGCACAGATCTGAAAAAAGTCAGAAGTGTCTAATTTGGGGCGTATATGTTAATGAGAAGGAAGTGTAACCCCCCCACAGACCCCTGGAGGTCACCCAACAGAATAATGAACAACCTTCCGGGTCCCCGACTTAGGCATGCAGACGGAAATCAACAGACCTGTAAATATATGTGGCTACACCCCTAGAGTGGGAGGAGAAAGAGGAGCCATATCTGTGCACACCCCAGCCTTGGGCTATGGGAAGCCTGGTGTCTCTACGCAGATAGGTCTCCTGGAGGAAAAAAAAGATTCACCCAGTGCTTCTTGGCGTGGTTCATGACAAACCTGAATTTATTATCATTAGTGATCCGCGGATGTTCAAAGTCATCAGTGTTATCCACTCAACTTTCGACCAGTACACCACCTAGCACGGCATTGTACCCCCATGCGCTGTCCATATCAGTGTTCACACCCATAGGCAGCATACAGCTGCATCCTTTGGGTGGCCTAGGCGTTTGCAGTGCAATTATGGAAGATGTACAATGTGCTATCCCCGGTGCTGTATCAATCCCAACCTCAACAATCCAAATCCCAACCACCTCCCACGCCAGAAACAAACATACCGGCTAATACCCTCACCCAGAGCCTAACCCACAAGAAACAACCAACTCACACCAACACATGCAGTGACTGCGAAATTAGGGCGTCGCCAGCAGCTGCAATATCTTTCCAGTGGCAGATGAATTCACAAAAATAAGCGCTTTTGTTTTTGTTGTTTGGGAACAGCCAAAACATTTTGCAGCTCATATTCAGCCCCCGACCGCCGCAATGGCAGGTGAGAACTCCAAGTATATCAAGCGTACTGTCAGTAGGGAACCCCTAGGGTGGCAGTGTGGGGAAAACCCAGGGTCCGGCAGCCCAGAAGCAAATCTCTCTGCTGCTTCCGGATTCGTGAAGAAAGTCACTTTGCCATTGTGGATCACTCTTGTGCATCGAAAACCTAATTTCTTCCTTTGCAAAGGGGATTCTTAGCCGCCTGTTTTCCGCTGCTCCTGGACCTGCGGGCTGAAGTCTGGGAAGATTCTAATATTTGAGGAACCCCATCTTAAGTCTCCTTTCTGCTTGGCAGCTTTAAGGATCACGTCTCAGTCCCTAAAATGTAATATCCTGCTGATGATGGCGCAATCTGGGGTCCATGGGGCTGGTCTGGTTGCCAATTATCGAGGCACTCTCTCCACTAAATACATATTGGAGACCGGCACCCCCTCCCCACCCCCCCAGAGTGTCCACAAGTATTTTCTCAAAACATTTTTCCATGTCAATTGCAGCAGACTCAGGCACCCCCCATTATACGCAGGTTATTTCTACATGACCTGCCTTCGAGATTGTTGTCCTTTGCCACCACCTTCTTCACTGTCTGTTGGAGAAGTACCATTTCTTTTTGCAATGTGGCCACTTTATCTCCCCCATCACTGATTGTTTGTTCTGCAGCAGCAATACGCCTGCATAGCGTTTCAATCTGTATTGCTGAAACACCAGCTTTGCAGGTGAGGGCATCAATCTTAGTCCCCAGACTGTCTGAACTGTCCTTCAAAGCAAGTAGGGTCTGGTTCAGGGCTGTGGCATCGATGTGAGACGGGCACAGGGAAGGCGCCAACGCCTGTGGAGCCTGGTCCCCCTTCATGAATTGCTCCATTGTCGATTGCCTCCTGGGGTTAACCATGCTGAATATCACCAGGGGCAGCAGGAGGGGGCCAGTAGGACTCTGCACCGAGTCAGATGGTATCTTTGTGCCTCACTGACCTATGCCGGCCTCGTGTCCAGCAAAATGTTCTGCTGACATAAATCTCCTGAGAAGAGCGCTGGCAATGGATCCCACAATCCAGCCCCACATGAGGGAGGTGGGGAGTGGGGGGGGCTGAGTCAGGTGCACCGCTTGCCAGGTCAGCCTCAAGCTGATCTAGCTTCGCCCAGGCCCCCTCCTCTCACACCTCATCCCTCGCTCCCCTGGAGGAAGGAAAATCCGTGGACCAGCACCCCCTGCTTGAGCAACGTGGGCCCAACCTCCTGCTCATGGTGTTGGTCTGGTATTTGATCCAATTAATATATATGTGAAAGCATGCTGAGGGTTATATCTCAGACAACAGAAAATGCCAGGAAGAAAAGAAGCAGGAAGGTTGTAAACATGCTGTGGCCTAATTCTCCGACACTGGTTGAGATCAGGACCAAAAGGAACAAAACGCTGCAAGACTACTAAACATTAGACCTCAGGCATCAAGAGACTGAAACGGAAAACTAAGAACATATTGGGTGTAATGGGTCACCCCTCCTGGGAGCATGGTATCTCTCAGGAGCTCGTGGCAATAGCCACGTGACAATACTGAATAAAAAGGAATGGGCGGTCTCCCACTCATTCAGGCTTGGGGTATGCAACTGAAGTGATGTGCGTTTATGGCGCAGAACCATGCTGGTGCTGCATAGTTAAGTGAGGGCCTGCCCTCCACCATGACGGTGCCCCTGCTGGGCAACGTCGTCTATCCTGGCTGCCTGCCAGGTCAGTAGAGCCCATGCTGGGCAACTCTACCCCACACAGGCCGGTGCCCCTGCTGGTCAACACTGGCGTTGGTTGCTGTCCAGGCCATGGAAGAACCTGGGTGCTCACGGGCTGACTGGGTGACCCCAGTCTGGAGCTGTGTGCTGGGTGCCCCCAGCCTAGTTGTCACGTTGGGCCCCCCCGACTACAACTGTGCTGCGTGACCACAGCCTGAGGTCCGCTGGTTGGCCTCAGCATGTCGGCTGGGTGCCCCCAGCATTGGGCCGCCTGGTCTGGTGCCCCCATGACTAGGAGGGTAAACCCGGACTGCTGGGTTAAAAAAAGAACAGCATGACAACAATCATAAGCAAGATGATAGAAATACTTGCTAGTAAGATTGTGCCAAATATTATACCCTAAGCGAGGGGGGTGGATACTTGCTGGCAGGAGTGTGCTAAGTAGTATCACCCATTGCCTCTGGAGGGAGACTCATGGATAAAGGGTAAAACTATCTATACCACAATGGACCCCCAAGGGGGGGGGAGAAATGCTTGCAGATAGGAGTGTGTCAAAAGAGGTTATTATTGGCCCAGGATTGCCACCCTTGGCTAGAGGATAAGCATATCTAAGCCAGACCTGTACCCAAATGAAGACGGGTGTGGAGATGGGAGTACTTACTGGTAGATGTCAACAAGTGAGTAGGGCACTACCATCGCTAGATTGTTAATAAGTGACATTGATTCTTTATTCCTGGATCTGTGAATTAGATTTTCGAAATCCTGAAAGCAGTAAGGTCCCCTAAAGAGATTATTACACCCTTCTCTTTCGTTGTCCACCCTGAACACAAGTAATCATTTGTGTTCCTTGGGTAAATTGTCCCGATAACATAAACCTAGGGGACATTGCCTATCTCTAGTTGAGTATTTTCAGCAACCCTTAGTAGTACATCCAGACTCTCTTGCAATTTAGTCAAACCTGTAGGCCCTGCAGGCTTTCTTCCGAGCCATCTAATTGTGTAAAAAATAAAGGTGTGTGTTTTTACAATATCTTCTGTGGTGGTGTGAGGTAGTATCTTTAAATTGGCGCATCTCTGAAAGAAAGATTAAATCCAAAGGTCCAAAGAGAAAGGCCATGGTTTTCTATGGGTTTAAACGGAACCAATTATATTCAGTTCTGTATATGAACTAGTCACACCAGACTAGGGCGTCATTAGTAGTTTGATGGTAATTTGGCAGTAAATCCACCAGATTACTGTCACACTTGATTACTGTTGCCACCACTTGGTCCGTGGGTTTACAGTGAAATTCCAAGTGGTGGTAATTCCGCATTTTTTAAGTCCATAGGACTCCATGGGGATTTTTGGCAGATTTAACGCTGGCAGAATTACCGCAAGGTAAATCTGCTGATTTCTTGAGGTAAAGTAGCAGATTTACATTAAGCTTGCTGCTGGAGGTAAATCCTCCACTTTACCTCAAAAGTTATAATTCAGTGGTGCAGGAAAAACCACGATAATTGTTACTTCCAAAGAAAGGAATTATCGCCACTTTTTCCCCAGAGCGCCGTGGACACCCCACTGCATCTTTCTTTAATGTGAGCAATTCAGTTTCTTTGCCATCAATTTTGTATTCAAGCTGGCAGCTGCCACAGATTTGGGGTAGTGTGGACATATGGATTTTAAAGACAATCTGTGACAGAGATAGCCCTTATGGAACATGAAATGTGATGGAGGATAGAGAAATGAGGAACGTTTCAGCAGATATATAGGATTTGTAGAAAATGGTGCAGACCAGCACAACACCTGCCCATTAATGCTAACATCTACATGAAGAGGGTGGAAAGAACATTGTGGTGTTCCTCATTGTTGTACTGTATTGTACTGTTTATTCATTTATATGGCGCTCCTAACCCTGAGGTATCTGGGCGCAGTACAAGCTTTAAAGGTTACAGGCATTATACATAGTATCGGAGTTACAACATTTACAGAATATTTACAGTAACTTTGTGTGCGATAGCAGAGACAGATTAAGAACAGTAATTCAAGAATGAGAATAGCATCAAGGTTAACAGTGCAATGTGGAGTAGGTTTTATGTGTACATCCGATAATGTTCAAGCTCAGTGAACTAGCTAATGCGAGTGTCATATTTAAGTAGTCAAGGGGATTGCAGCCACAACTAAGCAACATTCTTAAATGTTTGAAAGAAAAGACAGGGCTGCTCTTAAGGAGTCAGGCATTGAGTTCCATAGTTGAGATGCCATGACTGGGAAACTTCTCCCTCCTGTTTTTTTAGTTTAAATTCTGGCATCCTGAGGCTGTTAGTTTGCGAACTTCTGATGGGACGTTCTGAGGTATGTCTAGTAAATTTGTCCACTAAGTATTTGGGAGCCCTGTTGGCAAGACATTTGAAGGTGAGGTTTAAGGATTTGAACTTTAATATGTCTTTTATGGCTAGCCAATTTGCGGAGCGCCTGGTGTTGGAAATGTGATGTGTTTTTGGGATGCCTAACGCGGTTCTCACAGCGTTATTTTGGATTATTTGCGGTTTGCTGATGTTATGTTTGCTTGGGCTTAGGTAGAGGGCATTGCAATAGTCCAGCTTTGACAAGATGAGCGCACAAGCTATCGTAATGCAGCCATCAGTGGAAAGGAATGGTTGGCAAGCGTAGATCCGTTTACATGTGTAACTGGTAGGAGAGGCCGTGGCATTGACTTGTTTATTTAGGTTCAGTGCAGAGTTCAGGTAACAGCCTACTGTTTTAGACAGCACAGAAATTGGCCTGCAAAGACTGCTGTCATGTCTACAAACATATCTATCAGACAATCAGATGTCGATAAACGTGAAGAAGTCGCAAGTCATTGCATTGGGGCCAAAAACGAACACTAAGAACAAAGTATTCACGTGGAAAGTGAATAACGAATCCCTGTTCAAATCAGACACAATCCGCTATTTGGGGGTTGTATTTAACATCTCGATAAGTGAGTGGAGCTGGAGAAACGAAGTGTCTTCTCGTATGAAAATTCTTGCATTACAAGGAGCTAAATTGCACGCAAAATACGTGAAGTTTTCTCTACAGCCGGTAATTACTTTTTATACCCAAAAAGTGACTCCAATAGTATGTTTTGGCAGTGAATCATACTGGAATATTGAAGCCAAATTTTGGACCAAATTGGAAGGCAAGTTTTGGCGCAAAGTACTTAAACTACCACAGTGTGTCTCAATGGTGGCAATTCGTCATGAGCTGGGACTCAACTCCTTATACTCCGTAGTACTGTGGAAATCCATAACGTTGCTGCGAAAAATGAGATTAACACCAGGAGCAAAACCTTACTTCATTTTAAATAACAAAAGCAATGATCCATCAGTCTTCTTGCTAAATAGTTGGGAAGAGAAACTGTTGTCAATTCTAGCAGCTGCGGAAGTAAATATGTCATTGGTGCTTCATATTCCACAACTGGCGAAGGTTAAGTTCAGTCAATGGAATTGGATAAACAACATTAATACAAGAGTTTCATTGTCGACAGCTGTAGACCTAGGAACGTCTTCGCAAAAAGCAGGTGAACTACCAAAATATCTTACCAAATTTCCATCGCAATACCATAGAAATCAGTTCCTGAGACTGCGACTCAACCTCTACCACACACAAGAGATTCTGATGAAAAGAAATGATTCGGCGACAAAGAGTGACATCTGTCGTTTCTGTCACACAGAGACGGAATCAATAAAGCACTTGATAATTGAATGCTCTAATATTGCCAACCAGCTTTCATTGCATTTAGCGCGCTTCGCTCCAAAGAATGGAAACATGGCTGAATGGTGGAGTTATGTAATATCGGGGATAAATACCAACTTAACATGTGCAATCCCTTCCCCCTTCTTCTTCCCCCCTCTCTCTCTTCCCCAACTTTCTCCTCTGCCCTCTCCTGCCTCCCCTCTTCCACCCTCCCCTTTCCTCCTTCCACTCTTCTCCTCCACTCCCCCTATTCTGTCCCATCTCCCCTTTTCCTCCCTACCCCCTTCAGTTAATTGCTTTTCTCATTGTTTTGCTGTTAGATTGATTCATATTGTAATTGCTTCAACTGTTATATCGTTTATGTTTTATGCATTATGTTGTTCCATGTACAGCGCTTTGGCGTAAGGCGCTTTATAAATCAATAAATACAAATAATCAACTTCATCGATATGATCCTTCCATGTTCAGGGAAGATGATTGATACCTGTCGGTGAGGTTACAAACTTAAATGTGAGGTTTAAGACAAAGGCAAAGAAGAGGGAAAGCGAGATTAAGAGACACAATTATGACTTTTTGGTTAACAGGAGTGGACAAAGACAGTCTGCGGCACCAAAGAGGAGATGTGTGAAAGCGGCCTCAGTCTTTGTCTGTTTATGTCTGGTTCTTTCTTTCTTTCTCTTTGTCTCTTTTCGTTTCTTTGCTTTTCTTTTCTTGGAAGTTGGAAGTAATGATGAAAGTTGTGACAAAATTAAAAGTCTACTGTTTTCACCTACTTGGAGACTTTGATATTTAGTCCATCAATGATTGAGGAATTGTATTGGAGAGTAAGTTTGTTCAGTCTGTTAGTTGACCCAGTGAGTAAGAGCTCAGTCTTATCGTCATTGAGGCAAAGACTGTGTGTGGCCATCCAGGTTTGTATTATCAGGTAGATTTTGTTGATCAATGCCACGTCTGTGTCATAGTCTCCTGAGATAGGAATGAGAATCTGGGTGTCGTCCGAATAGTTGGTATAGGAGACACCCAGATTATTAAGTATTTCGAAAAGAGGATTGTGAATATATTATGCACAGGTGACTGGTACTGGGTCTGCTACAGACGTAGGGGAAAACACTCTTAAAGATCTGTTATCTAAGAAGGATTTCATCCAAGTAGTGGCTTCCTTCGAGAAGTGGGCTGCAGATGCAAGATGGTTACACAAGACTTTATGGTCAACCAGGTCGAATGCGGCAGTTAGGTCCAGAAGGAGGCAAATGGATACTTCTCCTTTATCCTCCCGTTCGTCTGTTTGGTTTTTCGAAGTCGATGAGGGCAGTCTCCGTCCCGTGTCTTGGTCTAAAGCCCGATTGACGGGTACATAGTAAGTTGAAACGGTACAGTTATTATCAGCTTATAGTTTGTAGGTACGCTTGGGTCTATGTTTGGCTTTTTTAAAAGTGGTAGAACCCAAGCATCTTTGAGATTCGTGGGAACTGAGCATGTGTCGAATTTATTTATTTATTCAAATTTGTAGAGCGCACGTCAGCCCGGGGGCATCGTGGCGCTTGTTACAGACAATATCTTAGTTACATAAGATACAGTATTTACATACAAATACAATACTTACAGTAGACATGTACACGTTAGCAATGCAGTATATTTACATGGATTCCTGAGAGTTTCCTAATTATTTTGCAAGGAATTAGGTTTTCAGTTTCCTGCGAAAAATAGGGAGTGAGCTTTCCGCTCTAATGTCTTCAGGAAGAGCGTTCCAGGTCTTGGCTGCAATGTAGGGGAAACTTTTTTGATGCGTGGGATGCAGAGTAGGTTGGAATATTGCGTTCTGGTGGGACAGGAGGAGGATGGTTTCTGATAGGTAGGACGGGGCGGAGAGAGAGAGGCATTTGTGAGTGAGGGTGAGGATTTTGAGGGTGATCCGCTCTTTGACCGGGAGCCATTGGGCTGAGTGCCTGGCATGGGTGATATGCTCTCTACTTGGGATACTAAGAGCGGCCCGGAGAGCATTGTTCTGCGTGACTTATAGTCTGTTTAGGTTTTTGGCTGATGTGCCTGCTAAGAGTGCATTGCAGTAGTTCAGTTTGGCTCCAATGGTTGCTCTCGCTATAGAGAGGCAGTTGGGTTTAGAGAGGTAAGGCTTGATGGCGTTTATGAGTTTGGTGGTGTGCGCAGATGAGGAAGTGATTGCGCTGACTTGTCTCGTCATAGATAGTGAAGAGTCAAGTTATACTCCCAGTGTCTTTACGGCTGTGGATACGGGGATGATGGAGTTGTCAATGGAGAAGTTGGCGTACAGCTTGTCAAGTTTGTCTAGGGTGTTCTGTTGACCTACTATCATGATTTCAGTCTTGTCTCCATTGAGGCAAAGGCCATTAACTGCCATCCATGCCTTCCTTGATGATGGAGTAGATTGTGTGGAGTGCCTTGGCGTATTCGTTGTATGATCCTGAAAGGGGTAGAAGTACTTGTGTGTCGTCCGCGTAGTTAGTGTATGTGATGCCATATGAGTCGAGTTTGTCAAAGAGGGGCTTGGGTGAACAAGTTGTAGAGTGTGGGTGCGGTGCATGATCCTTGAGGGACCCCGCAGTGGATTGTCGTAGGAGTGGCATTGGCGATGTCCGAGAAGACCTTCATGGCTCTTCCCTCTAGGAAGGAGGTGACCCATAGAGCTGATTCTTTAGAGAAGTTGGCTGAGTGTGTGAGGTGTGAAGTGAGAGTCTTGTGATCAACCAGATCGAAAGCGGCTGAGAGATCTAAAAGGAGCAGAAGAGCAGGCTTGCCTTTGTCCATGATTTGGGTGATCCGACTCTTCAGATCCACCAGGGCTGTTTCTGTGCCATGTCCTTTCCGGAAGCTTGATTGCCTAGGCCCGAAGATGAAGTGGGTTTCCAGAAAGTGCTGGATTTGGCAATATGCGGCTTTGTCCGGTAATTTCAGCAGAAATGGCACAGTGGTTATTGGTCTGTAGTTGTTTGGTTGCAAGGGGTTGAGAGTAGGTTTTTTTTAGGAGAGGCCGGACCCAGGCCTCTTTGAGGTTATTTGGGATGATGCCCGTCTTAAAGGACGCATTGATGAATGCCGTAAAGAGCGGTGCAAAGCAGTCTGTGCAGTCTTTGACGAGTTTTAGTGGGCAGATGTCGCCTTTACAGGGGGAGGGTTTAAGATTTTTTAGTAGGTTGATAACTTCTGATTCAGTGACGTCTCTGAAGGAGAAGTCAGGTATGGTGGGCTTAGACGAGGTGGGTGGGATGTTGGTGTGTTTAGTTCCTGTCTGTTGAGGAAGTGCTTTGCAGTGGTCTTTGATTTTCTTTTGGAGAAGGTCAATTTTGTGTAGCATGGCAGCTTGAATGCTGGTACACCAATCTTAATCTTTGATTATTTCGTCCGGTGTATTGGGGCTGGTGGGGGGAGATGAGCTCATTAAAAATGGCGAAGATCTCTTTAGAGTGTGATTTGGCATTGTAGATACGTGTGTTGAAAGCGTTGGCTTTGGCATCAGTGATAGCTATCTTGTATTGGTGGGAGATTAAATTGAATTTGTTTTTGGTGCTGGTGCAGGGGTCAGGTTGCCAGTTTTTTTTAGTGCTGCTAGTTTGATCGCATTGAGTGCAGTTCTTCAGTAAACCGTGAGTTGGTTAAAGATTTCTTCTCTTTTTTCCAGTGGTGCTATTTCATTGATAGCTTTGGTGATGACATCTTTGTAGATGTCTGCTAGGATATTGGGATCATTAGCGAATGGGGGAGCTAACTCGGGGGTATTGAGGTATGGGCGCAGGTTATCCTCTGAGTTTTTTTGAGCTTCTGACTTGTGCAGCGCTAGCAGGGGTCAGAGTTTTGTGGTTTTTGGTGATAGGAATAGAGAACTCTATGCAGTTGTGGTCAGTCCAAGGCAGAGTAGAGTTAGAGGTGATGGTGGAGAGGCAATTATGGTCTGCAATCCAGTCAAGAATGCGACCTTTGGCATGAGTAGGACTTTCTACTTTTTGGGTGAAGCCCAGGTCATTAAGTTCCTTGGTGAGATTGGCTGCAGATTTGTCCTTGGTATCGTTGAATCCGAGATTGAGGTCTCCTAGTAGAAGGGTTTTGGTGGAGCTTTTGATATTATTGCTGAGGATGTGAATGATGTTATCCTGGGAGTCTGGGGTGTTGCCTGGGGGGCGGTATAGTAGGTGAATGTTGATGGTGCTGTTGGGTGATAGTGTGAGTTTGGCCGATAAGAGGTCAGAGTTGTTGGTCGAGGGGTGACTGATAGGTCGGAGCTGGAGGTTCTCCTTGTAGATGAGGGCTACTCCGCCTCCTATTCGATCTGGCCTGTCTTGGTAGTTCAAGTGCAACGGTGAGGCCTGATGCTTCATGTAACCATGTTTTAGTGATGGCTAATAGGTCAATGTTATTGTTGATTATGAGGTCATGAATATCAGATGCATGAGCTGGGAGTGATCGGACATTGACGAAGGTCGAACAGTGGTCGAAGGAAGAATTGGTTAGTGTAGTAATAAATGGAGCTGGGTCCCTAGCTGCTTCTTTAATTATCGATGCCGGACAGGAGTCCCCTAGACATCTGGATGGTTTAAGTGAGGTACAGTCATTTAAGACTAGTGAGGTCAGGCAGCATAAAAGCGCTGGGGAAGCCCTGATGTTTTGTGTTGAGGAGTTTTTGTCTTTTAGCAAAGAGACAAAGTCCTCGCCCTCGCCTATTGTGATTCACACAAAAGGAACCCAAGGAAGTCCTGTAGTTAACAAAGTGGCACTTTAACAATGATGAAATGTTCTGCATGGGCCGTGGATGGCATGCCAATCCCCACTCTACCAGAGTCGTAGTGAGTTTTGGTTTACAAGTCCCCCCACAACCAGAGGAACACAAATGTTGTAGAAACGTTCTCATACTCACTAGAAGATTTGCAGTCTCTGATCAACACGGCAGCAGAATATGGGGCCTCAGATTCACACGACAGGGCTTCCATGGGGAAAGAGCGACTCCATACTTGAACATAGCCATGTTCAATTACGGAGTCTCTCTTTCACTCTCCTCATGGAAGCCCTGATGGCGGCAGGCTTTCATGTAAACTCAAGCCAGCCCTCTGCCAAAGCACATAACCACACACTCAGTATCCAGTCACAAAAGAGGAAAACATCCCTCAATACAGTTGTCCTCAATAGCACTAGGAGGTGCTAAAGGAGAGGAAAAGTAGCCCATAAAAAGTAGCTAGATCAGTCTAGCAGTTCGAGTTGGTAGGAGTTGAACAGTGGCAAAACAGAGCAGATTAGGTGGACAGAGATGGAGTTAGGAACTAGAGTGTGGAGGAGGTTGGAGTACAAGTTGTCATCTGGGAGAGAAGAGCTGATGCAGAGTTGAGGAGGTAGACCATCTAAGCAGAGGAAGTTTCAGGAGGTTGGAGAAGGAGAAAGTTACCACTGGGAGGACTCAATTGACGAGAGTTTCGAGCATCCCGCAATCCTGTGACTCGAAGACAAAGACCAAGGTTATCAACTGGGACACTCAACCCGGGGAGGACAGGCCCCATTGCTGAACTGTTGGAAGAGACAGTTTTTTAAAAAGACATCACTTGCTTCTCCTTTGCCGTTGCATTTGTCAGAAGAAACTCTTCTTTGACTGAGAACTACTAGAGTGCTACCCCCTTTGTGTGTCTCATCTGGCTATCATGTCACAGCAATAACAGTGGTTTGGCATGACAAGTGTCAGAAGCGAGGTTGGCAGTTGCTGAGACTGTGGTTTAACTCAGAATTCAAAAGGATTACGCCATGACTAGCATTAAAAACAAATCCACTTTTGAGACACACAATGGTCCCACAATAACGATAGTTTCAGGGTTGTAGAATTTACAGAACTGTGGTGATGATGGTATGCACAAGTTGCTGGAAAAGAACCCCTCAACTGGCCGAGTCATCAATTACCTGAGCAAGGATGAGGACACCACCTTAACCCATTGGCGGCTTGTTCATGATGGGCGAGAGGGCCCGACCCGCCAGTACCCTTGCACATTATGGAAGAGCTGAAGCAGCCCAGTGCAAACACTGAGCGTTTACTTAGCTGCTTTCTGCAGCTGAGCGAGCGCTCCTTGGCTGGCTTAAACTGTCAAAGGGAAATGAGGTTTCCCTTGGACAGTTTCTGTTCCCCAGCATGCAGGTCCAAAGGCATCATGAAAATACTTTGGGAAATGCTCCCGTGCACTGTTGGGGACTTGCATCTATTGGATATTTTCATTATTTACCCTGCAAAGTCTCTAGCAAACTGTCTTTTAACCCAATTTTTCACTTAATGTGTGCTGTAAAATTCAGCACCCATTATTCAAAATATTTTCTCAGGGTGGGGAATTCCCCTCAGAACCTCCCTTAGTTGGTTCAGGGTGTCTTGCTTTCCTTAGTCGCTCGTGCCGTTTCAACAAACTCGCGTGTAACCTTTTTAGAAAACCAACTGATCGCAATACTCTTCTGCATTATCACAGTGATCACCCCCAACACATCAAACAAAATCTTCCTTACGGTCAATTCTTGAGGATACGAAGGAACTGTACCCACCTGGAGGACTTCTATGCCAATGCAGACGCACTTGGCACTAGACTACGCTCACGTGGTTATCCCACAAGATTAGTCAACACTGCTTCCAAAAGAGCGAGATTCACGAACAGAGACTCCTTGCTGACACCGAGGTCCAAATCAGTCACACAGAACAATGAACGACTTAACTGTGTGATCACACATGGTCCTAATACCTTTAACTTCAAAAAAGTCATTAAAAAGTACTGGCCAATAGTGAGATTGCAACTGAACGAGGAACCTATACCCAGATTCGCCTTTAAGAGAGCAAAAAACATTAGGGAATATCTAGTGCATTCCTCGTTTTCCAGGCCCCCACCACGAACTGGCCTTTGGGATTTATGCAAAACCACGGGTCATTACCCCTGTGGTTCCTGCGCAGTTTGCAGACTCACAAAGAAGATTCTCACATTCAATATTGGCACACAACAGTGGACTTTGAAACACTTATCCAATTGTAAAAGCAACCAAGTCATCTACTGCATCGAATGCCCATGCGGCCTTCGTTACGTGGGACAGACTATGCGAAAAGTCGGCATCCGCATTTCGGAACACCGTTCCCGAATTCGGTGCAAAAATCTCACATCCCCATTGGTTACACACTACCTGGCGAACCACCACACCCCAGACGATATGCTATGGTGGGTCTTGGACAGAATTCATACTGGTCAGAACATACCGATGAGACTTTCCGAATTGGAAAGAAGATGGATCTATAGACTAGATACATTAGCACAGGGTCTCAACGAACAAACTCCTTATTGAAGACTTCGAGCTTCAACACCATCCCAGGGGCTTGATTCCAACCCCCTTTCCTGTTCGATACTAACATCAATACCTCTAAAGGATGCCAACACCCATTCCACCCCAGACGTGACGGGTCCCCGTGGATCCCATCTCCCTGTGGCCCAACAGGTTCTTTGGGGTTCAGTTTCATCTATATTTGTTGAACAATTGGCTAATTTGCAGCAGATCCCTTTTATTCGATTTTCTAGGAATATTTATGGCTAATTATAGGCTTACAACTCCAATAACATCTACATCTCATGAACTGTTCCTACCGTTTAGCCTGGTACCAGCCTATGACCCATCTCTTAGATTTTTCCCTCCTGCACGGAGCACGCAGGGCGATTAATAGGCCATCACTCGCTTTCCAGGCTTTGATTTCCTTTCCAGTCACGAATGAAGCTCGTGACCGGCTCCTCCCGCCCCTTTTGTGCCACGGTTGGTTGGACCCAACACACACCCACCTGCCAATCATATGCCTTGGCAGGTCCCCATTGGGCTTTACGTGATTTCCACGTTGGATTTCCGGTTTCTCCAAACCAATCTTCTTAACGTAGATAACCGAGTTCAGCTACTGCCTGACGCGCGCCCACACCCACCGGTCAATCATTCTGGAGGCAATCTCCAACTGGACACAGCACGAGTAGCAAGGGTTGTTTCACCTTGTTTGGGAGACATGCTCAACAAGGGCGCCAGGACAAATGGTCTCTCCTGGTTCTCTCGCTCGAAGTAAACCGCACTTTATACGGCAGCCTCAGAAGCAGACACTTTGCGGCTCTCTGCACGTTCTATTCCGCTTCCAGCTACGTCTAAGGAACGTCGTTATCATCCTACCCAGGCAAGTCCTCTTGCAATTTTTGGACATTCTACTATCATGTCCATTAGTACAGGGCAGATGTCAGACATCAGTTAACAGCAGCATGCGCCCCCCACCCGGCCCCCCCCATTTTTTCAGTTCAGGGGTTGCCTTTTGGCCTTCATCAAATACGACAACGTTGTAGATGTTTCTAGCAATCTAGTAATCAAGTCTGCTCCTTTCTGTAGGTAATTTTCCGAAGCAGTAGCGCGCTTTGGAACAGTGTCGTAATACCAAGCGGGTACTTCACCCACCAACAATTCGAAGTAGACACAGACGTCTCCAGTGATCGAACACTTGTCGACATCCACTCCTTCATTTCTTCTTTTCTTTCCTGAGAAGATACTACTCAGGTAATTTTGTTGCACTGATGAGCTCTTTTCCAGCATATCGGATCAGCTCTTCACATTTCACCAATTGTATTTTAATCATTGCTTTCAATCCTCAGGTCCTGTGGGCCCCGTTCAGTAGTGACGATCGAGGGACCAACTAGCATTGTACAGCAGACCCTCCCGGTCACCTGCCTCATTTACAAGCAACCTCTACTTAGTCCACTATGGCTTTGTTCATTCCCACCAATCCTAGGTAAGCGATTCCTTACCACTTCAGCCTGTCCCACCACACCGTCTTGGACCTTGGTATGCAGACCGGCGGGTACCCTCCGGGGATTCCTGCACTGCTATTCCAAAGGGGACCCAATGCCACAATCTGCTCCCCCTTCCCCTATTTCGGGGGGAGTTATCGGAACTTTTTCCGAGACCTCCCTCTTTAAAAGGGGCTGTGCACGCATGTGGCTATGAGATACATCCCAGACTCGTCTAGGATCGATGTCTGTCTTTCTTGATTAGTTTCTACTTTTGCATGCATTATAAACTCTATAGCGATGCATTTCCTGGTGACTCATTTCTCCTCATTTTGTTTCTTCTGAATTGAGCGTTTTTTTCTTTTTTTCTGTCTCCCTTTTTTCCACCCATACAGGGTCCTGCTAATTATTGCCCTGATGAAGGCGGAGTAGTTTTTGTTCGACTGACAAAACATTTCTTCACCAATTTTTGTTCCGCCGAAACGCTTTCTTCTATCAGAGGGGAAAACAAGGTCCTTCACAGCGTCACTTGTGGACCACCTCCCCCTGTAGCGTTGGCAGACCCTATCCCGTCACATAACATCTTCAATTTCGGGAATTGATACTAATTACCAATGAATATCATTCTCAAATTTCTTAATATGTTCTATTACATTGAATAGATGTTTAATTGTACTTGTTACTTTGTACTTCTGTGTTTTTCTGTGATTCAACCAGAATTCCAGTGATACATAACTGGTTTTTGTCAATATTGTAATTGCTTTTCATTTATGTTTTTTTCCTTGATGTACCAATTTCAATTTTCTTAGATTGCTTCTAAGCTCTCATACCCAATTGATAAATGGGAAATGAATGTTCGTTTTCTTGATTACACATGTCTTTCCATGTTGGTTTTTACTATATGTACTTAATTTTTCATGATATTAAATATTTCTTTTCTTTTTTACATCAATCTCTGCAAATATCTGTTTATTCTCTAGGAGTGTTCTAATGTGTATTTTTGCATGCAAATTGATAACCATTAAGGTTATGTGGGTTTAGACCAGGTACAATATTTCTAATTCATTTACACTTCACACTGGCTAACCCCCAAACATAACAGTACCTTTGTTTTGTTGCTTAGTCGCTCGGACATACTGGTGGAGAATATTTACAACACACCAATTAAAAATAAATTACCAGCTGCCACTGCCTTAACCACCCTTGTGATGCAAATGTTAGTGGGAAGGGATGAACATTAAGAATTTTAGACTATTGGGGGCGCTGTGTAGCAGCCACATAAGATGGCAGCTTTTCAGTGAGCTCCGTGAGCCGGTGGAGATGGCCGATCAATGAAGCACACGTTGGTGTCAACTTCCTCCACCCGAAGATCCCCAATGCCTCCTAAAATCTTGGAGAGTGACCTGGTGGTGCCCGCGTTGTGTTGGAATGTTGGGCGCTTGCAGCAGAGCTTCGGCCCTAGCTGGGGATTTGAGGAACTCTCCTCCCAATCGTTTGCTGCGGCTGCCTAGCTACGGACCAGACCCAGAGAAGGAGGGACACATGTGCGGCCGATACAAGATATTGACTTTCTGGCTGGTCCCACCTGGTGCGAGGCAGTGGCGGCCCCCAGCGGCGGCTGTGGATGCAGAGTCACTGGGCCTCTTCGGCAATTGCCATGCAACTGCCCAAACTGCTGGAAGGCTTTCTGTGGGCTAGAAGCGGACTTGAGAGCGGCAGGGCACATGGAGTGGCGAGTGACTGGTGGAACGAGGTAAGCGGATCATACAGCACCCAAGGCAAAATGCGATCACCATAATACACCCTCCCCTCATTAGTGTTTGTGGACACAGAAGCGCTCTTCTGTGCAGCTCTCCGTCACCCGGCTCTGGATTCAGTGTGGGCACCGCAGTGACCCCAACCACGCCCCCACCCCCCAACATCACCTGGGCTGGTGAAAGGGCAGGCAAAAAACAATACAGCATGGAGCGATATGCCACTTTCTTGCCCAAAACTGGGTCTGCATCACTACAGGAGGACATTGGACAGGAAGCCCAATCAAGTGCACCAACAGTGAGTCCACCAGATATCCAACAGACCCTCACTTCTGTGTATAAGGGCTTTGACTCAGTCACCAATAAGCTAGACGATATAACAGTCAGCATTACCTGCATACAGTCACAGCTAGTAAGAGGCAAAGGTTCAACGAAGCAGAGGACAGAATTAGCTCAGACGAGGACACCATCATAACCACGTAAAGCGCCATAAACACTTTGGTTAAAGACATGAATGAAGTGAAGGCAAAGTGTGACAACTTTGAATGCTGCTCACGCAGAAATAGCGTCTGCATTATTGGTGTCCCTGAAGAGGCATTAGGGGAAATATGGAGCTTGCAGTGGAAGGTCTGCTTTGGGATATACTGAGGAATCCAAAGCTATTGCCAAACTTCTCGGTGAAGAGGGCACACCGTGCCCTGGTCCCCAAGTCCAAACCCAGAGACTACCCACACCCGAGAATAGCACACATTCTGAACTTTAGAGACTCAGACCTATTGCGAAGGACTGCACGAGAGAAAAAGGAACTCGGATTTGAATCCAGTGTCATACATCTCTACCCAGACTACTCAGTCGCAGTCCAGCAAGAGACACGCTGGTGTCAGATTTCAATTTGAGAACAAAACCTATTTTATTTACAGTGCCTGATGGTGCAGTCTCATTCATTGAAGACAAGATAGCTCTCCCCAAGACCCTTGACTCCGACAGCTGCCAACAAAGGTCGTGAGAATGTATATGCTGAGCAACCTGTCCTTCTAGCCTTATAGTGGGTGAACTGTAGTGGTGTATCTTCACTCGTTACCCTCTCTTTTGTCTCTTCTCACATTTAGGCAACCATAATCAAGTACATAAACAATTAGCCATGCTTTGTTTTGTTTTCTGGTAATATTGTTGGGGCGCGGGGGGCCATTACACTGCCACAGTTTGGGGGACAGCGGGGGTGGGTAGGGTGCAGGATTGGGAGATAAAAATGTAATATGGCACTTGGTCATTGGAACTTGAGAACTCATGGTGGCAACAGTAAAGACAGACACAAGTGATCAAAGTTCAAGGGTGTTTATTAAACTGTGTATGCGAGTTGCAAAAACGCCTAATCTAAGCAAAATCTAAGATGGGAGCAAGTTACAACTATCAAATAATAAGGCAGTCCTAGTGGCATCTTGTCAAATAAAAGGGCCTATACTAAGGAAAACCTATTGCCAATCCTTACGCTAAATACAAACAAAGAGTGTTGGATAGGATTTACAGGATAGAAAGATGTGTTGATATTGATTGATATTTTATTTCTATCGCGCTCATACACAAGTGTTACAGAGCGCGACAAGGCAAGGGAGGGGAACAGGGGAGAACAAAACAGCAATCTTACAAGGCCCAGTGACATTGAGAACGCGCAAGTGCATGGGGGAGGGGAAAAGTGCATGGAAGGGGGGAGAAGTGGAAATTGCGAAGCAGAGGAAAAACAGATAAACAACAATAAATAAATAATAAAGGCAACAAATAGTGGTAGTGCAGCCAGCAATTTGCAAGTGCTAGGTTTAAGGCAGCAGACAGGGTAGGTCTGATAAGTGCAGGAAGAAAAAGGGGGGGCTGTATGGGTACAGATACGGACCCCAGTGCAAGGGGTGGCCCGGAGGCAGTGCGGGAGGGTGACGGGGTGAGCAGGTACCTGGGCCATAGGACAGAGGGTGGCCAAGTGCACGGTGCCAAGAGAGAACAGATCAGCAGGGGAGAGGGGGAGCGAAGGCAGACGAAAAGAGGAAGGTCTTGAGGTGCTTCCGAAACCAGAGATGGTTCTCCACAAGTCTTAGAGTGGCAGGGAGGCTGTTCCAGAGGGAGGCCCCAGCCAAAGAGAGATCTACCCCCAGCTCATTTCTTTGAAAAATGAATGACCCTGAGGGAGGTGGAGGTAGAGGAGCGAAGAGCTTGAGAGGGGAGGTATTTTAAGAGGGGTAGCTGAAGGTATTTTGGACCCAGGCCCCAGAAAGCCTTGTGGACAATGCAGAGGGTTTTGAATTTAATCCTTGCATCCACTGGGAGCCAGTGGAGAGATTTCAGAGCTGGCGAGATATGATCCCAGGGCTTGAGGCCAAGGACAAGTCTTGCAGTCCTGTTCTGGATTAGTTGCAGAGGGCAGAGAGAGGAGAGGCAGGTAGATTTAGAAAGAGGCTGTTACAATAGTCCAACCTAGAGAGAACCAAAGCTTGGGATACCATGAGCTTCTGGGGGAAGGAGATGAAAGGCAGAGTACCTCTGAGGAGGTGCAGTAGGAAATTTGACTATTTAGAGACCTCAGTTATGTGGGCGGAGAAGGAAAGGGTGGAGTCAAAGATGACCCCGAGGTTCTTAGCCTCGCAGGTGGGGGTAGGAGGAGGGCCAAGGGAGGCCGGCCAGAGAGTGAGGGGAAAGGATGGTGAAGGTGTGCCGATGAGGAGGATCTCCGTCTTACTGCCATTCAGACAAAGATTATTGGCAGCACACCAATCTTGAATGGCAGTTAGGCAATCGGAGATGAGAGGGAGAGGAAGTGGCAGAGGGCAGCCTGAAAATTAGTTGAGTGTTGTCAGCGTAGCACTGGAAATTTGGGCAGAAAGTGGCAATGCATTGGGTGAGAGTTGCCAGGTATTGGTTGAAAAGCCAGGGCGAGAGGTTAGACCCCTGGGGACACCACAGTTAGAGAGGAAGATAGATGAAAGGAAGGACCCAAGTTGGACCTGGGAGGGTCGATCTGAGAGGAAAGGGGTCAGCCATGCCAGAGCCTGATCAGTGATACCCAGGTTTTCACGGAGACGGTTGAGCAGGATGGTATGGTTGACCGTGTCGAAGGCAGAAGAGAGATCGAGGAGGATGAGGACAGAGGGAATGTTAGAATCAAGGTTGGAGAACAGATCTTCACGGATATTCAGGAGAGCAGTTTCCGTGCTTGGTGACTTGTGGTCATGGAGACAGCCAACAGAATTGGAATGAAGGTTAAGCTGAGAGATGGCCAGCTTTTCCAGAGGTTTGCCCAGAAAGGGAGTAATGGAAATTGGGCGATAGTTAGCTGGACAAGAAGGATCAGCTGTGGGTTTCTTGAGAAGAGGATGCACAAGGGAGTGCTTCAGAGGGGAGGGGAAGGATACTGAGGCAAAGGAGTGGTTGCAAAAATCAGCAAGGGACGGAGCAAGGGTGTCAATGTGGTTCTTGATGGTTTTAGAGGAACAGGCATGAACCTGTTTTGACGAGGCTTTCATAGATCAGACTTGTCTAGCGACCTCCTCAGGGGAGAAAAGAGGAAAGCACGAGAAGGATGGTGGGGGGGTGGCTAAAGGAGGGTCAGCAAGCACAGATGGAGAGGGGAGAGGAGGGTTGTGGGTGGAGAGGGTGGACAGGATGTCCTGGGTTTTTTAAATAAAGTGAGAGGCAAGGGCATTGCAAAGAGCCTGGGAGGCAACAGGAAGGTAAGAGACTGCAGCAGGGTTGGCCAGCTCCTTGCAGATTTTAAAGAGTTTGGCCGAGTTGTTAGATGCCGCAGAGACACGAGCTTGAATGTGGACTCTCTTCTTGGTGAGGACAGAGAGTCGGTATTGCCTTTGTAGCAGTCAACAGGCCGGTTTGTCAGAGGATGAACAGGAAGACCTCCATTTCCTCTCAGCCGCCCTACACTTACGTTTAAGTGTAGCTAGGTCAGAGTCATACCAGGAATTGCACTTGGCTTTGGATTTCAAATGGATCCTCATGACAGGGGCAAGAGCATCAAGAGTATCAGAAATTGAAGAGTAGAGCAGAGATAGGGCTGTGTCAGGATGTGAGACAATCAAAGATGGAGGGGGTGGGGGAGTGGCAGCAAAAGCCTCAACTGACACATGCTTCATGGGCCGGATGTCAGAGAAGGTAGGTGGCAGTGTTGGGGTAGGCTTGACTTGGGGGGGAAGAGGGAGAGATGAGAGGAGAGGAGGGAGTGATCGCTCCAGGAGAGAGGAGTGGTCAGAGGAATGGAGAGGGGGAGGTCAGAGGAAATCAAGACATCAAGTGTGTGCCCTGCAGAATGAGTTGGGCCAGAGGGGAGGATGGACAGGGAGAGGGAGTCGCAGAGGTCTCGGAAGTGTACAGAGGAGGAAAAAGGAGAGCCTAAATGTATATGGAGGTCACTGAGGAGGAGGAGTTGAGTGGTAGAGACCAGGAGGGAGGAGGAGAGGTCCGCCCACTCGGAGATAAATTAGGTGATTTGACCAGGAGGACGGTAGATGGTAGCCACAGTAAGAGAATGGGTAGGCGAGAGAGAAAGCCTACAGACAAGGCATTCAAAAAGAGGAGTAGGTCTGAGTGGGAATGATAGAGGCAGGAATCCACTCAGGAAAGATTAGGGCTACCCCCCCCCTACCGGACCTGGAGGATCTGGGTGCTGAGAGGATCTTGTAGCCATCAGGGAGGAGAGTGTCAAAGCTCGTGACAGAGCTGGCTGCGAACCATGTCTCAGTAAGACCAAGGACATCAAGGTCTAGTTCTTCAAGGAGGTGACAGATGTCAGAGGAGTGTTTGACAGCAGAGCAAGAGTTGAGAGTGGCAATATGAAGAAGGTTGCCAGCCTTAAAGACCTTACGGGGAGGGGTACAGATCAGAGGTACACCCTGCGGAGGAGAAAGAGCCCTAGGAGGGGCAGAGGAGGAGGAGAGAGAGGGCAAGGTATCCAAGGGGGAGAGGAGGGGACAGCAGGAGATGAGAGGAAATTGATGAGGCGAGGGAAGCGCCTATAAAAGAGGAGGAGATTGGCCTGAGGGCCTTGGACCATGACAGTGCCATTTAGGTAGACATTAATGATGACTTTAGAGGAGTCGAAGGAAGCCATAAGAACTTCCCAGCAAGTGCCACCATTAATGGGAGAGGAGGAGATAGGGCAGAGTACAGAGACCATATGAGGAGTCTATAGATCTGGCGAAGGAACAACAAGGAGGATGTCGGTGAGGGTCTGTCTGGAGGAAGCATTGGATTAGGTGTTGGCGATAGGAAGACCAGGGTTAGAGGCCAAGATATCCTTTTTGAACTTCTTCCTACCAGACTTAGACTTAGTGAGAAGGGAGGGATAGTCAATAGAGAAGCAGTTGGAAAAGATAGGAGAAACAAAGCGCCATGGGGGTGGAAGCGAGGAGAGGATGGAGATACTGGGGGGGCTAAGGCAGGTAGGTGTGGGCCAAAAGAGAGTGGTGAGGTCACTGGGCTGGCAAGTTACAGAGAAGCATCAGTATACAAGCAAAATACAGAGAATTTTGCAATGGGCAGCAAGATTTGACTTCTTAGCACAAAGCAAAAACAGCAAGATTTGACTTTTTAGCACAAAGAAAAACAGCACGGTTTGACTTTTTAATACAAAGCAAAAACAGAAAGATTGGACTTTTCAATCTTGGAATCAGATGTTAGCAAAGGGTTTTAGGAACCACTGCGCACCACGATGACAACATGGGAGTAACAAGCAGAAAGAACAGTGATAGTCAAAGGCGGTAGGAGTGAGTCCATAAGGAGGGAACTAACCCATAGTTCTGGAGGAGGCAAAGTCAAGGCAAGCCGGATTTCTTAGAGGAGTGAGGTGGGAGCATCATTGTGGTTAAGGTGCAGGGAGGACCCCAATTATCGTTTCGGAAGCAGACAAAGAGCAGACAGGGGCCTTAGAAGTGGGCCTTGCTAAGAGGGCCGGCTAAAGCCTACCGGTCCCTGATTGGAAGGAAGAAAACACTCAGCAACCAATGGGAATGCAGCACAGGGAGAGGTGGTTCAGCAAAGCCTGCCTACACAACAAAGAAAACAGCCACATAATAAAAATAATAAGTCATGATGCAGTAGTCGGGGTCTCCCTTCCCCACGTTGAGAGCACGGGACAAGGTGGGAATCCGGAGCACAGCACATGCTCGAGCTTTCATCAGCACGAGCCAACAGTTCCGTTCTCAGCTATCAGAACCTTTGGTGGTTAAGACTCTTTTTTACAAAAAGTCTCTTGCCTCAGAGGACCTGATGGGTTCCACAAATAATAAACAAAAAGGTCTGTTCTGCTTGCACGTCAGGTGATGCTTTTTCTCCCCTGCATCGCCCACTTTCGGGCTCAGACCCCTCTCGAATGTCAGTCTCCCTCCATCGGGTTCACCACGGCTTTCAACACAATCTCATCTGTGCCATTCACAAATCTGAATGTCTTTTCATACAGTTCACTGTGGACATCCCTCTGCCAGGTTCACTCTTGTCAACACACTGTACATTGGGACTTCAGACTTTGCCCTTTGTTCATTGGCAGCCCTCCATCGGGTTCACTCTTGCCAACTTTCAGAATTCATATAGTTTCTTGAACAGTTCTTATGATGCAGGCTTCACTTCCCATAGCTTTACCTAAAATTGTCAGTCAAAGACTTTCAACTGTACGGAGGATTTTACTAGACACCCATATGACCACTTTGACCCCGTTCTCGCGCCGCTCCCAGTGCCTTCTGGTAAAAGTTGTTTCAACCATAGGGTAATCCCCCAGAGATTCTCAAATGAACACCCCCGTGATGTCTGCCTTCTCTGTAGCTAGTTTTCCCCTCTCGTTTCCAACAAAACCTTCTTTGTACTTTCAATTTGCCGCTTTGCTATTTTTGTTCAAACACAGTTCGGTTTTTTATCGGCTTTCCCTTCGACTCATCGGCTGTGATGAACCGCTTGGCTTTTTCTTGTCTTAGGAGTCAAGGCCGGTACCACAGTGACAAATGTCTCCCCTCGCCTTGATTATCAGTGGAGGAGGGCCTTGTGTACTGTTGACACCTGCTGCAATACACGTTGGCTATTGTTTGCGTTCTTACGATTCCTTCTGTGGAGGCTTCAAGGTACTGGCTCGGAAAAGACAAGGTCGCTTCTCTCCTTGTCCTCGGTTTGCGCAGTCTTTCTCCTCGGCTTGAACTGCCATGCTGAGTTAGCTCTCTCGTCGTGCGGTCTGCCTTGCTCGTATTGTGCTCTCATGCTCCACCTTTTATCCCTGTGGGGAAGAGAAAGGGCTGCCAGGTTTGTGTGATTCTGGTCATTTGCCTGACCCTGTCGTTGGGACATGTCAGGTAAATGGCTTTGGTGTTTATCTGTTGTCTTTCGTGATGTGTGAAAGTGTTTGTGTCGGAAAAGGGTAGAGGGGGGTCGAGTATTTGAGGATGGAGAAAAGGTATAAGAAGGGGGATAGCACATCTCAACCGTCGGTGTCCCACTTCCACTCCCAGTGGAGCCCCCATCCAGGTGATCCACCCTCACTGGTCCACCCCCAGGAAATGGATCCAATAGCGATGGCCCTGTGCTGGCCACCTGGATGACAGATCCACAGGGACTAGTCAGGGAGGCACCTTCAGATTTCTCTCAAATGCGTGGATGCAATCTTTAAAATATGTACATTTGGGAAGTGGGTAGTCATTGATCACACTGCCCTGTATGGTTCCGACACAAAAAGGAAGAGGGATTATATTCATCAGCTGGAATGTAAGGGGACTGGGCAACCCAATCAAAGCCTGCAAGATCCTCGCCCACATACAGAGACATGGCACCCAAATAACATTCCTGCAGGAGACGCATGCACTTGCGGCCCAAGCTAGCGCCTTTGTTAGAAACTGGAGAGGTGGGGGATATATGTTCTTCACATCCTACACATCTGGAAGTGTAATGACCCTTATACATAGATCATACCAGTTTCAAGAATTAGGCACTTCGACTAATACACAAGCCGGCTATGAAATAGTACACAGTAAACTAAACCAGGTGTTCGTACTGCTGGTAAACATTTATGGCCCAAATATTGACGATGTTGACTTCTACAGGGACAGTTTTAGTTTATGTATGGGATACCCCACGGCTACAGTATTCTGGTGAGGAGACAAACATCATCTTAGACATAGGACTAGACTGCACTGGGAGATCACGCAGGGCGCCGTCAAACGCATATCTTACATGGCATGGAGGAGGGGGGACTACATGGAAGCTGGGACGCCCCTGCATAGGGGTGACAGGGAATACACATTTTACTCTTCAGTACATGACATGCACTCCAGAATTGATAAATGGCTCCTATGTTCCTTATTACTAAGCATTATTTTGAGATGTGATATTCTCTCCAGAACTCTCTCTAACCACTCCCCTACTAAGTCCTGAACATCTCACAAGCAGGGGACCATGGACCCCCATTGAGGTTCAAACCAGCAGTACTGTTAGACCTGGTATTCTCTATCAATATGCATGACCAGATCGCTTTGTCTTTTTTAGCAGAATTTAGAGTCAGTCTCATGCATTGCTTCAGTCAGGCAGGCCTTTAAAGGGTTCATGCGGGGCATCACTATCTCTGGTGAATTCACTATTCAAAAAAATAAATAAGGAATGATATCCATAATGCCGAAAGCTGACTCACGCAGCTTGAGAGCAGATGCGCCTAGATGCCTATGTGCCAATTGCAACTAGAATTAAACTGAACTGGATGCCTTTCGATAAGCGGCGCAAACCGAACTAAACTTCCTTGATAGGCCGCAGATGGCCAGGTGCCATGGAGAGGCAGACAGGCCAGGTAGAATGCTGGCTCAGCTGGCTAGGAAAGAAACTAGCAACAATACTATCCTGCACATACTGTTCAAAGAGAGGGCTGTACTACAAAATCATTTGGTTATCTCTACAGAGGTAGTCTCCCTCAATTTTTGTTTTCGGGGGGCCAGTATCTCGGAACGGGAGACAATATCAGAAAAATACAAAATTGAGAAAAACTGGCTACCCCACTCTATGTCCAACCAGTACTGGCAAAATGATCTACAGATTTATTGTGAACACGGCTTTCACCTTCAAGTTTAGTAAGCCAAATTTGTGCAAAACATATCTCGTATTATGTGCAAAAGGAAAGGAACCCTTCGACTCATTTAATACACACTACACATAGCGAAATTTATTATATTTTTTTTTCTCAATATGTCCATATCAATTTATTAAGTGTTAAGACCACTTTAGAAAAGTTAAAAAAAGAGAGAGAGGGAACAGAGGTGGAGGCCTCGAGGACCTAGATAGAATTGGAATTCTACTCGACAATATCGACGCCATCGACGTCGAGGGCCTGGGGATCGTCACTGGATGTGTGGTCACCGTGACTTTTCTCGGCGTCGAGGCCGGCGTCGAGTCGACAGACCCGTGTGTCGAAGGTCCCTTCGACAACGGCGTCGAAGACATCGACCTCGACGGAACCTTCGTCGACGGCGTCGACGGAACCTTCGAGGAAGGTTTGGAGGTCATAGTCCTACTCGAGGGTTCGAGACGCGCTCGAGAGGTTTCTTTCGCCGGGTACTGCGACTCGCAGCGTTTTTGACCGTCGGGTCTTTCGACCAGAGCATCGCTCTCGGCAGTCTTCGAGGGGGTCGAGGCCGCTTTCTCGAAGACGCTCATCATATTTTTCCTGAATTCCTCCCATTCAGCCCGGGAACTATTTTCCTGGGGCAAGGGATTCTTTTTGGCGAAACAGAGGAAGAGGAAGACGGAGAAGGGGATCTTCGACGTCTCCTCTTCGAGTGCTTCGATCTCGAGGAGTGATGAGACCCACTCCGAGACCTGGAGCGTGAATGGTGACGAGGAGACGAATGTCTCAACTTTGTCGACGAAGAAGAAGCTTTAAAAGTCTTACCTTTCTCCAGCTTCCCCCTACGCTCCTTCAGGGCCTTAGCTGTCATGGACATACAGTCCTCGCACTCCGAACAATGGTGTTCGGCTCCCAAGCACCACAGACAATTTCTGTGAGGATCGGTCAACGACATCTTTTTCCCACAATCTCGACATTTTTTGAAGCCGGATCGAGGAGTTGTCGGTTCCGACGAGGAAGCCATCGAGTACGGATCGAATAACTCAAGGTAAATAGGTATTATCTGACTAAGAACTGAGCAACGGTATTCCGAGGCACCGAGTAGCGCGGAAAAACGGAACTGAGCAACGGACGCTGCGCGCGGCCTTTATAGGCAGGATGACGTCGAGCGTCGATACGGCGGCTGTCGAAGGACATCGACTCGAGGGACGTCGACGCGCAGCGCCCTCTGGAGAAAAACAATTTCCGAGGCCAGCAGAGCTGGAAGGATATATCTAAGATGAGGAATACGTCGGAGGACACAATCCCTTCGAAATGTGCTTTTGGCCCTAATTTTATAGCATGGATCAGATTGTTATATACACAGCCGTTTGCCAGAGTTCGTACAAATGGCATATTATCCTCTGTGCCCCACCGAGCCAGGCAAGATTGCCCCCTCTCCCCAGTATTGTTTGCACTGGCTGTGGAACCATTGGCTGACATCATAAGAGATACACTTAAACACATGGGCATCAGAATGGGGGGGCACTATTGCTTTAGTCCGACAATATTTTCCTGTTCATGAGGGACCCAGAGCTGAACATAGCGCCTATAATCCTAGTTGCGACTGCCTTCAGTAGATACTAAGATTATGCATTAATAAAGCCAAATCAAAAGTGTTCCCAAAAACTCTTAAGACTCTGAGACCGGCCAACATGAGTGGCCTCAAATGGTCGGACACCCCGCTCAAAAACTTAAGTTTGGTACTATATTCCCACACTGAGGGTCATCGCCAGCAGACATGTTCATACAAGGCTCCTGGCAGAGCCGAATCAAAGATCCATAACCCCAGTGCATAGAAAGATTTTAATTGCAATCTTAACACAGAGAGCACTTTGAGAATACTGATGGTACCTGGGAAGAGCCAGGACGACTGCCGAGAGATCAGGATCAAGATCAGAAGTGAGCCTCTGGGGACAAGAAAGCAAGATGGTGGCGGGAGACAATCAGCAATACAGCATCATACTTGCCAACCCTACAGATTGCTTTTGAAGTAGTCCTACCGCCTACAGATTTCAGTGACAGATCCTACTGCTTTTTATAGTGGCAATACATTTTTGTGATTCTAAGGCAGGCTCCAGGACAAAGCACGCAACACATGAATTAAGTATGCCTGTACAGTGGGCTAGTAGGTGATTACTTTGATTGGATTCAGACCAATCCACTGACCTGACAGCTACTTCACTCTGCCCTACACTCTTGCCGGGACAACCCTTAGGTGAACCACCATTGAAAGCAAGAGGCAGAGTGCAACCCCATCACAGAGCATCTGGCGACAATTTAGTGTTAAGTTACCATTCAGAATTATACATTTTTAATATTTCAACATCTTTCCAGGTAGTGCTGTTTGTATGTTTTGTATTTTCCTGTGATGTCATTGTTATGGGAAGTATTATTTTTGAAACTTGAAAAATCCTACATCGTTTTGGTCACAAAATATTGGCAAGTATGCAGCATGCGAGTATCTACAGGGACGACGGAGGCCCACGCCAAAATACTGAGGCATCCTGGAGGCGAGAGCCGTAGGGTCGGATAATAGACCTAACACGCAGGAAGCCTCAGCCACGTGCCTGGGGACATGGGAGGGGCAGCAAAAAGTAGCACCTTCAGGGTGCAGTGATAGACACGTAGTAGTAAGGTGCCAAACCGCCCCAGGCCCCGAGGTAGAACAGCACACCTCATGAAGGGAGTGAACTGATACAGGTTGTGTACAGGCTTGCTGATGCAGGCCCTATTGGGAGAGGCCAAGGAAACAGTGGTGGCCTTGTTGGAGCAGACAGAAAGCTAAATCCAGTGCCAAAGGGCACAGTGGATTAGGTTGCGTGGCTCTAGAAAGACAGATCGGTTAATAAATGGGGCCTGACTGGAAAACACAGTGGTAAGTACTTGTAGCAACAAGCAGATAACGGATAAGAGCCAAAAAGTGCATGCTGGACCTGGAGAGCCCTGAAATATCCACAGTGGGCGGAGGGGTCTGAAAAGACAATAGAAGAACGCAGTGGCAGGGGTCACCAGCACAAGGCCCATGCCGGACAGGAAATATATAGTGAGGCCCAAGCAGACCAAAATGGATGCTTACAATTAGAAGAGAAGCTAATTGGCAGGGTCCCCAGGTTGGATGTAAATATTGGATGTCGTGTTTGGCATCAGATTACCATGTACCACTCAGAGGAGGTTTGGACGAATGGCAGTTAGGCCTGAATGGTAGGGTACTGCTGGGTCACGTAGGTTTAGTTCTAGCTTTGGTGTGTGGTTTTTGGGGTGGAGTTTTGTTTGGTTTTAAGTTTTACATCGAACGGCAGCAAAGCACTGTAAGTGTGGATAGGGGAGCAGAGAGTAGCAAATCTTGGTGGCAGGGTGTTTTTTGCGCAACAGCAGAAGAAAGGAAAACTCGGACAGCGGAAGACCTTAGCTGGGAAAAGTGGGGAGTGGTGGAGGGCGGCATGATATACCCAAAGCAGACAAGGCGGATGAGAAGCCGAGACTGGGAGAGGGAGGAAGCATGACACAGACATGGCTGAAACATTGCAAGTGCTAACCTGGAATGCAAGGGAGTTAAAGAGCTATGTGAAACCCAAGAGAGTATTCACATATTTGCGCAGGAAAGGAGTGGGAATCGCTATGCTAATAAGCTAAAAGGTAGGGCAGACATGGCTGTGGGGCAGCCTACTTGAATTACGGCAGAGGGGTGATAACATGGGTGGCACCTATAGTACTCTTCAAAATGACAGATGTCAAGACTTACAATCAGGGCCGGATGGTCCTTGTGCATGACTACATGGATAATGAGGAGGTTTGTATTATTAACACTTACGCCCTCAACCATAATGCGTCATCTTTATCTCTAGCCTTATATGCTAGGCTAGCCCTGTTCAGAGGGATGAAATGGATCTTGGGGGAGATTTCAATTGTACATTGCATCCAGGATTGGACAGGTCAGATGTTAAGTACATAAATCCGACGCCTCAGGCTAGTATTTTGGGGAAGCTGTTCAAGGATTTGGACATGGCTGAGATTTGGAGGTGGATGCATGGGCAGACTAGGAAACATTCACATTACTGAAGCCCTCATGGGCTATATGTTATGTTATGTTATTTTGCATTTATATAGAGGCCTTATGTATCATTGGTATGATCTCAAAGAGCTGGTAGGTTGAACGCCCTCGGGAACCATAGTTCAAGTCAGTAGAGAGAGAGAGTTATAAGGTGCGTGGGTGTACCGGATATGTATGCAGCTGGTGTGGCACTTGCACGGTAGCTGCTTTTTAGCGGTATGCGTGGTGGTTGGGAGGTCAGGAATATGTGTTCATTCTGGTGGGTTGATACCCAGAGTGATTTCTGGCTGCGTTAGGCGTGAGGAGACGCTTAGGCTAGCAGTGTGTACTGAGCTAGCTATATTTACTTAGGATGATGAGGAGGAGTATGAGGCGGGTGGTAGTATGAGAACAGCTATACCGAATGTGTCATAGTATCGCTGTGTTCTAGTTGAGTGGTGGTGTATAGGAGAGAGTAAGCGTGGTGGTGTGATATGGTGGTTTTCAGTAAGGTGCTTGAGATCGAGCGCTGATCTTTACCAGCTATTCTATCCGTTTTGTTCACTCTGTCCATTCATTTAGCTTTGTCTGTTCGTACATTTCGTCTGGTTCATCATTTAGTTTACTGGTCTTTCCATTCATTCCACTATTCGATCCTTCATCTACATAAACTACACCATCCAGTCTGTTGAACCGTTTCATCCTTCCCATCTGTTTAGTGTGTTCCGTCTGTTCCATCCTTTTTATTCATTCGATTTGTTCCATGTTATGTTATGTTATTTTACATTTATATAGCGCCTTATATACCATTGGTATAGTCTGAAGGCGCTGGTAGGTTGAACGCCCTTGGGAACCGAAGTTCGGGTCAGTAGAGAGAGTTCAAAGGTGCGTGTGCGCACCAGGTATGTGTGCAGCTGGTGCGGAATTCGTGTGGTAGCTGCTTCTTAGCGGTAGGTGTGGTGGTTGAGAGATCAGGAGTATGTGTTCGCTCTGGCAGGATTTATCCAGACCGAGTGTGGCTGCGTTAGGCCTGAGGAGAACGCCTGGCTGGGGGGGGTGGGTGAAACCAGCAGTGTTTACTGATGGGGAGTGAGCGGTAGATGTTGATATGAGAACAGTTATACCGAATGGTGTCATAGTATCTCTGTTCTAGTTGAGTGGTGGTGTAAAGAAGAGAGTAAGCGTGGGGTGTGGTATGATATATGCCCTTTCAAATGTTCCCTGCACTTATCGGCAACGCACACTCATCAGCTCCACATATTCATGCGCTCCACACACTCATCCTTTCCATACATTCATCCGCTCCACACATTCGTCGGCTCTACGTACTTGTTCGCTCTACGTACTCATCCGTTCCACACACTCATCCGCTCTACGTATTTATCCGCACCGCACACTCATCCACTCTCGACACTCAGCCGCTCCCAAAACTCAGCCGCTCCCCACACTCAGCCGCTCTCCACACTCAGCCGCTCCCCACAGCCATCCGCTCCCCACAGCCATCCGCTCTCCACGCTTATCCACTCCCTACGCTCATCCACTCTCTACACTCATCCGCTCCCCCATTCATGAGTTCCCCCCCACTCAGCCGCTCTCCACACTCAGTCGTTCTCCACACTCAGCTGCTCCCCACACTCAGCTGCTCCCTAGACTCACCCACTCTCCACACACTACACTTATCCGCTCCCTGCGCTCATCCGCTCTCCAGTCGTCCGCTCTCCACACTCAGCCGCTCTCCACACTCAGCCGCTCCCCACACTCAGCCGCTCCCCACACTCAGCCGCTCACCACACTCAGCCGCTCACCACACTCAGCCGCTCACCACACCCATCCGCTCCCCACACCCATCCGCTCCCCACACCCATCCTCTCTACATGCTCGTTCGCTCTTACATGTTCATCTGGTCTAAGAGTTCATCCAGTCTATATGTTTGTCCGTTCAGTATAGTCATCAGTTCTATGCCCTCCTGCGTTCTATTCGCTACTCTGTACTTACGTACTCATCAACTCTACACGCTCGTCCGCTCTACACGCCCAACCACTACACACTCATTGGCTTTAGTATGTTCATCTATTCCATCCGATCTCCATACTCATTTGATCTTTCTAGTCGTCTGTTCTTCCACACCTGCACTCTTCCACTTAGTGCAATTATCTGTTCTATACGCTTCATCCATTCTAACTATTTCATCTATGTCATTCACTACATTCCCTCCTCATTCATTATGTCCATTTCATCAGTTTAGATCTCCTTACTTTCCCAATGATTTTTTCCTATTATCCACTTTACTGTTTTGATCTACATTACTCGTTTAGTTCTGTTTGTCTTTATAGTTTACATTCAAGTTTATTAGCTGCCAATTTCTCGCTTCAGGTAGTTTGTTGGGACGGTGTTGTTGAGATGATGTTAGTTTGGAAAACCGGTTGGTTTTAGGGGAAGAGCCAGGTTTTCAGTAGTTTGCGGAAGGGCGTTAAATCCTCAGTTAGGCGGATGTGGGGTGGGAGCGAGTTCCACAGGGTTGGGGCCAGGGCTGAGAATGATGATCCGCCTAACCTGACTGAGTTTGTCTTAGGAATTACTAGGAGGCCGGCTGAGCTTGATCTTAGGGTGCGAGTGGGATGATAAGGTATTAGCTTGTCTTGAAGATATTGAGGTCCAGTTTTATGCAGTGCTCGATGGGAGAGGCATAAGGTTTTGAAAGTCACCCTATGGGCTACTGGAAGCCAGTGCAGTGTCTTAAGGGCTGGGGATACGTGGTCTCTTGGACCGAGCGCAAGTAGCAATTTGGCCGCCGCGTTTTGTGCCCTTTGGAGTTTATTCAGTTGGTAGGCATGGATTCCGAGGTATAGGGGGTTTGCGTAGTCCAGTCTTGATATAACGATGGATTGGACCGCGGAGAGTCTGTTGGGAAATGAGAGATATGGAAAGATGCGCCTAAGGGTTTTAAGGTGGTGGTGGCAGGACTTTGAGACATTGTTGACTTGGCGCGAGAGTGTTAGGTCAGAGTCCAGGGTGCATCCAAGATTTTTCACTGCGTTGGAGGGTGTCGGTGAGTTGCCCATGGCGGGTGGCCAGGGAAGTGGGTGTGGAAGAAGATCGCAGTTGCCGCAAACCATGATTTCTGTTTTGGAGGGGTTTAACAAGAGGTGGCTTTGGGTCATCCAGAGTGCTATGTTAAGGAGGCAGGATGCCAGGTCAGGTTGGGAGTTGGGTTTCAATTTCAGGAATTTTATAATTAGTTGAGTGTCGTCGGCATAGTTGTAACACAGGATGTTGTGTGAACGAATTATTGGTGGGAGGATGATCAGGTAGAGATTGAACAGGAGGGCGGATAGACATGCTCCTTGTGGGACTCCAGTGTCGACTGGTCGGGCTTGGGAGGTGAAGCTGGAGAGTGTCGTTATTTGGTGCCTGTCTTTGAGGAATGAAGCTATCCATTTAAGAGCGGTTCCACGAATTCCTAGGGAGTGGAGGCGGTCTAGGAGGATTGAGTGATTGATCGTGTCAAAGGCGGCCGATAGGTCGAGAAGGATTAGTGCGGCGCATCCCGCAGAGTCTGCTGTCATTTTAAGGTCATCCCAGATCGCGGTTAGGCTGGTTTCGGTTCCGTGACGTGATCTGAAACCTGATTGGGCGGGGTCTAGGAGATTGTTGGCTTCGACAAAGGCATTTAGTTGAGAGTAGGCGGTTCGGTCAATGGGTTTGGCAAGGAACCTGGTGTTTGAGATGGGGCGGTAGTTTTTGGGCTCGAGAGGGTCGAGTGAAGGTTTTTTAATTATAGGTTTGACGTGCACCATTTTTAATGCGTCGGGAAAGATACCGGAAGAAAGGGAGGCATTTATGATAGATCTTGCGTGTTCTCCTGCGCAGGTGGAAGCAAACATTTCTTTAAGGGTTGTGGCTGGGCAAGGGTCCAGTGGTGATCCAGAAGGTTTGCGGGCAGATAGAAGTTTGAGAAATTGTTCTGGTGATATTGGACTAAAGGATTTGAATGTTGGTTGCGTAGAGGTCGCGGCTGATGGGCTGGCCGGTACGGGCGGAGGATTGCCTGGTGGCTGTAAGAGAGCCAGTTTGGTGGTTAGAGTTTTTGTCCTTTCGATAGCCCTGGTGTAAAAGTGGAGGGAGAGTGAGTCGCACAGTGATTGTGACGGGATCAGGAAGGTTGTGTTACAAGCCGGATTGGTGAATTCGGAGATGATTTTGTCGAGTTCTTTGCTTGGGTTTTTGCAGTTTAGGATTCGGGTGTTGTAGTGGGCTTTTTTTGCTTTCCGGATTTCGGCCTTGTACCGGTACAGGTGTCGGGCCAAGTTGGTCCTGCACTCGTGGGTTTTCTCTTTCTGCCATTTGCATTCTAGGTATTTGTATTGTCGTTTCGTGGTTTAGTTGGAGGGTGGTGATAGAATCGCAAAGATTGTTTGCGAATTGTCTATCGTAGCCAGGGGGCCTGTAGATTATTAGGAAGCTGTGTGAGAGCGACGGGGAGAGGGATAGTTTAACGAGGAGAGAGTCGCAGGTGGAATGGAGGGTTGGTTGGCGATGATTGAGGCGCGCAGGAGAGATTTGAAGATGAATGCTACCCCCCTTCCTCTGGACGGACGGTTCAGTGGGATGAGGGAGTAGTCGGGGGGAAAGGCTTCATTGGCAATTGGGCCAAAGTCGTCTGAGAACCAGGTTTCAGTGATGAAAACTAGGTCTGGTTTGACAGAGGCGAGGAGGTCAAAGATGCAGTGTCTGTTTTTTGCTACAGATCGGGGGTTAAATAGGATACAGTTCACATCGGCAGGCAAGGTTGGTTTCGGTGCTGGAGCGGGATGGGGCGGTGGCGGAAAGAGTGGAGGGAGAGGGGTAGAGTGGTTGATGCTGGATGGGAATAGTGGGTGAGCAGAAAATTTGGCAGGCTTCGGGCGGGGTTGGGTGGCTGCATGTGATAGGATGATCGGGTTTGGGTTGGGGTATTTGAAGGTGGGGTGTGGGCGGTTAGGAGTTTCCGTTGCAGTTGATGAGAAATCGAGGGAGATGGGTTTCAGGAAGGGGGAAGTTACGGGGGAAGGAGGAGATTGCGGGAGAGAGGTGGTGGGTCGAGACAGGGAAGGCGAGGAGTGCTGAGAGATTGAGGGGGACCAGGGACGTTTCCTCTTTAGTTTCTTTGCTGCAATTGGTGTGTGAGAGAGGATAGGGGGGTCAGAGGGGGAGAGGGAAGCAGCTTCTGTTCTTGCTAGGGCTAGGCGTGCAGTTTTTAGGGAGGGGAAAGGGTGCGGTCGGTGGGGGAAGGTGGCAGGGGTATGAGGGCAAGGCGGGGGGTGGGTGATTGCAGGGTGGGGTGTGCCAGGTATGATAGTGAGGGGAGCGGGTATGGTTAACGCTGGCGGGTCGGGGGTGGGGATCAGGGGATGAGTGGTCTTAGGGTGAGTGGCTCGCCATCGTGCCCCCCTGGCTTGGTGTTTGGAGAGGGGAAAGGCAGGGAGTGCGAAGGAGGGTGGGGTGATTTGGGAGGGGGGGACGGGAGGGAAGGCAGATCGGAGAGTGGGGGTGGTCCACGGGGGTCGTTTCTGACAGACTCTGGTGGAGTGGGTGCGCTCATGATTGGTGCAAGCTTTTAGGTTGATTTAGGAGGGCTTTCTGATTGTAGTTCTAAGATCGGAGGTGGCACGCTTTTAGGCAGACTTCCAGGTTCAACTGCTCAAAGATGATACTAGACTATTTGGTGCTTTCTAGATACAATTGTAGACAGAGATGATAGTAATTTATTAGGTACACTTCTAAGTTCACCTGTACACAGAGAAGATATTCGGTCAGTCTCTAGATTCAGTTTGCTTAGAGGGGGTATTAGATTATTAGTTACCGTTATAGATTCTACATTACACAGCTATACTGTTAGTTATACTAATAGGATTGAATAGGGCATGCTAGTGGTGGACTTCTTTCAATTCACCTTTATACAGGGAGGGTATTAGGCATGAATCTAAATCAACTTTGTATTAGATTATTAGTCACCGTTTCAGATTCTACATTACACAGCTATACTGTTAGTTATGTTAATATGATTATTTAGGGCACGCTAGTAGGTGCACTTCTTTCAATTCGACTTTATACAGGGAGGGTATTAGGGACTTTGTGAGGGGTTATTAGGGAGATTGATCGGCTCGGTCCGGCATGGTATTACACTATTGCAATTTCACAGAGAGGCTATTGTGGTCACTTCAATTTGTAACTTTCCACAGAAAGGCTAAGTTCACAGAGAGGCTATTGGTCACAACTTCTAACACAACTGGGTACAGTTTTAAATGCAACTTTTCTCAGAGGAACTATTGGGCACAACTTCTAAATACAATTGGGTACACTTCTAAATACAGCTTTTCTCAGAGAGGCTATTGGTCATAACTTCTAAATGCAATTGGGGACACTTCTAAATGCAGCTTTCCTCAGAGAGACTATTGGGTATAACTTCTGAGTGCAGTTGGGTACACTTCTAAATGCAAATGGGCACACTTCTAAATGCAACTTTTCTCAGAGAGACTATTGGGTATAACTTCTGAGTGCAGTTGGGCACAACTTCTAAATGCAATTGGGTATACTTCTAAATGCAACTTTTCTCAGAGAGGCTATTGGCCACAACTTCTAAATGCAACTTTCTCAGAGAGACTATTGGGCACACTTCTAAATGCAACTTTTCTCAGAGGGGCTATTGGGCGCAATTTCTAAATGTAATTGGGTACACTTCTAGATGCAATTGGGCAACTTCTAAATGCAACATTTCTCAGAGAGGCTATTGGGCACAACTTCTAAATGCAACTTTCTCAGAGAGACTATTGGGCACACTTCTAAATTCAACTTTTCTCAGAGAGACTATTGGGCACACTTCTAAATGCAATTTTTCTCAGAGAGGCTATTGGGCACACTTCTAAATGCAATTGGATACACTACTAAATGCAATTGGGCACGCTTCTAAATGCAATTGGGCACAACTTCTAGATGCAACTTTTCTCAGAGAGGCTATTGAGCACAACTTCTAAATGCAATTGGGTACACTTTTAAATGCAACTTTCTCAGAGGGATTATTGGGCACGACTTCGAATGCAATTAGGTACACTTCTAAATGCGATTGGGTACACTTCTAAATGCAACTTTTCTCAGGGAGACTATTGAGCACAACTTCTAAATGCAACTTTCTCAGAGAGACGATTGGGCACAACTTCTAAATGCAATTGGGTACACTTTTAAATGCAATTGGGCACACTTCTAAATGCAATTGGGCACAACTTCTAAATGCAATTTTCTCAGAGAGGCTATTGGTCACAACTTCTAAATGCAATTTTCTCAGAGGGGCTATTGGGCACAACTTCTAAATGCGATTGGGTACACTTCTAAATGCAATTGGGTACACTTCTAAATGCAACTTTCTCAGAGAGGCTATTGAGCACAACTTTTAAATGCAATTTATCTCAGAGGGACTATCGGGCACAACTTCTAAATGCAACTTTTCTAAGAGAGGCTATTGGGCACAACTTCTAAATGCAACTTTCCACTCAGAGGCTTTCTTAGTTGAGTGGGGTGGTGATTGCCCAGTCCACACTTACTTATTGTTGGCTTCTTGCTTCTCCTGCGGATACCTGCAGATACGATCTGGAGTCGTCGCTGAGGGAGTCGTCCTTTGCCCCAGGTCCTTAGCCGATGGGCTGCCGGGCAGAGGGCTGACCTGGGAGAGCTGGTAATGGAGGATCGGGGGTGACCGGGATGGTAGGCGGGGTGGAGGGAGGGAGGGAGGGAGGGAAGGTCAGTGTAGCCGGAAGAGAAATAGGGAATACTAGGGGCACGGGGGGACCCTGGACACAAAATACACTAAATGCCCGCAAGAAGTTAAGTTTAAAATAAGCGCAGCTGCGCCACTCACCTCGCTCGCATTGAAAAGAGCCGAGGGTGGGAGGTGCAGCTGACTAGGTTCGGGAGGGTTTGCAGGAGAGGCTATCGGATCGGGGGTGGGCGGGATGGTAGGCGGGGTGCGCTCCATCCATTCCGTGCGTTCCATCCATTCCGTGCGCTCCATCCGTGCTATGCGCTCCATCCGTGCTATGCGCTCCATCCGTGCTATGCGCTCCATCCGTGCTATCTGTTCCATGGACTCCATCTGTTCCAAGCGCTTCATCCGTTGCATCCACTCCAACCGTTCCTTCCATACCATCCGTTCTATCCATTCCATCCATTCTCTCCATTCCATCCGTTCCATTTTATCTACATAAATAGACTACCTCTTCACAGGGCGCAAGCAGATGGGGGAATTCATTGGTGCCACGTATGTGGGTAGGACGCTTTCAGACCACTCCCCCCCCTTTCGATTAGTTGGATAGTACATGATGATCCACGCCAGTACCGACATGGAGACATAGGGAGGAAGCACTTTAAGATGATCATTTTAGAGGACAACTGGCAGAGAAGATGGAGGAATATTTTGAGATTGATGGGGGCAGTATTGGACGACTGGGGAGCCCTGTGGGATGCGTTTAAAGTAGTGATAAGGGGCGAAGTGATTTCTAAGATGGGAGGGGCTACATAGGAGTTGTTGAGGAACTTGTCGATATCAGAGGTGAAGATTAAACAACTGGAATGTACTCGGGCAGATAGTGAAGGAGCGCAGGGAGAGCTTTTAATGTTACGGCAGGAGTCTATGGAACATTGGGATGGACTGGCCAAATTTGATTGTGTGATATATAATGATAGACTGCACAAGCAAGGGGATAAGCCTGGCAGAATGCTCGCCTGGCTCTGCCTTAGAGATGATGCTAGACCTGTGGTCAGTGAGATAGTGGACTAATGTAGTGAATTGTGGAAATCGCAAAGAGATAATATATTCAGTAGATTCTATAGAGGTTTGTACAGTATAGATGGGACAGGAAATACGAGGGAAGTAGTGGAGACATTGTCTGAGAGAGACTTACCCCAACTGACACAGGTACAGGCTGAGGCCCTGGGGGCACCACTCACCATGGAAGAACTATAGGTGGCGATTCGAGACCTGCTGACTGTCAAGACACCAGGGGTGGGGGGTCGGTCTGCCGGCAGAATTTTATAAAAGGTTCCAAGACATATTGACGCAGAGAGTGCTGGAAACCTTTGAAGACATGTATGAGAGAGAGGAAAGTTGACCCGCAGTATGAGGGAATCAGTGATCATCCCAATATTAAAAACAAGCAAGCCGCCTCAAAACTGCGAGTCATATACGCTGTTATCAATGGTGAACATGGGCTGTAAAATCCTGGCAGCGGTACTGGCGAGTAGACTAAAAACGGTAATAAGCCAGTTAATACATCCTGGTCAGATTGGATATGTGCCAGGAAGAAACAATTCACTAAACCTGTGGAGATTCCAAGCGATGATTGAGAGAACAAGTATCAGGGAAGAAAGGGGGGTGGTGATATCGCTAGATGTGATTAAGGCATTTGACTCAGTCAAATGGGGTTGGCTGTATCCCACCCTAAAGCACTTCAGAGTATGGGCAGGATTCATCAAGTGAGTGAAGCAACTCAATCAGTTGGCCACTGCTAGGGTGCGGATGGGTAGGCAGACCTCAGAGTGTTGGAATCTACCAGAAGCACAAAATAGGGGTGCCCGTGGTCACCTATGCTTTTTATAATAGCATTAGAACTCCTAGCAGTGTTCTTTCGTGCAGAATTTAAAAAGCTGGCCTGACGGTGGACAGGGTTAATCATGTGGCCTCCTTATATGCAGATGGCATGCTATTGTATGTCAGGAACCCAGAGGATAACCTATCAATCTTTGAGGCGCTAGACAATTCTGCGGCATGAGCAGGGATCATGACCAATAAAGCCAATTTGTGCATATTCCCACTGGTGGAATGGACTTGACAGGAGGAAGAATACCTGCCGAGTTTGGGACTCTGTTGGGCGACTAAAACATTCTGATATCTCGGGTTGGATGTACACCACAACATCAAATCAGTGATGGGACGAGTGGCGCTGGTCAAGATAGTAGTGCTACTATGATTACTGTATAACTTCCTTAATGTGCCGTTTAATATCCCATTGTCCTTCAGGGAGGTAAACAATATGCTGTGCAGGTCTGTATGGCAGAGTCAGGCACAGAATAGCTCTAGGCACACTATGCAAAGATCACTCAGATGGGGGAGTGAGTCTTCCGCACATTGAGCTAAATTATCTGGCAGGGCAGCTGCAGCGGGTGGCACACTGGCTCTCAGATGAGGAAAGACAGGGAACCCAGCTATTACAGGTGATGATTCAACCACACTTGGTGAAGGAGGTATTGTGGCTGGAGGACAGGAGATTCAAGAATATTCTGTACATACTAACGCTAGGAAGAGACATTTGGACACGAGCCAGGAAATTGCAGACCTTGGGAGAACCATATTCCTCAAACATCCCCTTAGCGGCAATATATGGAAAGAACGAAGGGGACCTTAAAGTTATTAGGACACAATGGGAGGACAAAGGTGTGATAATATGGAGGGATCTGTTTATGGAGGGGGAAGTTACAGGAATTCCACGAGGTGGTAGGAAGTACAGTAGTGCATGTGGGCCAGTACCTACTATTACAAAGGGATACAAGGGCTAAATAGCCAAGCGTTCCTGTTGAAATGGAAGAGAATAACATCTTAGAATTACTGCATGACCTATCAGAAGGAGGTAATGGCATCTCGAGATTGTAGCAGGAGCTGATGACAGCACTACACAATGACATAAAGAGGGTGAGGCACAAATGGGAGACGGACCTACCTAGATGCTTCGCTGATCGGAACGGGTAAATGCATTGTTATACAAAAATACTGTATGCAGGAATGCCAGATTCAAGGTCACGCAGCTCTATGTATTGCATAGAGCTTACTTGAAGCCACAAAGGATAGCACAATTCCCAGGTGCAAGGGACATGGGGAGCTCCAGATGCGCTACGGAGAGTGCAGGGGATGATGCATTTGTCCTGGGATTGTGTGATGATTAGGAGGTTCTGGGGAGAGGTGGCGATAAGGGTGACAAGGGGGTGGAATAAAACTACAAATCAGGCTTGGACTGGCCTGTAGGGCAATTTCTGAATTGCATGACCAACATGCTAGTGTGAGCCAGTATTTTTAGCCACAATGGGCCACTTTGATTGATTAGTTATTTCACTATGCAGATAGTAGTTTTGAGCAATGTTACTGAACACATATCCTTTAAAATGCAGAATTTGCAACACATTTGACCAAAACCTACCCCTTGCGTAGTACTCAAACAGTTAATATCACAAAAGGAATGCAATACTATTTGCAACTGTGGGACACATTTTCATTGGTGCCAGTTTTATGCCCCATTCTGACCCTGCTACAAATGGATGGCAGAGGCCTGCCTATTTGGGATGTTCCCAAGGCACCAGGCTAGATCAACTATTAAGATGATGGACTTGTCCTGTGTACTAGCAAAAAGGAGACCTAAAAAGGTACTTCATGGCAGAAACTACAGTATTTATGGGGCCTTCCAGGGAGGGAAAGCAGTGAATATGTGGGGGAATGGAATGTGTTGGTACAATTGATGTTCCTCTCACAGGACGACAAACCCCTGTGAGGCATAGCAGTGCAGCGAGAGGAGTAGAGCGGGCAGTAGGGGGGTGTAAGCATGTTAGCTGGAACTGCTCCAACACACGACTAAGCAGAGGGAGGGTGAGAGGTACGTTTGAGGAGTTTGGTTATAACCGTGTGTTTGTTATTGTATTACATACACTGAACGAAGACATTATAATGTGATGATGGCCGTTAGACCGCATGGGCGTACTGTTGTGGAAAAGTCAACGAAAAGATTTTTTTTAAAAATAATTCCCACACTAACAAATGAGTTTGACGATATGACGATAACTACAGTGACTACATGACCAGATTACAGCCAAAATTGCAGAGATGGGGCAGACTGCCAGTGTCGCTGTTGGGCAGAATCTCACTTCCAAAAATGATCATCCTCCTCAAGCTGTTATATATGTTTCAGAATATACCTTTATGGCCGAGTAGAGCCTTTTTTGCAGAACGTAAGAACCTCTGCACTGAATTTGTGTGCGCGCCCGGCCGGATCAGAATAAAGTGGGCAGACCTGACATTGCCCTATGCATCTGGGGGGCTTACATCCACAAATTTCGAACTCAACAACTTGGTCGCGCATGCTCAATTTACGGCATATTGGTTCAGCGCTGCTCTGGCTCCCCTGCATGTTAAGTTGGAAGTAGGGACTGCTGGCGAAGCGGATTTGCAAACCCTATTGCTAAGTGGCCACTACATACCAGATAATTCTCTAGACCCTGTGGGGACCACACTTCTTGCATTGAGGAAATGGTTTCATCAGTTGGGGATCTCTTCCCTCCTATGACAGAAATGTACCCCTTTGGCGCAACCCTGCCCTAAACCCCACCATGCAAATCAAGATCAGTATAGCTTGGCAGGTGGCACAGTTTCACACACACATGTTTATTGAGGGGCATTTCAACAACTGGGATAGTGTTAAAGCTAGGATCAGAGGAGGGTCGCTACAAGTACTGCAGCACCAGTGCATGCAAGCAACATTTTGTTCTCACTTGTCCCCATTTCCATTAGAACCCTTACCCAAACATGCTTAACATACATAATCAACTCTACAGGGGCAAGCAGGGGGATATCTACCATGTATTGTCTAGTATAACAGAATACAGCCCCACTAATGTCAAATGCCAAACTCAAGTGAGGCCGGAACTTGCAGTTGGAGTTCACTGATGCGCAATGGACAAGAATTTCTAAACTAACAAAGGCAGTGTTCTTAAACTCAAAGTACAGGCTCCTCGCCTACACTATGCTGCAGCCAGAATCAAACTTTTTAACCCAGAGTGTGAGGGCAGCTACCCCAGGTGCCGAGCCCCTAATGCAGATAGAATATGCATGCTAAGGGCCTGTTCAGAGCTGCTAGGGTCCGTCTGGTCCTAGGTCAGAGATCACTTGCTTTCAGTTTGAGGCGATCTCTTGCACATGTACTCTTGGAGTCAGGGGCAAAATGTCTGAACATAAAATGTCACACAAAGACTTTTAAATCTAGGCCTCTTCCTGGCTAAAAGATGCATACTACAGAGCTGGAATAGCAATTTACCTTTCACGGCCAATATGTGGATGTCAAGTAAAATATGGAAGAACTGTACGCTACTCTCCTCCAGACGAGATGCCGTCCCCAAGGAAATCTGGCCTGATCTCCGTGACTATATACAAAAACTGGCAAATAAAGCAAGACCATACTGCAGAAGAATCGTAATGAATATCACTTAATGAGCTGTACAATCACGAAATATATTCGTCCTTTTTCCCATGCTCTAACTTGTATGCTAAACCCCCCAAGTGCTCAAGAAACACAGTTAAAGAAAGGGGGAATTTGAAAATCTTAGTCATTTAAGTTTTAGAGCACAGATTCATTCACAGTAGGTAACTTTGCAACCAGGCTTCTCAGGACGGGCCTAGGCTGGAGAAGAGCCATCAACATGACATGATATAGGACCCAAGTATTCTATCTTCAAGCAAAAGAAGAGTGTTATAATCTGGACAAGTACCTTGGATGGGTGATAGCAGTGAATCAGGATAAGAAAAGAGATTTATTCTACATATTCTGTATATTTAATTAATTTATTAAGCGTTTTCGCCAAAGCGCTGTACAAATTCACTTACAACAGTGCAATAAAAATGATGATGACAACAATTTGCAGGCAAAACTAAGTGGAGGAAAGATAAAGAAGATGAGCTTTTAATGGAGAACAAAATAAACATGATAGGTAGCAGAAGCCAGAATAGAAAGTGGAAGAGCATTCCAATGCTTAGGAGTGGAAAAGAATGAAACCTGGAGGAGGCCCAAGGTGGTTTAGGAACAGAGAGAAGAAAAAGAGATTGAGAACAAAGAGGACGAGAAGAAGAGTAGAAAGAAATGTAAGAGGTAAAAATGAGAGAAAGACAAGAGTTTTAACTTCTTAAGTAAAGACATTTTTATTAAACAAAAAAGGGTTGGAAAAGCACCTCACTAGTCCCTACCTAAAAACGAAAACTAAGGGTCTGTCTGTGTAAGGATGCCAGTAACTGACAAGTCATCCTTGTGTCCAAAACAACCTATCCTGACCCTCACACTTATAAACAAACAAAAAGGTGCAAGGCAATGTCCTTAACTTGATGTTAGAAAAAGTGTTCCAAACCAAAAGCATCAGATTGACTCAAATGAACATTTTCGCCAAGGAAAATATCCTTTGATACAGAAGGTGGTTCTCTTCCCCTGGATTCTCAAACAGGATGGCAACATGTATTTTTAGCTAACAGTTCCTTGGTGTCTTTAATGGACTCACAAAGTTCTTGTTCAACTAAAAAGTTCGGTTTAAGCAAAATGTTCTGCAATAGTCTTTTTGTAAAAGTTATTGTATCTTGATAGAATACCTGGTTTACTCCCCTGCCTGGAATCTTTATACATTCTTCAACTGCCTGGTGTACTCGCTTGCCAGGATTTTATTTAGGATTCTCAGATCACCTGGTGTACTCTCCTGCCAGAGATCTTTACACAACTTCAAATGCCTGCTTTACTCACCTGCCAGGACTTCTAATACATATATCTTAATAGACTTCTTTACTTTGATATTTCATGCATCTGTACTTGATTCACTTTTAATCTTTGTCTTGGCTGCATTTAAACATTCTTCTTAGTGAATCTTTGCCTTTAAACTTGGTCTTGGTTGTATTCAAACAAACTTTATATTTGCAGCGTTTCTGCATCAAAAATTCTTCTTTTTGGGTGTTGAATCTGTACTTTGCACTTAACTGCATTTAAACAAACTTTGCCTTTGTATATTTTCTGCATTAGCACTCTGGTACCGTTCAAATCACTCTTTGGCTCTATTGTTGGAACGCCATGGGGTCCTCCGTGGCTTTGGGTGGACTCACCAGTCTTTCCCAGCATCTCCGATGATGCTTGGGCCTTTTAGTGGGGGACTCTTACTCTGCCTTCCAGTTCGGGGTATGCAGACACCTCTCCTGGATTCAGGGTGGCTCCGCAGTCACCGGTCAGCTTTCTCTTGCAGCCCGGAGTGAAGACTGCTGTTCCGTCGAGCAGCCCGGCCTCCAAGGGTTTCTGCACTGCTCCCGGCTTCTCCAGGGCCTTCCTTGCTCGTACCCAGCTTCTCCCTCTCTTCTCCGGTAGCCTTCTCTGCTTCACCAGCCTTCTCGGTGAGTCCTGCTTTTAAACGCCTATGCGTAGATAACAGCATTCCTTTCTGCAACGCTTGCTGGACTTCCTCTTCTCTGCATTTCAATGTGGTTGCCATTTTTAAATGTCCCACTCATGACAGGTGTGGGAAAACAAATAGTATGAATGATGCAGTTCAAACTCTTGTCATCTTGCATAAACTCTATTGTCCTCTTCCTCCTCCCAGTACCCGAATGGCTACGGGAATTGAAGTCCATAACGTCCTTTTGGCTTTTAACTCCTTGGTTTCTCCTTACAAATATCAAAAAAGGTACTTCATGATCAAAATAATGTATGTTTGAGTTGCAGGGATTTGGGTGGAAGGCGGAAACCTGACTAACATGGCAATAGGCCATTAAGACCCTGGGTATCAAAGGGTCTTCCTCATAAGAAAGGGGGGGGAACAATGTGATTTATCCAATGAAGTCATGACATCTCCTCGGTTGTCGTCTCCTCCCATGAGATCTTCCCTCATAAAACCACCCTTAGGGTCAGGATCAGGTAGCCGCTGCCGTCCCATTGCCACATGGGACTTGGTCACCGTCTGGGAATCTGTGATGACTCCATTGGAGTTATCACAGAAACAAGAGAACAAAGATAAGATGAGAGGGAACAAGGCCATAAAGAGCCTAGTAGACAAAATACAAAAAATGAAAATAAGATAAAGATAAAAGAGTAAAGAAGCAGCACAAAGAGAAGGAGTAAGAGATGAATTAAAAGGTAACTGAAAAAAGAGACATTGCAGAATTAAAACCAGAAAGTAAAGGGGTGAGGTGAGATTTAGCAAGACCTAGGAAAAGGACAGAGCAGTAATTTAAGTGTGAGAAAACAAGCAAATAAATCAAAGGTTTAGTGTCCTGAAATGAAAGAAAAGGACAAGCACACCAAATATTATAGAGATGAAAATGAGCAGTGTTAGAAATATGTAGAGAAATGGAAAGAGAAAGGTCAAAGATGACACCAAGACTTCGAGTAGAGGAAGAAAATGGGAGACAAGAAGGTGGAAAAAAGACCAGGTGGAGGAGAAACAGGAGAGGGAGAAGATGGAGGAAAGAAAAGAAATTCTGTCAAAGAGGGATTAAGATTAAAAATTGAGAGGCCATCCAAGACTTGACAGCCAGTAGACAAGACGAAACAGTGTTGTGAAGTGAAGGACAGAATGAAGAAAAATAAAATGTGAGAGCTATCTGCATAGAAATGACAAGAAAGATTTAAAGAAGAGATAAGATCAGACAAAGGAATAATAGACAAAGAGAAAAGAAGAGGACCTAGTACAAAACCTTGAGGAACACCATATAGAAACGGATAAGACAAAGAAAGCTTACCAGCCCAAGAAACAGAATACATGCAGTTGAAAATATAAGGCTTGAACCAACTGAGAACTGATCCAGTTAAATCAAGAGTAGAGAGAGAAGAAAGAAGAATAGTTTGATCCACAGTGTCGAAAGCAGCAGAAAGATCCAGAAGAATAAGAATAGAAGATGGCTGGATATGCCTGGCAGAAAGAAGAGAATTAGAAACATGTAATAAGGCAGATTCAATGGAATGCGCAGGAAGGAAACCAGATTGCAAGGGGTGAAGAAGAAAATGAAGATGCAGATAGGAAGAAACTTGAGGCTAGTCGACTTGTTCAAGATGTTTAGATAAAAAAGGAAGCAAAGAAATAGGATGAAAGCTCGAAAGAAGAGCAGCGTCCGATGAAGTTTCTTAAGAATGGGAACAATAACTGTGTTTAAAGGAAGATGGAAAAGAGGCAGAATCAAGTGAACAATTATGTCAACACATGTTACAGCAGGCCTCAAAATATGCACTCGACACTAGTCATTGGTGACTGATAACTGACTGCTGGCGAGTTTAAAATGGTGTGCTGAGGGCATGTGGAGAATAGAGGGAGCAAGTGACTTTATGCCTGGATAGTAGCTTGCAACTTGAAATTTGTACCCCATTGTTACAGGTTCGGGTTACTTGCAGTGTGTACCCCAGTGTTACAGGTTCTGGTTACTTGATGTGTAAGATGAAGAAAGGGAGATCAGACTACTCAGTCTTCTCATCTCCGGCCCAACTGACATTCATAGAGGACTACATGCATTAGCACACATCCAACATTCTCCTGAACTGTCATCCACACACAGGCATAACTTTTCATCAGCATGCATTGATAACCAACAGGACTCGCCCATGCATAAAACTCAACTCAAACAACACGCCTCCCTCCTTCTCTGAATATGAAAAGGCAGACACAACTAAGAGCATTGTGTCCTTGCACACCTGTCCCTTACATGCTAGAGTAGCTGCTTTTTTTTATTATGCCTGCCTTTCTTTGAGGAAGGGAAGGCAACAATCTCAATTATCGGTGAAAAACCCCTCGTCAGCTCTTCATAGATATTGGTGAAGGAATGGAATGTCTGAAGGAAGGCATCCGTAGGAATTTTTTTTACAATTTCTATGAACTGGTTTCCGGCTGTGGCAGCAGTTTTCCCAACATGTTGGAGTAGAGGCCATGGCACATGTTTGGTGATGCTTATGGTCTCGTGCAGAAGGGATATGACCAAGAAGTTCAGGCTGGAAGATTGCCCCTTTTGGGGTGTGACCATGCCCGATTTGCATATGATCTTTCCCCTTTTATAACGGCTTGGCAGTCGAAGATCGATGGTCTGGAGGGTTGCCCAGACCAATGACAGAGGTTAAGATTAATTCTAAACCTTCCAGCCATCACCTCTTTTGTTTTGCTGGTCCATACACCCTGGCATCCCACAGTGCTAATTTCCTGACTTTCAAGTTTCTTGCTTGCCAAAAGTCCAAAAGAAGACCAAGGTAGGAAAAGCCTGGTCTCACCTCTGTGCCAAATCGTGGAACTCTCTCCCATCGGTATTGGGTAATAGAATTGTGGCAAAAATGTCGCTGGTAAAAAAAAAATCTCAGCAAAAATGCTGTGGTTTGACCCGCTAAGGGTGTACCGCATTATACCATTTAAGGGGTACAAGGGTTGCGGGGGTGTCCACCGCTCCTCTTAAATGGTATAATGGGTCCGGGGATTGAGGGGGTGTCCGCCGCTTCCTTTACAGGATTGTGGCGCAAAAAACCATGGCATCTTTGCCACGATATTTTGTATTCACGGCCATTTTTGCCACGATTATTAAGACATGGAACCCTCCCATCCACTTTGTGCAATAAACCATATCACAACAAATTCAGAAAGATTTGAAAAGCTGGATTTTCCAGAAAAGTGCTGTCTTGAAATGGGGAAAATCTTCCTCGGGACCAGCCCTTGAGAGCAAAAATTACCCAATTCAGCCCAAAATACAGGTTCTATTGTGCCGAGCAGTGAACTCATGCTAGTGACAAATGACACCTTCAAAAAGTTTAGCATTTATTAGAAACAGTAAAATTTTGCAGCCTCTTGGGATTCAAGTTAGAGAAGATTACAAAACACAAAACTTAGAGAAATACAAAATATAGAGAAACACAGTCTTACGCCCCTTCAATCAGCACTGGGAGACCCTGGCCCTCATAAGCTAGCTGTTGCCAGCCCCGCTCAGAGGACAGCGCTGCAGGGTGCCGACAGAGCAATCAGGTTCCAGACACTCGATCTTGCTCGAACCAAGTCCACGGATCGATCTCCCACCCGAGTCATGTGGGCATGCATTTTTGTAATCTCGTGCTGTCAGCCCATGACACACAGTTCCAGAACTTTCCCTGTGCAAAATATAGGCTTGCTCATGGAAAAACCCAACTCTGTGATGCTCCCTGCTCGCTCCTACCCCTCCATTGGAGCCCTCTCTGCGAAAGCACTGGAATGTCCTTATCAGCGTGTGGGCAAGGCTGTACCAGGCCTTCTCAGGGAAACAGGATTTGGTTTACGAAGCCATGCAGGGCTACCGTTAGAAAGGCAGAATATTCTAAGAGAAGCCGAGATGAATTAACCCCATGTGAGCAAGCTCTAAAAGGCATGCACTCATAGCTTAGTGTTCATAGCGCTTAAGATTGGCTATCTAAGCGCTATATCGGTGCCATAATGCTCCAAACACTCCAATAATGTCTCTACTAGCTACAGAACTGAGGCCTTCGCCCTGCCTGTCTATCTACAATGCATAATGTGACCTACCACCCCTACTAGGCCTGCATATTCCTTGTAGCTCACTACTACGTAATGGAGGTGCTACAACAGACTACTGTCAGCATTTAGCACATACTTTGAATAAACTATTGGCTTTCAGCGGCTAATGCTGTCATCTAAAGCCCTGATTGGCAAATTTGCAATTTTGTGTATCACGACACTCCACCCCTATTCAAAGTGTGTGCGACAATGCTGGCTAATACCCATCAACATAGCATGTAGTGCAGTGATAAATGAGGTGGTGAAAGACCTTGGGGCTTTGGAAGAGGTTTAAGCAAACTATCTTCTAGCGGTTAGTCAGCGTGGCATGCAAGGTTAGTAAAAACACTACCTAAACAAAAATGTACACAAAGTGAACAGTGACATATACCCTTGCCAAAACCTGGCCTACACAAAAATACCTAAATAATTATTGTATAACTGATTGTCAGTTAAAAAGCAGCATGCAGTTAGAATATCAAGGCAATCCGGTGTAGTCTAATCTACAATGCACTATTGCATTTATGTATAGTTACCAATTCTAAATCTGGCAGCCTTTCAATTTAAGGGCCTACCCTCCCCCTGATCAAACTGTTGAGCTGTGGAGTACTTTGAAGTGTTGCCCGCGCACCGAACGGAACAACTTCTGTTACGGGTCCGCCATGTTCAGCGGAAATAAAGTAAGCTATTGTGGGACTATGACTGTATATCTAGTCTGACTTTTCGAATACGTTTGAAATGGGCTAACAATAGGAAAAAAAGAAAGAATAAAAGGAAAAAGGAAAAAGTTCAAGAAAATAGTATAAGTTGTTTAAAGTATTAACACAGAAGATTAATTAACCTATGTATGTAATATAGAGAAAGTATGGGAAATATAGTAACGGGTGTTATTTTGAATAAGTATGACACCAGGAGCATGCTGAGGGTGCTGTGTTCTGGATTAATGTAAATCAAATGAACATGCATTAAAAGGACATTGGGTTCCTTATGTTAAATAGGTTTCCCAGACAGCCAAGAAATAACGGAAACCAGAATTGATCCGTGACATCTGGGAAGTAGGAACTAAGACCTGCTATGACTAGGTTTCTCCTAGTATAAAGCTCAAGTCCAACCAGGATGTAAGTAAAGGCGAGAGTGATCGATAGATCTAAAATTATTGTGAAAAATTTAAGTAATTGTAAGAGATTATGAAAATACGATGCATTATATAGACTAAAGAATGAAGAAAAGTTGTGTGTTTGGAAGGGAACCATCGTTTTACTGTGTGATTAATGTATAAATGTATTCATGTTTGTTTTTAGATTATCCTGTTACGGGGGATTTGAAATAGAGATGTCCACCAACTAAAAAGAAATTGTCTGTCCTGAAGAAGGCCTAAAAAAGCTTTGGTTGTAGAGACACTAGGGATAGTGTTTCATCTCCTAAAATGGCCGAAACATGTCGACACTTGACAATAGACTAGCTAAAGAATTTAGTCTTGTATCTGTAAACTACTGAATTGTTTAGAGTGGTTTTTTACTAAGACAACAAAACCCCATATGAAACATTGTGTTTTTTAAGAAGCGAGCGAGAAGATATGCTAATGTACCAAGATTAATGTGTGTTCTATTGATTTGTTCCCTCTCTCTCCTTTTTTAACTTTTCTAAAGTGGTCTTAACACTTAATAAATTGATATGGACATATTGAGAAAAAAAACAAATATAATACATTTCGCTATGTGTAGTGTGTATTAATTGAGTCGAATGGTTCCTTTCCTTTTGCACATAATACGAGATATGTTTTGCACAAATTTGGCTTACTAAACTTGAAGGTGAAAGCCATGTTCACAATAAATCTGTAGATCATTTTGCCAGTACTGGTTGGCCATACAGTGGGGTAGCCAGTTTTTCTCAATTTTGTATTTTTCTACACAATCATTTAGACATAAAGAACACTCCCGAGCAGTTTTACTCTGATTTTTATGGACTGGTGAATGAGGTTGACGATCCTGAAATGGAGCAATACTTGGACTGCATCCCAATATCCTTGCTCTACAGAGAAGCCAGCTTCCTACTAGAAAATCCTATGACGTAAGAAATTAAAACAGTGATTGGTGAATGGCCCAATGGTTAGGCACCCAGATCAGATGGGCTTTGTTTGGAATTTTATAAGTAACGCTGAGAACGAATAGCCCCATACCTACTGCAACTATGGAAAGAATCCCTCTTAAAAGGTTAATTGCCTGAAACATTGAGAGAAGCCATAATAATGTTGCTATTAAAAAGTGAAAAACCAACAAAGAATGCAGCTCATACTGACCGCCATCTCTTATTAATGTGGACGTCAAAAACTAAGCCAAAGTAATAGCAACTAAACTCCTGCCCCTTATGCCACACCTCATACGCCCAGATCAATCTGGCTTCATCGCAGGCCACTTCTCGACCCTAAATCTTACCTACACAGGCCACTTAATATGCTATCCCACATGGACAGAGGTGTAGGCAGTGGCTTTTTTCTGGGCATGCAGAACACCTTTGACTCCATTTCCTGGTCATTCCTCTTCAAAGTTCTGGAGAAATGTGGTTTTGGCCCTAATTTTATAGCATGGATCAGATTGTTATATACACAGCCGTTTGCCAGAGTTCGTACAAATGGCATATTATCCTCTGTGCCCCACCGAGCCAGGCAAGATTGCCCCCTCTCCCCAGTATTGTTTGCACTGGCTGTGGAACCATTGGCTGACATCATAAGAGATACACTTAAACACATGGGCATCAGAATGGGGGGGGGCACTATTGCTTTAGTCTGACAATATTGTCCTGTTCATGAGGGACCCAGAGCTCAACATAGCTCCTATAATCCTAGTTGCAACTGCCTTCAGTAGATACTAAGATTATGCATTAATAAAGCCAAATCAAAAGTGTTCCCAAAAACTCTTAAGACTCTGAGACCGGCCAACATGAGTGGCCTCAAATGGTCGGACACCCCGCTCAAAAACTTAAGTTTGGTACTATATTCCCACACTGAGGGTCATCGCCAGCAGACATGTTCATACAGGGCTCCTGGCAGAGCCGAATCAAAGATCCATAACCCAGTGCATAGAAAGATTTTAATTGCAATCTTAACACAGAGAGCACTTTGAGAATACTGATGGTACCTGGGAAGAGCCAGGACGACTGCCGAGAGATCAGGATCAAGATCAGAAGTGAGCCTCTGGGGACAAGAAAGCAAGATGGCGGCGGGAGACAATCAGCAATACAGCATCATACTTGCCAACCCTACAGATTTAGGCAGTAGGCTACTGCTTTTGAAGCAGTCCTACCGCCTACAGATTTCAGTGACAGATCCTACTGCTTTTTATAGTGGCAATACATTTTTGTGATTCTAAGGCAGGCTCCAGGACAAAGCATGCAACACATGAATTAAGTCTGCCTGTACAGTGGGCTAGTAGGTGATTACTTTGATTGGATTCAGACCAATCCACTGACCTGACAGCTACTTCACTCTGCCCTACACTCTTGCCGGGACAACCCTTAGGTGAACCACCATTGAAAGCAAGAGGCAGAGTGCAACCCCATCACAGAGCATCTGGCGACAATTTAGTGTTAAGTTACCATTCAGAATTATACATTTTTAATATTTCAACATTTTTCCAGGTAGTGCTGTTTGTACGTTTTGTATTTTCCTGTGATGTCATTGTTATGGGAAGTATTATTTTGAAACTTGAAAAATCCTACATCGTTTTGGTCACAAAATATTGGCAAGTATGCAGCATGCGAGTATCTACAGGGACGACGGAGGCCCACGCCAAAATACTGAGGCATCCTGGAGGCGAGAGCCGTAGGGTCGGATAATAGACCTAACACGCAGGAAGCCTCAGCCACGTGCCTGTGGACATGGGAGGGACAGCAAAAAGTAGCACCTCCAGGGTGCAGTGATAGACACGTAGTAGTAAGGTGCCAAACCGCCCCAGGCCCCGAGGTAGAACAGCACACCTCATGAAGGGAGTGAACTGATAGAGGTTGCGTACAGGCTTGCTGATGCAGGCCCTATTGGGAGAGGCCAAGGAAACAGTGGTGGCCTTGTTGGAGCAGACAGGAAGCTAAATCCAGTGCCAAAGGGCACAGTGGATTAGGTTGCGTGGCTCTAGAAAGACAGATCGGTTAATAAATGGGGCCTGACTGGAAAACACAGTGGTAAGTACTTGTAGCAACAAGCAGATAACGGATAAGAGCCAAAAAGTGCATGCTGGACCTGGAGAGCCCTGAAATAACCACAGTGGGCGGAGGGGTCTGAAAAGACAATAGAAGAACGCAGTGGCAGGGGTCACCAGCACAAGGCCCATGCCGGACAGGAAATATATAGTGAGGCCCAAGCAGACCAAAATGGATGCTTACAATTAGAAGAGAAGCTAAACCGGACTCTGCAGGCTCACTGGAGTTGGATGAGAAACACACAGGAGTGGTCAGAAACGGACAGTAAGATATAGGAGGTAATAGCTGCGGTGCAAGCCTCAATGGAGGCGAGGATTGATGAAAAACAGTGTGACGTGGGCCTGCTGAGACAGGACATGCGTTCACGGGCTACCCAGGTCGTGGACACAGACACGGATGTAGGAGGTGGGAGGCACTACGAAAGTGTTGAACCTGAAGGTATGCAACCTGTTGACGAAAGTGAAAATACTGGAAGGCAGAGCTGAGGTTGCAGAAGTGAGAGCGCAGAGGAGTAACATCAGGATCCTGGGGTTGCCGGAAGGAGAAGAAAGCAGAGACCCAACCACAAATATGCTGTTCCAGGAGGTAGGCCCAGGCACAGGAACGCAGTGTTTCACAGTAGAAAGAGCGCATAGATGCTTGTCCAGGAAGCCACCCCCGGGTATGCCACAGAGTCCGATCATCGCAAATATCCGGAATGTCAAAGAGAGAGAGGTTCCTGGCATTCAAAGGACGGGGGAGAGATTAAGCACGCATCAGCAACACTGGCCATATAATCTGACTATACTAAACAAGTGCAGAGAAGAAGGGCCAGTTCACAACCACGAAGGAGAGACTCAGGCAGAAGGGCTTGATATATATGCTTTTATATCCTGCCAAGATAAAAGTCCTGTGTAACGGCAAGGCGGATTTGTTCAATAACCTTGAGGAAGCGAACCAGTGGAGGGACATTAATAAGATGGCTCCTATGGCTGATGGGAGGAACAATAGTCATTGGATAAGGCTTGTGAACCGGACTGAGGCGCTTGCTGGATGCCACTATACAATTGTGTGAACTAACAGACAGGACGAGAACAGATGACCTGAGCCCGGGGTCACCTAGACCCATTTTACACTGATTGGCAGGGTCCCCAGGTTGGATGTAAATATGGGATGTCGTGTTTGGCATCAGATTACCATGTACAACTCAGAGGAGGATTGGACGAATGGCAGTTAGGCCTGAATGGTAGGGTACTGCTGGGTCACGTAGGTTTAGTTCTACTTTGGTGTGTGGTTTTTGGGGTGGAGTTTTGTTTGGTTTTAAGTTTTACATCGAACGGCAGCACAGCACTGTAAGTGTGGATAGGGGAGCAGAGAGTAGCAAATCTTAGTGGCAGGGTGTTTTTTGCGCAACAGCAGAAGAAAGGAAAACTCGGACAGCGGAAGACCTTAACTGGGAAAAGTGGGGAGTGGTGGAGGGCGGCATGATATACCCAAAGCAGACAAGGCGGATGAGAAGCCGAGACTGGGAGAGGGAGGAAGCATGACACAGACATGGCTGAAACATTGCAAGTGCTAACCTGGAATGCAAGGGAGTTAAAGAGCTATGTGAAACGCAAGAGAGTATTCACATATTTGCGCAGGAAAGGAGTGGGAATCGCTATGCTAATAAGCTAAAAGGTAGGGCAGACATGGCTGTGGGGCAGCCTACTTGAATTACGGCAGAGGGGTGATAACATGGGTGGCACCTATAGTACTCTTCAAAATGACAGATGTCAAGACTTACAATCAGGGCCGGATGGTCCTTGTGCATGACTACATGGATAATGAGGAGGTTTGTATTATTAACACTTACGCCCTCAACCATGATGCGTCATCTTTATCTCTAGCCTTATATGCTAGGCTAGCCCTGTTCAGAGGGATGAAATGGATCTTGGGGGAGATTTCAATTGTACATTGCATCCAGGATTGGACAGGTCAGATCTTAAGTACATAAATCCGGCGCCTCAGGCTAGTATTTTGGGGAAGCTGTTCAAGGATTTGGACATGGCTGAGATTTGGAGGTGGATGCATGGGCAGACTAGGAAACATTCACATTACTGAAGCCCTCATGGGCTATATGTTATGTTATTTTGCATTTATATAGAGGCCTTATGTATCATTGGTATGATCTCAAAGAGCTGGTAGGTTGAACGCCCTCGGGAACCATAGTTCAAGTCAGTAGAGAGAGAGAGAGTTATAAGGTGCGTGGGTGTACCGGATATGTGTGCAGCTGGAGTGGCACTTGCACGGTAGCTGCTTTTTAGCGGTAGGCGTGGTGGTTGGGAGGTCAGGAATATGTGTTCATTCTGGTGGGTTGATAACCAGAGTGATTTCTGGCTGCGTTAGGCCTGAAGAGACGCTTAGGCTAGCAGTGTGTGCTGAGCTAGCTATGTTTACTTAGGATGATGAGGAGGAGTATGAGGCGGGTGGTAGTATGAGAACAGCTATACCAAATGTGTCATAGTATCGCTGTGTTCTAGTTGAGTGGTGGTGTATAGGAGAGAGTAAGCGTGGTGGTGTGATATGGTGGTTTTCAGTAAGGTGCTTGAGATCGAGCGCTGATCTTTACCAGCTATTCTATCCGTTTTGTTCACTCTGTCCATTCATTCAGCTTTGTCTGTTCGTACATTTCGTCTGGTTCATCATTTAGTTTACTGGTCTTTCCATTCATTCCACTATTCGATCCTTCATCTACATAAACTACACCATCCAGTCTGTTGAACCGTTTCATCCTTCCCATCTGTTTAGTGTGTTCCGTCTGTTCCATCCTTTTTATTCATTCGATTTGTTCCATGTTATGTTATGTTATTTTACATTTATATAGCACCTTATATACCATTGGTATGGTCTGAAGGCGCTGGTAGGTTGAACGCCCTTGGGAACCGAAGTTCGGGTCAGTAGAGAGAGTTCAAAGGTGCGTGTGCGCACCAGGTATGTGTGCAGCTGGTGCGGAATTCGCGTGGTAGCTGCTTCTTAGCGGTAGGTGTGGTGGTTGAGAGATCAGGAGTATGTGTTCGCTCTGGCAGGATTTATCCAGACCGAGTGTGGCTGCGTTAGGCCTGAGGAGAACGCCTGGCTGGGGGGTGTGAAACCAGCAGTGTTTACTGATGGGGAGTGAGCGGTAGATGTTGATATGAGAACAGTTATACCGAATGGTGTCATAGTATCTCTGTTCTAGTTGAGTGGTGGTGTAAAGAAGAGAGTAAGCGTGGGGTGTGGTATGATATATGCCCTTTCAAATGTTCCCTGCACTTATCGGCAACACACAGCGATCAGCTCCACATATTCATCCGCTCCACACGCTCATCCTTTCCATACATTCATCCGCTCCACACATTCCTCGGCTCTACGTACTTGTCCGCTCTACGTACTCATCCGTTCCACACACTGATCCGCTCTACGTATTTATCCGCACCGCACACTCGTCCGCTCTACGTACTCGTCCGCTCCACACACTCAGCCGCTCCCCACAGCCAGCCGCTCCCCACAGCCAGCCGCTCCCCACAGCCAGCCGCTCCCCACAGCCAGCCGCTCCCCACAGCCATCCGCTCCCCAAAGCCATCCACTCTCCAAACTTATCCGCTCCCTACGCTCATCCACTCTCTACACTCATCCGCTCCCCCCATTCATGAGTTCCCCCCACTCAGCCGCTCTCCACACTCAGCTGCTCCCCACACTCAGCTGCTCCCTAGACTCACCCACTCTCCACACACTACACTTATCCGCTCCCTGCGCTCATCCGCTCTCCACACTCCGCCGCTCCCCACACTCCGCCGCTCCCCACACTCCGCCGCTCCCCACACTCCGCCGCTCCCCACACTCCGCCGCTCCCCACACTCCGCCGCTCCCCACACTCAGTCACTCTTCACAGTCATCTGTTTTACACCTTCATCCGCTCCCCACACCCATCCGCTCTCCACACCCACCCGCTCTCCACGCTCATCCTCTCTACATGCTCGTTCGCTCTTACATGTTCATCTGGTCTAAGCGTTCATCCAGTCTATACGTTTGTCCGTTCAGTATAGTCATCAGTTCTACGCCCTCCTGCGTTCTATTCGCTACTCTGTATTTACGTACTCATCAACTCTACACAAACTCATCAACTCTACACGCTCGTCCGCTCTACACACCCAACCACTACACACTCATTGGCTTTAGTATGTTCATCTATTCCATCCGATCTCCATACTCATTTGATCTTTCTAGTCGTCTGTTCTTCGCACCTGCACTCTTCCAATTAGTGCAATTATCTGTTCTATACGCTTCATCCATTCTAACTATTTCATCTATGTCATTCACTACATTCCCTCCTCATTCATTATGTCCATTTCATCAGTTTAGATCTCCTTACTTTCCCAATGATTTATTCCTATTATCCACTTTACTGTTTTGATCTACATAACTCGTTTAGTTCTGTTTGTCTTTATAGTTTACATTCAAGTTTATTAGCTGCCAATTTCTCGCTTCAGGTAGTTTGTTGGGACGGTGTTGTTGAGATGATGTTAGTTTGGAAAACCGGTTGGTTTTAGGGGAAGAGCCAGGTTTTCAGTAGTTTGCGGAAGGGCGTTAAATCCTCAGTTAGGCGGATGTGGGGTGGGAGCGAGTTCCACAGGGTTGGGGCCAGGGCTGAGAATGATGATCCGCCTAACCTGACTGAGTTTGTCTTAGGAATTACTAGGAGGCCGGCTGAGCTTGATCTTAGGGTGCGAGTGGGATGATAAGGTATTAGCTTGTCTTGAAGATATTGAGGTCCAGTTTTATGCAGTGCTCGATGGGAGAGGCATAAGGTTTTGAAAGCCACCCTATGGGCTACTGGAAGCCAGTGCAGTGTCTTAAGGTCTGGGGATACGTGGTCTCTTGGACCGAGTGCAAGTAGCAATTTGGCCGCCGCGTTTTGTGCCCTTTGGAGTTTATTCAGTTGGTAGGCATGGATTCCGAGGTATAGGGGGTTTGTGTAGTCCAGTCTTGATATAACGATGGATTGGACCGCGGAGAGTCTGTTGGGAAATGAGAGATATGGAAAGATGCGCCTAAGGGTTTTAAGGTGGTGGTGGCAGGACTTTGAGACATTGTTGACTTGGCACGAGAGTGTTAGGTCAGAGTCCAGGGTGCATCCAAGATTTTTCACTGCGTTGGAGGGTGTCGGTGAGTTGCCCATGGCGGGTGGCCAGGGAAGTGGGTGTGGAAGAAGATCGCAGTTGCCGCAAACCATGATTTCTGTTTTGGAGGGGTTTAACAAGAGGTGGCTTTGGGTCATCCAGAGTGCTATGTTAAGGAGGCAGGATGCCAGGTCAGGTTGGGAGTTGGGTTTCAAGTTCAGGAATTTTATAATTAGTTGAGTGTCATCGGCATAGTTGTAACACAGGATGTTGTGTGAACGAATTATTGGTGGGAGGATGATCAGGTAGAGATTGAACAGGAGGGCGGGTAGACATGCTCCTTGTGGGACTCCAGTGTCGACTGGTCGGGCTTGGGAGGTGAAACTGGAGAGTGTCGTTATTTGGTGCCTGTCTTTGAGGAATGAAGCTATCCATTTAAGAGCGGTTCCACGAATTCCTAGGGAGTGGAGGCGGTCTAGGAGGATTGAGTGATTGATCGTGTCAAAGGCGGCCGATAGGTCGAGAAGGATTAGTGCGGCGCATCCCGCGGAGTCTGCTGTCATTTTAAGGTCATCCCAGATCGCGGTTAGGCTGGTTTCGGTTCCGTGACGTGATCTGAAACCTGATTGGGCGGGGTCTAGGAGATTGTTGGCTTCGACAAAGGCATTTAGTTGAGAGTAGGCGGTTCGGTCAATGGGTTTGGCAAGGAACCTGGTGTTTGAGATGGGGCGGTAGTTTTTGGGCTCGAGAGGGTCGAGTGAAGGTTTTTTAATTAGAGGTTTGACGTGCACCATTTTTAATGCATCGGGAAAGATACTGGAAGAAAGGGAGGCATTTATGATAGATCTTGCGTGTTCTCCTGCGCAGGTGGAAGCAAACATTTCTTTAAGGGTTGTGGCTCGGCAAGGGTCCAGTGGTGATCCAGAAGGTTTGCGGGCAGATAGAAGTTTGAGAAATTGTTCTGGTGATATTGGACTAAAGAATTCGAATGTTGGTTGAGTAGAGGTCGCGGCTGATGGGCTGGCCGGTACGGGCGGAGGATTGCCTGGTGGCTGTAAGAGAGCCAGTTTGGTGGTTAGAGTTTTTGTCCTTTTGATAGCCGTGGTGTAAAAGTGGAGGGAGAGTGAGTCGCACAGTGATTGTGACGGGATCAGGAAGGTTGTGTTACAAGCCGGATTGGTGAATCCGGAGATGATTTTGTGAAGTTCTTTGCTTGGGTTTTTGCAGTTTAGGATTCGGGTGTTGTAGTGGGCTTTTTTGGCTTTCCGGATTTCGGCCTTGTACCGGTACAGGTGTCGGGCCAAGGTGGTCCTGCTCTCGTGGGTTTTCTCTTTCTGCCATTTGCGTTCTAGGTATTTGTATTGTCGTTTAGTGGTTTAGTTGGAGGGTGGCGATAGAATCGCAAAGATTGTTTGCGAATTGTCTATCGTAGCCAGGGGGCCTGTAGATTATTAGGAAGCTGTGTGAGAGCGACGGGGAGAGGGATAGTTTAACGAGGAGAGAGTCGCAGGTGGAATGGAGGGTTGGTTGTCGATGATTGAGGCGCGCAGGAGAGATTTGAAGATGAATGCTACCCCCCTTTCTCTGGACAGACGGTTCAGTGGGATGAGGGAGTAGTCAGGGGGAAAGGCTTCATTGGCAATTGGGCCAAAGTCGTCTGAGAACCAGGTTTCAGTGATGAAAACTAGGTCTGGTTTGACAGAGGCGAGGAGGTCAAAGATGCAGTGTCTGTTTTTTGCTACAGATCGGGGGTTAAATAGGATACAGTTCACATCGGCAGGCAAGGTTGGTCTTGGTGCTGGAGCGGGATGGGGCGGTGGCGGAGAGAGTGGAGGGAGAGGGGTAGGGTGGTTGATGCTGGATGGGAATAGTGGGCGAGCAGAAAATTTGGCAGGCTTCGGGCGGGGTTGGGTGGCTGCGTGTAATAGGATGATCGGGTTTGGGTTGGGGTATTTGAAGGTGGGGTGTGGGCGGTTAGGAGTTTCCGTTGCAGTTGATGAGAAATCGAGGGAGATGGGTTTCAGAAAGGGGGAAGCTACGGGGGAAGGAGGAGATTGCGGGAGAGAGGTGGTGGGTCGAGACAGGGGAGGCGAGGAGTGCTGAGAGATTGAGGGGGACCAGGGACGTTTCCTCTTTAGTTTCTTTGCTGCGATTGGTGTGTGAGAGAGGATAGGGGGGTCAGAGGGGGAGAGGGAAGCAGCTTCTGTTCTTGCTAGGGCTAGGCGCGCAGTTTTTAGGGAGGGGAAAGGGTGCGGTCGGTGGGGGAAGGTGGCAGGGGTATGAGGGCAAGCCGGGGGGTGGGTGATTGCAGGGTGGGTGTGCCAGGTACGATAGTGAGGGGAACGGGTATGGTTAACGCTGGCGGGTCGGGGTGGGGATCAGGGGATGAGTGGTCTTGGGGTGAGTGGCTCGCCATCGTGCCCCCCTGGCTTGGTGTTTGGAGAGGGGAAAGGCAGGGAGTGCGAAGGAGGGTGTGGTGATTTGGGAGGGGGGGACGGGAGGGAAGGCAGATCGGAGAGTGGGGGTGGTCCACGGGGGTCGTTTCTGACAGACTCTGGTGGAGTGGGTGCGCTCATGATTGGTGCAAGCTTTTAGGTTGATTTAGAAGGGCTTTCTGATTGTAGTTCTAAGATCGGAGGTGGCACACTTTTAGGCAGACTTCCAGGTTCAACTGCTCAAAGATGATACTAGACTATTTGGTGCTTTCTAGATACAATTGTAGACAGAGATGATAGTAATTTATTAGGTACACTTCTAAGTTCACCTGTACACAGAGAAGATATTCGGTCAGTCTCTAGATTCAGTTTGCTTAGAGGGGGTATTAGATTATTAGTTACCGTTATAGATTCTACATTACACAGCTATACTGTTAGTTATACTTATAGGATTGAATAGGGCATGCTAGTGGTGGACTTCTTTCAATTCACCTTTATACAGGGAGGGTATTAGGCATGAATCTAAATCAACTTTGTATTAGATTATTAGTCACCGTTTCAGATTCTACATTACACAGCTATACTGTTAGTTATATTAATATGATTATTTAGGGCACGCTAGTAGGTGCACTTCTTTCAATTCGACTTTATACAGGGAGGGTATTAAGGACTTTGTGAGGGGTTATTAGGGAGATTGATCGGCTCGGTCCGGCATGGTATTACACTATTGCAATTTCACAGAGAGGCTATTGTGGTCACTTCAATTTGTTACTTTCCACAGAAAGGCTAAGTTCACAGAGAGGCTATTGGTCACAACTTCTAACGCAACTGGGTACACTTTTAAATGCAACTTTTCTCAGAGAGGCTATTGGTCATAACTTCTAAATGCAATTGGGGACACTTCTAAATGCAGCTTTCCTCAGAGAGACTATTGGGTATAACTTCTGAGTGCAGTTGGGTACACTTCTAAATGCAATTGGGCACACTTCTAAATGCAACTTTTCTCAGAGAGACTATTGGGTATAACTTCTGAGTGCAGTTGGGTACACTTCTAAATGCAATTGGCACACTTCTAAATGCAACTTTTCTCAGAGAGGCTATTGGGCACAACTTCTAAATGCAATTGGGTACACTTCTAAATGCAATTGGCACACTTCTTAATGCAACTTTTCTCAGAGAGGCTATTGGGCACAACTTCTAAATGTGATTGGGCACAACTTCTAAATGCAATTGGGTACACTTCTAAATACAACTTTCCTCAGAGAGGCTGTTGGTCATAACTTCTAAATGCAATTGGGAACACTTCTAAATGCAACTTTTCTCAGAGAGACTATTGGGTATAACTTCTGAGTGCAGCTGGGTACACTTCTAAATGCAATTGGGCACACTTCTGAATGCAACTTTCTCAGAGAGGCTATTGGGCACAACTTCTAAATGTGATTGGGCACAACTTCTAAATGTGATTGGGTACACTTCTAAATGCAATTGGGCACACTTCTAAATGCAATTGGGCACACTTCTAAATGCAATTGGGCACACTTCTAAATGCAATTGGGCACAACTTCTAAATGGAACGTTTCTCAGAGAGGCTATTGGTCACAACTTCTAAACGCAACTTTTCTCAGAGAGACTATTGGGCACACTTCTAAATGCAATTTTTCTCAGAGGGGCTATTGGGCGCAATTTCTAAATGCGATTGGGTACACTTCTAGATGCAATTGGGCAACTTCTAAATGCAACTTTTCTCAGAGAGGCTATTGGGCACAACTTCTAAATGCAACTTTCTCGGAGAGACTATTGGGCACACTTCTAAATGCAACTTTTCTCAGAGAGACTATTGGGCACACTTCTAAATGCAACTTTTCTCAGAGAGGCTATTGGGCACACTTCTAAATGCAATTGGGTACACTACTAAATGCAATTGGGCACGCTTCTAAATGCAATTGGGCACAACTTCTAGATGCAACTTTTCTCAGAGAGGCTATTGAGCACAACTTCTAAATGCAATTGAGTACACTTTTAAACGCAACTTTCTCAGAGGGATTATTGGGCACGACTTCGAATGCAATTAGGTACACTTCTAAATGCGATTGGGTACACTTCTAAATGCAACTTTTCTCAGAGAGGCTATTGAGCACAACTTCTAAATGCAACTTTTTTCAGAGAGACTATTGAGCACAACTTCTAAATGCAACTTTCTCATAGAGACTATTGGGCACAACTTCTAAATGCAATTAGGTACACTTCTAAATGCAATTGGGTACACTTCTAAATGCAACTTTTCTCAGAGAGGCTATTGGGCACAACTTCTAAATGCAATTGGGTACACTTCTAAATGCAACTTTTCTCAGAGAGGCTATTGAGCACAACTTCTAAATGCAACTTTCTCAGAGAGACGATTGGGCACAACTTCTAAATGTAATTGGGTACACTTTTAAATGCAACTTTTCTCAGAGGGACTATTGGGCACAACTTCGAATGCAATTGGGTACACTTCCAAATGCAATTGGGTACACTTCTAAATGCAATTGGGTACACTTCTAAATGCAACTTTCTCAGAGGGACTATCGGGCACAACTTCTAAATGCAACTTTTCTAAGAGAGGCTATTGGGCACAACTTCTAAATGCAACTTTCCACTCAGAGGCTTTCTTAGTTGAGTGGGGCGGTGATTGCCCAGTCCACACTTACTTATTGTTGGCTTCTTGCTTCTCCTGCGGATACCTGCAGATACGATCTGGAGTCGTCGCTGAGGGAGTCGTCCTTTGCCCCAGGTCCTTAGCCGATGGGCTGCCGGGCAGAGGGCTGACCTGGGAGAGCTGGTAATGGAGGATCGGGGGTGGCCGGGATGGTAGGCGGGGTGGAGGGAGGGAGGGAAGGTCAGTGTAGCCGGAAGAGGAATAGGGAATACTAGGGGCACGGGGGGACCCTGGACACAAAATACACTAAATGCCCGCAAGAAGTTAAGTTTAAAATAAGCGCAGCTGCGCCACTCACCTTGCTCGCATTGAAAAGAGCCGAGGGTGGGAGGTGCAGCTGACTAGGTTCGAGAGGGTTTGCAGGAGAGGCTATCGGATCGGGGGTGGGCGGGATGGTAGGCGGGGTGGAGGGAGGGAGGGAAGGTCGGTGTAGACGGAAGAGGGGCACGGGGGGCCCTGGACACAAAATACAATAAATGCCCGCAAGAAGTTAAGTTTAAAATAAGCGCAGCTGCGCCACTCACCTCGCTCGCGTTGGAAACTCACTTCATCAGTTCCATCCGCCTCATCCGTTCCATCTACTCCATCTTTTCCATCAACTCCATCCCTTACATGCACTCCAACCATTCCGTGCACTCCAACCATTCCGTGCACTCCATCTGTTCTTTCTGTTCGGTCTACTCCATCCGTTCCATCCGCTCCATCCGTTCCGTGCGCTCCATCCGTTCCGTGCGCTCCATCCGTTCTGTGCGCTCCATCCGTTCCGTGCGCTCCATCCGTTCCGTGCGCTCCATCCGTTCCGTGCGCTCCATCCATTCCGTGCGCTCCATCCATTCCGTGCGCTCCATCCATTCCGTGCGCTCCATCCATTCCGTGCGCTCCATCCATTCCGTGCGCTCCATCCATTCCGTGCGCTCCATCCGTGCTATGCGCTCCATCCATGGACTCCATCTGTTCCATGGACTCCATCTGTTCCATGGACTCCATCTGTTCCAAGCGCTTCATCCGTTGCATCCACTCCAACCGTTCCTTCCATACCATCCGTTCTATCCATTCCATCCATTCTCTCCATTCCATCCATTCTCTCCATCTTATCTACATAAATAGACTACCTCTTCACAGGGTGCAAGCAGATGGGGGAATTCATTGGTGCCACGTATGTGGGTAGGACGCTTTCAGACCTCCCCCCCCCCTTTCGGTTAGTTGGATAGTACATGATGATCCACGCCAGTACCGACATGGAGACATAGGGCAGAAGCACTTTAAGATGACCATTTTAGAGGACAACTGGCAGAGAAGATGGAGGAATATTTTAAGATTGATGGGGGCAGTATAGGACGACTGGGGAGTCCTGTGGGATGTGTTTAAAGTAGTGAAAGGGGCGAAGTAATTTCTAAGATGGGAGGGGCTACATAGGAGGTGTTGAGGAACTTGTCGATATCGGAGGTGAAGATTAAACAACTGGAATGTACTCGGGCAGATAGTGAAGGAGCGCAGGGAGAGCTTTTAATGTTACGGCAGGAGTCTATGGAACATTGGGATGGACTGGGCAAATTTGATTGTGTGATATATAATGATAGACTGCACAAGCAAGGGGATAAGCCTGGCAGAATGCTCGCCTGGCTCTGCCTTAGAGATGATGCTAGACCTGTGGTCAGTGAGATAGTGGACGAACGTAGTGAATTGTGGAAATCGCAAAGAGATAATATATTCAGTAACTTCTATAGAGGTTTGTACAGTATAGATGGGACAGGAAATACGAGGGAAGTAGTGGAGACATTGTCTGAGAGAGACTTACCCCAACTGACACAGGTACAGGCTGAGGCCCTGGGGGCACCACTCACCGTGGAAGAACTATAGGTGGCGATTCGAGACCTGCTGACTGTCAAGACACCAGGGGTGGGGGGTCGGTCTGCCGGCAGAATTTCATAAAAGGTTCCAAGACATATTGACACAGAGAATGCTGGAAACCTTTGAAGACATGTATGAGAGAGTGGAAAGTTGACCCGCAGTATGAGGGAATCAGTGATCATCCCAATATTAAAAACAAGCAAGCCGCCTCAAAACTGCGAGTCATATACGCCGTTATCAATGGTGAACATGGGCTGTAAAATCCTGGCAGCGGTACTGGCGAGTAGACTAAAAACGGTAATAAGCCAGTTAATACATCCTGGTCAGATTGGATATGTGCCAGGAAGAAACAATTCACTAAACCTGTGGAGATTCCAAGCGATGATTGAGAGAACAAGTATCAGGGAAGAAAGGGGTGTGGTGATGTCGCTAGATGTGATTAAGGCATTTGACTCAGTCAGATGGGGTTGGCTGTATCCCACCCTAAAGCACTTCAGAGTATGGGCAGGATTCATCAAGTGAGTGAAGCAACTCAATCAGTTGGCCACTGCTAAGGTGCGGATGGGTAGGCAGACCTCAGAGTGTTGGAATCTACCAGAAGCACAAAATAGGGGTGCCCGTGGTCACCTATGCTCTTTATAATAGCATTAGAACTCCTAGCAGTGTTCTTTCATGCAGAATTTAAAAAGCTGGCCTGACGGTGGACAGGGTTAATCATGTGGCCTCCTTATATGCAGATGGCATGCTATTGTATGTCAGGAACCCAGAGGATAACCTATCAATCTTTGAGGCGCTAGACAATTCTGCGGCATGAGCAGGGATCATGACCAATAAAGCCAATTTGTGCATATTCCCACTGGTGGAATGGGCTTGACAGGAGGAAGAATACCTGCCGAATTTGGGACTCTGTTGGGCGACTAAAACATTCTGATATCTCGGGTTGGATGTACACCACAACATCAAATCAGTGATGGGAAGAGTGCCGCTGGTCAAGATAGTAGTGCTACTATGATTACTGTATAACTTCCTTAATGTGCCGTTTAATATCCCATTGTCCTTCAGGGAGGTAAACAATATGCTGTGCAGGTCTGTATGGCAGAGTCAGGCACAGAATAGCTCTAGGCACACTATGCAAAGATCACTCAGATGGGGGAGTGAGTCTTCCGCACATTGAGCTAAATTATCTGGCAGGGCAGCTGCAGCGGGTGGCACACTGGCTCTCAGATGAGGAAAGACAGGGGACCCAGCTATTACAGGTGATGATTCAACCACACTTGGTGAAGGAGGTATTGTGGCTGGAGGACAGGAGATTCAAGAATATTCTGTACATACTAACGCTAGGAAGAGACATTTGGACACGAGCCAGGAAATTGCAGACCTTGGGAGAACCATATTCCTCAAACATCCCCTTAGCGGTAATATATGGAAAGAACGAAGGGGACCTTAAAGTTATTAGGACACAATGGGAGGACAAAGGTGTGATAATATGGAGGGATCTGTTTATGGAGGGGGAAGTTACAGGAATTCCACGAGGTGGTAGGAAGTACAGTAGTGCATGTGGGCCAGTACCTACTATTACAAAGGGATACAAGGGCTAAATAGCCGAGCTTTCCTGTTGAAATGGAAGAGAATAACATCTTAGAATTACTGCATGACCTATCAGAAGGAGGTAATGGCATCTCGAGATTGTAGCAGAAGCTGATGACAGCACTACACAATGACATAAAGAGGGTGAGGCACAAATGGGAGACGGACCTACCTAGATGCTTCGCTGATCGGAACGGGTAAATGCATCGTTATACAAAAATACTGTATGCAGGAATGCCAGATTCAAGGTCACGCAGCTCTATGTATTGCATAGAGCTTACTTGACGCCACAAAGGATAGCACAATTCCCAGGTGCAAGGGACATGGGGAGCTCCAGATGCGCTACGGAGAGTGCGGGGGATGATGCATTTGTCCTGGGATTGTGTGATGATTAGGAGGTTCTGGGGAGAGGTGGCGATAAGGGTGACAAGGGGGTGGAATAAAACTACAAATCAGGCTTGGGCTGGCCTGTAGGGCAATTTCTGAATTGCATGACCAACATGCTAGTGTGAGCCAGTATTTTTAGCCACAATGGGCCACTTTGATTAGTTATTTCACTATGCAGATAGTAGTTTTGAGCAATGTTACTGAACACATATCCTTTAAAATGCAGAATTTGCAACACATTTGACCAAAACCTACCCCTTGCGTAGTACTCAAACAGTTAATATCACAAAAGGAATGCAATACTATTTGCAACTGTGGGACACATTTTCATTGGTGCCAGTTTTATGCCCCATTCTGACCCTGCTACAAATGGATGGCAGAGGCCTGCCTATTTGGGATGTTCCCAAGGCACCAGGCTAGATCAACTATTAAGATGATGGACTTGTCTTGTGTACTAGCAAAAAGGAGACCTAAAAAGGTACTTCATGGCACAGTATTTACAGTATTTATGGGGCCTTCCAGGGAGGGAAAGCAGTGAATATGTGGGGGAATGGAATGTGTTGGTACAATTGATGTTCCTCTCACAGGACGACAAACCCCTGTGAGGCATAGCAGTGCAGCGAGAGGAGTAGAGCGGGCAGTAGGGGGGTGTAAGCATGTTAGCTGGAACTGCTCCAACACACGACTAAGCAGAGGGAGGGTGAGAGGTACGTTTGAGGAGTTTGGTTATAACCGTGTGTTTGTTATTGTATTACATACACTGTACGAAGACATTATAATGTGATGATGGCCGTTAGACCGCATGGGCGTACTGTTGTGGAAAAGTCAACGAAAAGGTTTTTTTTAAAAATAATTCCCACACTAACAAATGAGTTTGACGATATGACGATAACTACAGTGACTACATGACCAGATTACAGCCAAAATTGTAGAGATGGGGCAGACTGCCAGTGTCGCTGTTGGGCAGAATCTCACTTCCAAAAATGATCATCCTCCTCAAGCTGTTATATATGTTTCAGAATATACCTTTATGGCCGAGTAGAGCCTTTTTTGCAGAACGTAAGAACCTCTGCACTGAATTTGTGTGCGCGCCCGGCCGGATTAGAATAAAGTGGGCAGACCTGACGTTGCCCTATGCATCTGGGGGGCTTACATCCACAAATTTCGAACTCAACAACTTGGTCGCGCATGCTCAATTTACAGCATATTGGTTCAGCGCTGCTCTGGCTCCCCTGCATGTTAAGTTGGAAGTAGGGACTGCTGGCGAAGCGGATTTGCAAACCCTATTGCTAAGTGGCGACTACATACCAGATAATTCTCTAGACCCTGTGGGGATCACACTTCTTGCATTGAGGAAATGGTTTCATCAGTTGGGGATCTCTTCCCTCCTATGACAGAAATGTACCCCTTTGGCGCAACCCTGCCCTAAACCCCACCATGCACATCAAGATCAGTATAGCTTGGCAGGTGGCACAGTTTCACACGCACATGTTTATTGAGGGGCATTTCAACAACTGGGACAGTGTTAAAGCTAGGATCAGAGGAGGGTCGCTACAAGTACTGCAGCACCAGTGCATGCAAGCAACATTTAGTTCTCACTTGTCCCCATTTCAATTAGAACCCTTACCCAAACATGCTTAACATACATAATCAACTCTACAGGGGCAAGCAGGGGGATATCTACCATGTATTGTCTAGTATAACAGAATACAGCACCACTAATGTCAAATGCCAAACTCAAGTGAGGCCGGAACTTGCAGTTGGAGTTCACTGATGCGCAATGGACAAGAATTTCTAAACTAACAAAGGCAGTGTTCTTAAACTCAAAGTACAGGCTCCTCGTCTACACTATGCTGCAGCCAGAATCAACCTTTTTAACCCAGAGTGTGAGGGAAGCTACCCCAGGTGCCGAGCCCCTAATGCAGATAGAATATGCATGCTAAGGGCCTGTTCAGAGCTGCTAGGGTCCGTCTGGTCCTAGGTCAGAGATCACTTGCTTTCAGTTTGAGGCGATCTCTTGCACATGTACTATTGGAGTCAGGGGCAAAATGTCTGAACATAAAATGTCACACAAAGACTTTTAAATCTAGGCCTCTTCCTGGCTAAAAGATGCATACTACAGAGCTGGAATAGCAATTTACCTTTCACGGCCAATATGTGGATGTCAAGTAAAATATGGAAGAACTGTACGCTACTCTCCTCCAGACGAGATGCCGTCCCCAAGGAAATCTGGGCTGATCTCTGTGACTATATACAAAAACTGGCAAATAAAGCAAGACCATACTGCAGAAGAATCGTAATGAATATCACTTAATGAGCTGTACAATCACAAAATATATTTGTCCTTTTTCCCATGCTCTAACTTGTATGCTAAATCCCCCAAGTGCTCAAGAAACACAGTTAAAGAAAGGGGGAATTTGAAAATCTTAGTCATTTAAGTTTTAGAGCACAGATTCATTCACAGTAGGTAACTTTGCAACCAGGCTTCTCAGGACAGGCCTAGGCTGGAGAAGAGCCATCAACATGACATGATATAGGACCCAAGTATTCTATCTTCAAGCAAAAGAAGAGTGTTATAATCTGGACAAGTACCTTGGATGGGTGATAGCAGTGAATCAGGATAAGAAAAGAGATTTATTCTACATATTCTGTATATTTAATTAATTTATTAAGCGTTTTCGCCAAAGCGCTGTACAAATTCACTTACAACAGTGCAATAAAAATGATGATGACAACAATTTGCAGGCAAAACTAAGTGGAGGAAAGATAAAGAAGATGAGCTTTTAATGGAGAACAAAATAAACATGATAGGTAGCAGAAGCCAGAATAGAAAGTGGAAGAGCATTCCAATGCTTAGGAGTGGAAAAGAATGAAACCTGGAGGAGGCCCAAGGTGGTTTAGGAACAGAGAGAAGAAAAAGAGATTGAGAACAAAGGACGAGAAGAAGAGTAGAAAGAAATGCAAGAGGTAAAAATGAGAGAAAGACAAGAGTTTTAACTTCTTAAGTAAAGACATTTTTATTAAACAAAAAAGGGTTGGAAAAGCACCTCACTAGTCCCTACCTAAAAATGAAAACTAAGGGTCTGTCTGTGTAAGGATGCCAGTAACTGACAAGTCATCCTTGTGTCCAAAACAACCTATCCTGACCCTCACACTTATAAACAAACAAAAAGGTGCAAGGCAATGTCCTTAACTTGATGTTAGAAAAAGTGTTCCAAACCAAAAGCATCAGATTGACTCAAATGAACATTTTCCCCAAGGAAAATATCCTTTGATACAGAAGGTGGTTCTCTTCCCCTGGATTCTTAAACAGGATGGCAACATGTATCTTTAGCTAACAGTTCCTTGGTGTCTTTAATGGACTCACAAAGTTGTTGTTCAACTAAAAAGTTCGGTTTAAGCAAAATGTTCTGCAATAGTCTTTTTGTAAAAGTTATTGTATCTTGATAGAATACCTGGTTTACTCCCCTGCCTGGAATCTTTATACATTCTTCAACTGCCTGGTGTACTCGCTTGCCAGGATTTTATTTAGGATTCTCAGATCACCTGGTGTACTCTCCTGCCAGAGATCTTTACACAACTTCAAATGCCTGCTTTACTCACCTGCCAGGACTTCTAATACATATATCTTAATAGATTTCTTTACTTTGATATTTCATGCATCTGTACTTGATTCACTTTTAATCTTTGTCTTGGCTGCATTTAAACATTCTTCTTAGTGAATCTTTGCCTTTAAACTTGGTCTTGGTTGTATTCAAAACAAACTTTATCTTTGCAGCGTTTCTGCATCAAACATTCTTCTTTTTGGGTGTTGAATCTGTACTTTGCACTTAACTGCATTTAAACAAACTTTGCCTTTGTATATTTTCTGCATTAGCACTCTGGTACCGTTCAAATCACTCTTTGGCTCTATTGTTGGAACGCCCTGGGGTCCTCCGTGGCTTTGGGTGGACTCACCAGTCTTTCCCAGCATCTCCGATGATGCTTGGGCCTTTTAGTGGGGGACTCTTACTCTGCCTTCCAGTTCGGGGTATGCAGACACCTCTCCTGTATTCAGGGTGGCTCCGCAGTCACCGGTCAGCTTTCTCTCGCAGCCCGGAGTGAAGACTGCTGTTCCGTCGAGCAGCCCGGCCTCCAAGGGATTCTGCACTGCTCCCGGCTTCTCCAGGGCCTTCCTTGCTCGTACCCAGCTTCTCCCTCTCTTCTCCGGTAGCCTTCTCTGCCTCACCAGCCTTCTCGGTGAGTCCCGCTTTTAAACGCCTATGCGTAGATAACAGCGTTCCTTTCTGCAACGCTTGCTGGACTTCCTCTTATCTGCATTTCAATGTGGTTGCCATTTTTAAATGTCCCACTCATGACAGGTGTGGGAAAACAAATAGTATGAATGATGCAGTTCAAACTCTTGTCATCTTGCATAAACTCTATTGTCCTCTTCATCCTCCCAGTACCCGAATAGCTACGGGAATTGAAGTCCATAACGTCCTTTTGGCTTTTAACTCCTTGGTTTCTCCTTACAAATATCAAAAAAGGTACTTCATGATCAAAATAATGTATGTTTGAGTTGCAGGGATTTGGGTGGAAGGCGGAAACCTGACTAACATGGCAATAGGCCATTAAGACCCTGGGTATCAAAGGGTCTTCCTCATAGGAAAGGGGTGGAACAATGTGATTTATCCAATGAAGTCATGACATCTCCTCGGTTGTTGTCTCCTCCCATGAGATCTTCCCTCATAAAACCACCCTTAGGGTCAGGATCAGGTAGCCGCTGCCGTCCCATTGCCACATGGGACTTGGTCACCGTCTGGGAATCTGTGATGACTCCATTGGAGTTATCACAGAAACAAGAGTACAAAGATAAGATGAGGGAACAAGGCCATAAAGAGCCTAGTAGACAAAATACAAAAAATGAAAATAAGATAAAGATAAAAGAGTAAAGAAGCAGCACGAAGAGAAGGAGTAAGAGATGAATTAAAAGGTAACTGAAAAAAGAGACATTGCAGAATTAAAACCAGAAAGTAAAGGGGTGAGGTGAGATTTAGCAAGACCTAGGAAAAGGACAGAGCAGTAATTTAAGTGTGAGAAAACAAGCGAATAAATCAAAGGTTTAGTGTCCTGAAATGAAAGAAAAGGACGAGCACACCAAAGATTATAGAGATGAAAATGAGCAGTGTTAGAAATATGTAGAGAAATGGAAAGAGAAAGGTCAAAGATGACACCAAGACTTCGAGCAGAGGAAGAAAATGGGAGACAAGAAGGTGGAAAAAAGACCAGGTGGAGGAGAAACAGGAGAGGGAGAAGATGGAGGAAAGAAAAGAAACTCTGTCAAAGAGGGATTAAGATTAAAAATTGAGAGGCCATCCAAGACTTGACAGCCAGTAGACAAGACGGAACAGTGTTGTGAAGTGAAGGACAGAATGAAGAAAAATAAAATGTGAGAGCTATCTGCATAGAAATGACAAGAAAGATTTAAAGAAGAGATAAGATCAGACAAAGGAATAATAGACAAAGAGAAAAGAAGAGGACCTAGTACAAAACCTTGAGGAACACCATATAGAAACGGATAAGACAAAGAAAGCTTACCAGCCCAAGAAACAGAATACATGCAGTTGAAAATATAAGGCTTGAACCAACTGAGAACTGATCCAGTTAAATCAAGAGTAGAGCGAGAAGAAAGAAGAATAGTTTGATCCACAGTGTCGAAAGCAGCAGAAAGATCCAGAAGAAAAAGAATAGAAGATGGCTGGATATGCCTGGCAGAAAGAAGAGAATTAGAAACATGTAATAAGGCAGATTCAATGGAATGCGCAGGAAGGAAACCAGATTGCAAGGGGTGAAGAAGAAAATGAAGATGCAGATAGGAAGAAACGTGAGGCTATTCGACTTCTTCAAGATGTTTAGATAAAAAAGGAAGCAAAGAAATAGGAGGAAAGCTCGAAAAAAGAGCAGCGTCCGATGAAGTTTCTTAAGAATGGGAACAATAACTGTGTTTAAAGGAAGATGGAAAAGAGGCAGAATCAAGTGAACAATTATGTCAACACATGTTACAGCAGGCCTCAAAATATGCACTCGACACTAGTCATTGGTGACTGATAACTGACTGCTGGCGAGTTTAAAATGGTGTGCTGAGGGCATGTGGAGAATAGAGGGAGCAAGTGACTTTATGCCTGGATAGTAGCTTGCAACTTGAAATTTGTACCCCAGTGTTACAGGTTCGGGGTACTTGCAGTGTGTACCCCAGTGTTACAGGTTCTGGTTACTTGATGTGTAAGATGAAAGGGAGATCAGACTACTCAGTCTTCTCATCTCCGGCCCAACTGACATTCATAGAGGACTACATGCATTAGCACACATCCAACATTCTCCTGAACTGTCATCCACACAAAGGCATAACTTTTCATCAGCATGCATTGATAACCAACAGGACTCGCCCATGCATAAAACTCAACTCAAACAACACGCCTCCCTCCTTCTCTGAATATGAAAAGGCAGACACAACTAGGAGCATTGTGTCCTTGCACACCTGTCCCTTACATGCTAGAGTAGCTGCTTTTTTTTTATTATGCCTGCCTTTCTTTGAGGAAGGGAAGGCAACAATCTCAAATATCGGTGAAAACCCCCTCGTCAGCTCTTCATAGATATTGGTGAAGGAATGGAATATCTGAAGGAAGGCATCCGTAGGAATTTTTTTTACAATTTCTATGAACTGGTTTCCGGCTGTGGCAGCAGTTTTCCCAACATGTTGGAGTAGAGGCCATGACACATGTTTGGTGATGCTTATGGTCTCGTGCAGAAGGGATATGACCAAGAAGTTCGGGCTGGAAGATTGCCCCTTTTGGGGTGTGACCATGCCCGATTTGCATTTGATCTTTCCCCTTTTGTAACGGCTTGGCAGTCGAAGATCGATGGTCTGGAGGGTTGCCCAGACCAATGACAGAGGTTAAGATTAATTCTAAACCTTCCAGCCATCACCTCTTTTGTTTTGCTGGTCCATACACCCTGGCATCCCACAGTGCTAATTTCCTGACTTTCAAGTTTCTTGCTGTCCAAAAGTCCAAAAGAAGACCAAGGTAGGAAAAGCCTGGTCTCACCTCTGTGCCAAACCGTGGAACTCTCTCCCATCGGTATTGGGCAATAGAATTGTGGCAAAAATGTCGCTGGTAAAAAAAAAAAATCTCAGCAAAAATGCTGTGGTTTGACCCGCTAAGGGTGTACCGCATTATACCATTTAAGGGGTACAGGGGTTGCGGGGGTGTCCACCGCTCCTCTTAAATGGTATAATGGGTCCGGGGATTGCGGGGGTGTCCGCCGCTTCCTTTACAGGATTGTGGCGCAAAAAACCATGGCTTCTTTGCCACGATATTTTGTATTCACGGCCATTTTTGCCACGATTATTAAGACATGGAACCCTCCCATCCACTTTGTGCAATAAACCATATCACAACAAATTCAGAAAGATTTGAAAAGCTGGATTTTCCAGAAAAGTTCTGTCTTGAAATGGGGAAAATCTTCCTCGGGACCAGCCCTTGAGAGCAAAAATTACCCAATTCAGCCCAAAATACAGGTTCTATTGTGCCGAGCAGTAAACTCATGCTAGTGACAAATGACACCTTCAAAAAGTTTAGCATTTATTAGAAACAGTAAAATTTTGCAGCCTCTAGGGATTCAAGTTAGAGAAGATTACAAAACACAAAACTTAGAGAAATACAAAATATAGAGAAACATAGAACTTAGAGAAATATAGAGAAACACAGTCGTACGCCCCTTCAATCAGCACTGGGAGACCCTGGCCCTCATAAGCTAGCTGTTGCCAGCCCCTCTCAGAGGACAGCGCTGCAGGGTGCCGACAGAGCAATCAGGTTCCGGACACTCGATCTTGCTCGAACCAAGTCCACGGATCGATCTCCCACCCGAGTCATGTGGGCATGCATTTTTGTAATCTCGTGCTGTCAGCCCATGACACACAGTTCCAGAACTTTCCCTGTGCAAAATATAGGCTTGCTCATGGAAAAACCCAACTCTGTGATGCTCCCTGCTCGCTCCTACCCCTCCATTGGAGCCCTCTCTGCAAAAGCACTCGAATGTCCTTATCAGCGTGTGGGCAAGGCTGTACCAGGCCTTCTCAGGGAAACGGGATTTGTTTACGAAGCCATGCAGGGCTACAGTTAGAAAGGCAGAATATTCTAAGAGAAGCCGAGATGAATTAACCCCATGTGAGCAAGCTCTAAAAGGCATGCACTCATAGCTTAGTGTTCATAGCGCTTAAGATTGGCTATCTAAGCGCTATATAGGTGCCATAATGCTCCAAACACTCCAATAATGTCTCTACTAGCTACATAACTGGGGCCTTCGCCCTGCCTGTCTATCTACAATGCATAATGTGACCTACCACTCCTACTAGGCCTGCATATTCCTTGTAGCTCACTACTGCGTAATGGAGGTGCTACAACAGACTACTATCAGCATTTAGCATATACTTTGAATAAACTATTGGCTTTCAGCGGCTAATGCTGTCATCTAAATCCCCGATTGGCAAATTTGCAATTTTGTGTATCACGACAAGTGCTGCATCCTCTAAAGTGTTCTTTTTTTTCAAACTTTATTATTTCAAGAAACCAAACACTCAGATGAATGAACAAACCCCTTAGCACCCCACCCCTACCTCCCCAACTGTACACTCCCATCTTTACCATCCCAAGACATAACCCCAGCAGTGTCCATTAAAAATCACCTCGAGCCGCCTCTGCCCTCTCTCAAGTTTCCAATCCCCTACACGGAGTAGTCCACCATTACAGTGTATATATTCCTCCTCCTGCTAACTGTCCAGTGTGGAGTGAACAGTCTGTGCCCTATCCATGTGATATTGTCTATATGGGCCACAATAGTCGAGCGGCCGGCTGGCACTTGGAAGCGTTGAGGCGAACCTGACTTCCTGTTGTTCACATAAGTCCATACAGTTCAACCATTTAGCAAAAGTAGGGGGGTCACCTTCCCCCATATTCTAGCCACAAGATATCTAGCCACCACAGATGCCATACTCAGGAGTTTTTTTTCAGCGCGGCTACCCCCCTCAATCAACGCTAAAAGCCACATTTCAGGTAAATATACTTGCACCGATGGCAACATCATCGACATGGCCTCTTCGATATTCCCCCAGAAAGTCCGAAGCCTTGGGCAGCTCCAACACACGTGATAAAAGTCAGCCTGCTCGACCCCACACCGTTTACACACTGATGAATGATTCGGGAAGCATCGACTAAGAGTGAGCGGTGAATGGTAAGCCTGATGTACATACCTATAGTGAATCAGCCTATACCAGGAGTTCAATGAGATGAACAAGTTACTTCTTACCTTGTAACGTTCTTTCGACGGGATGTTCCTCCGACGTATTCCTCATCTTAGATATATCCTTCCAGCTCTGCTGGCCTCGGAAATTTTTTTCTCCAGAGGGCGCTGCGCGTCGACGTCCCTCGAGTCGATGACCCTCGACAGCCGCCGTATCGACGCTCGACGTCATCCTGCCTATAAAGGCCGCGCGCAGCGTCCGTTGCTCAGTTCCGTTTTGTAGCCCACAGTATTACTGTTTGGACTAGACTAATCACCCTGAAGGAGCGTAAGCTGCAACAACAAGGGAAGTAAAACTGCGGGGATGGATGGGAGGGTCGATGAGGAATACGTCGGAGGAACATCCCATCGAAAGAACGTTACAAGGTAAGAAGTAACTTGTTCTTCGAAGGGATTGTGTCCTCCGACGTATTCCTCATCTTAGATAGGCTCCCATAGCAGTATTCTATATTCGGAGGAGGGAGTACTGACTTCACGCTGTCTTCTATTGGTGAATAGAATGCAGTACAGCCCTTCCAAACCTAGTCTCTTGACTAGAGGAGGAATCCAGATTGTAAAAACGTGTAAAGGTATGGACAGACGACCATGTAGCGGCCGCACATATGTCTTTAATCGGCACGCCTCTTTTGAGGGCCGATGAAGCTGCAATACCTCTGGTCGAATGAGCCCTAAGGTTTTGAGGGGGCTCTTTCCCTGCCAGTTTATAACATTCCAGAATGGCTAGAATGATCCATCTGGAAATGGTCTGCTTAGTTATTGGTAACCCCAGCTTGTGACCTGCGTAGCCTACAAACAGCTGGTTTGCCTGTCTTATCCTGGCTAGTCTACTAATGTAAAAACTTAAAACCCTCCTAGGGTCTAGTCTGTGTAACCTCTCTTCCTCTTTCCCCGGGTGAGGAGGAGGATAGAAAGATGGTAGGATAATCTTCTGAGAGATATGGAATTCAGAGACTACTTTTGGGAGGAAATTAGGCTTCACTTGCAGGACAACTTTGTCTTTGTGAAAGATTGTATGAGGGGGGTTTACAAGAAAGAGCTTGTAATTCGCTCACCCTTCTAGCAGATGTAAGTGCTATTAATAAAACAGTCTTAAGGGTAAGCAATCTTAACGAACAAGAATGGAGAGGTTCGAAAGGTGTCCCCATCAGGAAAGTTAATACTAAGTTTAAATCTCATAGGGGAACTTGGAATGGTCTTGGGGGATAAACATTGGTTAACCCCTTTAGAAACTGTATTACCAAGGGTAATTTGAAATAGGATGGTTCCTCCGCAGTACGCTTAAAGATAGATAGCGCTGCGAGATAGCCCTTAATGGTGCCAACTTGAAGGCCTGAATTTGCCAAATATAGTAGGAAGGACAAAACCATTGGTGTACCACATGAAAATGGGTCGATATTCTGTTCTCTACACCAGCTGCAAAATCTGTTCCAACGGCAGCGGTATAAAGACTTTGTTGCTGGCCTCCTTGCCGAAAGCAACACCTCCATAACATCATCAGGGAGGTCCCAATCCTTGTACCTCAGCCGTTCAGAAGCCAAGCATGAAGGTTGAGGGTTTTGATGTCTGGATGGAGAACCTGACCTCCCTTCTGTGAGAGTAGGTTCTCTCTGAGAGGAAGTCGAAATGGAGGGCAGATGGACAAGTCTAGAAGGTCCGGGTACCACGTTCTCCTGGCCCAATCCGGGGCAATTAGGATCATGGTTCGCCGGAATCTTCTCAACCTCCTGATCATTTGAGGAATGACAGGGACCGGTGGGAACGCGTACAGAAGCGGAAACTCCCAGTCCACTATGAACGCGTCTCCCAGAGCTCCTCTCGGAGGAAATTCCCTTGAGCAGAACAGGTCGCATTTCCTGTTTAGGCTGGTGGCGAACAGATCTACCTGAGGGGTTCCCCAAAGGGCGAAGATCTCTTGAAGGACTTCCTGAGCTAGCTCCCACTCGTGAGAGACTGTGTTCTGCCTGCTCAGAGCGTCCGCTGTCAAGTTCTTCTCTCCGGCTAGGTGAACTGCCGATAGAGAGATTCCTTCTTGGATTGCCCAAAACCAGAGCTGCATCGCCTCTCTGCACAGGGGTAGTGATCCTACGCCTCCTCTTTTGTTGAGGTAATGCATGGCCACCGTGTTGTCCGTCATTATCAGGACGTTCTTCCCTTGTACAACTGGCAGGAAAGCCTTCAACGCAAGTTTGATGGCTCTCAGCTCTAACAGGTTGATGTGTAGTCTGGACTCCGATGGAGACCAACGACCGCTGATGGTCAAGTCGTTGGCGTGAGCTCCCCACCCCGTGAGTGAGGCATCCGTGACTACTGTTATCTCCGGCCAGGGTTGCCAAAACTGTTCTCCTTTCAGAATGTTCTCCTGACAGGCCCACCACTGAAGGTCTCGAGCCACCCTGCCGGGAACCTGAAGAAGATCTGTCATTCTCCCTGAGAATTGTGACCACTGAGTCCTCAGTGCCCACTGGAGGGATCTCATTCTCAGGCGAGCCTCTGGCACAAGGAAAATGCAGGATGCCATGAGGCCTAGCAACCTCAAAAAGTCGAAAGCTGGGAGACGTTGGGCAAGTTGGAACTTGGTAACCATCTGTAGAATATCTTGAGCCCTCACCTCTGGTGGCGAGGCTTTTCCCAGGGAAGTATCCAGGATCGCTCCTATGAACTGGAGTCTCTGCGATGGTATCATTTGAGACTTCTTTAAATTGAGTGAGAAGCCCAGCTTGTGAAGGGAGTAGCATACGTGATTTAGCTGGATCTGAGCTTGCTCCGGAGAAACAGCCCTGATCAGCCAATCGTCCAGGTAGGGGTAGACGTGAATCCCTTCCCTCCTTAGACTTGCCGCCACTACCGACATTAACTTGGTGAAGACCCTCGGGGAGGAGGTCAGCCCAAATGGCAGCACTCGAAATTGATAGAGTTGCCAATTGCGAACCTCAGGTATTTCCTGTGTTTGAGATGGATAGGCACATGGAAATAAGCGTCCTGAAGGTCCAGAGATACCAACCAGTCCTGAAACTGAAGGGCCTGGAGGATCTGAGAAAGAGTGACCATCTTGAATTTGTCTTTCCTGAGGAATTTGTTCAATTCTCGCAAGTCCAAGATGGGTCTCAGTCCTCCGTCTTTCTTTGGAACGAGAAAGTAAGGGGAGTACCAGCCCTTGTTCCTCTCCGCTACAGGTACCGGTTCTATGGCACCTTTCTCTAGCAGGTCTATAATTTCCTGCAAGAGGAGCGGATCTGGAGCTTTCTGAAAGCTGATCCCCGGTGGATGACTGAGGTATACGTAGGAAAGGTAGGCAGTAACCTTGGGCAACTGTTTCCAATGCCCAAGCATCTGACGTGATAGCCTGCCATTCCGCCAGATGTTGAGTCAACCTGCCTCCTACAGGTGTCCTGTGAGGGAAGTCCTCAGAGTGGTTTTGGGGCGGCTGATGCAGATGCCGATGGTAAAGAGGCACCTGCTGTTGCTGCGGCTTTAGAATATCTACCCCGTCCACCTCGGGTAGTTCTTCTTTGACCCCTTTGAGCCGGTCGTCCTCTACCTCTTCCGAATGAGGAGTAGAAGCGAAAGGACTTGCCCCTCGCAGAGGTTCCTGTGGGACGAAAAGGAGTCTGACGGATTGCAGCTCCTAGGGATTTTGCTGCTGCTTTTGAAGTTTGCAGTTTCTCTAAACTGTCATCCGCCTTTTTCCCGAACAAAGAAGAGCCATCAAATGGCATGTTCAAGAGCCTGGCTTGCACATCTGGGGCAAAACCCGACTTTCTCAACCAAGCGAACCGCCTGGTTGATGTACTTGCCGCCATTGCTCTGCTGATACTGTCAGCCGAATCAATGCCCGTCTGGAGGGATTCGCACATAGCGTCTTTACCGTCCTGTATAATATTCAGGAACGCATCCCTTTCTTCTCCCTCCGGGATGCAGTCAGCCGCTGTAGAAGCACACTCCCAAAGTGTATGGCTGAACCTAGCAAGGGTGCAAGTAGCATTAACAGACTTTAACGCCATGCTACATGCTGAAAAGACTTTCTTAGCCATAGCATCATATTTTTTATCGTCCCTGTCCTGTGGGACAGTAGGATAAGCCGTCTTGACGTCGGTAGAGGATGCTGCTTGTACCACCAGACTTTCTGGGGATGGATGTTTAGACAAGAACTCTGGGTCTGTGGAAGATACCCTGTACTTTGCAGACAGTTTTTTATTTACTGCTGGTATTACATCTGGGGTTTCCCAGTTTGTCATGATCTTTCTCTGAAGAGCTTTATGAAAGGGCACCACTGGATCCTCTTGTGGGCCTTTGTCAAGAATATCCGGGAGGTCATCTTGCTGGAAAGATTGTGAAGGTGTAGACCACCCCATGAACTCTGTAATTCTGGCCATTAAGGCTCTGTAGGGGGTTTCAGCATGCTCCCCCGGGTCTGGTTTAGCAAAATCCACCTCAGGGGAAGTATCTAAACCACTTGCCTCATGTAAAGAATCATGAAGATCCTTTAATCTGCGCTCTTCAGAGGAAAATTCCTCTCTAACTGGGGTTACAGGTCCCTGTAACTCATCTTGTTCTGACAAATCACCCTCTTCTAAAATTGAGGATATAGTTCTCAATTGTTCTGAATTAATAAAGGGAGTAAATCCCATTTCCAAGGCAGAGGGTACTGAACTTGTCATTATTGGCCTCGAAAAACGTCGATGTCGTCGACGCCGACGTCGAAGGCTTCGAGCGTGGCGTCGAAAACAGAGGTGGAGGCCTCGAGGACCTCGACAGAATTGGAATTTTACTCGACAATATCGACGCCATCGACGTCGAGGGCCTGGGAATCGTCACTGGATGTGTGGTCATCGTGACTTTTCTCGGCGTCGACGCCGGTGTCGAGGCCGGCGTCGAGTCGACAGACCTGTGTGTCGAAGGTCCCTTCGACAACGGCGTCGAAGACCTCGACGTCGACGGAACCTTCGTCGACGGTGTCGACGGAACCTTCGAGGAAGGTTTGGAGGTCATAGTCCTACTCGAGGGTTCGAGACGCGCTCGAGAGGTTTCTTTCGCCGGGTACTGCGACTCGCGGCGTTTTTGACCTTTGGGTCTTTCGACCAGAGCATCGCTCTCGGCAGTCTTCGAGGGGGTCGAGGCCGCTTTCTCGAAGACGCTCATCATGTTTTTTCTGAATTCCTCCCATTCAGCCCGGGAACTAAGTTTCGTGGGGCAAGGGATTCTTTTTGGCGAAACAGAGGAAGAGGAAGACGGAGAAGGGGATCTTCGACGTTTCCTCTTCGAGTGTTTCGATCTCGAGGAGTGATGAGACCCACTCCGAGATCTGGAGCGTGAATGGTGACGAGGAGACGAATGTCTCGACTTCGTCGAAGAAGAAGAAGCTTTAAAAGTCTTACCTTTCTCCAGCTTCCCCCTACGCTCCTTCAGGGCCTTAGCTGTCATGGACATACAGTCCTCGCACTCCGAACAATGGTGTTCGGCTCCCAAGCACCACAGACAATTTCTGTGAGGATCGGTCAACGACATCTTTTTCCCACAATCTCGACATTTTTTGAAGCCGGATCGAGGGGTTGTCGGTTCCGACGAGGAAGCCATCGAGTACGATTCGAATAACTTGAAGTAAATATTACTAAGAACTGAGCAACGGTATTCCGAGGCACCGAGTAGCGCGGAAAAACGGAACTGAGCAACGGACCCTGCGCGCGGCCTTTATAGGCAGGATGACGTCGAGCGTCGATACGGCGGCTGGCGAGGGTCATCGACTCGAGGGACGTCGACGCGCAGCGCCCTCTGGAGAAAAAATTTTCCGAGGCCAGCAGAGCTGGAAGGATATATCTAAGATGAGGAATACGTCGGAGGACACAATCCCTTCGAAATGTCAAGTTTGCAAATGCGCTTCCATTGGTCCTCCCCCACTGCCTTCCCAAGAGAAGCCTCCCATTTGGTCTTTAATGAGAGCTCACACATCACCCTCCCTTCTCTCACCAGCCTGTAAATAGTAGATACTACCTTGACAGAAGATGCAGGGCGAACTATAGAGCAAAGTGCCGGTTAGCGGGGTGGAGCCTGTGGGAAACCCAGCCACTTAACCTTAAGAATACTCCGTAGCCTATAGTACTGAAGTAAGGTCAAAGCATCCGTACCACCTCTGGCCACAAGTTCGTCCCATAATATAAACCGCTAAATCTCCCAGGGTTTGTATTCCAAGCGCCTGGAACCGGTCCTTAAAGGAACTCTCAAACGTGAGTGGAATCCCTATCACATTATACACTGGTAGTTCGGGCACACAAAGCGGAACGGAAAGTAACAACCTGTTGATCTTCTCCCAGGCCCTACAGGTTATATCCACTGGCTGAACCTCCTCCTTCGACACCGCGTCCCTGTTACCCCACAGCATACCCAGAAGAGTGGAGGGATGAGCAAGAGCCTTGGCCAACCTAGCGTGCGGAGCCACTGTGTCTAGGGAGCCCCAACCCGAGATGTATTGCACCTGAGCTGCCAGATAATAAAGATAAACATCAGGGAATTCCAAACCCCTCCCTCATACGGCCTAGTGAGTGTATCATACGCAATCCTAGGTTGCCTGCCAGCCCATACCAGCTTCGTTATTAATTTCTTAATACGAGCCCAATAACTTGCAGTGGGCCATATTGGTACATTATTATATACATAAAGAAGCCAAGGCAGTATCACCATTTTCGCCAAAGCGATTCGGGCGGCCTGAGACAAAGGAAGCCTTATCCACGCCTCCACTTTCTGTTCCAAGCACTCTAACGTGCAAAGGTAGTTATCATTATATAGCTTACCCTTGACCGTGGACACCCTAATACCAAGATAACGAAAACCATCCAGACACCACCGAAATTCCTCACCCACATCCTCCCTCTGAACCACAGGGGTTACTAATCCTAAATCCAGACAGTTCCCCAAACCTAGCCACCTCCTGCATTAATGGGGGCAAGTTCTGGCGCGGGTGCTTAACATAAAGAAGAACAGCGTCAGCATACAAAGATATAATGGACAGGTGCGTGTATGCATATATACCCCTCTGAGCATGGAATTCTCGAACATGGCACGCCAAAGGCTCAATAGCCAGCGCAAATAAAACCGGGGAAAAAGGACACCCCTGCCTCGTGCCTCGTGAGGGATATATGTCTGCTGAAACTAAACCATTAGTTCAGACCGCTGTCCTGGGCACCAAGTATAGGAGCTTAATCCATTTAATATACATGAGACCCAGGCCAGACCGGCAGAGAACTTCAAACAGAAAAGGCCATTCCACCGAATCAAACGCCTTTTCGGCATCCAAGGCGGCAACCACCATCGGTATGTCTGGGTTGACGTTATGCAACAGAGTGACTAGGCGCCGGAGATTATTTTGTGTAGACCGCCCAGGGATAAATCCCACCTAATCTGGTAGTACCAAGGCAGGCAAATGGGGAAGTAGCCGCTTAACAAGAACCTTAGCCAGGATTTTATGCTCTGTGTTCATGAGCGAAAGTGGTCTGTAAGACGATAAACGCTGGGGGACCTTCCCTGGCTTCAACAGTACAGTGATCGGGGCAGATCTGGTGGACTCAGGTTGAATACCACTGGCCATGGCGCTATCATACATAGCTAATAGGTGAGGGACGACCAAATCTACGTAGGCCTTATAAAATTTGGCCGTAATGCAATCTAACCCTGGGGCCTTCCCATTAGGAAGCAACTCTATAGCCTCACAAACCTCTTCTTCCGTGATAGGCTTGTTGAGAGCGCCGCCCTGGATCGAGCCAGCCCAATGCCACCTCATCCAAATACTGCATTAAAGCATAATGGCGGGCATGGGCTTTGACATATATAACTGTTCATAATACCGCCGGAACCTTTAATTTATCCCCTCTAGATCCCGTATACAAACCCTACCATCCCCCTCTATTTCAGTTATGCCAGTAGATGGTCGCTCTTTACGAAATAGCCCAGGCCAGCGTTTTACTAGGTCTATCTCCTTCCCCATAATTCACTGCTTGTATCGGATCACCGACGTATCTATCCTCACCAATCGCCAACTCCTGCAGCCTCTCCCTAAGCTGCTTCAATTCCTTGCGAAGTTCAGGAGTATCGTGAACACTCTGCTTCAGTTCCCCCTCCCTGACCTCGCCCTCTAGTTTCCTCATGGACCTCCTAATGGTTTTCAACACTCTGCCTTCCCTGGAGATGCAGCACTCCCCGTACATAGACTTTAAACGCTTCCCACACTATGCCAGGATCTGAGACTGACTCTACGTTGGACTGAAAAAAAATGTCTACATCATTTTCTATCTCGGCCCGAAACGCCCCATCCTGATGCGCAGCCGCCCGGAATCGCCAACGCAAACAAATGGGACAGCGTGGCACAAGTCGAAACCCAACCACCACAGGAGAATGGTCCGACAACGTTCGGGGCAAAATACGAGCCTCAGAGGCAGCGCCCAGCAGAGGCCTAGAGGCCATCACATAATCTATCCTAGCCGAGCTCCCATGCACTCCCGAATAAAATGTGAACTCCTTATCGACAGGATGTAATTTGCGCCATACATCGTGCAAGTCATGGGTCGCTGCGATACCACCCCATGCTCTAGCCGCACGCGGAAGGCTCTGCTGTATCGACATGGATCTGTCCATATCCAGTGAGAGTGCCACATTAAAATCACCAGCCCAGACCGTTTCATATCCAGGATATTCACAAGATGACTTGCACATGCATGAAAAAATTCCGGACAGTCCACATTTGGGGCGTACACATTCACGACCAGGAGATTCACACCCATAACTTCCCCCGCCAGCATTAAAAACCTGCCCTCTTCATCAAATATCTGATCATGGAATCTGTATTGTAGCGGCTTATGCACATATGTGGCAACACCTCTGGAGTGAGAAGAATAGGACAAGAAATACCTATGGGAACCCCAACCCGCCAAGCTGGGAGGGGCAACACCTATAGCGAGATGGGTCTCCTGAAGACATAATATATTCACCCCATGGTTCCTACAGTAATTGGCTATCAATCTCATCTTCTTCTGGTTAGTGAGACCCCGGATATTCCAAGACATCACTGCCACACTTGTCCCGAGGCTACCACTTGTTGAGGCCAAGACCATGCACTCGGAACACAGAAAGCACACCCCACTGTCCCATATCAATAACAAGCAACCCAGATACCGCTGTTCTTACCCCCAGAACTTCCCTCAAGAGACCAACCTCAGTCCAGTTAACCACATGACCAGCCCCTTCCAGGCAGTCGGACCATGCAAGTGCAACACCTCGATCGAACACTACATGCCAACCCATCACAACCTTCTTCTGGTACAAAGTTGGAGTCCCCCCCAACAAACAGAACAGACAAACCCCAACAAGCCACCCACCCCACCCAGCCCACCCATGCCAGAAACATTAACCTACCGACTCCCTGACCCCTCTCCCCTACCAGCCCAACCAAACCCAAAAAGCACTGCAGAATCTGCGGCAACCGGGGCACTGGAGGCAACCCAAGCGCTCCTTAAGGCAAAGGCACATGAGTAACGCATCCTCCCCACATCCCCCGCCACTCCAAGTTGGGTCACTCAAACACTTCCCCACATACATGTAAATTCCCAAATTACAGGATATCAATATTGTATCAAGCCGGGTGCCATGGCGACCCCTTAGGATCCGGCAGGCCTTTGGCAAGCTGTTCCGCAGCCTCTGGAGCTGTAAAAAAACACAACTGACCCATTATGTTGCACTCGCAACTTTGCCGGATACATCATTGAGTACTTCATTTCCTTACACCGCAGGATATTCTTGGCCACCTGAAAGGATTTCCTTTGGTCTTGGACAGCCGGACTGAAATCTGGGAACAGTCGAATGGTGGTGCCCCCCCCCAACGCAGCTCCCCCTTCTCTCGGGTTACTCGTAGTATAGTGTCCCTGTCGCGGTAACAAAAGATCCTCGCAATAATGGGGCGTTCTGGGGCACCTGGGGGCGGCCTGGCCGCTGATGAACGGTGAGCCCGCTCCACCATATACAAACTGGACAGCGAAGGTTTATCAAGTACATCCAGCAACAGTTGTTCCACAAATTTCTCCATATTATCAATATGTGTCGACTCCGGAACACCTATAACCTTGATGTTGTTCCTCCTCGAGCGCCCCTCCAAATCCTCATTCTTGGCCGCAATCTTCACCACTTGCTGTAGACTGGAAACCTCGCGCTGGAGGGCCGCCACACTATCCTCAGCGGTCCCTATTCTCTGCTCCACCTCCTCCATACGCCCGCATAGCTTCTCGATCTGTACCGCCGATATATCCACCTTACAAGTAAAGGCGTCTATCTTGATTCAGGGCAGCCATATCCACCTGTTCAGGAGCTGGCATCTGAGCAGCGGCGGCCGGGGCCTGCGCCTGGTCTGCGCGAGCGAACTGATCCATCCTCGCCTGCTTCTTCTGATTGCCCATATCTCCTTGCAAAGCCTAACTGGACACTCTCGGACCCCGGACCGATCTATATCCAGACAATCACTTTGTTGGGGCTGCGTCTAGGCGCACTCACCCTGGCACTCCAAAATATTCCATATTGCCCTCCCTTCAGTCCAGCAGTGACATCAAACCGGGGAGTAAGCGCCCACTGAGCCCTCCTCTATCCTGAGAAGAGTTTATCCTTTTCTATTAGGGACCACTATAAGGGCACCAGTCCTGTCACGAGCAACCACTCCAGCGGCCCACCGCCTGTCCATATTAAATTGTCACATGCAGCACCACTGTCCTCCCTCCAGCCGTCCTCCCCCTTTCCGAGCAGGAGGTACTGGGCATCCCAGGGCGCCGATCTCCACTACACGTTCCCACGACGCTACAGTACGTACTAGCAGAGCTTTACACTGGCCCTCGTTAGGTATTTATTTCTATGGGCATTATCACCCAAACGCGCATTGACAATTACTGCCAAACTAAATGCAAAGGATGAAAAGCAAAGTTCCAGGATTCCAAGTGCTTCCAATTACATCCTCGCTCAATGCAACACCCTTGGAATGCGGCCCTGTTAGAGGGGACAGTCACAAACCTCCGACCCCATAGGCATCCGTCATCCTGTCACGTTAAAACTCCCGCCGCTTGCAGTTCCACACCGCTAAAATGCAGTGCTCCACTGTTTATGTAGATGCCGCCTCCCACGGCACTCCTCCGCCTTCCAGGGGAGCACCGCCGGACGCACCGCCGCCCCCACTCCAGCAACAACCCGCAACTGTCTGCCTGCAGGGTCGAAGCGGGCAGGTTCTACCAGATCCCCACCCGCAGCAGCGTCACGTACTCCTCACCGGCTCCGCAGCTGTAACACACCGCCGGGCTCCCCTCAGCTTCTTCAGAGAATGACCCGGCTGTCCTTCAACACACGGGTCGGCTGCCGACACCACGCTCTCCGTGGCCTGCTGAAGCCGGGAAGACCGCCCTTTCCCCAAACAACTCGGCCCAAGGCCGCTGCACCGCTCCTCTCAGCCACAGCCTCCGACGAGGAAGATCTCACCTGTGCACCGATACCAGCCCGCCCGGGAGGTCCAAGGACACTTGCCCGATATGCCTGAGTGACGGGGAGTAGGGGGACAGGATATTAAAAAAAGGATATATGATGGTCGTTGCCGGAGCTTTTCAGGCAGCAGCCATCTTGGTCAGCTGCACAACAGCGCCCCCTCATCCTCTAAAGTGTTTATTTTCCTGGTCTCTCGCAATGCACACACCAAAACTATTAGAATGTAGCATGTAACACAAATACATTATTAAATAACTCGAGGCAACCCAAGAACTTGGGGTAAAAACTGTGACTCACTTCGCAGATCGTGGCACAGATGGCTTCAAGAACACACCAACTCTCAAAGACAGTTCAAAGGTTCCAACTAAAGGGCGTCCCTTTCGCCCTGGTCTTCCCCGGGTCATCTTGCACCCTAGCCCAGACTTCCCTAAGCCAAATATGGTCATTAGAGATCTGTAATCCTCATTGTCTAAAATATTTCTGGCTAGTGCTGAGGGCCTAGAGGGAACTGTCTTTGCTGTCTTATGCTCTCCAGGATTTTGTAGGTAGATCCTAACCTGGGGTCCTGCAAGGAAAATGTCAGGAAATGGTGCATTCCAGCCACCTAGGTCTCACTCAGTCTTTACCCCTCATGCACTCATACTTCTCGTCCCAATGTTCTTTCTGTCCTTTCCCCTCCTTCTACACTCCTCCCTTTTCTTCCTCCACTCCTCTCTCTCCCTCTTTCTATTCCTTTGATGTTATTCTACTAACACTCTCCCTCCACTCGACTCTCCGCCCACTACTCTACTGCACACCTCTCCCACTGCCCTCTATTACACTTCCCCTTCCACTGCTTTTGACTACACCCTACGCCCACTGCTCTTTACTACACTCAATCCTCCTTCTCCCACAGACATCCTCCTTGAAATATCTCATTCACCTTCACTCACTTTCACCAACTCTCAATAGTCTTAAACTGATCCTCAGGTGCTCTCTACACTCTCCAGACATTCAGTCATACACAAGTGCCACTTTCCCTCTCCAACAAATCCGTCACCTTGCACAAGCTCTATGTAATCCTCTTCCACGCTCCACTCCACCGTCCTTTATCCAATTTCTCGGTTTGCCTTGTCCACCCTTGCCTTCACCTCAACAACCCACACTGACTCTTTCTTCCTGTCCTCTTTAATCATCTTCCTCCCCCTTCAACTGGCTCTCGCCCTATGCGGGATATTTGGGTCACTCTCTCCCTTTCTCGCCCAAGGTGCCACATTACAGACCCGAGAAACAATAAAGCACCAAACAAGTGCCACCTCCTTTTCGAACAGGGTGCTACTTGTAACCCGGAATAGCAGCCAGTTACAACCAAAGTCGGTTCCCTAGTTTGTATTCCGCGTGGGATGAGCATCTGAATTGCCAGTCTGCATTGAGACTGCTGGTTTTCCGCTGCATCTCTTGCTGGTGGCTGTATGATCGGTTATCCACAGCAAGTAATTCTGGTTTCAGCAGACCTGCAAGGCAAGAGAAAAACCAATGGCCAGCAAGCTGTACGGCAGCTAGCTGATCAATAGTGGTACTCTGCAACTATAAGCTAGCACATGAAAGGGACAGAGGCTGGGGCCTGCCCAACTCTTATACCACCTTTGGGGCAGGACTGACTCTAGCAAATACCTGGCCTTCTGCCCCAGATTGACCAGAGTCACCATTCCGACTTGACAGGGTCAGATCCCTGACTCCATCACAGTTTACCAACCAGTTGGGCATACCGAGGCTGTCCATAGCCAGGACCTAACGAACTATGCCCAATGAGGCTAAAACATGTCTGGTGTTGCTTGTGTTCCATAAGCAGAAAGAATGTGACCTAGAAGTTCAGGCTGGACTACCCCTTTCTTTTGGTGGGGGATTTGAAATGGCTTTTTCCCCTTTGTAATAGCATATCAGGCTGGAAAATGATCGTCTGGCAGGTTACCAAGAACAATACCAATGGGTTGGATTTAATAGAAACCTTCCAACTATCAATCTTCATTTTTGGAAATGGCTAAAAATGCGCCAAGTAGAAAACGTTTGAAGAGCCTGTCTACCACCTATCCAGACCGGTTAGCATACAAAACCACCAAGACAGGATCAGCAGGGCAGGTGAAAATGTCAGCAAGAAAATGGAAATGGTTTTTGAGGGATTTTAAGTCCAGTACATAAAAAAGGAGGTGGGACTGGGTATGAACTGCAATAAGATATTCAAAGCAGTAGTAGCAGCAGGGGTATCAGTTTCAAGTGCAAGCTACTGCCCAGACACAAAAAAAACCTTGCTGCCCGAGTACTCTCTGCATGCTTTTCGAAACACTTGTGTACAGGCGCGTTATAAATGCCGTATCATATCATATCATGCATGCAGCACACCGTTTCTTACTCACCACGGGAGTACTCCTCTCCACCTTGCAGCAATGTCATCTACCACGAGAGGAAGGCTAAATGAGCTGAAAACAGCAGTTTAGTCTTGAGGGACATTGTGGGCACCACCGCTATCTAAGCATTTGCTGCCACTGGTAAAGAATTAACAAGTTGACGCTGTAGCAGTGTATATACATTTATTTGTATTGACTGCACATGCTTTTAGGATATAGTGTCTTGACAAGCAGAGTGTCTTGCAGAACTTTTTGGATTCTGGTCAACGTGCACTGCTGAATACACTGGCTAATGGCACACTGCAGTTATGCTTCTATTATGTACCCCAAAGTAGTCCTAAACAACAGTAGAGCTGGTCCAAAAGGCATTTCTTGTCTCCGAGCCATCGCAAATGGGCAGTATTGAACCATGGTAAGCCCCACCACTATGTATGACCTAATGGCAAGAAAATATTTACATCTAGAGATTTTAATAAAACATAACCATACCTCTCTGTGGACCTTTCATTTATTCAAAATGACAACTACAACCTTGTATCTCGCCTGCCTCATTCCCTACTGAGAGCTTGACACTGACTGCTTGACCACCACTACCAATTAGTAAGTAGAGAAAAGTTAGACACACCCTTGCTTCTTACAGTAGAGGTGGTCCATGGCCTAGTGTATGATCAACCCTGAGAAATGGCAACTCATGATTACGCAACTCCTACGTGTCGTACTCATGTACAATTGGTCAGGCCACCTGGAAGTTGTATAGACTGAGATCCGACTGATACCGCGATAATACAACTTGAACCCAAGAAGGGGCTCCTCAATTGCAGGCTACCTTTCTTTTAAAACACTGTGCTACACGTAGTATATGCGGGTACCACAATGGTTCAAACAAAAGAGCAAGGTATAACCAGTACACACCAGGCTGAGAAAGAAAGAGTATGACAGATGAAGGAATGTTGGAAGAGTAGAACAGAAATGAGGACCGGATTACCAATAACCTTATGTAAGCCACAATGTTCTCAAAAAGTACCTTAATGAAGACAAAAGATGTGGGTTCAAGTAGAAGCAGTCCATGGTCAGAACGTGCGAAGACTTAAAACGACCAACAAGGAACAGGCAGAGGAATCCGTAGCGTTCCGAGGTCAGAAGTTAGAATATCATGTACAAACTTCAATCAGAAGCGCTGCGGGGTAAGCGAGCGAAACAGAAATAAGCTCTGGTGAGGTCATGTGTTTACGCCGTACTATGATGCTGCCCAGGCGACTGGACACAGAGGCCTCTGTATGAGTGCCTGGCATTGCAGAAGGTGCCATGTCAACCGCCAGGAACGCAGCCACAGAGAATGTCCAGCAAGTGTTCGGCTTTGATTGCAACAGACCGGTTTACGTATTGAGACACTATGCCGCTGGCTAAGTCCCGGCCTGTTGAATTCTACAACAAGGTCCTTTCTGCTAGGCCTGCATCCCGGAAGCCTCTAGGCTTAGACATTTTACAAACATCCCTCCATCACCGCTCTTGCCATTGTCCTCTAGGCCCTACACAAGCTCCTGTGGTGAATCCAGGGAATTCATCCATTCTCCCCAAGATAAAGCCCACCCTTTGCAATTAGGGAGGGGAGCCCACTAAGCTTAAGACCCCTTAGGGTGTTCTTGGGAGCAGGGAGGAGGGTGAGAAGACCCGGCAAAACCCCACGGCAGGGTGAGAAAGTAGAAATCTCTTGGCGGGGTGGCAGCCAAGTGACCCGACAAAGGGGTGAGAGACCCAATAACCCATGGCCGGTTGAGAAACCAGAAAAACCAGGGCAGGGTGACCGCCAAACGAAGCCAAGAAGGGGTGAGGCCCAATACGCCATGACGGGGTGAGAAACCAGAGGGTGACATCCAAAGAATCCCAAGAAGACAGAATACCCCACACGGGGTGAGAAACTAGAAAGCCCCTGGCAGTGGGAGAACCAAACGCCCACAAGAAAGGGTGAGAGATGCAAAACCTCATTGCAGGGTGAGACGCTAAAGGACCCTTGGTAGGGTAAAAGCAAAGCAACCCCTAAGAAGGGACAAGAGACACACAAATGCAAGGACAAGTGAAAGAAATCATACTGCAGAGATAAGAAATCACCATACTGGTAGGAAAGTCAAAGATTATTACACACACAAAAACGAAACATCCAAATGACATTAACAGAGCTTTGAATTATCCAGGCAGGAGCAAGGTCTGGGAATCCATAGATGGACAATTGGGTAGGGTTCAGAAGTCAACCACCATTTTCAACCATTGAGGAAGAAACACTGTAGAAGACCTGTTCTGGTCCACTTTATTTTAGTCATTTATATTAGAGGTTAGGGTCAGCACTTAGGTTAGACTAGGCTTTTGGGACAGAGGTTTTTAAGACTTACTGACGAGCACATGTTACTCTTCTTTACTTTCATTAGCTAGGGCCAACGCACACCTTAGAGATAGAGAGGGTGTAGACCTTTTTGATTTAAATGAAAGTCACTGTTGCACAATGCGCTCTTGTCTGCCTTCTCAGGCTGACTTTCCACACTCTCCTCTTCTATACACCATATCTGCAATCTACATTGCCCTATACACTATAAGATCAGAGATAACCCAATTGCTGTTCTGATCATGAATTCTCAACCTTACTTTATGTACCGTTTCTTTTGCCCCAACCGCCCCTTAACTGGTGCCAAGCCTCCAAGCAGTCACCCTATGCTTCTGTGGATCGTTTTTCAAGGCAAACATTTCATGACCCAGCACCCATACAGCTTATTAACTCTTCCCTGTTTAACCTCTTGCCTTGGGGATGTTCCCTGGCTGCATCAAAGCAGCTACTCCTAGCCACCTTAAAGAAGTGGTATGGTATAGTTTATTTATATAGCGCCTATACACAGGCAAGTGTTTCAAAGCGCTCATGGCGTCCACTGTTGAGTCCTATAACCCTGTCTACTATCAGCCTCTCTCCCCCACAAACTTTGGATTAAGTTGTACTCAAGTAGGTCACTATGGCGTATATAACGTTAGCAAGCTAGTAAGTATTGTACACCATGCCCTCATCATTAAATACAAATACCATGTACTTGTACTTGAGATGGCGATTGTTCGGAGATATTTTTCAGACAAAAATGAGATGTGTGCTTTCCAATCAATGCTGTGCCATTGGAAGGATAGCTCAGGGGCAGCGTAATTCTTGGAAGGAAGACGACACGGAGCAACACAGGTTCGATCCCGGGTCTGCGCTTAGAAACCTATGGGTATTAAGCGTGTTATAAATAACCTATCATATCATACTGGCCTCGAAGTTGTTTGCTTTTCATTTTTCTGTAATCAAGACACATTCTGAATCTTTTAGATCTTCATAAATACTATGTTTTGTAAAGTGCGCATGTGTGCATGATTACTGAGTATTCACCTCAATGTGGCAAGCCTTTACAGTCTTCTGTTTGGGTTCGATTCACAAAAACCTTTCCTATGCAGGTGCAGGGGGCGTGCTATTGCAGCCCCATTCCTTACCATGACAAAAAGTTGTGTGCAATTGATAAATGTTAACAAGTGTGTGTTTGTGATGCACACATTCCGATCCCCTTTGTGATTTTGGATTAGCACATTTCAGAGTTGAAGGGGCAGTTTTCTCTGCACAGAAAAAGTCACCCAGATTCGCAAACGAGAGGCACTCTGCATGGCTTTTCTTTGCACAGAAAACAGCTGATCTCGTCTTAATCAGGCAGTGGGTGATGCAGGATTTAGTGAAGGCTGATCTCCGACCTGGCTGTGCATGTTGTAAATGAGCAAATCAGTAACATCAATGCCCGTTATCCAGCCTGCATTCTGTACATCAAAAAAGGGCTCATTTGTTGTCCTTTTTCTTTTTTTACACGACCAAGTAAACATGCTGGAGGAAAGCGCTCCTAGCACCCGGCGATTCGGCATAACACTAATGTATGCGTAGAGGTTGACAAGCTTATAACTTGCACTGGCACAAAAACAAGAGAAATATGCAGGTTAACTTTGTGACTAGTGTGACTTTCACATCTCTGACTCTGAAAACATATGTGCTTTATCACTGGTCACGTTCTTTGTGAATCAGGGTCCACAAATATGTGCCTTCAGAATCTCTCACACAAAGGATTTCTTTACGAATCTTCAGAGTAGGTTTCCATAACCAAACTCACCCATAGTTAGCAAACCTCTCCCAGTAAGGTAGAATTTCAAAGTCCCAAATCCTCACAAGTTAATGTTCATAAACCATCTAACTCAGTAAATGGAAATAAACCAAACAATGAACAAGACTAAGTGAGGAGACCAAGGTTTACTCACCAAAGTTCCCCAGGCTGTTCTCTCGAGTATCAACACACATTTCCAGGGTCTTTACTTGCCGAAGATCATCAAAACCAGTTAGTTCTTGCTGTGAATACAGAAATGGCACCAGGAAAAATGTATACATTATAACATGTAAAAAATCTTTTAACCAAATATTTTCGATTTCCCTAAATACATTTTTGCGGATACTGGTCAACCATGAAAACAAGAATAGGGAACTTTGCCTTCATTAGCATGTGGGTTACTATCAAGTGCACTCATCATTGCTCAACTCAGTCTTTTTCCCCCCAGAATATATTGCAATCGGTTTTATGGGCAAATAAATAGCACGCACCTATATGCATGCAGGATCCTTGATTACTTAGAAAATACATCCTTCAGCTTCCCTTGGGCTACTAGTAGTAGTCCCTTCTACAGCATTATTATCTACTCTAGAATAGAGATTAGAATCTTCCCGTTTATTATTAAAAAAATAAATAAATAAAAAAAGAACCGGGCTATGTGAAACAGCATGCCAGTACTGGGTACAGGACCTCCAGAATATGAAGAGAAGATTGGACACATTGGAGTCAATAGCGTTTCCTTAGTGCTTACCAAATGACCACTATATATTTTTTTTTACATTTTATTCGGTTTATACAAACCTTTAAAATCTATTACAAAGACATCAACATACAACGTATAACATCCATCATTTTACATCATTCCACACGTTCCTCCCATCCTCATAGTCCCTACAACGTCTGTTTACCCCAGCGCTGTTTTTTTCATTGCTTGCTTTCTAGACAACCAGACTTAGTCGCAGTTTCGGATCGGTTCAGTTAAACATGTGTCCCCACCAATCATCCGCACTCAAAGAGGGATGGCTTGCACTTCACGGACCCAAGTGCAAGGTTTTTCATTGGGAAGGCTATTGCAAAACCGAACTAGATGCTTCAGTGTTTCTGGTTCCCTTGTGCAAAATCTACACATAAGGTTTATGTTTTTGTTACCTTTCCACGTTTGCATTCGTTCTTTGGTTTTAAATAAGTTCATGCGAAATAACCTGAATCGTCTCCGTGCGTTGGGGTCTGGAAAAAGACTGATGTAACGTTGTGCCGTGTTAAAGGCGCGCGGGCTTCCGCTGGAACATCTATCATCAATTTCACTACGGCTCTTTGAGCGCAAGTTCTCTCCCAGTCTATGCGCCAGATTTTTGTTTTTGCAACATTTGGATTTTCGTGGAGCATGATCTGGATATCAAATTCTACTAATAAGCTTTCACACCTTTGCATCCACATTGCATCTGCATTGCCACTAAATTCTGACCTTTCTCCGTTGCACTATAGAGAATCTCATATTTTCTCGGGCACAGGTCTTTCGAAACAAGGATAACAAGTTCCAAGTGATTCTAGCCTGAAGTGAAATAAGGGATAATTCAAACCTAATGCATGATGACATCGTTCCTCTTGGAAGGCCCAATACTTTCGTCCAGAATTGATTCTCTTAAGAGGACCATATTTCGTGAGTACAGCCCAGAGCGTTTTCAGCCCCATAGATCAATGCTGGAGTGACTTTCTGTTGATAAAACAACCTCAATGGTTCCAGAGAGAACTTTCCGAATTTCTTTTTCATTATTAAGGCTTGGCTGGCTAGCTGAACACATTTCCTTTTAGTGTCAGCTATCCAGGGACCGTCGTTGATGCAGGAGCTTAATACCATTCCCAAATATTTCACACTTTGCGATGTCCTCAGAGGCGCTCCCCCAGGGTCCATCTAAATTTTTTGCTGTTTTCGAGGGCCCTCCTTTCAAGTTCTTAAATGTTAAAATTTCGCTTTTACTTGGGTTGATCAGCAGCTGATTCTCGGTTACATATCTCTGAATGGCGTTGAGTTTTCTTTGTAAGCCGATGGGTGTTAAATCCATCACGACAAGATCGGCGGCGTATAAAAGCCAACTTGTGTGTTTTATTTATTTTCGGCGGATATGAATTTACTCCATCTAACGAGATGCCAATGTCCGATATGAACAAGCTAAATATGGCTGCAGCAAGCGGGCAACCTTGCTTTACACCCTTTCCCGTTACTACTTCCGTTGACAACGTTCCAGCTTGATCCAGGCGAACCTTGATAGATGTTTCTGTATGGAGCTCCTGGATTGCAGATACGAGATCTTCCAGGCAACCCCATCGCCGCATTTTTGTTCACAGAAGATTTTTGATCAACAGTGTCAAAAGCGCTTGAAAAATCATCAAACGCCAAGTATACTGCAGTATTAGTTTTTATGGCCTCCATTTTTACCAAATTTAGTAGTAGTAAATTTAGGGAACAGCCAACTTGTTTGACGAATCCTGTCTGGCATCGACATGACACGTATTTACAGCCCACTGAACCAACTTTTGTTTTAGGGTGGTGGCATAAACCTTGCCCAGAACATCTAACAATGCCACCGGTCGATAGTTTTTCGGATTTGATCTGTCCCCTTTTTTGAAAATTGGTACAATGATCGCCGTTTTCCATGTTTGGGAGATTTGCCTGAGTGATTTATTCTTTCGAATAGTGCTAAGCATATCTCAGCCCAAATCTCGGGATGTTGTTTTATGGTGAAATCCGTTAGGCCACCCGGACCAGGAGCTCTGAGTTATTGGCCCTCGTTATTATTGCCACAATGTCTTCTTTGCAGTATGAAAGGCTTCTAGATGAAAATATTAATTTGGTCTCATCTCCTACAATTTCGTTACCCCTGTATAAGTCCTCAAAGTGAGCGATCCACTCTGATTCTGTCACCAGACACGTTTGCAGCGACTTTTGCGGCGCCTGCATATTATTTATAATCCTCCAAAATGCTCTTGTGTTTTTGTTCTTTAATATGGAAAGCATTATCTCAGCGTCGTTCTGAAGCGTCAGATGTTCATGGGCCTTCATCCAATTCTTGTATGACTGTTTGACTACTCTAATTTACGTCTTTCTAGCATTCAGGTCTAATGAGCGGGCCTGTCTGATGGTCTGTCGCATTTGCCATTTGTGATTCTGTATTTCAGGGTCAAACCAATGTTTTCGAACCAAGTTTACATTTTTCAGACCCACGTTCTTTGCTTTGAATTGGAACAGTAGCTGGTCGTATTCTAATTGGTTACTGTCCTGACAATAAGCTGTTGCCAGCTGGGCGACCTCTTGTTCTTCTAAATGAAGTCTCACCCTATTTGCTGCAACCAAGATGGTATGTTGCCACCTCAGAGGACCTTCCTCTAGTGATGTTATTAGATTTGTTATTAACATATTGTGATCACTGTTTGTTTGCTTCTTGATCTCAAAGGATTTTATCCGGGCGTGCAACTCAGTTGACACAAAGACATAGTCGATTATTGATGCTGAATCCGCACGCTGCCACGTTGAGGCGGGTGGCATATCCCCAATTGTGTTCCTGTTCAGCATTTGCAGGTGCCTTATTTCCATTTCTTCAAGCCAATCATTTGCCAGCGCCTTTTTATCTTCTGTTACAAGTTTAAAGAGATCGATGTTTAGGTCCCCACATATCAAGATATTCGCCCTTGCCTTCCCCTCGTGCAGGACATCCAGAGTTTCCGCAATTTTCTCTATAAATTCCAGTCTGCCTGTTTTCTGATGATTCCAGTAGACATTTACAAGTGTTATTTCATCATCGTCCTCGGGGCCCAATTTCCGCCTTGTGATTGTCGTTTCCTGAATAAATGGAGAATGGTTCCAGGACTTTAAGATCCTGAACCCCGAGTCCCTGTTTACCAAAGTTAGCAAACCCACCATCGGTCGCCTTTTCGCCAATTTTATTGCTGGATTCAAGGCCACTTCAAAATTACTCACGAGTGGCATTTCAGATAGCCATGTTTCTTGCAAACATACGACTCATAAGCCATCCAACCAGTCCGTATTAAAGAGATGTATAAAGCCTTGCGTATTCCAGGAGGCCACTAAGCACTCATTAGAGGTTAACTCTTCTTGTCGTTATTGTTGATCTTTCGTGTGGACTACTGCACCCCTAGTCCATAGGGCGAGCATGCAACCCAACTGTGGCTCCATCCACTCACGAGTTCTTCAACTTCCCTCCACAGTATGTCAGGAGTGCCGAATTCCAGACCCAAGGGCCGCAAACCATATCAGGTTTTCAGGATATCCCTCACTGATATACATGAGATGAATTCACAAACAGTAATCTAAATGCATGCACATTTATCTCATGAATATCGATGAAGGATATCCCTAAAACCTGACATGCTTGTGGCGTAGAGTTCGACACTGATTAAGACAAACTAGACAAGCAAATATGAAGGGAGAGCCATACGGAGAAAGGGGGAGTATAGGCTAGGAGTCAGGTAGTCATTACAGGGAAGATGTTGTACTTACTCCTATGTCCAGTCTCCTTTCAACACTTTATTGAAACATGTGTTGCCTCAAAACACATTAAAAAAAAGTAATAAGGGGCAGGTGGGGTAGTAAACGTATAGGGGAGGGTGTGGGCCTGCACTTGTTAAGGGGAGCGAGGGAGGCATACGCAAAAAGGAAAAATAAAAGATAGAGCAGCATACATCACAGCGCAGGAGGACTTTCCTGACCTAAACGCATATGGTCATGAATTACAATGCCATAGCTCTAGGGATATATACATCACTGGTGCTTTTCCAATCTTTTCAATCCTCCAACGCTCCTGGTGCCTCTAATGACTTACTATTCTTAGATTATTTCAGAGTTCCTGGTTTTCCTACCTCGTGCCACTTCTGTACCAGTCTGTTCCTCCTTATATATGTCTAGTTTTGCGCTCAACCTTTACTCTTTCTCTCCTTTTTCTGTGTTGCTTTCTTTCTCCTGTGTTCCTCCTGTTCTATTCACAGATTGTCCTGCCAACACCACTTAATATTCCTCATCTCCAGATCTTTTCACTCCTTTCCTCACGTGCTTCCCCCCTCCGCTTTCTAGCCTGCTCTCCAGGACTTTCCAATCTCCTCCCTCTCCTTCAGTTTTCTCCTTCCATCAAAGATCCAGTGCCACAGCCTTCACCTCCCTACTGCTCGTTCTCCCTCACCCTTCCTCCCTGTTCAATATCACTAACACGGTCCATCTAACACACAGTCATCACCACTTCAAAGTTTGTAGTTTAAGTATTGGTGGGACCCATCTCTGGGGCATGCACACACTGAACGACGCCCAGCTGTAATACGGCCAACACAGAGAGTTGGGTTTGGCTTTGTGCATTTGAAATGTCCTTCACAACTGCCTCTGGTGGCCCTGTTCTCCCTGGAGTGGCTCTGCTGACCACCCCATCTCATCCTCCTGATCTGAAACTTTTTTCTGTGAGTTTGTGGGATGTATCTGCACACAAGACACCTGTTGGATACTCTGAGGCAAATGGCGTTGGGCCCTACACTCATCAATTCCCTCTCAGGCCCGCTGTCTGGGCTGGTCACTTAAGCACGGGGCATATGATCAATTAATCTTGACACTGAGTTTCTAGCGCCGTTTGGCTTCATTTTAAGAACTTGTGCTTCTAGGCACCAATGCAATTCCACTGTATTTTAGTGGTCAAGCCTGTAAACGTGGTGTAGGGAAAATGTGATGTCACAATGCATGGCTTCTCACAGTGCAGCCTTTGATGTGAAATCAACCATAATTATTTTCACCAGGACTTTTTGTTAGCACTGGCCAAAATCTGCCTTTACACAATGGTTAACACTTAAAATAGTTAAAGAAGATTTTCCAGACCTTATTAGTATAGGAAAATCGTGATTCTATTAAAGACCTGCAGGCAAGCACTGCACTTCTCTTTCTTTATTAGAAGCTTCAACAGCAACACTTAAAACAATAACTAAATTACATTTTCATCATAAAGTGGCAATCCTGAAGTTTTTAACCTTTAAATTGACAGACATATTTTGTCCAATAAGCACAGAACCCAGAGTGCTAACTCCTTTGTCGCACTCAACCTCCTCCTCTTTCTTTGATGCAAACAAGGTCCAGTGAAAACCACAGCAAACAAACCCAGAAACCAACTATGACCCATCCATTGGAAACATGAATGTTACTTGACAGTTCAGCCTACAGATCAGATACATCTAGCAGCGGTTAAAACAGGCTTCACTTCTGCACTTGGAAAGCAATTAATTGAGTTTTGTTAAAGAATATTCTTGCAGTCAAAATGAGAGCCTAGGCACATGACAAAAGTACATTTGATGAATGGGAGTAAACAAAACAGCAAGAATAAAAGAACAGCAAGAGACATGTTTATTCAGAATTTCTATATATTTGTCCATGGTGGAGGGAAAAGAAACAAATCATTGTAAAACTAAGGGTGTCCATCAATAGGCCTTGTTACTCATTGACACCGCTCAGAGAAAACGCAGATGAGCAGATTGAAAGGCTAAAAGACAACCATCAATCATTTGGGAGATGGCAGAAATACACTGTCCACACACCTGAGCTGTAAAGCGACAAGAGCACAATCTACTGCCATATTAAGTACATAAACATACAATACATAGAGAATGGAAGGTGCCAGACAAGTATTTACGCAAAGTGGGTGGGATAATACTTGCCTTTGTGTCTAATTTTTTAAAATTATTATTGATTGTGTTTTTTTATATGAATTGTATTGATTTAGTAGAATCAAGACATTCCCAAACTAAGCAGTTTGTAAAATCTCCATTCTATGTCAAGACTGGATGCATTCATTGTGCTCATTCAAAGCCTACTCACAAACCAGCACTGCTGATGGGTTTCAGATGAAACCTCTTGAAAACAGAGTCACTGGACTGATATGCCTTTTTCATGATGTCTTGAATGCGGACACTGACTAGAAATGCTTTGAACACCATATATGTTGTTAATGGGCACTAAAACATGAAGAATCAATTACAGATTTAGAAAGGACCCAACGCAACCAACATGCTCGCGTGGGAAACAAGACTGCATTGTGTGGTTTGCAAACTGTCACCAGCAACTAATTGCTGTTGTCCCTGCAGAGGTTGGCGGTCACAGCCTTGTATGCCTTAAAGCAACAGACCAATGTGAGCATGGGTGGCCCAGGAACACAAGAAATAACCCACTTGTGGCATTTAGTAAGTGACAAGACATTCACAACCATCCTTTTAGCTGAGAAGACTGCCTGCCAAATTAAGGGACGCCCCATTGAACCTAGGAAAGTACAGAGAAGCATTGGAGCTTGCAGAACATGACCTTCCTTAAAAAGGCCCCGGTTATGTGCCCTGGATAGGAACACACAAAGATTCATATTCATGTCCCAGAAGATTGCATATCCAGCTGTAGGGAATGTATTTGTATGTGTAGACGACAGCATCTGACTAACGAGACTGGTCAACAGGTTCTCCCACCCATGGATCATGATTTGCCAACAAAGCATAATGATAACATTTGACCACCCTGTATGCCTTGCTAACTTCCACCAGAAAAGCCAGAATTGTTCACGACTATCACCGGGAGCTGACAAGGGAGGCTGAAAACAGGAAGCACGTGCCATTACAGGAACCAGAAATGCCCTCTAGGTCTTGGAAGTGAAAGGGGCCCAACTCTTGTGAAAAGGTTTTCCTGAATTGCCTGGGTTGCACCTGCATGCCCCGGAATCCTCTATGCCGTCAGCAACAATGACCCCACCCTGTGTCCGAGGGTGAGGATGATGGGTGCGATTCCTCAGCAGAAGAGGTCTCTGGGTATGTCGGATTGGAAAGTCAAAAGAAACTACAGGAGAAAGGATTGGACACCTGTGTTGACCAGAAAGGAGCTCTGCCGGCTCACAACACGCTTTGGTCAGTGCCTCAATAGTAATATGTCGAAAGCAAAGGCATACCGAATTCCCAGGGACTAAGACTGCAAAACCGTGCCTAACCGTTTTCTTCGGGTCTCCATTTGAAGTAAGGAGACATCTGAGCATTCATACATGATGCAAACAGATCGGCCTGTAATGGGACACATCGCCAGTACAACCAGTTTCTGGAGGATAGCACAGGGGCAACGTGCTCGCCTTGGAAGCAAGATGGCAAGGAGCAACACAGGTTCGAGCCCCAGGTCCGCGCTTAGAAGCCTCTGGGTATTATGCACGTTATAAATAACCAATCATCATCATCAATCCCTAAAAGAGGTGCTACTCCAGATTACAGTAGCTACCTTCAGTCAGGTACTTGGGAGTTCCAGTCAGCTAAGTTAAATCGAGACAGGAAATAGTCAATTGTCCATGCAAAGCTGTTGTCCATACAGTAGTGCCCAAAGTGGTTGACCAGTTCTACCAACCACCTGGAGCAGATGCTTCAGAGGCAATTGATGTAACAGACCCCAGAGATGCTGTCCATTTTCAGGAGGATACAACAGATTACTCTCTCCTTGGCCCAGGACATCACTGCACAGAAAAAGCTAAGATCCCCAAGCAGTTTATATGCAGATCTAGCTCCTTCAGGCACCATTTGCCTCCTGTAGTCACGTGTCCGCATGTTCACATCCAACTCTCACTTAGTACGAAGGTGGTCTGAAAATCCTTCTCCAGTTCCAAATGTCTAAGAACTTGAGTCACCAGTGCAGTTCCACCCTCGCATCTTGTGAGAGGGTCACTGTCTCTGTGTAGGGCATGCTGCAACGCAGGTGGGCAATCTGGAGTCTCTACAGAGCTCTCTGCTGTAACAGACCTGGTAAAGTTGCCTGGATGTGATAGGACGATAGACAGATTACTCTTCCCAGTTCCCTCATAGAAGTTACTTGTTTTTGTTGGAGGGGGTCATTCTCCGATCTACTCGAGGATGGCCACTGTGGTGTGCACGAAGAAGCAAAGGAATTCCAACACATGAGCGAGAAGTAGGATGCATTTCTCCACGTTTATCAGAAAACCGGGTTCATGAAGGAGATCCACTGCCATATGTACGTGATACAGCAGGGTTTGCCTGTCCTGAGACATGAAGGTCATCCCATCCATATAGATGATCATACAGACCCCACATTTCCTGAAATATGCCACCTGCTTCATGATTTCGATAAAGCAACAGAGATCTGACCACAGGCAGTCCCCTGCTTTCTTTTGACTAGAAAGATATTGCTTATATAGTTATTCAAACTTGCCTTATTCACAGCCAACTTTAAAACCCAATCAAATTAGCTGGCTAGCACTAGTCAGTAAATGGGTGGACATCCCCATCACAACATCCCCCACCCCATCAGGTAGCTCTTCTCTTGGTCTCTGCTTAATGGAGCACTTGGACACATGTAATATACATTAGCACCCAGCAAGGAGGTTGGGGAATTGGGGTGTTCTCCCAGCCTATCAGGAAGCTCAGTCCAGGGTCTGTAACTCATGGTAAAGCCCCTATTGTGAGCCTCCAAGAAAGCAGGAGGATTGCCAGGAAAGCAAGTAAGCATGCACTCCTCTCCCCTTCCCAACCCCCCCGACCCTCTAACTAGATTCCAGATCTTTCACCCACCCTCACCTCTGCCCCACTAACCGGGTGCTGATTTTTCCCTCGCCAGGACCGGGAACACACAGTGTTCCTGGCGCATCTCCGTCCCAGCAATGTCCACCATGGAAAGGGAGAAGGGACTATGTTTAGTTCCCTTCTCCTTAGTCCAAAGCAGTCCTCTTGGTTTGTAGTTTAGTTATAACATGCCGGGACACTAACAGCAATAAACCCCTATGGGCTTCACTCAGGCCTGTAACTCGACCTGGGGCATTACCTGACATGGTGTCATACACTCCCACATCACCCCATTCAGATCTATACACACCCGCAGGCACACTTACACGCTTGCATCTACTTTCATTCCAACTCTCACCTGCAATCACAAAAGCACAAATGTCAGCAGCAAGCCTTACCTGTGGCGCCTGCCCTGGCGTCTTTACCCTCATTGGCACCTCCATCCAGAAAGGCCCGGGGGATTCACCATCAACAGACATAGTGCCTTCCAGGGAGCCGCCATGATGGTTTTAACTTGCCTCTGCGGTGGCCCAGGTCCCACGCAAAAGCTGTGTATGCCAGCTTGAAGGGTTTCCATGGCAACGACTATGCCGTGTTGCCAGCCACATTGTCAGAGGCGTAGGGGTAATTAAAGGCCTCTCTCTCCCCCAACTGAGCAAGTCTTAATGCGCTCAGCCTGTTCACTGCCCGCAGAGTCCTGACTGTTCCTTTGTGATTCCTGCCTGTCCCTCTTACCTTTTGTTTTGGTTTCCTTGCCCATGCCTTCCTCCAGGTTATCTTGTTGCTGCCTGGCCTCCTTCTCCTTCATCCTCGTATTATTGTTTGGGTCCCTGTTGCTCCCCTATCCGGAGTCATTCCTCGTTTCTTTTGATACCAGCTCCCTCTCTCGCCCTCCTCGATTGCCTGTATGCTGCTGCTTCAGTTGGTCCCTGCTACCATCCTTCGAAGCCTCCACCTTCTTCATCTGACAAGAACCTCCTGCTTCCCCCGTCAGTGTTCGCACTTTCTTTGCATTATAATAGTCAGGGGAAGCATCCACGTGGTGCAGGGAGTCGGTCCAGTATCACCAGGTACCCATCTTCTTGGGGCTGCTGTCCTGGCTTCCAGTGTTGCCCGCTCACTTATAGATCCATTTCTACAAAAGCAACACGAGTGACCAAAGATGTGAAACAGGTACACAATCTTAACGAGACACGGTGCGTGACACACAGTAATGTCCCCACCCCTCAGAAACCTATTTAGAGAACACATAAAATGATGTTTTCTCCAGTGTAGTATATATGTACTTAGAAACTTGCCTATTTCTTTACTGAAGGTATCACCAACAGGAACGAATGTGCCAACTGGCCTGTCTCAGAGATTGTCAACTCACCCAATTTGATTCCCAATTTCATGAACACACCTTTGCTTCTTACAATACAGATGGTCTGGACTGCTAGCATTATCAGGTTCACCTGTGCACTAGTTTGTATTGGCCTCTCCGCCAGATCCAGGATCTTCGCCACAGGACCGGAAATGTCTAGCAACATGTCTTGGCACAACGCCAAGCTCAGATGTGGTTTTGATCCTTGATTGCTTTCCCCCAGGAATGTCACACTTTTCTCACCTAGTTCAAGTTTGGACTTCACCTTGCTTTAAATCTCTGCGTTGGGGTATTTTGCCTACAGCCTGTCTTAGATATCCTAGTCTGTCTTCCAGATGTGAAGAGTGGGTACAACTGAACGCCTTTGTATGGACCAAGTTAACTGAGTCAAATAGAAGGTCATCTACCCCAGAAGACTCAGTTACTGTAGAGGGATGTGCGTCATTCTAGGGGAACTTCTATGGTATACCAGACCCAAGCTCTGGTGGGTCAGGGGACTCATCTACATTCATCCCATCACTTGTGAAATACAAGCCGTACATCAGAGCCTAACGTTACATCCTCCAGGAAAGACTGCCTTGGGTCAGGAATTTCACATCTTCGCCAACAAAAGCTTCCTTGAGCTTTTCAAATAAATGCACGACTCAGTTCCATGAAAACAGGTTTCCATGTGTTAATATCCCTGCATACAAAAATGTCGCCATGTTTGTGTGCTGATATTAAGCCATGGAACCTTTGGGGGACACCCCAGCAACCCCCGGTCTCAATAACCCCATAAATTATCCTCACAAATAATATTGCCTATGGCCTTAGCCCACGACCATATATATGGCGATATTATTGGTGGGGATAATATTAACAGATACCTAAAAACCATAGTTTCATTTCCACCCGGTGGGGTAAATAAAAAAATAAGTCTGAGCTTTGTTCCTAGTGTTCATGCTTCCTCCTGGACCATGGCTTCTTTCCTTGGGGGGAAACCGTGACATTGTCGCCTTTGTTGCAATATGTCCCTTTGTCACCCTTTATTGACCCGAGTTCAACAAGGTCTCTTACTCAGTCGGAAGCTGTATCTTTTTGCCCACTATGCCACTCACAGATCAGTAACCCCTTCGGGTAGGTAGTGAGATGCAAGTTAAGGACGGGAAACGCTGCATGGCTCTCTCCAACAGGGCTGTAAGACAACAAAATCCCAAATTAATAAGGCCAGGGGTACCCCTTCCATCTCCTCCCTACCCAGTCCCTTCTGAGTTCCTGTGTACGTGTGTGTGGTGTGGGGTCGGGGGTACACCCTGCTGATTTTGGCTACTAGGAAGGTCTTGCATGAAACGAAGGCCAGCAGAAAGGGGGAGACCAGATCACAGGAGGAAGTTGAGTCCATGCTAACAGGAGAGCCAGAGGTCCACCGAATCCAGGCGATGACCGATAGAGAGGCAGATCACCAAACCAAAACCAAGTCCAAAATCAACAATCCAAGACAGTTCCACAGAGGTCCATGCAACCAAGTCCAAATAGAGGATACACTTCCAAGGCAACGAAAATAAGGGGCGATCCACAGCGGTCCATATAAACAAATCCAGGTCAAAAGGCAAATCCAAGGCAACGAAACAAGGGATATCCGGGTAACAGTCCAGAAGAATGCAGGTCCAAGAAGCCAGAACAGAAAAACACAAAACACTACTTTCACATAAGGAAGTTAAGAAGCAGGGGTGGATTCCGAGTGCATTGCTAAATGCGCCACGCTGTTGAATTTGTGTAGGAACCGGATGACAGTGGACGCATTGCCGTACCTTTCTGTGCAGAACCTTGGGAAATGAAGTCTGGGACCTGACTGATGGAGCAGTACAGGCGCCATCGAACCCGCCAGATCCTGGGCCGAGGAAGCGTCAGTGACAGAGGCCTCACACCCTTGAGGTGAGCCAATTTATGGTCTATTTTGCAACTGGGGAAGTGGGATCACTGCCAAAACCCCCTGACAATTATATCAACAGAAAAGCCTAGAAACCGCTTAAAACTGGGTACCAAGTTGACATCCTGATCCACATGTCCTTCCTCATCTGACCATTCTTGCTCCAATGAGACACTAATAAGAAGGTAAAAAGCAAGAAAATATGAGGTTTTCCTGAAGTCAGAAGACTAAACAGGCAACAATAGGAAATGTAAATAATTATGTAAATGGGCTCTAATCCTATATGCTGAAATTCATGGCTTTAACTCAGTGTTTTTATAATTGGGAGAATTGAACTGGCCCATAGTCCCTAAAAAAAATGTATTTTGTCTTCATTCTCATTTTAAGAACCATAACAAATGTAAGTGTATTATGGCACAAAATGAGAGAATAAGATTTGTTCATCCATTCTCATTTCACAATTGGATTAATAACCTCATGTTCATATTATTAGTGATATGTTACGCTTGATACTGAAATAAAGAAAATTTAATCTTACATGTCATGTGATGGCTGAAAGTAGAACTCTTGGAAAAATATATAGAACAAAACCAAAATGCAGATAATAGGTCCAATCAGTAACTATGGTTGTGTAATTGGTTTTGAAATACCAATTCAAATTCTTGGGTCTGGATTATTTCATTCATTCAAAAGCAAGAATGAAGAGTGATAAACCAAACATAGCAAGAACAATGAACATACTAAAATAATCAACCTTTGCAGGCAAGAGGGAGTCTTTTCAATAGATGATATGTTTTGGCCAAGTAGGTATCTAAGCGCAAAAACAGTAATACCAGATTTGTGTCCTCTAGTATGAGCTATCTACAGAGTGCATATTTTACTCAGTTTATTAACTTCCCCCATATTCCCCGAAAAGTTAATTCCTCATCATGAGGTCTATCGATTTATCTTTCATATGCAGCCATTTTTGATATTTCCACGAACCAGTCTTCACATTTGGGAACCAATGACATGCCCTATAACCGTAGTGTACAGTTTTGCCCCAAAAGGGAAATCAATACCAATCTGACTTGATGGGTCGCTACTGATTTAATGTCAGAAAGATCATGTAATAAAATCACCATTGGTGTGTATTGCAATGGATGGTCAAGATTCCTTTCAATAATTGCTAAAATCACAGCCCACTATGGGGCAGTATGTCTACAGCCGCACAAGGAAAGCTATATTTGATTGGTCTATTCCACATCTCCACTTATCTAACTTTAGGTGTCCTTTGACGAAAGAGAAAGCAAGACACAATTTGGATCCCCATATTATATGGCCCCCTTTAAGTTCAAATATTTCGGGATTATGATCTATCACTCAACCAAAGATATCCTGCAATACAATGTATACGACAAGAAAGAAAAAATAAATCCAGATGTATTTTTCCCTATTTGATTAGTGGAAAAAGTGTCTTCCTCAAAAAAGATTCTACTGCCCTGCTTATTTTAGATTTACCAATACCTTCCTACTTTGATACCACTTAAACACTTCGAAGAAATGTATACAAGTCTGCTAAAGCCATTAGGTGGGGTGGGGTAAGAACCCAAGAGTGAGACTGATGCCCCGAAATGATATCATGATAAAAGCGGGTTGAGACTTTCACTAGAGTAATCTTTAGCGTTACCGTAGATTTCTTCGATGCCATTTAACCTAATGAGATTTCACGGAATTTATTTCATTGAAAATGGTAGGGGAAATGGTATAGGTGTAATACATAATAGGTGGGGTGTGGGGTAAGGGTATAAGTTAGGTTAGAGAGGGGTGAGAGGGGCTGTGGGGTGTCTCCCACAGCATTATTAATAAAAAGTAGAAAGTTAAAAGTAGATTTCGTTTTTTCTGGGAAATGGATTCGGTGAAATCTCCATTAGGAGAAATATTTTTTAAGAAATCACATGCATCCAAGTTTTAGTTCCAGGCTGACTCATACTACAGAGTGTGTCACTTACAACATGCAATGGAATGGGTCAGAAGGGAGTGTGACAAATCCAGGGAATTGGTCCCTTCTCCCCAAGAGGGGGCCACTGCCTTTGGGACTAGGAAGGTGAAGCCACTACGTGATATACTCCCTAGGAGAAAGGGCAAGCAGGATCTCACTGATGTTTGAATTATTTATAACGTGCACCTGGAAGGAACCTGCATTTAGGCACAGATCTTATTAATACAGTTAATGTTGTTTAAAAGAGAATCACTATGACACAGTTATTGGAACAGGTACGATTTGAGCGGTTCCTGAAAAAGGAGTAGTGAGGCTTTGTTTCTGTTTGACAAGCAAGGAGTTCTATAATCAAAGGCCAGACATGTTAATGTTTATGTTAAAGGACATTTGTACCGCGCACTATCACCACCGAAGTGGTCCCCTGGCGCTCTGGCGGCTCTGAAAAAGGGAAAGCAAGGGGGTGGGTTAGTGGGAATAAGCTGGAAAAGTGCAAGAGAGCAGTGATGTGATGTTGGCAGCCTCAGCCTGGTGGGTCCGTTGGCTGGGCTTGGGGTGTTTTATGGTCCGTAGTCGTCGTGTGCTGTTGTGCAAGTCTGTGTGTGGTTTGTTTTGTTGCTGCATTGTTGTGATGTTTGTGCGGATTGCTGCGTTTTAGGCTTGTGGTTGTGTTTGGTTATAGTTTGAGAGGTGTATGCAGAGGGATGGAATTGTTAGTTGGTTGGTTAGTTGGCATTGCTGTCCTTGCAATTGTTGGATTCCATCTAGGTGCGATACATGCTAACAGTCACATTTCTATCTAGATGCCGTGCAAGCTAAAGTTCAGAATTCCATACTATTATGGCACATGCTAACAGTCACGTTTCTGTCTAGATGCAACGCAAGTTAGGTTCATAATTCTAAGTGTGGTGCATGCTGAGAATCACATTTCTATCTAGATGCGACGTGAGCTAAAGTTCAGATTTCCATACTAGTGTGGCACAAGCTAACAGTCACATTTCCATCTAGATGCAACGCAAGCTAGGTTCAGAATTCTAAGTGTGGTGCATGCTAAGAATCACATATGCTAACAGTCACATCTCCGTCTAGATTTGACGCAGACTAAACTTGAGAAATTCCATCTGAGTGTGGCATATGCTAATAATCACATTTCTGTCTAGATCCGAAGCATACTAACTTGAGAATTCCATCTAAGTGTGGCATATGCTAACATTCACATTTCTGAAATTCCATCTAAGTGTGGCATATGCCAACAATCATATTTTTATCGAGATGCGACGCAGGCTAAGCTTGAGAATTCCATCTAAGTGTGGCATATGCTAACAATCAAATTTCCTTCTAGATTTGGCTCAGTCTAAACTTGAGAAATTCCATCTAAGTGTGGGATATGCGAACAATCACATTTCTGAAATTCCATCTAAGTGTGGCATATGATAACAATCATATGGACATGGAAAATCGTCCGTCACCCCTACCAACAAATTGAGACTGCGGCACAGTAATTTGTTTCCGATCTTCTAATTTGATAGACCTAGGTGGATGATATAAAGATCCTGTCAGCTAGATAAGAGGGGGCTAGTCCATTTAAACATATATAGACTTAGCAAACATTTTAAACATGATCCTTTGCTCTGCTGCTAACCAATTTATAGGACATCGGAGGTCAGATAGAGGAGTGCGTTTGGGTATACCAAAAACCAGCCAGACTGCTGCATTTTGTGCAACTTGTAATTGTTGTAGCTTGCATTTCGGTATTGCCACAAAACGGGCATTAACATAGTCTATTTTGGGGTTCACTAGTGATCCTACTACTAGTGATTTATTTGGTAGAATCAGGTATGGAAGGACCGTTCGCAAAAGTCGAAGAGTGTAGTAAAGGGATTGTTCTAAATTGATATTCACAGCCCAAGTTGGACTGCCAATAACACCCTAAGCTTCTCCCTTTCGGGGCATAGCTGGTAGGTAAGCCAAATAGAGGGGGAGAAGGAGCACTAGTAGTAACAAAGTTAGAGATTCGGTTTGGACCCAATAACATCATTTCAGTTTTAGTTTGGTTAAGAACTAATTTGTTTAAGGTAATCCATCTTGCAATCTCTTTTGTATTGTGTTATCTTGTATTGCATTGTAGTATTTATATAGCACCTTTTCCCATTTGTATGGCCTCAAAGTGCTTTGAATAATGTCCGGAGAAGAGACAGCAGAACCATTAACCTGCAGATAGAGCTGCGTGTCATCGGCATAAGAATTAACAAATGACTTACCCCAGGTAATGCTCTTTCTGATGGATGTTCCTCCCACGGATTCCTAACTTTGATAAACTGATAGCTTTGGAAACTTTTTTGACAGCAGAGGGCGCTGTGTGTGATTTCTCGGCAGGTGCCATCCGTGCACTCGAAAGTGATGCCGATGTTGGTATAAATAGCACGCACCGCGCCCGTTGCCTCAGTTTACATTGTTCTCCTTTTCTTGCACAGCCGCCCTCAGTATTCAAAAACCCTAGGTGTTAAAAGAGAGGGAGGACTAATACTGCTATATTCACCCACAGTCAGAGGGGCAGGCTGGGAGGGCGATGAGGATTCTGTGGGAGGAACATCCATCAGAAAGAACATTACTAGCGGTAAGTCATTTGTTCTTCTGATCGATTGTGTCCTCTCACGGAGTCCTCATCTTTGAGTCCCATAGCAGTTTGTAAAGGAAGGTGAAACTTAAAAATGTTGTCATTGGTTAATGCTGTGAAGAACAGCTTTTCCAAATTTAGCATCCTGACCCGACAAGGAAACTAGAGAGTAATGCTTTGAGAAGGTGTGGAACGAAGACCAGGTTGCGGCATTGCATATATCCTGCAATGGTACACCTCTTTGTAAGGCTGAAGTAGTTGCAACCCCCTGGCAGAATGTGCCCTTTATCAGAGACATCTTTCCCAGCCAAGAAATAGCATTCTGAAATACACAGAATAATCCATCCACAAAGTCTGCTTGGTGTGAGAAACCTGAGGGTATTCTCACTCCTACTCCCTATGGATCCTCATCTTAGGTGGCCAAGGAAAGACCATTGCTCTTGAATCCTGACCCTAGAAGTGGAGAGGATCACCTGGGTTGGGTGGTGGGTCCTTGAGGATTGATATGATAAGATAAGATATGACATTTATAACGCGCCTATACACAAGTGTTTCAAGGCGCGACAAGGCAAGGGAGGGGAAACAGAGGGAGGACAAAAAACAACGATCTTACTAGGCCTAGTGACATTCTGATCGCGCAAGGGAGCTGGGAGGGGAGAAATGCCGGGGGACTTAGTGGCTGATGGAGAAGTGCAGGACAAAAGAAAAATGGAAACAACAAGTAGTGCAGCCAACGGGTGGCAAGCGCTGGTGCACAGAAGTGCAGACAACAAGTGTCTAATGAGTGTAGGAGAGGGGACTGTGGGGTTAGAGAAACAGACCACAATTGCAGGGGGTTCCAAGAGGCAGTGCGGGTATGCAGCTCGACAGGCAGGGACCTGGGCCCGAGTTCAGATGGTGGCCATGTGACCAGTGTGTGGATCAGACAGGAGATCAGATCAGCAAGTGAGAGGAAGAGAGAAGGCAGAAGCATAGGAGACTGTCTTGAGGTGCTTCCAGAACCAGAGATGGTTCTGCTCAAGTTTCAGAGAGGCAGGGAGGCTGTTCCAGAGGGAGGCACCAGCCGAAGAAAGATCTGCCCCCAACTCGTAACTTGGAGTGGGGTGTGGTGCCCGCAGGCGAGACAGGATATCCCCCTTTCCCTACTGAAGATGAACCTAACCCTCCCCCGATCTTCATAGGCTATTGTAAGACCTCTCCCCTCTTACCTCTGACAGTAATGGGACGAGGAAGAGATGACTGATGAATACCAACCCCTCATTTCACCACTCTAGCACTGGGACAAGGAAGAGACGACAAGGAGTGATGAACACTAACGCCTCATTTCACCACCCTACTACTGGGATGAAGAAGATGCCTGTGGAGTGCTTTGTAGGTCAGGCATTTCCTTTTAATTGTGGTCAGGTAAGCCCAATTGAAAATCCACAACTGCAACCTGTCAAGGAGTTGCAGGTGTATAATGGGGAGCAAAATTGCTGCAGAGAGAGCAACAGGGAGTCCTGGGTGGCGGAGACCAGTAGGGGATCTATGTCGCAAGAAGGCAGCTGTGGTGTAACCTGAGGGAAAGCCAAGACGCCGGCTGAGATCCAAGAGACCAGCTGGACTGGGAAGCTACCACAGGTGTGGGAGCCTCTGTATGGGAAAGAAAGCAGCTTGAGCTGCGAACGAAACAGAAGAAAGGACGCCGTCTGGGACAACCCAAAGCAGCAGGGCCGCTGGCGTGTGGAGGATGGCATCCGGAATGCGAGCGGGGCTGACAGAAGCTGGCCCAGCGGTCTACAAGAACGAGGAGAAGAGGCTGAGCCACCGGAGAGGAACGAGAGGACTGGTGGGTGTTGGGGAAGTCACCCAATCAGTACTTCTGCTCCTTCTTGATCTTTCAGCTGCGTTTGATCTGGTCAACCACAATGTCCTCTGCCAACACATTGACTCTGCTGCCCACTTCTCCCCGGAAGCTATTAAATGGATTAGGTCCTTCCTTAGCGAGAGAACAATGAGAGTCTTCTCTCCCTCAGCAGCGGCTGACCCTACCCCCATTCTCTGCGGGGTCCCTCAAGGATCCTGCGTCTCACCAACTCTCTACAACATCTTCACCAAACCTCTGTTTGATGATCTGGACAATATGGCTGTCACCTACACTAACTACGCAGATGGCACCCAGGTTCTCCTCCCGCTTTCTGGGGATCACAGTAAAGGCACGGGGTTGGTGAACAAAGTATATCTTATCATCCAAGCATGGATGGCCATCCACGGCATTTGCTTGAACGATGATAAGACTGAGTTGATAATTCTGGGTTCACAAGCTAATATCAAAAAACTAGGGCAGGAATTCTCCCCTTTCAACATTGATGCGAATACCATTAAAGTCTCCAAAGAGGTAAAAACCCTTGGCTTCTACCCATATTCTACACTGCCTTTCAATAAACAGATCAAATCACTGACCTCCTCCACGGCCTACACGTGTAATCTTCTTAGAGCGGGAAAGCCATTCCTCTCTGACGAGAGCTGCTTGATCCTGGCTAGAGCTTTAATACTTTCCAGAATGGACTACTGCAATGCTCTCTACAGTGGTGCTAATAAAACTACTATTCACGAGCTCCAAACCCTACGAAATAATGCCTTAAGAGCAGCCTTAGGCATAGACAAAAGAATCCACATTTCCCCCCTTAGATGACACTATAAATGGTTATCCACAGATAACAAAATACAGCTGAAGTTGTTATCTCTGACACACAAAGCCCTCAACAACATGGCACCCACGTATCTGATTGCCAAACTCCAGAGAAGAATCACTCATAGACCTACTAGAACGGGCAATGCTAATTGTCTGACCATACCCAAATACAAACTTACAACCATTGGTGGTAATAGCTTCCCTGTAAAGGCCGCCAAATGTTGGAACTCACTGCCTCACGACCCGAGAGCTCTGTCATTTCAGAAAAAATGTTATAAAACATATTGCTACAGACCCCTTGCTGTGACATGTAAGACTATGTCTGCCACTAGGGCCCAACCTACACGAAGGTGATTTGTGTATGTGTACACCCTTGCACACTGCTTGGCTCCTCTCTTGCATCAATAAAGGGTTTTCCCTTCTGTATATATTGATACCGCTGTATATATGTGTATACTTTGACCTTCTGTAAAATTCTGTATTTATGCTAATTTTGTAACTTGTGTTTGTAACTATGTAAGCCTTGCATTTTCATTCTGCTGCGCCCTTTTACCTACGGGTCTGGTGCGCATAACAAATGAATAAACAAACAAACAAACAAACCCAGCACCGGGGCTCTCCTAGCGGGCTACACTTAAGCAATTAAGTGTCGCACATAGTTATTGAATACTGAACTGAATGCAACTTTGAAACAAGGTTGAATTACATTTATGGAATACCAAACTCATTGAAACTTTGAAAACAAAGTTCAAATATGTTTATTGAGCGCTGTATTGAATGAAACTTTGAAACACAGTTGATTCACACTTACCAAACACCAAAATAAATGAAAACCTTGAAACTGAGATAAAGTAAGTTTATTGCATACGGAACAGAATAACACTTTATGGGAAAAGTTAAACAAAAGTGCCCATTTGCAAGTTACTTACTGAAAAGAGCACAAGCGTGAAAGAATACCACAGAAAGGTGGGACAGGGAAAAGACCATCGTAAAGAGAACATATATGCAGTGACAAAGTAGGGAACTTATATGCGGTGACAAAGTTAACCAGGAGAAATTAGAAAGGTGTAAAATGGCATATAGAGGCAAAAATGGTTCCTAGTTGCACGACCTGTGATGGGTGGACTACGAGGTCTGACAACTGCGTCTAGACCAGTGAGCCCTAAGTGATGAAATTCCTAAAAATAAACCAAGGAGCACTGTGAGTGAACTGGTGGAGCAAACCAAAAGGAGCGTCAAGTGGACCTATTTTATGCTGAACATTGAAAGGTTGAAACCAGGGCAAGTGCTACATTGAAATCTTGGGGAAGGGAACCCTGGGATTTGAGGAACTGCAAATACTGTCTAGAGAACAGAGCTTCAAGACCCACTCTTTTGTGTGAGCTGTGTTACATTGAACTTGGGGAAGTGAAACCCGAGAATTGTGAGTAACGGTTTTGCCTTGAACTGGGGAAAGGTAATCGTGAGATTTTTGTGGAACATTCTTGAACTTGGGTAAGGGGAGCGGAAAGGGAAGCTAAGAGCTGGAAGAAGCTCAGAAATTTATGTTGATCACCATTTCTTTCATTATTGACATCCCAAAACATTATTTAGCTTTAGTTGTGAGGGCAAGGATAGGTTTTGGACATAGACTTAAGTTTTACTCTTTGACTCAGACTTTCCTTAGTTTTGCTCAGTTAGGGAATCCCACCTTAACTTAGGGCAAGTTAGCCTTCAACCATCCTGACATTTTAAGTTGTTACTTTGTTTGAACTTTGAATCTGTTGTCTGTGTCTTGCTTCATGATGCCTTCACATTGGTCACAGCCTGACCTAATTCATCTCCAGTATAAGCAACACAAGGTTGGTTATCTTCCCCAGTGTTAGCTAGTCTGCTTATGTAAAAGTTAGAGCTCTTTTAGGAACTAAACAATGTAACCTCTTCATCCTTAGAAGGATGAGGAGGTGGGTAAAAAGTCAGTAAAACTATCTTTTATGCCAGGTGAAACTCCTACACCACCCTGGGAAGGAAGGAGGGGCGCACCCTCAAAACACCCTTCTACTTTGAAAATACAGTGAAGGGAGGTTTGCATGACAATGCCTGAAGCTCACTCACTTTGCATGCAGATGAGATAGTGACCAGAAAAATTGGCTGTAGAGTCAATAATCTAAGCGGACAGGAAAGAAGAGGCTCAAAAGGAGCTCCCATTAGGAAATGTAAAACAATGTAAAACATTAAGGCCCCAAGCCGGCACTATAAAAAGGGACTGGTGGAAAGATATTAGTTAGTCCATTGAGGAACTGAATAACAATGGGAAACATAAAATAAGAGCCTTGTTCTGGTGTGCCTTGCCAGGTAACCCTTGGCCATAGACGGCTGTAGGCCCTGGTGGGCTAAGTGTATTAGAAAAAACAATACAGTACGAGTGTCACAAGTGAAAGGATCAACATCTTTAGCTCTACGCCAGGTGCAAATCCTGTTCCAAAGGCAGCAGTAAAGAGCTTTTGTTGCTGGCCTCCTAGCCGAAAGCAACACCTTCAGAACGTCTTCCGAGAGAACCCAGTCTTTGCATCTTAAACTCTCAAAAACCAGGCATGAAGATTCAGGGTTTTGATTTCTGGGTGGAGAAGACGGCCCCCCTCTTGTCAAAGCAGGTCTGCTCCGAGGACGACAAAGTGGAAGCCAGATGGACATATCCAGGTGGTCAGGGTACCACGTCCTACTGGCCCCATCGGTAGCAATCATGATCACTGACTTCCCAAACTTCCTCAACCTCCTGATGACATGAGGAATGATAGGAACTGGTACAAATGCGTACAGGAGTGGACATGCCCAGTCCACATGAGCGCATCCCCCATAGCTCCTCTCTGAGGAAATTCCCTCGAGCAGAACAGATTGCATTTCCTGTTGATACTGGACCTGAACAGATCCACACTTGGTGTTCCCCAAATGCTGAAGATCTCTAGAAGGAATTCCTGAGCTGACTCCCACTCGTGGGAGATCATGCTCTGCCTGCTCAAAGCGTCCGCCGTCATGTTCTCCTCTCCGGCTAGATGAACAGCCAATAGGGAAATTCTGTGTTTTAGAGCCCAAAACCAGAGCTGCATTGCCTCCCTGCACAATGGTAGTGACCCTAAACCTCTTTTTTTGTTGAGGTAATCAGCGCCAGTCTGATTACCCTCAGCTCTAGAAGGTTTATGTAGAGTCTGGATTTTGATGGAGACCAATGACTGCTGATTGTGAGATAATTCATGTGGGCTCATCATCCCGTGAGGGAAGAATGTGTGACTACCGTTATCTCCAGCCATGGTTGCCAAAAAGGATCCCCTATCATCACATTCTCCTTGCACGCCCACCAGAGGAGGTCCTGAGTAACCTTGCTTAGGGCCTGAAGAGGGTCTGCCATCCTGACGGAGAATTGCAATCATTGGGATTGCAAGGCCCACTGGAAGGACCTCATCCTTAGGCGGGCTTCTGGCACCAGGAAAATGCAGGATGCCATGAGGCACAGCAACCTCAAAAAATCACTGGCAGATGTTAGGCATTCTGAAACTTTTCCATCATCTGCGAAATTTGTTCAGCCATCAACTCAGGAGGCAAAGTCATCCCTGAGGCAGAGTCCAGGACCTCTCCAATGAATTACAACTTTTAGGATGCTATCACTGGAGATTTCTTGAAGATGAGAGAGAAGTCCAGTTTGTGGAGAGTGGCAGTTGCTGCTGAGATGTTCCAGAGCTTGTTCGGGAGAAAGAGCTCTGATCAGCCAATCGTCTAGGTAGAGAAAGATGTGAATGCCTCGCCTCCTTAGATTTGCTGCCACCAGTGCCATCAACTTGGTGAAGACCATCGGGCAGAAATGAGACTGAAAGGCAGAACCCGAAACAAACTGCCAATGGCGAACCTCAGGTACTTCCTGTGCTTGGGATGTATAGGCACATAAATAGGGTCTCCTTTTACCTCTCCCCTCATTTTACCATACTGTGGGTATCCCCAACATGTACCAGATGTTGTATATAATATGGCCACTTAGTTCCAGAGTTTACATCCCTTGCATTAGCCCCCTTCTGCGGTTTGTAATATTGGCCAGATTGAATCTCATTTTCAGCCTCTCTTGGCTTGGACAATGCTTACTGACATTAACTCCTATTAAAGTTACCCCCACCATTGGTTGGGTTTTCCAGAAACTCCCACTTTCAGGAGTACAGTAATTTGGCTTTTGTTCATTATGTTTTAGCTGTATTTCCCGAGCTAGATATGCACCAATAGCTTCGGAACGACTTTTTACTCTTCTGCGAGTGTTGCTTTCGTTTTACAAATGTTTGGTTTTCAACATCAGAGTGTGAATTCCCTTTATTCACACGCGAGTGGAACGCTGCACTCGTTCTACTACTTTGCAAGTACCTCTCACTCGCACGCCTGCTGCCTGAGTGCAGGGACAGAGCACTCCGGCTTCACACACCGGTCTCGACATGCGCCTCTGTTCCCCTCATGTTCCATAGGACGTCTGCTGCTCTGGCTCTTCACAATGCAGCAAACCTCTCTGGTAACCCTGCCTTCGCTTGCGCCTCATCCAATCGGAGCACCTTTTAAGCCTCTCAGTCACCCTCAGGTGTGGGTGAGCTACAATAATGAACTGAGCAATCCTGTCACATTGTGCCTCTTTAGCCCTCTTCCTCGTCCCAGTACCTAGGAAATTCTGGTACTTGGAAGTCCCTAAACGAACATTTAGGTTTTCGTATTTTTTTTTTTATTGTATCTGGTTTAAATAACCTTTACAAAATTGTGCGTAACAAACAAGTATAGCGTACAGAACAAACAAAATTCATCAAACAGGAAGATTAAAACACAAAGATTCAGCAGGCAGATAACATAAAATACAAAATACAGAATACATACAAACTATGCCCAGAACAAAATCATACAATCATACAAAGAATTAAAACACTTGCTTTAGACAGAAACAAGGAAAATTCATAAAACTCATGTTTGAACATTCGCAAAACACGATTGTCAAAGCAATCCAAGATTAAATAAACTGAAAAACTAATGAAGAAAAAAAAACACTCTACATTAGCATAGCTGAAAAGGAAAAATAAGAAAACTAAAATTATCATGAAAACAAAATAAAATCATTTATGTCACACCAAGATGGCACATCCTCAAGAAAGGTAGAGCAGAATTGCCACAAACTACATGTTACCTGTCCGGGTGAGCTTTCTTTCACATTATTTTAGGGATTTCAAAAAGGCTGCAACTGCTAAAGTATCAGAGGTAGTGCTGCCGCGTAGGCATCTGTGCCAAATGTGCATTTCTTGAACCCATTAATTATCAGGAAACAGTTTAATCAAGTAATAAGACCTTTTTTCGTTTAAACCATTACAAAAAGATTCAACACTACCCTTAAGAGCACAGAAGCGACACCCTGCTTCGTCGGGAGTGATGATACCATGGCGTAAGAGAATATCATTAGTTAGCAATAAGGTCCATCTGAACTTTAAAATATTTTTCAGTAGTGTCTATCAGGAAATTTAATAAGGTATGATGTAGTTTCACCCCTCTTTTTATGTTCATGTTGAAGATGCAACATGGATGAATAACCCAATCGTTTCCCATGCGTCTCAAGCCAATCATGGTCAAATAGTTGATTCTTCACCTTAATCGGATTTAGAATTAAGGGGTCTGTATTCATGCTTATTTCATGTAAAATTCCCTCAAAATGATTTCTAAATCACTCTGAAGTTTGTGCAATTCCCAACAGAAGTCGAGTTCATAGACTCCTGCAGGTTCACATATAAAGAATCGTGAATAGGCAGAAGTAGTTTCCTAAACAGGCTCAAGAGACTCCATTCCACCCGCACACATATCGAAGTAAAGCCCAGTTCATACCTTATTGCGGCTACCGGAAACCAGTTTGGTACCCCTAGAATTCTTCTCCATATCTTTTCTTCCCATAGATCTAACGATTTCAGAGCTACACCAAAAAATTATTCTTGCCCATAGATTAGTTTGGAGACCACTTTACCAATGTAACATTTCAGAACTGGCACAATAGAAAATGACCCACATTTTCAGTTTAGCACCAAGGCCTGAGAAAGCAGCATGGTCGCCTTTTGGTTTAACATATGTCTCCCATTACTGAAGCCAGGAGCGGCAAATATCGTATAGCCGAGGTAAGTCATACAGGAGGCTCGGGCAATCACAGTGTTTTCCCAAGACCACAACTTAAACCTCTTTCTCCTACTACAAGATGTGATTAAGATTTTAAGTTTTGTTTATGGGGGCGTGGCCAGCTGGCATGTAGAGCAGGCGTGACTCTAGTGAGCTCTCCTGCCCGATGCGGAAATATTAGATCCTGTGCATAGCAGAATAAACAATTTACACGGAAAACTAATCTATAGATGCCCAGCTGACTGAGAGGTACATGCAGAGTGAAATTCAGCCCGCAAACAAGAAGATTGCCCCGCGGAACGGACCGCGGCGAAAGCGAGGAGGAGCTGCCAATATGGTGTCAACGGGATCCAAATGATGAAGACTGTAAACTGATCGCCAACCGACGACTGCAGCCTCAGAGGATCAGCCCGGCATTCGGCCGGGGGCCCACACGCGATTTGAAATAGCACCCGGAGCAGAGCCAGGCGGTAAGAGCGCAGCAGCTCCGCAGGCAAAATCAAGATTGAAACCACGCACAATAGACACTGTGCAGCAGTCAACAGTGGCGAACGGTGCTGCAATAGACCCGACTCCCCGTGTGACAGTGCGCACCTTCAACCAGCAGACCTCCATCCAGAGCTTGGGCACATGCCCGTATACACGTACCGTATACAAGTACTGTACGCAGCATCCAAGCTACGAGCGTTCAACAGCCATCCCGTAAAATGGCTCTGCAGAGCTGAAATACACGACGAGAACTCCTCCAACTCTCCCTCACTCACGGGGAAAGTGTACACAAGCACACTAGAAACCCAAAAGTCACCCAAAAGTCACCTTGAGCATAAGCCCAAAGCCCTCAAAGGACAGTGAATTTGCCACTTATCATAAAAAGAAGGAATCTTGATAGGTGGCAGTGAAATTAAGCATTTCCAAAACAGAGGCAAACAAACCCAATAAGAGCCACCAGGCAACCGCTAGAAGCCCCAAACTGCTGCATAACTCCAGATTGCACAAGCAGCAAGAGCCCACCATTTGTAGAGCAAACTACGGCATATAAGAGACCCAAAGTGCGCACATACCCAGCAAACCTCCAAGAACAATACAAAACGAGAAAGGGAGATGGGGGAAAAGACTGGATGGGCACGACATTGCCCCGATAGCCAAGAGCTCATAACCAGACCACAAGGGCATAAGAACATATACCAAGAGTAACGCCCGGACAGGGCACCCACGGTAGTGCGGCCAGAAAAGCCGCGCAACAATACCAGAAAAGCCAGACATCTGCATACCTCGGGTGCCAATAAGCCTGATCCCTCATCCCCCCTCCCCCGGTAGAGATACAACCTGAATGAGTAAAATAGGAAACCGCCCTCCCACGATAAGAAAGGAAGGCCCCAGAAGTGGAAACACGCCCAAAGACTAAATGCCAGAGGGGAGGAAGAAAACAGCAACACAATCGAAACAAGCAACAACAACGGCGCAACCTAAACAAGCAACAATGGATAGCTATAAGAAGAAAAATTAAACCAAAATTGACTCTACACCCCAAGAGGAGCTACCACGGACCACTGACCCAGATGCCAGCCAAAATGTGGACGAGAATAAGATTCTGGAAGCGATTGCAGCCATGTGCACCTCAATGGAAACCCACATGGGGTAATAAAATGCGATGCAAGTCTACTGCGCCAAGACGTATGCAATCTCGCCACCAGAGTAGGAGAAACTGAACAAAAACTGGAAGATACTGCATCCACAACGAAGGAATTAAAAGAAACGGTCCAAGAGCTGACGTTTAAACTCAAAATGCTGCAAGATCGAGCAGAAGAAGCGGAAGGAAGGGCGTGCAGAAGCAACATCAGGATACTAGGCTTGCCTGAAGGAATGGAGGGAAAGGACCCTACAGAATATGTTGAGAATCTGCTTCTGTAAGAAATCAGAGCAGGAACCCTGTCACAAGGGTTCGCAGTTGAGAGAGCCCATCACGACCTCAAAGAAACCTCCCCTGGGAATGCCCCCTCCCCCCTAAGGCCGATCACTGCGAAAATTCTTAACTTTCGAGACAAAGAAAGGATTCCGACCTTCTCCAGACTGGGTGGGGTAATCCAAAGAGGCCCTGCAACCCATCCAGACTATACAATACAGGTTCAAAGACGGTAAGCGCAATTTGTACCTACCAAAGAGAGACTCCGATGCCAGCAGATCAAATACATGCTCCTTTATGCGGCAAAACTGAAGATACTCTATAAAAGGAAAGTCATTGTTCTTTGAAATCCCAGAAGAGAAATGCCTGGATGAACGAGCAGAACCTGGGGCAGCTAATGGAGAAACAAGCAGATAGGAACAACCGAAGCAAATGAGCCAGCCGATGGAATATTCCGAGGCCTAGACACTGCTAAAGCAGTGGAAAATAGACAATGTAAGCAGGATCTCCACGTCTAAAATACCAAACCTCGACTAAGAGACCTACCTAGGCCCGTAGCAATGAACGACTACCACACCCGCCTATCTCCTTGACCTGTCTGGCCACAAACCTCACCAGACCAGAAATTAACTAAGAGTATCTTTGAATACTCGGCCACCGACTCCCTGAGACCCAACGGGAAGATGGTGGAGACGCCTCTATGGAGCTACGCTAGTGGGCACAAAGTTAAATGTTATGTTACAGTACAACAGTTAAAGTCACAAGCGCCGACTGCCTGCAGACAAGGCAGCAACACCAACCACGAATTGCAGCCAACCCAAAGGTCATAGATACTGAGGAAGGTCATATGCGGAACCAAGATGTGCCGGACCAACAAACAAGTAGAAGAGAAGGAATGCAGCATCACAATAAGTAACACGTGTGCAAACAGAATGATGCGTAGAAGTAACCAAACAAGATCGACAGCAGAGGACAGATGAGGATACTCAATGATAAAGACAAAGTGGAAATAACATACACCAGATGGCGGATAATTTACGTGGAATGTACGTGGCCTCAATAGCTACGTCAAGAGGGTGAGAATAATTACCTACCTGCGCAGAAAAGCCATTCAAATCGCACTACTACAAGAAACCCATCTGACACCTGAACGACAACCGCATATACTCAGCAAATGGAGGGGAAAGGGATATGGCTCAGCGTACTCCAATTACGCAAGAGGGGTGCTTATATGAATACATAAACAGTAAAGAGTTCTGCATAATTAACACATATGCACCTAATCAAAACGCAGCAAAATGTTACCGCTCATTGTATCCTATCCGGTCACCGTATAGAGGAGCCCACTGGATTTGGGAAGGAAACTTCAGTTGCTTGCTGAACCCTGCCCTAGATCGATCAGATTGTTCACAGAAACCTCCCCCACCCTCATCCAAAGCTCTACAAATGATGGCACGAGATTTAAAACTCCAAGAGGTATGGGGCGTCATTACAAGTCAGCCCGTCCGGAAACAACAGTGGCGGTAAATCAGCTGCCACTGTTGTTTCTGGACCGGCTGATTCCGAGTCCTGCAGGCGGGAGGTGTCACTCCCGCCAGGTCTGACCTGGTGGAAGTAACACCACCCGCCTTCAGGCAGACATGGAAACACCGGCTCTGTCATAGACGGAACCAGTGTTTCCATGGTCCCCATCCCCATGGAGTCCTATGGGAATGGGGCTTAACAGAATTCCACCTCAAGAATTACCGGGTCACCGGGGTTGTAATGCCCCAGTGAGTCTGGCATTCACGGAGGCAGAATGGAATTACCAGTCCGGCGGCAGCCTGCCGGTATTTCCGGCACGGCTACCACCGGACTCGTAATGAGGCCCCTGGAGATGGCTAAACAAGAATAAGCAGGAATATTCATACTACTCATGTGTACATAAGATATAGACGAGGATAGACTACGTATTTACAGGGCAGGAACATGTACGGAACGTAGTAAAAGCCACATACGAAGGCATGACCCTATCTGACAACTCCCCTGTGATAATACAATGGGCCCTCGCAGATTGCCCAGCACCTATCCCCACATGCAGACTACGTGCAGAATCATCAAGAGATGAAAGCTTCAGAGAAGACCCGAGACTCCAATCAGAACAATTATTTCTGGAAGCATGGAGAATACACGCACTGTATGGGAGGCTTATAAGGTTGTCATACGAAGAGCTGCAATAGCCTCTGCAGGAGAAGTCCGAAAAGACTTGGAGAACCGAATGATCAAGAGTAGAAGCTGAAATCAAAGAACTGGAGAAGTCGGACACACCGGGGGAGGACAAAGAACGCACCCTTATAACACTGGCAAAAATGCATAGAACTTTGGGAAAGACTAGGCGATTTTAGTTTTGCAAAATGCACAGAAAAAATACATGGCCAGGGCGATAAACCAGGCAGACTCCTATCCTGGCTAGTCTGGAGCTCATACACCAAGGAGGAAGAAACAGAGATAGCAGATGAATGTGGACACATGGCGATATCAAACAGCGATCAATCACGCCTTCAGAGATTTCTACAGCAAATTATACGAGGATAACACACAAACCAACAAGTCTGAAACAACAGAAACCCTGGATGATATACAGCTTCCTACATTAACCACGGAACAACAAGAAATGCTGGACAGCCCCCTTACCCTAGAAGAGATACAAGATGTCATTACTTCACTACCCACTGTGAAAACACCAGGTGGCGATGGGCTCCCGCCCGAATTCTACAAAGAATACGCCGATCTATTGGCCCCACAGTTATAACAAGTCCTACAGGAAGCATACGAAATGGGCGCCCTCCCAGAGTTTATGGAACAAGCTCTAATACTACCAATCCTAAAACCAGGCAAAGACAAGAGACTATGTGAATCATATCGGCCAATTGCACTGATGAATCAAGATACCAAGATCCTTACATCAGTACTAGCTAAACGGCTCAAGAGACCAATCACCATACTAGTCCATCCAGACCAAGAGGATACGTCCTGAAAAGAGCCACAACGTCAAACCTGAGAAGACTCCAGGCGATTAGAGACAGAACGCGAGAAAGCCCGTAAGGCTGCGTGGTAGCAGCTTTAGACGCCATCAAGGCATTCAATTCCATGCGATGGGAGTGGTTGTTCGCCGCACTGGAACACTACGAATAGGACAAGGTTTCATGAGATGGATATGTATCCTATATAAGAAGCCTTCAGCAAGAGTCTGGACAGGCAAACATATCTCAGACCCGTTCCCGATCCGCAGGGGCACCAAGCAAGGCTGCCCACTATCGCCACTCCTGTACATTCTGGTGCTGGAACCCTTAGCGATCTACATGAGAGAGGCAACCACACATGTCATATCCCTCTACGCCGATGACATCCTGCTGTACATGGAGCAACCAGAAGACAACCTGGGAGAGTACCTAGAAGTACTTGACAATTTTGCACGACTATCAGGAATTTCCATCAGCAAGACCAAATCCTGTCTGTTCCCCCTACTGAACTCGGCAGGCAAACAGTAAAGCCAGCTTCCTTGCCTCAAACTCAAGTGGAACCTGCATACGTTCCGTTATTTAGGTATAAACATATGCCACAGCATAGAAAACACCCACAAAACCAACACGTTGAGGGCAAGGAAAGGACTAGAAGCATCCATAAAATTCTGGGAGAAACTGCCTCTGTCAGTAATGGGGCAGATATCACTGATAAAAATGATATCCCTTCCCAGACTCCTATACCACTTCATAAACGTACCGCGTCTCATACCAAAAGCGTTCTCAACTCAACACTAAGCAGCTTCATATGGGATAAAGGCCGGAAAAGAGTAGCCATAGATGCACTATGTAGAGACTATGCAGAAGCCGGAGAGCACCTCCGCACTTTGAACTATACTTTCTGGCAGGTCAACTTCAACATGTAGCCAGTTGGCTAGCCGACACAAAGACAGTAGAACATGCTCTCCTAAGCGATACCGTGACTTCATTCTTTCTCATGGAAGTATTGTGGCTGGAGAAGAATAGAATTACACAGCCTCCCACGTTCCTGCAACTGGGACGACAAGTATGGAACAGGACGAAGAGAATGCTGAAAGTAGATGAACCATACTCTACCCAGATACCACTGGCACCTCTGAGTGGCACCAATACAGAACATCTCAAACAAAGCAGGACCCACTGGGAGACCAAGGGACTGATCACAACAGGAGACCTAGCCCCGACAGGGACAATATTGCAATTCCAAGACTTGATTGAATCCCATGGAATAAACTGAGGCCAGTATATAACATACGCAAGACTCACTAAACAGTTAAAGACCAGGGGGCGTGGCTTGGCGGCCATGCGAGCGTGAGCGAGTCACCGAGAGCTCTCGGGTGATCCGCTACACGATCCTTATAAACGGCTGAAAAACGGCAGGAGACCCTGAACAAATCGAAGGAATGGCACCCGGAGGGTCCAGGGCACGCACGGGCGAAACCCCGAACAAAATCGGAGGTCGGAAAGACCAGAAACGAGGTGAAGCGGAGGCACGGGGCCACCACACAAAATGGCGGCCGCGGCCCACTGAGGACCCGCCAGCGCTCCGAAAGGCAGTGGAAGCTGAGCATGCGGACGGCTGGGCGCGGGGGTGCGGACAGCTGCCCACCGGATACCCACACACCACCCGCGGAAGATCGAGGGAGGCCCCAAACCTGACCGCCCTCCCTGACTGGGACGTGGAACCAGGCGCACACCACCACACCGCGCGCAGGAGGAGCAGGCAACCGGGGATAGCAGCAGAGGAGAGCGGAGGGCCGAGACACGGGAAGAGCACGGCGCCTGCGTCCCGAGGTACCGACAGGGCGCCCCCCCAGCGCACAGACGTCGTACCGGAGCGCGCCCACACAGCGGCAGCCCGGAGGTGGAAGACACAGACCCTCGACAGCAGAAGGCAAGCGGGCTACCGGCCTGGGGCCGCGACGGCGCAGCGGGCAGCAGCAACCAGTGGAGACGCAACCGGAGCCCCCGGTAAGGATGAGACAGCGGAGGCAGGAAATCGTATTGGCCCCGGCGAGGCTGCAGCCGGACAGAGTGACTTTAGCTGCTGCGCGCCGGGCCCAGGGAGGTGCTGGGGAGCGGCAGGGCCCACGCAGGGAAGGGAGAACACTGACTACAAAGTGGAGGCCGCCCAGGGGCACAACGCCCCCATCCAAGCACAGACACACAAGGCCACAAACATCAGCATGCCTGAGAAACAGAAAGGCAGCAGAGGGAGGCAAACAAGCATGGAGACATTTGCCTGCAAGAGCGAGGACGCACAACCGGGGACGGCGGCAGCGGACATGGCCACATCATACGCCACGCAAGGGGAGCTCAAACAAGTGGAGGGCAGTATCCTAGAGGCCATAGAGGGGCTAAAGGCCTCAATAGAGGGCAAGCTGGATGCAGTGATCGTGGATGTGGGGCTCCTCAGGCAGGACACGAGGAACCTAGCGGAGAGAGCGACAACGGTGGAACAACAGGTGCACAGCAATAAAGTAAATGTGACCACCTCTCAGTCACAAATGTCAGATGCACTGGAGCGGATTAAAACACTAGAACGCAGGGCCGAAGATGCAGAAGGCCGGGCCAGGCGCAACAATGGGCGCATTGTGGGGCTGCCGGAGGGGGTGGAAGGCGGAGACCCCACAGACTATGTAGAGAACTTACTGATCCAGGAAGTAGGTGCAGGGACCCTGTCCCAGGGCTTTGTGGTGGAAAGGGCGCACAGAGCACTGACCAGGAAACCCCGCCCGGGCGCACCACCGAGACCCATGATAGCGAAGATCTTGAACTTTAAAGACAGGGAGAAAATCCTGACATTCTCAAGGGAAGGCGGGGAGATCACGCGCAACGGATCCAGGATAACCATCTACCCTGACTATACGGCACTTGTGCAAAGACAGCGGGCCCAGTTCTGGCCGACCAAAGAGCGCCTTCGGGCAGTGGGAGTGAAATTCATGTTACTTTACCCGTCCAAACTCAAAATCCTGCACAACGGGAGGACACAGATCTTTGAGACCACGGCAGATGCCCAGGAGTGGGTGGACCAGCAGGGGATCCCACAACTAATCGAGGGGGTCGAGGGGAATCGTGAGGCACCCCGGCGAGGAAGGGAATGAGAGTGCGGACAAAACACTGAGGACACATGCCGAATCGAGATGCGGCAAGAATGAGAACCAAAAGCATAAATAAATTAATGGATCAACCCGTGAGCTCGAGGCCTCCGGCACTGGACCGTCAAGACCCACAGAGGGGGCCCCAAGTAGCAACTAGTTAGCAGTGACAGTTTTAAGGCACTACACCGCGACGAGTGCGCCCACGGATCAAGGATGGCACCTGGAATGCGGCGGGGCCCAAGCAGGGGGAGGGAGGCTGGGTGTTGGTTTATAGTAGTTGTAGTATTGTGGTTAAGTTTGTTAAGAGAAGGCACGAGAGGAGGCAAACATAATGAACAAGGAGGTCACGGACACGGCAAAGACAACGCAAGGGCGCAAGCGAGGCGGCACTCAAGTGCGGGAATCCGGCGTGGAACACCAAAGGGCGGAGGTGGAGAGAAGCGGAGACGGATGGCAGGGCGGTCCGCCAGGACAGGGGAAGTAAAGAGGGAAGGCGGACCTGCAAGCTACCAAGGGAATAATTGGGAGAAGATGATAGACGGACCTCCCAGGCCAGCAGGCCAAGAAGGGAAAACTAAACAGGCCAATGGGAACGAGCGGGCCGCAGGAAACTGTAAGACACAGGAACCGAGATGAACTAAAAGTGGTGACTTGGAACGTCAGGGGGCTAAACACCTACGTGAAGAAACTGAGGGTCTACGCATGGCTAAACAAAGCAAAAGTCCACATCGCAATGCTGCAGGAGACCCACCTGACGGCGGAAAAACAAGCCAAGATGGCCAAGACATGGGGCGGCCAGACATACAGCTCCACATACTTTACTACACGAGAGGGGTAGCGACTTGGATTGCCCCGGGTATCCCATTCCAACTCATCAAACAGGAGAGGGACGCCGAAGGCAGGGTCCTCATCATACACGGAATGCTGGAGAACCGGGAAGTGTGTCTGGTGAACACCTACGCCCCAAACCACGATGCAACAGATTTCTTTAAACCACTCGCACCCCAGGAACGCCACGATCATCTGGGCCGGAGATCTGAACTGCACACTGGATCCCAGGCTGGACCGGTCGGACGACAAACACAAAAGGGCCGCACCACCAGCGCGGGAGTTGCATTAGACACTGGACCAGCTCGAGCTGGAGGAAGGTACATGGAGGTGAGGGGGGATACACGCACTATAGCGCCCCACACAGGACATTTACCCATATTGACTATTTATTCATGGGCAAAGAGACACTAGGCGAATTCACTGGGGCACACATTCACGCACGAGCCCTATCTGACCACGCCCCACTGGAAGCAACATGGGCACATACATACAGGAAAGCCCCCATACCCACGTGGAGACTTAGGGCAGAAGCAGTCCTAGAGGGGGATTTCCAAGACCATATCCAAACCTCAATAGACGACTACTTCGAGCACAACACGGGTAGTGTAGACAGTACGGGAACGACATGGGAAGCCTTTAAGATGGTGATCAGGGGGGCGGCAATTGGGAAAACGGGAGGCCTTAGGAGAGAAACTGTCATGAACTTCAGATCACGCCCCTTTTGGACCTCCTGGTCCTTGTCTCAACGGGGCTTACATTCCGTACTACTTCCAACATGGCCGTCCAGCGCTGAAGCTCTTGCTCGCTCCATGCGCTGAACGTGGCGTGATCCATTTATAGACCACGCCTTCCGCGGCTCCGCGTGTCTCAATGCTATTGCAGAGTAGCCTAGACGTGTGTTCGTAGCTCGCGGTATTGTTTCCTTTGTCCCAGTGATATTACCCGCTCCTGACCCTTTCCCCCTTCCTGATTCCGAGCATTACTAGCTTTTCCCAGACTCCCGGATTTCTGGACTCCGCACTCCCGGAACTAAACGCAACCTTGAACCAGACAAGACTCGAGCAGCGCTGTTCAAGACCAGGAGCGTTCTCAAGAAGGCAGCGATCGAAGACACCCGCAAACACCATACCCAGGTGAGAAGGGGGGGGAACTCCTTGACAGAAACCCTGGCTGAACTGGATGAAATAGAAGGAAAGATAGAGAGAGCGGAAGCACAGGCAGGGCGAGGGGGGGGACGGGTGACCTCACCACTCTGAGACAACAGTGTATGGCAGCCTGGGAGAGATTAGGGCGGTTAGACTATGGGAAGTACATACAAAGGCTGCACGCAGAAGGGGATAAACCTGGTAGACTTCTCGCCTGGCTGACCAAACAGGAGACCAAGCGAGAACCGCTAAATGCAATTCGAAATAGTCAGGGGGCGATTGAAAGGTCCCAGGAGAGTATAAATATGGTGTTCTCGCAATTCTACGAGGAACTATATACCAGAGTACAGGAATCAGAAGAGGGAGACCTTGAGGATGCATTTGCGGAAATCAAACTCCCACGGCTGTCAGAGGAGCAGGCCCAGATGTTGGACGCCCCCCTTATTGTGGAGGAATTGACAGAGGTTATTGCCCAGTCGCCGACAGGGAAGTCCCCGGGGCCCGACGGGTTGCCAGGGGAATTCTATAAAAAAAACAAAGATAGCTTGGCTCCGAGGTTACTAGAGACACTGGAGGAGGCGTACGAGTGCGGACGACTCCGGAGCAGTATGTTAGAATCTGTAATAGCCCCGATACTTAAAGCAGGGAAGCCGCCCCTCGAGTGCGGGTCCTACAGGCCAATCTCTCTGATAAATCAGGATTCCAAGATACTGACAGCGGCATTGGCCAATCGGCTAAAAAGGGTGATACCCACACTGGTACACACAGACCAGACGGGGTATGTACCAGAATGCAACACGGCATGGAATCTCCGGAGACTCCATCACGTCATTGACAGGACGAACCAAGAGGAGGGAGAATATGCAGTGGCGTCATTAGATGCAATTAAAGCATTTGATTCAGTGAACTGGGACTGGCTACTAGGGGCGCTCGCCCACTTCGGGATAGGCGAGGGTTTCCTACGCTGGATAAGGTTACTGAACAACGACCCAAGGGCCAGAGTTAATACGGGGAGGCATGTGTCAGGGGAGTGGAGCATAGGGCCAGGTACGAAACAGGGGTGTCCGCTGTCCCCAATGCTATATATATTGGCGCTGGAACCGTTCGCGGCTTTCCTAAGGGCGGAGTACGGAGACACCGGCATAGTGATAGATGGGGAAACACACCAGATTACACCAGATTTCAATATATGCAGATGACATGCTGCTTTACGTCCGGGACCCACAAACCCATTTACCAGACCTATTGGAGGCACTGGGAGCGTTTGGGAGGCTATCGGGGATCACCATCAACAAGGGGAAGTCCTCACTGTTCCCCTTGGCGCGCCTGAGGGCAACGACGTCAGACCAGCTGCCATGCCTGGGCCTGACATGGACCCCAATCACCTTCAGATATTTAGGGGTGGACATATATCACGACACCGCAGAAACACACATGGCCAATACGCAGACAGCCCTGGACAAAATAGAGAACGCCATGCAGTTCTGGAAAACACTACTGCTGGGGATGGTGGGCCGGGCGGCCCTAATGAAGATGATCGTTTTACCCCGACTCCTATATCATTTCACTAATATCCCCTATAACATCCCCAGGTCATTCTTTAGACGATTACACTCCATAACACGGTCCTTTCTATGGGAGGGAGGGAGGAACAGGGTAGCACTGAGCACATTACAAAGGGGCTACGAATGGGGAGGGATCCAGCTCCCGGACTTTGAGCATTACTACTTGGCCGCACAACTTCAATTCGTGGTCCGATGGCTGGGGGAAGACACCTCCATAGATGCAATACTGTTTCGACCATCACTCCAGCAATACTATTTGAAAGAATTACTGTGGATAAACGAGACCGAAGCAAAAACCCTTCCCAGAATAGTCCAACTAGGCCGAGCACTGTGGAACAGAGCATGGAAAGTGCAGAACATAAGAGACCCCTGTTCAAGGCACATTTCCCCTGGCGGGACTGGTAGACACCCGTATAGCAAGCATAGCAACGTTCAGAACACAGTGGGAAGACAAAGGAGTGGCCCAAGTAGGTGACTTGTGGCAAGAAGGACATTGGGTAGACTTTCAGACCCTGGCAGAGGAGCAGGACATACAGTGGCCAATTCATACTGTATAATAGCATGGTCCAATGAATAAGGAAGAGGTGGGAGACCCTGCCGGAAGAGGAATACATGGATGGGCCGCTGGACGCCTGGTACGATGTATCGGAGGGGGGACATACCGTGTCCAGACTTTACGAACAATTGTTGGGCACCATCAATTCTCAAACACTGAACAGCCGGACAAAATGGGAGGAGGAACTGCAGCGACCCCTCAGGGACGAAGAACGGAACAGAACCCTTCAATATGCAAAGAAAGTTTCCAGAAATGCATGGTTCAGACAGCTGCAGTTCTACATAGTGCACAGGGCATATTTAACACCTAAAAGAATTTCGAATATGGGGGACAGTCAAATACGGAGTTGTCAACGCTGCCAGGAAGAACAGGCAGATATGGTGCACATGTTTTGGATATGCCAGGGTGCGACAGCCTTCTGGAATACGATACAGGAAAGGGCGTTGAAGGCAGGAATCCATATGCGAGCTGGGTCGCCGGCGTCCTACATCCTGAGCCTGTTCCAGAGGGGCGACAAGCAAAGGATCCATATAGTTAAGATGATAGATCTGATGACAATTCTGGCGACACGCTGCATCGCAATGGCATGGAAAGCAAGCGCAGGGCCATTGATAGAAGGCTGGTGGACAGACCTACAAAAATGGGCAATAGCAGAAACTACGGTCTGGACCAGAACCTCACAGACAGGGAGTAGAGAACAGTGGGGCCAGAATACTAGTGTGGAATACCTTGGTACAAGACTTATTTGGGAGAGACGAGGAAAACAGTGCAACTGACTCGAGTGAGCCGGGAGGAGAGGAGACTTGACCTGCCCGCACCCGTGCGCAGCACGCACACAGGAACGAGGACAACGCGACGGAGGAGGAGGAGGGCGCCTAACCGTGACCCGAGCAGATAACGTACATTATGAACTTAAACCCGAAAGTGCCAGTGCCAAATGTTGAGAGTTGTTGTTTATTTTTTTGTGTTTGTTTGTTGTTAAATGAAAATAAAGAAAATTGTTTTAAAAAAAATTAAAAAAGATACAGTTAAAGACCAAATGGCCATCTCCAACAGCCTTACAGACAGAAAATCCTGTATTGAGCACGTTATACGACGCAACTGAAGGTGGGCCTATAGTATCCAGATTGCTCATAGAAGAAGTAGCCACAGATACGAACAAAGGAAAACAGAAATGGGAAACGATAATAGGAAGCACAATCACTGATAGTGAATGGATCAGAGCGAAACTATGCCCAAAGAAGATATCCAGAAATGCCAGATTGAAACAACTACAATTCTACGTATTCCACAGAGCGTATCTGACTCCAAGGAAGATATCCCGCTTCCCCGGAGCAAATATACAACATCGCCCGAAATTCGGAGAAGAAAAAACAGATCTAGGAGACATGTTCTGGCATTTCCCAATGATCCAGACGTTCTGGCGAGGAATAGAGTTATGACTACGTGAGAATGGGGTTAAAGGCCGAGACTGGACCATCGAAGCATGCCTCCTAGGACTATACAATTACCCGGACAAAAACAGAACAATGAAAAAGAGGTTAGACTTAGCGTGGGAAATGGCCAAACGTAGGATTGCGATGATGTGGAAAGCCAAAGATGGACCAAACGTGGAGACATGGTGGAAAGACCTGAAAAGGCGGACCATGGCAGAAACAGCAGTCTGGTATTAAGCGCTGAGAAGGGGCAGGAGAGAAACCCCCACAGATATCACATCATGGAATGCAATGGTACAAGAGCTATTCACCTCACCAGACTATAAGCCCCCCTGAAATAGACCACCTAACAATCACATCCTGAAAGCAACAAGCATAAGATACCTGAGAAGCACACACCACCCAAGATCCTCAACAAGCATCATCTCCGAGAACCCTCGACCTAGGAACCTGCATTATTAAGAACTATGACCCAGGGACAAGTTACTGTTTAAAGTTGGGGTTAGGGAGGGCAGGGAAGGAGGGAGAGCGATGAGAAACTAACAAAAGACAGAGAGACAGGCTAAAACCATGTATGTTATACTAACTATGTACAACTCAATAAAACATGTTTAAAAAAAGATTTTAGTTTTGTCTAGATTGATCTTGAGGCCATTATCACTTGCATACGCGGAAAAGGCCTTAAGAGATCTATTTAGCCCCACTCAAGATTTGTCAAAAAGGAGGAAATCATCTGCGTATGCAAGCCAAGATTCTGAGTACTCACCATAGGTGCCATCAGCACAACCGGGTTCAGATATTCATTTGCGTCCGATACATAAAGGTTGAACAGACATGCCGCCAAGATGCACCCCTGTCTGAGCCCGGAAGGGTTGGAATACAGCGAGACATGTCCCCATCTCTATGCAGCCTACCCCCGATTAATGAGTTTTCATGAAGACCTATGATGAGGTCGAGGAGGCCTCTAGGAATCCCCCAATTTTTCAACTTGCCCCAGAATTTGGCACGATCAAGACGATCGAACGCAGAGGATAAGTTTATATAGGCAATATAAGTGCAGTCATGAACAGCAGACCAAGTCGATTTTTTAATGTGCCTAAGCACAAGACCATTTAGGGCGGTGGAATGTTCTTTCCAAAAGCCAGTCTGGAATTTAGAAAGTCTTGACACATCAGAAACCCATTTTTCCAAGTGCTGAAGAAGAATGGAGGAAGAAATCATATTATCAGAATCCAACAAAGATAGGGGTCTGTAGTTCGTGGGGTAAGACCTTAAGCCTTTTTTAAAGATGGGAACAATAAAGGCGATGTGCCAGGTAGCAGGATACATTTTAGTAGAGATAACACTCTCAAATACAATAACCAAACCATTAGCCCAGTTTCCCTGGTCGTTTTTTAAGAAGGCATTTGATAACCCGTTGGGCCAAGTAGCTCAAGAGAGTTTACATAAAGTTATCAAATCAAACACCATGTTTGAATCAATTTTAATGGTCCCATCGTCTAATTTGTCGGTATGGTTTACAGATTTGACATTGCCCAGATAATACAAGTTAAAAAAAAAACGTTACCCAAGATAACTCGTCTACTGCATTTAGCTGGGCAGTGCATGTGGGCAGTGCTTGGCCATTAATTAAAGTCCAAAACATGTCCAGGTCTTTTTTTACGAGGGTTCTCAGCATCAATTCCGAATCTTGATACAACAAGACCGCACAGCGATGTTTGCAGTAGTTATAGGTTTGCTTTAGTGATTTGCATTTGATCAATTTCTCCTCATAAGGAATAGGGTAGCACTTTATTAACCTTCCCATTGACCGTATTTCAGTTTTTTTCTGGGCCAGTTGTTCATTGTAAGCATGTAGATGCTTTTTACGATCAGAATTCAGAGCTGGATTTAGATTGTATGTAACCACAGAGATAAAAGCATCAATAGTACCCTCAAAATTCCCCACATTGAAGACTTGAAGCTTCCATTCGAGTGTTGACTGGACCATGGATTCTCTAAACTCATTAGCCAACCTATTTACATTCAGCGCAGTTCTACGTATAGCATTGCCCAGAGCAGAGATCCTTAGTTCAGCAGGGCAATGATGGTGTTGGCGAAGAGTGGAAATGGAAAGTTTAGAGTAGCTCAAGATGCAATGACCACTCCATATGGTGGGATGAAAAGAGAAGTTGTGGCAAAGTTCGAACATATGTAGATCAACAAAGATGAGTACTGCGAAACCATGTACAATTGCTATCCTTAACGTTCCCATGATGGCCATTAAAGGAATATAAATCTAGGGAAGCAAGTGTGGAGCTCCATTGCAGGCCATCTTTGGACTTATCGTTGGAAAAATTGTCAAATTTGCGATTGAACAAAAAGATGTTCAATTAGTATAGGAGCACACTTGACATTTAGATCACTGGCTAAGAGAACATGACGAGCACCACTTCTTACTTACACACCCTGTCAACAATGGACTGTAAAAATTCATCAAATTCTCCCACGCTGCTATGCCAATAGATCTTGATTAATAATGCATGAAACGAATGGGAGAGGAAATCCAACTCAACTGCTAAGAGCCCATACGGAAGGTTCAGAACTTGTCTGGAGGCCACCCACAAGTCATATGGTAAAGCAATGACCAAGCCACCGTAGGGTCAGCCAATTCCACAGGACTTGGCCGCATGGAAAAAGACAAGATATCCATCAAGGGCAGGAATAGCAATGAGCCAGGTTTCTTGGATCATAAGACAATCGGACTGTGTGAATTCATCTAGAACTGCCTTGTTGGTGTATAAATCAGTGTGCCCTCTAAAGTTCCAAGACATCAATTTCATTTCTCCATTGACAACACATCCACTTGGAGACACATCTTCATCATCGACACTGCCAGGAGCCAAGATTACTCGGCCTTTGCAGTTTGTGTGCTCTGTCTTCATTATCACCCCACTGGTTTTCATCTCTATTCCAACCTTTAAGATAGTTAACATAGGAATAATACTTTGGATTTAAAGTATGAGCTTCTCTATGTACCTCCTCCTGTATCACGATTGAGAACCCCAAGTTATGCAGCACTGAGCTTTTGCAAGAATCAGGTTTAGAACCACTTTTGGATCGCAGATGAAGATGCACACGTGAACATCATTTTTATCTGGAAACGTAACTCTGTCAATGTCGGCAGAAGAAGTTGCTGTCAGTGAGGCAACTTCTGCCAAAATTAGCAAGATATTCATGCAATTCAGACAGATGGCATAGAGTACCCTAGGAGACTTGACATTAATAAAACGTTATGGGCCTCCCGGGTTTGGCTATTAGAATTACATGTTACTCCAAGGGACTCAACTGTAACTGGTTGCAACGTCGGTTTAGAGTTGTGGTACTCCATCCTACCATAGGATTGTTTATTAATATCAATGCTGGAATCACATTCACAGCCAACTACATTCTTTAAATTCGCTGCAGCGACCTTTGAACAAGCACAAGTCTGACAAGGAATTGGGTTTACAGAGGGGTACAGTTCCCCCTGTGGGGATTTCGCACAGAGAGAAGTAACAATGGGGACTCTTTCTAGTGGAATATAAAGCTCATCAAGAAGGGCACCCAAGTTAATGTGTTTGCGATGTTCAGCTAAAGTATTCGCTGAACTAACAGGGACAGGGAAAGTCAGCAGATTTTTCATTGTGTCTGATCCATTCATACATTTGGGTTCATTAAGGGAGGGAACTCTGTCGGTCAAACATTTGCAAACCCACTATGTTGATCAATAGGAGCATGATCATATTGTAAAGTACTCTGACTGGTCGAAGGTACACCAGGTCACTATTACCAACTGCATGGTCGATTAATTTTCCGTTGGCATTAATGAGCAGTGCATTGGGGTTCGAGATAGTGTTTAGGAATGCCAACTTGGTTTCCATGTCACATCTGCAGTGACACAGCCCGTCATTCGCCTCATGTGGCTTCAAAGTTAGAGTAGGCTTTACAGGCGGCACAACTAAGGGCACTCTGCATGTGTCTTGCGCATGACTATTTGGCAAATGAGTAACACCATCAAACAAAACCTGCTTGTATTCAGGTTTTGTAACCGTCTGCATCCAGGCATCAACTCCTGGAGCTTTTGCCAGATCAGTTAGTACATGTATAGATAAATTAGATAAAGGCAAGCCACCACTGCAAGATTTAGCCATTGAAGGGTTAGAAACAGTCTGTATGCAAGCATCTACTCCTGAAGCGTTAACCATATCAGTTTGTACTTGTGCAGGTAATTTTGATGTAGAAAAGCCACCACAGCAAACTTTGGCCACAAGTGGGTCCCCAGTAGGAATCAAGGCAGACCCACGTGTATCAGATGTAGGTTTTGGCTCTAGTTCAGGCATGAGCCCGGACAGAGTACTCGGGATACTTGTAATAGCAGACGAAGTACGAGGACAACTCCCTTGAGGCACATGTGTTAACGCTGGACCTAAGCCTTTAATAAGCTTCTTGTATGCCTTAATCAAATCAATTATAGAGAGATTGCAAAGTCACTTTAAAGGAGGATCTATTGCGCCTCTTAAGCAGTTTCTGGTTCTTTATTTTTTTTTTGTCCACGGGAAACAGGGCAATTAATAGAACCACTTTTTAGCATAGGAGATGTGGCAATAACTTGCAGTGGAGGATTATCATGGATGTCTATGGCGTTACGATTCTCATTCTCTTTGACATGGAAGGATAGCTCAGGGGCGACGTGCTCGTCTTGGAAGCAAGACGACTCGGAGCACCAGAGGTTCGGTCCACGCTTAGAAACCTATGGGTATTAAGCACGTTATAAATAACCTATCATATCATATCATGACACGTAATTACATGATTATCAATGGAGACAGGTTTTATTTCACTAACAAGATTCCTCAATAACAATGATATCGACAGAGGGGGAGGGTTGGTCAGAGCCTGATATTATAGGTTTTTCAAATGGCATCTTGCCAGAGGCTAAATGGCCAATACAAGCTTCCAAATCCTCGAACTTTACATAGATAGATGATAGCATGGTAGAGTGGACCTTTACCTCGTCCCAAAAATTATCATATAATTTTACAAAAGAGCTCAAAACCATGTTAAGTGCCAACAGGCTAGGAGAAAAAAGCTTAAAGGCATGGTCAAGTAAAAATGTTTATTGTCCCTACGGGTCGGTCATGTTTTTTTAAGCCTAAGTGGCTCGATTTTAGAAAACTTTCCTATGGACCTTACCCGAGTTTTCGTCCATTAAACGCACGCGAAAACAAGCACCAGGGAGCAGCTATTTTCTGATAATCCTATCTTTTCCCCGATCGCCCTGGCTGACCTGCTTTTGCGGCACTAAATCAATTCCCCCGCCCCTGAGCCTGACGTTATCAAAACATTCATATTCCCTGCCTCTCCCCGTGACGTTACTGTGCTGCGTAGGCAAACGCGCCCAGTCGTCTTTTGCGCGACTACACACTTAACCCGGAAACCAACACAGATCAACTCACAACACAGCGCGCCACAATTCGGAATATGAAACTGTACTTTAAAATGAAACAGCAACACGGTACATTTGGTAAAGTACATTTATTTGACATTAAATGTTTAGAGAATATTCAGCAATTGCCATATGAACTCCGGAAGCCATTTATTTTCTTTTATCTGTATCCGCAATAACTGTTCCGTTTCATCTTGAGTCACGCGCTGTTCCTTTATGGTACACAGGGTGTTCATTTTCGTAAAAAGAATCACTTTGGAAGCACGGTGAACCTCAAGGCTGTTCGATCAACTAGGCACTAGTCCAGCCTAAAGGTTGATATGTTGCTTCTAGCCACTAGTACAGCGTAAGGGCATGTGGGCCCTTGGCGATCGTCCCATAATATGGTGATCGTGCTCCAGTTGTTGACATGAAGCTGCAGGTGTCTGCTGAAGAATCCATCCGCCGGTGTCTCAAACAGATGGCAGTGGCAGAAAGGGATCAAATACCTGTTATGAAAACAAAAAAAGGATAATTAGTCTCGCTAGCCGAACTTCATTAATATTACTCATTTTATTTATTACGGCCGATCAGAAACTATTTGCTTGCAAGGATAGTTCAATGGAGTATGTTCGTCTCTAAAATCAATGCGAAAAGTAACGAGATAAATCGAGGCCAACACACAATGATAAACGACAGTTAGTCTACATGCGTGAGGAACGATATGATATATGATATGGCATTTGTAACGCGCCTAAGTGTTTCTAGGCGTGACGAGGCAGGTGGGGAACAAGGGCAGACAAACAACGATCCTACTAGGCCAGGTGTCTTTCTGATCGCGCATGGGGAAGGGCTGTACATGGTTAGTTGAATACAAATTAAATAATAGGGCCAGCTGGTGGCAAGTGCAAGGTAAATGCCGGGAGAAGGGGCTGAAGGATACAGAGACAGTCCCGTAGTGCAGGGAAAAGTGGCTGGGCCAAGGACCGAGATCGGTGAGACCGTGGACCTGCATGCCCATGTGCCCACTACGAACAGTTTTACTTGCTTTTCCTAGCTCTTCATTCATTCATTCATTTATTCATGCATCCATTCATTAAATCTTCATTCCGGTATAAAAGCGTGTAAAGATTTACTTACATTATATTTGAAATTTCCATTGTGTCTCTTCGTAATGCAGTCTGTAAAACGGACGGTGCTCTTGACAATGATTTTTCGTATACTGACCTAAAACTGAAACTCGGTCTAGTTTCTGAATTTTCTGCCTTATCGTCTTACGTTATTGCGCACTCCCTTCAAATGTAGTTCTTTCAGCATGGTCCCTGTCTCAAGGTCAAAAAACAATAGACCCTTATACTTCCAGTGCGACTTGTGGGCCTCATCTGGGCGCTGTCCTTCGCATTCTTTATTTGCAACATCACGTAGTATAGGCATCTGTGAGAAGTTTAGAATCCGTCTATGTAGTGCGCCTCAATGTGCAAATGCAAACTGGCTTCTCTCCCAAATGCCACGGCCCGCTTGGCTGGTGCGTTCTAAGTTCCCCAATTTTGTCCCCGTTGTCTGCGAGCTTTGCAGCCCAAATTGAGACATTTAATTTTTGGTGGAAGGTCAGGGAAAGTATAAAATACCACAGGAGTTGAGTTAAAAGTGAGATTTATTGTTTGTTTGTTTGTTTTATTATTTGCAATACGCAAGCCTCCCCTCCGTTAACAGTGCACAGCATTTACATTTACATGAGATGAGACATGAGAAAAATATATACATACACATATGTGAGGTGAATAGAGAGAATTCAAAGATGACACCCAGCTTGTTCGCCACCCATGATGGTGAAGGTAGGGGTTAGGTTTACAGGTACACTGTACAATAACATTTATTTACAAAAAGACAATCGTATTGCAATTATTTAAACCAGGATTTGTACTTCACAATCAGCTGTGCTTCGGGGGGGCATGGCACAGTCGCAATGTTTGGTGGCAATGGATCACTGCTCTGCACAGAAACGTCCAAAATTCCATATCTGTGCTTCTCCAACACAGCAACAATAAGGCCTTTCACAAAGTCGAACTGCATTTCATCACGGACTGGTTTGATCACCCATTGCTTACTTCGTTTTGAAAACAACTTAGTGTAGCGAGGCATCCTTACTTTACCCCTAGTCCTAGATTGTTCACGTCCGACATTGCTGTTATTGGCCAAGACCGCTAGTAGAGTGCGATGTTTCATGCCCCGAAAGCTAAAATGCAAGCGCTTTGGCCTGTACTTTAGACACATATTGTGGAACACCTCCAAATCTCCTGTGTGACAGAATTCTGTCAGTCCTCTCAAATCTCTTGATAGAGTTTTGTCGAAAACAATCTTCTCAATGGCTTTGTGTGTCGGTGAAGATGGAATCAACCACTTCTTCTTCCGTGCCTCCTCTGGGGACAAAGGGCCATGTTCACATTGGTGGAAATGTTCATTTGCTGTCCAGCGGTGAATGTTGGTACAGTGGTGCATCAGTGACCGCCATTTTTCAAGTAGTATTTCCACTGAGCCCTCACAAGTTTTTGAGCTCCACCAAAGATGGTTGGTGATAGAATGTGACCACTGCAAAATACTTTCAAAACCTTTTTTTTTCCCTGCAGCCGAGATTTTCTTATTGATTGATTTAGCAAGATGCCATACGTCAAATTGATGTTTAATATGTGGGAACTGCTCTCTCATTGTCTTGGCAATTGAAACGTGTCTATCCGTGGCTATGAGGTCGATGTGCATTCCCCTCGATTGTAGATATTCCACTGATTTTATAAAACCTAGTTTCTCCATGGCCACTGAGGATGTACATTGTGTTACCTGCACGACCACCAAACTCACAATTTTCTTACTATCCATGTCCTGAAAGTGGTAGGTGCAGTACTTCGTTTGCCTTCGAATGTACTTGCTAGAGACAATTGTTCAATTTTCCAAGCATCACTAATGGCCGGAAACAGATAATCACGTTGGTATATGTAGTACAGCGCTTTAGAAATGAAATGGAGTCCCACAAACTGAAAGAAAGCCTCTAACTTTCTAAAACTGGAGCCACTAAAAAGTGATGCAGCTGCACACAGTAGATTGCCTGCTGGCAGTTTCCCCAGCATCGGTTGTGCAGACCATGAGAACCTATGATTTAATCTACAGGCGGCATTTATTTTGACGTTACTGCCTTTTATTTGACGAGTCACATTAATCAATGGCTTCCCAATTACTTTCCCTCTAATGGAATGCACACATTTCAGCATACTTATAATTTCCATCAAACAACTGTCGAATACAATGTATTTGCTCTCTTTCATTAGACTGTCATCCTGCGTCAACGTTGTTTCGGCCTGTGACGTTGTGGAGATTTCAACACATTGGAAAGTAATATTGCTGATATCAAGTTCTGATGCGTCTATGGATGCTGCGGCTGGTTCATTCTCTGTCATTTCGACATCTATTACTTCAACATTGATGGGAGAACACAACAATGTCGACAGGTTTTTGGGTGGCAAATTGTTGTCGGGTGTAGATTGTGTGAATTGATCTGCAACTACTTCAGAGCTATCTTCAATACATTCAATAACATCTTCTTGTGGTGGTGCGGTCGCACTGTAGCTATGGTCCAATGCAACTTTGCTGTAGTCTCCAAACACAGTTAATTCATGTTCTGGCCATTGGACATGAGCATCTCGAGCCTGAACACGCCTCGCCTCAATTAATAGTTCCTCCATAGTGTACACGGTCTGGCAAGCCACATCTCTCATTCGCTTCACTGTCTGTGTGTGTATAGTTCTGACACCCACGGGTAACTGGAGGAGAGATTGGAAAAGGGATGTTCAGTTTAAACACAAGATGGAGTGTAGTAGAATTGACTGGAAAAAAACATAAAATAGTCCCCAGCACAAACACTTTTTTAAAGTTATGAACTGTTTGTAACTAACCTTTTTTTGTTTTTTTTTCTTTGCAACTTTTTTGACTCGACCTTCAACATCTGCACGCTGTAGCTCCGATTCGTTTCCGCATGTCCTCCCTTCCTCTTGCGCTGCAACGACTATATTTTCTGTATCCGCATAGACAGCACGGAATGAGGCTCCATCGTCTCCCTGAAACATAGCACTTTCATTACTATGTATCAAAATATTGTTAGCATAAAACACACGTGAGGACGAACACACAGGTACATCTCAATAGCCAAACACGATTTAAACATTGTGTGCAACAATCAAACGACAAGTATTCGACCTGTGATGATCTATTTCGATGGAACTGTCAGTATCCATACCTCTGGCTCTGCATGGACTGCCATGAATGGTTGTATTGGAGAGGAGGCATCCGCATCTTCCTGAAACACAGTACTTGTATTAGTATGCTTTTCAATATTGGAAACACAACACACACTTGGGGTCGACGGCACAGGTACATATAAAGAGATAACCACAAATGATGCATTGTCCAAAAGAATCAAGGAAAATCCAAATATTATCACATTTCATCGACTTATTACAACGATTCCTTTACATCTGCATCATCTAAATGGGATGTTGTGATTGTGGTGGAAGCTCCGTCGTCTCCCTGAAACACAGTACTTGGATTACTATGGTTTTCAATATTGGAAACATAACACACACTTGGGGTCGAACGCACAGGTACATATAAAGAGATAACCGCAAATGATGCATTGTCCAAAAGAATCAAGGAAAATCTAAATATGATCACATTTCATCGACTTTTTTCAACAAATTATTTACATCTGCATCATCTAAATTGGATGTTGTGATTGTAGTGGAAGCTTCGTCGTCTCCCTGAAACACAGCACTTGCATTAATAGGGAAGAAAGTATAGCAAATGGAATCACGTTATATGATCACGCATGATGGAGCTGTGATTATCCATACCTCGTGCTGCTGAAGAATATCTATGGATGTTGCAAATGTAGTGCGCACTTCCGAAAGCTGTTGCGCCGATTCGTATACGCATGGTCCCGCTTCCACTTCCCCTGGAATTACTTGAATGTCAGGCTCTGCATCAAGTGCAGGGGTTTACGCTCCATCAACTGCCTGAAACATAGTACTTGCATTAGTGAGGATTACAATAGTGAAAACATAACACACACCTGGGGTCGACAACACAGGTACATATCAACGGCTAACCACGAATGAAACATTGTGTAGAACAATCAAACAACAAGAATTCCAGCTCTGATGATGACGCTCGATGGAGTTGTGAGTATCCATACCTCCTGCTGTTGAAGAACATCTAGAAATGTTGTAGATGTGCCGGACGCTTCAGCATCTCCCTGAAAGACAGTACTTGCATTAGTATGGATAACACTAATTATAACCGAAAACAAACACCAGTGGACGATAACTAAGGTGTATATCAATTGGAAAGCACTAACCAAACATTCGGTAAAATGATTACACGATAAAATAAAAATATTACTTGACATGCATAAAACAGGTCTGTAGCGGATTAGCCTAGTAAGATTATCTGATATGCGTTAGAAGTGGTTGATAACTGCGACCACGTCAAGGATGTAGAATGTTCTTGCTTCAGATTCAAGGGATAGGCAAGAAGTTGTAAACGTAAATTAATGATTGATAATGAAATGCCAATATTAAAAATAGCCATGTAAGGCGACAGAATACTTGTAAAATGCTCAATACAGCACAGTTCCCTGTTCCCATATATATACATTGCGTTTGTGGGTTATGAAATCGAAAAGGATTATATTGGTAAATGTCATTATTCAAAAAACTATACAATCATATCAATATCGAAATGTTTACAAGGGATAGAACACCTACAATATCAATTAATCCGTTCGGATACCTAGACACTACCCCAAGGCCTAAAGCTAAATTCCAGACACTTGACTCACCGGTGGCGGAATGTGGACGAATAGAGTGGGAATAGCGTTTGAGCAATTTCCGCGTCGTTCGCCGTTTATTCTTCTTTGTTACCCAAGATGTTGTGTACATGTCCAAGGAAAAGTGCCGGCTGCAGATGCGGTATCGATTACCCCTCTTGTCCTGTGAGACTTGTTGGACTCTACTTTCCAGCTCATCCAGTGGATATCCGCAATGTCTGACCCATTCTCTTATTCGATCAACAGTTTTCGGGAATACATGCATTGTAGTGCCTTCAGATTTAGCATGGGTCTTCGAAGGGCAACCGCTAATCGAACAGGCAGGCATTGTTGATAAATCTGAAAAGTAAATATCGACATTATTATACAATCTTCAAGAATAAAGATTTGATACAAAAGTAAATGAATCATACAATGATCAATGCAAGGTTTGTTTTGGTCGCAGGAACTATACCAGTTCATTATGTGTGGCTTAGTATTTGCATAAATTGCAGAAATGTATAAATGATGTGACTAAAAACTGAACATGTGACTCATCCCTTGGATGTTCTGTATTGCACGAGAAGGAAACATGCTTACATTATAGACTGGACCCCCGAAGGATGCAATTCGATGACAATTGACACAGATGAAAATAAATAGATCTATTGATAGCATAGCAATGGAAATTCAAGTCAATAGCAATGAGACCAATGAACATAGCACTATTGGGTACTCTACTCGCAAATAGATAGAAATTTAAAAATCTGCGAAATATGACCAGGATATATGGCCTTACCTTGACCAACAAACAGTTGGATTCAGCAAGCAGAGCAGTATGTTGCGGGAGAATAGGTGGATGGCCACAGGTAGCGCACTGATGGGTATGCTCGAAGCGGTCACAGAAGTTCACGGATAGCATGACGACGAGCAGATTAGCATAGATCTCAGTGGTTCCCAGGTAGCACGTTCAGGAGTTGACTTGCAAAGCACAAAGATGTTCTCATGAGACATATCGAGTGGTTTTTAAAGTATTAGAAACTGGGGTGTGTTTGTGAATGAATGACGTATGTATGTCGTGGTATTAGGGGCGCGGCCTGCTTGAAGGGGAGGCCTGGCTGGAGACACGGGGTCTGAGGAGGCCATGTGACCGATGGCCCCTTGGCGTGGGACACCTTTTGAAGTGTACATGTAGTTTGGCACCTTGGCCGTTCGCGCCCGTCACAGCCCCCCATGCCAGCGCGCATCCACCGGCGCGAACCACCTTGATACAGGGGGGTGGGATGGATGGCCCTGGGGCGTGCAGATAAGGCACAGGAAGACTGCTGAATGGAGACACACTTATTTGGATTGCAGGGGGGCGGCCTGCTTCAAGGGGAGGCCTGGCTGGAGACACGGGGTCTGAGGAGGCCATGTGACCGATGGCCCCTTGGCGTGGGACACCTTTTGAAGTGTACATGTAGTTTGGCTCCTTGGCCGTTTGCGCCCGTCACAGCCCCCCATGCCAGCGCGCATCCACCGGCGCGAACCGCCTTTGATACAGGGGGTGGGATGGATGGCCCTGGGGCGTGCAGATAAGGCACAGGAAGACTGCTGAATGGAGACACACTTATGTGGATTGCAGGGGGGCGGCCTGCTTCAAGGGGAGGCCTGGCTGGAGATAAGGGGTCTGAGGAGGCCATGTGACCGATGGCCCCTTGGCATGGGACACCTTTTGAAGTGTACATGTAGTTGGGCACTTGGCCTTTCGCGCCCCGGACAGCCCCCCATGCCAGCGCTCATCCACTGGCGCGAACCGCCTTTATATCAATATATAGTATATCGCCTTTATATCAATGATAGTATATCGTTGCTTATCAATAACAAATGCCACATACCGGAGATTCTTGTGAGCACAGACCCACACTTCAACCGGTGTATTATAGTGGTCAAGACCCTAAGGCCTGTATAATCCAATGGTAATTGTTAGTATAGATATATGTGTGACTTTTATAGAGACATAACCTACTGAAAGACTTTGAACAAGTGTTATTTAGTGCATGCATTATCGAGAATATGTTATGTTAGCTTAGATAGATAGTGACCACCCTGCTTCACAGCGACCAGACCTTCACCCATTCGGAGCACAGATGTCCGACGTCCATCCTTGAATGGAGACACACTTGATTCATTTAAAAAATCGAAACAAACGTTATGTGGTGTTTTATTTTGTATCTTATTTTCATGACACAAAAATACAAGACTTTAAAGATTATACAGGTCAGGTTGCAGCACAGCGAGAGAAAATCCCCTGTACTGACCGCTGTCACTCGGGAATGTTTCTCTAATGGCACGAACGGCACAGGCGGGTATCACTCTTCGAACGCGGTGTCCAAGCCTCCCGTGGAGCCACCATGTAAAGGAACGATAGGCCACCAGCCTGTACCACCTGTGAAAAGGAATGAAACAAACTGTTTTTAAATGACCAAGATAAGTTTAATAAACGTTTGTTGTCAATGACAATTCTTGTAACTAATGGCATTCTGCACGGACAAATGCTATCTAGACAATGCACACTATTGAACGACTTACATGCATTACAATGATATGTAGATGTAATTTTGGATATAGTAGAAGAACATGAAATAGAAGTGGCATGACAAGCAGAGTATACTTACTCGTTACTCGGATTACGAGGACGAACAGTTGCGCGAAGTTCGTGCATAAGCACCATCATTATTCTCAACACGGCCCGTGTGAGGCAGGCTGCCCTGGAGTCTGGCAGCTCGGTGATGCATTGCGGTCGTGGCTCGCCTTCCGAAATGTAGGCCAGGCATCCCGAGTTTTCTCGGCAGCTCTCGTCCTCAGTTGGCATTAGCTCGCACCGATTGCATGTGCACCAGGTGGAGATGCCGTCCATTCGACTAGGCCTAGGCTCTTCATCTGTTGATTCGTCCTGCCAACTGCCGTCCGAATCCCCATCGTTTTCGCGTGCTTCCCTTTCCAGTAGTTCCTCCTCGGTATACTCGGGCTCGTACATGTAGGGCATTATTGTAGCCATTGTGTGTTAAACAAACTAAAATAATTTATGGCGGTGGTACTGGTATCTGTTCACACGGGCTACAAGCGGCGAAGGTAGCTGACCAGAGCACTGAAACGAGTCACAGAATACTCAAAGTAACACAGAGAGAGGAATGGAATCGAAAATCTGCTGCTGTGTGTTGTGAAACGGTCTGTTTATACTTATTGAGGAAAGAGGCGTCCTGCCATTTCCATGGCGACACGTCATTAGCTGAAGCGCAGCGAATGTTGACACGAGACGTGCTTTGGCGTTGGGAAATGGGCAGTACGAGTCTGCTGATGACAGGCTCAGGGGCGGGGGAATTGATTTAGTGCCGCAAAAGCAGGTCAGCCAGGGCGATCGGGGAAAAGATAGGATTATCAGAAAATGGCGGCTCCCTGGTGCTTGTATTCGCGTGCGTTTAATGGACGAAAACTCGGGTAAGGTCCATAGGAAAGTTTTCTAAAATCGAGCCACTTAGGCTTAAAAAAACATGGCCGACCCGTAGGGACAATAAAATATTTTACTAGACCATGCCTTTAATACAGTCATCAGCTTCTCTAAGAGTTGGTGAATAGTACCATCATTAGGTTGTGTTGAATATTCAGGAGAAGAAATAGAGTGGGCTCTTCCTTTTCCTGAGAGATGAAATCAGTAAGTTCAGTAGGAGAACCGATGCGTAGGCCATCACAGGTTTGCTGGGTAACACTATCTAGGGTTACACAGGGTTTTGTGTGGCGTAAAGAGTCTGCATATTCAATTATGCTTAAGTCATTCAAACTATTCATTTGTGTCCGATCAATAATTGCCATTTTCCTCAACTGGATATTGTTTTTATTTCCGTATTCATTCCAGTTAATTTCAGGAAGTGATCCATTATACAGGTCCCACAGAAATGGATTTAGGTCCACGCTTATTGCAACATTTTTGTTTGGGCTTCTCCACACAGGCTGAAGAAGGAACGTTTAAGGAGGCACAAAGATTAAGAACACCTAAGTTATGACTCAGTACGACAACAAGCTCTGCTTCATTATTCCAGCACAGGGCATCATCCTGAATCAGATTTTTCTAGCTGAGCCAGACTAAGTTTCAGTCACACATGTAACCATTTCCACGATGTCCAACTTGGGTGCAGAAGATGGTTGCTGGTGCGGTTAACTGTGCAGACCAGTGCGAATAGACATTGTACTTTAGTATACTGCAGAGCAGAAAAAGTCAAATACTCACCAAATTAATAAAAGCCTTCAACTTACATCACAAGCCGCTGCCTACATAGAGAATAAAAGTGTGCGGTTCAATGAGAGGCAAAATAGACACAATGATTCCCCGCAGTCACCAACACAGGACATGGTTACAAAGACCAATTAAGCGACCACGGCTGAAAGGGAGAATAAACCCCCCGCAGTCACTGTTACGGTAAACAGAATTCAATATGGGCGGTTTTAGACAACAATAAGGGCCACGTACTTCTGGAAATGGAACAAATAAGGCTCAGAGGTTAATGAGGTCAGTGAGGTTTATTTTTTCACTGGTTAGATGAGCAAGGATGCAGAGCAAAAATGGTACCCGGCTCAAAGAGAAAAGGAGTCTCCCCACAGTCGCCAGCACCGTTTAATGAGCAAGTAATGAAGCCCATAAAGTTTTTCCTCATTCAGTGAGTGGACTCCGATGGGATGAGCAAAAATGAGGAACAGAAGGTGACCGGCTCAAAGAAAGAAGCCGAATTCCTCGACGTCGCTGATACCGTATTTTTTTTTTGTAAACTCTTTTTATTACATTTTTCAACAAGACAGAAACAGATAAGTAAAACATTCCCTCCCACCCCTCCCTACCACCCCCTCATCCCTTATAATGAGCCATCCAGACCCAAATCTTCTTTCTTCAAGCCAGTTCTTCCACCTTATTGGAGCTCAAGTAGTCTCAGGCGCTGCGGGCACCACATCACTCTGTAGTCATTTTTAAGAAAAGCCATCACCTCCCCCCATTCTGCAGAAAAGTTTTGCACTTTATCCTTCATGGCATAGGTTGCCCACTCCATAGCTACTATTTCCCAGATTTTCCGTAACCAGTCCTGAATCTGGGGGATCTCATGGCCCTTCCATCTTTGCGCTATCAACAACATTGCTGCAAATGTCAGGATGACTTTTGCTTTCTCCCTTCCTCTGCTTTTCCCCTTTTCGGGAGTTTCTCAAATTCCCAAAAGAATCTGCATTGGGGTTCGTACATCCTCCTGATCAAAAGCCTGGTTCTGCTCCCTTTGTACCTCCTCCCAGAAGGGTGCAATCTTGGGGCACTTCCACCATATATGCTCTGCAGTGCCTGCCATATTGCATCCCCTCCAGCAATTACCCGATACTGTGGGGAACATCCTATGCAGCCTGGCAGGGGTAAAATGCCAGCCAAATAAAATCTTATACCATGCCTCCTGAAGCTGTGTCACCCTAGCCAATTTAGGTATCCGTCTCCACAATCTTTCCCACTCCGCCCTGCTAATGACTCTCCCTAAAACCTTTTCCCATTCCAGCATGTATGCCCACTGAGGATCCGAAGGAGAGCTATTAAAAATCTTGTAAATATTAGAGATAAGGCCTTTCAATCCATCATTGGTTAGAAGGAACTTTTCGAAAAGTGTTGGTTCCCTAGTTGCCGCCCTCCTGACTCCCGGGTGTGGTACCCAATGCCTTATCTGTGCATATCTCAATCTTTCCCTCTCCTGTATAGCGAATTCACGTTTGCAATCATCAAACGACAATATTTCCCCCTCACGAAACATATCACATAACTTTGCACAGCCACCCTCCCGCCACTTCTCGAAAGCACCCCTCTCCAGGCCTGGGGTGAAGTTACCATTACCAAAGAGGGGGGTAAAAGGGGATGGATACGAAGTGATACCCTTAGAGGCCACCAGCCTATCCCAAGTATCTGCCATGAGTCTAGTTATGGTACTTTCATAAAGGTGCCGTGGCCTATGCTCTTTGGGGAGCCAAAGCACTTCCGATAAAGCGGGGTGAGCAACCGCCCTATCCATTTTCACCCAGAGCTTATCTTGCTGGTTTTCGTCCCCCATCAACCACTCTCTAATAATGCGCAGCTGAGAAGCCTCATAATAACAACGAAAGTTTGGGAGCGCTAGGCCTCCTTCACTCTTGGGAGCCATCAGTTACCACCCACCCTAGGTCTCTTCCCTTCCCACCAAATAAATTCTTTGGTCAGGGTCCCTAATTCCTTTAAAAAACTCATGGGAACCGGTTGAGGGATTGCTTGGAATAAGTACAGAAGTCGCAGGAGTGTTACCATCTTTACCGCTGCTAATCGCCCCAACCATGAGACCCTAAAACTCCTCCACCTTTGGAAATCCCGTTTAATTGCTTTGAGGAGAGGGGGCAAATTTGCTGCATACCACCCAGACCGAGTCGCCGTAATCCTTACCCCTAGATATCTGATCCCCCCCCCGGACCCCACAGGAGATGAGTGCCCCCTTTCAGCTCGTCCCGTTCCTTTCCCCTCAGGGTCAAGTTGAGGACCTGCGATTTGGTAGTGTTAACTTTTAATCCTGAGGCCTACACTAACTGTTCCAGCAAGGACAAACTATCTTGTAGCGATGCTCGCGGGGCTGTCAGCATAAGCAGCATATCATCCGCAAAGGCTGCAACCTTGTGCTGGTCCCCTCCAAACGGGATACCCCGCATGTTCGGCGCTTCCCTAATTGCTTGCAACAACGGTTCCAAATAAATCGCATAGAGGATTGGGGATAGCGGAAAACCTTGTTTCGTTCCCCTCTGGAGATTGACCCGCCTAGTGGCTAACTCATTGACCATTATTCTAATCGAGGGAGCCTGATAATTGGCCTGCACCATGGTCAGAAATTCCCCCCTAATGCCCATCTTTTCCATTACCCGGAACAAGAAGGACCACTCCACACGGTCAAAGGCTTTTTCCGAGTCTAACGCTACCAAGACCGCAGGAGTGTTCGTTCGCTGGACCTTTTCTACCAAATGAGCCACCCGTCTGATGTTATCGGCCGTTTGCCGTCCCCTGGCGAAGCCCGCCTGGTCAGGGTGGATCAGAGATGGGAGAATAGCGTTCAGTCTATTAGCCAAGATTTTTGTATAAATCTTGGCATCGACATTGATTAAGGCCATAGGTCGATAGGCCGCTCTCTCTTCTGGGTCCTTATTCGGTTTGAGAACAAGGGTCACCTTCGCTTCCTCCATGGACGGGGCAATTCTACCCAATTGCCGAAACGAATTGAACAGAGAGGTCAGGTGGGGGGCCAGCTGCGTGATGAACATCTTGTAAAAGGCTGCGGTAAAACCGTCCGGACCCGGGGCCTTATTTTTCGGGAGGGCTCTAATCACCCCTCGAACTTCCTCTTCTGTAATTTCTCGGTTAAGGGCGATTCTCGACTCCCTATCAATTTCCCTTAATTGTACCGACTGTAAGAACCTGTCCTGCGCATAACCAGGGAGGGGGGGGGGGGGGGGGTTTGGGACGCATATAGGGACTCCTAGAACCCCGCTATGGCCTCCTGTAATTCTGCCCTTTTGGTGACCCTTACCCCCAGGCCCACTTTCAGCACAGTTATGGCGTACTGCGCTCTTTTTCCACCAAGGAGACGTGCCAACAGCGTATCCGGTTTATTTGCCTTTGCATAGAATTTCTGTCTTACTGCTAGCAAAGCCCCCTCAGCCTTTTTGGTACGCAGGAGTTCCAACTGGCCTACTGCTTTCCTATATTCCCGCATAGCCACCCGGGAAGGGGTCATCCCCGCCGCCTGCCTAGCCACTTCCACCTCAGATTCAAGTTGAGCCTCTAAAGCCTTCAATTGTTTCACACGGAGAGAAGTTGCAGCAATTAAGCCCCCCCCTGATAGTGGCCTTAAACACATCCCAGCGTACCCCTTCTCCCGTATCCTCCTTTCTATTAAAAGAGAAGACGGTCCCAATCCTCTCCTCTATGTCGCAGCGAACAGCGGGGTCTCTCAGGACTGCCCATGGAAATTTCCAGCCCCACACTCCCCTCACCCTTCTACCCAGGTCTAGAACCGCTGAGACTATCTTATGGTCCGCTATCCCTATCGGACCCACATTCACCTCTCGAATACCTCCCAACAGTCTGACAAAACCCATATATAGTCTATTCTGGATTGAGATCCATGTACTCCCGATAAAAATGTGTAGCCCTCCTCCTCCCCCTTCAACTCTCTCCACACGTCCTTCAGACCCAACCTCCCAATCCTCTCCTTCAACTCAACCGACATTACCGCCCCCCCCCCCGCTCACTCACTTACCATTTCTGTCCCTCTTCCTATCTGTTCAGGTCTCCCAGCAAAACAATCTGCCCCCTAGCATGCTCCTCCAATATTTTCAAAACCTGCAGCAAGAACTGTTCCTGACCGGAATTGGGGCCATAAATAACTGCAAAGGTATATGGGGTATCCTGGTATTTTCCCCTGACCACTACGAATCTCCCCTCCTTATCTCTCATAACTGCTTCAGCAACAAAGTCAACTGTGTTCCTAATTGCTAGAGCGACCCCCCTTGCTTTACTCTGCCCTGAGGCATGGAAGATCTGAGCGAATCCACGCAGCTTCAGTCTACCCTGGTCCTTGTGTAACAGGTGTGTTTCTTGAAGTCCCATAACATCAGGTTTCTCTTTTCTCGTGAAGAGCTCCAACTTCTTCCTCTTTAGAGGGGAGTTTAGCCCTCTCACATTATGCGTTAAACACTTAAGGAGCCATGATTTGCGACTTGAGCCACGCCATAAGCTTCTGTCCTCTCTCCCCTCCCTCCCTCCTCTGAATGACTCGACCACCCCCACCCCTTGACCCACTCCCCCCAACATCCCCATTCCCCCCTATCCTCCCTCCCTGAAAGGGCATCCCCTTCCCGTCCACTCACCACTCCAAACTCGGGCATCACCGCCCTTTCCGTTCCCAAAATGGTTGCTCCTCCTAAGACCCGTTTCCTCAAGTCCCTTGTTAGAGGCCCACCGCCCCCTTTACTGCTCTCGAAATCAGGAGTCGACTGGTGAACCGTTCCTGTCCTCGCCTGGGTTTCCTTTTCGCTGCTTCTTGCTTTCGTTACCCCCTCTTTTCCTGCTCGCTCCTACTGTCGTCCATCCCCAGGGTGTCTGCCTGGGGCGGACCTTCCCACCCTGAGTCCCTGAGCTCGAAGGAATTTCCTCAAAGTCCATCTGTAGGAGATCAGCCCCTTCCTGTAGAGATGTAACTCGCTTCTGGCCACCCTCCCATTCAAAAATCAGGCCAAAGGGGAAAGTCCATTTGTACCGTATGTCCTTCTCGTTGAGAACCTTTAGCAACGGGCCCATTTGTCTTCTTTTTAGAAGCGTGCTACTTGCCAAATCTTGAAACAGCGCAATTTGCTGACCTTTGAATGTAATGGGCTCCCGCTGCTGAGCTGCGCGCAATACCGCCTCCTTCTGGACAAATCTAGTAAAAGCAGCCAGGACATCCCTAGGCCTCGCCATCTGGCCTTTGGGCAACCGCCCCGTTCGGTGCACCCGGTCAAGCTAAACCTTCTCAGGGCACCCTTCGTTAAAGAGGTCGGCAAAAATGCCCTGGAGGACCGCTTTCAAGTCCTTCTCTGACACGGACTCCGGCAGAAGTTTCACTCTAATGTTGATCCTTCGGGATCTGTTTTCTAAATCTTCCATCTGAGCCTCTAAGTTTCGTGTTGCCACGTCGACCCTCTCTATAGACTCGCTGTTAGCTATGGTGTCATCCTCTACTTCTTGGAGACCTTTTTCCAGCGTGTCAGTTCTTTCACCCAATTGCCTCAGCTCTTGTCTAATCTCTCCCAATGCTTCATTTAGGTCAGCCCTCATCAATTGAAATTGTTCCTGAAATGTCTTTGCTAGATTCAATTGTAAAGCCTGCAACTCCCCCCTGAATTCCCGTCTGGACATCGCTGCCCGTTCCTCCGAGCTTCCCTGGTCTAAGTCCTCCCCAGGCTCCTCCCGACAGGACCCAGAGGCTTCCCGCAAAGACTGTGCTGGCCAGATGGCCGGGAGCGTGCCCGCCGTGTCGCCCGGGGCCGCCCTCCCCCCTTTATTTTTGCTCTTGGTGCTCATGTCGTGCACTCCCCTGAATTTTGCGCCTTTTGGGCTGTCCTGGATGGAAGACCTCCCTCTGTACCTGGAAGGGGTGAGGTTTCTCGACTCGAAGAGGCAGGGGGCGCAGTCACTGCAATCCTCTGTGGATACGTGCCCTTCTGAGCGTTGCCGGGAGAAGGTGGTGGAAATGGCTGACTAGGCTGCCCCAGCCCCCACTTCCTTCCCAGTCAGGCCCTCCTCTCCAATTCTCCTCCCTTAGTGGGGGGGCGGCCCACTCACCCAATCCAAATTTGAAGGGTTCTCGGAGGGCAACCAGGGCCCGGTAGCAAGTGTACAGTCTTTCCTTCAGCCCGGGGTGATTTAGCAGTCCTCCAGCCACCTTCAAAGTCCTGTAGCCTCCCCCTTCTTTCCCGTTCTCCCTCTGCGCTTCTGCTCACTTGATGGGGCCGCAGCGGGCCTCCCAGATCTGCGGCGCCAGGCCTGAGGTCCGGGGGCGCTCCCACGTCACCTCCAGCAGCTCAGCCCCTCCGGCACCCCAGGGCACTTCTTCCTCCACCGACTTACTCCTGAGACTAACCCACGCCACCGCAGCTCCTTCTGGCTACCTTCACTCCTGTTTCCTTCTCGCGCTCCCGCGTACCTGGTGGAGACTCGGAGGAAGCCCCGCTTCGGCGGTCTCCAATCCTGCAGCGCCTGGTCCGGAGTGCATGCCGCAGCACTTACACAGGCTCAGCTGCACACGAACAGCCCCTCCGGCGCCTCGCCACACCTCCTCCGCCGCCGGACACCTCCTGCGACTTGTGCTCCGCAGCCCCCCACGCCGCAGCAACTTCTCCCGGCACTCTGCACCCTTTCACCTCGGAGGGGATGGGCAAGCCGCAGTGCAAGCTCCGCGCGTTCGTCTATGCTTGCAGCCCACTTTTGGAGTCCCGTCGGGCTTGCACGTCACACTCGGTAGCACCGCTCTTCACCGAGCCTCCATGCTCTACATGCTGCCGGCCTCGATTGCTTCGGCGCCTCCTCAGGAGCTCCCACTGTCTGCCGCGCAGGCCGCCTCTGGTCCCGCCCCGGCTGCACTACTCCCGAGAACCCCCCACCAGTGCCCGCTGACTCCGGGTGATTCCCACTCCGTCCTCGCACTCCGAGGGTCTGTCCTGACCACTGCAAAAGCTTACTGAAGCGGCGGTGGGCACCTCGCTTCAGTTGGGTCTGGAGAGCGCCGTCGGCACGTCTACTCAGTGCCGGTGGCCATCTTGGAATCCTCGCCGATACCGTTTGATGAACGCGCTGTGTGTGAAAACACGCGCCACTCAAAAGAAAATAGTTATTCTACACCGGCAAGCAAAGCGGGTAGTAAAGGCTTGAAGCACGTGTTAAAGCCATAATCACTCACAGTTGAAAAAAAAATACCTTTGTGAGATTAGCTGGCAGTGCGAGCCAAGCAGCCGGCAGACTGCAGACTGCCCCTTAATGACCCACTTCACGGCCCGCTTCACGGGAACTGGAGCAGCTGTAGAGAGCTTTAGGGGTGGAGCCACAAGGGAAGCCAGCTGGAGCCAGGAAACAGCAAAGCAAAGCACATCAAGCAGCAAGAGAAGCAGCAGGTACTGCAGACGGCCACTTAATGACCCACTTCTCGGTCCGCTTCACGAGAACTGGAGCAGTTGTAGAGAGATTTAGGGGTGGAGCCATAAAAGAAGCCAGCTGGAGCCAGGAAACACAGCGAAGCAAAGCACGTCAGGCAGCCAAAGAAGAGGCAGGTAATGCAGACTGCCACTTAATCACCCACTTCCCTTATTTTATTTATTACATTTATGAAAATGCTCAGACCTGGAGGTATCACGGCGTTAGAACAGTACAAGTGAGAACGAGCAGAAGTCATTGATACAGAGTAGTGCAGGCGACATTATTACATATATTTGTCAAACATCCATGTTTTCGTTCGTTATTTGAAGGCGGCGAACAATTGTTTATTACGGAGGGTCTCAAGCAGTGAGTTCCAAAGCGTGGGGGCAGTAACACAGAATGAATTTCACGCAGCCCTTTTTTTCTTGCATCTTGGGATGAACAGGGAGATGCTCTGGTTAGAGCAGAGTTTACGAGTAGGTGTGATGGGGGAAATGGAGTTGACGTATCGGGGTTTAAACTCTATGCACACTTTGACAGGGAGCCAGTGGGCTTCATGTCTAGTGGTAGAAATGTAGTCTGAGCTTTTGAGGCCAAGGGCAGTGCAAAGAGCTTTGTTTTGGAGGAGTTGTAGTTTCTGCAGGTTAGATTTGTACGTGCCTATAAGAAGGGCAATGCAGTAATCCCGTTTTGATAGAATCAGAGCTCGAGCAAGGGTGATGCAGTTACTGGGGGAGACAAATTGTTTGCTCAGGGAGATTAGTCTGGCGGTGTAGGCTGTGGAGGAAGCAAGGGCATTGACATGTCTGTTCACGTAGAGGTTGGCTTATAAGTGTACGCCCAAGATTTTTATATGCTTAGAGACAGGAATTATAGAGCATTTGGGATCGAGGTGTTTGATCCGGTGGGGGGAACCGATGATGAGGAGCTCAGCTTTATCAGTCAGGCAGAGGTTGTGGGTGGGCACCGAGTTTTGGATAGTGCTGTAAACGGCATTGATGATGGAGGTGTCGGAGTCCTAGTCCCCACTGAGCGGGATGTGGTTCTGAGTGTCATCAGCAATTGGTATATATGATACCTCTGGAATCGAGGCGATCGAACAGGGGTTTTGTATAGGTATTATATAGGGTAGGAGAGAGACAGGATCCTTGTGGGACACCTAGCAGGACTGGGATAGCATCAGCAGATGATTCTCCTAGGAACACACGTGTGGTGCGGTCGCCAAGGAAGGATTTTATCCAGTTTGTGACTTCCGGGGAGAAGTGTTGGGTGAGGTGTACACAGAGAATTTTGTGACCGACCAGATCGAAGGCCGCAGAGAGGTTGAGAAGGAGCAGGATCTCTAGGTTGCCCGAGTCCTGGATAGAGTCCATTTGTATTTTTAAATCCAGTAGTGCGGTTTCTGTGCTGTGCTTTGGGTGGGAAGCCAGATTGTCTTTTGCCCAGTAACCGGTTACTTTCTGGGAATTCTTGAACCTGTACGTATGCTAGGCGGTCAATGCTTTTTAATATAGTGGACGGTGGTAATGCAACAGTAGTCAGTAGGGATTGCAGGGTCCAGTGAGGGTTTATTTAATAAAGGGGATTACCCAGGCAGACTCCATCAAAGTAGGCACAGAGCTTGATGCAAAGGAAGCATTTACAAAGTCGATAATGATGGGTGTGAGCGATGGGGCACAGAGCTTAACAATGTCGGCTGGGCAAGGGTTACTTTTGCAGTTGGATGGTTTAAGCGTTTCGATAGTGGCTGCTACCTTTTCAACAGTTACTTGGCTAAAAATGAAGATCAGGATGTTGCTGGTAGTCGCCGGAATGGGTGGGGGCTGGATCGATCACCCGTGGCTTACTAGCCAGCAGGGCTTTTTGGTGCTAATTTTGGATAGTAATTACTTCTTTTGTTCTACTTTCAAACCCCAATTTGTTTCTTGTAACATTCTTAAACGGAACTTTGTAAGAAGGAGTCATTACCCCTTATTGTACAGAAAAAGCAAGTTCTTTTACACTGTTGTTCCAACTTTCCTTTCACTGCCTCCTTGGGTGTAACGGAGGTTCTTAGCTCTATAGATTTCCTGAACTTTAGAAGGTTCTCGATTTCTTTATAAGTTTAGGAATGCATGAGTAGGTTCACCCTTATTTGTATGGATATTTCGTGGGCCCACCAGATGTTTGTTACACAAGCCATCACAGACTTTGGCTCTGCTAAATCATCCTCTATAGAGGATGACAAATACCTTGCCTCATCCCACTGTTTCCTCTCACTCCCCTGGTCCCTTTCTCCTCCCAGGTGATCATCCTGCAGAACACCACTCCCCAAGGTCAGGATCAGGAAGTGTCTGCCTTAACCTGGTCACCTGGGAGGAGACTTTAGGCAGAGAATTAGTGAGGGATCCACTGGATTCACCACACTGTCAGTTCTACCTCCACGTCCCCGTGCTCCACGTGGAAGTCTTCTCTGACCTTTTTGGGCAATTTCACCTCTAGTTCTCCCGAATGAGGAATACAAACAAAAGGAGCAAACTCTTCAACTTTGAGAGATTGACTTGAGTCTGTTGGGGCTGGCGAATAGCTGCACCTAGAGATTTAGCAGCTTGGAAGCTTGAAGTTTTTCTAGACTTCAGTCAACTTTAGTGCCAAAAAGGTACGATCCATCAAAAGGCATGTCTAGTAACCTAAACTGCACATCCAGAGCAAAGCCCAACCTACGCAGCAAAGCAAATCTTCTTGCTACTGTGCTGGCTGCAATCGAACGGGCAACACAGTCAGATGCATCAAACCCTGGTTGCAAGGATTGGCACGCCCATCCTGAATGGTGTTGAGAAAACCTCCGATTTCTCCTTCAGAGATATTTTCCGCTGCCTGTGCTACAACATGCCATAATGTTAGGAGTATTTAGCTAAAGCACAAGAAGCATTTATGGCTTTGAGTGCCATGCTCCCGCAGAAAACACTATTTTTCCTAAAGAGTCAAACCTTTTGTCATCCCTGTCAGGTAGAATTATCGGGTAGGTTGCTGCTTTTGATGTAGCGATAGCAGCTAGCACTACAAAGCTCTCAGAGGTAGGGTGCCTGAAGAGGAATTCCGGGTCAATTGAAGACACTGTATACTTTTTAACCAGATCCCTGCATACAGCAGGCGTGGTATCTGGTTTCGGCCAGTTCTAAAAAAGCTGATTGAAAAGGTAAAACCGGTTCCTTGGGAGGGGTCCCTTGTCTAGCATGTCAGTAGGATCATCCCGCACTATGTCCTTGGCAGGACGACTCCACTCCAAGTATTCTGTAACCTTATTCATTATAGTCCTAGAAGCCCCACTAGGGTGGGCAGTAGGATCTGAGGTGGCAAATTCCACTTCTAGAGAAGTGTGAAGCCCACTAGCCCCTTTTAAACATGTAGATAAATCTTCCAATCTGGGGTCTTCAGGTATAAGTTCAACTGGAACATTTAGCGTTCCATATGCATAACCAAAAGAAACAAAATAACTCTCTTCCTCCTCCTCAAATATAGACCCCATGGACTTGAAAAAGTATTTTTTCGATAAGGGCTTAAAAGCCTAGGAAGGGTCAGAGGTAGAAGTCGATGGAATCGACGTCGAAGGCCCCAAAGTCGGAACCTTTAAATTTGTGGAAGAGGGAGCCAGAGGCTTTGACTTTTCTCGAGACAAAGACAGTGTCGACACCTCTCTAGGGAGTTGTTCTGACTTACGTGCCGGGCCCTTAGGTATGCTTGAGGGGTAGCCTTTGACAACTCCCCGTCAGTGTTCTGAAGCGCAATGGGGTAGGAAGCCTTCTTTGGCTTTTCAGGAGGAGCCGTCGAAAACACCTCCAACATTTGGAGTCAGAACTCTTACCACTCTGCTTTAGAAACAGATTCATGAGGAAACCATACCCTCTTCTTCGATTTCTGTCGAGACGACGATGGCGGAATTGCTTCAGGATCTTGACCGCTTAGTATGTTTGAAGCGGTTCTTATTCTCCGGGGAATCGCCCCTAAGACTACTGTAATCAGACGACCTCCTATTAGGAGGAGTATACATGGAAGGTTCAGAAGCCAACTGACCTAAAAGTGAGTTTTGTCTTCCTGTCCTTTAAGGCCTTGCTGGTCATGGATTGACACAACCCGCAATCGTCAACCTTATACTCCACACCAAGACACCAGAGGCAAATGCTGCGTGGATTTGTGATCGACATTTTCGAATCACAGTCAGCACACCTCTTAAACCCGGTCTTCGGAGTTGACATACTCGAAGATGGGTAAAAGAGTACAAGAATCGCTGAGGCGATCGAGCCGTTAGAAGTATGCTGTGCATGTTAAAAAAATCAACTTCGGCAACTGGCACAGTGTGTGCTATTAATACAAACATCGATGTCGCATTTGAGTGAGGGGATGGAATGGAAGTCACAGAGGGACTAAGACTCAACGGCGCACCGTACCCTCTGCTGTTGAAAAGTTTCCAAAACTGCAAGCAGTATATCGCTATTTCAAATATGAGAAATCCGTCGGAGGACACAATCCATTAGAAGATATGCACTTACTCTATCAGATTTGTCATTGGACTTAGTATGATCTCAACCTTGTCTGTCTCCTCCCACCACCCCTTACTTGTTTTTTTTGCTGCAGAGATTCTTCCATAGCTCCCTGTTGTATGGCCGCCCAACTGTTTGTAGGGTATATCACAGCTGAACCATTACATGGCATGCAGGGCTCTTTAAAGGGGATTAGTTTGGTGTCTGAACTGGTGCTGGTGACGCCGCTACCTGAAGCCCGGAGAAAGGGGTTTCCCTCTCGTTCCAGGAAGGAAATTAAAAGACTTGGTGCACAAGCACCAGGGAGAACCAATCTGTCACTGGAGTCGAGCAGTCTGTGTCGTAATGCAGAGGTGGGAATCTTTCCCTCGCAATCACCACGTTGGCGGTGTGGTGAGCGGATGGCAGGCAGAACACTGATGACCCCAGGGAGGAGGCGGAGAACAGGATGCCACTCAACCCAAAGAGGAACCACCGCTGCCAGAGCAGTTTGCCAACATCAACTGAATCAGATGCCAAAGGCCTGTCCTAGAGAGACAGGAGGAACCGAACGCGAAGACACGACAGAGGAAGTTAGAGTCACAGTTCCGCAGCAACTGAATCCAGCAGCTCCACTGACACACATCGCTGCAGGTATAAAGATACCTGGGTGGAGAGAGGGAGTGGAAGTAGGGTGGAAAACTCCTGAAGAGGCTTGCAAGGTGCCGATAGTGAGAATATCAAGCAACAAACTGAACATGAGTATAATTGTTTTACAAAGGTAGCGGGCGCCCCTCTCTCGCAAGAACAGACATGATAACCTGTTCAGTGGTTATTAACCACTTGAGAGTTCGCAGCCACTGCTTTTACTCACTGTGCCTTTCACAGATGGGAAATATCCATTTGCATATCAGTCTTTGTCCTGCCCAGGGGCAGTCCAGCACCGAAATACAATGGCAATTCCAATCTGAACGAGAGTACCACCAGCAACCCCATACACGTGTTTCACCCTTGTTGGGGATCATCAGTGAGGTGAAGCTGATGCCTCTCTAAGCACAGTGAGAGGGAGACCACGTCTGGTTGCCCCCAGGAGACCTAGGGTTACCAATCCCAGGTTCCTTACAAATTGTTTTACAAAGGTAGCGGGCGCCCCTCTCTCGCAAGAACAGACATGATAACCTGTTCAGTGGTTATTAACCACTTGAGAGTTCGCAGCCACTGCTTTTACTCACTGTGCCTTTCACAGATGGGAAATATCCATTTGCATATCAGTCTTTGTCCTGCCCAGGGGCAGTCCAGCACCGAAATGCAATGGCAATTCCAATCTGAACGAGAGTACCACCAGCAACCCCATACACGTGTTTCACCCTTGTTGGGGATCATCAGTGAGGTGAAGCTGATGCCTCTCTAAGCACAGTGAGAGGGAGACCACGTCTGGTTGCCCCCAGGAGACCTAGGGTTACCAATCCCAGGTTCCTTACAAATTGTTTTACAAAGGTAGCGGGCGCCCCTCTCTCGCAAGAACAGACATGATAACCTGTTCAGTGGTTATTAACCACTTGAGAGTTTGCAGCCACTGCTTTTACTCACTGTGCCTTTCACAGATGGGAAATATCCATTTGCATATCAGTCTTTGTCCTGCCCAGGGGCAGTCCAGCACCGAAATACAATGGCAATTCCAATCTGAACGAGAGTACCACCAGCAACCCCATACACGTGTTTCACCCTTGTTGGGGATCATCAGTGAGGTGAAGCTGATGCCTCTCTAAGCACAGTGAGAGGGAGACCACGTCTGGTTGCCCCCAGGAGACCTAGGGTTACCAATCCCAGGTTCCTTACAAATTGTTTTACAAAGGTAGCGGGCGCCCCTCTCTCGCAAGAACAGACATGATAACCTGTTCAGTGGTTATTAACCACTTGAGAGTTCGCAGCCACTGCTTTTACTCACTGTGCCTTTCACAGATGGGAAATATCCATTTGCATATCAGTCTTTGTCCTGCCCAGGGGCAGTCCAGCACCGAAATACAATGGCAATTCCAATCTGAACGAGAGTACCACCAGCAACCCCATACACGTGTTTCACCCTTGTTGGGGATCATCAGTGAGGTGAAGCTGATGCCTCTCTAAGCACAGTGAGAGGGAGACCACGTCTGGTTGCCCCCAGGAGACCTAGGGTTACCAATCCCAGGTTCCTTACAAATTGTTTTACAAAGGTAGCGGGCGCCCCTCTCTCGCAAGAACAGACATGATAACCTGTTCAGTGGTTATTAACCACTTGAGAGTTCGCAGCCACTGCTTTTACTCACTGTGCCTTTCACAGATGGGAAATATCCATTTGCATATCAGTCTTTGTCCTGCCCAGGGGCAGTCCAGCACCGAAATACAATGGCAATTCCAATCTGAACGAGAGTACCACCAGCAACCCCATACACGTGTTTCACCCTTGTTGGGGATCATCAGTGAGGTGAAGCTGATGCCTCTCTAAGCACAGTGAGAGGGAGACCACGTCTGGTTGCCCCCAGGAGACCTAGGGTTACCAATCCCAGGTTCCTTACAAATTGTTTTACAAAGGTAGCGGGCGCCCCTCTCTCGCAAGAACAGACATGATAACCTGTTCAGTGGTTATTAACCACTTGAGAGTTCGCAGCCACTGCTTTTACTCACTGTGCCTTTCACAGATGGGAAATATCCATTTGCATATCAGTCTTTGTCCTGCCCAGGGGCAGTCCAGCACCGAAATACAATGGCAATTCCAATCTGAACGAGAGTACCACCAGCAACCCCATACACGTGTTTCACCCTTGTTGGGGATCATCAGTGAGGTGAAGCTGATGCCTCTCTAAGCACAGTGAGAGGGAGACCACGTCTGGTTGCCACCAGGAGACCTAGGGTTACCAATCCCAGGTTCCTTACAAATTGTTTTACAAAGGTAGCGGGCGCCCCTCTCTCGCAAGAACAGACATGATAACCTGTTCAGTGGTTATTAACCACTTGAGAGTTCGCAGCCACTGCTTTTACTCACTGTGCCTTTCACAGATGGGAAATATCCATTTGCATATCAGTCTTTGTCCTGCCCAGGGGCAGTCCAGCACCGAAATACAATGGCAATTCCAATCTGAACGAGAGTACCACCAGCAACCCCATACACGTGTTTCACCCTTGTTGGGGATCATCAGTGAGGTGAAGCTGATGCCTCTCTAAGCACAGTGAGAGGGAGACCACGTCTGGTTGCCCCCAGGAGACCTAGGGTTACCAATCCCAGGTTCCTTACAAATTGTTTTACAAAGGTAGCGGGCGCCCCTCTCTCGCAAGAACAGACATGATAACCTGTTCAGTGGTTATTAACCACTTGAGAGTTCGCAGCCACTGCTTTTACTCACTGTGCCTTTCACAGATGGGAAATATCCATTTGCATATCAGTCTTTGTCCTGCCCAGGGGCAGTCCAGCACCGAAATACAATGGCAATTCCAATCTGAACGAGAGTACCACCAGCAACCCCATACACGTGTTTCACCCTTGTTGGGGATCATCAGTGAGGTGAAGCTGATGCCTCTCTAACCACTGAACAGGTTATCATGTCTGTTCTTGCGAGAGAGGGGCGCCCGCTACCTTTGTAAAACTATTTTTTAAGGAACCTGGGATTGGTAACCCTAGGTCTCCTGGGGGCAACCAGACGTGGTCTCCCTCTCACTGTGCATGGTCAACTTGTTTATGGACAACCTTGAGGTTAACTCAATTTACAGCAATAACATTTTCAACACCCATCTTAGCTGTTGGCACCACTACATAGACAATGTTTTTCCTGATTTGGAGAGGCTCACTGGAACAACTCAATGACTTTCTCATGTGGCTTAATACTCAGAATCCCTCTATAAAATTCACAATGCACCATGACATGGGCCGCATCCAGTTCCTGGATTTAGAAATCTACCAAATCGAGCAGAACATGATAGGGACCAACCTATACAGAAAGCCTTCAGACAAGAACACTCTACTGGCCTTCAATAGTTTTCACCCCCAGGCCCTCAGAGAAAATCTACCCTACAGACAATTTCTAAGAAACCTCAGGAACTGTACTACATGATCAGATTTTGATAGTAACAGTAAAGATCTCAGTAATCACCTAGCAGCATGTGGCTACCCGTCACAAGTAGTACGCAGGGCACGGAAGAGAGCCCACAACATCAACAGACAAACCTGCCTCTTGAAACAGCCTTGAGAACAACACGAGGACAAAATCAAATGCGTGCGACCTTCTCTCCATTAAGTAACCACCTGAGAAGAACCATCCTCCGAGATTGGGACATTTTAAAAACGGACACCTTTCAGCCTGCTAAACCACGGTTTGTGTTCAAGAGGAGCAAGAATTTTAAAGACCGGTTGGTGCACACGTATGAAGAACTACAACCCAAAAGAAATCCCCAGTTGAATCTTTGGAATCTACCGCCTGTAGTGGGACATTACAGGTGCGGAAAATGTTCTGTATGTGGACTCACAAAAGACCTTAAAGAGATCTACCTATACGGAATTAAATGGAAATGCTTTCACCAACTGCCACAACAAGTGGACAATTTATGGTATTAAATGCTCCTGCGGACTAATCTACTGGTTGTCCGGTTTCTTGATTGTCGTGAAGAGTATGATACCTCCGTCCCCAAGTACCACAGAGAGAGAGAATACAAGATTACTCCCTATGCGATAATTGAGGCCACAGGTGGGTAGTTCTTGAAGCCGGGAACCACGGAAAGTCGAAACCCAAGGCAGCTGCAAAGGAAAACCTTTATTAGCAATCAAATGAGTACAGTACAAGAAAACAAGCAGGATAAAGAGCAGTGCTTACCTAAGCTGATGGGGTGATGGGACCCTGAATCCTATGCTGGGTGATAATTCAGTGGAGGGGCATCTGAGCTGGTTTCCCTGATGGCAATAGGGAGAGGAACAGTAGACTGGGTATAGACCCAACCTGCCCTCCTGTTACTGATGAAACGAGTAAAAGGACCCGAATCCAAAGTACTTGGTAACGTAATGCAGTGAAGAGAAAAAATGCCAAGTCCATTCAGGGTAATCCAAGGCAGTCCAAAAGGCGTTCCGAGTTCAATCAATACAGTAGAATAGAGCCAAAGGACGTGATCAAAGCAAATCCGTGTGTAGCAGTCCAAGAGTCGAGAGCCGTGAAACACAAAGTATTTGAACGCCATACAGAGTCCTCCAAAGAACAGCTGAGAAGCGCGGAACTGCGGAAGTTCAGCGCTTAAGTAGTGGGTGCTTCCGCGTCACATGATCCGCGAGTGAGATGGATGATCGCGTCACGTGATCCGCAAGCGCGACATGTGAGCGCTGTTTAGATCTCAACAATCTCAATGATCGCGGAAATTACTTACTGCGCGCAGCGTCCTGCAGACGCCATGGCAGAGGCCAGTCAAGGAACGGGGAACCCCCGAGTCTGCGTATGTGGCCCTTGGGGTAAACCTGCTCACGTGACACCCGTCCACTGTGAGTGACAGGAAATGGGAAAATTGCTGGGGTAACTGAGGCATTGTGAGTGTTGCCTGTCCTAGATGCAGTGTGAGTGTTGCCTGTCCTCGATACAGTACGAGTGTTGCCTGTCCTCGATACAGTGCGAGTGTTGCCTGTCCTAGATGCTTGTGAAATAGGGACAGAATGAGAGGATAGCGTGACATTGGTAAATGCAAAATAGAAATCAGGCAACACATTTGCAAACATAAATCCTGGTTCATTATCCAGACAGTTAGGAGTCCATCCTGAGAAGGTGACCATGACCTGATACTGATACTGAGAAAAACAGAACAGAAATGGATTCACCGTTTGGACTCAGTTAAGAAAGGACTCAACGTGGCATTAGAGTGGAACCTATTTTTCAAATAAAAAAATAATTGACCACGAGCCTCCGGCTCCCAACTACATCGAGTACTCCCTCGCCAATCATTAGCAGCTCATTTTGGTGCCACCTTCTACTGTTCAAGCCTGGCCCTCCCCTCCTCCTCTGCCCCATCCAAGGGTTATATGACTAAGATCATTGGCTCTAAGCCGCCATATAATAGGCACAGTGGTACCTCACTGCCATCACATCAGCGGCATCTACTGCACCGCATTTTTCCAACCTTTTTCCCAGACGAACACTACCTTGGCTTAAACACATTATCATCTGCCTTAAGCAACTTAGCCGGGTAGGTCCCCATTAGCTCCATCAGGCTTATATGCCTTAAACCCACACAGCAGTCACTTCCATCACCACTGCAAAATCGAGATTGCACTTAGTTGGCCACTGCGTCACTGGGTGTTTAGCAAGGCTTGTACAACAACGCTGCTGTCAATAAAGGTGGCCGGTCAGCACATGACTCCATACACGCATGCGCAGAGTCGAGACAACGCACAGCAGATCGAAGATCCACCAAGACCAGATCCTTCAGCTGGTAATAAAGTAAGCAGCACTTTCACCCTGTTTTAGCTTGTCTAGCACCCAGCACTGCCGCACGCAGTCCCAACTATTAAGCAGTCTAATTCTTCTGTACTTACAAACCCAGCGGAACCCAAACAGATAAACATACTGGCCATGGCGTCTTATGTTGCTTAGCAATGGCTGCCGCACACACTGCAACCTCACTCGAGAGCAGGCTATTAATCATGCCAATGGCACCCCCCTGACCCCACATTAAGGGCTCAACCACAGCCCCAGATATCACTTCCTGGTGGCAGCAAACCCACCGGCCGCATATAGCCAACAGCCCTAATAAAAAGCTGCGACATGTTGCTACACAATGGCTGCGCAGCCTCCCACAAATAAGCCCACAATGTGCTCTCTCCCCATTTTTTAAGGGGCGTATGAGCTTTAAATTATTCCATACCATCTACAGTCACTCCATAGCGCAATGTATTCACATGCCTAAATTACACCATGCAATATGTGTAATAAAGAATTATGATTTCAGAGCAACAACCATCCCTCCAGAGGGCTTGCCGATCACTGCGCAAGCATGCACATTACGAAGAGCACAGCATAGATCTAGAGGATAAGCTGTTCATGCCTGGTTAACATGTGAATCAGGTAAAATACAGCTCTTAACACAAACTAAATATCCATAATGAGCATGTTGAAACAGAGTAGTCAAGTAATGAGGTACCCAGTGTCCTCTCTCGCCCATCTCTGCAATATTCATCAGAGAAATATCAAGACATACCACTGCATCAATGACACACAGAGGCAATATATGGTGGGTAGCGATCCACAGTTTAAAGAGCATTTTGACGCTCTCTTTCCGATCAGTCTGTATTTATATGTACATTTCATTCCGACACCATTTTATCTGTTTTTATTTAGATTGGAGTACCCTCTTAACTTCAAAAGGGAGTTCACTCTAAAACTGCAACGCATTTAGCAAATTTAGTCCTGAAGAAAGCTCGGAAGATAGATTAAACGTTCAAACTGTAACCATAATCAGCCATCCCCAAGCTAAAAACACACAATGTGTCGACTTATGAAGTGTGCTGAGAATAAGTACAACACACAAAGTCACTTCAACTACTAACGCCACTATAACATTGTGATTTTTGTTTTAACGTGTGCAATTGATCTTGAAACTCACTAGAAATGCTGTTAGAAACACATCCATTTGTTTTAATTTTGGTGTATTTTGAATTATGAATACATTTTGTTTTACCAGTTCTCTGACCATTATCGGATAGGTTATGACAAGGTGACTCATACTCCTGTCCCACAGGTGGGCCTATCTGTACAATATTGCGTTAAAGGGTGGGGTAGCTTGTACTCGCTTGTATCCTTTTTTCGGAGCACAAGAGCACACTCTGAGCAAGGCAAAGCACACGAAGAAACATCGGTTTTGAGACGGCAGTTGTGCGGCAGAGGAAAGACAGCAAAACTGAAGGAAATTGCAAGGAGGGAAATTCCCTTGACCTTTTCGACAAGGAACCATTACTTTCCAGAGGCCTCGAGAATAGAAAGCGTAAGACCAGGAAACCAGGCTGAAGAAACATGCATTGTGTGTCAGAGATACCTGGGGCCCTCCCGCGTCAATAATCAAGGCAGGGAAAATCACAAGCCGCTGTGATACCATTCTTGGCTCCAAGAACAAAGCTGCTTCAGTGAAGTCAATACAGCCGGTGAATTGGGGAGACCAATACAAGAACGGTCTGTGTTGAAGCCAAGGTTGCAAGCAGCAACATTGTATGGCGAGCGCTGGACATACATTGTTAAAAGGCTTGTGATAAGAGACGCAAGTGAAGAAGAACTGCCGATGAGTGATTGAACTTTAAAGCAAGCTAGAATACATGGGTGCTCAATCAATCCAGCTGAGAAGTGACAAAAGTAGATACATTTGGTCCGAGCTTGACAGAGGGAGACCAATTGAAAGTGAACGAATAAATGTGAATCAAAGTGGTCCTACGATGGGTCAAGCAAAATTCTGCGCAAAATCGAAAGTCTTTAATTTTGATCAAGTAGAGAAAGTTAGGAAAAGTGTATAAATGTGGTCCGAGCCCAGAAGAGGGAGACCAAATAAAGCTTTACTGTTAAAGTGGGTCTGAGTGCAGCGCAGAGGGACCAGGGGTGAACAGTAAATCACCTAAGAAGTTGTATAAGTGAAAATCCGGAGAGGAAAGGAACTGGAATGTTTTGTAGTGTTGCATCAGGCCCTCTGAAATAAGAGGCTTTGAATGGCAAAGAGACTTTGGCACCAAAGGCCCTGATTTTGAAGTCTTGAACTGCATCCTCATGCTAGAGAAGCCAGAGTGTGCTAAGCTCGAGTGTGCCACCTTGTCCCGTGCTGAAAACGTGGTCAAGGGAAGCCGATGGCTTTAATATCCTGACATATCATTTCATAAACACTTTTCTTTTGCACAACATGGATTTCCACACTATTTGTATTTAGAAGTAAGGTTTGTCAATATGTTTATTAGTATAGGCCCTTCTATTTTGACAGACTCAACTAGAACTGCGTTATTATTTGATGGTCATAGTTTGCTCCCATCTTTGGATTTAGGATTAGATAGGCATTTTTCAAACCCAATTGAAGTTCAATAAACATCCTTGAACTGTTTGAGAAACCTCTAGGTATCTCCCTGACTAGGCCCTGCGGATCTGTCATCCAGGTGGCCAGGACACAGCCATCGCTATTGGATCCAGCTCCTGGGGGTGGACCAGTGAGGGAGGATCCTCTGGGAGTGGAAGTGGGACACTGACGGGTGGTACACAATATCCCCCTTTTTATAACACATTTTCCCCATCCTACTACGTAGGATACTCAGAAACTGTACCTCCGTCCCTTTTTCCGACACAAACAGTTCTGCACACCATGGAAAACGGACTTACACTGGAGCCGTTTACCCGACATGTCCCAACACACGGGTCAGGCAAAGTCAGGCAATTGACCACCTGACGGCTCTTTCCCTTCCCCACAGGGATAAAAGGTGGAGGACATGACGAGCAAGGCAGACTGCATGACGAGACAGCTATCCAAGCACAGCAGTTCAACAGGAGGAGCAAGGCGAAGAGAATCGAAAGGGTGACAAGGAGAGAAGCGACCTTGCCCTTTCTGACCCAGACCCACAAAGCCTCCGCAGAAGGAAGCCCAAGACTACAAACAATAGCCAGCGTGTGTTGCAGCAGGTACACACAACATGGAGTCCTAGTGCCCAGATGCAGTGGATATTTAGTAGAGGATGTTTTAGATGGTTGAGATCTTCCATTAGAAAATTGTAGCAGTGGCTAATTCTGAGAGCGGCCAATACTAGGGTGCTTGGCATACCTCCTGCGATTTCTTCAGAATATCTTGGTGACTCTCTCTGATGCTTTCTGGCTGATTAAGTGGGCACTCCAGACAATGGTAAACCTTTTCAGATCTAGAAAGCCTATTATCTGCTGCATGGTGGTGGCAATCTTACAGGGTCCTGTGATGGAGGATTAACTTTTGCAGAAAGCAGCAAGAATTGGCAGACTGCAACTAGGAGTATTCTGCAAACATCTATTGCCCCAACTTTGGCATTGCCACAATGCAGAGGAGGTATTGAATATTTCAAACTTGTAAACAGTTTGCAGTCCTGTCAATAGCTGCCTCTGTCGGGCACCTTGTGTGAGAAAGCCGAGGGTGTTCTCACTCCTAAACCCCTTGGATCCTCTACACAGGTAGTGTCACACACTCCCTTGTACACACACCTGACAATACTGCCACTCCTGCCCGTGCCCACCATGCCCAAAACTCTAGAATCACTATAGCTCGCCCCGCTCCCTCTGTCCCATCTCATTCCCCCTTCACACTCCGGCTGTTTATTGCAACCTGTTTGGCGTTACGCATTCGTTTGGATTTCTTGGCTCTTTTGGATTTTTGACCTTGGCTTGTTTACTTGGACTTTGCTTGGATTATCTTACTGGCTTTGTTACATTGGAGTTCCCTGTGGTTTGAACTTGGACTGCTCTTTGGATTGCAACACGGATTACCCTTTTGCATCTGCCTTTCTTTGGAACTTCTTGCTTCAAGCTTCACAGTTACCAAATCACGTTCTTGTCATCAGGTGGTGCTAACGCCTTCTTGGGACTACAGTCTACCTGCCTTCGTGAGTCCCGGACCCCTACCTCATAGGTTCATTGCCTTTCTCCTGATCCCTCTGGTAAGACCTTTTCACGTTATTTTGGCACTGTCATTTACTGTAATTTGCTTGGTACTTAATCAGTATTTTCTTGCAGCGGATTGGGGTCCCAGAGGTTTGCGGTTCCGGAGTTGACCATCTCCACCTGTGGCCTCAACGGTCACACAGGGATTGACTTTGAATTCTCTCTGTGTGGCATTTGGGGACAGAGGACTCTTCTGCCTACACGACATTCAAGTCTCAACAGGTAGCCAGGGAAAGGTCATCGCTTTTGGATCCTGATCCTGGGGGCGGAGCTGCGAGGGAGGATCACCTGGGTCAAGGATCCTTGAGGACTGGAGTGGGATAAACTCAGGTTAGACATGGTATCCCATGTTCTTGATGACCTACCTAACCCTATCCCAACCTTTATGGGTTATTTCCAATCAGCTACCTTCAAATCGACATATGGGAAACATGGTAGCACTGAGATAAGGAAAAGGCTACAGAGTAATGTACACCATACACACACCACTTTGGTACTGGGATGAAGAAGATGCATGCAAAGCGGTGTGAAGTTTAGGTATGTCCTCCTAATCGGGGTCAGGCAAGGCTGATTGAGAGAACATACCTGCAACCTGTTAGAGGGTTGCAGGTGTATAAAAAGAGGAGGAAAAGGCAACACAGAGAGCAGCAGCAGGGAGACCGGTGTCACATGCAGAGAACCTTGCCGGAAGTGAGGCGACCCACTGGAGGGAACTGTCATGGGGAGATCTCTGGTGCACAGCACACAGAGACGCTGATGACTGAAGGGAGAGGACCAGAGACAGCTTGGCGTGGGAGCAGGAGCTCCGTGGAGCAGACTGGCAGCAGAAAAGGGAGTCGTGTGGTAAGGCTGATCTTTTCCCTTTCAATTAAAGTGCTTGTTACCCGTTGCCAAGAAAAGCCGGCCCAGGGGTGTCTAAGGGACAGAGATTGGACCCCAAGCAGCACAGGCTGCAGACTGTGTGCTCCGCGCTGTGATGACAACTTCTAAAGAGACCGGTGAGTTTCTGTGCAATAAGAAACCGGGTGCACGAGTGATTGAACATTCTATTTGGGCTGAAATACTTTGTGGCTAGTAGCGGAGTGGTCGCGTACATTACAAAAGCACATTTCTGAAGGTCTCCACTCCTAGACTTTTTCCATTGTTGAACTTTGAAGAACTGTAAATACTTTGTATCGCAGTGGTCACGTTTTTATAAAGAATGGTTTCGAAATTCTCTGAGTGTTGGGAAGTTCTCTTAAAGTGAAAGGCATAAATATTCCATAGCAGGCTGAATGAATGTTCCTAGGCAATACCCAGAGACTGCCGATTTCAATAAAAACTTTATAATTAAGCAGAAAATACTGCATGTTGCCTTTAGCAGTGAATGGAACTGTGGAATCATTAAGAATCATTGCATACTGCATTTAGAACACAACTGAACGTTCAAGGTTAACAAAATCACTGAATGCTGGAACGTTAAACCCATTCATTTGAAGAAAGGGGGTGAACATGCATGTGTCAAAAAGTGGATTAAAAAAACAGCCAAGACCCTTTTCTTTTGTGTGTTTTGAACTTTAATGCAATACCAGTCTTGTGGAAGGGCACCCTGAGACTTCCTTACCCTTTCTTTTGAGTTGCAACCTATGGTGAAATAAAAGTCTTGGCAAAGGGAATCCTGAAACCTCATAACTCTTTCTTTTGTGCTTTGAATTGTGATGTTTGGAACTTGGGGAAGGGAACCCCGAGAATGGTTTCAAAACTATATACTCTTGAACTTGAAAAAAAAACGACAACTCCGAGACTTTTTGGGGAACTATTTTATCCTTGGGGAAGTGAGCGGAGAGAAAGCTGCAAGCTAGAAGATGCTCAGAACTTTTGGAGAACACTTGTCCTTTTTATTGTTACATCCCTAAACATTGATTTATTGTAGTTGTGAGGGCAAGGATAGGCTTTTGACACAGACAGAATTTTAAATTGAACTTTTTGACTCAGACTTTCCTTAGTTTTAGTTAGGTAGGGAAATCCCACCTTAGAATAGGGCAAGTTAGGCCTTCAACCATCCTAACATTTAAGTTGATAAATATTATTTTGTTCACTCCTTATCTCTTGTCTGTCATACTTAATGATGCCTTCAGATCTGCTAAATTAAGAGTGGCACGCTGTTTGTTTTTACAGATCCAGATGCTGTGGAATACGTTTTGCAGATTATTGATTTGACACATCGAAGATACAGAACAGCAAGAATCATCTTTGCGCGGATTGCAGAAGTTATTCCTCATTTACTTTCTGGGAGTACTGGGGGTTGAATGTTGGCCATTTCTTGTGGTATAATAAGCAATACATATTCCTGTCCTGTCTCATTATTTTGGAAATGATGGGACCAGGGTGACTGATGCCTAGGTAGTGTGTCTTTGGATTTCATGGTGTACTAGTGACAGGCATGTATTTTGGGGGGGGGTTATTTTGGGTGGTGCTGGACATTGTCCATCTAGCATACTCTTTCCTTCCTTCGGTTCCTCCTATTATTTTTCATTGCTTTACGCCTTTATCTTTTCTATTTCTATTTCTTTATTTTTCACTATTCTCCCTTGAGTGTGTGTGTGTGAAAGGGTTAAGTCCCTGGAGCAGAATCAGGACAGCACAGGACATCATGGCAGTAAAATGGTTCATGGATAGAGAGGTGGGAGAGTTCCTAAGCAATTGCTGACAGGCAAGCCTGCAAATGACAAAGGGGGTGAGAAGTTGAGGAGAACGTTAACTAACATTTTTATGATGATGCTTTTTTTGCTTGTTGCCGTGTGTGATGACAGGAGACTGGCCTACTGGAAGAGTGGGCGTATTGAGCTCAGCTGTGTGAAATTCCTGGAAAACGCATACAATATTATATACAGAAGCCACGTTTGGCTGTGAATGGGTTAATGCTGCTTGTTTTTTCTCAACGGCACGTTGGTGAGTTCTGCGGAGCGGAGGAGAGGAGGGGCCTGAGGTGAATCGGAGAGTTCCGACTGACGTGTGTGTTAAAGGCCGTTATAAGTGAGGAGAAGAGGAGGAGGAGTAATTCTGACAGCGAGGATGTGAGTCATCGCCGGAAGAATATTTCCTACGACACAGACTGAAAGACGACGCCGGAAGAAGCGAAGGAGGAGAGAGAGTGAACCGCGAGTCAGGTAGACACAAAGTCCCTCCATGACAGAAGGTGAGCGGAGCAAGAAGCTGTCAGCGATCGGCAAGGAGAGAGATCAGAGGCTGCAGCACAATGAACATTCTGAAAACGTATCCTTTACAATTCGTTCCCGCATTAGAGGGGAAACTCACACACGTTTGTGTTATACACCAGTATAAAAAAATAGTTATTAACTTGTTGTTTGATACTGGAAATAATAAATGCCTCAGGTCAATTGACTCACCCAGTCTAAGGAATTCCGTGGTAAGAGCCATGAAAGAAAGCAGCAAAGTGACGACAAACGCTCACATGTTTCAGTGATAGCAATGTACATTAAACAGTTCTGAAATACCTGAGACAAAAGCCACAAGAGTAAACAGAAGTTGTTACATTGTTGCCTCAACAGAAAGTGATAGAAGTGGTCATCTAATATAAGATTAACTTACAAGAGGCAGGACAAGCAAATAGGGTAATTGGGCCATTTTAATACTTCACAATACTACCCTAATAGTAGAAGACACAAAAGAGAAAAAAGCTTTAAAGACACTGTCCTTATAAGTCATCAGAGAATTGGACACAGAGAGAATACTGATAATATAAATACCCCAGAGATGTCATATTGAAAAGTTTATTTCCCTGAGAAAGAACGTTCAGAGGAGTTATTGAATAAAGAGTTGATTGTTACTATAACGCTCAGTGTTTCCTTTATCTAACCCTTGAATAATCCCCGACATTTGGTGGCAGCGGTGGGATTTGGAGAGTCCATGGAAGCCTTAATTAAAAACCTGAGCGAGGGTCAGCATCAGCTGCAACAAGCCTTGCAATTACAAAATCAGCAAGCGGACCGACAGGCTTTCCAACAAACAATCCAAGTACAGCAAGCTCAATTAATTGAAGCTACAAATTTAAGAAGGTATTCTCAGGTTCCTGCTACAGTTTTACAGAAATGTACCCCGGGTTTAAGATCCGGCGCATTTCTTCATGAATTTTGAGAGGGTTGCGAGGAACGCACAATGGCCCGCAGAGAGATGGTGTCACTACATAGCTCCTCTGATGACGGGAAATGTAGAGTGCTTACCAGGCGGCAAACCCTACCACAGATACATCTTATGTGGACATGAAAAGGGTGGTGCTAGAGAGACCGGGACATGATGAAGAGGCATACAGAATCAAATTTAGAGAAACAAAACTGCTTCAAGAAGAAACTCCTCAACAACTTTTTTATAGAGTAAAAGAGTTATTGGATAAATGGATACAGTCACTACTTCGACCCAGGAGATGGCAGATAAGATTGTGCTTAAGCAGTTTATGAAAGCACTTCCCATCCTATACAACGATGGGTCAGACAACATCATTGTCCTAGTCTAATGGAGGCAGTTCATATCGAGTTAGCCTATCAGAATGCTGGGCAAGGCAGGCTGGTGACATTTCCTACTCAACCCAGAACAAACAACGGACCGACTTCCTGCACATCCAGAATTGTTTCTACTCCGAGAAGGCCAAATTCCATGCTCAAAAGATCAAAGTGGGAAGGCTCTTGGAACCGTCCCAGTGGCAAAGGAAATATAGGGAGTAGAACGTCCGGATTGGGTTCACAAGGACCACAATGCTTTGAATGTGGAGAGTGGGGGCACCTAGCCCGCTTATGTCCCAAAAGATCAAAGACAGAGACCATGAATGTATTGGAACCCTGGAAGTACCAAAGGAAGGAGAATATTCAGAAACAGACCAGACCATGAAGTCTCCTTATGTTTATACCTGTGATGCTGAGGTGGAGGGACGACACACGAAAGCCATGATTGATTCGGGAAGTCTTCAAACGGCAGCCAGCACAGATCAGGTAGGTTCCCTTCCTAAATCTGGTAATACTATACCAATCAGATGTGTACATGGGGATGTGAAAAGATATCCAACAAAGGAGATTCAGATAAAGATGGCAGTAGATGTAAGAGCTGCTGTGATGCCTGTGTTGCTAGAGCCACTCTTGATTGGCTCTGATGTCCCTAACCTTCCCCGCATTATACAGAAAATAGAGAAAAGCTGGTTAAAGAAAGCTCCCTGTTATGACCAAGACATCATTGCACCACCCACTAAGGAGAAGAGAAGACGAGCAGAGAAAAGGAAGATACAAAAAGAGTGGTGCAAACAAAATATGTTTCCCGTGGCAGTAGACTGGAAATTGGATGAGCAAGGAAACAGTTTCCGGATGGCACAGGAATTGGATCCGATACTGAGCCATGCTCGAGCCTACGCCGAAAGAAATTAAAACAAAAGTGGGACACATTTCATAAAGGAAATAGGCTTGTACTACCAGATCTCAAAAGGACATGGGGATGAATTAGTTTGTCACCTTTTGGTACAGAGGAAGTATCAACGAGCTGTTTTGGAGGAGGCCCATATCCAAGTGGGGGAGGGACATTTGGGAGCAGAGAAAACCACACAGAAGATGCTTGGAAGATTATATTGGCCAGGAATATATGAACAAGTAATTAGATTCTGTCAACAGTGTGGTGAGTGCCAGTAGAAGAATAGAGCCAATGTCGCTAAAGCTCCTTTACAATCAATGCTTCTGATTCTAGAGCTGTTTCACCGTATTTGAATGGATATTGTTGGTCCTTTGGATCCCACTAGTAGTACTTACTGGTGATCGTGGACTATGCCACACGATACCCTGAAGCATTTCCCCTGAGATCTATTAATGCCCAACAGATCTGTGATGCACTGGTCCCTTTTATAGCACGCGTGGGTATCCCACGAGAAATTATGACGGACCAAGGAACTAACTTCATGTCAGCCTTACTCAAGCAAGTATGCAAGACTCAGCGCATTGAACAATTAAGAACAGCAGTATATCATCCACAAACCGATGCATTAGTAGAGAGATACAACCAAACCATCAAACAAATGTTGAGGAAAACATCCAATCCGGAAGACAGAAACTGGGACTGATTGAGACCCTGGATACTAATGACTCTACGCAATCCACCACAGTCTTCAACAGAGTTTGCACCATTCAAACTCCTGTTTGGTAGACCTGTTCGATCTCTTCTTGACATATTAAAAGAGGGGTGGGAAGAACAACCCAGCCAAGAACTTACTCTGACCGAATATGCTTCTCAACTAAAGGAGAAGGTGGAGAGGCTACAAGCCGTGGCCAGAGCTAATCTATAACAAGCTCAAGTAAGTCTGGAGCAATACTATAATCAAACACTGATGCGCACTTTCCAGATTGGAGATCAAGTTTTCGTACTGCTTCCGACCTCAGAAAATAAGATGCTGGCAGCATGGAGAGGACCATATACCATAGAGAAAGTACTGGAACCTGTTACTTATCAAGTACGTCAATCAGATCGCAGAGATGCCCTGCAAACTTATCACATTAACTTGCTTAAAAAATGGATAGCTTCTGCTTCTTCCATCGCCATGATTAACCATGAAGAGATGAACGAGGAATACCTTCCTCAACGTTGGGAGAACATAGGAAAAGAAGCCTTGAATATAAATCCCGAACTAAGCAACACTCAAAGAACAGAACTTATGCAATTGATGAACCAATACTCCGCAGGGTTTTCATCTAGCCCAGGACAGACCACCCAAACTTATCACCATATAGAGACCATTCCGGGAACTATTGTCAGGCTGCGACCATAACGAATTCCCGAAGCACGGATTCAAACTATCAACCAAGAAGTACAGGCAATGTTACAAATGGGAGTGATTGAACCTTCACACAGTAATTGGTGTTCTCCCATAGTATTGGTGCCTAAACCAGACGGGAGTATCAGGTTCTGCATGGACTGCTGTAAACTTAATGAGATTTGAAAATTCGATGCATATCCCATGCCCAGAATTGAAGATCTCCTCGACAAACTCGGAAAAGCCCAATATCTCACCACTATTGATCTTTCCAAAGGATACTAGCAAATTCCACTCTACCCAACTGATAAACAAAAAACAGCCTTCGCCACTCCCACCAGCCTATTCCAGTTCACTGTACTTTGGACTCCATGGGGCACCAGCCACATTTCAGAGCCTTAATGAATACAATATTAAGGGGACATGAGCAATATGTGGTAGCATACCTTGATGACAATTGTTTACAGTCAATCTTGGAGTGATCATATGAAACACCCGAGAAACATACGACGTTACTGCAAGCTGGGTTACACGTCAACCCAAAAAAAACACACATGGCCAACTTCCACACCAAATACCTAGGGTACTTTGTTGGGCAGGGAACCATCAGACCGCAGAAGGAGAAAATGGAGGCAATCCAGAGACTGTCATTTCCAGCCAATGCTCGACAAGTCCGGGCCTTCCTGGGTTTTGTCGGATACTATTGCCGGTTCCTTCCACACTTTTCAACCATAGCAGCACCACTAACAAACCTTCTGAGAAACACCGCCCCTGCCAAAAGTGAGTGGCAAAATGAGAAAACCGAGTCTGCCTTTAATTCTTTGAAAAATGCTCTCAGAGAACAAGCAGTGCTCCAATGTCCCGATTATGAAGCACCCTTCTACCTGTATACTGATGCATCGGAAACAGGACTGGGGGCAGTGTTATACCAAAACCATGGTGAAAAAGAAAGACCCATACTCTTCATCAGCCGAAAGCTTCTTACTCATGAAAACGCATACAACGTTATATACAATGTTATATACAGAAGCCATGTTTGGCTGGAAATGGGTTAATGCCGCTGTTTTTTTTCTCGACGGACCATTGGTGAGCTCCGCTCCGCAGAGAGAGGAGGGGTCCGAGGTGAATCGGAGAGCTCCGACTGATGTGTGTGTCAAAGGCCATTATAAGTAAGGAGAAGAGGAGGAGGAGTAGTGCTGACAGCGGGGATGTGAGTCATCGGCGGAAGAATATTTCACACGACACGGACCGAAAGACGACGCCGGAAGAAGCCGAAGGAGGAGAGAGAGTGAACCACGAGTCGGGTAGACACGAAGTCCCTGAAGGTGAGCGGAGCAAGAACCGGTCAGCGATTGGAAGGAGAGAGATCAGAGGCTGCAGCACAACGAACATTCCGAAAACGTATCCTTTAGAATTAGTTCCCGCATTAGAGGGGAATCTGACACACATTCGTGTCCTACACCCGTATAAAAAAATAGTTGTTAACTTGTTGTTGATACTGGAAATAATGTCTCAGGTCAATTGACTCACCCAGTCGAAGAAATTCCATAGTAAGAGCCATGAAAGAAAGCAGCATAGTGATGACAAACGCTCACATGTTTCAGTGATAGCAATGTACATTAAACAGTTTTGAAACACCTCAGACAAAAGCCGCTAAAATAAACAGAAGTTGTTACATCATTGCCTCAACAGAAAGTGATAGAAGTCGTCATCTAATATAAGATTAAGTTACAAAAGGCAGGACAAGCAAATAAGCTAATTGGGCCATTTTATTACTCCACAATACTACCCTAATAGTAGAAGACACGAAAGAGAAAAAAGCTTTAAAAGACACTCGGCCTCATAACGAGTTTGGAAGTAGCCATGGCGTTTTAGATACCCACAAACTCTTGTCCTGGTCCCGCAAAAGGGGACTTACATGGCCATTCCGACTTTGGAGGGTCCGGTAATTCCCTTTCGCGGGATCCGGTACATCCCCATTCCCATTTGAGCCTCGATAGGGCTCAATGAGAATGGGGAGGATGCTAACAACGGGCCCGTTAATGACAGGCCTGTTAGCAACCTGTACTGCTAGCGGGTCCCGCTTTGCACGTCTGGTCTGGCCAGGCGTCGAGAGCAGGACCTGCTGCAAACTCGTAATTTGGCGGCGCGGAATGAACAGTGCCAGTCCCTTAATGGCACTGTTCAGTCTGTGGCTGCCACACTCCTAATGAGGCCCACTGTCCTTATAAGTCATCAGAGAATTGGACACAGAGAGAACACTGATAATATAAATACCCCAGAGATGTCATATTGAAAAGTTTATTTCACTGAGAAAGAATGTTCAGAGGAGTTATTGAATAAAGGCTTGATTGTTAATGTAACACTCAGTGTTTCCTTCATCTAACCCTTGAATAATCCCTGAAGGTGTGCTTCTTCTCTTTTGTCTCCTGTCCCATGTGGAAATAGTCAGAAAACTGACAGCATGGACCAAGAAGGACAGCACAAATGTTTCCTTTGTTCAAACATTTCATTGGGTTTATGAAAACAAGGGAAGGCAACGTTTTGCCAATTAAAGAATGCTACAGCCCTGGCCTTCAGGTCTCAGTTCTTAGAGTACCAAGAAGGGAGACCAAACATCCCGCCTCTCTACTGTTGCAGGAGTTTCCAAACCGTTTTCTCTGGCTACTCCTTGTGAGTTTCTCTTCACTGTCGGCTGAGACACGAGTCCCCTCTGGTCAGTCATTCTAGTTCCAGTCCTTGGGGGCTCAGGAGGTTGGGACCCACCTCTCTCTAGTTCAGTGTTACAGGTTCATTGTGCTCCTGAGCCTTCTCTCTGTCTTGAGGTGTGGGCCTTTCAGTCCTGTACCCCAGTCTAGAAGCAGTTAAAAGGTCTTTAGTCGTAGGAGGCAGTTAGAGTTAGTGGGAGGTCCCTTAAGTTCTTTGGCCAGTGCAGGGAGACCTGGTCCCTTTTCCCATTATAAGTTGTCAAAACTCTCCTTCCCACCCTCTTGTACCATCTCCCACTGTCTGGGCATGCCTAGGGCCGACCAGGCCCAGCAGAACCTGCCTATTTCTGGCTGTCTGAGCCCTAGTCAATCCCACTTTGATCACTCTCCCATGGTGTTTCAATTCATTCAGTCTTGCTGCTGGACTCTGGTAAAGCCCCTTTTTGTCACTTTAGCCTTCATACCCCCCCCCTCCCCTCTTTGTCCAAAACTCCTGCATTCCACTTCTCTGCAGGTCGAACTGACTTCTGCTGCTCCCCTTTCTCTAGACGCTCAATTCCTCCTCCGTATGTAACTGTTGCATCCTGGTGTTCTTTAAACTCTCCTGTGGGATCTAGAAATCTAGGTAGGGAGAATCCAGAGTGACAATTGGTGAAGGGAAAGTTATGGAGGAATGGGATGCAAGCAGGGTTACTAATCTTGTATGGAGGTAATGTGAAAGAACATGATCTTAAGTTGAAGGGCAGACTCAACATGTTGGAAAAGAAGGAATTGACAGTGTAGTTCAGCAAATGCAAATTTCATATGTTAGGAGGTCAAATACGTAGGGAATCCCCTATCCAAGAAAGGTTACAAGCCCAAGAAGGATGCGATGAAAGCAGCGAGTGATGCCCCCTTTGCCAGCCCAGAAGAATGACCTACGGTCAATCTTGGGGCTAGTGTATTATTACAACAAATGTATACAGGGGTTCTGGGATATCACCTTTCCTTGAGGCAGCTGATAGAAAAGGGTAACATTTGTGTTGGTTGATTTATAAGAAGAGGCAGTACAGAGTGTGAAAGAAGTTATATGTTGTGCTTCCGCTTTACATGGTATTGTGCCACGGCCAAATTATTATGTTGGCTGCAAGTTGCAAAGGATTGGGAGCTGATCAAACACAACTTGAATAGGTCTAAGGCAAAAGCAGTGTCCTTTGCTTCACGCAATGTAACGAAAACAGAGTCAAGATATTCTGTCATTGAGGGAGAACTGTTGGCATGTTTCTAGGGAGCCAAGCACTTCAGACAGTATGTTTAGAGTGAAGAATTTGCTATTTGTACGGATCTTAGGCCTTTGTAAGAAGTTTAATCAGTCCAAGGAATGTCAAGAGGCTCTCCCATGATATCACAGTCGGGCCTGAGATGACTAATTTTCAATTGTGAAGTAAAGTATTTGCCTTGCAAAAAGAAACTGCATTGTGGATTTTTTGTCAAGAATGAGTAATAAAGTAATCTTGAAAGCTGCAGGTATGTCCTTGGGCTCTTTATTAACTTACACAGATATCAGGTTACATTCAGGACATCAGTTGCTGGAGATCAGGAACACAATCTTAAGTAGAGCCCACTGGCTCCCACCGCCCAGGCTGAATATTTCTAACTGCCCCAGGTGGAACTCCCACACAGAAACCCAAACACTCCATGCACCTGCAGGACATTCAATGGTGACATAACCACAGAACCACACACACACACACACACACACACACACAAAGGGAAGTGACACAGGATATTACACCTACCTTCGTACAACATACCACAAGACACATCAACACACAAAGTGGGTGAATCAACGCAACACACCTTCTTTCCTACAACAAAACCTGTGCACCAAACAACCACCCTACATTCAGCACACAGAAATATCAAAACACATCAAGCACCCACCTCTGCAACTTGATGGTCTCAATCCTACTGAAACACATCATTCTAGCTAGCATTCCAAAAGCAAGCAGTGTCCCACCAGTCCACAACTCAAGGGCGCACACAATGGGGAAGGGCACACAGACCGTCAACGTGGAATGACACTCACAACCATCACATATCCACAAACACACTTACAAGGTGGCAACAAACGAACCGGAATCCTCCTCTCTAACAACAACCAACACAGTGTCAACTTGCTGGCCAGGCAAATCGAACCCACCATTCAAAACCACAACACACCAACTGTGGATCCTGCTGGAGGGATGTAGATGGTCGCCAGGATGACCAACTCAGAAACACTCAAACCCACAAGTCAGTCAAGGAGCTGAGAAGGTGATCAACCACAACAAACAAAATGATAAAATCCTGACAGGGTTCAGAGAACACAATCAGAACCATCAACTGTGACGGCAGCCAATACTTCTGAACCCTGTCAACACAAAGGATCATACCTCTTTGAGGGTGTCAGTGAAAACCTCCATAAACATCAATCGTGACCATAGACCATACATCTGAATCACAATCAACACAAACAATCATAGCTCCTTATGAGTCTTAACGAACACCTCCATAACCATAGAAGGTGACGGTAGCCCATACGTCTGAACCCCCAACAAAACAAACCTATGCTGGAGGAGGGTGTCCCCCATCCTGACCAGCCGCAGAAACCAGCTACAAAGCAGGGAAATGTTTTCCTAACAATGGAAAATTCCTCATAAAAAAATGTTCACCATCCAAGTGTCCTGTCACTAACAAAATCCCTATCAACATGTTCTCTGGCTGACTGTCCTCCCGACACAAATTCCTCACAACCATGTTCACCGTCCAAGTGTCCTACTTACACTGACAAAAGTCTCATCACAATGTTCCATGTTCAAGGGTCCACCTGACACTGACCAATAACTCATCAACATGTTGCTTGGCCAAATGCCCTCCTAACACGGACAATAACTTCTCAAACCAACTCAAACCAATATTAACCTCTCAATACACACTTCTCACATAGTACCATAAAGCACAGTGCATTATTTCTCCATGGTCACTACTATGTTCACTTGAATTGCTGTGAAACACACGTTGTACACCATATTCAAGATGCATACATATCTCCAGATGTTTTGCACACAGCAAGTGACAGTGTCGTCCATGATTTTGCCAAACACATCATGTACCTCCACCAAAAGCACTAAACATCTAAATATGACATTGAGATATTATGTTATTATAGCTAAACATACTCGCTGCATGAGCGCAATGCAGCTTTAATCTGCAAAACCTACAAAATGCTTAACTGTAGACATCACTCCATTCACAAACGAACACACAGTAGGGAAAGAATGCTAAAGTCCACAATCATCCTAAAAATCCACACTGCCTCCTTACAGCTAAACAGCTAAAAATCCTCAAAGCATGTTTAAGCTGAAGCATAACGTTTTTATCAACAACCCCAACTGACACACGTCATGTTCATCAAAACTCCCATAACTGTACACCTTGCCTTTAGTAACATGAAGCTGCATTATACTCTTACCCCTGCTTGTAATGCAAACTTGAAATCACATCATAATGGCTCAATCTTTCAATCGGCATAACGATAATTCTATATTCTCTACTGTCAGCAGCCTGCACTGTGCGCCAGCAAAACCCAAGAAACAGAGATTCAAAGTTCCACGATGGCGCCACTTTCGCAATGAGTATCAGGCAATTTGTCAATTACTGCTTCAAGCATAGGTGCGCACATCTTGCCTTTCGTACACATCTCGTTACCATAGAACAATTTTTGGTTGATTATGATGCCGACAGCGTTACCGGTAACTCTAATGCACCCTCACATCACCGTAGATCTCCAACTCGTTTTCGCAATCAGGAACTTACAAGACAATGTGACTCCAACACGCACTGATGGGCGCCGGCGGGTCCTTTACTCCAAACCTGCCGGCAGCCTCGGAAAGGCGGACGCTGTTGTCGCACACAGTGGGAATCCGAACGCTGGCAGAAATTGGATTCTATCATCACTAGCACCTTTGCCAGACCGATGATGCCACCACAAAGTAGCCAGCAGTTGCAGGGAGAAGAGCTCCCCAAGGCCAACCACTGCAACGGCTGACAGTGCCACCTTGCCCATGGCACCAAGCTACAAGGGCCATCTGCTCCATATCCATACGACGGGCACAAGCACTCACAGGAGCTGCTCCGGAGAGCGCCAGATCTGGCTACACATGCTTCACCGGCTGGTAGGTGTGTAATGCGCTCCCTCTCCTGATCGTTAACAGGTCTGCAGTAGTCTGTATCATCAGCATCCATCCGTACATTTAAGGGAGACGCTGTATCAAGAGGGATGCTCTCACCCATCTCCTTTATCTTCCTGCTCTCAGAGCAAGGAAGCAGATCTCCTACACTTGCTCTTAGCACATGGCTTGGCAGGGTTGCGGCTGTGCAGTCACTGGGAGGTCTCTGGGATCTCTCACTCCTTTTACCTTTCCTTCTTATGGGGCACTCTCCCTCTGCCTGCATGGGGTGACAGCACACTTCTTTCCTTGGACTTGGAGGGCAGGGGAAGCCTCACACTCCTACCCCTGCCAGTATCTCCTTGCGCTGTGTGGTGGGACACATCACCTTGGGGGGCAGTGGGTCTCCCTCTCCTCTGTACCTTGTTCCACCACTCTGCACCCCCGCCGCAGTCACATCTCCATCTCCATTCACAGGTATCTGATCATCTTGTCATCTGGGGTCCACATCAAGACCTGCTTGTCGCCAGTGTAATAAAGTCATCTTGGGGGCTGCAGGTATGCTCTTAGGCTCTTTATCTTTTTTAAGTCAACTTTATTAACATTTTGCAGTATCATACATAGCAGTACAGCCAATTTCTGAGGGTCATCCACACAAAAAACCCAACATATGAATGGCCTACCCAAGCCTTAATCCAACATATCTTTTTTTAAAATGCCCCCCCCTCCTCACACCGCCTGAAACCCGTCAACTCCACCTCCGACCCAAGGAAAACCATAGTCCACTAAGCACTGACGTCTGTCCAGCACAGCCACCTGAATGTCTCTCAAACCCCTACTAAATTGATCATCTTACCCCTTTGCACACTGTAAGAAAGGAGCATCCCCCATAATCCAGCTGCTCTCTCCCTACCCCACCCCGACAGGCCCCATCTTTCAACAATTACACTTCCGTGGACACATATCTGGTCCGAAATTCCCCCCATTCCAGCTGAAAGTTTGCCCTCCTCCCATGTATGACTGCTGTGATCCTTTCCATCCCATATATATTTATCCCTATGTTTATCCATTCCCACTTTCCCGGGAGGGACAATATTTTTTCAGTGGGTCGCCAGGCGGGCCCTTCCCACCATACTATAAAGATGAACTTCCTCCAACGGATCCTCTACTTATTTCAGATGATTCCGATTCAAATCTCATCTGCCATGTTTCGAGAGGTTAAGAGCCGCCTTTTTGAGGTTTTTGTGGCAGGGGAAGAAAGCGTGGGTATGGTCCAAGCCAGGAGATCGTCAATTTACCCCATTGTGCACAACCGCAAGTACCAGCAAGTACTGTCGGCTGCACGGCGGGTCCTGCTGCTTTTGCTGCCTTTGACGGACTCTCTTCGCCTGCCTGCTCCATTGGATTCACCAACGGGTGTGCTTCAGGCATGCCCCTAACACTGCGTGCCTTTAAGAACAACCGGCCGCGCGCACCAGCGCGCGCGCAGCACCGCAAGTACCAGCAAGTACTGTCGGCTGCACGGCGGGTCCTGCTGCTTTTGCTGCCTTTGACGGACTCTCTTCGCCTGCCTGCTCCATTGGATTCACCAACGGTTGTGCTTCAGCCATGCCCCTAACACTGCGTGCCTTTAAAAACAACCGGCCGCGCGCACCAGCACGCGCGCACCGCCGCAAGTACCAGCAAGTACTGTCGGCTGCACGGCGGGTCCTGCTGCTTTTGTTGCCTTTGACGGACTCTCTTCGCCTGCCTGCTCCATTGGATTCACCAACGGTTGTGCTTCGGGTACATAAACCCTTCACCATCGGATGCACACGGACATATAATACGGACTTATAACTTGTCCATAATTGCTAATTTTGTTCATTTCTCTTTAGCCATGCTCCTAACACTGCGTGCCTTTAAAAACAACCGGCCGCGTGCACCAGCGCGCGCGCACCACCGCAAGTACCAGTAAGTACTGTCGGCTGTCCGCTGTGCCGCAGTGTTGCGAGTTGCTGTAGCACTTTGCCTCCTCTAACCCAATTCACCACTGATTGTTCTCAACTTAGTGACCCCCCAGAAGCCTCGTAGTCCGCTGTGTGAGCTTCTCAATTGAGGTAGTGCCTTCTCGGAAGTTGCGTAGCGACTCACTTCACAGGGTTCTCACTTTATACTCCCGACGCCCAACTAACCATCTGACATGTGGCCCGCCTGGATGTGATGCGTCGAGGATAAATAAATCGTGGCATATCCACAACCCCAAGAACGGAAGAGTCAAGTAACGATCTCACTCACATCGCGTTCCTCGCAAGTCAAATCTCTGTGCACTCAGCTAACAGCTAACAGTGCTATGTCCAACATGTTCATGCTAACGACTGGAATGCTCCTGCCCCTCCCATGCTATGCCCCGCGCCTTTCTGTACACTTACGCCCGGGCCTTCAACTTTCCATAACAGCTGGCGGCTCATCGTCTCATGGCCCTGCGAACGCGCTCGAGGATCCTCCAGCTTTGATCCCTCCTTCAGAGAAGATCGCAAAGCCCTCTACAATCTGTCCTGAAAAATCAAATGACTCCCCTTCTGTGATCTGCATGTCCGACAAAACCATGCAAAAGTGTTATGAGACCCACCACCCTGCCTTCAATGAGCGAGCCTTTTTCACCTCGTGCCTTGCTACGCAATCTCTACTCATTCCAGCTCATGATTCAAATCCTTACCACCCCTCTCTATTCAGAGGTAGTGGGTAGGTCAAATCACGGAGCTTACACCGCTGCCTCTGACAAAGCTGATTCGAATGTGGCAATGGCAAGAAACGATTAAAAAAAAAATTGAAAAAGAAACAATTCAGAACCACCCCTACAATGAACCAATAGCACACTCAACACAACATCCCCCATCGGCAAATGGTGCCGCTCCCTTCTTATCAACCAGAAAGGTCACCCTGAACGACCTTGCTGACTCAAGGCTCTCCAATTCTCCGGAAATGTTTCAAACCGACTGCCCTAACGACATTATTTCCTCTCCGGAGTCTGATTCATCATGCAACACTGAAGTCCCACTATTTGCCAAACCCACCGCACGTCCATCTTTTGGCTTCCCTTCATTTCCCAACCTTACTATAGAACCTGCCCTCACGGCTATAAACACTTCGATGTTGGCACTCAAACTTTTTGAACTCGTAGACTCCCGTGTAGGTTCTCAGGAACTCTGGCTAAACAACTTAATTAGCAAAATTGATTGGATGGCAATAAACTTCCCAGCATTTGTGAAAACTGAGTTAAGCACTCAAGTATAATATCTTCCTCTGAGAGAGACATTACACCTGCCGAGGAGCTCAATAGGACTGTGACCCAAATTCCAACTGCCCAGATCCCTGACCCTCCGGAAACATCTCTGGTACCGGTGGTGGACCTATGTCCTGAGTCTGAATCATCCCCCTCTCCTCCACCAGTCCATAGTCCAATCTATGAGATCTTCAATCGCCGTTCACAAAATAAGAGAAGAAAACTTAAAAAACACAACAAATCATCATTACTCCAAAGTCTGAACAACATCGCAGACCCGATATTGGAAAATCCGCAAACAAAAACAAAAAAAAAACAAGAATCAACCTTTGACTAAAAAAAACAAACTACCGGCTTCTAAAGCTAAAATGTTTGTAGAAAATATTGTACTACCGCCTGAACAGAAAGCGCAGCCTAGCGAGGCTGTGGCCCAAGCGATCCTTGGTCTGCCTTCCAAAGAGCCCACCTTGAATCCTGCGCTGCCCTCTGATGGTGTGATGTCTCTCGCAGGTAAGAAGCCTGTCTCTATATTTTCGTGTACTGTGCCTGCATTACCACTATGTGAAGCAGAATCCTCACACAAGGTCAATACAAATGATGACTTAATGAATATATCAGTTTATCCAAACAACATATCTATCATGGAAACGGTACACCAAAGTCTTCATCATGACGGAGTCAGATCTCAACTTCGAGATCCAATGTTCTGCATTGTATTAGACCATGATGCAAATCCTTTCATGACCCTTGAACAAAAAAGAAGAAAATTGGTGAGGAGAGCCCCTTTTCCTAAAGACTCTCCTGTGAGAGACCAAGAGTGTATAGCCCCGAATAAGGCTTCTTCCTTCCCCACCACTGAAACCACAAATGTAGACGACCCTACCAGTGCACACTTTCCTGCTATCAGTCCGGCTTAAACCCCCATCATGTGGCTGCCTCCCAAGAAGCTGAATGGCTACCCAGTGCTCTAGCAAACGAAACTCTCAGGCTTACAATGATTGACAGATTATTTGAAGATCCCTTTCCAAACAGGACTACTATGCTTACAATATTTCACTCCCTACCCCAGTTAAAACACATTAACTCAGAGGACATTGACGGGGTATCCTATCCCATACCACCTCACCAAGACATTGTTGATGTCAAAATTTGATCTTTAATTGTAAAAAACCACGTCTGGGACCAACGCCAATTACTTCTTGAAAAAGGCCTCCTCCTTGAACCTATTGCTCCGCCGGCTCCTGACCTCCAGAACTTACCAAGCCCAAAAAAACAAACCCCCCTTCAATTCACCTCGAACTCATCATGTACCAACTGCAATCCAACTACTAAATCCCAACCTCCACCACAACAATCCAAATGGGGATGAGTTTCCTCTGCCAGAGCCTTAGAGAATAATAATCACTAGCAAGCTTGGGACCCTCTTCACCAACTCACCCTCATATCTTGGAATACCTGTGGGTTTTCCCACTTACCGAACTCCAAATCTCTATTACTTAACAACTACAATGTTATTCTGCTACAAGAGACATGGATGTCCAGCACTCCTCTTTGGCCGGATCACCAACTTGTAGCAATTAACGCCTCTAAACCATCTAAGGGGAGACCTGCTGCAGGTCTGCTTATAGCAGTAAGAACTGACTCTCAACTAACCATATCTGCATGGAAAAGTCCAGATCCTGGCATCCAACCAGCCTTAATTATGACTGAGAATAAAAACCATCCTTTCTATCCTAAGACTGCGGTTATTAACATATATTGGAATCCAGTCTCTGCTGATGCTCCACAATTCGCTGACAAAGTCGAGCTTATTCTTGACCAAATTCTTCTCGAACCTGACATAACTAATACAATAATCGCTGGCGATTTTAACATGAATCTCTTACAGTCCTTTGAAAAACTAAACAATACTAGACCAAGCAAATGGCTATCTCTAATGAAAATCAGAAATTTTACATTACTAAATGGCACATTCCCTATGGATGTGCCCCCGAGACCAACTTGGAAACGAGGCAATATTCAATCAACTCTAGACTATGTTTTCATTTCCAACAACTCAACGAAAACAATAAATAACTTTGGAGTCCTTATCCTAAATTAAACAATGAGTACTATAAAGTCACGCTTGCAATTAATAATGCAAGGACAAGACTCCGGTGGACCTCACCTCACATAAATTACCTAACACAACTCTTGCATCAACAACAAGATCAATCGGCCCACACCCACTGTCAGGATCCATCCCTGGAAGCTATGGCAGAAGTGGAAGTTTTCGCCGCGGAGAACCTTCAGTTAGCAGTCCAGTCCCCATCCAACATGGCTGCCTTTGTTATTTAAGCAAGCCCCGCCCACCTCCCGGTGCGTTGTATCTGTGTTATTTTTCCCTGTGATACCAGCACTCAGCTAATACTCCGTTTTAGCTCCTCCAGTGCCCCCTGAAGTGTTTACTCCTACCCGCTTGCCTTTTCCTACGTTTAACTTTGCTTTTCCCTACTTCCTTAGTCCTTTCACAGCACTTGTCCGTTACGCCTTCTCAGTCTTTTCCTTTGCTTTCGGCATCTTGCCACTCGTACTAGCGGTCCGCTGCCATCCTCGCATATCTACGTGTTCCTCCCTGTGCCTTTCGTGGATCCAACCGTTTCTGGTAAGTAGGGACTTTAACTGCTTCTCCCTCTTTTCCTACCTTTCCCTCTCTGCTCCGACCGTTTCCCCGTTCCGGGCTCTATCCCTCTTCTCTTTCCTCCCGCATCGCTTCTCATTGCTGCTTACCTTGTATCCGGCCAAGTCTCCATGGATCGGATCCTGCCTTCTTTTCCTCAAGCCATCTTCATTTTGGTGGACAGAACGAACTTACTTGATCCACAGTTTTCTGGGCTCACTCCGGATCACTCACTACCACATCCGCTATTGGAGAGTCTCATATTCAATACAATCTCAGGAAGACTACACAGGGTTTTTTACCGTCCATCGGTCTTTTCCCTGTCGCTGGGCCTTGGCTCCTCGGGGCCCCCCAAGACAGGTCCCACTTCCTGTCGAGGTGGCCTCAGAGGGAGCCAGACCCTACTTGCCTGACAGGAGGTCCAGAGACAAGTCTACAAAGGAAGATACCAGAACTCCCCGAAGATCCTCCAAGCACTCCAAGGACAAACAAGAGGAAGCCACAGGTGAGGAGAAGGGTGGTGAGGGTGAACAGCCTGACACCCACTACAACGATTTAATTCAAATTATTCACGAATCGAGCAATAAATATACCAAGCCGACCTTTAAACATAAATACAAATGGAACCCTGATATAACTGCCCTCAAAGCAAAACTAAGATCTGACTTAAGATCATTCGCGGCTCTAAATAATACACCAGCAAAACAAAAAATAAAAAATAAATATAGAAATCAAATTAAGCAAATAATAGTGTCTACAAAGCAACACAACACAGAAACTATCCTAAAAGCAATTTTATCCAAAAAAGCTGGCGAAATATGGGAACTAATAAACAGATCAGATAAAACAGCTGAAAAATCCATCCTATTAAACTGCATCGACCAAAGGATCTGGGTAAAACATTATGGAAACCTTCTATTCAAACCGCAAGAAGTTAACTCTGCTACAAATCAAAGTAGTTTTGGTAACAAAACACTAGCTTTTGATCTCCTGGATATAATCATTATAATCAAAAAACTAAATAATTCACGTGCCCCCGGCCCCGATATGATAACAAATGCTATTTTAAAGAAAACCCAGGAGCATGGGCTGAGGTTTTATTCTTAATTTTTAAAAATATCATAACCCAAAAAAGTTCCACCATCATGGCAAACAGCAATTATAATCCCCATTTTTAAATCGGGCGATAGAACTTCTCCTTCTAACTACCGTCCTATAGCTCTTTTAGATGTGTCAGGGAAAATTTTAACAAGACTGGTAGTCTGTGACTTTACAAATTGGCTCTGCGAACAGGATCTAATGGATCACTATCAATATGGCTTTGTACCATGCATAGGTACATCACTAAATTTAATCACTATTGCCATATTGAAAGCTGAAGCCATTCGTTTAAAACAACCAATATGTCTTGCCCTAGTCGACTTCAAACAAGCCTTTGACTCTATTTCTCGCACCCTGCTATCGGAGAAACTTGGTAATGCCAACTGCCCGACACATATTCTTGATTTAATTTTATTGTTCTACTCGAACACGAGTGTAAGAGTAAAACTTACCACTGACGGACTCCATGTCTGATAAAATAAGAACAAATACAGGTCTAAAACAGGGATGTCCGTTCGCCTCAATACTTTTTAACTTTTATATCAGTCATTTTTTTCAAGAAATGTTGACCGTCCGGTCGTTCTCACCACGGATAGGTTCCTTAACAATTCCCTACATACTATATGCAGATGATATGGTCCTCTTTGACAAAACACCCATAGGACTTCAGAGGAAACTAGGTGCGTTATCAAAATACGCAGAAACAAATAAACTTGAAGTCAATATAAAAAAAACAAAAATTTTAACTGTTCAAAAATCTCCCAAAAAATCCAAAATCAAATTCAAGCGGTACATTTCTAACTGCCCACTCGAGATAATATACCAATATAAATATCTAGGAGTTAACATCAATGCAAGTATAGCCGACACTCCATACAAAGATGAAATCTCTAACAGAATGAAACTCTTGGCAATTCAAGCTAAAGCTTTACAAAGAAAGTATGGTCGGTTTTCCTTAATACCTGCTCGTATGTTTTACTTACAGAAAGCAGTTCCTATTAAAACATATGGAAGTCACACCAAGATTATGAATAAACAAATAAACTGGGATTACATTGAAGGTATATACTGGAAAACATTACTGCCAGTCCCGCAGAGTTTCCCCAATAACCATACTTAGATACGAACTTGGGCTGTCTTTTTTAGCCGTGGCAGTCTCATGGGCAATGTTAGCACTTTACTTGAAAGCTCTGCTTACTCCAGATAATGCCAAAAATGTATTTCCGGCAATAAGAGACTGGATGAATTCCTCAAACGATAACTCGATCTGTTCATGGGTTGAGGAATGTAAAAAAAACTCTTGATAGAGCTGACATTTCTCTCAATGACCTTGCCCTTTTCCCGGATAAAGCAAAAATCAAGCTTCTTAGATATGACTGGATCACCACAAGGGAAAAATGTCTTCAATACTCAGCCTTTAAAGCAGGCCCGTTTATTGTAAAAGCACCGAATGACATTCCGAAATACATTTCAACTTTTCCTGATAGATGTTATGCGGATACTTTTTTGTGCTTTAGATTAGACCTAATTCCAGCTAAAATCAAACTGGCCCAATACTCCAAAACTCTAATCCTAAGCACCACCTGCAGATTTTGCAAAAATCCTATGAAAGAAGAATCTACCTTCCATCTAATCTCGGAATGCTCTTCTTTACTTGATCTAAGGATAAGATATTTTTTTAAGTTCTTTAAACATAAAGTACTACTCACAAAAGAACAATTGTGGTATGAAATATTTAACACAGTAAATGTCTCCCTAATTATAGCAACGTTGCAATATCTGAATTCTCTGAACTTAGTGGGAAACCAATGCAACCATTATACCATGTAACTGCTGTGATGTCTTTCCATCATATCATATCACACAAAATATCACTTGTTTTGTTTCTTTGATCTACGTGACTCCAAGGTGGATAGCTTATTGTAATGAAATATATGACCTGATACATATGTCTGTGTAAAAAGAAAGAAATGTAACCTTGATGTAAAACATTGAAAAAGTTGATTTTTCAACTAAAACAATTTTGAATAAGAATAAAAAAAAATTTAAAAAAATGTACCCGATTTCTCCAAGTCCTCAAATATTTTCGATGGGAGTGGTAGGAAATTTGCATCATAGGGACCGCCTATCTCCCTTGTAACGTTACTACGTAGATAACGCAACTGATCTTCCTCCACCCTCACCCCCAATGTAGCCAGTTCCCTTCTTTCATCTGGACCCAGCTGGTCCAGAGGCAATAGAATCGATTTCCCCCCTATTGATTCGAAAGCCAGAGAGTGCCCCATATTCTTCCACCATGTCGACCCCAGCTGAGACCGAGGACACCGTGTTCCTAAGATGTAGCAAAATGTAATTGACGTATAAGCCCAGTTTATATTACAGCCCCCAAACCCCTTCGAGAATACCCTCCACCTGAGGATTGTCCGGGAATTTTCTAGCCAAGGGCTCCAAAGAGAGAGCAAAGAGTAACAGTGAAAGAGGGCAACCCATTAGTTCCCCGCTCCAATTCAAACCATTGTGAACAATCCCCATTAGCGGCCATACAGGCGTTCAGGTCCGAGTACACTGCCCAAGTGCCCCCATTCCGAACCTGACAAGAGTTGCCTTCAGGAAATCCCAGTTCACTTTGTCGAACGCCTTTGCTGCGTCAACAGATAGGAGCGTGATGTTGCCCTCTCTGCCTCGGGTCTCTGCACCCAGGTGCAGGGATTTACACATTGTGTCTGCCACATGTCTCCTCCTTATGAAACCCACCTGGTCGGGATGCACCAGTCTCGGCATATACACGTTTAGCCTTGAAGCCAGTACCTGGGTGAATATTTTCATGTCCACATTAAGGAGCGAGATCAGGTGGTACAAACCACAAACCCTGGGGTGCCTTCCCTCTTTGTGTATCACTGTGATAAGATCCTTCACAAACGTCTTCAGGGCCCTTCCAGTTTCCAAGATGGGAAGAAAGTATTTTACCAGGTGTGGGACCAGGACGCCCCCAAATATCTTGTTCAAACCAGCAGTGTACCAGTCTTCCCCCGGTGCCTTTCCCAGGTGCATCTCATTGATCGCCATCAAGATCTCTTTTCTAATATCAGGGGCATCTATTTCCATAGACTCCTCTGGTGTCAGCTTTGGTAAATGCATCTCAGCCAGATAAGGTCCCACCCCCAACCCTCCGAAAGGAACTCACCCCTATATAAATCTTCGTAGAAGTCCGCAAAAGTCTCAACACCCCCTTGACGTCTCCAGTGTGCCACCGGAACACCCAACAACTGCTATCCAGCAGGGCATCCACCTTGTCTCCTTTTTCATAGTATTTCTGCTTCAAAAACTGAAGCTTCAAACCGCCAGGGGGTGCAGACCGAAATGGCCGTGTACAGTCGTAGCTTCGCCGAACACTGCAGACGAGGAGAGATTACGGCTTCCGCCCAGCTGTATGAGAGTTGTCCTCACGAGCCCCCGATGCCTCGAAGAGTGGCAGACATGGGAGAAGTGGAGCAGAGGGACGGCGTGCTATTGCCGAAGCAGCAATCGCGGCACAGCCAACACTGTGCTGGTCAAGGTCATCTGGAGAGTCAGCTGCTGGCGAGACCACGCAGAACCCTAGGGCTGGGGAATGACCCAGGGACCATTGGGTGAAACCAGGAGGAGGCACAGGACTGATGTCAGTGGAGCCCCCCGCCTTCCCGCCACGGATGCCGCCTGGTATCCCTGGAGGGCACATATTACATAAAGCACACATAACAACGCAGGAGAAGATAGTCTGCAGCTTCCCACCCCCCCTCCTCTTCAACACAGATCCAGTGGGGTAACTGAGGAGGGTATTGGACCAGGGGCCACAGAGTGGGATACCGTCGGGGCAACCTCTCTACCCCCAGCACGGTGCAAATGGGACGGTGCAGTGCTTGGGGCTGGCAGGAGTGGCGGACCCTCAGAGGTTTGGGTGGAGACACAACACCCTGGGCCTAGGTGCAGAAGGAACATTAGTAATTGTGCGCAGAGCTGGCCTGCCACCACCTGGGTACCCAACAGGACGGTGTAGATGCCCAGAGGCACTGTTTTCCAGCAATGGCGCCAGGGGTTGGGGATAGCTTCCCTGCAACGATTCAGGAGACATTTTGGGGAAGGCACAGGAGACACTCCGAAAGCCGAAGACGTCATGGCGGAAGGAGGGGTCGTGCCGGCGCTAACTAAAGAGGATCTAAAGGACATTCTACAAGAGATAAAGGCCATTCAAACGGACATCCAGGCCTCAATCTGCGACCTTAAAGGACGAGTAGACAAGCTGGAGGACAAAATGTAAGGCATGGAAAATAGCCACCTGCAGGTAGATCTCCTGGATATGAAGTACGAGGCATGCTCACAGACCTGGAGTCCGGGGAGGAGGATACGCTGCTGAAGCTCGATGACCTTGAAATCAGAGAGCGTAGAAACAACTTATGCATCCTGGGGATTAAAGAACAGAAGGGAGAAACCGCAGCAGACGTCGGGCGGAAGGTGCAAGGCCCGATTAACAGCATTTTTATGACGGACGGCGGAAGAGACGTTCAACTGGAGAGAGCCCACAGAGGGGGAGGCGGAGGAGGCAGGGGCCCAAGGACAATAGTGGTCCACTTCCTCAGGTACAGGGAGAAGATGGAGGTCCTCGAAAAGGCCAAGCGCCTGGGCAGCGTGCAATTTGAAGGGGACACAGTCAAGGTATTGCAGGCTCTATCAGGCCGCACCCTGTCTAGGCGCCGGGACTACCGCCCCCCTGACAATGGCTCACGGAGAGGGGTATTAGATGCTGCTGGTCCTTTTTGTTTGACTTAGCCTTCAAGAGGGGAGAAGTGGACTACAGAGTTACCAGCGGACAGGAAGCACAACAGGTTTTGCATGTCTTGAAGGAGGAGACTCCTAGTACGGACCCCGGGGGAGACACGGGTGAGGCACCGATGGAGCAAAGTCGGGAGGGTAGCTTTTGCACAAAGAAGAGGATGCTGGGCGGCAGAAAGTACAAAAAGCTTAATACGTCTCCAACAATGATATACGGTCACATCAGTACCTAAAGGTATGGAACTATGGGGCTATAGGCCATGGTTGGCCAGCGACATTTGGCAGTGTACGGGGAGGGAGATTCTAGGTGAGAAGGTGGGTAAGGCGTCAGTCGCCCTTGGTGGCCCATCGCAAGTTGGGCATCTCTGGAAGAAGAGGGTTGCTTTTGGAGGGGAGATACAGGGTGTAGGTTGGCAAGGAGGGAAGGGGGAGCGAGGATTGGGAAGTGGGGAGAAGGGAGCTCCTCACAGGAGGTAGCGTTTTTGTGCCGGTAAGGGAGGAGTCACAACCCGCAATGGCACTACAGGGAATGTGGATGGGAGGGAGGGAGGGAGGTAGGTAGGTGTGCAAAAGGGTGGGGGACAGCTTGGAAGAAGTCAGGGCCTTGTTGTATTTAGGGTGGTCTCAAAATGTGTTAAGTCTCGTGCATGGCGCAAAATGATAATGGGGCCCGGGCCGATTTACTTAGGATGGGGACCTTGAATGTTAAGGGCCTGAACTCAGATGATTCGCAACAGGGGGCTAGATGTAATGATGGTACAAGAGACAAGGCTAAACCATGGGGAGGAAAGGCAAATCCCTGGGGCCCAAATCGGGCAGGTCTTTTGGGCCTCGGACCCTTCCAAGAAGGGAGTAGTGGGCATCCTCCTTAGTAGGAGAGCTCGCCTTACGTCGCCCTACCTTGTTTTTAAACGTTGATGCCAAGATCTTCATCAGGATCCTGGCCACAAGTATGGAGAGGTGTATGCCAAAACTGGTCCACTCCGACCAGGTGGGGTTTATTCAGGGCAGGCAGGGGGTGAGACACAACACTGCATTTGATGGAGGTCTCAGTGAGAAGGGAAGGAAACCCTGTATTGGTTGCCTTGGATGCAGAGAAGGCATTTGACCATGTCGACTGGGGTTTCCTGCATGGGGTCCTCCGCAAATACGTGTTTGAGGATGGGATCATGAAGGTAATACGGGCATTGTACGCATCCCCACTGGCTTGGGTGACAGTCAACAGACAACTGTCCAGGTCGTTTACGCTGTTTGCGCTAACAATGGAGGTGCTCGGGGAGCAACTCAGGAGGGCCCCCCAGGTGGAGGAATCAGAGTTGGGGAGAGGGAATTTAAGTTTGGGCTTTATGTGGATGATGTTTTATTGCTTCTAATGAATCCATTGAGTTTGATTCCAGCGGCGCTAGCAATAATTGAGGAGTCTGGGCGGTTCTCAGGCTTCAGGATCAATAGGGAAAAGTCGGTCATCTTTCCGTTCTCAAGGGACGATCAGAGGGATTTGGAGGTCCTTAGACCCCTCGGAATGCAGCTGGAAAATATTAGATACCTGGGAGTCACTATTGTTCAACCGTGGGGTGGACCTGGGTGAAGCCAACTATCCCCCTCTCTTTCATAAGTTATTCAGCGAGATGACAAGCTGGGGTAAAGGGCAAATGTTGTGGATGGGGAGGCTCAATGCCCTGAAAATGAATCTTCTGCGGTTGCTGTACCTGTTTCAGATGTTGCCCACCAGGCTCCCGGAAGCTCTCATGAGGGAGGCCAAGGCCCAGATGTTGCGATTTGTATGGCAGAGCCAAAAACCCAGGGTGGAATATGCCACGTTGATATTGCCAAAAGACCCAGGTGGGGTTGGACATCCGGACCTGATGCTATATTAGATAGCGGCACAGCTCAGAGCTATGGTGCCACACTTGCGGGAGGACCCTGAAAAACAGTCGGTTTACTTTGGGAATTACCCTATGCGCCATGCAATGGTGGGGAAATGGCTCTGGGTTCCGAGGGGTCAGTTACCAAAGAGAATTAGGGAACATCTGCTTCTGGGGATCTACTGGGAGGTTCTGAGTATAGGAGCGAAGAAACAGGGAGTCACCACCTGGCCCTCCCTGATGAGTCATATTTGGGCACTGCCAGTGCCTGATGAGATACCTGAACCAGAGAGGTACCAGGAATAGTTCAAGGCTGAATTGGTTAGAGGCAGTCAAATCAGGGAGCAGGGGAAGTTCTTAGGGATGCAAGAACTGAAAGAGGGTCTAGGTATTGGAAGGCTGTCAGTGCTTCTCTATCTCCGTTTAAAAGGGGGTTCCACTGCAGAGGACTGGATGGAACTAATTCAGAGGAACTTTAACGACGTTGAGAAGGTCCTCGATGGACATACGGAAATAAGGGGCCTAGTTTCACAGCTCTATAGTGCTTTATTTGAGACATCAAAGGGGTAGTGGAGGGGCTCCAGCAGATATGGGAAAGGGACCTAGGACTAGACTTGAACGATCACCTCTGGCAACTTATGTGTAGAATGGCCTTTAAAACATCGATATTTGCCAATATAAGCTCCATGGTTTGAAATTACTGCATCAGTGGCAATACAACCCGGTGCAGCTGTCGAGGATGTAACCCCTCAGTGAATCAGTTGTGTTGGCATGATTGTGGGGCCAAACCAGATTACTGGCACATGTGGTGGGGATGCCCAAAGTGTATTGGGCGGAGGATGTAGGAGGGAAGGAATTGAGGATGGACCCAATGTTGGTACATTTTGGTCTGGATAAGCAAGGGGAACAATGGCACATCCTGACCTCCATGGTTCACTTTCTGTTGTTGGCCAAAAGAGCTTGTCTCACAAGACACTGTAAGAGAAGGGGCCTCCCAACCCTGAAGGCATGGTCTGATACAGCAAGAGACATACCTCATGGAGAAGATTACGGCAGCAATCCATGAAGGAAGTGCAGACATAGATGGGGAATGGCAGCAATTTCACAAAAAATTTGGGTAGTTGAGACTTTGGGTCATGCGTATAACCAGAATTGTACGGCATGGACCAGGCAGAAACAAGGGCAGACGCAGAAAAGTCTTTAATTTCCGTTATATTTTATACGATCAACCTAAGTTTGAATTATTAGTTCTAGGCCAAACCCTTCACACATAAGGGGAGGGGTTAAGGGGTTTGTGGGGGTGGGGTTAAGAACCAAGTGGAGTTTCAGAATTTGAAGCATTTGCAGGGGGCTTTCACTCTCTAGTTGCTATGTACCTCTGTTTCCATGAAACCAATAAAAATGTAATTTAGACACAAAAAAAAGGAAGCTTCCAAATTATCCTGCCTTCATCCAGAAGCCGAAGTTCCTCTCTCTGCCCCCTCACTTCCTTTATCCTTTCCCCCTGCTCCTTCCTCTGCTGCTTGTGTCTGTGCTTCAAGACCCCAATATCCTTGTGCAGCCTGTTCTCCACCAGAGTTCTCCCTCTCTTCCCGCTTGCCCCCTCCCGAATCAGCAGGCCCCTCCAGTCACCTTTCCCGCATCCCATACTGTACCCTGATCCACCTCCCCGTGTGTCAGTCAGAAGAAAATACTCTTGTATCGCCCCCTAAAATTCCTCTCAGAGCACCTGATCTTTCCACCGATCTAAGGATACTATGTCATGGTAGGGCCAGGCTACCAGGTTGATCTCTGAGCCCATCGCCCCCCGTCAGGTCCAGCCCAAGAATTCCTACAGGAGTGATGATAACCCACCAGACCCCCTAAGCCTGCCGGCCTAACAATCTTTTAGTTACAACTATCAAGCTGGCAAACACAAGGGGAAAGGGGAAGTGGATAAAATAACAAGTGCAGGCTTCTTCTACTGCCCTCGTCTCCTGATCTCTCCTTGGTAAGGACTCTTCTGTAGAAGACCTACAAATTAATCACAAACATATTACTCTCTCTAGTGTAATACAATTTAACTGTACTTAGTTAACTATTCAAACCCAATCTTTCCACCATACCTGCTCCCTATGCTATATTTGCAGATAAGCTCTTGAATTGTTATAAGGCTGTTGAAATGCTTAACCTTTCAAATAATGTTCTTGTTGGTGAATGCTGCTTGGTAATACTCTTGCAACTGCTTCTTGCCTTTGTCCGACTTGTAACTTGTATTAAATAAAGTTAAAAAATGGAGTCTTAAATTCCTTGCCTCAGAAATATTCAAAATTGTGTTTCACTTCATTTCTTTTTACTTCAAAAATTTTGAGCGATCGCGCGCTGCTAAAAACAAATGTCTGCTTACTTAGCATATAAAACTCAGTACTCCATTCACAGCTGTGAAGTCAGAATTGAGAAATATTGCTGCCGCCGACCATACGCGCGTGGGGCTTTGTAAACTACTGGCTTTTTTCCTCTTAGATGGTCTTCCGGACGAAATGCGAGGCACGCACGCTTACGCCGTTAGGTCCTTTCCTGAAGCGTGTCCGACGGCAACCGTCTCACGCTCACAGCGAACGAAAGCACTTATGCTTAAACTGTTTAACTATTACTGCATTTAGTTAGAGCGTTAATTTAGACTACGACGTCGCTCAACCGTTCACCTCAGTAAGTGATACACGTGTATCAAAAGACTGCAGCTTGAAGTTCAGGCTCTCTGCTTGTTACGCCGTGTAACTTTTTGTAAATGCACTGAACACTCTTCCCCTTTAATGCTAACGCTCTATAAGTCTTTTCCTTGAAATTGCTTAATTAAAACATTTCACAAACTTGTCTTTCTTCAAAAAACAAATCTTGAAACTTCCGAAAGTGAAAGTGCACTTAGATTTTTTTTTTTTCTTCTGTCTCAGCTGGCTTGACTTCTCTTCTTCCTAGGCGATGCTTCAGAAGATTTCTGTGACTTGTACCTTCTCTATATTTATACTCAGATTGGCATTCTTTGGTTACTTTCTAAAATGAAACCTACTAGTTCTCTGGAGGGTTTTAAATACTTAAAATACTGGAGCTAAAAAGGTTGTGACCTGCTCTGATGAATACAAGAATGCAAGGCAGTTTAGAATTCTGAAATGGATTGCAAACTACCTCACACCCAGCCAATCAATGCTGCTGAACTGAGCCCTCATCTTGCCCTGGGGAAACAAAGGCTTCCTGAAAGATACATTAAGGAATAACCACAGTCACAGATACCCTTGCCATCTCCACCAGAGAACAGAACTCACACTCAGTTACCAGCCCAAACCTTAGACAGCCCACCTCTCCAGAGTGAATGTCTTAAACGTGAATAGTAAGGAACCCTGACAGTATCTCCTCCGTAAAGCCCTGTCCCAGGGCCCAGTTTTTCTGGCTGCAATCGATGGAACTGTCTAACCAATCTGGGAGCATGTGCATTCCCAACCTTTTCCCATGATCTTTCCGCCAGCCCATAACCAAGACGACCTCCGGGATATAAACGTAATCTATACGAGTATAGGTCCCATGGGGCGCAGAGTAAAAGGTGAATCCCCTTTCTTGAGGGTGGAAAAAGCGCCACACATCCCGCAGGCTGTGCAAATCCAAGCAATCCTGCATCCCTCCCCCGCCACCAAGGGAACCCACATCCCAGTCAGACCCATGGATCTTCTATGCCACAGTGGATCTGTTCACATGTTAAGGTCCCCACCCACAACCAATCGGCCCACCCCTTCATTCAAAGCTTTCGACAACATGGGCTTTAGAAAGGGCACCTGCCCCTGGTTGGGGCATATAGCGCCACAAAGGTAAATCAGACTCTTCTCAGGGAGCCCACTAGAAATAATGCTCTCTCCTCCCCCACATCTCCACACCTTTTCAATTTCCAATTGCAGCCTTCTATGTATCAAGATGCCAACACCCACTTTTCTCACATCTCCAGAGCCCCAGTACACCTGACCAAGAAGACCACATGGAATTTTCCTTTCCTCTCCCCTAGAGAACCTTGTCCTCTGGTGGAAGAGAACATCCATCTTCATTCTTCGAAACTCCCTGGCCACCAATGGCCTTTTAGTTGGCGACTTCAGCCCCTTTACGTTTAATGTGCAAATTCGCAGGTGATCATCTCTGTCCCCTGTCACTTCTATTCAGGTCCACCCATCCACCACCTGGATAGACCACATCCTCCAACACACATTTGTCCCCGGGTGAGAAAAACTAAAACTCGTCGCCCCCCAACCATGATCCCTACTCTCTCATAACCCCCCAATCAACCGCCCCTGTGCTCTGTACCCCTCCCCCCGTTGCTCCTGGTCCACTCCAGTTAACATCACTGGACAAACACCAGACCACCAATAGGACCTGGTCATCCGGGTCACCCCACATTTCTCATTATCAAGAGCCCCCTCCACTTATTCATATCCCTTAAATCCCTAAAATCACCACAAAATCTCCTTTTTCACCTTTCTTACCCCCACCCCCCAAAACAACCCCAGACCCAGTCAATGGCTGTCCTCCAGACAGTACGCTCTGTCCAACCAGCACCCAATGTCAATCCCCCTCAAACCCATCCTTTTGCCAGTTTATCCCCCCCCCTGAGACCCTGGATGAGGCCCCGAACATTTTACCAGAAAACCAAAAGCCACATGCGTCTGTAGCACATGCGGAAAGACCCTGTAACAGATGATGAGCTGTCAGGTTCCATTGGCCCATACAGGTGGAATATTCAATTTCCTGAATTTCCTCAAGCCAGGAACTCTGCTCTTGTTCAGGTGTTTTTATCCACCACCGTCTATCTTCGGGGCCCTTTGGTCCTCCCTCCGTTGTACCCTCCTACTCTCGTAATTACTATCTGGTGACCCAGTGAATGTCAGCCTCCGTGACCAGTTTGAAGCTATATCCATCCACCTCCAAGGAGATAGAAAAGGGGAAGTCCCATCTGTACTGCACTCCCTTCTCATTTAGCCATTTAGTGAGTGGCGTGCATAGGCGTCTCTGCCAGCGTGAGGGATTAGAGGTCCTGGAAGATGGTAATTTTCGCATTGCCCAGCATCACTGTACCTGTTCCTCATTTCCTCAAGGACCTTCTGCTTGTCCGGGTAGTTATGAAAGCATGCCGGTACAGACCTCAGGCCTCTGGAAGCTCTGCCCGCTCTGTCAATTGTGGGCTCATCGATGGTGTCATCGCCAAACAATGCATTCGCTGCATCATGCACAATCCTTCGCAGGACCCTTCCAGTCTCACCCTCTTTCTCTGGCACCCCAAAAAATCACAAGTTGTTCCTCCTTCGATTTTCAAAGTCGTCATATTAAGGGTGACCTCCCCTTCTCTTCTCTTCTTTCCAGTTCCGCCAGTCTCATATCCATCTGAGTCTCCAGGGATGTCTCGTTATTTTCCACTGCCTGCAGCTTCTCATCCGTTCAATCTGTCTGCACATTGACCTTGTCCACTTTTTCTCCAATATTGGCCCTCATTCGCCGAATCTCCTCCAACAATGAGGCAGTATCCCTCTTTGTAGACACAGGCTCCTCACCTCCCTGCGTCATGTTCACAGTTGGGGAAGTGCCTCTCTCTCCCGTACTCTGTGCATATTCAAATTGCCCCAGCTTCGACTTCCAGTCCATGTGAGAATCCGAGCCCTCCGTCCGGGTCAGGCCCGGCCACACCACCACTTGGGAGGAACCCCGATCTCTCCTCCACTGGAGATTCCCTCCAAACAACCCGGCACCGACACAGCCCTCCTCGGGGGTCTGATGAATATCAGGCAGTATGACTCGCCGCCTCAGTCCGGACGTCTCATGTGCCTGTCTGCCATATGGTCTGCTCCATCCCAGACGCCTGTCAAGTCCTGGTAGGGTCATGCCCCCCCACAACAGGCATCCGCTCAATGCAGGGGTCTGAGCTATCAATGCATACCTTCTTGGGCCTCCTTGGAGGGCACTTCCTCTGCACTTGTAGTGCCACCCTAACAGTCCTCTGCCTCCAGGAGACCAGCTCTCTCACTCTTCCAGTGGGCGTTAGCAGGGATCCGTCTGCAAGCGTTAAGAGTTGGTCATGGCCGCTGACACGAAAAGTGGGCACACGCCCCAGGCCGAAGCCCGGGGGCCCACACCTTCCCCTGCGGTCACCGGGCCCCAGTACTGACTCTGCCCCTCTCCCACTGGGTGGGTGCCTTGCTCCTCCTGTCCGCTCTCCTCTGTGGCCTCACTCAGGACCTGTGGGCCCCATCGCTCGGGGGAGGGGGCACACACAATATTGCTCAGCCGGTGTCCGTCTGGGGACATTCCATGCAGCTGCAGGACATTCCATGGGGACATCACCAAACACAGGGAAGGGGGACAGGATATAACACACCTCCCTTCGTACACACATAGGGAAGGAAAACGGGATATAACAATGCAATTGGAAACTCAGAACTTGAGGTGGAGGAGGATTGCACTTTAGCAGGTTTTCCAGAGGCTAGCTTGAGTTACCTAGGTGACCTATCTGGGTTAGGATGAGAACCTTAAACTAATTCTGAATTGGGTATATCCAGGTTGACTGGAAGATAAAATGTTGGGCAAGGCCTACTGGGTCACTACGCAGTGAATAAGGAGCTCTCAGAGGAGAGAGGTGGTTTTTGTGAATATTTAAAGGTGTACCCCCGAAGGGACTAAGGAACAAGATTATTGGATTGGCACATGAAGGGCATCTTGGGGTATTGATCACCAAAAGGTGAAAGATTTTGGTGTCTGGGCATGAATGCTCAAGTTGGGAGGATGCTAAGAGTTTGCTGGCCATATGCCCCTTTCCAGTGCCTTTGTGCCCCTTTCCAGTGCCAAAAGGACCCTTTGTAAGTTTGGGCATTTATATCTTAGGTCCGTACCACTACCTATCCAAGGAATGTAAGTATATAGTCATGATATGATATTGCATTTATAATGTGCCTGTACACAAGTGTTTCTAGGTGCTGCAAGGGAGGCAAGACTAAGGGAAGAAGACAAATGATCTTACTAGGCCTTGTGACATTCAAATCATGCAAGTGCGGCAACAAGAGGTGGTGGGGGAAGTGCAAGGGAGAGGGTAGGGTGGAGTGCGGTCAGGGCCATTAAGGCTCTGGGTAAGTGTAACCAGGGCAGCACGGCTCTGAGAAAGTGAAAGTCGGCCAGGGGGTTGTAGAGGTTACAGATTACAGCCCCTAAGTGTGCAGTAGGCCAAACGGCAATGCAAGGGGGACTCATTGTAGAGGAGCCTGGAACCAAGTGAGACTCTGAGGGTACCAAGCAACCAGTCAGCACATAAGAGGAAGGTTAGCTGCAGAGCGAGAGAGAGAAGGCAGAGGAGGAAAGGAGGGGCTTGAGCTGCTTCTGGAACTTTAGTTGGGTTGGTGGATCATTATTCTAAGTGGCTGAAGGTGAGCATTGTGGATTAGGTGTCTGTAGACAGTATTATAGAGTTCCTTGACAATATACTGAGCAGGTCGGGGTATCCTGAGACTGTTGAGTTGTATTGTGTATCACAGCAGCACAGCAGTGTGTTCACTCTCACAGGTCCAGAGGCAAGAAAGTTGGCTCAGATGCAGTGTTCTTATATACATACAAAAACGTCAGCACCATCCAAAGCCACACATCGAATTGAGCCTAACATGCATGCGTGATGAGGGCATGCCTAGCAACAGTGATACCCATTTGAAGCAACTAATCATGGGCATGTTTCCATTGTAGCAGGCAGATAGAATTCTGAGCTTTGTGTTACTACTCTCACTCGACTTTGAATGCCATGCGCAAGAGTACATGAAAAATAATTAAAACATTTTGAACAAGCGGGATGTGTCTAAAGCCAAAAGGAACAAGTTACTTACCTGTAACTGTTGTTCTCCAGCGTGGGTCTGGCATGGATTCACATGCTCATGAATATTCCCCGTCGCCAGGCTGGGAATCCTCGGTAAAGAAAAAATCAGTATCAGTTTCGTTTCTGATCTCTTTCTTAGTAGTAACCAATCACTGATCTCTGGGTCATACTGCCCCCAGCCAATGACTGCCCTCTCCCTGAGCCCCGCCTCCGGCAGCCATCCTCAGATTTGGTAGCACGCCAAGTGGCAGTATGACCAAGCGAAGAGCCGCAGAGGGGTAGGTGGGAGGGTTTGCATGTGAATCCATGCCAGACCCACGCTGGAGAACAACAGTTACAGGTAAGTAACTTGTTCCTTCTCCAGCATGGGGTCTGGCATGGATTCACATGCTCATGAATAAAAGAATACATAGCAGTATACACATGCACAACCACGGGAAGTGGCAACAGGCGCAACATTAAGCAATACAACTCCTCAACATTAAGCATCTCTTACCTCCTCACCAGGCTCACCTTAAGCGAACAGGTTGCGCAGCACTGCTTGGCCGACGCTGGACTCCTCCCTGGAGTCCCGATCGACGCAGGAGAATCTTGTGAAGGTGTGCGTCGAACTCCACGTAGTAGCCCTGCAGATGTCCAGCAGGGGTACACCAGACAGGAACGCCGTGGTAGCAGCGATCGCTCTGGTCGAATGGGCTATCGGACGGCCGGGCAGCGGTCGGTTTGCCAACCGGTGACAATGCATGATGCAGCCGGAGAGCCATCTGGAAATGGAAGTCTTCGAGAGAGCCTTCCCTTGATTCACAGACCCAAGTTCACGAATAGCTGTGATGTCTTCCGAAAACTCTTCGTGCGGTCCACGTAGAACTTCAGCGCTCTAGCTACATCCAGCGAGTGCAAAGTCCTCTCGGCCGGCGTCGAAGGCGACGGGAAGAAAACTGGTGGAAGAAAACTGGTAACACCAAGGGCTCGTTGAGGTGAAAGTTCAACGGCACCTTGGTCATGAAGGAGGGGTGCGTCCTAAGCACTAAACTTGTGTCATGAAAAGTCAATTATGGAGGCTTGCAAGATAGGGCCTGAATCTCTCCCACTCGTCGTGCAGAGGTGATGGCCACGAGGAACGCTGTCTTTCATGACAGGAACTTCAAGGGCGCCGAATGCATAGGCTCGAATGGGGCTCCCATGAGCCTGGTCAGCACCACATTAAGTTCACACGCCGGGGCAGGAGCCTTCACCGGCGGGAACAAACAGAATAGTCCCTTCATAAATTCCTTTACCAGGCGATGAGACCACAAGGACGCCCGTCCCGTAGTCCTGGTATATCGGGAGATGGCAGCCAGGTGTATTTTTATGGAGGCGTGAGCCAGTCCAGCCTTGGCCAGCGACAGTAAGTACAGCAGCAATTGAGGGGCCGTAATCCGCAGAGGGTTAATCTTCTGTGCACGGCACCAGACAGAGAACCTCTTCCATTTATGACAGTAACACTTGAGAGTTGAAGACGCCCTGGCCTTTGCAAGAACCTCTCTGCAATTAGCCGGGATATCATACCCCCCAAACTCTAGCGCTGCAGGAGCCAGGCCTGCAAGTTCAGCGACTGTGGGTCGTGGTGTAGAATGGCGCCTCTTTCTCTGGAGAGAAGATCCGCGTCTGCCGGCAGCCTGACTGGCGGGGACGTTGACAAGTCCAGAAGGTCCGGGAACCAGATCTGCCTCCGACATGCTGGTGCGACGAGGATCATCCTGCACCTGGACATCTTGAGCTGGCTGATGAGGCGGAGCAGCAAAGGCAACGGAGGGAACGCGTATAGAAACAGGCCGTCCCAAGGGAACGAGAAAGCATCGCCCATGCTCCTCGGCTGTGGGAACCTGCTGGCGAACCTCTGGCACTTGGAGTTCTCCGCCGTCGTGAACAGGTCAATCTGGGGTTTGCCACATCGTTGGAAGAGTTGATCCACTTGATCCTGTCGCAGTTCCCACCTGCTGAGTGAGTCGGCAATGGTGTTTTTTATTCCTGCCAGGTGGAAGGGAACCAGAAACGTCCCCTGGGCGACGGCCCAGTGCCACAGATTCTGGGCCTCCTTAGATAGGGCTGGGGATCTGGTGCCTCCCTGTTTCCGTATATAGAACATCGTGGTGGTGTTGTCGGTGAAGATCCTCACCACCTTGTCCTTGAAGGACGGGAGGAACGACTTGAGCACCCAGAACACTGCACGGAGCTCCAAGATGTTGATGTGAAGAGACCTCTCCTCCGGGAGCCAAAGGCCTCTTGCGTGGAGATCTCCGGTGTGGGCCCCCCAACCCTCCAGAGAGGCGTCCGTAGTCACCGTCTCCTGAAACCCCGGGGTTTGAAAGTCCGTGCCCGTCTTGAGGTGAGCCCGGATGCCCCACCATAGGATCGCCCGACGGAACTCCTCGTCGAGGGGGATCCTGTCCTCGAAGCAGCCCCCTGCCTGAACCCAGCGGGCGTCGATGAACTCCTGTAGCGGACACATCGGAAGTCTTCAAAGGGGTACAAGGTAGATGCATGAGGACATCATCCCGAGAAGGGACTTGATCGACCGCACCCTGGCCATGTCCGTGACTGACAATCGCCGTACCTTGCCCAGGATGGTTCCGGTTCTCTCCTCTGAAGGGGAGGCCAATTGCTCCACTGTATCGAGCTTCACCCCCAAAAACAGTGCTACTTGTGACGGAACCAGGTGGGATTTGGGGTAGTTGATGGAGAACCCCAGTGAGTTCCCTTGACCTTGCCCGGATTAGCCAGTCGTCCAGGTAGGGGTAGACGTGGATCCCCTGCGCCGCCACTGGTGCCAGGCACTTGGTAAAAACCCTGGGTGCCGACTTTAATCCGAATGGTAGGGCTCTGAATTGGTAGTGGCGTCCTTGAACCACGAACCTGAGGAACTTCCTGTGCCTTTCTAGAATGGGGACGTGGAAGTAGGCATCCTCCAGGTCCAGCGACGATAGGAAGTCGCCTTCCTCCAGCTGTCTCAGTACGTGCTGGAGGGTGACCATCCTGAATTTCTGCGCCTTGATGTATTTGTTTAACCGACGCAGGTCTAGGATGGGGCGCCAACCGCCTGTCTTCTTCCTGACGAGGAAGTACCTTGAGTACACTCCGGAGCACCGGAGCCTCCTGGGGACGGGCTCAATGGCACCTTTCTTGAGCATCGCCTTTACATCCAACAGCAGTTGAGGGACGCGATTTTCCTTCCTGCCCACGGGAGGAATGCGAGGGCACTTCTTTAGGAATTCTAGTGAGTGCCCGTTGGCCAGGGTGTCCAACACCCAACGATCGGTGGAGATGGACTCCCACACCCTGACGAACTTCGTCAGTCAGCCTCCCACTGGGGTGCTTCGGTGGGGGCCTGACCACCTGGCCGGGTCAGTCTTGCTTGGATGCGGCCTTGCCGCCTTGGCCTCCTTGGCGACGACAGCGAGCACCCCCTTGCTTGCCGCGACCTCTGTAGGCCTCCTGGGAAGAGGAGCAGGCCACCTGGCGGTAGGAGGAGGAGCTACCGCTGGATCCTTTGGAGGCACCCTGTCTGCCTCCAGCACTCCGAAAGGGCCGTCGCTGCTGAAGCACTCCAAGGGCCCGGGCCGTCTCCGAGTTGGTCTTGATGGCCTGTAGAGACTTATCCATTGCCTTACCAAAGAGGTTGTTGCCATCGAACGGCATGTCCAACACTCTGGTCTGGACTTCCTGGCGAAAGTCTGTTGCCTTGAGCCATCTTCGTCGTCGGAGGCAAACTCTGTTGCCCAGATGGCGAAATCCGGTATCGGCAATGTCCGTTGCCACTGTAATGGCGTGACCCGATGCCACCTCGCCCTCCTGCAGAATTTCTAGGGCCTCTGCCCTTTTTTCATCAGGCAGGAAATCTAGCAGGGGAGCTATTTTGAACCAGAGCTCCCTTTCGTAGCGGGCCACAATCGCTAAGGCATTGGCCGCCTTAATCGTCGTCACCGCCGACGAAATGACCCGTCCTCCCATAGAGCCCAACTTCTTGCCCTCGCTGTCCGGAGGGGAAGTGGAAGTTGAAGATGCCGCGCCCCTTCTTCTTAGCCGCTGCCGAGACGACCGAGTCCGGCGTGGGCTGGGCCCTGAGGCACAAGGGGGTGGCATCGGGGACTCGGTACTTCTTCTCGTACCTGTCCCTCTTGGCGGGTGTCGTGGCAGGGTTCTTGAGGACGGTAAGCCCCTCGTCCCAGATGTCGTCCAGTAAAGGCACCGCGAGGACCGTCTTCCTCTTAGCCTCTCGTCGTTGGTACAGAAACCCCTCCTTTTTCTGTTCTTCAGGGCAGAGCTGGAAGAGCTCGGATGCCCTGGTTATCATGGTGTGGAAACAGCCAACCTCGTTGGCTGGGGACGCCCGCGGGGGTGGAGACGGGATGTCTGCTGTGTCATCGCCGCCGCCGTCGTCGTCCGACCCCGTCGCGTATCATCGCCGTATCCTCTCCCGGCGAGGGGGATGAGGGGTCGACCGGCCTTGCGGGCCCGAAGGGCAGAGAGGGGTGGACTCTTCTCCGCTTGTTCGGAGGGTTTCCTGACGGGCCTGGTTCTGGATCCTCTGTCGGGGTCCATGGTAATCTCGTCCTTATCTCAGTACATAAGGATTGGATTGGAAACAAAATGGCCGCCGAGCTATCCTGGGGCTTGGGCAATGGCTGCGACGGACGGGAAGGCCGTTCCACTGGGCCCTGTTCGTCGTCCACATCGCTAAATTCGATCACGTCAGCAGGGACCGCCCCCTGGGATCGAACCTTCTCGAACCTCTCGTTGAGGTTTATGAACCTCTCGTTGAGGCCTATGGACCTTTCGTTGAGGCCCCTGTCGGTCTCCACCAGTTCCTCCTCAGAGGCTGATTCAGAGTCTGTAGCGGCCACCGCCCCCCCTCTTTTTCAGCCGGGGGCTTCACGGGGGTCTTAGTGGTGGGCTGGAAAGAGGATTCCCTCCGCGGCGGCAGGGATACTCTGGCCCCAGAGGCCGTTTCCATTGGTGTAGTCTCAGCCAGTCCGCCCGGGTCGCAGAGACCACTCCAGTAGAGGCCTTAGCCGGGTGGATCAAGGCCCTCACCACCTTAGGTGCGTCCTGGGCCTTCGCCTTGAGGGGAGGGTCAACGCCTTGCTCCCCCTTCGAGATCGACCGGGTATGCTCCAGCGGCCTACCTGGGTTCTCGGACTTCTTCCACGAACCAGAGCGATGGCTCGTGGTCGAACGTGCCGGGGAAGTAGCGCCCTGCTTGGCAACCGAAGAGCCTGACCTATCGGCGCTCCCGGAGCCCGCGGAGCTTGGCCTAAAGTTGGGCCCCTGTCACCGGGGCACCCTCAAAGGACTTAGAAGCCCGCTCAAACCTTCTTCTTCGCCTTCTCACTTGCTGTGCCCTTCTCCAGCCAGGAGGCGAGGTGGGGACGACGATCTTGTTTGGTCCGTTCCGAAAGGTTCCTGCAGAACGCACAGTCCTTCTCCACGTGCGTCTTGCCCCATGGAGGCAGTAGAGACATTGCGAATGCTCGTCCTCCTTGAAAATGTTATATAATCCGCATCCAGGGCAGTTCCTGAACAGCTTGGATCCGGGCGTCGAGCTTCCTTTGTCCTAGGCCATGTCTGAGGTAGGCCGCAGATCTTCCGGAATCTTCCAAGAAGTGTAAACTCGACGAAAACTTCCCTCTTGAGGGGCGAAGAAGAATTCCGAAACGGGTCCCCGTTATCGGAAGTAGAAGCGGTGGAGCTTGATGCTCGATTAAACCTAAAAAGAGAAAATCTCCTGAAAAAGCGTGAAAACGCAGTAAAAAACTCGAGAGCTAAACACGAGGACTCCCAACACTTGGGCGTGCGGTAAAAATCTGAGGATAGCTGCCGGAGGCGGGGCTTAGGGAGAGGGCAGTCATTGGCTGGGGACAGTATGACCCAGAGATCAGTGATTGGTTACTCCTAAGAAAGACAGATCAGAAACGAAACAGATACTGATTTTTTCTTTACCGAGGATTCCCAGCCTGACGACGGGGAATATTCATGAGCATGTGAATCCATGCCAGACCCCATGCTGGAGAACCGTATGTCTCATTGAGGCCATGGCCATGCCAGAATCTAGCTACACACAAGGTAGAAAGAAGACAGGTTAGCTCCACAGTGGAAATGAATACTAGAAACTGTGAGAAACCCGGCGGAATTCTCCCACCTACTCCCCCGAGTTCTTCCATTCAGGTGGCCAGGGAAGGGCAATCGCTTTTGGATCCCCGACCCTGGGGGTGGACAAGCGAGGGAGGTTCACATGAGTGGAGGGTCATGGAGGATTGGGGGAGAATAGCCGAGGGCAAGACATGGTATTCCCGTTTCCCAATGACGCACCAACCCACTCTCCCTCAGTCTTAATGGGGTATTTCCAATCACACCCCATCTCCCCCTCACCATTTCCAATAAGTACTGGTACGAGGAAGAGGCGATCAGGAGCAATGAGTTGTAACCATAGAAAAAACATAGGGATGCAAAGTGAGGCTTCCCATCTAATGCCTTTGAATTGTCCCACTAATAGAGTCAGGCAAGGTCAACACATGCAGTATAAAAAGGGTGGTTCTGCCAGAATCAGAGAGCGAGCTGGGGAGGTTGACTGGACCAGAGGAGCTAAGGAGCAGGGAGCTGCAAGAAGAGAAGTCTGGAGGATCCGGAGGTGAACAACAATGCCGAGACGCTGGCCCGGTGTTCGTGAGGGGCTGCAGTGTGGATAGGAAGCCATGTCTCTAGGGAGCCGGAGCGAGGCAGCCTGTATTGTGTTCAGTGAAGTGCTTATTCCCCTTGGGACTTGTGCCGGTCCCAAGAGTGTCTGAGGGACATGTGGTGAGACCCCGACCTCAATCCAAACCCATTTGATCTGCTCGCCGGCGCTGCGCTATTGTTGGTGAGTCTCATGAGACAGAGAAAAACTCAGTAGTGTTCAGGTGACTGGAGCAGGAGCATTGTTAAACACAAGAGCCCAGTGAGCGAAAGCGGGACGAAAGCAAGCAAAAGCATGAAAGAAAACTAAGAGAAGTAAGAGAAAGGTCAAAGCAAAGCAAGCGAAAGTTGGAAAGCAGCAAAAGAAAGAGCGGAGTGACAGAAAAGGTGCGCTAGATGCGCACAAGTAATGAAAGACCGCAAAGTGCTCTGGCGGCGTGGAAACCACCATGAGTGGGTGCGAGAGAGACACGAATGTAAGGAGAGGGGTACAAGCAACCCAAAAGTGAGAAAGAGGGTGCAAACGACCCAAAGGAAATACAGGATGCAAGAGAGCACAGTGAGAAACTAGAGGTGCAAGAGAGCATGGTGAAAAGTAAGAAGTGTGCTTGGGGCACAGAAAGGTGGAAAGAAGGTGCAAGTTTGCACAACAGACAAAGTAGGTGTGCAGGAAGCACAGTAAAGTGGAAAAGGACAGAGTGAAAGCGGCACACAAGAGGAAAAGGTGCCAGAGAATAAGGAGAGGGATTAGAGGTCAGAGTGGGCATGCATGAGAGGAGCAAAGAGCCTGGGGTTCTCGAAAGTCTCTGATACTACCCCCACAAAATAATTGTACATTAAACAGTGCATCAGGACAAGGGGAACTTTTGGTTTGTTTGTTGAACTTCGTAAAGAGGGGCCTTGGCTTCGGGAGGGGAACCCTAAGAGGCCCACTAAAGTCACTGTTGAACTTGGCGAAGAGAGGCCTAGGCTTGGGGAAGGGAGCCCTGAGAAGCCTAACGGGAACTGTGTCTTTTTTTTTGTTTGGAACTGTAAGCATCAAAGCTTGGGGAAGGGAACCCCAGGAGACCCAGAGACATTGTGAACTCTATTGACTTACGGCAAGAGCCCTGCATGGAAGGCAAGACAACGCGGCGAAACACAGATTCAAATCCCAATCCTGCACTTAGAAAGCACTCGCTGGTTTTAAGCGCGTTATCAATGACAATAAAATAAATAAAAGTTCCAAGTGTAAAGCTTTTGAGTTGAATTATTTTGAACTAGCAGAGCTACACCTATTGGTAAGACTACCTGAAACCAGCTGTGGTTTACATTTCCTTTTCTTTTTTTGAGTCACCATTTTTCCTTTAAGAAAATCCCCTAAAACCTTTTGCTCAAGTGAGGGCAAGCATAGGATTGGACACAGACAAACTTTGGTTTTGGACTTACAGACATCAACGGCCCCTAGAAGCATCAAGAGTTGTTAAAAATATTTAGACACATGGTGTGGTGATCGTATTGCAAAAAGAGGCTGTTATACATATTTTTTTCACATTTAGATGGGAAAATGTAGTTGTTTAAGATTTATTTCATGTGCCTGGTGACGATGAATGTCACAAATGTATTTAATTCATTACATTTGTATATTTATTATGGGAGGAGCCAGGAAATAGACGCGGACCCAGACCCAGAGGAGACATGTTTGTGGCTACAAACTTTTATTAAAACAAAAGGCAGTTGGAAAAATGCCTCACAATCCCTAATCTAGGAGGAATTTCCCTATCTCAACTGAAAATAATGGGTCTGTCCCGTGTCAAGATGTCCAAACAAAAGTACGTCCTGTGTCCGTAAACCTAATCTGTCCCTCCCACTCTAAGATAACTCCAAGGTGTAAAGGGTATTATCTCTTGATTAATCAAAGTGCTTAGATGGTCAAGTTCAACACAAAAGTTGAAATCCAACTAAAAGGTTTTCAAATGGACACCGTTCACAGTTCCCGGAATAGCTTCCTTTCCCAGAGTCCTTGTACTAAAGCAACAAGTTCAAAAAGAACAATCAGGTTTCCAAGAGGATTACGCTCTCTCCCCTTGGTGTATTCACTTCCGTTGGGGAAATCGTTACCTGCCCAAAGTTTTCTCTTCACTTAAAATTCCGAAAGGTATCTTTCTTCCTAGGGACTCTCTTTTCCTTTGCATACATCAATAACAGTTCACAAACTCAAGGGCATGATCCTTCCTTGAGTCACGGTAGATATTTGTCTTCACCTGGTACATCTTTCTGCCAGGACTTTATTGTACACAATACTTTCTCGTTAAGGTGAGGATTTAACAATCCATTTGTAACTGGCTGTATTACTACTTTTACTTCTATGGCTTTATTTTTGGTCTCTTGCTGCATTTTTATGAAGCAGCACTCTCGGTCAATCAACTCGTTAACCCACTTGGGTTCTTTGGGTTTACTGGTAGTCTCTGGCGTCCCCTCGCTTCGGTTATTTTCCCTTTGTGTTATTCCTACGGAGTGGTATACGCTTGCCGGCAATCTGGTAACCCACTTGTGTTCCCTGGGCTTACCTTGCCTCCAGCATTCCTTTGCTCCTTGTTGCTACAGTGCATTGGCTCTGTGTGCACCCCGTTAAGCGCTGCACCTTCACTGTGCCTTCTTTCTCAGTGTGTGGTTCCTACTGCTCTCTCCCCACAAACAGTGAACCGTCTGCACCTCAGCTTTTTCGTCCTGGATTTGGGTGTGCCTTCACGTTGCCTATCGCAGCGCGTTTCCCTCCAGCATGATGTTCGGCTTCGTTACGGGTCGCGAGGCAGACCAGCGCATTTGTATTTATTTTATTTGTAAAGCGCTCCTGGCCCTGGGGAATCTGGGCGCATGTCTTACAGAACATGGTGTTACGCAAAAAATATACAATCTTTTTACATAGGTTACAGCATGAAGTCAGGACAATACACAGTATTGAATACAGGCAGGTACAATAAAAACGGGTAACAGCGAGTGGCAGTGGCAAAAGGGAGCATGGTAAGATTGCATTATATAGAGGGGACTAATAGGGGAAAGTGTGGAAAGGAGAGCCCTCTAGTACTCCCAGCCAAGAATAGCTAAGCTTATGAGTGCTTCCCAGCAAGATCAAGTTCCTAGAGCCAACGTTTAGCATTGCTCTTAAATAGTTGGAAGGAAGGTTCGGATCGGAGGGAGGAGGGAAGCGTGTTCCAGAGCTTGGCCACTAGAACAGGGAAACTGGAGCATCCAGATGTTTGGAGCTTAAATCTAGGGATGGACATGGTGTGAACTTGAGCAGCTCTTAGTGGCCTTTTGGAGGTGTGTGAAGAGAGTCTGTTTGTGAGGTATGCTGGGGCAAGATTCGCCCTTGCTTTGTGCGTTTAAGCAAGTGTTTTAAGGGAGATTCTGCGCTCAACAGACAGCCAGTGAAGGTTACGTCTTGTGTCCGATATGTGGAGCTTCTTCGGAATGTTGAGGGCGGTCCTGATGGCATTGTTTTGTGTTAACTGGAGCTTATTGAAATTACTGTGGCTGATCCCCAAATAGAAGGCGTTGCAATAATCAATTTTGGCCATAAATAGGTTACTAGCAAGAGTAATACTGTTGGATGTTGTCAGGAAGGGCCTACACGCAGTGATTAGTTTGCAAGTGTACGCTGACACTGCTACCACAGCGTTGTTTGTCTAGTGAAAGAAAATGTGGCATCAAGGTAAACACCAAGAGTTTTAGTATTATTAGAGACCTTGATAGTGTTGCCATCAATAGTGAAGGATTTGAAGGCACGGTCTAACTTGTTAAGTAACCGAGGATTAGTAACTCAGTTTTCTCATTGTTTAGGCAAAGTCTGTGATGCGCCATCCAGGTTTGGATGACTGAATAGATTTTGTGGAGGGCTTTTGTATCTGTTGCATGGTCTCCGGTAAAGGGAATGAGTATCTGGGTGTTGTCAGCGTAATTGGTATACGTGACACCCAGATGATCGAGAATGTCGAAGAGAGGCTTTGTGAAGACATTATAAAGCGTAGGGGAGACACATGACTCTTGCAGGACCCCACAGAGTACTGCCGAAGGTTCAGCAGAAGCAGATGGTGGGAAGTCCTTCATAGTTTTATTTGCAAGGAAAGATCTAATCCAGGATGTAGCTGTATCAGAGAAGTGGGCAGCTGTTTTCAGATGGTGACAAAGAGGTTGGTGGTCGACCAAGTTAAAAGCCGCCGATAGGTCAAGCAATAGTAGGAGGGCTAATTTACCCTCATCTTTTAGGTCTTGGATTTGTGTTACAAGGTCAATCAAGGCCGTTTCCGTACCGTGTCTGGGGCAGAAGCCTGATTGCCCGAGTGTCACACTCACCTGTGTCTCTGCAGGAGCAATGGACGAGCCTCCCTTGACACAGAGTCTTCACTTCCCCTGTTTCACCCGGAGGAATAACTGTCAAATACAAGGTGTACACTCAGACCTGAATTCACACGATTCCCCTGGGCCCTTTCCTTCTCTTTATTGTGTGATGTCCCCCTATGGGCTTACCTTGATCTTTAGTAGGGTGTGCACTCCATCCTGCATTTGCAGGGGCGCGATTCACTCATGTGATTGGTGCCAATGTCTGTAGGCTGAGTTCAGATGCCAAACGCTGTTTTATGCCTTCACAGCGACGCCGTGAGTTCAAGGCGCCAGTTTCTTCACTGGCTAGAAAGTCCTTCCCACAAGTGAACATTGCGCGGAGAATGTTGAGTGTCCAAAATTGTCCGTATCTTTGTTTGCCGTTATTTTTGTGGTTGAGTAGCGCTGCGTGCAAAAGCTAGCTGCTGGTAGGTTTGCGCAGCGCCTTCAATTCGAGCGCGCCTGGTAATGTCTCTCCCTTTCAGGAGAAATGATGTGGTATTAGCGCCTCGGGTCCGGGTTCAGCGCTACTGGAGACTTGGTGGTTAGGTAAGTTTGCACGGAGGCTTTTGGTAAGTATGCACCACATATAGAGAGAGAGAGAGAGCGCAGTGAAATAAGTGTCTGCGTTATTGGAGCGAGCACAATGAATAATGTCTCTTCTTTCTTACAGGGGTTTGTGCGCTCGTGCAACTAACCAGGATTCCAGCGTCGCAGCAAGATTCGGTGAGTTTGCGCAGCATTACTGATGTGCGTGTGTTAACGCTGTTCTTCTTTGCTCTTACAGGTGCCGGTGTAGACGTCCCCACTTGACTGGAGATAGCGGTGATGTGGAGTAAGAACCAGGTAAACTGAAGCTGAATGATCCGGAGTGGGTAAGCTAAAGTAGGATGATCCGGAGCAGGTAAGCAGAAGGAGGATGATCCGGAGCAGGTAAGCAGAAGGAGGATGATCCAGAGCAGGTAAGCAGAAGGAGGATGATCCAGAGCAGGTAAGCAGATGCTGGCTGATCCAGAGCACAGCAAGTGTGTTGCTGATACAGCTCACAGTAAGCAACACGAAGCACTGGAAGAATCTTGGGTGTGTCTTATATAGCCAGCCACACCCAAACACTAGAGAGCTCATGAGTTATCATGCACTTCCTGTTTGGCAACAGGAAGTGGTAACCAGGAAGTTACTACAAACACTTAGAAGGAATGAAAGGAGGGATTTGTTATGGGTTCTTTGTGTGCCTATGCCAGGCCTGCCGAGCTTCCACCCAGCTTGCCCTAACTACCTGCCTGATACCCATGACACTGAGGCCCAAGAGATTGTTAGTTTCTAGATAAGCCTGTAATTGCAGGTAAGCTGACCGGTCCAGTATTTTTTGTAAAAAGGGCACTGTTGTGATGGGTCTATAGTTGGTAGGGTTACTAGGGTCGAGGGTAGGTTTTTTTGATTAATGAGATGACCCAAGCATCTTTTAGGTTATTAGGCACAATTCCTGTTTTAAAGGAGGCGTTAATGAGATTGGTAATGAAAGGAGCAAGGTCATGTGCGGCCGCTTTAAATGACAGGTGCGGGGCATAGGTCACCTTGACAGTTGGACGGTTTGAGCTTCCTGATGATGTTTTCCACTTCCCACGTGGACAAAGGTGAGAAACTAAATTGTTTAAGTGAGGGCTCAGGAAGATATTATACATAGCTGGTTTGGATTCTGGATCTGTAAGTAGGTTACATTTTTTGGCATTAATTTTAGTTTGAAACATCGATATTTTATCAAGGAAAGCCTTTTGGATGCTGGTACACCATAAGGCATCTGTGATACATTTGTCCGTGGGGGCAATAGGAGATTCCAGTTCTTTCAGAATCTTGAACAGTTCTTTTGTATTGGATTCAGCTTGTATGATTTGTTTATTACAGGTGTCTTTTTTGGCTAAAATGATAGCTTCTTTGTGATTGGAGGAAGCTATAGTCAGGGTACTTTTATTGGTTTCAGACGGGCAGTTTTTCCAGTGTGCTTCAGCATTTCTCTTGGCTTTGCGCAGCTCTCGTAAGTGCGCTGTAAACCAGGAGGTGAGGTGAGATTGTGGTTTGGGTTTGCGCAGTTTTACGGGTGCTCTGGTGTTTAATGCTTTCAGGATGGCGCGATTGTACATATCCACTAGGACTGTAGGGTCTGAGTGGGAGGATGATGTGTTATTAAGGAGGGGAAGAATAAGTGGGAGAAGTTTATCTGTTGTAATGTCCTCATTATGGGTATGAGTAGCCACGGCAATGTTCAGATGAGGACTGTGAGGGGTGGCTTTAATAGAGAAGAACAAGTTACTTACCAACTGTAAGGTTCTTTCGATTGGATGTTCTTCCCATGTATTCCTCATCTTAGATATATCCTTATCTTCAGCTTTGCTGCTTTGGATATATCCTTACCTTCAGCTTTGCTGCTTCGGAAATGTTTCTCTCTCCACTAGAGGGCGCTCCACTCGAGGCTGCGGTGTCGATGTCCCTCGGTAGCATCTGTCGAGCACCGACGTCATCCGCTGTATAAATGCCTCGAGCGCGCCCGTTGGCCTCAGTTCTGTTTTTTCGTGTATTATAGCCCATGGATAGTTAAAGGGCATGCCTCTTTGACCCAAGCCTTAAAAGAATTTAGAGTGTAAATCACATAAACTGTACTGTGGGGTTGGCTGGGAGGGTCGATGAGGAATACGTGGGAGGAACATCCAATCGAAAGAACATTACAGTTGGTAAGTAACTTGTTCTTCGAATGGATTGTGTCCTCCCACGTATTCCTCATCTTAGATAGACTCCCAAAGCAGTTTTGTTTTGAGGAGGGAGTACAGAAATGTTCTAGTCATGTATAGAACGAAGTACAGACTTACCAAAGAGACCTCCTTGAGAAGAGGTCGAATCTAGAGCATAATGTTTTATAAACGTATGCATGGATGACCATGTGGTTGCTGCACAAATATCTTGTACAGGGACACCCCTTTTCAGTGCTGTCGATTTGCCATGCCCCTGGTTGAATGAGCCCTCAGCCCATCTGGTGGTTCTTTCCCAGCCAATCTATAACATTCTGTTATAGCCAAAATTATCCATCTAGATAATGTTTGTTTAGTTACAGCAAGCCCTAATTTGCGGTCAGTGTATCCCACAAAAAGTTGATCACACTGACGTATTTTTGCCAATCTTGAAATATAGAAGCTAAGAGCTCTTCTGGGATCTAGTCTATGTAGCCGCCCCTCTTCCTTACTTGCGTGAGAAGAGGGGTAGAAGGTAGGCAATGTTATTTTTTGTGAAAGGTGAAAATCTGACAATTTTTGCCAAAAAAGATGGTTTTACTCTAAGGACTGCTTTGTCTTTATAAAAGATGGTGTGAGGAGGACCGCTAGAAAGCTCCTGTAACTCACTTACCCTGCGGGCTGATGTCAATGCTACAAGAAGTATTGTTTTTAAAGTAAGAAGCCTTAGTGGACAAGAATGTAAAGGCTCAAATGGAATACATGTGAGGAATTTCAGAACTAAGTTTAAATCCCACACAGAAACCTGAAAAGGTATTGGAGGAAACACATATAGATCTTTTAAGAATTGAATTATTAAAAGGTATCTTAAAATAAGATTCTTCCTCTGAGGAGCGCTTAAAAATGGAAAGCACTGCCAAGTATCCTTTTATCGTACCAACCTGGAGCCCCAGATTAGCCAAGTGCAATAGAAAATACAATATTGTGGGAATATTACATTGAAACGTGTCCACATTCTTTTCTCTGCACCAGTTACTGACCTTGTTCCAACAACACCAATACAAAGATTTGGTGCTGGCCTTCTGGCCGAAGGAAAAATCTCCATCACGTCATCCAAAAGGTCCCAAACCTTATATCTGAACCTCTCAGAAGCCATGCGTGAAGGCTGAGTGTCTTGACCTCTGGATGGAGAACATGACCTTCCTCTTGTGAGAGAAGATCCTCTCTTTTTGGAAGACGTATTGGAGGGCAGATGGACATGTCCAGAAGGTCCGGGTACCATTTTCTCCTGGCCCAATCTGGGGCAATTAGGATCATGGTTTTCCTGAACTTTCTCAACCTCCTGATTACTGGAGGGATCACAGGGACTAGAGGGAATGCGTACAGAAGTGTTAACTCCCAATTCACCATGAACGCGTCCCCTAGAGCTCCTCTCGGGGGAATTCCCCTTGAGCAGTACAATTCGCACTTCCGGTTGGCACCGGTCGCGAACAGATCCACTTGGGGGGGTTCCCCAAAGGGTGAAGATCTTTTGAATGACTCCCTGAGCTAGTTCCCACTCGTGGGAGACTTTGCTCTGCCTGCTTGGAGCGTCCGCCTCTGTGTTTTGATCTCCGGCTAGATGAGCTGTCGATAGAGAGATCCCTTCTTGTATTGCCCAGAACCAGAGCTGCATTGCCTCTCTGCACAGTGGCAGTGACCCTACTCCTCCTCTCTTGTTAAGGTAGTACATGGCCACTGTGTTGTCCGTCATTATCAAGACATTCTTTCCCCGTACAGAGGGCAGGAAGGCCTTCAGCGCTAGTCTGATTGCCCTTAGCTCCAAAAGGTTGATGTGTAGTCTGGATTCCGATAGAGACCAACGATCGCTGATTGTCAATTCGTTGGTGTGAGCTCCCCACCCCGCGAGTGAGGCGTCCGTTGCTACTGTTATCTCCGGCCATGGTTGCCAAAAAGATTCTCCTCCGAGGATATGATGTCTCGAAACCCATCATTGTAGATCCTGTTCTACTTTGGTCGGAACCTGCAATAGATCTGACATTTCCCCTGAGAATTGGCCATTGAGTGCTGAGAGCCCATTAAAGGGATCTCATTCTCAATCTGGCTTCTGGCACCAGAAAAATGCAGGATGCCATCAGGCCGAGCAACTTGAGAAAATCGAAGGCCGGTAGATATTGGGCATTCTGGAATTTTGTTACCATCTGCCGAATGTGGTGAGCTCTCTCTTCGGGAGGCGAGGCTTTGCCTGAGCGAGTATCCAGGACTGCTCCAATAAAGTGGAGTTTCTGTGATGGTATCATGTTTGACTTTTTTAAATTCAGAGAAAACCCTAGTTTGTGAAGGAAGTGACAAGTCTTGGACAGATGATCCTGTGCTTGTTCTGGTGAACGTGCCCTGATAATCCAATCGTCCAGATAGGGGTAGACATGAATCCCCCCTCTCCTGAGACTTGCTGCCACCACCCCCATCAACTTGGTGAAAACTCTTGGGGCGGAGGTTAACCCGAATGGCAGAACTCGAAACTGATAGTGAGAATTGCCAATCGCAAACCTTAGGTACTTTCTGTGCTTGAGATGGATAGGCACATGAAAGTAAGCATCCTGAAGGTCCAATGATACCAAACAATCCTGGAGTTGGAGAGGCTGAAGGATCTGAGAAAGAGTGACCATCTTGAACTTGTCCTTCCTTAGGAAGTTGTTCAAGTTTCTCAAGTCCAAGATGGGTCTCAGTCCTCTGTCCTTCTTTGGAATGAGGAAATATGGGGAATACCAACCCTTGTTCCTCTCCGCTACAGGTACAGCGGATCTGGATGTTTGACAAAGTTGTATCCCGGTGGGTAATTCTGAGGTTTCTTTTGAAAAGGAAGGCAGTAACCTTGGCATACTGTTTCCAGTGCCCAAGCATCTGAAGTAATGCCCTGCCATTCTTCCAGATGCTGTGAGATCTTGCCTCCCACTGGGGTCTTGTGGTTCAAAACCTCTGAGTGGTTTTGCGGCAGCTGCAGCGGCGGCTGAAGGGACAGATGCCGCTGCTGGGGCAGGTCTAGCACCTTTTCCTCGCCCCAGAGGAAATTTTCCTTGACCTCTCTGCCTGGCCTGTCCTCTTCCTCTTCCAAATGAGGAATACAATCGAAAGGGACGACCCCTCCAGGAAGATGAGCCTGTGTAGGGGCATTGTTGAGGTTGTCTTATACCGGCACTGAGCGACTTTGCCGCCGCTTTGGAGGTCTGCAGCTTCTCCAAACTTTCATCTGCCTTGCTGCCAAACAACCTCGAGCCGTCAAATGGCATATTAAGAAGCCTGGATTGCACATCCGGTGCAAAACCTGACTTTCTTAGCCACGCAAATCTACATAGCACCGTGCTAGATGCCATGGACCTACTGATACTGCCAGCTGTGTCCAAACCTGATTGAAGGCATTCTCCCAAAGCCTCCTTTCCATCCCTTATTATGGATAGGAATCCATCACGTTCCTCACCTTCTGGGATGTGTTCAGCTGCCGCTGACATGCAGTCCCACAGGGTATAAGTAAACCGTGCCAGCGTGCCAGTTACATTAGTGGATTTTAAAGCCATGCTACCCGACATAAAAATCTTCCTAGACCATGCATCAACCTTTTTATCATCCCTATCCGGGGGAATTGGGGGCTATGCAGCATTTCTAGTAGAGGTAGCTGCTTGAACTACCAGACTTTCTGGAGATGGGTGTTTACTTAAGTATTCTAGGGCAGAATTACAGGGTCTATATTTTGACACAAACTATATTAACTGCTGGAATGGCTTCAGGATGTTCCCATGCAGTAGTGTCCCTCCTTTGTAAGGCTACATGAAAGAAAAGTATGGGGTCTTGCTGAGGACCCCCTGAAAGGAGATCAGTCATGTCATCACCCTGATAGACAGGTGAATTTCTGCCCCATCCCACAAATTCAGTGACTCTACTCATTCATTTTCTATAGCGCGCATCAGCATATTCTGCTGGGTCAGGTTTTTCAAATTCGTATTCTGGAGAGGTATCCAGACCACTTGCTGATTGCAAGCATTCATGTAGATCTTGAATTTTAGATTGAGGGTCTACTACCTCCTCAGGGACTGGCCTTGTGCCAAATTTAACACCAGCAGGAGAAACCTCTTCATCAGCTGATGACTGTCATGGTCCATATCATAGCCCCAAGCATCAGGTACAGACCAACCTGCCCAAGGTTTTGGGTCCCATGGGGGCCTTAAAGGCCCCAAAGGATCTCGCAGGGGCTTCCTGGACTCGATTCTGGCACCGTTGGCGCCAGGCTCAAACTGCCATCACCAACATGGCACGTTTCAAACCCAATGAAGCATGTGTAAACCAATCTGAAGCAGGTTGAAGGGATTACTTGCCGAGGGACTATTTGCTTGGGTGTGGTTGCCGGAACTACTTTACCTAGGGACTACTTTCAGAAGACCATATAAGCCACACCCTTGGTACAGAACACGCTTCACGTTATTCTGAACTCCTGCAGAGTAACGCTCACTGTGTCTGCAGCTCCAAGCCAGACAGCAGCCACGCCGGTCCAGTTGTCTCGAGCTACCTGCAAGGAAGAGTGAGAAAAGAGAGCAGAACAAGATTCTTACCCGACTCTTCATCACGGCCGTTCAGGAGTCTCCACTTCTTCAGAGCTGAAAGGGAAAGGACACCTGATTAGCCGTGCAGACCACGTGATTTTCATCGCAGATCAGCGCAACGCTAATACTTACCAGCGATTCACCGGAGTTCCATCACACGATCGCCACTCCATCATCCGATCGCTGCTCCGGAGCTGCCGCATCTTTAGAACACAAAAGAAGACATCAGGTTAGCGGTGCAGTGGGGAAGACCTCATTTAGACTTATAATCTTGCGCAAGGCCGCTCTCACCTGAAGGCAGCAAATCCTCACGGACTCGCCATACTTCATCACGCAACCTTAGTCCAGGAGGTTCCGCCCCTGCAGAATATAAAAGCAGCAGGTTAGTTGTGCAGAAAACTATACCGTGTGGAAAGACTTTGCAAAGCACTGGCACAAATCTTACCTTGGGAAGCCAGCCATCCCGCTCCATCTTAAGCACAAAGAAGAAACCTGTAAAGAAGGGTACAGGAGTGAACTTTTACAACTTAAACTTAAGCTATCCATACCATTGGAATAAGACTTACCATTGAGTCACAGTTGTCTGGAATTTAATAGGATCAGTGAAGTAACTAGATCCTTGAACTACTACGCACCCCTGCAAACAGTGGCAGGACGAAGAGCCCGCTATTCATAACACAAAGACAAGCCTGCTTTCGTGACGAAGTCAGAGGGGAGCACAAGACACCACACATCACCGGATCGTCCAGCTCCGTTCGGCGCCCCTGTGGAGATCAGGTCAGCGTAACAGAACGTGAAGCCTCACACAAACCTCTGAGACCGACCATGGAAACCTCGGAGACCGACCAATTAGGCCAGCTTTTGGGACAACTCAAAGCAGAGCTGCATTTGGCACGACAAGAGACTAACGCTTTACGAAGAGAACTGATTGTGGCAAAGCAGCGCACCAATGATTTAGCCCGGCAACTACTCCAAGCTCAGGCTGGCCACACGCCGTTGCCAACAATGGGGGCATCAGTCCCAATCCAGTCCAGTATCCAGTGCAAGTGGTCATTCCGGGAGCCATACCTTTGGCTCCACCAGAACGCTTTGCGGGCGATCCTAAGCGGTTTGCGGTTTTTATGAACCAGTGCGTCTACACTTCCTATGCAGACCAGGGGCCTTTCCGAACGATCAAGCAAAGGTGGCCTTTGTTCTTTCATACCTCAGTGGGAGTGTAGCTGACTGGTACATACCGCTAGTGAAACAAGACAACCCCCTTCTTCGAGACTTTCAGGGGTTTCAGCAGAATATGGAGAAGTTGTTTGCCCGGCACTCCCAAGGCGAAGCTTTGGATAACGAACTGCTGTCTCTTTGTCAAGGGAACCAGGACCTGTTAACTTATATTGCAACCTTTAACAGATTAGTGGTGGAAACCAGTTGGCCAGAGGAAAAAAGGATGACGTTATTTAATTGCGGGTTGAGAGATTAACTAAAAGATGTCTTGGCTCAAGTGGTCAACCCACCTCAAGATTGTGTGGAATACATTGACTTAGTGGTACAACTAGATCATAGACTGCAGAACCGGAAAGCTGACCGAGCTAGATTTGAGAGTCCAGTGTTTGTGCGTCCGTGAGATAACACCGCCAAGACTACAGACACATCTGAACCCATTCAAATTGGAGGTGTGCGAGGACCACTATCTAAGTCCGAAAGGGATAAGAGAAGACAACAACAATTGTGCCTATATTGCGGCACAGCCGGCCATTTCCTCCGAGACTGTCCAATGAAACCACCCAAGAAGGCAGTCGGGGTTGCTGATAAGGTTAGCACCGAACCTGAGTCAGAAAACTACTCTGCCTGGCAAGCGTAGAGGTCTGCTTGTCGAGCGAGAAGAAGGGTAACCAGACCTCACATCTAGCCTTGCCAATCATCCTCATCAGTCTCAGTCACCAGCACCCGTCTCGTATGCACGTGGTCACAGCTTACATTGACAGTGGAGCTATAGGTAACTATATGGATCAAGAATTGGCTTCAAGGATGAGTCTACCTCTTTGCCCAAAGGCAACGACTGATTTGGTCACCACCGTCGACGGAACAGAGATCTCTTCTGGTCCTGTAACGCACTTGACGAGGGAGATGACACTGTTGTGCCAAGACAGACATCGAGAAACCATTGTGTTTGACTTAATCAAGGCCCCCCAATTTCAAGTGATTCTGGGTATGCCGTGGTTAGAAACACATAATCCTTGTATAGACTGGTGGGAGAAGAGGTTGACCTTTGCAAATTCTGCTCACACCTGCTATCCAGAAGAATCCAAAGCAATTGCAACAGTCACAAGTCCGGCAAGTCAGCTACTCCAGGAATACCTGGACTTTCAGGATGTTTTTCAGAAGGACCAAGCCAACACCTTATCACCCCATAGACCGTATGATTGCCAGATTGACCTAATACCCAGAGCTCAGATCCCATGCAGTAGAATCTACGCACTCACGGAACCTGAAAATCTTCACCTAAAACAATATTTGGACCAGTACCTGGCTAATGGCTTCATTCGTCCATCCAAATCTCCGGCGGCCTCTCCCTTATTCTTCGTCCCCAAAAAGGAAGGAGATATAAGGACTTCTATCGACTACCGTGCATTAAACCAGGTGACAATAAAAAACCGGTACCCCCTGCCTCTAATCCCGGAACTGCTGGGCCAAGTAAAAGAAGCTCAAATTTACACTAAGTTGGATCTTAGAGGGGCGTACCATCTCGTAAGAATTAAAAAGGGGGACGAATGGAAGACCGCCTTCCGCACTCAGTATGGGCTCTTCGAAAATCAAGTGATGCCCTTTGTGCTTTGTAACGCCCCAGCAGCGTTTCAATATTTTATGAACAATGTCCTTTGAGAGCTAATCGATGTTTGTGTCATCGTATATATTGACGATATCCTGGTGTACTCAGCTTCCAAGCAGGATCATGTGAAACACGTCCGCGCCGTACTTGAAAAGCTCTGACAACATAAGCTGTATGCTAAATTGGAAAAATGTTTCTTCCACGTTACAGAGGTCGAGTTTCTTGGTTTCGTTCTAACTCCATGTGGTGTTCTTATGGACACAAGGAAGGTGGATGCTTTCCGCAAATGGCTCTCTCCAACTTCAATCAAAGGAGTTCAGAGCATGCTTGGATTTGCAACCTTCTATCGCAGATTCATCCCAGGCTTTTTGCAATTGGTGCATCCCATCACATCCTTATTACGAAAGAACAAACGCTTTCAGTGGTCGGACGAAGCGGAAAAGGCCTTCCTAGACTTAAAAAGAAAATTCACCTTAGCTCCAGTCCTAAAACACCCTCGCTCGGATCTCCCATACGTAGTAGAAACTGATGCTTCCAGTTTGGCGATGGGAGCGGTTCTTTCTCAGAAAGACCCGGAGACAGGTCAACTTCACCCAGTGGCCCTTTGGTCGCGAAAATTCACAGCACCAGAACTGAACTATGCTGTAACCGACAAAGAGCTTCTGGCCATCAAGGCAGCATTCAAAGCTTGGCAGCATTATCTCCTAGGGGCCAGACACACCATTACTGTGATTACTGATCACCGAAATTTACAATACCTAAAGTCGGCCAAAGCTCAGTCTTCTCGTCAGCTCCGTTGGGCACTATTATTTGCAGAATATGATTTCGTGATTACTTACCGACCTGGTTGCCGAAACGGCAAGGCTGATGCTCTGTCCCGCATAGGGATGGAAAAAGCATATTCCAATCCGGATCCGGTACCCATCATCCGGGGTGGGGGTAGAATCCTTGGAATCACTACCACACTGACCCTGGACGACATCCACAAGGAAATTCCACATCTCCTCGATTCCAAGGCCTTACAAGACTGATCGACCAAAAGAAAACATCATTCAGTTGATAATCATTTACCTTATTTCCAAAGACGGCTCTACTTACCTAGTAAGGAATTTCAAAAACAGGTCATCTCAAATTATCATGAGTCATTGGTGGAAGGCCACCCTGGAATTGCAAAAACCGAAGCCAAGATCAAGAGAATTTTTTGGTGGCCGACATGGCGTAAGGATATCAAACAATTTGTGCTTTCATGTGGCATTTGTGCTCAGAACAAGGCCCAGAAAATGAAACCACCGGGTCTACTGCAGCCTCTAGATGTTCCACCTACTCCCTGGCATACGTTGTCTCTTGACTTCATCACAGATCTACCTCCCTGTAATGGCTTCAACACCATATTGGTGGTGGTGGACCTGTTTTCTAAAATGGCCCATTTCATTCCGTTAAAAGGTTTGCCCTCCGCTTCAATTTTGGCAAAAGAATTCCTAGAACAAATTGTCCGGATACATGGATTCCCCTGCGTCTTAGTCTCAGATCGGGGCAGTCAGTTTATCTCACAGTTTTGGAGAAAATGTCAGTTGGCCCAGATTGACGTAAGACTCGACCAGCCACCATCCCCAAACAGACGGTCAAACCGAAAGAACCAACCAAACTCTGGAACAATACCTAAGGTGCATGTTGCATCAAATTGAAAGCAATTGGAAAGACATTTTATGGATAACCAAGTATGCCTACAATAACTCCTTGCATTCCAGCACGGGGCAAACTCCATTCTATACAATATATGGCACACATCCACGAACCTCAGAACTCGACCCACCTCAACATTTGGAAATGCCTGCTGTAAGCAGTCTGCACACAACCATTACCCAAACCTTCAAAAGAGCAACAGAACATTTGAAGCAAGCTTTAGCTTGCTTCAAATATGTATTATATTTCTTGTATCTCTCCATTTAGAGAGATACAAGAAATTTGCAGATCAACATAGGAGTGAAGCTCCGAAATACCAGATTGGAGATGAGGTTTGGTTAGCCTCAAGACATATACCACTAAAAGGAACCCACATGTTTAATCCCAGGTATTTGGGACCATACATCATCAAGGCCATCATCAACCCTGTGGCAGTAAAACTGGAGCTACCTCCGAAATGCGAGTCCATCCCGTATTCCACGTTTCCCTGCTTAAGCTAGTACAACCAGGAACTCGGATAACGAAACCGCCAAGACCCATTTTGGTAGATGGGGAACCAGAATTCGAGGTCAAAGACATTATAGACTCAAAGTGGGTCGAATCAAAATTTTTCTATCTAGTTGACTGGAAAGGCTATGGTCCTCAAGAAAGGTCATGGGAACCAAGTGACTTTGTTCATGCACCACGCCTAGTGAACTGTTTCCATCGAAACTACCTGACCAAACCCAGACCAGTGGGACAAACCACCTTGGGAGGGGCCTTGGGGGGGGGGGAATGCTGTCACGGTCCATACTCCCAAGCATCAGGTACAGACCAACCTGCCCAAGGTGTTGGGTCCCATGGGGGCCTTAAAGGCCCCAAAGGATCTTGCAGGGGCTTCCTGGACTCGGTCCTGGGCTCATACTGCCATCGCCAACATGGCACGTTTCAAACCCAATGAAGCACGTGTAAACCAATCTGAAGCAGGTTGAAGGGATTACTTGCCGAGGGACTATTTGCTTGGGTGTGGTTGCCAGATCTACTTTACCTGGGGACTACTTTCAGAAGACTATATAAGCCACACCCTTGGTAACAGAACACGCTTCGCGTTATTCTGCACTCCTGTAGCGTAACGCTCACCGTGTCTGCAGCTCCAGGCCAGCCATCAGCCACGCCCGTTCAGTTGTCTCGAGCTACCTGCAAGGAAGAGTGAGAAAAGAGAGCAGAACAAGATTATTACCTGACTATTCATCGCGGCCGTTCAGGAGTCTCCACCACTTCTTCAGAGCTGAAAAGAAAAGGACACCTGATTAGCCATGCAGACCACGCGATTTTCATCGCAGATCAGCGCAACGCTAATACTTACCAGCGATTCACCGGAGCACCATCATACGATTGCCGCTCCATCATCCGATCGCTGCTCGGAGCTGCCGTCTCTGTAGAACACAAAAGAAGACATCAGGTTAGCGGTGCAGTGGGGAAGTCCTCATGTAGACTTATAATCTTGCGCAAGGCCACTCTCACCTAAAGGCAGCAAATCCTCATCGACTTGCCATACTTCATCACGCAACCTTAGTCCACGAGGTTCCGCCCCTGCAGAATATAAAAGCAGCAGGTTAGTTGTGCAGAAAACTATACCATGTGAAAAGACTTTTGATAGCACTGGCACAAATCTTACCTTGGGAAGCCAGCCATCTCGCCCCATCTTAAGCATGAAGAAAAAACCTGTAAAGAAGGGTACAGGAGTGAACTTTTACAATTTGAACTCTTAAGCTATCCATATCATTGGAATAAGATTTACCATTGAGTCACAGTTGTCTGGAACTTAATAGGATCAGTGAAGTAACTAGATCCTTGAACTACTACGCACCCCTGCAAACAGTGGCAGAACGGAGAGCCCGATATGCATAACACAAAGACAAGCCTGCTTTTGTGACGAAGTCAGAGGGGAACACAAGACACCACTCATCACCGAATCGTCCAGCTCCGTTCGGCGCCCCTGTAGAGATCAGGTCAGCGTAACAATGACTCTTCCCTCATATATGGATGACATGGTCCTAAAGAAATCATGTCTACTCTCAGGGTGAAAAATCTTTTCAGATGGTATAGGTTTTAACTTTGGTATAGGCATGGGCGTCGACAAAAACGTAGATGCCGTCGATATTGTAGCAACAACCTTCGATATTGTCGAGGTAGCCTTTGATGCCCTCGAAGGAGTCGAGACCATCGACACTGTCGAAGGAGCCTTTGATGAAGTCAATTGTATACTTGACGTGACCTTTTTAGGTTGGGTCGTCGACGCCTTGTGCTCGACTGCCTTCGATGGCTTTTGATACAGACCTTGATGACGCTTGAGAGTCTGATGCCATTTTATTTCCTTCTACCCCCGGTTTATACGCCGATAGGTTTTTTTCCTTGAGGTGTTTGGGAAGAGTCCCTGGATGACACCCTCGACAATTATTTGTTGGATTTTCTTGTTTTAGATCTTCCCCTCTCACGTTTCTCGTGAGCAGGGGCATGGTCTTCGTTATTTTTGAGGCAATCTGGGCCGCGTTCTCAAAAATGTTTAACATAGAAGTTCTAAATGTTTCCCATTTTCTCGGGGAGTCATGTTTTGAAGGACATGTAATAACTTCCTCAGATGATGTCGAGGAAGAAGAAGAAGAGGGAGACCGGTGTCGCCTTTTTTTCGTCTTTTTGGAGGAGGAAGAGGACTTCCTGTATCTGCTCCTCGACCTATATTTTTTATGGTGTTTTACCGAAGACTCAGCCGAGTCCTTTTTCCCCTTCGAAGAAGACTTCAATGAACCCTCCCCCATCGCCAGTTTACCTCTTCTTTCTTTTAAGGTCTTATGGGTCATCGACTGACAAAAACCGCAGTCATCAATACGGTGGTCGGAACCGAGGCACCAGAGGCAATTTCTATGGGGATCAGTCAACAACATTTTCTTCCCACACTTCTGTCATTTTTTTAATCCCGTCTTCGGTGTGGAAGGGTTCGATGAAGACGACATAATTCTCACGAAACTGAAGCGCTGTTTGTAACGATCCGAAGCGAAGCTAACGGAAAAACGGAACTGAGGCCAACGGGCACGCTGGAGGCATTTATACAGCAGATGACGTCGGTGCTCGACAATGCCGCCGAGGGACATCCAGCGCCCTCTAGTGGAGAGAGAAAACATTTCTGAAGCAGCAAAGCTGAAGGTAAGGATATAACCGAAGCAGCAAAGCTGAAGGTAAGGATATATCTTACCCCTCCTTGCATCAGGGTAGCGTCCGCACCTCTATCCTCATCAGCCATAGCCGGGTTGTATTTAAACTTCCCAGCTTGATTATGCCTTTTCCAATAACTTGACCGCTGCGTTGGTCACCTGGTCCTAGTGATCTTTATTACTCTGTTCTTTCTCGTGTCAGTGGTTATGGGACCATTTCTTGAATGGTGTTGCAGAAGTGGATACTGAACTTCATTTGAAGTGAGCCTCATTGCTCCCTGCCTGTTCCCAGTTGTCAATATATTATCCCTAATAGGAGTTTGGAGAGTAGTCAAGGTAGATTCACCAAGAGGTTGGGGAAGAGTGGCAATATGCCATTAAGGCATGTGGAATACAGGAAACATCCTTGAAAGGAAAGGGGGTCACGGGATATGTGGTTTCCTCCAACAATGCCCTGTCATCTCCAAGAGGTTCACCTCTGCCGAGGCGGTCCTCCCTCATATAGCCACCCCCAGATTCAGGATCAGGTAGCAGCTGCCATCCCCTGGCCACATACGGGAAGGCTACCTTAGGGAAAGAAGTAAGGACATTGCCAGATTCATCACAATAACAAAACTTAGACAACTGAGTATTAGAGATGCTGTTGCATGTATACATATTAGAGGCATGTAATTAAGGGTGAATTATCAAGTGTGATAATGTGTCACAGTTTACCACAAGGTTTTAGGAGTCCAAAGGCTTCAGCTGAAAGTGTTCTTTGGTTTAGCACCCAGACACTAATGGCATGGTTTAAAGGCTCAACAGTCATTAATGGGTGTCTCCAACAGACAGTTCAAATTCGACCAATTGGACAAAGGCCTTGAAGGAGTTAGTGCTCAGTGTGAAGATGGCACCTAATGGCACCACAGGAAATAGGGACGCCAACTCTAAGATATCTCCTTCCTGTTTACTGGACAGGATATGTATGCAAACCATTGATGAAGTCCTTATCGCGGGCCCCCTCCAAATTTTACCAGAGAAGTGCAAGATGCAACAATTGTAAAATTGTATGCTCTGAGCATTGGAGGAAGATTAAAGGAGGTGACAATGGGAGGATCAAATGGGGACAAAAAAAAGATAAAAGGGAAGTTAAAATGTTCTAAATCTAATCAGAGTTGTGAAATCTCTCACAAATGCAGTGAGGGGTAGAAGAGGGAGATGTATGCAACAGTAATATTTCAGTGTGTATCCAGGAGGTCATGAACTCAATTAGTCAGGATAGCCATGGCAAGCAAAGTGGAGATGCAGGGGCAGAAGTGTGTTGGAAGGAGGATGAAAACCTCAAGCAGTGATTAATAATAGCAATGCAGGCAGGAGGTGGGCAGGAAAATGTGTGTCGAGGAACTTCAGGAGGGTGTGTGACTTCCGTGGACGTGAGTTGTCAAACAAGGACTAAGAGAAAACATAATATACACAAGGCTGAGGGGGAGCTGGCCAAAAGGTATTTGTAATCGGGCTGCCTTTCTGGATTTTCTCGATCTACTGGTCGGGCCATGAGCGGACATAGACTGTGTGGTTGCTGTTGAAGTAGTGGGGCATAAGTTAACCAGTTACTAAGGGTTTTGGGTTCTTCCTGGGGAAGTGCTGAAGCACCCAGGGGGCTGCAGACTTTGTAGGTGGATCTGCAGTAGCTACGCAGGACTACAGGAAAGTGCATGAACCTTTGGAGATTGTGAGCAATTAGACTGCTGCTGCACCCTTAAGCAAGGTGGCCAACTTAATAGCAAGCTGGATGGTGGCGCGGCACAGTGTAATGTGAAAATGTGGTGCTCTGCAGGAACCTGTATCCCGTGTGGATGCTTGGTGAGAAGACTGGGGTTGTTTTGGGGAACATGGCCTGTGCTTCTGGAATGGCATCTTCAATGGAGTTGGGCCGCAAGGGGCGCCACCTCCACTCCTTACATCCTGTGGGGAGTTGGTAAACTGGTGCAATTTTTCTTGCCAAGCGGCTGGGAGAGTGGCCTAGAAATCCTTCACATTCCGCTCCAAGGCTCATCTGTAGGCTTGGGAAGGTATTGGCCCCCAAGGTCACGCTCTAACCTGCCCACAGTGCAAAGCAGGTGACTTTGTAACAACATGGTGAATAGGTGCAGAGATGTATTTATTTATTTTGCATGGTACAGGGAAACAGTGGCATTTTTCCTTTCATAAGATTGTTGAATAGTTTGTGGTGTTTGATACATTAGGTTATGTATTTTGCATTCAATTGTCAATAAAAACGATTTCAAAATAAATATAACTGCTCGTCTTAGAGGACACAGGTAGCTTGCAGATTACTTGAGTGCTCTGTGGTATAGTATGGCTAATGGAGAAAGAGGAACTGCCAACCTTGCAGTGAGTCTCCCACATAAACATATGTTATGTTATGTTATTTTGCATTTATATAGCGCCTTATATACCATTGGTATGGTCTGAAGGCGCTGGTAGGTTGAACGCCCTTGGGAACTGAAGTTCAGATCAGTAGAGAGAGTAGAGAGAGTCAAAAGGTGCGTGTGAGCACCGGGTATGTGTGCAGCTCGTGCGATATCCATGTAGTAGCTGCTTCTTAGCGGTAGGTGTGGTGATTGAGAGATCAGGAGAATGTGTTCGTTCAGGCAGGTTTTATCCAGAACGGCTGCGGCTGCGTTAGGCCTGAGGAGAACGCCTGGCTGGGGGGTGTGAGACCAGCAGTGTCAACTTAGAATGATGTGGAGCGAGCGGCGGATGTTGCTATGAGAACAGTTATACCGAATGGTGTCATAGTATCTCTGTGTTCTAGTGGAGTGGTGATGTAAAGGCGAGAGTAAGCGTGGTGGTGTGATATGAGTTATATGCTCTTTCAAACGTTCTTTGCATTCTAAACCATACTATATACGTCACGATAGTTCTGTGCGTTCCAGTCCGTACCGTGGACACCTATCCATTCTATGTACTCCACTCTGGTCTAATGCACTCTGGTTCGCGGTCTAGTCAACTCTGTGCATGTGCTCTTGTCCGCCACACGGCTGTCCACTTGTCCGCTCCACGCATGCACTATTGATAGCGCCAGGCATGCACTCTTGACAGTGCCAGGCATGCACTCCTGACTGCTTCATGTTCTACACATTTATTAGTTCAACATACTCATCCATTCTACGCACTCATCAGTACTGGATGTATCAGTGCTCATTCGTTCTACGTACTAGTCGGCTCTATGCGATACGTCAGTTCATTCTGGGCACTCGATCGCTCCAGGCACTCGTTTGATTTTTGCTCTTGCGCGTGCTATGCGTTTACCTGTATTACACACTCTCCCCTCTACGCACTCACCCACTCTACGCACTCACCCCCTCTACGCACTCACCCCCTCTACATACTCGTCTTCTCTATGCATTCATCCGCTCCACGCACTTAACCGTTCCACGCACTCATCCTTTCTGCATTCATCCGTTTTAATCACTCGTGATTTTCACGCATCCAGCAGTAATATCTTGTTCTATATATTCATCTCTACACTCGCCTGTCATATACCTTTGTGTACTCTGAATATACATCCACTTCATACACCCATCCTCTCCAGACGCCCATCCGCTCCAGGCGCCCATCCGCTCCAGGCGCCCATCCGCTCCAGGCGCCCATCCGATCCATGCACCCAAGTGCTCTATAAACCCCTGCGTTCTATACACCCATGCGTTCCATTAAACGGTCCTCTCCATGCACTCATCCGCTTCATGCACACATCCGCTCCATGCACACATCCGCTCCATGCACACATCCGCTCCACACATTCATTTGCTCCATGAGCTCCGGTTTGCGCTTTCTTGCATTCTATTTGCTTCTCTGAAATTTACGCACTCATCCGCGTTACGCACTCATCCCTTCTACGCACTCACCTCTCTATGCACTCACCCACTCTGCGCGCACACACCCTTTGCGCACATTCGCCAGGTCTGTAGAATCGTCCGTTCGGGCGATAAACACACTGTCCGTACTTCCGCATTCATCAGCTATCCAGACTCGTTGGCTCAACTTACTCATCTGAGATTTACGCACTCACCCCTTCTACGCACTCACCCCTTCGGCGCACTCACCCCTTCGGCGCACTCACCCCTTCGGCGCACTCACCCCTTCGGCGCATATTGTGAGAGGAGAAAAGCGGTACGATCCAGGGGAGCATTCACAAATGCTAATTGTAGCAGATGGGGAAAGTAATGCAGTCAGACGAGAACAAGCGGAGAGAGAAAATGGGACTCTTAACCAGAACCTGGATCCATCGAAGAGGAGGCTGTGAGGATATTGTGGAGCTCAGGGTAAGAGATCCCCAAGTTAGGGCACGTCAAAAGCAGCGAGAGAGAGAGAAGACACATGCAGGCAGAAAGAGAAACCTGTTGAGGACATGCTGACGCAGAGGAGAAAAAGAGAGGGGAAAAACAAACTGAAGGTGTGTGGAAAGGTGGTAAGCGAGTGAGGAAGTGTTTGTTGGGAGTTGCAGTTTAGGCACTCCCTAACTAAGCACAAGAGCCACAGAGAGAAGATAGGGCCAGGAGTGCTAAAAGACTAAGGCAACAGTAGAAGTGTCTCTTGGAAGTTGTGGTTCTAACTGTACAAAGCAAGGCATGTTGCACTGAAAAGGATCAAGGGAAACAAAGTGAACTGTCTTCTGGGAGATGGGGTCCTTTCACTCCCTAACACGGCAACAGAAGTTGTAAGAGATCAAGGGTCTACCAGAGAAGGAAAAGCTACGTTGGACATTCCAAAAAAAGGGACCTAGGAGATGAACTGTGAAATACAAAAACTACTATCAAAAAGAAAAGCTAGCTGAGACATTGAAGAGAAGAGTTTTGCTTCTTATGGGACCTCATCATTGGCAGCCACCAGCCAAGCTCTCAGTCCCAAAATGATGATGTCCAATTAAAATAGCTGAACAATGATTTCTGCACGTCAAAGTTGAAGGATCCATTCTGTTGATGTAATTGGCAAACGGTAGACCAATGCATGATTACAACATGATACAAGCATAAGAGTTTAGCCACCTAGCCTGAACGTAACACTAGTGAATGACAAAACAGATTAATTGGCTCATGAGACAAAGCAGCATTACAATTCTTGACTAGAACACTTAATGATTCAAACAGATGTTTAACATCACTGAGAACTATCAGGAGGTCTCATAATGGCAATGGGGATGTTCTGAGTGTAAGTTATAGCAGCAGCCTGCAAATGAACGGTTCCACCAGAGAAAAAAAAAGAAAAACACTGCAGGACCCAACATATCCCAAAAGAAGACAATTGAGGTTGCAGAGGTCATATGGAGGATCCCTATTAGAAACCATCTAGCAGACAGACTAGAACTCCAATTAGATCACTGGAGAGCAGTTGTGGGCCATTGAGACAAATCACATAGCAATGGGCTTCTATTGTTAAACATGCAGCCTAAGGTACAAATCATCAGAACATCGGTTTGCCAAAGAGAGAGGGTAGATGGTGGAGGAAGGCAAGCTGATCTACTACAGATGACTTACTCAATTTACTTAAAGGACGCCATGTTTATGGACAGTATCCCACTATTTCTTATGCCTCCAACTGCCACCAGTTCCTTTGAGTCTTGTTGCTGTGGAAGTATGCATGTTCTTCAAAGCATTCAGCAATAAGGCATACCACATAGGTAATGTGTTTTGGGTTGATGTACTGTGTTATTTCCTACACATATGGAGTTTTTATTATATTGTATTCATCATTTATATAGCACCCTTTCCCCATTTGTATAGTCTTAATGCGCATTGTGGTTGGAACACCCTCTGTGACCATGGCCCATAATGCGGAGATTCTAAGAGTTCATTTATAAGAGGCGTGTTTGCATTTTACCAGGTTAGGACTTGGGTGGGCTGGCTAAACTCCAGTAAGCAGCCCGGAGGTCAGGTACATGGGCGGGTGCTGTTGGTGGTTTAGGATAGACTGCTAGTGTCGGAGATTCGATGTGTATCGCTGTATACTAATGGCAGAGGTGTCAGGGCTTTCAGTGTGGTCGGCTATGCAAACTGCTAGACCGGAATGGATAGCCATAGCTACATTCGAAAGTGCATGGATGGGTGGCCGTGCCTGCAGTCTGTGTCCACAGACGTGGTACAAGGTACACATACCTTAAACTCAGATGGAGTTCATCTTCAATGTCGTTTTTCTAGTTCCAACTCGATTGGCTGGTCTCTCCAGTTGTGGTAACCCTAGATTGGGAGCCTGAGCAGTGGGCGAGGGGCCCGGAGGAATGGGGGAGTGATGTACGATTGTCTGTGGGTGGGGCAGGGGGCTGAATTCATCACCTAGATTTGGGATACTTGATAATGCCTAAAATGGTGGCAACAACATTAAATGCAGAAATACCTAGATTTGGGATAGTTCGGTAGAGGGAGAAACACCTTAAATGGGGGCACAACATTAAATGCAGAAACACCTAGATTTCCGAAGAGTGCCTAAAATGGGGACCCAAGAGTTAATGAAATGGCACTGAACGGTTGGAGCACAGCAGTGATAGGACTAGGACTTACTATCTAGCAAACCTTGGTAAGCTATTTTATGAAGCTGGGAGCGCCTGTAAGGCTTTCTGTAATACAGTAATTGCTGTATTCCCCACTAGGACCGCTCTTACCTTGTCAGTTGCTGCTGATTGACGACTGCAGGCTTCACAGGCGAATCCATAGTATAGCTGCTTCTGCTGGAGCTGCCCTTTGCCTTGAGGCCCTTAGTCGTGGGCTGTCCGGGCAGAGGCTGCCCTGGAAGGATGTCCTAAAAGGGCTGCAAGGCCCAATCCGAGGCTGGGGCAGGAAGGTAGGCGGGGATGCTGGGGAATCAGGAAGCGGGCGGGCAGAGGAGTGGGTTAGGAGCACAGAGTGCATAAAATGTACAAAACTAATGAAACGCTGCCCATAGGCTACCTGGGTGGTAGACTCACATTTGGATGCCGCAATGGAGTGGCGAGGAGCAGGCACAGGGGTCCTAGACCCTTATTGGCCTTCCGACTGGCTGCAAAGCCCAATCCGAGGCTGGGGACGGGAAGGGAGGGAGGTGGCGATGCCAGGGAATCAGGACGCGGACAGGCAGCGGAGAGGGGAGTGGGTTAGGAGCATGGAGAGTGCTTAAAATGCACAAAAATAAACGCTACAAAAAAGGGTCACAGGCCCAGAGGCTACCTGGGTGGTAGGCTCCCCTTTTGGATGCCGCAATGGAGTGGCGAAGAGCAGGCACAGGGTCCTAGACCCTTGTTGGCCTCCCGAAGGGCTGCAAGGCCCAATCCGAGACTGGGGGTGGAAAGGGAGGGAGGCAGGGATGCCAGGGAATCAGGAAGCGGGCGGGCAGTGGGATAGGAGCGCAGAGAGTGATTAAAATGCACAAAAATAAAGAAACGCTGCAAAAAAGGGTTGCAGGCCTAGAGGCTACTGGGGTTATAGACTGGCATTAAAAATGATTGGTTTCTCAGAGTTCCAACACTCATTTTTGTTTTCCATGTTGTGGATCACTTTGCTTCCACACGTACAAACAGCCCAATTAATAAATGTATTATAGCATGCCGCCTCACTCATGTAAAGTTATGTTTCTACGATTAGGGTATGCAATGAATTCATGTGCGATGGAGTTATGCTTTGCTACATCATGCACTGTTCGGTATTCCAGGCTACCCTATAATATGCTATGTGCAAATATTTAGTTTGTAAGGCAACACTATGATAAGCTATGCTGCATTATGCTATGTTTGACACACTATCCCATGTTCTGCTATGTTTCTGGGTTATCTAATTCTGTAATGATGTGTTATTTTGTCATATATTATGCAGTGATGCTTCGTCTAAGCATTCCTGGTTTTTGCAGTGTATGAACCAAACCACACTTTTCACCTGAGACTGGCAGACACGCCACACTCAGCTCAAATAGCACCCCTCCAATTGGAGAAAACTCCACTGGTCTTCGTTCATCTACCATTGAAATTGCAAATACGGTGTAGAGAATTAAAGCCATTCAGTGGGCCCGAATTGCCACCTTGACAGTGGCCACCAGATAGATACATGATTTAAAGCTGTCAAAAAGGCAACATGTGGCACCTCGAAATTACTAGATATTAAATTTAAAAACCACTTGGTCCATCAAAAAAAGCCTTCATGTCGCAGGGTATACCGGCAGATTTCGGACCCAAGAGGGCACGCTTCCGTGCAATAGCAAGAATTACTAAATTACCCACAGGCATTTTATTTACATTCACCAACCCGCTTATTACCAGTTAATCTGGATAGGAGTTGCTGGTTTCCCATTTCTTCAGTGTCTCTCAACACAATTTAAATCTCATGAACTCTGCAGTTGTTTGTGTGAAGCGCAGGACTCCCACAAATTTGGGTTGTCCTTTAGTCACATGTTCAGTGTTCAACCTCTTATCAATGTTTAATGCCAGTGAGGACATTTAGGAAGGTACTTATTCATGCATAAGAAACCCAAAAGGAAATGGACAGTATAAGGAGGGCTGCAGCGACAGAAGGAGCAGGGGCATGGGCTCAGATGGAAACGTGCAAATTTAAGCCCATCCCCACTGGGGCCAACCATCTAGTCAACCAAAAGAACAGGGTCTTTGAGCAAGATGGGCCTTTTCAGGATATTGCTAAGGGCTCCTGCAAAACCCATGTGGTGCACTAATGCTCACTAAGTTTACTGTGACAATCTAAGCCTTGCTTATTCTAGGAAGTGCAACAAGATGCAGTGTCCCAATGCATTCAGGAGCAGACAGCACTTTAGTGTGTTGTAAAACTCCAAAACAAGTTACCTACGTATAATTTGGACAAACCCAATTTTAAGCAAATAAAAAGAAAATCACAAATTACCGTAAGAATATCGTATTCTCCAGCTCCTGAAAACTTCTTTGATGAAACTAGGCCCGTTTTAGATTCCATTAAAAACTTCCCATGTTCGTCTACCTCTTCAATGCTGTAATATATCTCAGCGTTTGGTCCTTCATCCTTGCCAACATCGATGACTGTGTAGATGGGATCCCGCTTTGAAATTTGTTCACGCCCAGGCTTATCCCTCTCTGGAAGTCTGATCTTGTAGAATCTCTGCAGAAAGTGCAGTTTATTTTTACACAGAATTAATTTCTGTGATCCATTTTCATCCATATACACAACATGGGTGCAATGCTTCAATGTGGAGCGTTTAACAATTTTGTATATTTCATGTGCCTTTGTGAAGTGTACGTACTATGTTTTCACAAGCAACCATTCATCCAAAATCTGCAAGGAAGACCCTTCACTCTTAAAGTCCAGCTGTGGTCCCTCGGTGGCCAGTTGAAGCTTGATATGGAGACCTATATATATGTGTTTCAGCAATTTTTTGTTTGGGTACTTGGATACCTTTGCTCTTCGGTTGAGACGTGGTGTACCTGCATTGACTTTCCTTCCTGGGCATGCCTCAGAGTGGAATGGGTGCTGGTTTGTTTCAGATGGACAGTATCAGGTTTTGCCAAGCCGGAGCCGGAGAACACTCGACGTGTAGCCGTAGAATTCTCCCTGCCAATGTCTCCCTTTGTATGCCAAAAGAAAACTACAAGTGGAACATAGAGAAAAATTTGTGCCCGCGAGCATGTCTGGCGGTGGTGCACTTCACCGATTGCAAGGCTAATAGGTTTCGATGTTCAGTGTAAACACAGACCGGTATTGCAGTCCCTAGTAGGTGGTGGCGCCATACTTGGAAGGAATCTCAAATGGCCAGGAGCTCCTTTTCCGTAATGGTATAGTTGGTTTCATAGGCAGTGAGTTTTCTAGACTGGAAAGCCACTGGATGTAGCTCTCCGTTTTCCTTACACTCCTGTGACAGTATTGCGCCGACAGCTACATCAGAAGCATCTGCTTCAACCACAAACGGGAGGTCTGGGTTTAGGTGCATCAACACAGGAGCTGTTGTGAACAAGGATTTAAGATGATCAAAGGCTGCCTGGGCCGTCGGAGTCCAAGAAAACCGAGACTTTGAGCTGGTAAGAGGGATAACAATGCTGGAAAAGGATTGAATGAATCGCCTGTAGTAGTTGGCGAAACCCAAGAAAGACTGCAATTATCTCAAGTGTGAGGGTATTGGTCATTCCAAGACTGCCTTGACTTTTGTGTCGTTCATTTGTATTCCTTTGTCCCTAATGTTGTATCCCAAGAATTCAACGGATGTCACATGAACATGCACTTTTCTAATTTAGCGTACAAATGATTGTCCCTAAGTCGTTGAAGAACAGAAGACACATGTTCAACGTGGGTCTTGTAGGATGGGGAATATATGAGGATATCCTCAAAGTAGACCACCACTTATGTGTCCAAGACATCCCGAAACACATCGTTGATAAAATGCTGAAAGGTAGCAGGGGCATTACAGAGGCCGAACGGCATGACACAACACTCATAGAGGCCGTATTTTGTTTTGAAAGCAGTCTTCCATTCATCCCCTGTGCGCATCCTAACGTGATTATAGGCACCCCTTAGATCCAGTTTCGTGAACATTTTTGCCGTGCCTACTGATCCAACAGCACAGAGATCAAAGGTATAGGGTATTGGTTTCGTATGGTGACTGCGTTGAACTCCCGATAGTCTATACATGGACAAAGGTCCCCTTCTTTTTTTGGAACAAAGAACATGGGAGTAGTTGTTAAAGAATACACCCTGCCATTCGGTATTTTGGCATCTGGAATCAGATCTATCGGGCAGTCATATGGACAATAAGGAGGCAATACCTCGGCACTCTTGGCATTGAAAACATCCTGGTACGAGATGTATTCTGGAGGCAATGTCATGGCTACCACAGCCCCCACCGCAGGTGCGACCCTAAGGAGAGCTTGACAAGGATTCTCCACACGCGGGTGGGTGGACTAGCATTGCTTTGTACAGTACTCAGAGGAAAATAATACAGTACTCTTGGTCCAATCGATACTCGGATTATGTCTTTTAAGCCATGGTAAGCCCAGAATGAGCTTAAACTGGGGTGCCGCGATGACATCAAAAACAATGACTTCAGTATGACCAGTAGCTGTCTTCATGGAGAGTGGTTCGGTTTGTTCCGTAACCAACCCTGACAAAAGCGATGAGCCGTCCACTGCACTAACCATCTCCGGGGAACTCTTGACGTTGAACATGACCCCTTTCTCACGAGCGTAAGTAAGGTCGATGTAGTTTCCAGTGGCTCCGGAATCCAGAATGGGTTCCCCGACCCAAGCAGTGCCTGATACAGGTTGAAAGACAGCCGTGACCGTGATTGGAGCAATGCCTAAGGGTTCTAGAATTGCTGGACTCAGTAGAGGAACCCCAAATACTACTGATTCAGGGTGTTTCTCGACTTCTTGGGTTTCTTCGGGCACACCTTGAGAAGATGGTCCGGAGACCCACAATAGAAACAGAGGTTGTGCAGACGTCTCCTCTCTCTTTCACTAGGCGTTAAGGGGCCCTTAATGGCTCCAATCCGCATGGGTTCGGGCGCATTAGACAAGACAACAGAAGGAGTAACCAACACAGGCAATGTTTCTGTTTTCACCCTTCCTCTCTGCCCGTCGGGCATCGATTTGAAGAACCAAATCCAATAGTTCTTGGAAGGCAGTTGGAACCACCGGTACCGTGGCCAGGGTATCCTTCAAATTTTCCAACAACCCCCTGTAAAACAGAGAGGACTTCTTATCCTCTGGCCAGGCCGTTTCAGCAATCAATTGGTTAAACTTAGCTATATAGGCCAAAAGAGACAAATCACCTTGTTTTATCCCCAGGAGTTCCAACTCGGTAGCTTGGGTTCGATAGTGGGCATCAAAAACATGCCCCATCGCTTCCAACAAGGCATTGCAGTCAAATAGAAGAGGACTACCGGCTTCCAGTAAAGGATTCGCCCATGTGGCGGCGGTACCGGCTAGATGGGATAGGACAAAGGCCGCCTTAGTGGCCGAATCAGGAAAAGCAGAGGATCTACACAAGAAGTGCAGACGGCACTGATTAAAGAAGGTGCGATAGAGTTTCGGATCCCTGTGGAACCTCTCAGGAGGCGCCAGAGGATGAGGCGAGGCCATTACCAATGATGGCTGAGCCGGTCCTGGGGACACAACTGCGGCTGAACCAGAAGCCACAGTAGGAGGAGGTGTGGCTGCACTGGATGAAGTCCGAGCCTGTAACTCATCAATCCTGGCTTGGGTAGCAGTATGTGCGGCCGTCAATTCTGCCATGAGCTGCATAAGGTTGACCAATGCGTCATTGACATCCATCTTTCGGTTTATGTGAGGCTTCTGATTCTATCAGGTTTCGCCAAGCCGGAGCCGCAGAACACTCGACGTGTAGCCGTAGAATTCCCTCTGCCAATGTCTACCTTTGTATTCCAAAAGAAAACTACAACAGTAGCAATTAGCCGAAAGACAGGATCAGTGCAGCAGCCGATGAGGAGGAGCCGTAAAATGGTTCCTTGAGATCCAGGATGGCAAACAATGAAGACAACCCGAATGGTAGACACAGGAGACAGGATTCAGGTGAAACTTCACAAGAATAAGAATAAGATACAATAAACACAGAGACTAGATCTTACAAGGAGAAAAAAATTGCAATACACCAAGGCACATTAATAGATGATTTTGGAGACTTACCAACACCTTCCAAATAGTATTTACCGAGGAGCTCTGCGCCACCCAGTCTACCCTATACCCGACGGCACGAGGACGCCTTGTCGGTTCAGCAGGCAGTCTCTAGTCCGTTTCTATCCCGCCGGAACGAGGACGCCTATCGGCCTAAAGCACCAAGTGGAAGTCTCTAGTTCGGGCGCAATATACTGGGTAATGCAGGCTCTGTCCGGGTACCGGATAGGAAGGTTCTGAGAACCGCAGAGAAGTTGCAGGATTTTCAGGATCCGCGGGTGATGCAACGTAGAAGACCAAGGAAGCAAGCAGGTAAGTGAAGTCCGGGTCGGCAATGTGCGAGCACTGAGGTAACCAATTTGACAGGCAGAGCAGGTTAAGTAATGTTCCGAGTCGGCAATGTGCGAGCAGCGATGTAACCAATCCAGCAGGCAGAGCAGGTCAGGTAGCGTTCTTCAAAGGAGTTTTAAGCAGAAAGGACGGGTCAGGATACAAGCCGTGGTCAAGAAAGAGGGGACAAAGTAACAGGAGCAAAGGGAAACTAGGAACAAGAGTGGAAGCAAAACCACTGAGAGCTACGATTGAAACAATCAGAAGCAGCGAGTGCGGTCACCGGAAGTGTTTTAACGGGTGGCCGTAACCCCGTGTGACTCCTCCCCCGTAAAGCGCGATAGCGTTATTTCTGTAGCAGCCGCCATAGTTGCCATGTAACATGGTTGCCGAAGTTCCGCTGTAATATTGGCGTTGTGGGATCTTCATGGTATTACATTTAGAATACTTGAGAGAGAGCAAGCTTCGAATCAGAGCCTTCCTCGGGGTATTCTTGACAGACAGTCACCACAGGACTATAGTTTAGAACCGGAGATAAGGACGCCCAGTCACTGACAGTTAGGTTTTTGGTTGAAAGTTTGACACAGCTTTGCGAGTAGCCGGTTGAAGCAGTCATACTATGGCTTTCCAGATGTTCATTCTGCAATTCTTTGGGCCACTGATTAGGCAGTGATAATGTGCTAACATTCAAAGCATTTGTTCCATTGTAATGTAAAACTCCTTGCTTTACATTCTTCAGGTTAACCAGAAGCACCACTGGTTTGTCCAAAGACATATGCTACCATGCCTGAAAATGCCCTTTGAAGGGTCTGCGGTCATGCATGTCCTTGGTTTATTCGACCTTCCAGGATGTACTTTCTTCTGAATAACACACAAAATGTAGCTGTCCAATTTCTTATTTATAGACATTGGGGGTCATTACGAGGTTGGAGGTAACCATAGCGCTATTAGCGCCATGGCTGCCTCCAAAACCTCACCGACTCCGCCCTGGTGAATGGAGCTATTACCGCCCCATTCCAAGGTTGGCGGGGGCGGCAATTCCCATTCACCAGGGCTCTTCCCCATTCCCATTTGAGCCCCCATAGGGCTCAACGGGAATGGGGAAGGCGCTAATAACGGTACCGCAGATTGCGGTACCGTTATTAGCTCTAAGGTCCCTTTGCGGGTCCTGTCCTTAACGCCTGGTAAAACGTGGTGTTAAGGGAGGACCCGCAAAGGGAACTCGTAGTAGGGCGGTAAGGGATTACCGTACCGGTGCCCTTACCGGTAATCCCTTACCTCCCGGGTCGTAATGAAGCCCATTGTGTATTGCACGGATTGGTTTGGCACAAAGTTTCTGATTTAACTGTGCGCATTTCAGGTTCGGTACAGGCATCCATCCCATGGCAACAAAATCTTTCTTCCTTGAGGCTTCCCTTGACCGACATGAGAAACATTGGTCTCAGCACTGCAACCCTGTGAAGAGAGCTGGGGTACTAGTACAGATTCGCACTTTTAGAAAGCAGGTCACACTGGTACATGGGGTAGACATCAGCAAACATATCAGACAAGCATATATTTGGTGCAGGCAAAGAGTGGCGGACAGAGCCTCACAGTGGGTTGTCACTATGGCCATCTTTGTGGTCCATCAAGTCCAAGAGGTAATCTGCAGATTTCAGACAGACGTCAGCAAGGCTCAATGATCCCTCCAAAGGTCTGCCGAAGCAGATGCTCAACGGGAAACTGGATAAACATTAGGCGAAGAAAAAGTTAGAGTAGTTGGACAGAGATCCAGGGGCCCCGTCACTAAGCTCACAAAAACCTAAACTAGGGCGGCTGTCTCAAGATGCTCATTGGACGTTTCCTCAACGCCAAGCCACAGGTCGCTTATTTGCTTGTACAGCTCATGAAACCGATTTAACAAACCATCTTTTCTCCAAAGACAGTTCAGCTGCTTCCTCAGGAACAAGATGTTCCACTACTCCAGGATGCAAGGCTCAGGCCGCGAAGGGCCACAGTCGCAAGGGTTCAGTGTTGTTTTACAGTCCCTCCTGCCAGTGGCGTAGGTACTCCAGCTCCCCAGGCCTGGGCAGCATGGCTTCGACCTCTCCCAGGCGAGTCTGCCTGACCCTTCTCCCACCAGTCGGGGCATGTGAGCAGGAGCATGTGGTGGTTGGTGGTGGCCAGCCTTCATGCTATCCAGGCACTAGTGGTACCAGACTTGAGCAGTCCTGGTGCTTGCACTGCCCCGGTGCCAGGTTGAGTTCTTCTGTGGAAGGCACCCTCCATCTGATAAGCTCATCCATAACAAGTACGTCACCTATGCAAAATAAACCATAAGCTTATCCTTTCATCTCATGCCCGCTGCCCCATCTCCTCTCTTTTGGTCATTGAGCTCATCTGTAAAAGTTATGAAGATGCAACCAGATTTAAAAACTACTAGGAACACAAAAAATAAATAAAAATGTAGGGTAATTTAAACACCTAAAATCTGCACAAAATCTTTTTTCCTGTTGTACAACATTCCTTTGCATAAAAAGAATGTCAGTCTAACATCAGTATACAGATGGTCTCAATCATTCAGGGATAACTCTCCACCATTTACTTCAGATGAATGGTATTCCATTGTAAAGTTATAGCTGCGTAAAGCTTTCACTCTAACCTACAGATTGTTTTCCTGAGCCAGGTTTTTTTAAAGGTGGAGTCAGCTGTCTCATTTGTACCTTATACATTCTAGTTTACATTGCAACTTTATTTAAGTGTTGTACAAATCCTGGCTTCATTCATTCACTTGTAGGAGTTTACAGATTTGTACAAGATTTGTACAAAACCCTCCCTTGAAGGGAAACATTTAAGATAACCTCTCACTTCTGATCACACTTGTTTAGAGGCCTGTTTTACTGCAAGCTATAGTCTAGATAAGGCATGAAGTGGGTTTTTTCATAGTTCCAAAACACCTTTGGTTTAAGTAGCTTTGATATTAAATTCAGGGGTTGGGTTTTAGATGTTTCGGCAATTATTAGTTGGAACAATGAAATTTTCCTATGCAACACAATGAAATAGGCAATAGCATATTTACCACTGATACTGAAATAATATTTTCTTGACTTCGAAAAAGTTAGTCTAACCCAGGCCCACAAAGAGGCAACAGAAGAATAATTTCAAACAGTCAACTCCAAGTAAACGGACAATATGAAAAGCTTATAAGGCGGTTCTCAGAGGGATGGCGATTGAACTTGTGCGAAGTAGGGAGAAGGCAAGACTATCTGACCTATCGGAAAAGGAGAAACCGGCAACAAAACTGCAAGAAGAATTCTTGACTGACTAGCCTGAAAGGGTAATGAGGAAATGCAAAAAAGGATGAAAATCACTATGAAAAGGTTGTAGAGAATATGAGCATTGGACAGGCAGCTAGCCCACAGAGACTATGATAGTAAAATAGTTAGGGGGAAGAAAGAGGAGGCTGAACATTTACTCTGAGGCATACATTAGTGAGGTACCCTCAACTTATGAAAACTGCATCCGACTCAAAGGATACGCTCGGACAAGTTGTTTGTAGTTTTTATGTTGATCAGGGGGCAACATGGCTTCCTAAATGAGGAATGGGCATATAGTTAAATCAAGGCTCCCATTTGTCAGATGAGGGGTGGGAACACCCACAGGCCAAATGAGCTGTCAGCAGGTTTATAGACGAGGTTGGAATGTTTAGTGAAAGCAGGGATAAGGGGAACCCCTCCACTGACCTAAGAAAAGCCATTCCTTCAGTGATGCCAAAGGAAAACAAATCGTTCTCTGCGAGTCAGGGATGTGGATATCCTCATAAAAGGGGAAACTAAGATTGAGGCTTGGATCTTTGTGAACAGTTTGCTGAAGATTCAGGATCAGTTACACCATGATCAAAATGGTTTTATTCCAGGTCGCTCCACAAGGTTTGATCTCAGAATGATGCAAATGGCACTAGGCTCGGTCAACATAAGACTGACTGCTCAATCTCCGATAACTGGAAAACCATAAATCCTTTTTGTCAGTGGAGTAGGTCTATAGCTTTCATCTAATGGAACAAAAGATTTTTGGAATGGGTTTTGGGACCGAACACCTTGAGCGGGTGTGTTCTCCAACTTTAACTTAGCCAAAGGTAGATTGTAATCACTACCAACCTTGGAGTTAACAAGAAGCACCAGACAGGGGTAAGCTTTATCTCCATTGCTTTTCGCTGCGATGATGCAACTCCTTGCCAAATGGGTGCTGAGGTATCCGGTTTTGTTGGGATTTCAGTAGTTATGATTGACTGTAGAAGACAGATGCCGAATCTACTGCTATACTGCTGATCTTTTACTGGGCCTGGGAAGCAGACAATATGCAACTTGGGACCGTGGGCCATGATGTAAATGTTTGGGCATCACATACAACAGAGTGAAATAGAGCAAGATGATTCAAGTTCCTGTTGGTGTGGCCTGTCAAACATATTACGAAGGAGCCAACTAAATAGAGCAACTCACTTGTTCAAATAGCTTGGCTAGCTTCAGTGGCAGAGAAGTCTCAATAACAAGGTATTTTGAGAAACCAACTTCACCCCCAGCGATCAGAGGGTTTGCATTGGATGTAGAGCAATGGTAAAAACTCCTGTTGGGATCGGTTGGTGAGAGGCCCTTTTATAAAATGATCCCACTGCTGAGAATTCTTTATAATGGTACCAAATGCACCCGAAATATTAAGAATGGAGGATTTCCAGACCATTGATGCCTTAATCAGATTGTGCCTTAATCAGATAGTGCTTATGACAAAATCAGAGACCATATATTACTAGCCTTACACTTACGAATTCATCATGGGAAAGCAGGTTAGGACTTCTCATCTCTAAATGCATTACTTTGCCCTCTATAGGTGTGGGCACATTCATGGAACTTTCAGCACAAAACGATTCAAGTGGTGGTAGTGGAAGGGTGGATAGAACAAGTACTGTACAGGACCACGGTCCACAAGCTAGGTCCCACAAGCTGCAAGATCAGTGGGTGAAGGTTAGAAGCAGGCAATGAAAAGGCTTGGGTGGCAGGTTAGATTAATTTTGGATTCTGTGCTGTGGAGAAACAAAGTACTGAAGGTGATCACTGGATTTTTTAAAGATGGCGTATTAAAGGTGCTAGCAAACTAGTGAATGTCAGACAATGGGGGGGGGGGGGCGAAGATGTTGCAGACCTTAAGGGAAGACTTCATTTTGGGTACCAAAGGCCTTTTACAAAAGCATACTCTTGCAACACATGTTTGACAACTCAGGACCATACAGGGTTTTAACCAATACATACCCATTGAAGTGAATGTTCTGGAGGATGAAATAGGTTTCAAGCAGATCTCCACCCTATACAGAGAATTGGTGTCCTTTGCAACATCATCACTAGATAGGTTGAAGCAGGACTGGTCCAGTCCAGAGGTTTGGATGAGCTCTCGGATGATGACTGCATTATCTGTGGCGGTGTCAGTCGCTAGTTAGAGATTGCGATTCATTACTTCAGAAATGCACTTTTGAAATGGTAAGAAGTGAGGATGACCAGTGTCTCAAGAGTGCTGGGGAAAAGAAAACCTTTTATACACAATATGGTTATGCAAGTGCATTGAGAGGTACTGGGGAAGAACTCTGATTTGCCACTAGTAAGGGGATGGATGATCAAGATCAACCCGTGGCTTTTCCTCCTGGGGAAATAAGAAGACAGACGCTAGCATATGCAAAATCGTTTCTGAACCCGCCATTTGTCCTACTTGGAGACAAAGCATGGATAGAATGGTTGCAGGGGATATGTTCACGTATAAGAATGCCCTAACAAATATGAGAAGATCTAGGGAAGATGGGAAAATTACATATCTGAGAGGGGAAGGCATGTAGGTAGATAAGAGTCAAATGGCTAGATTGTAAAATATGAGCACAAATGAAAGGAGTGCACAGAATGCGCTACTTTCATTTGTGCTCATTGCCAAAATACTCAGGTCACCTTACTCACAAAGGAGACCTGAGCATTTCAGGAAGGGCTGGACAATAGCTCAAAGATTTGCTGTCCAGCCCCCTAGAATACATTAGTGTCAGGAGCGCCAGACTTCCAGCAATCAAGTGGTTGCATTTCACATTTAAAGGCAGTCTCAGTGAAAAGATTGGGAATCATTTCCATCCCTGTTTGGGGGATCGGAATTCAAGTTTGACTGACTGTATGCAAGGCTTACCACCATCTCTAGGTTCAAAGTACGTTTTCAGGTTTTCAGCAATCTTCAAGTCCTAGTTGCTTTTTTGGATTCTCAGGCAGTTTCTCCAGCATCAACCTCTCTGCTTTGCAGCCAGATACTGGGCTCCACCAGCCACTATGTGCAGAAGCTCAGTGCTTCCTTTGCGATAGACATTGACTGAATGCATTCCAGCTATCTTGCTTTTCTTAAACCCCTCCTCCAAGACCAGATAAATTAAAAATGTTGCTCCCTTTTCACTGCCATTCGACTGACACTGGGTTTTAGCTATTCCTTTTCTAATCAGGCTATGCTTTCTGTAGCAAAGGCATGGTATCGCAAGTATTGACACTGACACAACGGATACAATCAGTAAAACCTTTTTTTTTTTTTAAAGTTTTTATTATTTTGAAAACAAATAAACAATACAAACCAAACTTGCAGCATTATTTACAACAGACTCGTGAACATCAATTAATGCACATTACTGCTCCCCAAATCCCTCCCCCCTCAAGAGCTTGTTTGAGTTTCTCGTTCTGTATCTGCTGCTTGTGGCCGGGTATCGCTTCCTTCCGAAGCTGCAGAATCCATTATTGTGCCAAACAGTCCTGTTATTAACACTCTCCATGCCATCAGGTTACCCACTTCTTCCCTGCACTTGCTACATGCCTCCTGCCATACTACCGTTTCAGCCTCCGCCCATTTTTGCAAATCCCGCCACCATACCTCAACCCGTGGCATGTGGCACTGCTTCCAGCCCATGGCAATCCTTTTTGCAAGCACATATGCCAGGTCCCTCAATTTCCCAACATATTTAGTATTCCGTGGTCTGGGAAACCCTCCCAACAGGCAGGCCCAGGCCGTATCTATGTTGAGCGTGACCCCTTTATCTGCTAGTTTTTGTGCCACTTCCCCCCCAAAAACCTTCAATCACTGGGCAAGACCAGAACATGTGTGTCATATCAGCATCTTCTTCATCGCATTTTGGGCATGCTGGTCTTCCTGCGTTTACAAACTTAGATATTCTCTTCGGGGTCATATAGGCTCTATGCGTTATGTATAACTGTATCTGCTGCAATCTGGCGTTTCTGGACACCTTCTTGTGGTATCCCATAGCACGCTCCCACATCCCATTCGTCATCTGTGTTCCCACCTCCGCTTCCCAGTCCAGCCTCAAATGAGTCAAATCCTTCCCCACCCGGGTCATCACCATCTCATACAATCTAGAGATCTCATGCCCTCCTTCTGATATGTCATATATTGTTCCCATTATGACGTCTGGCTCCTCCGCCAGTACAGTCTCTGGCCAGGTTTTACGAATAATCTGCACTAGCCTAAGATACGTGACATATTGGCCTCTGTGCAAGCCTGCCTCTTCTCCCAGTTCTTCGAAATCCTTAAAGATCCCCTCTTGCCATACATCTCCTAATGTGACCAGCCCGACCGATTCCCAATAGGTCCTGATTATCATTCTGAGTTGGCTGTCTCCCCCAGCCAAGGCGACTAGCGGCACCTGTGGGGAACACGGGTACGGGTTCTCCATCAGTCGGCATACTCTGCGCCACATCTTCCACCCAAGCAACATCATACGGGCGTTCTTTCATTTCAAGTCTAGGCACCCAGATAATCTCCTTTAAGTAAAACGGAGTGCAGTCTTGTCCAAACAGCCTAAATTCAGGAGTTATCTCATCAGAAAGCCATTTGGTTACATATTGCAACTGACCAGCTACATAATAGGCCTCAAAATTTGGAAGCTTAATGCCCCCTCTGTCATGGAAGTTCTGCAGCTTCCATAGCGCCACTCTATTGCGAGTGCCATGCCATAGGAAGTCTCTGCACATGCTATTCAGTTTGACAAAAAACTTTTTGGGTATCAAGTATGGTATATTACTGAAGAAATGTAACAGCCTAGGCAGGACCGCCATTTTGAGCATCGCCCCCCGTCCTATCATCGCCAGCGGCAACTTCTCCCAAAACTTCATACTTGTTTAGATTTTTCCCACAGCCCCCCCGGTATTATGCAAGTGCTCCTCCTCCACCGTATGGTACACATCTATTCCGAGGTAGCGGAAGGAATCAACCGCCCATGGTACGGACAACACCGGCAACCGCTCCAGAGGGGCTCCTCTGTAGCTTCCCAATGGGAACATGCTCGATTTCTGGGGGTTCACCGCTATGCCGGACAGTTCTGCATACCTTTCCATAACCTCTAGAATATATTGAAGATTTTCCTCCGGATATTTCAAGTATAGTAGTAAATCGTCAGCATACAAGGATATTAGATGTTTCTCTCCCCCTACCTCAATACCAACCATGTCATATTGTTGTCTGAGGTACACTGCCAGGGGCTCCAGGGCTAGAATGTATAACATCGGGGACCAGGGGCACCCTTGTCTGGTGCCCCTACTGAGTTGCCATCTCTCAGATATCACCGATCCTGTGCGCACCCTGGCCAGTGGTTCACTGTATTATAATTTTGCCCACCTAACATAGCCTGGCCCCATCCCGTATTCTTTCAGGGCCTCCAGCAACCATGGCCACCTCACTGAGTCAAAAGCTTTGACTGAATCTAGGGACACCACCGCCATTTCCCCCTCGCTCCTGTTTCCCTCTTCAATCACCCGGTGGAGTCGCCTATGGTTGTGGGTTATATTTCTGCTGGGGGCATAACCTGTCTGGTCCGGGTGTATCAGTGTGCTAATAACTCTACGCAGCCTATTGGCCAGGACCGCCGTCAATATCTTGCTATCCTGGTTCAACATTGACAAAGGCCTATAGGAGCCGCAGCTATTCCCTGGCTTGTTGGGCTTAGGAAGCGGCACAATAAGCGATTCCGGCAGCCGGCCCATCTCAAAAGACTCATTGAGCATCTCTAGCATAGGGGGGAGTACTTCCTCTCTATGTTTTATGAAACTTGCCAGGGAATCCGTCCGCGCCCAGGATCTTACAGGTGGGTAGCTCCTTCACCACCTCCTCCAATTCCTCTAAGGTTATCGGTGCGTCCAGCTCCTCCCTTTCTTCAGCACTAATCTTAGGTAATTCCATGTCTTTTAGAGTTTCTCTAATCTCCTCTCGATTGTCCCCTCTTCTGTCCTCATATAATGTCCTATAATAGTCTAAGAATGCCTCGTTGACTCCCTCTTGGGTGTCAACCACCTCCCCGTCTTCTCTAGTTATTGTCCTAATCGGGGGCCTGGGGGTTTCGCTCTTATATAACCACGCCAACAAGCGGCCAGTTTTATCCCCACCTGCATGTTGCCTCTCAACATACTTCTTATAGTTAAGGTTGCAGAGCCTTTCCCAAAGCTCTGCACACCTCTGCTGTAGTTCGAGTACAAGTTCTGCATCCCCTCCCGCCCTGTTGCTTTCCCGTTCCAGTTTCTCTTCCGCTTCCTCTAGCTCCGTTAGGACCCCACCCTGTAGGCCTTTTGATTTAGCAATAGCAGCACCCCGCAATACCACCATAAAGGCTTCCCAGAGCGTGCACGCTGAGTCCACGCTGCCTGGGTTTACCTCAAAGTACTGTGTGATCGCATCCCCGATATCTTTCCTGAAGACCGGGTCCCGGAGCGCCTCCGCCCGGAGGCGCCATGTCGGTATCCGCGCCCTGGGGCGGCAGCACTGCCAACTCAGAACCAGAGGCGAGTGGTCCGACAGGACCCTTGCTCTATAGTCTATTTGGGTGGTCTCTATCACCACATCTGGCGTGGCAAAAAAGTAATTAAGTCTCGTGTGCAGTTGCTGCGGAACTGAGTAATGCAAGTACTGTGTTTCATTAGGGTGTTTCAGCCTCCAAACATCTGCCAACCCGAAGTCGTCTAGTAATGTCTGCAATACCCTGGCTGCTGGGTGGGCCTATCAATCTTATCATCAGATCTGTCTGCCTTTGGGTTGAGCACGCAGTTGAAATCCCCTCCCCAGATAACCGCTCCTCCCATACACGCGCCCAGATGAGTACACAGGGTTCTAAAATATGCCGCAGTATTTTGGTTGGGGGCATACGTATTTATAATGCACACCTCTCTATTCTCCACCAAAGCCTTTAATATGACCAACCTTCCCTCTGTGTCCACCACTTCTTGTGTAAGTTGGAGCGGAACGTGCGGTGCCACCCAGACCAGCACTCCCCTAGCGTAGGCAGAATACAGAGAGAGCCTACTACAGTACCTCTCCACTTCTTCCCCACCAGTTCCAGTTTTTGCCGGGTCAAATGTGTTTCCTGCAACAACGCAATATCAATCTTCTGTCTTTTCAAGTACATCATGACTTGACTTTGTTTCTCTTTAAGTAACTGTTGAGTCCCCTGACATTCCATGTTACGATCTTAAGGTCCCCCATGGCTCCTGAGTGTCTTCTTGCCTTCCGTGTAGCGAATCCCCCTTGCCCACGTGATACAGATACAGCTCTCCATCTTTACTTGTAGCTTCTTGTACCAGCTCAAACTATCCATAAGTATGTACACAACAAATTCCCAACTTCCCTCCCCTCCCTCCACCCGTCCCTTCCCCAACATCACACACCCCAACTGCTGCCCAGCTCCGTACTCGGAACTCAGGCACCCCCACATCTAACCCTGCAAGCACCAAACAATGCACAGAGCTCAGTAGGGTGAAGTCGCCCTAATGGCCACTTAACTAAGATTATTGTGGGGTAAAGAGATCTGCTCTGTAGGGCTCCCATTACTTCAATAATAATTACAGTGCTCACAACATCTAGTGCAATAGTCTGACCTTCTCTACTGAAGGCTGTGCAAATGACTATATTCAAGTCCCACGGGTCCGTGCCGCGCCATCTTGTGGCACCTTCCTCGTGCATTAATTATCTCTTCCGTGCTCTCTCTCCGTCCGAACTTCTGACTCCTGGGGACATCCCTGTGCATCGAGCCATCCCATGGCATCCTCCGGGGTCTCAAAAAACAAAGTTTTGTGTTTATGTATAACTTTCAATTTTGCCGGATACAGGAACATGAATTTGTGGCCCGCCTCTCTCAGTCTCCTCTTTACCGTCCCCAAAGTTCATGCGGCTACGCTGCACAGACAGGGTATAGTCCGGGTAGGCAGTGATGTTTGCCGCTCCTCGTATAATCGTTCCTCCCTTGCGGAAGTGTTCCAATATCCTCTCCCGGTCCCGGTAATTAAGAATTTTGGCTATCACCGGCCTAGGCGGGTTTCCTGGCGGCGGCCTCCTTTTTAGAGCTCTATGTGGCCTTTCCACCGCAAATCCTTGAGATAGGGCTCCTCAGGGTATCTCTTGCAGTAGCATGGACTCAAACTCAGTGGGATCGTGGCCCTCCAACCCCTCCGGCAGGCCCACAATGCGGATGTTGTTTCGTCGGGCACGTCCTTCCGCCTCCTCCGCTCTGCTCTCCAAGTTGCCCACTCTCTGTATCAGGGCATGCAATTCGGCCTTATGGGAGGCACAATCCGCGGTATTCGGGCTAACTTCCTTCTCAAGGGACTCCGTGCGCTCCGCCAAGGCCCTGACGTCCTGTCGGAGTAGATTAACATCCTCCTGCACCTCTCCGACCTTAAGGTCCAGTGCCGTTTTCAGTTCAGTGACGGCTAATTCGAGTTTAGATTCCCAGGCCGCCTTTAGGTCTGCAATCGCTGCTAGGACTTCTTGATTAGCGCCAGTTGTCGTCATGCTGCCTGCAGGCGGCTTATCCTTGCTCTTGGTATTGTCTTGACCAGGGGACGTCTTAGCGAAGTCGTCCAGGGTGGGCTGTTTCGGCTTCGGCCTCACCGTTCTATTCGACATGACCCAGAGGAACTGTGTTCTGCACAAATGACAACTGCGCACCCAGTACGCCTCTTTCGCTCGATCACCGCGCGGCCTGCTCCTTCCTTTGTTCCAGACATTGGTCGGCCATTTTGTGTCGTCTTTTGTCTCCGGCGCTCCTTAGCCTTTCCGCACAGATCTCTGCCGCCGTTCTTCCTACACCTTCCAAAAGTTCACTAAGCGTGGCCCAATCATTCACACACCGACATGTGTATTTTCAGCAGTCGTCGGCCCATCGTTGCGCACTTTTATGCCCGGATCATTTCAGGATCTCGGGAGCTCCTCCAGATCACGTCCTCCTACATGGCCCTCGTAGCCACGCCCCCCAGTAAAACCTTTATTGAAAACGTTGGCATTGGAGAAACTCCTATTCTGCCCTACAACTAAAATGGGAGTAGTCTCGACCATCAAATGATAAACAAAACCGTCCTAGTGGAGTCCATCAAATCAAAATGGCCTATACTAACACTTAATGCCTGCCCTATTGTACAAAAAAGTGTAAATGGATGCAAAGGAAAAATCGGTGTTCAAAAGAATAAAGGTAGTTGAACCAGCTCTCCTCCTCACGTTAATCCTCTCAGAGTAAGGCTATCCTTGTAGGCAGGGTGACACACTCTGGCTCGGTTTCTAACACTCTAAGCAGTCCCAAACCGTGGATTGAGACCCACCTGGCCTTCCACCTTCAAGTCTCTTTCTTGACTTTCAAAACATGTTTTCCAACTAAAGTTCACAAAGGTCCCCCTCTGCCAGGCTCAAACCTTACAACCACAGTTCATGTAGGTCACCCTCTTCCGGGCTCAGACCTCTCACATCACAGTTTCACACAAACTCAAGGGGCTTCCTTCCCCAAGCTTATTGTACTTAAGTTCTCCCTCAATCGGGCTCGGACCCCTTTCGGATGTCGAAGACTTTTTAATCTGTGTTACACTATTTGTTCAGACCACTGCAGGACCACTTTGACTCAAAGTTCACATGTACTTTCACTTCATTCACTTTTGCCGTTTGTTTGCCTTTTAGCTTCAAACAATGTACCTTTCACTGGGACTTTCGAATGGGCTACTTCCTTTCAGTGGACCACTCAGTTACTTAGTATTTCTGATCCCACAGATGCATTTTTACTTTAAATGTCATTCATAGGTCTGCCCTTCTTCACCTCTCATCCACACACATGCAGCCTTCATTTGTGATATAATGTTGCTATTTCATTCATTCTAACACACACCAGTCTCTTAGGTCGCTTGCCAACTCACCTGCTGTGTGCGCTTCTTTCTTGTTTTGCGATTTTCCAATTTACGAGTCGAGATTAGTACCACAGGCTTGGCCTCGCCCCCCCAACTATGCCGTTCACCCGGGAGGGTCACTGGCGTCCTTGGAACACAATGCAATCTTCACTTGTGGGATTTGGCCTTCTCCAAGTGTCTTTCGCAGTCTGGCGGAGGCAATGACCTCCAGTAGCGAAGCCTTGGGGTTTTTGGCCGCTGCTGTCATCTCTTGGTCTGTTGCTCTGCTCCAGTAGGTGTGCCTTCGTCCCAAAAGTTCTGCTTGTACTCGTGTTCTGCCTTGCTTAGAGCACGTCTTTATCTGTTGCCTTTTATTTGTGTGATGAGAACTTACTGGTCTACGGTGTATGCACTCAGTGCAAAGTGCCTGACTTTGCCTGACCCAATTAAAGGGACATGTCCAGTACGATGTGAGAGTTAGTCTGGTTACTCTAAGTCACCCTCCTCCTCGGCCCAGTTTTTGTGTAAAAGGGTGGAGGAGTTGGGACTTCGAAAAATGCTACAATGTAGGATGGGGTAGATGAACAACAAAGGGGGGGAATACAGCATCTCACAATTGGCTGTCTCGCCCCCACACCCTTAAAACCACTCACCCGGGTGATCCTCCCGCACTGGTCCATCCCCAGGAACTGGATCCAAAAGCGATGGTCGTGTCCTGGCCACCTCGATGACAAGTCCCTGAGGACTACCGGATGAGGCACCTTTTGGTTGCTCACATTTCTGACTGTTTATGGCCCTCGTCACATGACAGAGGAAGGACAGATGATGAAAACCAAGTTAGCCACCTTAGATTGTGTCTGTTACTTTGTTTGTGGAAACCATCACATGCACTGCTTCATCTTGGAGTGAAAATGATGATAGAGTAACAAAAATAAAATCTAAAACTAAACTAATTCATGGTCCAAATTCTTTTCCATACCAGAAATTAAGTGGTCTCACCAGTTTAGTTGGTGAAAGGTATTCATCCAGCAGCAGCTCTTCTTCATTTTTGCTCAAGGGATTTGGATTTAGAGGGCCTTGCCAACCAATATCAATTACCCGAAAACTGGCTGTCCCTGGACGTGGGGTGGCATTGCAAAGATCTGGTCTGAAATCCATGTGTGCCCAACCTATCCAAAAAAATAAAATAAAATAAACTCAGGCACCAATAGAACATTTGAATTTCTTATTTTCATTTAAAAGTGCCTACATGGTTTACATTAATCCTTATACACTATAACATGTCAAACAAAATTAACTATGCATGAAAGTCACAATTAAATAAACATTTAATTAATAAATCTGAATATATCCACATTTTCATAATTTAGGGAAACAATAAGCACATTTGTTGCTTGGCTAAAATACTATAATTACAACATAGAGCCTGCAATCTCTTGCCAAAAAGAAAACCACAACAATAGTCAAACTAATATAGCACCAATTCATACAGTGGGACCAAAAACAGTCATTTAATGCTGCTAACATAAAGGCAAATGTACCAAAGTATCTTTCTTTTATTATTAAAACCCGTTCAACAAAAGGTGTTTCAACGTTTTTGCTGCCTGTTATTTCTTACATAAGCGACATTTATGGGGTTAGACTTTGGCATATTCAATCTTGGGCCCAAAATGTCCAATGTTTCCATGGGATTCTGTCTAAATTTCATAAAGAGGCAGCATGCCTCTCTATCTGGAAATAGATTGATATACAATTGGTTAGTGCGCACTTTGGCAAAAATCTACAATATTCTTTTGATTAGTGGAGGGTCTCAAAATGTAAAATATTTTGCATCCAATCCCAAATGTTAGCCCTCTACTTAAAATTAATCAAAGTCAGTAATGGCTTTGTATGATTCCATTTAAAATGTAGTTGATATAAGTAATTTCTAAAACGCCTGTAAACATGCGTTTCTAGACGTGAAAAGACAAGGGAGGGTACAGAGGGAGGACAAGACAAACTATCTTACTAGGCCTTGGGTCTTCAGATTGTGCAAGAGCAGTAACGCAAATTACAGGGAAAGGGGACGCGTGAGGGCAGGGGAAAATGCAATCAGAGCAGCATTGCTCTGAGTAAGTGCAGCCAGGACAGCGTGGCTCTGGGTAATTGCAAGGAGGTGGGGGCGGTAGAGGTGACAGTTACAGCCCCTAGTGCGTGGCAGGCCCAGAGGCAGTGCGGTGGAGACCGGTCAAGAGGAGCCAAGTACCCAATGAGACTCTGTGGGTAACCAAGCAACCAGTCGGCGTAGCAGACAGGTATGTCAGCAGGGGAGGGAGGGAGAGAAAGCAGGGTAGAAAAGGAAGGTTTTGAGCTGCTTCCGAAACTTCAGGTGGTTCGGCTCAAGTTTGAGAGTAGCAGGGAAACCGTTCCAGATGGAGGCACCTGCAGAGGAAAGTGATCTGCCCCTACTGTCTACCTGGAGAAGCATCTGACCCCCAGAGAGTTGGAGGCAGCAGAGTGAAGGGCTCGAGAAGGAAGGTATTTAGGAAGAGAGTGTTGAATATAGTGTAAGCCTCGCCCCCAGAAAGCCTTGTGGACGATGCAGAGGGTCTTGAACTCGATTTATTTATTGTTTGCTTGTTAGGCGCTTATACAATAAGAAAATACTGTTTCAAAGCACCCACCGGGGAGAGAGGGAGCAAGGGTGGGAAATACAACAAGAAAGAAAGTAATCTGGCAGCTACCGTCATCGCGGAAGCCGTTTCGAACTACCTGAATATAGCGATAAAGACACAAATGCTTCCACCACAGGCGATTCTAGATGAACTCACTAACACACTTTTCTTTCACATAATCGAAGAGTGCCCAGTTTTTATCGGGAGAACCACAGACACTCATGTTTATTCGAGATCCAGCAAACTCTGAACATTTGAGCCAGCTGTGGGTCAAACTGAACTACTTGGTCGCAGTCCATGCGGCAGGAAAGTGCAAGGACTTTTCGTGTCAAGGCAAGGGCCTGTAATCCTGAACCCAGCAAGACAGGACAAATGCCCCTGTCACCCGAGGACAGCCAATTGGCTCACAACGTCCTCTTCCGTCTAGTCACTGACTTTCCTGAAATGGTGGGGAGACCTATCAAGGTTGACGTCCTCACATTCACCAGAGATCCAGCTAACATCGCACAGATGGGAACGCTCTTCCATGGCATTATGCCTCCAACTTTCAGAGAGATTATGTGAGGAGATTCCAGTAAAACCTTCCGCCGAGGGACAGATCGAGGAAGCCGAGACACTTTCCGCCAAGGGACAGATCGAGGAAGCCAAGACAAGCACTTCCTCTTTCCGCCGAGGGACAGATCGAGGAAGTGAGAAAAGAACGTCGACTTTGTTGTTTTATTGTCATTTTTCCCATTTCTTCACAGTGTCCAGAATGTCCTCAGGACTGAAGCAGATTCGGGGGGTGGACTGGGAACTCATCTACTTTGAACATGCACAGAAAAAATGATTAATTGAAGTATTAGTGTAATCAATTTTTCCATAATCTAGCAAGGATACTGCCTCCTGTATTGAGAGACAATTGTCACCAGCAAGAGGGGGGACACTTGTGAAGCACCAGACACTTTATGAAACAAACTGTTCAAGAACATAATAGAATTGGGGGTATTCAATAACACTGACGTGAATGAACAATTGCGATGGGGGCCCAGAACCGTAACATGGTCCTCCCACAAACAGAGGGGAGCCCTAGCTTCTCTGGAAGGAAATGCTGCCACCTTTCGTACCACACGATTATGTGTATATGAATAGTGATGATCATTGTTTTCCTGTCATTAACAATCAGAACTGCATTTTTTATTGGTGCACAAAGCGTTCCTATTTCAGTACACCCATCTGATGGTGTGCGCATGAGGCCTACAAAAGCACCCAGACTCTACATAGTAATTCCGGTCCCGAGAAAATCAGATGGTAAGGTAAATGAGCCGAAAATGAATGTAATTAGCAGTAATACATACACAATCAAGGTAACGAAAGAAGAGAAAAGCTGGAGACAGGGTCAGCACGGAATAAATGAAAACATAGCACTGACCACTAGACGCATCCACACACTGAATGCACACGGAACAGGGCATGTGTCAATGGCCACAGAACCTCAAGCAAAGGCAACCAAGAGCATGAGACTGCCTAATGAACAATCAGTCCCGGAAAATAATGAGAGAGAAGCCAGAGAAAGCCCAACAAAAGAAGACTTAACCAAAGCCCTTGAAAGGACAGAAGTGGCTGTAGGAGAGTTCACTGAAAAGACACAAATGTTAATAGATAATTTATTCCCGTTTATAGCCAAAGCAAAGAAGCGGCACGAGGAACTGGAAAATAAGACCGCAGAGGCTTTAGTGACCCACACACAAGTACCAACACAAGAAACAAGTACCAAGGCCACGATGCAGCTATACACCAGGCTGGCAACGGGCTGGTAGTTGATAAAGGCACATAGAGAGCAGGAAAAGGATGCAAGAAGAGAAGGAAAGAACAGCAAAGCCTCCACCTACCTCATCGATACAACAAAAGAAACCTGCTCCATGGACCGGAAGACCCAGGAGTCCTCCGGCAAGGGAAAGCCATACAGACGCTTTTAGAGATGTAATTATAGATAACTACAGGAAGACACTGAGAATCAAGAGAAGCCCACACGAAGATAACAACAAACTGAATGACTACCTGGACAGCACAGCACATCTAGGAAACAACGTCTGGTATCAACACATGAAGGAAGTCGGAAGAAGGGGATCAGAAGGAGATTGCTTCGTCTGCGCACTTCTAACGTACAGCATGGGGAAATCCAAGATCTTTGTGACCATCGAAGTTGATGTCCCGACAGCACACGGTTTGTCACACGTAGCAATGTGCAACACCAAAGGACAGTTTATGGGAAAGGATGCCTCATTGATATGGACAACTGAAACAGCGTATCCCGATGAAGATGATTATGTCCAGGACATTAAGACAAGAAACAGAGCTCATAATAGGAATCACGTGATCAGGTATGAAAAGCCAGAAGTTAAAGGAGCAGGAATAAGATGGGAAATTAACCCGAGACTGAACATCCAAGGAAAAACTCCAGAAGAAGCTCAAATTTGGAAGAACAGAGGCCAAATGCAGATCTGGGGGAACAGTGCCTTCAGCAGACGGATGGGAAGAAGGAGTAGTGATATGCCGAGCATGGATGGTCCTTGGAGCCTGCAAAGAAGCAATAGAAAACACAGAGGTTGTGCAAACCTCTTTGGCCGAGACTCACAAAATTGCTCACATGGGTCGAAGACAGAGGAGGACCATTACAGATAGTGCCACCGGAAAGCCCAAAATTGTGCTTCAGGAACAATGGCACAAGGAAGATGGGAGAGAATTTCCAAAGCCCCAGGAATGACTCACGGAACTGCAGTAATTATGGATCATTACTGGGCGTGTGGGTCCAAGGCATACATAAGACTGCCAAAGAATTGGGGAGGCATATGCACAATAGTGAACGTCCACGTTCCTGCACTTGTGATTCCAAAAGACAACCTAATTTAGACAGTTTCCCAAAAGCAGATGCCCACCTGAGGAAAAGGAGAGCTGTGGAGCTGGAATCCCGAATGAAGAGAGAAAATTACTTTTCTGCCAAATCAGAAGAGGCATTCCATGCAATTCCATATGAACACAGATTGTTCAGCCTCACCTCATCAGTATTTGCACAATCCTCATGCCAAGATTCCAAGTCGGAGCAAATACTAAATGGTTGCAGATAACCAGATGGGAGCTGCTGCAAACCATCAACTCGACAATAAAAGGATTCAATGCAATCAAGGAAGAATTAAGAGCGATCCGACTGATGACTCTGCAGAACAGATATGTGCTTGACATGATCACAGCGATGGATGGAGGTGTTTGTGAAAAAATCGGAGAATCATGTTGCACATTTATACCATCACATGATGAAGAAAATGGAACCTTAACAGAAGCCATTAGTATGCCGACAAACCTACAGAACCAAATGATCGATAAAACAGACGAAGTTGATGATGATAGTTGGTTTGGAATACTATTCTCATGGGTCCCACAATGGATGGCAGACATATTCAAGTTCCTGGGAGCCATGCTATTGATGCTACTACTAGGATTTTGTGTTATCAAGATAATCATCTCACAATGCCAGAAAACTGCAAAGAAAGCCCTAGGGATGAAAATCATGATCAATGTCAAACCAGGATGGAAGCCAAGAGACCTGACTGATTAAGAAATAAGAGACTTTGTGAAGGCAAGTGAATATGCGCCAGAAGGAACAAAATTCCTGTACCCCAGGAAACGTAGAAATTATGAAGGAAAATTGATCTATTGTAGTCTAAATGGACAATGTCAGCTAAGGACCTGGAACAAAGACGAACATGCAAAAACAGCAGGAAGTTTGAAAGGAGTGATAAAAATATGGACTCCATAGAAACACACATTCCCACCATCATGTACAAACCCAGAAGACGTAGATATGGATACAGAAGAACTAAGTAAGATAAATCCAAAAGAGGAAGAAGTGGTCGATAAACCGACCAGAGGGAGGAGTGTAGAGGATGTCCCAGATATGGCCTGCACTCCAGCCACCCATTTTGAAATCCCAGGAACATACTCACTGAGAGATGCGACGTACAAGGAGTAAATAAAACAGAGAGCCACACTGGGGCTCTGCCCAGTGCCCATCAGAACAGCAATACCTGTTGAAGTGCCAATAATCAGACAACCATGGGCAGCACGGTACCCATTGAGACAATCGTACCAGCAGCTGACACGAAATGAAGACGGTTTACAAACTGTCCCTGAAGAGACCCAGAGGGCCTTAATTGAAGGCAAATGGTGAACAATACAAGGGCCCGGACAGATGTGCAGACGAACGAAACGCTGATAAAAAGTTGTCACACAAAGACGAAATGGAAAGAATACGGATGTAACTGACTTTAAAAAAGAGACGATGTTGAAATATAAAGAAACGCAACCATGATGCAGGATGAAAATATGCAACTGGCTAAACATCTGTAAATAGGCTTGGAACGCAAGAAGCTAAGAAAACAGTACTGCTTGCTATGCTTAGTAGAAGAATAGAGCGGCAAGCGCCAACTATATATCTACCTCAAGAGAAGCACATTATACCAGTGCGACTATTTTACAAAAGCAGAATTAAACAAAACTTAAGAGCATAGCAGCCAGCCAGTGAAGGTCGAGAGAAGGAGGCCTAGGCAGGTGGCAAAGCTAAAGGAAGAATCAAATGCACAAATAGAGGGAAAATGAAGCAGTTTCACAGTGTACTAACACGTGACCAGCCAAGCGCTAAGAGGTACCCACTTCTGATGTCATCCAAACCCAGAGGATGCCATAACTTCTTCTGATAAGAAGCTACAGTTTCGAGGCCATCCTCTGCCAACTAATTGACACATAGCCTTAAAGTACTGAGTGATGGAGGGGAGGAAGGGTGAATCATGGGGCATACTGCACCTGGGCGATCATTCTGCATGCTGCTAATTAAAGTGGAGATGTATGCCTAGGGGTGTAACCCACCCAATCACAATGGACCAAATAATCAAGGGTCCTATAGCTGGTAGAGCCAATGAGACGTCGTACTTTTAGTGACATCCGACACGAGTGAAGTAGAGGGACGGGCTTAGACGCCCACCCGATAAGAGTTAGTCAATCCTCCCACTCTGTTAGCATATACAGTTATAATACCTATAGTAAAGTTACCTTTTCCTAACCAATAGAATTGCATGTTAACTTTTGAGTGTTACACGTCAGATTATGACGCTTTTTGAGTATAAAAGTTATGTGTTGTATGAAGTTCGAGAAGTTGAAGCGAGACGGACGATCGCATCACTGATGATTTCCTATGTTTCCCCCGTTTTTTGTACTTGTCATTAAACAGACTTCCCTTTGCCCAACCATTGAGTTGTCTTTATTGATTGGTGTTGGAGTAAGGGAATCCCGCACCCCATCCACCTCAAGGTGCTGCTATCTCGTCTTAAAGTACTCGAGGGTGAGCTCTGATCCCATGGGCCCGTCAGAGGTCGCTCCACACTTCTGTACAAAGCAATCTCTATAACTGTGCACATGATGAATGACAATGATAATGAAGGTCTTTACATAGAACATGCTGGGCTATTGCAAGAAACTCATTACCTGTATTTAGTATTAAGTCGGTCCACTTGCAGGTGAGAAGCCTTGCCAAAGGATGTAAAGGAGGCATGTTCCTGGCAGGAGCACAGGGACATCATCTATATCAAATTGCAAAAACAGAAAATGTTGAACCCTCCCCCACCATCCAGAGGGACCCCTTTCAGGTACTGCTTTGAACTAGTATGGCTGTTTGGTTGAAATAACTGCTTACGTGGGTCTATGGAACCCATTATAAGAGTTGGCTGGAACCAGTTTTTTTATTTTATTTTGGGTCTTATACTATGGGAATGCAAAACAAACGTGGTTATAAAAGGCAGTAATCCAAGCAACACCATCACCACAGTGGAGGTGAGGTGTTTACCATGATGGCAAAAAGATGTAACATGGTATGACAGGGGACAAATTGTGCAATTATTAAATCTTTGGACTGAAGTGGACTTGCTGTTATTGCATAAAAAGAGAAGGTTATTTATTGCCCCGTGCCTTGCCCTACCAAACAAACTCAGGGGAAGATTATCAAAAGGTGATTTCTGCCACTAATGTCTAATCACAACTGCTCAGACAGGTTCTCAGTTATCCCCGCTTTTGTCACAGCTGAAACGTGCACTACAAAACCCAAGGTGGCTTACGCGATAACACAAGACAAATCTTCCTCCGTATTGTGCTAATAATTTGTATTTCTAATAAAACTGAAGGTTTTAGAAGCTTGATATGATGGCACTCATATGACAAGGTTCACATATCTGTTATGGCCACAACACATGATATGAAGTGCATGAAGGAGATACGAGACTTAAAGTTCAGTTTCCTGACGCAGTGGGCGGGGTGGCAGCTGCTTTTGCGACATCGAAAGAGTCATAGATCATGTAAACCAACCACATTGTTTTTTGGGCCACATTGATCGGCAGTGAATTATACCACCACATGGAGGGTATGCTTCGAGATGCCTCGTTCTTATTTTTACACACATAGATTTAGCAAACGAGTTGCCTTGTTCAGCAATAGGGTATTCTATTTACATGCCATGAATGCAACATAATTCAGCCTTACTACTGTAGCAGTCCAGGAAGTGTGGTATGAGTGAGCAGCTAAAGTGGATATGACAGGATAAAGGTAATCAATTTTGAATGTAACTCTAGGCACTATCAGTTTCTCATGATGTACGACTGCTTTCCAGATGACCTCCCAGTACTCGAGCTGTTCCTAGGGTGTAGTCATATACCCAGAAAACATTGTTCATCAATAGAACTAAGCGGGATGTAGACGATCAGGTATGGAATGAAGCAAATTCTGCAGTGAAGCCTCAGGTGTGTACTAGGGACAATCATTTGACAACCGCTTGGAACCGCTAGAAAAAAGGGACCACTACAGGACTCCCTAGGGCAGGGGGCATTGAGGTCATGCAAAAATGAAGATCTCTTTCCTTCTCGGATAAGCTTTTGAAGGTGTGGGATACGTTCATGATGGAAAAACCCAAGTACATGGCACATAGTGACCTGGGGACCTTTAAGGGAGAATGGTAGGAATTAATTAATGAACACACATTGCACCCATAGACCTACCCGCTCCCCCCTGGGATGGCCTCCTTCCTGGTACACTGAAAGGCACTTTGACAAGGGATCAGGGTGGCAGGCAAAGCGACGATTAAGGGGGAAAAAAGAGCGCCAAACGTTTGACGGTGGTGTGGAGCATTCCCCCATCCCACCCCGACACATCGGAGACGTGTTCGACCACTCTGATAGGAAAACAGTGAATTTGGAATACATGCTAGGTGATGGGAAATTGGTGGGGACATGAGTGCCACATTCGAAAAGGCAGCCAACCCCTTTTTTCCTTCTGCCTCTCCTTCTTCTATAGCCTCTCAGACACACCCACCTCCCCAGATACTTAAACAACAGTTATGTTAAGAACATTTCGTTTGTACCCAGAGAATAACATGGGAGGGGCACTGACAATGGGACAATGATAAAATGAAGGCAACTCACTGGATTGTTGATTAATGATAATATTTTGGAGGTCGGGGAGGTGTGGATGTTCATGTCGAAATGCTGTGAATGCTGAGCAAGATCCAGAAGAGACGACGGCTCAATGGGAAACAGTTAGGAAGGGTAGTGGGTGGGGTCCAATCCTCCATGGTGATCCTAGTGAGTTTCGTGGAAGGTAATACCTTAAGTAGAGTCACGTGGGTTGGAAGAATTAAAGGGCGGGTAGATAGTGGGAGGGAGTGCACCAGGGTTGGAGGGGAGAAAGAATCATTGGACCTTAAAATATTTGTGATGTCCTGTGTTTGATGGAGGTTTTAAGTTATTATGTATTTGATTTGTCTTGTATGAAAATATGCAGAAAAAACATATTGACAACAAAAGAAAAAAGGGAGAAAGTCAGAGAGTTGCAAGTCTTCTCTGCATCAAGCACTATCACCAGGAGTCTGCTTCAAAACTTGCTCTGAAAAGTCGCCAAAGCTAGAATTGGATACAATCTTTCCTGGAGAAACATACTCAACAGCCTAATTTAGGCCAGTTCTTTTCTCAACCTCATCCTTTAAAACGTGGCATCCCTCAGGGCTCTGCCTTGCCACCTCTCCTTTTTAACCCATACCTCAAACGTCTGATGCATGTCCTGCACCAATCTGGTGTAACTTTTTTTAAATTACGTGAATGATACAGAGATCTTGGTGGACCTGGAAAAAGGGGATGACATCTCGCTTATAAGGTCAGAGATAGATTGCGTCTAGGCTGTTAAGGTCTGGATGGACTCTTTCTAAAAATAAATCCAGACACAACTGAAAGGTTGACAGTAAATGAAAAACCCAACACCCGGACACCATCATGCTGGCTTAGTACCTTTGGTCAGTGCCCTACCCCAAGCTCAGAGGTAAAGAATCTAGCAGTGATTCTACACAGTAAGCTAACAAGGAATACTAAGTGGCAACTACCACAAAGCCATTACTTACCTAGCATTTGGAATTTCCACACTAGGACCAGTAAGTACAGGCGCTTTGATGGGTAGTTTTTATTGCGTATAGCAGCACTACATGGATTGCTCAGCCAGCCTAGTTTCTGGGCCTCAGTTTCTCCTCAATTGCTGCTCTAGGTAAATGCACATTGCACACTTAGCAGGAGGACGTGGTTGCTTCTGATTTGAACTGCTGAAGTGTGATCATTTTGGGGCCCACAAATCTGCATCCTTGATTAGTATCAGCAGCCTTCCCCCATGCTACCTACGCAGTGCAAACTCATGTAACTATCTATTGTGATACAGTTTGCTATTGCTCTAGCACCTCTCCACGCTCAGCTCACTCTGCTTATTCCACTACAACTAAAACTACCAGAGCAGGCTGATTAGCTAGCTTTCCCAGGCAGTCAGGGCTCAGGCTACACAGCCTGTGAGGTCTCATCCCTGCCGCAACTAATTCCTGGCCTTTACACCATGGCCCAGAGCAACTTGCGAGAAACATTTTAGGGTACCGTAAGCAATATGTAGCTCCTGAGCTACTTGCTGGGGATCACTGCTGTGGAACATGCAGTGTAGCTAATGCAGCAGATGTATTCTTACTAGGAACACTCAGAAAAATTCCATCCATCTGAGGTACAGTTAATAGTGCAATTCAGTTTACATAACTGGGCTCTTCCAAGCAGGATAAGAGGAGCTGATGCACTAAGGGAATGCATGTGTGTCAGTAACTGGACCTAAAGTAATCTTCACAGGCTGAGCAAATTAGTGTTGTACTGCAACATTGTACATCCATATCGCTTTCAAAGTCTTAGTGGACAAAGAAAGATCTGGAAAACATTCTGACAGGATGTCAGATCCACGTGCTTCGATATCTAGGTGGCTTATCTTACGGGCATTGGGGTTCAGAATGGTATCCTGTCCTGGGGAGAAGGGCGTTTATTGTTCTGTGGTTGGCATGGGCATTCGTTCTTGAAGTGCCCCATCTGTTTACAGTAATTACAAGACCGGAGATCTACATATTTCTTGGGCTATCCTTGTGGATTTCCATTTGGTGCTCCTCTTGCCCTACCATTGAATCCTCCAGGAACCCACCCTTCCTTGCCGCGGTAGTGTAACTGTAATGTTATAAGTAAGGCTCCCTTTTTTCTGTTTGTAAAGATTTTGACACATAAATACAGGCAGAAATTAATCGGTTTTCTTTCTGTATTTATTTATAAAATGGTACAAAACATGTCGTTCTGCTTGGCTCTGTATGCTGTCAATCATCTGTTGCAGGCAGATTGTAAACATTGTATGGAAAATAGTATTACATTTCTTTAGATTGCTGACAACATATATTTTAGGTCAGTAGCAACCATTTGTTAAGTAAAAATGGAACCGACATTGATGTGGAATAACCCAATTCCATTTCCTGTATGGCTGCATGTGTGTTTTAATAAATGCATTTATTTGTTATTTGTGTACATGCAGATAAATACGGGTTACAAATTATAAATATGGATGAATACAGAAAAAGTGGCTAAAGAATAGATATTGATAAATGCAGATGGAAATGACAGAAAACTAAATCCCATATAACCGGGAGCCTTAGTTATGAGCTTATTTTCAATATTTTCCTTTTTTGTTCTTGTCACTTGACATAATGATTTGCTACAGAACTTGGCTCGTAAAATGGTTTATTTTGCAACCCTACACAAATGTTTTTTTTTTAAAAACTCTTTTAGATTTTCAATAACATTAACACATCAACTAAGCATTACAAAAGTAACATATTCAGTATATAATTTGAATACCATCATATAAAACAATACACAATTAATCTAATAGCAATAGAACATATAATAATAAATCATTTAATCAACCAAGAACTAATTGATGGTGTAATAGAGTAATAATACAGCAATCTATAAGACACAAAACAGGACAAACACTAACCCCCAAGGCAAACCCCCAACCCGCGAGTAAAATCTAGTTAATTATTACAGATATAGTTCATTAAACGGTCTCCACGTTTCCCATCTTCTCTACGTTGTTTACCAAATGTTATCTTCTCAAAGTTTGAAAGAATTTGTAGAACAATCCATTCATCCACATGTTTTTTTTCTAGTTTTCCAAACTCTTAATATTTGTCTGGTTGCAACCAATAGAACTTTGTTTATCCAACACAATATAGCATAATCAATCTATTGACCACATTTCGGGGATTTTAGAAGCATTGCTGATGGAGTTCTCGGGAGTACAATATTCCATATCATATCAATCCTATCCAATACATCATTCAAAAAATCCATCACTCTGGTACAAGTCCACAACATATGCAACAAAGTGCCCTTGTCTTTCCGACATCCTCAGCATTTTTCAACCAATCCAAATCTATGCATCCGTAGCGGAGTTCAATAAAGGCGCCCCAGAATTTCCTGATGAATATATCGCAGATTTAAGTCAGTTTTACTCCTAATGGGAACCTTCCATAGAGTCTCCCATTCCTTTGTTGAGATAATCCTGCCCACTTTTTCAGACCAAGTAAGTCTCAATTTATCCCATGACATCGTAAAATGACCCTCCAATGGGAAAAGTTTTTTAAAAATGTATATTTTATGTAGCATAGTCGTAAGGAAATCACACCTTTCAGGTCTCTGCGTCAATGTACCTCTAACATCCATTGCCTTTCAGAAATCAAAGCCTCCAATAATTTATATCGCCTCAATTTCCTCTTGTGCAGGTCACATTTCTCCCTCAAACATTCAAAAGTTGTCATTTCTCCATTATACTAGCTACCTCCAATTGATAATATGTCCCTATTGATCCAAATGGTCTTTAATTGTGCTTTTAACTGGGTTGGAGACTAGAGATGAAAACATCTCCTCTTCAGCAGTCTCGTCAGGTTTGGTAATACTGGACGGTTGCATACACACAATTTTCACTTGGTATAGATACATTATTATTATTATTATTATAATAATCTGCTGGAGATTCTCCTTTTTCTGCCTGCCATTTCTTATCTCACCCCAATCGGTCTTCCCGGGCACACCTCTGGAGTGTAGTTGTAATTCTGTTTCAAGCTTGGTCCAATGAGTTTCCTATCCCAGGCTGCACAACCCTTTGTCGGGCCTCAGAAGGCATAATCACTCATGAGCTTGTTCATGTCAGCCCAGGAAGGGTTATAAACAATAGAACACAGTGTTCAGCTTATCAATAAAATGCTGAGGCTCCTCCAGTACATTTGGACAATACTCAGCCAAATCTCTTAAACCGTTGGAGCGCTCTCCACAGATGAGACGTTACCAGTACCCCAGCAGGCAAGCCTGAACAATTGCCTGAGCTAGTGAGAGCAGAACGATTGCTTAAACTTCTTGAGACCGTGTGCAAACATTAGTGAAGAAAACAATCAATTCCTCTGCCCTCTCATCATCTTGCATGTCATCTATCATTTATAGAAAGGTTAGTGGGGAGGCCTTAACAGTCTCAGTTGTTTCCCAACTCCTTAAATACTTAAATCAGCACTTCAGTTATTCATTAGAATAGTTCAACCCCCGAGCTTGGCGACATTCAGTTGGTCTTTAGCTTCCTCAGAGCATGCGGGATACATGCCTCATGGTCTTTGACCTACTTTCCTTTTACCTGATTCTAAGGCACGCTTTCATGCTGCCAATCATCCCAAGTGAAAAGTCTTACCCAACAGATATGGAGTGTGAATATTCTCCCGCTTTAAACGGCACCAGATTTTGAAAAAACTGCATGTAGCACTGTTGTGTTTGGTAACCATGTAATGAACAGGTTTACCCTTAGGTGGTATCGGCACCTGCTTGGATTGACCCTTGCCCGCGACTGGCCTTCGGTTTTAGCTTCTCCCCCAAAATTTGATTCCCCTTGTGCCATACATCCTGCAGCTCCACTTCATATGCGCTCCTGAGGGGGGAAGGAATTTACAACCAGAGCCACCGCTGACTGGTCCTGAGAGGTTTGAGGCTCTCAGCCTGGACTCGCTCCATCTGACCAGATTTAAACTGCGCAGCTTCAATTACATTTTGCCATCACTAACCAATCATTCATTTTATTTCTACCGTTCCCTAAACAGATCAGATGACCAGAAAGCCTTTTGACCTTTACCAGACCAGAACTACCAGAAAGCCAATAGACCCTTACCAGACCAGAAGAACAAATTACTTCTTACCTGGTAACGTTCTTTCGATGGGATGCTCCTCCAACGTATTCCTTATCTTTGATAATTCGTCTCCAGCTTGCTGGCCTCGGAAATTGTTTCTCTGTAGGGGGCGCTGCATGTCGACGTCCGCCGAGTTGATGTCCCTCGATAGCCACGTATCGGCACCGACGTCACCATGCCCATAGATAGCCACGCGCGGCGTCCGTTGCTCAGTTCCGTTTTGTAGCATAAGAAAAGTCATGCGTGAATTGGTTATTGACCTTGAAAGAGCGTAAGCTGCAACCACAAGGGAAGTATTACTGCGGGGATGGATGGGAGGGGTGATAAGGAATACGTCGGAGGAACATCCCATCGAAAGAACGTTACCAGGTAAGAAGTAACTTGTTCTTTAAAGGGATTGTGTCCTCCGACGTATTCCTCATCTTTGATAGACTCCCATAGCAGTGGCATGTAATTGGAGGTGGGAGTAATAATGTCATGTATCCCCTTTTAGGAATGAACCGAATGTAAGACGGCTTTGCCAAATCTGGTCTCTTGACTAGTGGAGGAATCCAGGTTGTAAAATCTTGTGAATGTATGTGCGGATGACCATGTGGCAGCCGCACATATGTCTCGGACCGGTACCCCTCTTTGGAGGGCCGAAGAGGCTGCGATACCCCTGGTTGAATGAGCCCTAAGATTATGGGGTGGCTCTTTCCCTGCCAGATGGTAACATTCCAGAATGGCCAAAATAATCCACCTGGAAATGGTCTGTTTTGTTATGGGTAGTCCCAACTTGTGATCCGAGTAGCCTACAAACAGTTGGTCTGCTTGCCTAATCCTAGCCAGTCTGCTGATGTAAAAGCTTCAAGCTCGCCTTGGGTTCAGCCTATGTAGTCTTTCTTCCTCTTTCCCCGGATGGGGAGGAGGGTAGAACGAAGGTAAGGTCATTTTCTGAGTGATGTGAAATTTAGAAACCACCTTTGGGAGGAAATTAGGCATCACCTGTAGGACAACTTTGTCCTTATGGAAAATTGTATGGGGGGGTTTACAAGATGGAGCTTGTAATTCGCTCACCCTCCTAGCAGATGTTAGTGCTACTAATAGGACAGTTTTAAGAGTGATAAATCTCAGCGAACAAGAGTGGAGTGGTTCGAAGGGAGTACCCATTAGGAAATTTAAGACTAAATTTAAGTCCCATAAGGGAACTTGGAATGGTCTTGGACGATAAACATTAGTTAATCCCTTGAGAAATTGTATTTCTAAGGATAGTTTGAAATACGATGGTTCCTCCGCAGTGCGCTTGAAGATTGATAGCGCTGCGAGATAGCCTTTTACAGTGCCAATTTGAAGGCCTGAGTTTGCCAAGTAGAGTAGAAACGATAACACTGTTGGTGTACCACATGAAAAAGGGTCGATATTCTCTTCTCTACACAAGCTGCAAAATGTGTTCCAACGGCAGCGGAATAAAGACTTTGTTGCTGGCCTTCTGGCCGAAAGCAACACCTCCATGATGTCATCATGGAGGTCCCAATCCTTGTACCTCAACCTTTCAGAAGCCAAGTGTGAAGGTTGAGGGTTCTTATGTCTGGATGGAGAACCTGACCTCCCTTCTGCGAGAGAAGATTCTCTTTGAATGGAAGACGGATTGGAGGGCAGATGGACATATCCAGAAGGTCCGGGTACCACGTTCTCCAGGCCCAGTCCGGGGCAATTAGGATCATGGTTTTCCGGAATCTTCTCAACCTCCTGATCATTTGAGGAATAACAGGGACTGGTGGAAACGCGTAAAGGAGTGGGAACACCCAGTCCACTACGAACGTGTCCCCTAGAGCTCCTCTCGGGGGAAATTCCCTTGAACAGAACAGATCGCACTTCCTGTTGGTGCTGGTGGCAAACAGATCCACCTGAGGGGTTCCCCAAAGGGCGAAGATCTCTTGAAGGACTTCCTGAGGTAGCTCCCACTCGTGGGAGGCTGTGCTCTGCCTGCTCAGAGCGTCCGCTGTCAAATTCTTCTCACCGGCTAGGTGGACTGCGATAGAGAGATTCCTTCCTGAATTGCCCAAAACCAGAGCTGCATTGCCTCTCTGCACAGTGGCAGTGACCGTACGCCTCCTCTTTTGTTGAGGTAGTGCATGGCCACCGTGTTGTCCATCATTATCAGGACATTTCTCCCCTGTACTGATGGCAGGAAAGCTTTCAGCGCTAGTCTAATCGCTCTCAGCTCTAATAGGTTGATGTGTAGTCTGGACTCCGATGGAGACCAACGACCGCTGATGGTCAAGTCGTTGGCATGGGCTCCCCACCCCGTGAGTGAGGCGTCTGTCACTACAGTTATCTCCGGCCATGGTTGCCAAAACAGTTCTCCTTTCAAGATGTTCTCTGGATAGGCCCACCATTGAAGGTTGTGGGCTACCTTGTCCGGAATCCGGAGGAGATCTGTCATTCTTCCTGAGTATTGTGACCACTGGGTTCTTAGTGCCCACTGGAGAGATCTCATTCTCAGGCGAGCCTCTGGCACAAGGAAGATGCAGGATGCCATGAGGCCTAGCAATCTCAAAAAGTTGAAGGCTGGGAGATGTTGGGCATTTTGAATCTTGTTGACCATCTGCAGAATATCTTGAGCCCTCACCTCTGGTGGCGAGGCTTTTCCCGGGGATGGGTCCAGGACCACTCCGATGAACTGGAGTCTCTGTGATGGTATCATCTGTGACTTCATTACATTGAGGGAGAAGCCCAGTTTGTGAAGGAAGTGGGGGACATAATCTAGTTGGATCTGAGCTTGTTCCGAAGATACAGCTCTGATCAGCCAATCGTCCAGGTAGGGGTAGACGTGGATCCCTTCCCTTAGACTTGCAGCCACTACTGACATTAGCTTGGTGAAGACCCTCGGGGCGGAGGTCAGCCCAAATGGCATAACTCAAAATTGATAATGAGAGCCGCTAATTGCGAACCTCAGGTATCTCCTGTGTTTGAGATGGATTGGCACATGGAAATAAGCATCCTGGAGGTCCAGAGATACCAGCCAGTCCTGGATCTGGAGGGCCTGAAGGATCTGAGAGAGAGTTACCATCTTGAACTTGTCCTTCCTGAGGAACTTGTTCAATTCTCGTAAGTCCAAGATGGGTCTCAGTCCTCCGTCCTTCTTCGGTATGAGAAAGTAGGGGGGAGTACCAGCCCTTGTCCTCTCCGCTACAGGTACCGGTTCTATGGCACCTTTCTCTAGCAGGTCTACAATTTCCTGCAAGAGGAGCGGATCTGGAACTTTTAGAGAACTCTGCCCCGGTGGATGACTCTGAGGGATGCGTAGAAAGGGTAGGCAGTAACCCTGGGCAACTGTCTCCAATGCCCAAGCATCTGACGTAATAGCCGGCCATTCCGTCAGATGGTGAGTTAACCTGCCCCCTACAGGTGTTTTGTGTGTTAAGACCTCAGAGTTGTTTGGGGGCGGCTGATGCAGATGCCGAGGGTAAAGATGCACCTGCTGCTGCTGCGGCCTTAGTACTTTTGACCAGTCCACCTCAGGTGGATCTCCTTTGGCCTCTTTGAGCCGGCTGTCCTCTGCCTTTCCCGAATGCGGAATAATAGCGAAAGGACATTTCTCTCCCAGCGCTTCCTGAGGGGTGGAAAGCAGTTTGGCGGATAACAGCTCTTAAAGATTTTGCTGCTGCTTTAGATGTTTGCAACTTTTCCAGACTGTCATCAGCCTTTTTACCGAATAAAGAAGAGCCGTCAAAGGGCATATTCAAAAGTCTGGCCTGTACATCAGAAGCAAAGCCAGACTTTCGTAACCACACATGCCTGCGGATTGTAGTACTTGCCGCCATGGCCCTGCTGATGCTGTCAGCGGAATCGATGCCAGTTTGAAGAGATTCGCACATGGCATCTTTGCCTTCTTTAATGATGTTAAGGAAGGCTGCCCTTTCCTCTCCTTCCGGTATGCAGTCAGCCGCTGATGAAGCACACTCCCACAGTGTGCGACTGAACCTGGCGAGCGTACAAGTGGCGTTGATGGACTTCAACGTCATACTACAAGCAGAAAATACTTTTTTTGCCATAGAATCGTACCTTTTGTCATCTCTATCCTGTGGGACAGTAGGGTAAGCGGATCTGCTGCTTGATGAAGTTGCCGCTTGAACCACCAGGCTCTCTGGAGTCAGGTGTTTTGATAAATATTCAGGGTCAGCTGCAGCTACCCTATACTTGGCTGGCAATCTTTTATTGACTGCAGGGATAACCTCAGGAGTTTCCCAATTTGATGAAATCTTTCTTCGTAAAGCTGTATGGAAAGGGACCACAGGATCCTCCTGTGGACCTTTGTCTAGTATGTCTGGAAGGTCATCCTATTGCAAAACAGGTGAAGGCGCAGACCAACCCATGAATTCAATAATTCTTGCCATCAGGGTTCTATAGGGGATTTGGGCATGTTCCCCAGAAGTGGAATTTGTCAAACCAGACCCAGGGGAAGTGTCCAGCCCACTTGCCTCATGTAATGATTCCTGTAGGTCTTTCAACCTTCTTTCCTCAGAGGTAAAATCCTCTGAAATAGGTGGTGTGGTCCTCTGCAGCCCGAAGGGTCTTTCTTGGTCAGAATCCTCCCCTTCTTCATAGATTGAAGATAATCTGGGGTACTCTGACCTCGGAAATGGTGTAAAACCAATTTCTAAAGCAGAAGGAGCCAAACTTGTCATTATTGGACGAGAAAACGTCGATGTTGTCGACGCCGATGTGAAAGGCTTCGAAGGCGCCGAGAAAGGCGTCGAGAAAACTGGAAGAGGCCTCGAGGAACTCGAGAGGATCGGGATCCAACTCGAGGATGTCGACGACGTTCTCAGCGTCGTGCTGGAGGCTCTGGGTATAACCGTTGGCTGTGAAGTTGCCATGTTTTTTTTCTTTTATTTGCGTCAATGTCGACGATGGCATCGATTCGATCGACCGATGCGTTGAAGAACCTTTCGACAACGGCGTCGATGGCGCCTTCCTACCCAATGGCCCGTGGCGCTCTCGGGTGGACTCTTTCGCCGGGTGCAACGACTCGCGGCGTTTCGATTTTTTGGGTTTTTCACCTAGGGTATCACCCTCAGCTGTCTTCGAGGGGGTCGAGGCTGCTTTCTCGAAGATGCTTAGCATTTTCTTCGTGAATTACTCCCACTCAGCCTGAGAGCTGTGTTTTGTGGGGTAGGAGACCCTTTCTGGGGAAACAGAAGATGAGGAAGGGGATCTTCGATGTCTCTTTGAGTGTCTAGATCTCGACGAGTGGCGGGAGCTACTTCGAGACCTAGAATGGGAATGCTTTCGACGACGAGGAGATGAATGCCTCGACCCGGCCGAAGAAAATTTCGAGGTTTTGACTGACTTACTTCTCTCGAGCTTCCCCTTGCGCTCCTTCAAGGCTTTCGCCGTCATGGACATGCAGTCCTCACACTCCGAACAATGGTGCTCGACTCCCAAGCACCACAAACAGATCCTGTGAGGATCCGTTATCGACATTTTCTTTCCGCAGTCTCGACATTTTTTGAAGCCGGACCGCGGAGTCGTCGGTTCAGATGAAGAAGCCATCGAGAATGAGTTGGTTTTAGCGAGGAAATGAGGTTTATCGATATTCTGAGGCCCCATGAAGCACGGAAAAACGGAACTGAGCAACGGACGCCGCGCGTGGTTATTTATGGGCATGGGGACGTCGGCACCGATACGGTGGCTGTCGAGGGACATCAATTCGGCGGACGTCGAAGCGCAGCGCCCTCTACAGAGAAATAATTTCCCAGGCCAGCAAGCTGGAGACGAATTATCAAAGATAAGGAATATGTCGGATGACACAATCCCTTCGAAATAATATTTATTGTGCATTTGTTACGCGCTTATACAACAAGTAAATTGTCTTTCAAAGTGTCCAGAAATCAAAACTGCCAGTACTTTGCCAGATCAATGTCCGAACATAACAAATTTATCACTCAAAGTACCACCAGCATCTCACACTGCAAAGCCCTTTCAGCCAAAATGAGATGCACGCCCAACTCCACCAACCCTTTCCACCGTATCTATCGACCTCCCGGCCCAGTCACCACCTTCGAAGCAGTGCTTGTCCAGCTTATATCATCTACCCTCAAACCTACTTCCCAACACCTCATCCTGGGAGTCCTCAATTTAGGCTTCAATGACCCAGCAGATACGGACGCTCTTGGCTACTGCACTTGGCTGCACGCAACGTATTCTGACACCCACTCACCTCAGTGGCAAAACCCTAGATTGGCTCTTGGATCATAATTGCAACAGTACCATCGTAGCCAACACACCATGCCCTGGTCAGATCACAATATCATCTCCTTCACAATCCCATGCCCCAACAAGTATCCCAAAATCAACATCCCCCACTACCCACACCTGCCAAAAACATTTGCGACCTCATGATTGATGAGCTTTTCCCCCCTTCTCTACCTACCACCCCCCTTACGAGCTTCCTAGATACTAACACCCTGGTTCACCACTACAATTCCCGGCTAACCAATGTGATCAACTCCCTAGCCCCCCTCAAAGCTTGTTAAATCCAGACAGGACAGCTCTTGGTTCACTGAAGGCCTTACCTCAATATGAGCTAAAAAACGAGCAGCCAAAGCTGTATGGCAAAAAGACCTTACACCCGAGAACAAAGACACCTTCACTAACATTTCTCAACCCTATAGGCAAGCCATCCACTCCACTAAAGCTGCCACCTTCAACAACAGGATTGCCTCTGCACCCTCTAGCTTCCGGACGGCTTTTCGCCATTCTTCAGGAATTAGAATCCCTGATTACTCCTCCCTCCACCACAGTGAAAGACTACCAGTGGTGCAACAATGTGCAAAATGCCCTCACAGGAAAAATCACCAACCTACAAACTAAAATCCAGTCCAAGCCTCCCCACCCACCACAGAGCAATTACCTGGGCTTGTGCCAGCCACGGCCACCCAGCTGTCTGGACCACATCCAACCTTTCAGCTTCAAACCCACCTGCACCGCTGACCTTGCCGTCATAATAAAAGGTCTCAAACCCTCCACGTGCAAAGGCGATATCTACCCCACCTCCATAGTAAAGGAATGTGCTGAACCTCTACTTCCCCCTCATCGCCTCCATCATCAACTCCTCCTTTGTGTCCTACTTTGTTCCCGTCTCAGTGAAAGAGCATGTGTCCCCCCCCTCCTTAAAAATGCCTCACTTGACCCTTCCATCCCAACCAACTACAGGCCCATAACCACTGTGCCCTCTCTCCTAAAAGCCATGAACAGAGTGGCCTATCTTGAAATCCAAAGCTAGAATCCAACTATATTCTCAGCTCACGACAGTCTGGTTTCCGCCTTGGACACGGTACCGAAACCACACTCCTGGACTTAAAAACCCAACTTGGCAACCTCAACGATGATGGCAAAATCTCAACCACCAGACTCTCTGCCACCATCTTACCCCCCTCAGCTCACTTCTCCACCTCAGCTGCAAAATGGATCTCCTCTTTCCTCGCAGACAGAACCTCCAGAGCCTTTGCCGGTAATGCCTCTGCACTCCCCACACCAACCTCCTCCTGGAGTCCCACAAGGGTAATGCGTCTCCCCCACCCTCTACAACATTTACACTAAACCCCTCTTCAACCACCTAAATTCCCTTGGCATTTCCTAGACAAACTATGCAGGCGACACCCAGAGTCTGGTCCCCCTCTCTGGTGTCCACCTTTTCAGTGTGGAGGCTGATCCTTATGTTGGTGCCATTTAATGGGTGACCTCAGAGGATGGATTTCACAGAAGATTCCTCATAATGTATGGGGGCTCCTGTCCTTAGGCATGGGGTGCCTGGGGCTGTTGCCCATTTCAGAGACAATTGTGTGGTTTCATAAAAACTTGGGGCCACATTTCAGTGAGGAACTATTTTTATTTTTTATTCGACCTTCATAAGAAGTGTGTGGTCCCTGAGTTATACGTCACTCGGTAGTATTTCAAGAGTGAGGTTTTTGTAGGAGAAATTTAAAATTTAAAAGCAACGAACTTCGTCCATAGTGCAGAGTTATATGGTGTTGTTCACAGGGTATCCCGAGTTGGTTTTTGGAATATCCTTAGTTAAAAAGTGGTCGACCGGTTTCGATGAATTTGATTGATCATCTTCTTCAGGACCTTGATTTTGGCTTGTCTCTAGGAGATCAGGGGTATGGAAGGGGCACCGTCATCCCTTTTACCTAAGAGAAATCAAACCAAAATGGGTTTTAAATCTTGAGGTCACAGTGGTTCTTGAAGTTTTATTCTGTGGTATTTTCTATTCACTTAATACAATTAAATTGATATACTAGCATTTTTTGACAGTCATTTGGCTATTTAGGCTAAAATGGACATAGAAGGCAGCTGGTGATTACCTCATATATAGTAACTGACAGCCGGGTCTTTTTTGTCATGCGTGACTCCAGTCCTGTAAGACATTAACAAGGTGTTTTTTATAAGACAAAAGCCTACGTGAGGCTGTATCAAAAATGAGTCGTAATACGATTATAGGAGTGTCTAGTACCGTCTGATTTGGGGTTGACAGACGAAGCGCTGGTGTGCGTTCATATCTCTGTGTTTACTTCCAAATGCGGTTCGCGGTATAGTGCGGGGAAACCCTTTGTTCTAAGAAGCGCCACTTTCTTGTAAAGAGGTGCTATCCCAGTACCAGGCGCTTATGCCGTGTGGGAATACATCTACCCACATTCATGCATCTGCCCACATAAAGACTCTACATGAAAAACATGTACATGCGCGGTGAATAGGTCTATATCCCTGTCCAAGATATCGATCGCGGGCGCGGCTGGTATCCCAATAATAGTTCGCGGTCATGCGTGAGGGATCTTAATTCTGAAAGGGCCACGAGTGTTGACGCGTAAATTGCGTTCGACTTGGAATTCACTCACCGTGTGGCACAAATGCTTGCTGGTGTCTGTGAGACGCCGAAGGAGTTGTTCAGTTTTAGCAACCGTTGCCCAGCAACGGCGGCATTTATACATTGGCCGTTTTTGCTGTTGATGATCCTCATTTTTGGGGGCCATCTTAGAGTGGCTAGAGTTACATTTAGGGGGTATGCATTTTTGCACGGGCGGTTTAAGTGCGGGCTGCAAAGTAGCTGATGCAGTAGCCTTACTTTCTTTTGACTCCTGTATTCATTATGGCAATCCTTTTTTAAAAAAATACAGTGGTCTCATTCCCTTATTAGTTTTTAGAAGGGGGGAAAAAAGCAAAGACAGTTTGTTATTCTAAGCAATATCCAAATTGTATTTTTGCCACCTACATATGTATTCGCCTTCTGTCTTCATCAATGGTGCTGGGTAGGGGACTAGGCGTAATTGCGATTCCTTATTTTGCGTGGCTTGGTGATTGAGTTATGTATAGGGGCGGGCGCAGGGCGGGGCCTCAGCACTACTTGACTGCGGAGAGGAGGTTCCACATATGTATGAAGCCCCATTAAATGGCACCAACATAAGGATCAGCCTCCACACTGAAAAGGTGGACCCCAATAAGTGCTTTTGTGTGCTAAAAACATTGTTCTGAATAACACTTCGGGAAAAATTTTGAAGTCTAAATGCCTCCCTGAATGTGATCCAGTATATCTTAGTGCGGCGACTAGACTGCTGGGAAGTATTAAAATAACAACGGATCTGGAGTACCCCTCCGGTCAAAAAATAACCTACAACAAGAAGGAACAGTCTGGAAATTTTGGCTAAAAAAAGACATATTCTTTTAAGAACCACCAAATAATAAAAAATGGCAGAAAATAATTACCTGGCATTTGCAGAAGATCTTGTGGAAGGCATTCTAGCGAACCCCTCCCTACTTGGAACAAATGCAACAATACAAGCCCTGACAAACAACGACGAATGGAATGAAATTGAAGCCCTAAGGAAAAAACTAATACGAACAGAGCTGCATGGTGCACTAATGGTAGAATATCTAAGAGCCCATGCAGCACCCAGTGGGCTCATCATACACATAGAACCGAGAATCTTCCTAGACGACCTGCAATTTAGAAAAGACTGGTCCTTTATAGCTAACAAATGCACAAGAGATTGGCTAATTCTCATCATTAATACAGCCAAGACAGTTTCAGAAAAACTAATGAAGGACATCCAAACCAAATTAGATACCAACAAAGCCAACATCGCATTAGAGATTTACAATACTAAATTAGCAGCACTCGAGACATCATTGAAGGAATTCCATGAACTAAATCTTACAAGGACGATCAACAAACTCAAAAAGGATCTGTCAGCCTTCTCACACGAGAAAATCTACCCATACACAACGGAAAACTACTTCTCTGAAGAGGCGAAACTAGCGAGGAAAAATGCTTTCCTACAAAGCCAACAAGTGGGTGGAAGACAGGTCAGAGGCAACAGATCGGGTTCCTCTAACAACTCTAGTATGAGCTCAGATGACGACCTCAGGGCACAACAACATCAATTAACCACAACAGGCCAACCTCGGAACACCTGGGGACAAGGGCGAGGCACCAACAATGTCCGTTTTTTAGGCCAACAAGGGAACCAACGAGGGAGGCCACGGTGGCAACCCTTTTCCCCAATGACAACCCGCAGTCGCGGCAAAGGATTCCAACAACCGAACCTTCCCTAGTCATGAACCTGTCATCACATATACTCACAGAAGCAGAAAGAAAAATTCTAGAAAAAGGACTCTCTTTTGTACCAACTGCTCGATATGACCCATTCCAAACAAGAATCGAAATAAAACAACTGGTCAGAAAAATAAGATTGAAACAATTCTTTCAAGAAACCACGGAAAAAGAAACTGGGAAATTTACGGACCTCCATCCGGCCTCACAATTCTTTCCTCCCACTGAAAGCAATACCTCAGAGTGCAACACTTTTGAACAAGCACTCATCAAAAAAGTGGAAATAATGGAAAAAGAACACAAATTCGTACACAACAACTACAGTAAAGCAGAAGCAGAGGCCTTAAAAACATTGGCCAATGATGATACAATAATAATCAAGCCAGCAGATAAGGGAGGAGCCACGGTCCTAATGGACATACAAAACTACCAACAGATGGTCAACACTCTGGTACAAGATCAGACCAGTTACAGAGCTCTTCCCTGTGATCCTACTCCATCTCTACAAAGATTGATTGCATCTATTGTGGAGGAGGCACTCAATGAGGAACACATTAACGAAAAAGAAGCCGTTTTCCTCACACCAACACATCCTAGACTGCCAGCGTTTTACGCACTACCAAAGGTACATAAAGGGACAATTCCCATACCTGGAAGACCCATAGTATCAGGAATCAACTCGATCCTGGAACCCCTGTCCCAATATGTAGACAGATTCCTACGTGACAGGATCCCCAAGATGACATCCTATGTAAAGGATTCAACGGCCATACTAAATCTGCTCACTGCTCTCCCTTTTGATGGAACTAACCAATGGCTAGTAACAATGGACATCGAAGCACTCTATACCAGTATTCCTCAGCAGGAGACAGTGGAAATGGTAAGAAGAACCCTGACTAATGACCGGAGTCTAACCCCAGGACATGTGGGCTTCATCACAGAACTTGCTAGAATAGCCCTAACTAGAAACTTTTTCATTCTGGAAAACGTATTCTTTCAGCAGATTTCCGGGACAGCAATGGGCGCAACTTTTGCGCCTAGCTTGGCTAATCTCTATGTTGAACATTTTGAAAAGGAATTCGTATATGAAGACACAAACCCCTATCGGGACAAAATAAAGGTCTGGAAAAGGTACATCGACGATGTCCTCATGATATTTGAAGGGTCTGAACAAGAACTTACAGCCTTCCACCAGTGGCTGAACAACTGTAATGCACACTTGAGATTCACCATTGAGGCCAACAGGACAGAGACACACTTCCTGGACCTTCATATCAAAAATCAAGGAAATGAACTGCTGGCACGGGTCTACAAAAAAGACACTGATAGGAATTCATTACTACAATACAACAGCTATCACCCGAAAGCCCTGAGGGATAATCTCCCATTTGGACAATTCCTCCGGTACCGCAGGACATGTACAAGATTGGAAGATTTCAAAGAACAATCTGCAGCTCTCAAGAAACAACTGAAAAAAAGAAGCTATCCGAAAAGAATCATTAATGACACATACAAAAGGGCAAGAAATATACCGAGAGAAATTACTCTCCAACAACACAAAAAAGATGAAAAAAGAGAAGAAATAACAGTAGTAATGAGTTATTCCCCCATGTTCAACCGCATCAAAAGAGAAATAAAAAAACTTTGGCCCATCCTAAATACAGGCGCCAGCTCCTTGCCTCTACCGTCCTTTGCCATCAAAAGACGTAGAAACCTAAGGGACAGTCTGGTCCACACTATGAGAGAACCAAGCAACAATGAGTCGGAGAATACTATCTGGGGAGCCAACAAGCCAATGGGACACACACCATGTGGAGGGTGCTCAATGTGCGCCCAAACCACACGCAGCAAATCGATCGAGATCGGATGGCACACACCATGGCAACAGAGGAGTTTCACCAATTGCAAATCCAAAGGGGTAATCTACCTCATCACGTGCCCATGCACCCTACGATATGTAGGCATGACAACGAGAGAAGTAAAAACAAGTCTTATTGAACACAAATCATGTATTCGTACAAAAAAACTGACAGCCCCCCTGGTGAACCATTTCGTGAAAAAAGGTCATAAACAAGAAGACTTCACATGGACCATCTTGGAAAAATTAACCCCACCCAGAAGGGGAGGGGATTTCGGAAAAATGCTCCTGAAACGAGAACAACTCTGGATTTTTAGACTCAATACAGAGAAAAATGGACTCAATGAAGAAATCCAGTGGAACAGCCTGGCCCTAATGAAATGAAGATATTGTTCAAAAAAGAAACGAAGAAGCATGACAAGAAACTCAATATGGGATTCCGCTTATTGGGGATACACCTGAGAAACGATAATGTACACCCCCTACATATGTGGAACCTCCTCTCCGCAGTCAAGTAGTGCTGAGGCCCCGCCCTGCGCCCGCCCCTATACATAACTCAATCACCAAGCCACGCAAAATAAGGAATCGCAATTACGCCTAGTCCCCTACCCAGCACCCTTGATGAAGACAGAAGGCGAATACATATGTAGGTGGCAAAAATACAATTTGGATATTGCTTAGAATAACAAACTGTCTTTGCTTTTTTCCCCCCTTCTAAAAACTAATAAGGGAATGAGACCACTGTATTTTTTTAAAAAAGGATTCCCATAATGAATACAGGAGTCAAAAGAAAGTAAGGCTACTGCATCAGCTACTTTGCAGCCCGCACTTAAACCGCCCGTGCAAAAATGCATACCCCCTAAATGTAACTCTAGCCACTCTAAGATGGCCCCCAAAAATGAGGATCATCAACAGCAAAAACGGCCAACGTATAAATGCCGCCGTTGCTGGGCAACGGTTGCTAAAACTGAACAACTCCTTCGGCGTCTCACAGACACCAGCAAGCATTTGTGCCACACGGTGAGTGAATTCCAAGTCGAACGCGATTTACGCGTCAACACTCGTGGCCCTTTCAGAATTAAGATCCCTCACGCATGACCGCGAACTATTATTGGGATACCAGCCGCGCCCGCGATCGATATCTTGGACAGGGATATAGACCTATTCACCGCGCATGTACATGTTTTTCATGTAGAGTCTTTATGTGGGCAGATGCATGAATGTGGGTAGATGTATTCCCACACGGCATAAGCGCCTGGTACTGGGATAGCACCTCTTTACAAGAAAGTGGCGCTTCTTAGAACAAAGGGTTTCCCCGCACTATACCGTGAACCGCATTTGGAAGTAAACACAGAGATATGAACGCACACCAGCGCTTCGTCTGTCAACCCCAAATCAGACGGTACTAGACACTCCTATAATCGTATTACGACTCATTTTTGATACAGCCTCACGTAGGCTTTTGTCTTATAAAAAACACCTTGTTAATGTCTTACAGGACTGGAGTCACGCATGACAAAAAAGACCCGGCTGTCAGTTACTATATATGAGGTAATCACCAGCTGCCTTCTATGTCCATTTTAGCCTAAATAGCCAAATGACTGTCAAAAAATGCTAGTATATCAATTTAATTGTATTAAGTGAATAGAAAATACCACAGAATAAAACTTCAAGAACCACTGTGACCTCAAGATTTAAAACCCATTTTGGTTTGATTTCCCTTAGGTAAAAGGGATGACGGTGCCCCTTCCATACCCCTGATCTCCTAGAGACAAGCCAAAATCAAGGTCCTGAAGAAGATGATCAATCAAATTCATCGAAACCGGTCGACCACTTTTTAACTAAGGATATTCCAAAAACCAACTCGGGATACCCTGTGAACAACACCATATAACTCTGCACTATGGACGAAGTTCGTTGCTTTTAAATTTTAAATTTCTCCTACAAAAACCTCACTCTTGAAATACTACCGAGTGACGTATAACTCAGGGACCACACACTTCTTATGAAGGTCGAATAAAAAATAAAAATAGTTCCTCACTGAAATGTGGCCCCAAGTTTTTATGAAACCACACAATTGTCTCTGAAATGGGCAACAGCCCCAGGCACCCCATGCCTAAGGACAGGAGCCCCCATACATTATGAGGAATCTTCTGTGAAATCCATCCTCTGAGGTCACCCATTAAATGGCACCAACATAAGGATCAGCCTCCACACTGAAAAGGTGGACCCCAATAAGTGTTTTTGTGTGCTAAAAACATTGTTCTGAATAACACTTCGGGAAAAATTTTGAAGTCTAAATGCCTCCCTGAATGTGATCCAGGACCCCCTCTCTGGTGACCACGCACAGGACAGCCTCCACATTAACTATTTATGAAAGAGTTCAAACCTGGATGGCCACCCACTCCTTATGCCTGAATGACGAAAAGACGGAGCTCCTGCTGATGAGCACCCCCACCACCCGACTTACCAAACTGGTCTCTGCTTACAACTCCTTCATCAACGACTGCCATGCCATCCCAGTATCCTCTGCAGTCAAAACCCTGGGGGTCTACTTGGATGCCACTCTTAGCATGTCAAGACAAGTCAACCATATTGCCTCTACCTCAGCCTATGCCACCAAGCTCAACCGCGCAAGCAAACCTTTTCTCTCTGTTGACAAATGCATCACAGTATCTCGTGCACTTATTGGATCAAAACTAGACTATTGTAAAACCCTTTGTGGAACATCTGAAAAGAACCTGAACAAGCTACAAGTTGTGCAAAACAACGCCATCCGAGCAGCGGTAGAGAGGAGGAGACAGGATTGCATCTCTGACACCAGAAGAGCTGCCCACTGGGCACCTGTCAGGAAAAGTCCTCTCTATCTCAAACTGATGCCTCTCGAACGATGCACCCCCTACTTAGCCCAGATACTAAAAAAGATACTCACCGGCCAGACCACTACACTCCTCAAAGAAACATCTCCTAACAATTCCGGAGAAAGAAAGCAGAGGGATCCATTTTCCTCTGCCTGTGTGGTAACCCTCTGGAACAATCTACCCCTCACCCTGCGCACAGACCCCCTCCTACCACTCATTCCGTAAGAACCTCAAGACTCACCTCTTTTGCTAACTTGCACCACCCTGCTTAACCCATCTGTTCCCCATCTCCCTCCATAGGCTTTTTTTCTGTAACTAGCGCCTAGATGCCCACAGGCTTTGTGCGCTAAAACAATGTAAAAAATAAATAAATTATAATGAGCCAGGCAGGCAAAGATAAGCAAACAACTTAAGTAACTTACCCAGAATCACCAAGCAATACTAGCATAACCCTGAAACAAATCTGTGTTCAATCTACTCATCAGAAAAACCCTTGGCTCCCAGGAGTGGCCACACAAGAAAGAGCACCACTTATGTTCAGCCTTCTCCGACCACTCATTGGATTAAACAAAAAAAACATTTTTAAACAGGTTTCCTTACTTTTTCAGCTTAGTGCACACTGGGTGTGAGAGAGGAGGAGGCCCTCAAACCTTAGCGATGCTCCTGTGCTGAGCAACAGGTCTGCATCACGGCGCCAGGATTTTCAGAGAATCCAGGCTCACAAATCTATTTCAAGGGATGACAAACTGAGGTATCTTTAGATGTGTCTTGCAAGCCAAGCAAAAATAGCATCCTACATCTAATGGGATCTGCCCACCTAATCCTTAGGATTGCCTATGTCCACCAGATAATTGACCTCTCCGGGTTTTCCCACAACCTTGAAGGGTCCAATCAATTTGTCCTGTAAGGCCCTTTGCCTTGTAGGTACCATAACTAGAACTTGCTGGTCTTGAGTAAACTCAACCATGTTGATCTTCTGGTCATGCCAATGCTTCACAATGCTTCACCAGAGCCTGACCTACTTTCAAGTTATCTGCTGCTTCTGTCATCATGTGTTTCATTCTCCTCCGGAGACCAAGCACATAGTCAGTGACTCTCACTGGCTTGGGGGAAGGAGAACTCTCCAACCCCTCTTTAATTACGGCCAACAGACCTCTAACTGGATGACCAAAGAAGCTCAACTGGACTAAATCCAACTCCCTCCTGAGGGACTTCTCCATAAGCAAATAAAAGCCATGGCAGTAGAAGGTCCCACTTTCTTCTAAGGGGTTCTTCTAAAGCACCTTCATAGTTCTATTAAACCTCTCTACCAATCCATTCGTCTAGGGATGGTAGGCAGTTGAGAACTTGTAAGTCACTCCACAGTTTTTCCACATGGCCTGCATGTAGTGGGACAAAGTTTGATCCCCTGTCAGAGATAACTTCCTTAGGAAAGCAAACCCTGGTAAAAATACCAAGTAGGGCCTTAGCAACTGCCTGAGCTGTAACAGTCCTCATAGGTATGGCTGCAGGATACCTAGTAGCATGCTCTACTACAACCAATATAAATCGATAGCCTGAAGAGGATGAAGAGTCTAAGGGACCAACAATGTTGATTCCTACCCTCTCAAAAGGGACTCCCACCACTGGGAGAGGCACCAAGGCTGCCACATTCTTGGCTCCACTCTTGCCAGATGTCTGACAAGTGTGCCAGCTCCTACAGAATGTATCTACATCAGACCCCAACTTAGGCCAGTGGAAATCTAGAGAAAGCCTGTCCTTGGTCTTCTTGAAACTCAAGTGACCAGCCAAAGGAATCTCATGGGCTAACTGTAGGAACTGTTGTCTGATCTCTAGAGGTAGTACAAGTCTTCTGTAGTCTCCTGGGATAGACTCAGGTGGTTCACTGTAGATGAGGCCATATTCCCTGTACAACCTGTGCTTCCCTGGCTCTTGCCCGTCCAGCTGGGAAGATGCCTGTTGGCGAAGTCCTTCAAGGAGTAGGACATTCTCTTTGACCGCTGCTGAAGTCTGCCCTACAGGGGCCACCTTCTGCCAGTAAAGACTGCAGCTGAGGATGGTCTTTAGGATCCAGATCTCCAACAGTCGAAGGTCTTCTTCCAGCTCTGAATCTTCAGCAGCTGATTCAACCTTTCCTGGTTGTTCCTCACACTCCGCCTCAGCTGGTGGAGCAGTCACAGGTGTGACTTTGGACAGTTCTCTCTGGGATGTCCTGGTTGGAAGCACAGGAGTGCTCTCTGGCTTTTTCTTTCGGACCTTGAGTTTCCCCTTTGCCTCTTTCTTCTTAGAAATAGCAGTTAGTAGGTCCTGTGGGCTGGGTGTTATAGTTTCTTCTGTAACATCCTCTGAAGAGCCATCTAAGGTACACTCTCTGGCCTTCCTTGTCTGTTCCGGTTTCCTTTTGCTGGGAGGCCTGGGGTGCTTGATACAACTTCAAGAGTTTTTAAGTCATTCCCCAACAGGACTCTCCCAGGCACCTCACTCTGCACACTAACAGGTATCTTGACAGTCATGTTGTGGCACTGGATGAGAGCTGGTAATCTTGGAAGCATTTGAACAGAGCCTCCAGCAAGCTTAGTGAGGCTTTTGGGTGCCTTAGCAACATCCTGAGGTTTGAAAAAAGATTCATCCACCACTGTAATGCTGGCCCCAGTGTCTCTAATGGCAGGGGTCTCGTGACCATTTACAAGTACACTGTCCTTAAAATATTCTTTTGTGTTATCTGGAATTGAATTATAGACATCTAAATTCTACGGTTCCCACAGACCCATGGACACTAGGGAAACACTGGCAAAGACTTCAATGGGGCATTTAGCCATTAATAGAAAATTTCAACTTGCCATTTGTACTTCTCCCTCTTGGGAAAGGGCCAAGGAGACAGTGTGGACCCCTTGAAGGTTTACCCTTGCATCTGGGATCCCCTTTCACATGGTCAGTAGACCCACAAGCATAACATTTTCCAAATGTCTTGACAAATGGGGGTTTCTGCTGACCTCCCTCTGGTTTAGCACCAGAGGTTTCACTAGCATGATTCGGTTTCCCCTTGTGGCTTACCCTTTTTCTGTTTGGGGCCCTCTTTTGGATTGGAGGTATTTGATTTATCTTTGCCATCTTTCTTTTGCTGCTTCCCATCATCCTTCTTCTGAGTTGCCGCAGAATCCTTCGGTAGTAGCCCTATTGGCAACCCACAAGTCAGCAGCCTTTGCCAACTTCTTTGGATCAATTTCCTTAGAGTCAACCAAGTGCCGTCTCAGCTCAGGAGAGCAGAAATCAAAAATAGATTCCAACAAAAATAGATTTCTCATTCCTCCAAAAGTGTTCTCTGTAACCCATTACCCAACCATCTATGTTCTTCAAACATTCACACACCCAGTTAGTCCAAGCGGTACCATCTGTCTTTTGAGGGTCCTAAATCTCTTAAGGTACTTGGTAGGAGTTTTCCCAAATTTAGCTATCAAAGCTAGCTTCACATTTTCATACTCCAATCTTTCAAGTTCCCCCACCTCCATTACAGCATCAGTTGCAACCTGGGGGAGCCTACACAAAAGCCAAGGAATCAACCGATTCCCTGTGAAACCCTGAATCCCATAGTTATACTCAAAAGCAGCCAACTAATCCCAAATATCAAGCCTTACCTCATACAAACTCACAGCTTCTTTAGGCATGCAAGGTCTCTTAGGACTGGAAGACCTAGAAGACTCTGGGATAGGACCATTTTCAAGAGACAATTTCTTCATTTCAAGAGCATAATGCATTTCCATTTATCTGAGTTTGATTTCTTGACTTTCAGTTTGCATTTGGAGCCAGTTAGGCAGAATCCTGTGCAGTGCCCTTAGGGACCACTACATACAATTAAGACTACAGATGGCAATACAAGTTTTACCTTTGGTACAAGCCTGTACTACTATGTTAAAGTGGTAGCAGTAGCGGAGCAGCCAGGCTTATCTCTAGAGTATATGAGCAGTAGCAGAGATTACACAAAGGGGCCACAATTACTGTGACTCAAGCAAACACTGACTCACGGTTTCAAGTAAAAAAATAGAAGTACATTTATTTTTAAACCATTTGTTATTAACACGACACTTCTATTAATTCAAAAACCACACGTAAAATATACTACTACAACTAACCAATTCACTTTGTACAGTATTATTCGAGGTAAGTACCCTGTGTTTGAATGGACCGGTGTTATGAAACAGAACACGTTACCGTGAATACAATTGCGATCACTTTTTGACAGTTCGGTCTACTAGATAAACGCGTATCCGCGGCAAGAAATGCTACCGGGGTAAAAACACACTTAGCACCCGAAATACCCAGAGAGAGTTGGGGGCAGAAATCACAGGCAATATGTTGGTTAGGCAGACAGAATCGAAGAACACACGTAGATAGGAATTCAAGAGTCAAGGGGCCGGAGCCAAAGTCAAGTGACACTGGGTGCCTGTTGTCGAGGATCACACAGTCGGACAGTTCGAGATTCAACATTGCCAAGAGTACTTTGATATTGTCAATGTTTGGAAGCAAAAGTTATAAGAAGGAGGGAAAAGTAAGGACAAGCCTTAAAGTAGAGAAATAGGGATTTCACCCAAAATTCCTCAAACAGGACACAGAACCTTTCTCAAAGAACGAAGCTGGTGCCACAGCAGTTGTTCCTGTTGGTTTCCCGCAGACCCGCGCTTTCCTGCAGCTTCAGCACGAAGAAAGACGATGAGGGGGTCCGCACCACACAGGGATGCGGCCGGCAGCAGCGACAATGACTAAAAGGTGCGCTCCTTAAAAACAGGAGAGGTTCTTCAGGTGGCTATTCGGACCACTACAGCAGTATGCAGCGATTTCGACCACGAAGGCGAACTCTGGCTGAAGAAGATGAGCTGGTTATCCCCACCAGGCTCAAGGGAAGAAGACTCCGGACTGGATCGCCTCTTAGTCGTTGAAGGGCAGATAGCTCAGGAATGCAGCAGGGCTTTACCGGTACGCGGTAGTTGCAGCAGTCAACCTCTCCTCCACTTCTCGTCTTGTAGTTCCAGTGGCTACTCTCTGACTTCCAGCCCAAGAGACCTGCCTTTTATGCGCAAAACCCCCATTCACACAGCCTGGCTGTCAATCACCCAGCAGGGGGGTTGTCCAGCCCGGGCAACCACCTTGCCCAATCATCACAAAGTGCGACTTGGGTTTTCTAGGATACCCTGTGCAGGGGGTGACTACACCCCTCCCTCACATTCAGCCCACCTAGACACCCAGGTATCTTCAGGAGGGCTTCTAGGTAGAAGCCTGCCAAAAGACAGTGAACAAAGAAGGCAAACCTGGTTTGCCACGCAAAGTAAAACACAAGAAGGAGTTTAACAAAAAGAAATGGCGAATAAACCGCACCGGAGCCAAACGAAAAAGGATTTGGTCAAGCGGGTTTAGGTTTGAGGCTAACACAATAGCCTACAATATTACAACGGTTATACAAGGTAACAGTGGTAGAAATTTAGGGTAGATACCACTGCCACCAGCCATGTCTAAATGTTAAAAGAGCAAAACAATGCTCTAAGAGGTACAGATAAAAAGAGTTAAGAGTTAACCCTTCCAGCACTCCATGTAAGATGGTGTGTACTGGATCTGTGGTTAAATTTGACTGAGTAAAGTTAATGGTAGCTTTACTCTTTTCTGGGGGACAGTAGTCACCTCAGAAAATGGAGTCAGTGGGAAGTCTGAACGACAACCCTGTGCCACTGCACAGAAGGTGCTGTGTGACACACAAAGAAGGGGGCTACTGAAGTGGTGTACTCCAGAGCCCACAATCACAAAAACAGGTCAAAACACATAGCAAAATACAAGTTAGAGTGGGGGAAAAGCTCACACTCTTTGAACTCTAACTCAAGTCTCATTTTTTCAAGAGAGACACATTCTGGACTCAGTACTGGACCGGGTAGGGTCCCTGTGGCTAAAGGTTAAGGCCCAAGAGCTTGTTGAGGTGCAGAGGGGCTCACATCCTGAGACTCCTCTAACTCTTCTTGCTCATCAATAACATTAGAGTCAGACTCTGAATCATTATCATCCTCATCAACATTTTCCACATTTGCTGAAGGAGTAGGTGTACCAGACCCACTTCTCAGACTTTGAAATTCCAACAATCTTTCAATCAATTCATTTTTCTTTCCTTTAACAGGGAAGTTCCCGACTTTACACATTTCCTTCAGTTGATCTATTGTTAAAACGATCAGGGCCTCCTGTCTGTAGTTATCAATATTAGGCATGATAAAATTGCTTTTCGAGTGGTGCTTAGCCTTGTGAAGGTCACTATCTGAACAAAACTAAAGCAGAACTCTCAATGTAACAAGTATACAATTTACCCTCACCGCCTGCCACCAGTATTAGGCAAAGTTTGTATGCAGTACCCTCTGGGACCACTACACACAACTAGGACTTCAGGTGTAAGCAAAACCAACCTTTGGTATAAGTATGTACCACACAATTTCTGGTAGTGAGCTGAGCGCCCAGACTTATCTCAAGAGGGAATGTGAGCTTGTAAGGGTGTTACACAGAGGTCTATAATTACAAGTATTCAGGTAGACACTTCAAGGTTTCTCAATAAAACACTTCTTAATTTATTTACACAGTCAGTTAGAAAACATTCACTAAAAGGATGCAATCAATATCACACAGAAATATACTAAAATACTTCACACTAACCGGTTCTGAAAGCTTTACACGACTTTGAAGGAGGAGCAAAATGGCATTCAGAGTGGGTGAAGTAGGAGCAAAAAGGCATAAATTAATAAAACGAATTATAGAGTTACTCTTAAACAGTGCAAATAGTTTGAGTTCACCAGAGGAGTTGATTCAATGCAACAGGTAGGCAAAAGTCAATGGACTAGTGTCTTGTATAGGTAAAAACGGTTCTGGTATTTAAACGGAAAAGTCTTTGCCACAGTTCTCGGAAGTAGTTCACGGAAGAAAGGTTCATATGTCGGGTCACAAGCTGACTAGGCCTGCAAGTTGCCAAAGTTCCACGCCAGAGTGCATTTATTTGGGTTTCCTAGGAGACTAAGCACCAGGAGTTTCAGGCACCTTCCTCACTTTCTGCCCACCTCAGACACTCGGGCGCCAGAGGCAAAGGCGTAGAAACAAAGGGACCAAACCTAGTTTGGCATGCAGAGATAAACTCTAGAAGGACCCTTCCAAAAAGAAATGCTGAAAAAAGAAGACTGGGACTTGCTTAAACAAGGGGGGCTCAGACGCCATCTTGAAAAACATGGCTCCCGGGATTTTTAGCTACCAGTGTTTGTGGTCGGGAAAAGTCATGGTAGTTCATTGTAAAATCACTGCCACTAGCTATTTTGATATGACGGGTAGCATTTGTATTTGTATTTTATTTATATTGCGCACCTAACCCAGGGGTAGCCAGGCGCAGAAGCAACAAGAGGATTGCAAAGCTTAGTTACATACAGAGGAGTGAAGTCCAGCTGTGGTTATGTGCTGGACGTGTCACGCTGAGGAGGCACAGATACAGAAATATACAATATAAGCAGTACTATATACAATAGGCCGGTAGTCGCAAGAAGGTATCTACGCTGAGCAGTGGACAACCAAATGTAAATATTTACAATCATTGTGGTGAGGAGCAACAGGGCAGCGAGAGGTCGTTATGAGTCTATAGCTTTGAGCCAGTGGATGGTCTTAGCTCTGAACTGGTGGTAGGGGAGGTCCTCCCTGCAGGGAGGAGGAAGGGAGTTTCAGAATTGAGCTGCTTTTACTGGAAAGCTGTTCCCTCCGGACATTGTACGTTTAAACCTGGGCACCAGGAGGAGGTTGGAGTTGGCCGTTCTAGAAGGGCGAGAAAGGGTGGGTCTGGTGAATCTGGAGATGAGGTATTGAGGGGCTGCTTGGTGGAGACATTTATGAATCAGAGAAACCGATTGAGGAATATTTTGTCTTTGGTGGATAGCCAATTGACAGACCTTCTGGAATCAGAAATATGGGCTTTCTTCGGGATACTGAGGGCCGCTCTTAGGGCATTATTTTGAAGGATTTGAATTTTATTTGTGATATATTTGTTGCAGCCTACATATAGCGCGTTGCAATAGTCCACCTTGGACAGGATCAGAGCCCTGGCTAGGGTGATACAATTAGCAGGAGAGAGAAAGGGTTTGGCTGCCCTAATGAGTTTGCATGTATAGGAGGTGACGTTTGACTGCTACATGAGTTTCTAGGGTTGTATACTAATTGACTTCGGGAGAATTGACCTTGGGAGAATTTACCTAATTTAGAAAGTCAATTAGGACATATATGCGGGGGGAAACCCCCCACACCCCGCAACCCACCACCCAAAGCCATTGACCTTGGGAGAATTTACCTAATTTAGAAAGTCAATTAGGACATATATGCGGGGGGAAATCCCCCCGCAACCCACCACCCAATCTGCAACCCCCCGCCCAATCCCCTTATTTATTTATAATCCAAAACCAGCCCAATACATATATAAAATAACTAAAATAATATAAAGGTCAATTGTGCAGAAGGTCAATTAGGACCACTATAATTAGGCCAATTGTGCAAAGGGTCAATTTGAGTAATACCAGTTTCTAGACGTAGGGGATACTAGGTAACCCCTCCAGCACTCTATTGGAAGATAGCCTGTGCTCGGTCGAAGTCTTTTTAAATTCCAGTAAAGTCAATTTAACTCGACATTCTCTAGGAAACAGTAGTTAATCCCAGAGAAGGTATTTAAACCTTGGGTCAGCCTAAAAGGCTTCCCCTGTGTCACTGCACGGAGGGTGCTGTGTGACACAAATGAAAAGATGATGCCTATGGAGTTGTCTAAAACTCCACAATCAAAGAACACAAGAGTAAAACACACATCAAAATACATGAGAGTGGGGAAAAAAAGCTCACACTCTTTCCAGGTAAAAAATGAAGTCCTCAAAATCCAGCAAAGTTGCTGTGGGTCTCTAAGGTGAAGGCAATTAGCACTTTTATGAGAATTCTCCCTAACAATTCTCATACTTGACCCTATAGGCTATTAAAGCAATTAGCAGTAGGGTGCAAAGTGGGAAAAGACAAACACTACAGATGGTCTCACACCATGGTCTCACACCGTGGAAAGTACGAAAAAAAGTACTGTTTACTGGCCTGCTGTGCTGCCCCCGCTTCCAACTGTGGCCGTGGATTATTCCCTGCTTGAAGGCGAGCTGCTGCAGAATCGACGCCTGGAGGACGTCTTTGGAAGTAACCCTGGTGTTGCAGGACTTCCTGATTCGTGATTTGTGTGCAACACAAAGAAGGTCTCCCTCCTGGGTCCTGCCCCTGTGTTGAACTAGGATGCCCTTCTTTGTGTCTATAAATAGACTTGTGCCCGCGCACTCGCGCGCGCGCACCGTGGAAAGTACGAAAAGTACTGTTTACTGGCCTGCTGTGCTGCCCCCGCTTCTAACTGTGGCCGTGGATTATTCCCTGCTTGAAGGCGAGCCGCTGGAGAATCGAGGCCTGGAGGACGTCTTTGGAAGTAACCCTGGTGTTGCCTGACTTCCTGATTCGTGATTTGTGTGCAACACAAAGAAGGTGACTTCTCCCAAAGTTGGATTGGATTGATTACGGTGTAAAGCGTGTAGCGCGAACGCGGTGCACAGCGTACCTCAAGAGTGTTTAACGTGGTGCATCAACGGCATTAACTAAACGTCGTTTTTTTTTTCTCTCTCCCCCTCTCCCTCTGTTTTTAAGGTCTCCCTCCTGGGTCCCGCCCCTGTGTTGAACTAGGACGCCCTTCTTTGCGTCTATAAATAGACTTGCACGCACGCACCGTGGAAAGTACGAAAAGTACTGTTTACTGTTCACGGTGCGCGGGACACACAAGAGAGTCTAAAACTAAATTCATATCTGTGTATACTGTCCACTGTTCTTGGTGCTCGCTGGTAATTTAGCGTAAGTAACTCCCCCCCAATTAAGTGTCTGACCAGGATGGTGTCTTCCGTGGGGATTTGAGTTCTAATACTAGCGTGAAAGGGTTGACTGCAATTATCCACGTGTGTTGAGGGTGGAGGATTACTTTTTGGGGGTGACTGAAGCCCGGTCTTATGACTTGTTTTGAGTTTGGTGACTGAGGGACGGCGAGGTACGGAGTGAGGCTAAAACAGCTTGTGTAATTAAAGTAAATACTGACCCTGGTCGGTAAATAGAAATCCTTCTCCTCCTGAGTTCTTCTCCCAGTCCTTTTCACCCTATAGCGATTACCTAACCCTGATTTGTGGGTCTGGGGAGGTTCTTGAGGAGGTGAGGTGTTGGTCTACGGGAAGGGTGTCCTCGTCTTCTCCCCCTCCCACTATGGCTACAATCCGAAGAAATGGGAAAATTTGTCTCCCGACCCCAGTCACAAAAACCCCTAATCTTGATTCATCAAACGAGGGCTGTGACCCTCCTGTATTGAATAATGGAAATGACATCGTTGATAGTAAGACAGACAGTGTGATAGGATGTAAGACAGATGAACAAAGGAAGAGTATTTTGGATGTGGGGCGGGAGGTGGATACAGTTAGTGATCTTTTGGGGAATGTGTCAGCAAATAATCAGAAAATAACAAACATTGTACAGGATGTGGAACTATCTCACTTGATTGCACAGGTACATGCAAGGGGCAGGGGTAATGATTCAGAAGATGAGTATGATAAATTTACTCCAGCGGGTTTATCGTTTGACTCCCAAGCTCCTACTCAGACAAGTTTCTTGAGTATTCAAGAGACTTTGCCCGCCCACCAGTCTGTGGAACTTTCTAGGGAGTCAGAGGATACAAAATTGGATGTGTCAATGATGTCACAAACTGTGAAATTGGAGCTAAGTAAACGGGTAATGCTATCGAGAGGACCTTCCACCCCCGTAAATGCTGCACGAAATGGTGTTGACAAGGTCCATCTTTATAACACCCTTCCGCGAATTCAGACAATGGGCCCTTCTAGAATGTTTTCCTCAAATGTCAAATTCCCCCTTCCCTCAGCATCAATTTTTGCTGAGGAGGAGGGGCAACAATGGCCTTTGGAGGAAAACTTTGCTCTGCCTATTAAAGAGGGTGGAATTGGTTCAATGGGGCAAAACGAAAAATTGAGCTCTGAGCCTAGTAATCATTCCCCCCCTCCCAGGCGTTCTCTAACCAGTTCTCCAATTGTGGGGGGTGAAGATCACTTTGAGGAATCTCTGCCAGTAATTTCTAGGATATTGAATCTCCTGGACAAGGGACATGAGTTGACTCACTGGGAAATCAGAGATCTGAAACGGGTTGTATTAGACTCACAAGCAAAACTTAATCGGGTGGAAGGTTTCTTAATGGGCAAAATTGGTAATGATATATCAGGAATGGGGCATTCTATGTTACCCTGCCATGGGACGGCTAAAACCCAAAGTTCCCAAACATGTGTTGCCTTAAATTATCGATCAAGTGACTGCTTAGCAGTAACAACAGCAACTAAATCAACAATGACTGACTTCGCGTCTGTAAATAATAGCTTGGAAACATGTAACAAAGGGGAAAAACAAATCCTTACAGCAATGAAAGAACTATATCAAAAAGTGAATAAAGTAGAACAGGGTGTCTCCCGATTGATCCAGTCCTCTCCCCCAAAAATAACTGGTGGTGAGAGTGAAAAATGTGTGGTGGTTCTAAAGTCCCTGTCTGACTGCCCAGATAGCCCATCGGTTTTAACAGACTTTCTGGAAAAATCAAAAGACGGAAACAGCTCGCTTGTGGGCTCTCAAAATACAGATGATGTATTAATTCAAGATTGTGAGGGTTACTCGCTTTCAAGAGGCCAAAAAACGGTTGGCTATAAGGGCAAAGAAAAGGCAGCAAAAAAAGAATCAATTACTGGACAAGGCTCAAATAAAAACTAAAGAAAGTACAGTCGTAACAAGTGAGGTGGCATTGTCCGACTTGATACAGCTTAATGAAGAGAGTCGAATGGCCCTGCAGGTGCAAAATGTTAGCCCAGACTTAAAATCTCCTAGTCCCGTCTTGGTCAATAAAAAAAATAATAAACTAAAAAAAGGAAAAAATATAAAGATCGAACAAGGGGGGGGGGGGGAGGGAGAGTGTAATTGGTGGAAATACAATCTCTGGACTTGAAAATAAACCTGGGATATCAATTTTGAAGGAGGACGACTGTAGAGAAGTAAAACAGCTTAAATTATCCAACTTCTATACAGTCCTCGAAAAAGGTACTTCAAGCCAAATTCTACCACAGGAGATTTTAAGTCAGGAAGAGGAGGCCCCAACGACATCCTTGGAATCTAACAGGTTGGGCTTTACCTCACTACCGAGGGTTGGTAATCTGGACCCCCTAGTGACAAGCGATGTGGTCTCTTGGCTTCTTCCGGTCAAGGCTCCAGAATCAGAAACAAACTCAGCCACCATAAAAAAGAAGGAGGCTGCAGCGCTAGTTTCATTGGGGTTAAATACTGCTTCACACCAACCCGTAGAAGCACTGAAGAAAGATAATAGTGACTTACCAACAATCATTAAGAAAATTCTATTGGATCTGTCACCAGACGCATCCAAGCTTAGAACCCAGGAACAAAGGGATAGTCAAGATAAGGGAACTCGTAATTTCCATCTGGACCATGAGGAGGCTCCCCCCGTTATTAACATACAAGACGAGCAGTCTCTGAAATACCATACTCAGATAACCCAATCAAGTATGGGGGAAAACTCACAAAGGGACTGGGAGAACCCATTGGAACAACCTTCTAACCTTAAAAATGGTCGAACAATTCCCTATCATGACGGGGATGCAGGCTTGAATCAACAACTAGTCCCTCCAACCCACATTAAAGACAGTGATCTGCTTAATAGAACTTGGCGTCAACCGGCACTTCCCGACTATCCAAGCATCTTGTTATACAATCTATGTGACATCAGCGGTCCACCGTCTCTAAATAGGGCCTGTGTGTTCTCACTGTTTAATGAAATCCCAAAATTGAGATTAATCTCTTCTGCCGATATCAGCTTGATTGACTTTATCCACCCTTCGCGGATGGATCACGTGAGAATAGTCCCAAGGTCTCAAAACATCTTTGACCTTATAACCCAGGAGACAGAGTATTTTAATAAAATGGAGTATGATATCCTTGTCTTCAGTTATGGCCGGGATAAAGATAGGGTCCCGAAAGATCAGAAACCCACTGTGCCACCAAGACAGGAGGAGAGGCGTATCAATAGGGATTTTAACATCTCGGCAAGAGGGGGTGATGACCAAGATTGGAGATGGCTAGCGCTATCCCTGCGAGAATCAATTTCCCAAATCCAGACCTTGCAAAAGAAACTTTAGAGTTTCTGATTTTACGCAGAGTTGGAAAATTCTTTCATGGAACTCTAGGGGCTATTCAACATTAATGACCCCAAATGAAGAATGTATTAAATTTAAATCTATGGATGTAATCTGCATCCAAGAAACTTGGTTGAGTGCTCCGCTTCATTTGGATGGTTTTGAATATCGATACCAATATGCAACAACAGGTCTCCGAGGTAGACCCTCTGGCGGCCTACTAACAGCAGTGAAAATAGCCTGTGGAACGCGTATACTGGAATCTCTAAATTTTGTAAATGGTATCTTGGTGTCTATATTGGAATATAGGAATCTGAATTGTTTGACTCTTATCCTGGTAATGAACATTTATTACAATCCACTAAAGAACGCAATGGACATTTTTTTGCCATCAATTAATACTTGCCTTCTGAACATGCTGCTCAAATATAGAGGCATTGAAATTATAATATTGGGTGATCTTAATTCAGAGATTAAAAATGGAGTGGGAATGTTTAAGAGGATGGGCTCTATTTCAATTAGATCTATGGGTCTATCGGGACCGATAGACGGCGCTCCCTTTTCCACCACACGCAAAAGTATGCAGGGGCACATTTGGTCAAAACTCTTTCTTTCCTGGGGACTCATTCACATGAACCCTGTTTTTGAAACCTCCGTAAATGAGCATACATGGTCGAATGGTAGACAAAAATCAGCAATAGATCATATGTTTTTTTCAGAGCGTCTCGCAGCGTCTTGTGTTGATTTCTGTGTGGGTGATTCCTACACAAGTGATCATAGAACATTGGTGGCCAAACTGCGTTGGAACTTCACTAAACAAATCCAGGATTCCTTTCCAACTCCAATGATAGTGTCATGCAGTGGAAATAGGATTAGATGGCATGATGGCAACATAGAAAAACTTAACGTCACCTTTCTCTATGAATACGACTGTACGGCGCTTTCCACAAGACAAATACTACTCTCCGTCCCTTTTTTCAATGAATATGTAAAACGTCTAATTGACAGCTCCATAAAATAAAAAAAAAATCCGAACAACAAGACCGCAACATGCACATATATATGATCCTCTGGTAAGGGCAAAAAAAAAAATGAAACCAATAGACAAATTAGAGCAATCCAAAAATCCAATCAACAACAGGACATAAAGATTAATGCAATTAGGTCTATTAAACAAGCAGAAAAGAATTGGCTGAAATGCCACAAGATGTAGAGAAAGATAACACAGCGATAACTGCATTAAGGGATCCATCTGCCCGACATTTTTGGGCCTTAATAAGCTCATTAGAAAAAACACAGGCTATGCAACAAACTGTGTGTGTGCAAGAGGATGTCTGGGTTTCCCATTTTTCCATCTTGTATGAAGGAAAGTTTGCAATGACAGACAGTATAGAAAGAATTAAAACGGGAAACTGGCAATGCAATTTTAACGTAGAAGACATAGAAAAGCAAATCAAGGCTTCCAATACTTCAAAAGCTGCAGGACCAAATGGGCTAACTAACAGCACACTTAAGAAAAACCCAGAATTGTGGGCAAAGGCTCTTTACATATTATTTTCAGATATTATGTTGACTCGCACCATTCCATTTTCCTGGCGGATTTCCTAAATCGTTCCGATATATAAAAAAGGGGACAGAAGTTCCCCACGTAATTATCGTCCGATATCTATTATGGATGCAGACTATTTGCAGGAATTGTCCTCTGGAAAATCGAGGAATGGATGCTTGAAAATAGGATACTCTGCATGCAGCAATTTGGCTTCAGAAAAGGTATGGGCACGGAGATAGGGGGCCTAATTTTTACTCTTTTCTTAGAAAAGGCATGTAAGAAAGCCGCCACCCCCATATATTTTGCATCAATTGACCTTTCCCTTGCATTTGATAAGGTGGATCGATCAAGATTGTGGTCCAAGTTAGCTTTAATGGGTATTCCTTCTGGACTCTTAACTATTCTCGTTAATTTACACGAAGACTCCTTAATCCAAATCCGACTAAACCTCTCAGGGGATCTGTCAGGGCCTATACAAACTAGCAATGGCTTGCGACAGGGCTGGTTTGGACCCACTCTCTTTAATTTATATATTAGAGATGTGGATGGGCCCGTAACGGCTGTCTCGCTTGTCGCTCCTAGGATCGAGGGTGGGAAACTCTCTTGGACAGCTTATGCAGATGACATACTTCTGATTGATTCTACTCCGGTGGGTCTCCAGCGTAAATTGCTGGCGTTTTCAACTTATGTGGATGAGAATGGACTGTCTATTAACGAGAAAAAATCAGTTGTAATCTCACTGACTAATCGGAAAAAACTACCTGTGTTTAAATGGAAGATAGATGGATATCCATTACTAAAGGTTCGTTCACTTTGTTATCTGGGTTTCCCTATTTTCTGTGGCGCCTCTGTCCATATGTATTGGAATTATTACCTTGATAAAGTGGATAAACTTATTTATCAAATGCAAAAGGTTGCCATTAAATTTTGTAAGTATGCAGTGACCCCTGTAATCAAGTTTTATAATCTTAAAGTTTTACCCAAATTGATATATGGTTTTGAGATCTTACCGTTTCCAACACATAAATTAGCTGCCAAATTGGAAGCCAAAATTTGGTGGAAAATTTTGTATTGTCCATCTAAGGGAGTCCCGATGTCAGCTATCTGTTTCGAGTTGGGTATTTTATCACTTGACAATAAAATCAAGTTGAAGAGACTAAACCTTTATCGGAATTTACTACTTGCCAAAGAAAATACATTATATGCACTGACTGGCGGTAGATTAAGAACTGGTTCTTCGACTTCAAAGTGGTTGGTGAACCTACAAACGGACTGTTTGAATTACCTTGACTCAGTTTGTTTAACATTGGAGACCTTGATTATTAACCCACTGAGAGTTAAGGAAAAACTCCAATCTCTGGATTGGATGCAATCAGTGGAACAGGTCAAGTCCTCCAGGATCTATAAGCAGATTATTTATGACGGAAAAAAAATGGGTATGCCGGAATCATACTTAAATTTCCTGATCCTAAAAGGAGAGCTGCATACATGCGATTTCACTTTAATGTTCTGTTAACAGGGGAAATTTTAGAAATCCGTTCAGGTACCAAACAGATAAAATTACCTGTCGCTTTTGCCATAGTAAAGAGTCTTCTGAAACATTGAAGCATCTGCTATTACACGGTCAGGCATTGGCAACTCAAAGACTTACAATATTTGGTAAATTTGTTCACGATGCTTCTAGAGTAGATATCGAAGATTTATGTTGGAATATGTTGTATGGTAAACTTAACACATTGAAATTGGCAATCGTGAAATTCCTGGTCAAAATTTGTAACTTGACTACAGTGAATTAATTATTTTATTTTTGCAAAATTGTAAAGTGGAAAATTTACTTGAAGTTCTATTTTTATATGAATGTATGTAAATGTTATAAGTTTAATTTAGGAATGGTATAATATTAGCTCGGTTGCCCTTTTGAGTTAAGAATAGGGTCCCCATTTTCTTTTAAAAACTGTTTTAATGATTCATGAATTTTACTGTTTTGTAAAAAAAAAAATGAAGTTTGTGTTATTTTTTTTTGTAAAGGTTTATATTTTGTAAACCAAAACACAAATAAAAAAATAAAAAAAAGGATGGTCTGTAGGGGGTAAAACAGAGCAACGTCTGCATACTAGTTGGTCTGGAAACCTGCTTCTGATGTCACTTTCTGTAGAAGTATAGAACGTGGATATATATATATATAGTAAATCATCATGGATGAACTTGAATTCCTGTGTTGCTTTTACCCTTCCAGTACCCACACATCTCTCCTGGTCTTGCATTATAACCATTTGGTGGCTGCAGTCCAACACCTGCTAAACGAAAGTCGGAAAAGTACATATGCAATGCCACTGGGGTCCAATGTCAGACCATGGTGCTTCTGAAACTCAGAATCCAGCAGCACACCGAGTCGTCCAAAGAAATGAGGGCATGCCAATGCAAGTGAAATGCTTTATAAAAAGGACCCATATCAGTGTCAACAGGAACATGCAAAGTTGTCAGTGATGACGGCTTCATAAATGATGTAAATATAAACAAGGTACCTCAAAGGTTTGTGCCTCGCACAAAACTGATTTAACATCTGGAAGGAATGCTGGTTTCTCCTTAATTCGTAACCTACAAAAGAATACATTTTAAAGATTTGACAAGAATAATTTAAACCAAAAAGAACACAAGAAAATGTAAGCCTATGAGAGAGGCATTTTTAGAAAGTAAACTATGTACATGTGATTTCATGTTTTCTTTTGTTAACCCTCTGCAGTGTACTAGCAGCAAAAAGAGTGAAACATTGATTTCAATTGGTTCAAAAGTTCTGTAATATGGCACCAATGCGTTTGCAAACTCTGGCCATAGAAACATTTCTGAACATTTAGCTTAACAAGTGAAAATGAACAAACACAAAAATGTAGTTAAAATAAAACGATGATAAATACATACAGCATCAAAACGATTAAAGAAGTAACAGCGGAACGCATGGAAACGTTTTTATCAAAGTAACGAAAAGGAGATACTCAAGGTCCTGGAAGAATATGTATCAAAAAGAAGGAACAGTCCATAAAGCGCTGTAGATACATTGGGCACGAGTTGATATACCATGAAGCACATGAAGACTTCATCGAGTGCAAAAAAGGTAACAACATTACATTACCTCCTGCTCATACTTCCGCATCACAGTTCTCCGTTTACATGGAGGGGAGCTCATTAGATCATTGATTTCAAGAGGAGCGGTGTCTTGATCAGCCGTTGTGGATGCCCTCACACACCAGTTAGTTCAAAGGCTCCCACCCTCTACTAAAAAAAAAAAAAAAAAATTCCTATAAAATGTCCTATAAAAAAAAAGGTAGGGTATGACCAGCCAGAGTGCAGGATAGATGGCCACTATCTGGTTCCTTCTCCCGGTCATAAAAAGGGACATGCACGACTACGAGACCAACTACACTATGTTAATCTCCCACCTCCCTATAAACCCCACTTTACCTTTGGTTCCCAACATGTAAATCCTTGAGAGGAAGGGAAAACCATTCCAGAGACCAGGAATACAGACTTGGAAAATTTGGGAGGCCTGGGGTAACAGGACCAGGGCGCGCTGGAATCGAGGATCAGAAAGCTGTATCCATTTGCAAGCAGCCCGTTAACGAAGGACGGCACCGTCTCGTCCTACAAGCAGCGCCGTGCGCGAGCAGCACTGAATGGAAGCTCCGCGCGATGTGCATCTCCAAATTGCCAAGACCATCTTGCCTGCCTCCCGTGCCCAGCAGGTCCTTGCATTGCTACCCACCAATATGAGCAACATTAATTCTAGCCCTCTTGCTCTGACAGCCCATGGATAGTCCTAGCTCCTTGCAGGACTTTTTCTCCAGCACGGATATCCTGGTCATTTACTGTGCCAGCGTCTGGCTCATTGCGTGAGTTTTCTGTTCCATACCTCCTGATGAAGACGTTGTACAATAGACACACCACGTCGAAACCGGTTGAGTTTTGTCTACAAGGGATGTGATCCATACCACATGTTCATCTTTAGATCTGCCCTTGCGATAGATTGTTTTAATAACTTTTTTCTATTGTATGTTCTTCTGTTCTTATAAAAACCAAAAAAATTACTAAAATTATTAGATGGGTTGTGAGGATGGTGCTCGCTCCCCAGTATGAATTAACTTTGTCGTTTTTTAGCCAATGTTGTCTGGATGATTGTCACGCTGAATGTTGTATGGTTTGAATGCTGCACTATGAATGGTTTGGATGTTGGACTAATTTTTAGCCATGTTTTATATGTACCTCCATTGTTGTGATATGAAATAACATGCTCTTTAAAGTATTGTGTCATTAACTGATTATTTTTCTAATTTTTGTATCATGATTAAACAAATTTGATACTATTTGTAAGCAACACAGTTTAGTTTCTCTGGACAATTTTTCCGGACTGTTGTAGTACAATAATACTCTTGTCCAGAGTATAGAGTTTTCCTGCTCTCTTCTGCTTTTATGGTATCAAATTAAGACAGACACAAGTGATCACAGTTCAAGGATGTTTATTAAACTGTAAAATGGGTGAGGAACGCCTAATGTAAACCTAATTCTAAGATGGGAGAAAGCTATGACCATCAAATAAAAATAATACAGTCATAGTGGCGTCTGGTCAAAAAGGGCCTATACTAAAAAAAAAAAAAAAACTATTGCCAATCCTTATCGCTATGCTACAAAATAGTGTGGAATAATGTTCACAAGAAAAGAAAGAAGTGTTCACAAAATAATAAGTTGGGATGTTATGGACGGGATCTCCCTTCACCACGTTTTTAGCACAGGACAAGGCGGGACCATTGAGCACAGCACACTTCCGGACTTCACCGGCACGAGGTTACAGTTCGTTTCATTAAGATCAGGGCCGTCTGTGTCAAAGTCTCTTTCATGCAAAGTCTCTTGCTTCAGAGGGCCTGATGCGTCAAACAACAAAACCAAAGTTCCTTCTATTTATCTTCACTTCAGGCGATTATTCTTCACCTTTGGATCCCCTCATCCGGCTCCGATCCTTCTCTCAACGTTAGCCTCCCTCAGTCAGGCTCAGACCAACCACTTACTTCGGACATCCCTCATTCGGGTTCAGACTTGTCACAATGTTCACGGGTGTATTACTGCTCACCCTAATTCGCAGGCATCCCTCAAACGGGTTCACATTTGTCAGAATACACAGGTCACTTTGCTTTATCACAATGCAAATTCACTTCCCTTAACTTTCTCCCGGTATCCCTCCATCGGGTTCACATTACCATTTTAGCATAGTTCCTCAGAAAGTCATTCTAGACCCCTTAGATTCTTCCCTTACCCCAAGTCTGGGTCTTAGACCCCAGTCAGGCTTTCCCTAAAGCCTCCAGTCAGGCTTCACACAATTCTATCACCACAATGTTCTCGGATGGGTTACTATTTACCCTAATTTGCAGGCATCCCTCGGTCGGGTTCACACTTGCCTCATTTACACAGTTAACTTAGTTTAGCTTTATCTTGGCATCCCTCAGTCGGGTTCACATTTGCCTCCATAATATGCCAAAGACGTTTGACTGTACAAGGGGTTTGGCTTGACCATCGTATGACAACTTTGACACCTCACGCCGGCCTCCCATAGGGCCTGGTTTGCAAAGACTGGAGAGGGGTATCTGTACTTCTGCCCTCTATATGGCTGAGAGAGGCACAGAACACCCCAGCCAAGCTTCTCTATATGGTAGCTTGGACGAGCAACCAAGCCTTAAGCTCTCAGAAGGTGATGCGGGCTGGTTCTTAAGTACAGTGAGTCCCCAAGCCCCCACAAAGGAATGCCCACACACTATGTTATGTGCTAAGGTTCAGAAATATATACACAATAACACACTTTGTACTCTGGTAATTCTAATATGGCAAATATTTACAATGTCTATGTGGTACCACACTTAGCTTTTGATTCCTTTAAAATGCATCAACTCCTGACAGTTATAATGGCATAGAAATCATCCAGCAAGGTGTAACAGCATAGATCATAGGAAGGAAGGCAGGTTAGGTTAAACAATGGCAGAATGCTTCTTTTGCTACTAAGTTACAGTTCTGGAGGGAGGATCCCCCCCCACCTGGGCAATCTGTAATAGAACTATTAACAAGCCCAGTCAATTAAAGTTTAATAGGTCTGGCTTCAATGGTTTGTCGAGGAATCCCTCGAAGGTGGACTCCCTTTAAAGCAGGAGCCACGGGGCGTCGAGATTCCTCGAAGAAATGTGGAACACTGGCGTTGAGACAGCAGCTTCGATCTTCGTGGTGCACTTTGACGATCGTTCGAGGAAGTCCTGGAAAGATGAGATGTGTTGTCCACCTCGATGCAAAGAGTTTGGTGCTGCAAAGAAGACTGTAAGACAGCGGGTGTCTGGAGATGCTTTGGCGGTCCTCTGGCCTGTCGGTACTGTAGATGCAGCACGTACCTCAGGATAGCTTAGTTCCTACTCCCCCACAGCTTCTCCAACAATCTGATGCAGTGCTCGGCAAGATCTTGTGAAGTAGCGCCGGAGTGTAATGTCAAGCCAATAAAACTTTGTACCAATATTCTTGCAGTTGGGAGGCCCTGGCCGCCCGTGGTATCCGTTGCCATAACCTCTCCCACTCCTCCTTTCCCCATTGACTCATAGGACCACGATACCCGGAGTGTAGCTTCGCTTAGGATCCTGTAGAGATTGGACACCATACCCCTACCCCATTATGCGTTGTGAGGAATTTCTCAAAAGGAGTGAGCTGCTGTGTGGCAGCCCCCTTTACCCCTTGGTTTTGTAGCCAGTTCCAAAGCTGAAGAACTGCATCCTCTCCTTTTCCCCCCACTCCCAAGCATTCCTTGCAGTCTATGAATGACCTCATCACTTCTCCCCAAAACATGTCTTATCCAGCAACAAGCAGCAGAGCAGTGTACTCTCTCCTGGCCACGCCCTCCTTCCTCCTCCACTCGTCCAACTGGGAATCATCATGAAGGTAAGGCCATCAGGCCCATGAAGAAAGGATTGAAGGCATCTACTTATGTTAAAGAAGAACCGTTGTGATTTACAAGCAGCATAGTGTTTTTGCACTATTTTTTCACCATGTGCGCGACATAGATAAGAATTTGCCTTTCACAGACAAGATTGCTGTGGCAGCAAAAACGCTCTGTTGCTTTCGCATCCTGCCTGCATTGTTGCAAAAAATAACCTTTCTGCCTGCTTTGCTTGTCTCTGCCACATTTCAAGATGGCTGCTTTTGCACCCTGTAGTGGAGCCTGCCTTTGTGTGTGACCTGGCCCCTGTGATTGGCCAATGTAATCTACTTCACCCAATTGGGTGCGCCGGGAGTCAGCTCCAGCATCAAAGGCCTTCATCTAAGGCACTGGCTGTTCCTATCCGGTCCTGGCTGTGCATTGTGGGCCTACAACTTGTTCCCAACCCACCAACATGCACCTGGAGGCTTGGTACCTCATCCAGGTGCTCTTGGGCTATGTGATCGCCCCCTCAGCTGTCACGCAAGTGTGGGCTATTGCTATACTGCCTGCTTCATCCTCCGGACTTTGTGCCTCACATGACAATCTCTAAGAAGGTATCTATTCTTTTCTTCTCTTTTATTGTTTGCAAGCACCAATCCATAACACCTACTTCCTTCCTGGACTTCCACCTCCACTACCTACACCCCTGTACTGCTGTGCTGCTTTACCCATTGACCTAAAAGAAATAAAATCGTTTTTAGCTGTACTCACATCCTGCTTTCATGGGAATGTGCTAACAGGTTACCCCCTGTCTGCTCCGTTATCTGTTCTCTTACCCTTGCCATCTCCCATTGTTTCTTAGCTATCCTGTTTGTGTCTCCCTGTGCGCCTGCTCCCTCCTTGCCTACCTCTTCCCACGTACATCAACTGCACTACCTGGTTAAGTGTACCACACTCTGTGCCCCTAGTATGGCACTTTCTATCTCCCCCATCTACTTGATTGCGTGTCAATCTCCTATCCTTCACCTCTCACTAGGTCTGGCAGGAAGGAACACAAGAAGGACATATTGGCCTCCAACCCAGGCCTTCTCATCGCCGACACCTGCGTCAGTGCTTCCGTCAGAGAGACTCTCACCGACATACTCTTTGTAGTTCCTTCTCCCGACATATGGGCACATTTCACCACCAAAACACAGGACATCCTGTCCTCACTCTCTTCCGATCCCCCTCCTGCTCCAACATCTCTTGGGCCCCCTTCGGCCACCACCCAGCCTTCCCCCCTCTTCTCTCCTCCCTTGCCCCAGTCACTCCTGATGAAGTCACTAGACAAGTCCGGTCTATGAAAGCCTCTTCCAAACAGGTGGACCCTTGCCCCTCCAAAACCATCAAAGACAATATTGACACTCTTGATCCAGCCTTGGACAACCTCTGCAACTTCTCTTTCGCCACTGGCGATTTCCCCTCTCAAGCACTCGCTTGTGCTCCCTCTGCTCATACACTCTGCTGACCCGTCCATTCCTGCAAACTATCGCCCGATCTCCATCACCCCTTTCCTGGGAAAACTCCTGGAAAAGCTGGCTATCACTCAACTTACCCTCCATACGGAATCTATCTGCTGGTTATCTCCATGACCATCAGTCTGGCTTTAGAGCATCAAGAGGCACGGAAACTGCTCTTCTGAAAACCTGTGAAGACCTGCTCTCAAACCTTGACACCAACTCTCCCTCTGACCTCATTCTTCTCGGTCTTTCTCCAGCTTTCGATATGGTAAACCACAACATCCTGATCACCAGTCTCTGTGATACTCTGGCCATCACAGATCTGGCCCTCGCATGCCCCCCCCCCTTTCTCTCTGACCGGCCCTCCCAGGTGGAACTATGGCCTTTTCTTGCTTCTACCACTCTCTCTACTTGTGGTGTCCCCCAGGGTACGTACTTGTGGTGTCCCCCAGGGTACAAACCTATCTCCCTTGGTATTTCAACACCTACATGGCCCCCTTGGCCCATATGATCTCTACCTTTAACTCTAACTTTGTGTTATGCGAATGACACACAGTTCTCCTTCAGGCTACTTCCGACCTCCTCGCTTATCCCGGATTGTCTATCCGCAATTCAGGCTTGGTGTGCTGCTAACGATCTCTGCCAGTAAGACACCGATTGTACTCATTGGGACACCTGCTCCCGCTTTCCCACTCGCTGACTGGCCTGCCTCCCTTGGCCCAGTGCCATTACCTACCAATGAGGCAAAAAAGCTTGGGGTCATCTTCGACTCAGCTCTCCCCTTCTCTTCTCACATCTCCAAAAAATCCAATTACCAACTGCAACTCCTCAGAGGTATTCTACCTTTTCTCACTTGCCCCCAGAAGCTCATCTCTTCGATAGCCCTTGTTCTCTCTAGGCTGGACTATTGCAACAGCCTCTTTCTCAATCTTCCTACTTCTACTCGCCGTCCTCTACAACTCATCCATAACAGAACCGCAAGACTTATCCTTGGCCTCAAGCCCGGGAACCACATCTCTCAGGCACTGCAATCCCTCCACTGGCTCCCCGTGGCTTCAAGGACCAAGTTCAAGATCCTCTGCATAATCCACAAGGCTTTCTAGGCCCGGGGCCTGCACTATCTACAACGCTCTCTTCCTAAATACTCTCCCTCTAGAGCCCTCCGCTCAGCCTCCAACTCTCTGCAGGTGAGCCGCTGCCACAAACAGATTTGGGGTAGATCTTGATCATCTGCTGGTGCCTCCCTCTGGAACAGCCTCCCTGCCTCTCTCCATCTGGAGCCGGAACACCTTAAGTTCCGGAAACTCCCCAAGACCTTCCTTTTCTCTTCCTCCTTCTCTCTCCCTTGCTAACCTCCTTTCCTTTCTCGCCCTCCCCAGCTCCCCAACTCTCTTCAGTTTTTGCTGACTGGTTGCCTGGTTCACCTCCAGAGCATAACAGGTCCCCCGCTCCCTGACAGTCTTTTGCACTTGCATCTGGGCTGCTGCACTTTGTTCAGCATTACTGCACTTTCAGCTTCCGCTCCATGAGCCGAGCAACCTCTCTGCACTTAACACAGGGCCCTACTGGACCGGACTCGTTTTTGTTCCCCCCCCTCCCATTCCTAGCACCTCTGTATGTACGTATGCATTACCTAAATGTTCTAGGACCAGTTAATTGGTACTGTCAACGGGGCCCGGCTTAACCTCTGCCTCTTCCCTCCCCAAATGAATTCACTCATTAGCTTTCCAAGTTCCTTGAAGAAACTGTTCGGAAACCACAGTCGGTATTGCTCGAAACAGGTATAGTAGTCTTGGCATTTGTGCTAGTCCAATTTTAATTGCTGAGAGCATTGGTGGATACATAGCCACATACCAATACGACAGTGTGGGATTAATCCTGACTCTTGTTTGATCCCTTCCAACTTCCTCGAGAATGGCGACACAGCTTTCAATTCCGCCACTTCCCTTCCCCTTACTATGACATTAAGTAGCTCAGGTTTTTCCAAGATTGACTTTTAGCCCCAAAGCCTCTGCAAAGCTCTCTTGCAGCTCCTGGCATGCCCCCCGACGACTCCCTTGGCTTTGTTAGTGTTAAAAGCATGTCATCTGCAAATGCGGCTACTTTATTCTGGACCCCTACGAAGTGTATCCCCATGTAACTCCCTCGTCTCTCAGTGCTTGCCATAGCGGTCCTAGATATATCACGTATAGAATGAGGGAGACCCTTGCTTGGTACTCCCGCTTAATTGGATAACCCGGGACGTGGACCCATTAATGAGGAGGCAGGACTTTGGCACCTTTTAGTTGGCCTGTACCACGCAGAGACCTAGTGTATGCTATTATTTTGCGATTCCCTTTATCATTACTTTACACACCTTTTTGTATTCATATTATATGCTGACGATCCTATGAATGGAATATACTTACAATTGCTCAGCCTTGAGAACGACCTAGCATCAAAACACGTGTCCGCTGAATTCAAGCATAAACCAATCAGCATAAGTTTGAATTAACTTTGTTAAATAAACTTTAATGATTACTAATGCATATTAATACACCTCTATTGCATTTCATTGGCTGTGCTTGAATTGCCTCACACCAACTTTCAACATTGGAACATTTGGGTGGTCGGGGTTCTAGACTGCCCGGTGAAGGCAACACAGACAGCCTGAACGACAGACCGAAGTGCTTGAGCGCACCCACCCTACGGCGATACCCTTCCCTCTTTTTCTAACAATCATATCATATCAATGCTAGAAGATCCAGGGTTGTTCTCTTAACAAACCGCTCCTTTTTCCTCTCGAGGGAGGTATTTAGCCCCCTTACGTTATGCGTGGCTCATATGAAGGATTATATCTCCCTTTCTTGCCACTCCCTCTCTCCACCGTGATGGCACGCCTTTAGTGCGTTTCTCCCGCTTATCCATTCGCCCTCTGGCTCTCAACCTCCCGTGTCCAGCTGCCTCGATTTCTAGTCCCCACTCCACCGACCCGCCCCCTCCCAGGTCATCCAGATTCCAAGTTACCCGGACCCCCACCCTTTCCCTCCCTCCCTTCCTTCATCCCGCTCCCCAACTCCCAAATGTCCCCCCGCCCTTGCTTCTTCCCCAACTCTGCTCCCTTTCCCACTGCCCCTCCTGCCCCCCAGTCTCCCGAGCCTTACTGAAATTAAGATGGAGTGATCATCCACACCCTACAAGCCAGATATATCCCGATATATCCCATACCTGATCCACAACCCCTGGTGAATAGAACCATGTTTGTCAGGTGACTCTTGCCTTTAACCCTCTTCTTGAGGGCTCTCCACCGGCCCCTGCCCTCTTGGTTTCTGACCCCTTCAGATTAGCCCTCTTTCTGCATTGTTCTGCTGCCATCGTCCACTCCCAGGGTCGAGCCCTTGGGTGACTCTCCTGCTGGCAATGATGTTCCTCCTGAAGGCAAGGTTTGGTTCCAGTTGCAGAAGGTCGACCCCTTCCAACACCATAGTTATTTGCTTCTGCCCTCCGTCCCAGTCAAAGATCAGTCCAAAGGGGAATGTCCATTTGTATCGGACCCCCCTGCGGGATAGCTCCCACACCACTGGGCCCATCTGTCATCTGCAGAGTAGTGTGCTACTTGCCAGATCTTGAAACCAGGAGATCTCAGTACCCTGGTACCGCACCAGCTCTTTCATTCTCGCTGCTCTTAAGACAGCCTCCTTCTAGGCATAGCATGTAAAAGCCGCTAGGACGTCCCTTGGCCTGACCCGGCATGCTCCCTGTTCTGTGGATTCTGTCCAATTCAATTGCCCCTAGGCTCACCCCCCCCCCCCCAATTTGTCCGCAAAGATCTTCTTCACTTCTCCTTTCAAGTCCTTATCCACTACTGTTTCGGGCAGGTCTCAATTCTTATCTTAATCCTGCTGGATCCGTTTTCCATGTGCCTTTCTAAGTTCAGTGTGGCCACATTCAGGTGCTCTATTGCCTCACTGTTTGCCGTGGCTTCCTTGCTGACTTCTTGAAGTCCCTGCTCTAAGAGGTCAGTCCTCTCCTCTAGTTGCCCCACCTCTTGCTTCATTTCAGCAAGGGCACTGTTGAAGTACGACCTCATAAGTTGAAACTGCTCCTGAAATGTCTTACTGAGTGAGGTCTGGAGGGTCAGTGTGGAGATTTTGTCGGATGATAAGCTCCACTCCGCCGGCTCCACCGGTTCTCCCTTGTTCAGCCAGGTTATGAGTCTCCTTTGTTGATCCTCCCGCCTGGCATTGCCCATAGGGTGGGTATGGTGCTTGTCACCTCTGTGCTTGCCTGTGCCTGCCTTGAAGGTTGGGCCTTTGCTTTTGACATCAGCCCCCCTGCTCTGGGGTCCCCGCCTCTGGGGAATCTACTGCACAGTGGGGGTCCCTGGGGAGTCTTCCCCTGTCCCGGTGTTGGAGGCGCAGCCTGTGATCCCCCCCTCTCTCTGCAGCCGCCCGGGAGGACCGCCCCTCTTCACCTCTTTTGTTCTGTCATCCTGGGCCTCTCCGACCTCTTGGGCCCCTTGGTGCCGTGCCTCCTTGACCCTTCCCCTCGATCCACTTAGTTGACCCGCACTTATTGGCGGCAACGGGGGGGACCAGGCGTCTTCTAGTTAGGCTTCCCGTTTCCTCTGTGTGCTGGTCTGAGTCGGGGGGGGGGGAATAAGGAGGGAATCCTCCCCCAAGGCCGTGGTGCCGGGTCTCTGCCTCTCCTGGGTCCGCAGTTTCCTCGGACTGGGGTCTCTGTATGAAAAGAGAATGTCAGCAGAAGGAAGCCCTAGGGCAGGTATGCCCTGGGGCTTCCTTCTGCTCACATTCTCTTTCATCCCCCCCAACTGCATCCCTGAGATGTGATCCAGTGCCAGTGACCGCACCTTAGTTCTTGAAGTTGCTGGTTGAAATCGGCACCCTTGCTTCACCAGAGACTCCTCTAGTCCTCTGTGACTGGGGGCCACTCCTGGCGTGAGAGAATGCGACTTCGGGGTCCTCCACTAAAGGCCCCTCCTTTTATGCAGTCCTCCTTTAGCCACTTGTATATCCCCAGGGGTGGTGGGGTGGGGTGGGTACACCGAGCCCGGTCCCGCTCTGCCACTTCCCAATTGATGTTTGACCTCAGTGCTACTCTAACCCTCCTCCCGGTGGTCTCACCTCAGTTCTCCACTGTAGTGCCCCTCCTAGCAGCAACTCCTGTTTCCCGGTGGGAGAAACCTGTCGGTGTCTCCCTAGTTAGTCCACAGGGATCTGCCATCACTATTGGATCTTGTTCCTGGGGGTGGTCTGGTGAGGGAGGATCACCTGCATGGGGGGTCTTTGGGGAATGGTAGTGGGACACCGACTGGTGAGACGCAGTATCCTCCTGCTTTCAACACATTTTCCCCATCCTACCACATAGGATATTCCAAAACACTGCCCCTCTCTTTTCCGACACGAACACCTTCGCACAACACGAAAGACAACGGACTAACATCAGGGCCGTTTACCTGACATGTCCCAATACAAGTGTCAGGCAAAGTCAGACAATTGACCAGAATCACACACACCCGACAGCCCTTTCCCTTTCCCACAGGGTTAAAAAGGTGGAGCACAGGACGAGCAAGGTAGACCGCACAACGTGAAGCTAACTCAGCACAGCAGTTTAAGAGGAGGAGAAAGACAGTGTATTCCGACAGGGTGACAAGGAGAGAAGCGACCTTGCCCTTTCCGACAAAAGCACGTGAAAACCTCTGCAGATGGAAACATAAGACTGAGAACAATAGACGGCATGTATTGCAACAGATGTCAACGGTACACGAGACCCTCCTCCGCCGATTACCAAGCCGGGGAGAGACGCTTGTCTCAGAGGTACCAACCTTGACTCCAAAGAGAAGGAAAGCTAGTCGGTTCATCACAGTTGGTGACTCGAGGGGTGAGTCGATATGAAACCAAACTGTTTTGAATGAAAAGTCACCAACGGATAAATTGAATTTTGAAAGGTTTAAAGAAACAATTGATAAAAGGAGGGGGAAAACCACAGCAACAGAGGTGTCTGGCACCACGTGGGTGCTCACGCAAGAAACTATGGGTGGTTACCCGACGGTTCAGACTACCACAAACAGAAGGACTTGGGAAGAGGCAAAGTGGTCATAGAGGGGTCTTGTAAAATCCTCTGTACCGTTGAAAGTCTTTAACCGACAGATTATGATGAAGGAAAGGGAGAGCGTCCCGCTTGGCGAAACTAGCGTATGAACAGTTTGCTGTAAAGGTTGGCAAGAGTGAACCCGGTGGAGGGATGCTACCAAAAAGGGGGCGAAGTCTTAAGTCCTGAAATGCAGTCAACTATCTGTAAAAATTGGTTAGAGTGAACCCGGCAGGGGGAATCCAACAACCAGAATAGTGTGTTGATCGAAGTAAACCCGACCAAGGGGTGTGCACATTGAATTGTTTGTAAACGTTGGTGATAGTGAACCCGACAGAGGGAAGCCGAAAACCAGGGGCAAAGCCCAAAGAACTGTTTAAAAAAACATTAAGATTTGTGAATGTAAGACCAGGGGAAGTGAATTGTCCTCCTTGTCAGTTCGGTCTGAACCCGGCCGAGGGAGATCCAAGGGTGAAAAGTAATCACCCAGAGTTCATTAAGAAAAGGAGCTGTTTAGTTCTTTAGTGGAATACAACTGGTGAGGGGTCTGCGCCTAGAAGAGGGGGATCCAGGGGTGAAGCCATCACCCAGAGTGTATGTGGAACAGAACTTTGTGTTTGTTTGCTGAATGCATCAGGCCCTCGAAGTCAAGAGACTGTTTTGTTGAAGAGACTTAACTATTGAAGACCCCGATAGCGGATACGGAAGTGTCGACTCATGCTGGGAAGGCTCGAGTCTGTGCTGTGCTAAGGAGATCAACCTTGTCCTGTGCTCAAAACATGGGGAAGGGAGACCGCTGGCAATCACATCCAGACTTATTATTTAGTGAACACTTTATTGAGAACATGATCTCACACTTTTTTGTATTTAGAGTAAGGATTGGCAATAGGTTTTTCTTAGCATAGGCCATTTTATTTTGACACCACCACAAGGACTGCCTTTATTCTCATTTGATGGTCGAAGCTTGCTCCCATCTTAGATTTAGGTTAGGTGTTTTTCCACCCTGCATTTACACTTTAATAAAACACCCTTGAACTGTGATCACTTGTGTCTGTCTTTACTGTTGCCACCATGAGTTCCTCAGAGAAGGCCTCACAGACCCTGGACTCCCCCAGGACCTCTCACTCTCCCGAAGGCCAGCTCCTCTACAGTTCGCTCCCTTGCTTCCTTGCTGCTGCGTTTTCGTGTGTGGATCCCAGAGAGGTGATCCCTGTGTGACAGGGACAGGGCGTCTAGTGAGTGAGGGGGTGCCCGTGTGCCATCGTATGACCGCTCAGGCCTTCCTGGGCGCCAAGCCGGGCACAGATGCCCCGCTCCGGGCCTCCTAGAACTCACTGCACCAGGGGCAGGAGCTTGCCACCACTTCGTCCCCCTCCTGATCGGGAGTTGTGACGTTACACTGCCTGGGAGCCCAGCCGCCTGGAGATACCCTGCTTATGGTACCCGCACTTGGGAGTCTGCTCCTCGTGTCTCAGCAATGGTGTGGGTGACGAGTAGCCAGCCGGGGAGGCTCAACCCATCCCCTGCTTCTTGGTCCTTCCCGGCATTGCCGGCAACCGTACCCGGGTCTGACGGTTGTTCAAATTAGCAGATGGTCGGAGGAGCCCGTCCTGGATCTCATAAACTGCTCCTTCGTTATCGGCGGCACCGCAGATGCCTCAGGGCCTTTGAATGTCCGGTTCCAGAGACCCAGCTCAGGTGCTCAGCTGGGCCTTTCTCCAGGGTCTGCTAGCTGCCCCTTCACCTTGGCCTCTGGGCACCCCATTCGCTGAACAGGTTCACAGGGCAGATCACCCCTCTTCTACAGCTTGCGGGAGGGCGAGGATAGCTTTCAGGGTAGCGGTAAGCTTCTTTTTACCCCGGCAGGCTGCTGGAGCGACCTCTGGCACATCTACTGTGCACCAGCGGCCATCTTGAAATGAGCGGTTATTTTGATAGGCGGGGTATATGAGGGGCCCCTTTCATTGCAAGCAGGTGAAGTTTGAGTCTTGTTTTGGAGAGTTCCACTGAAGAGATTGCTGCAATGGCCATAGAAAAGGAGGGGTGCGGGGGGACATTCCAGCAAAGTGGGACAAGTAGGGATAAGGAACATATGTGGGAAGAGGCAATGGGAGGTGTTGAATCGCTGCCTCTTCACAGCCAGTCAGTCAAGAGTGAGAGTGCAGAAATAGGAAGTCAGCGAGGTAGTGTAGGAGGCAAGGATGTACTTCTAGACTAGTTGCAGGAATTTAAAGAGCGATTTTGCATGCAAGCCATTGAGCATGGTGACAGTAGGTACATAAGGGTCTAATAAGGTTTAAAGGAATGTGTGTTGCAAAGTTAAGGACTTTGTTGAGAGGAGCTTATGAGTAGAGCGGTATACCACACGTAAGCTTGCAGTGTAATCGTTTGCTGAGCATAAGAGTAGAGAAATGGGTTTTCGTTGAGTGGTGTGTCAGGTACTGGAAAAATATTTCAAATGTTTAGGAGGTTATGTGGCCATGATAAACTGGAAGAGTTTAAGGTCACTGTCAAAGAGAAACCCAAGGTTGCGAGTCATCGGTGAAGTTAGCGCAGAATTCACACTGTCTAATGCCAACTGGATGTTTGTATTTAATTAAGAGCAATGATAACAAAATGTTTTGGTCACTCATTAGAAAGTGCTCCTCTGGGAAATGTGATGAGGCTTCTGTCTCTGAAGTCGAGTGGGTGACACTGATCACGGCTCACTATTACGAAGCCATTGGCCCATCTAAAAATTACTTGCCACCTATCTACAAAAATGGTGGAGCCATTAATTTTTATTGGCTGGATATTTTGCTCATTATTAAAGATCTTCAAAAATTCAAGAGCACCTAGGCCAGATGGGGTAGCCAATGTGGTCACAAGGTCTAACCCAAAGTTGTGGTTGTGCATTCTTTTTGATATGTTTGCTGAAATATGGAGGTCTGGCAACATTCCCCAGAGTTGGAGAACATCCATATTGATAGCTGTTTTTAAGAAGGGAGTAAAAAGTAATCCTTCCAGCTATCAGCTTTTAGCTATGTTGGATAGCAGCTCAGAGATATTTGCCTCGCTGTTATTAAAAAAACATAACGGTTGGGTAGAAAGCAGACACCTGTTTCACAAATGCCAAACAGGCTTTCGTAAGGCTCATTCTACAGCACACAACATCAGTGATTCACTAAATATTATGTCAAAAGCCCCCGGCAAGGATGGTAATTGGCTAGGTGTGTGTTTCATTGACTTTTCCAATGCTTTTGACACGGTCAATCGTCTTTGACTTTAGTCGAAACTGCACGATTGGGACATCGACCCTCAATTACCTTATTATTTATATTCTGACACTTCAGTTAGAATCCGCACTTACCAAGAGGGGCACTTGACACAATCAATTGCTACGAATGTAGGTTTAAAGACAGGCTGTGCACTTGCACCTATTTTATTTAATGTATACACCTCGGACATGGTGCAGGCCATTAGTCTGGTTCGAAATGTTCCCCCCCTCCATTAGTGCTGAATCCATCCCATGGCTAAGCTACACGGACAACACCTTCTTGTTGTAACACACCCATCAGGTTGGAGCGCTCTATCAATGCACTGGCTCTCTATTCCAGACAAAATCATTTAGTTATAAATATTAATAAAACTAAAATAATGAAATCGGGAGCTGGACACAAGAGCCATCCTGGTTTTACTTGAAGAATTAACGCCAGTCCCATTGATGTGGTAGGTAACTATTTATATTTAGGTTTTCCCATCAAAGTTTTTCCTAGGAATACGTTTTACCCTGACTTCTTCCTACCTAAGATTTTGAAAAAGTGGATGGTGTTAAGAAAATGTTTATCTAGACAAAGCGGGTACGACATGGAAGGTAGGATTCAAATCTACCACACATACATTGTTCAAGAGATTTTATATGGAGCTGCTTTTGTGCCGGAAGGTAAAACCAAATGGCTTGACATTTTGGAAGGGAAAATGTTGAGAATGCCTCCATGGGTTTCGTTGGAGGCACTGAGGTTGGATCGGCATAGTTGATTCAACAGTGTAAACTTGTGTCCACTATGCTTTTAGCCCAACCCAGCTGCCTGATGTAACTTGTAGCTAAACACCTCTCGCTTGTCTCAACAAACATTTTTTGTCGACCTTCAAAGCACTGTTATTAGCCATTGGAATGTCAGGGAACCAATTGGTGGATAATCCCAAGGGTTTGCAGGTACTAATAAAGAAAACTGCTGTTTGGGATTCTGACAGGGGTCTAACAAAGCTGTCCTTAAAAGAAATGTTCAGCTTGTACGATACCCAAATCTTTACACTGAATATACTTTGTTCGTATTTGGTTAAACCATGTAACATGCAATTAAAGCGGTTAATTAATTACTTAAGATTTAATATTCTACCCACTAGTGAACATTTGGGAAGATGGAGGGGTATACCTTATGAAGACAGATTGAGCAGGTTATGTAACTTGACTGTAGAAACTTCCCGGCATGTCCTTACTAGTTGTCCGATTATGTCTGAAATATATGATAAGGGCTATTTGAGATAAAAATCACAAAGAGTTTATGTATACTCACCACGTTCTGAATAATATGTATTGTGCCAGGTCTATTGTAATTACGGGAGAAGCTTTTTATGTTTGGAAGGAAGTAGTGCGGCTGATTGCCATGAAATCAATTGATAATCAACCTGTGGTATGAATTTTAGGGTGTATGAACTATTTTAACAACTGAACATCTTATTAGTAATTTGAATTGCATTAATAGTTTTAATATTTCTCAAGATTAAATGTATTATAGAATATTGTAAAGTATATATTTATGTAGTTAAAGTTTTTGTATTTTTTTTTATAACCATTGCACAAAATAAATAAATAGTGCAGAAAGGGATGAGAAGACGAGAGTGGGATAGCCCGGTATGCAAAGTTTCCTTTGGCCATGTTGGAAATGACTGTTGAGGTTGAATCTTGTTGGTGGTCTAGTATTTTTTCAAGATGGCGGCCCCCATTAGTCTTCGCAATACGGCCATCGCCATTCTGCATGCAGACACCAGCTGAACAGGGGGAAATAGTGCGGCGCTCCTCGGGTTTCAATGCTTCAGGCTTGTTTTACCTGTTGTGATACATGTGGTATTCGGTTCTTTAACTTTTCTGCCGTGCTTTGGCTCTTTAACTTTCTGGATTTCCCCCCATTTATTCCTGCTTGCTGTGCTGTTAGGTTACAGCCCTCTCGTTTCTTCATGCGATTCATGCTCCAGTACCATTCAATCCTGGTGATACTCTAACCTGCATCACCCTTACCCAGATGTGCAGCCTCATTTAATATTCACAATGGTCTCTCTGCATCTGGAGTCTTACTGAACACAGATGGAGATTTTTTCTGCCCTTCTTGGGTTTTTCCTCCAAATTGATCCTTGTTCAGGGGTCAACCGGCAGCCTTGTGTACACGTAGGGCAACAAGCTAGAGTTACGCAGCTATAGTGCACCTCTACAGTCCCACCTACGCAGGACCGAATCAATAAGTCTAGTTCATGACAGGGATTGGCATTGGAGTTAGGGAGAAAGAGGACTTCTGCCTTTGAGGAGGTGAGCATGAGGCAGTGTAAAGCCATCTAGTGGTGGATGGTGGTTAGGAAGTTGGTTATGCATTCAGAGATGCAGGAATGAAGGAGAGGAAGGAGAAGAAGTTCTGAGTGTCACCAGCAAAGAGGCGACAGTTAAAGCCAAAGGAGGAAATGAGTTTGCAGAGGGAAGCAGTGTATATGGTTAAGAGTATTTGGCCTTCAACTGATCCTTGAGCAATACCCACTGGAAGTGGTGTCGGGTAGGAGATGCTCAAGTCCCATGAATCAGAGAAGGAGCAATCAGAATCAGAGATGGAAAGACACCCAGTCGGATACAGTGTAATTGAAGCCAAGGAAGCAAAGAATTTGAAGGAGAGATGAAGGGATGCATAGAGGGAATAGGTTTGAAGTAGGGTGAGATGATCCACAGGGTTGAACGCAGAGGAAAGTTCTAGAAAAAATGAGAATGGGGGAAAGGTGAGTGGTGGGCAGAGGTAAGAGAATTAATGACATGAATGAAAGCAGCCTCAGTGGAATGTTTAGAATCCAGATTGGAGTGGGTCAGAAAGTGAATGAATAGTGGCTACTGCCATTCGGTTGATGGACCTCAAGGTTACCATCCTGGATATTGATACTTGGTGTGCAGTAGTTCCCTCGATGGTAAAAGCACAAGTCTTCATTTACAAGCTTTTGAATGAATACAATTATCTCCTTGATAACAAATTCCTTTGGTTCAAGAAAAAGTCCTTTTCAAAGAGTAGCCCATATTTAATGCCCACCTCGAAGGCACTGTGCACTGTGCCTATCTCTAGCCTGTATACACCACCGAGCACAGGGCTAGATCCCCTGCCCATCTCCTCTGGGGTAAACATACCGCCCCTTACAGCAACCTTTTTTCAACTGTTCCAGCCAGCAACCTGAACTGTTTCAAGCCTTCACTGAACCCTGTTCTCGCAGTACGGTATAACACAGACTACTGCTCACATTGTGTAGTGCCTTATGGTCGCTTAGAGACTACTGTGACATTGTGTAGTGCCTTATGGTCGCGTAGAGACCACTGTGACCACTTGTGTTGTGCCTTATGGTCGCTTAGAGACTACTGTGACATTGTGTAGTGCCTTATGGTCGCTTAGAGACCACTGTAACATTGTGTAGTGCCTTATGGTCGCGTAGAGACCACTGTGACCACTTGTGTTGTGCCTTATGGTCGCTTAGAGACTACTGTGACATTGTGTAGTGCCTTATGGTCGCTTAGAGACCACTGTAACATTGTGTAGTGCCTTATGGTCGCGTAGAGACCACTGTGACCACTTGTGTTGTGCCTTATGGTCGCTTAGAGACTACTGTGACATTGTGTAGTGCCTTATGGTCGCTTAGAGACTACTGTAACATTGTGTAGTGCCTTATGGTCGCTTAGAGACCACTGTAACATTGTGTAGTGCCTTATGGTCGCGTAGAGACCACTGTGACCACTTGTGTTGTGCCTTATGGTCGCTTAGAGACTACTGTGACATTGTGTAGTGCCTTATGGTCGCTTAGAGACTACTGTGACATTGTGTAAGTGCCTTATGGTCGCTTAGAGACTACTGTGACATTGTGTAATGCCTTATGGTCGCTTAGAGTACACTGTGTATTAGTACTGGGTATCAGCACTGTGCACTAGCATTTCTCCGATTCTCTGCGCTAGTACCCTCACTGCAGCACCATTGTGTACTAACATTGTGCACTAGCTTCTCTCTGACGATTTTGTGCGTCAGTTCCCTCTAAACTCAGACATGATAACCTGGACCTTCCTCATTATGTTCCCATTCTGCCTGGTCCCCCATGACACCCCTTGTACAGGGTCACACTTTCGCTTACACCCCAACGGCCTCAGCAGACTAGCCTGCCCCAGACATTATCCCATACCCTGCCCCACCCCCTTCCTACCAAACATCAACCCCTTCCAGCCTACCTCCTCCATTGACTCTCATCGCATAGCAGACACCCCCAGCCCCCAAGAAGCATCACAAACTACTCCCATCGGCCAACCCACTATCACAAACCTCACTACCAGCAGATCCTATCCCTGCTCAGGATTATCGAGATTCACCCGACTCAGATCCAGAACACACACACCCGCATCCTTCCCCAATCTAGGCAACAAACAAAACATAACCTTAACCAAATCTGCCCCTCACTGCACACGCCCTACACTTCCGACAGACCAGATATCACACGGCCTGATCGCACCCTCCCCCCGCACCCACACCAAAAAATCATGCATCACCACCGAAACCATTAAAGGTGCACTCATCAATGCGAGATCTGTAGTCGCCCATGCCTTAGACATTGCCGACATTATTACCGTCAATGATCTCGACTTCATAGCTATTACAGAGACCTGGCTCCACCCAGCATCTGGCCCCTCTCTATCACTTGCTATACCCAATGACTATACCATCTACCGTGCAGACAGACAAACAGCTCAAGGTGGTGGAGTAGCCGTTATTGCAAAAAGTTCCATCAACATTAGACACATACAAAACCAATCACTGACATCAGCGGAATTACTCACCCTCAAACTATCCACAACGCACACAAGCACTATCACCATCCACCTCATCTACAGACCGCCAGGCCCCATACTATCCTTTAATGACGACATAGCCCTTCTACTCTCTAACAATATCAAACCTAACTCTCGACTACTCATCCTAGGAGACTTTAATCTAGGTCTCAATGATGAGAAAGATGACAAAGCTCACACTATCGCCAACACTATTTCAGAATTAGGACTCACCCACCATATCGCACAACCCACACACAACAAAGGCCGCATCCTTGACTGGATAGCTGACCTCAATTGCAACACTACCATCCTCTCCAACACTCCATGCGCCTGGACCGATCACCACCTTATTACCTTCACCATCAACAAAGGCACTCAAACACCAGTGCCCTCCTCCAATGCCCCACCCACACTCACAAGAAACAACAAAAATATCACACTAGAGAAACTCCTCCCGCTACTCCAACCCATCATCGACTTCTCACCCACCATGACCAACCCTACTGAATTAGTAGATTTATACAACACAACTATCCTTAAGGCCATAAACACCATAGCACCACTCAAGCTTCGGAAAGCCAAACCACGAGCACACCTCAATTCCTGGTTCACCCCCAAACTAAAAACACTCCGCAAAGCCAAAAGACAAGCTGAATTAGCATGGAAACAGTCACCATCCACTATTAATAAGACATCCTACGCACTAGCATCGAACATCTATAAATCAGCCATCATCCAGTCTAAAAAAAACATGTACAATGAAAGAATCAGCAACGCCAAATCTAATACCAAAGAGCTCTTCAATATCCTGAGAGAACTCGAATCACCCTCCCCCATTCCAGACACTTGCAACAAAGACATCCACTGGTGCACGAACATCCAGGAAGCACTCCTAGGCAAAATTGCCACGCTACAAGCCAAAATCCTGACAAAGAAAGAAAGCCTCACCCTCTCCGATAACATCACCCCCTCTACACACACCCACACCACCCCCCAAAATGATGACAATAACCTCTTTGAGTTTTCCACCATAACCATTAAAGAGGTTGAAGAAATAATCTACTCTCTTAAACCGTCCAAATGCCAAGGCGACACTTGCCCAGCCCCTATCATTAAAGATGCAGCCAAACAACTTGCTCCCTTCATCACCTCCCTCATCAACGCATCTTTCACCTCCAACATAGTGCCCAACAACCTCAAGGACTCCTGGGTTCTTCCTTTACTTAAGAAGCCCACCCTTGACCCTAATGTCCCCACCAACTACAGACCCATAACGACTGTACCCTTCCTACTAAAAATCCTCGACAGAGCTGCCTATCTCCAGATACAGAACCACCTTGAGAAAAATAACTTACTAGGACTCAGACAATCAGGATTCCGCCCCAAACACGGCACTGAGACCGCCCTGATTGACCTTAAGACACAGATGGACAACATTAAAGACAATGGTAAACTAGCCCTCCTTCTCCTCCTTGACTTATCGGCCGCCTTCGACCTGGTCAACCACGACATCCTCTGCAAACATCTATCCTCAGCAGCCAAATTTTCAGATAACGCCAACGCATGGATCCATTCCTTCCTTAACAACAGATCCATGAGAGTCTTCGCACCCACAGCCTCTGCCATCCCAGCCCCAGTCACTTGCGGTGTCCCCCAGGGCTCCTGCGTCTCCCCCACTCTATACAATGTATTCACGAAACCCCTCTTTGACATACTGGACCGTTTGGGTGTCATCTACACCAACTACGCAGATGACACCCAAATACTGATCCCTTTAACAGGCGACTACTCCACCGACCTCACTGCTCTCAACAACATTTATTCCATTATCCAAGAATGGATGGCCAAGCATGGCCTATGCCTTAATGACGACAAGACCGAGCTTCTTCTCCTAGGTTCCCAACCCAGACTTAATAAACTCGACAAACTCTATCAAGCATTCACTATAGACGGCAATAACATCATCGTCTCTAACAGCGTCAAAACCCTAGGAATCTACCTCGACTCCTCCCTCACACTGACAAGACAGATCAATTCCATCTCATCAGCCACTGCTTACACTTGTAAACTTATCAATGCCAGCAGACCTTACCTCTCACCATCCAACTGCATCACTTTAGCCAGAGCGCTAGTCCTTTCCAAAGTTGACTACTGCAATGCGCTTTACTTGGGAACCAGTCAGAAAAACATCAACTAACTACAAGTCATACAAAACAACGCCTTGCGAGCAGCCCTGAACATACCCAAACATGAACACATCTCGGACGCCAGACGCACCTGCCATTGGCTATCCATACCACAAATAATTGAATATAAAACCATCTCACACACACAAATGCCTAGCTAACCAAGCACCAAGATACCTATCCGACAACCTCAAGCACCACACCCCAGCGCGCCCTACCAGATCAGCTCAAACACACTGCTTAAATATCCCAAGATTTAAGCTCCAAAAAGCAGGTGGCTCCAGCTTCCCCGTGCTTGCCTCCAAACTTTGGAATTCACTTCCACTCGAGCTGAGATCAGAACCGTCCTTTCACAGATTTAGACACAACACCAAAACTTGGCTTCTATCCAAAGAAACTGCCTAGCCCTACCGCACTAGCAGGCACCAAGACTGTAAATTTGTAAATATGTAATCGATTTGTACATTTCTGCTGCATTATTCTTGTTGTACTCATTATTCTTGTTGTATTCATCGCAAGCGCCTGGATGCCCTAGGGCCAGGCGGCGCTATACAAATAATAAACTAAACTAAACATGTTTAGATAACTAATTATTTTTCAAAAGTGCAATTCTTCTTCTTTTTATATTACATTTGTCAAGTCAACATGTGTTTCACAGAATTTCCGTTCTTAGACAAGTGCAGGTAAATCCATCTGAGTAGCCATAAATAGTGTGCCAAACAATTATGAACTATTACATACAAACTGATAATTACATACAATTGTCAGTGGCATTATCCCTATGCACGTCTCCAGGCATGTGCTAAGCCCAGGTCTGAAAACTATCATAGAAGAGCCCTCAATAGATGTTTTTGGTGGTGATCTATCCATGGGTTGGTCTTTAACCAACTTGAAATTCCAATCTGAATTAACCTTGACTTCAGTAAATTTGATGATGTGCAGCAATAGTTTGACCAGAAAAGTTGCCTGACCAGAGATCAGGACATTAAGAGAAAGTGCTAATGTCAGCAGCCCAGTCCAGCTGACTTAGTTAAGACACATTTTCACTTGAGGTGAGCGTGGGGGCAGGGGCACTTTAACCTAGACAGATGCAATTTATAACTTAGAATTAATAGTGGCTGTTTATCACGCTCACAACACTAGCTGTCTTAGTGGAAGAATAGGAATGATCCAGCACCAGTAACCAACTAGAAAGCAGGTGGAAATTATCCTGCTTGAACAGAAGCATCATCTAGTGGCAAACTACTGTAGTTGGTCCTCTGAGGTTTTTGGAGGACTTCACCAAAATGGAGAGAATTAAGGCTTTCAACCTTTAATGCGAGAAGTTTAACCAATCGCTTACCATTCGTCCGTGGCACATGAAACTGGTGAAATGAAACTGCAGGAGGTTGGCATCTTGTGTGAGAATGTGTCAGGCTCGAAGTGTATCTCCCCCTTCTCCTCACCTGATGGATCGCTTCAGTCCTCCTCCAATCCTTCTTCTTCAGTGACCTTTTATCCTTGAGTTTCTGTCCTTTTTTCTCGTGTAAATAAGGTCTAGCCCCTCTGGAGGACACCTTGGCAGAGGTGGGACTCTACCTTCGGGGAACCCCAGGGGGCTAGCCTTGCTCCAGGGAAAAAGCCGGAAGGCAGAAAAAACCCTGGTATGATGGTGGAATTCAATAGATGGTGCGATATCCAAAGACCAAAGCTCAGCAATCGGCACTCCGGAAAGAATGATTTGATAAGCCTCGGGGTATGGGAGGCTATGAGAAGACTTATACCCAGGTAGAAGAAAAGAAAGACTGAAATAGCAAAAGATAGAAGACCCTATGAACTGACAGGGAACAATACTGACTGACCATTGAAAAAGGTAAGCGGTTCTCCCAGGGAGGATCTGGTCACTGAGAAAGATAAGCGTGATCCAGCGGAGAACACCCGTGAAAATGAGGAAAGAGGAATAAGTTCTTAAGGAGTAAGGAGGAAGGTAAGAACGGCAGACGCCGTATGAAATTAAATAGGAAAAAGTAAAAAGATAAAGTGGTTAAATGAAAGAACATTCAAGGAGGACAGCGCTGAGGAGGAAGATGGCTAGCGCTGGCCAAAGAAAGAACACTGCTCACGCCGTTACGCGGACAAAGCAGCTGAGTAAACGGCAAGCACCATTAAGAAAAGGAAAGCCGTTCCAATCCGGAGGTGGACGGGCGGCGAAAACACACGGCAAGCAATCAGGGAGAGAAAGGGGAAAAAAAGGATATACAAACGTTCCCCACGGACGAAGGCTGGGTGACAGATAGCGAAGCCGCGGGAACGTAAACAAACGTCCGAGCTGGACGAAGCAAACAAGTTTGCGAAAGCAGGGAAAAAATACAAAAACGAAAGGAAAGGCAGATGAAAGGGACACGTAGAGGAGTACAGACTACAGACAAAACGAGGAAACAAGGGAATAAGCAAAAAAGGCAGGTCTGACCAAGGATAGAACGAGTAAGCCACAGGAGTGACGAGAGTAGTAACGAGTTGAGTACACAGATACAACGCATCGGCAATGTGGGTGGAGCCGGTACTTATGGGACAGGACGCCATGTTAGATGAGGACTAGAGCGTTAACCTGCACTAATCAATGTCTCCAAAAGTTCCAAAGTTTCCATTGACAGTTCCTGACAGAACGTCCCTTATGCCACCCAAGTCAAAAATACCCCAACTCCTTAATGCACATGGTGGTTGACTTTTAGGTTTGACAGTACCAGCCAATGACCTAAAGAGCGGATTAAAGAATATCCGCCAGCATCCACATGGGTGAGACAATACATTTGGTGTGGGTAAGGAGGGTGGAAGCCAATCCTGGACTAGCCCTACCTAGAATGGGAAGTGAAAGATTTCATAACCATAGAAGGAATGACAGCATATTAACACCAAGAAGAACAGAGCTCTCTAGACTAATGAAGCAGCACTATCAAATCACTAAGGTTTGCATTTACAAATCTGCAATATCAAAGCCTTTTCTGAGAAGCCAGGTGACTCCTCCCCCACCTAGAAGACCCCCCCCCCACACCATCCTTTCACAAGGTAAATGCAACTCTCGTCGGAATATCGCTTTTTCAGCAGTCGTCGAAAGGGATTTATGTGACCTACCTGCAGCCAACTTCCCTCTACGTTATATCAGGGCTCCCACTGTCAACAAAAGGCAGGATTCACACTGCCATTGTCTTGTGATCGAATCCGAGAGACCACAGACACACCCGATGGGGGTCTGTGAGGGACATTTTTGCCCCGTGGTACTTCTTAAACCACGATTCGAACGTGGTTGATGCCTTCGAAGATGGACAATTTTCAAAATAACCCTAGATGGTTTTATACGAGCGAGAACCTCCAACCAGAATTGCTGTACTATACAACACAACCACCAGATACATCAGGAAGCCTTTGGTCAGAAAACACCAAAAGAAGATCCGGGAAGCAGGGAAAATGTTCTGTAAGCCGACTAGCATGAGGTACCAGCATAGTAATCATTTGTGTGTTTCCTTCATGTTCGTAAAAGTTTATCTGCCCCAATCTAAATATTAGTCTTAGAGGAATCCTGCAAGTTCTTTTGTAGGTGAGATGAATCAGCAATGATTTATGTATTTATTGGGTATTTATAATGTGCCTTTACACAATGTGTTTCAAGGCGCAACAAGACAAGGGGGGAGGGAAGGGACAGGGATGAAAAAATAAAAAATGGTCCTACTAGGCCTTGTGACATTCAAATCATGCAAGTGCAGTAACAAGAAGAGCGCAGGGGCGGTGGGGCAGTGCCTGTCAGAGCGGAAGGGCCCGTGGGATAAGCAAGTGCGAGGGGAGGCCAGGTGGACAGAGCCAGGGGAATGCAGAGAGTGCAGGGGAAAGAAGGCCCACATGCCAAGTACAAGGTCTGGGTCTATAAGGGCTCAAGAGGTGAAGCCAGGCTTGTGCAGTGGGAGGGGGCCCGGAAGGGCAAGTGCAAGTCGAGGTGTGGGGGGTCAGAGGAGACTAGGGGTAGAATGGACGAGGAGGACCTGGTGTCCTGTAAGAATCTGAAGGAACCAGGAAGCCAGTCAAGGCAGACGGGGAACATTAGCAGGAGGGGGAAGAGGGAAGGAGGAAGAGAAAAGGAAGCTTAGGAGACCCAGCTCAGTGGGAAGCACCTGCGAAGGAGACACGGCTCAGTGGGAAGCACCTGCGAAGGAGAGAGAGATCTACCCCCCACTCAATGCTTGGAAAAGCTTCTGATCTGCAGAGAGTTAGAGCTAGAAGACCAAATGGCTCTAACACAGGAGGAGAGAGAGAGAGGAGAGAGAGGAGAGAGAGGAGAGAGATATATATATATATATATATATATATAGCAGGGTCCCACCCCCAGAAAGCCTTATGGTTGATGCAGCGGGTTTGAACTTGATCCTTGCAACAACTGGGAGCATGTGGAGAGATTTTAGGGCTGGAGAGATGCGACCCCTGGGCTTGAGGCCAAGGATAAGTCTTGCAGTCCTATTCTGGATTAGTTGAAGGGGCGAGGGGAGGACTTAGGTAGATTGAGGAAGAGGCTCTTGCAGTAGTCCAGCCTGGAGAGGACCAGAGCTCTGGAAACATTGAGTTTCTAGAGGATGGTGAGGAAAGGAAGAATGCCTCTGAGTGGGCCTTCTTGGCAAGGCCTGTGAGGTGAGGAAGAAGGAGAGAGAAGGACTGAAGTTGACACCAAGGTTTTTAGGTTTTTTGCAGGGGTCCCAATGAGAAGGATCTCTGTCTTGCAGGCATTAAGGCAGAGATCAATGATTCCCCCATAAAACCTGGCCTGGGGCCCTTCTCATGTGACCAGGGAAAGGCAGACCCTTTCTGATCCCGATCCTGTGGGTGATGTTCTGCAGCGATCACATAAGGGGGGATGGGGGAGTAGGTCAGGAGGAATAGGGAACCCCCTTGTTTAACTTTCCCCAAAGGCCCACTCTTCTTATGGCTTATTGCAGAACAGCAGAAGTAAGAAAACCAAAATGTTCCTTTAGGGACTTCCAAGTACCAGAATTCCCCAAGTACCAGAATTCCCCAAGTACGAGGACAAGGAAGAGGAACGATGTGACAGGATTGGTTAGATCATTGGTGTAGATGACCCACACCTGAGGAAGACAAACGCTTTAAAGACCCACTTCAGGTGCAGGCCATAGAGAAGGAGCGGACTCTGCTAGTGAAGAAAAGAGGAAGTCAGAAGCAGAAAGCATGTGTTTTGAGTTGGCAGCACACCCCAGAAGCTGGAGGAACCAGAGTACACCGGGACCATTGCAGGGCAGATTCCAGCCGCCGGTCCTGAGTGGGTCTGTGTCCCCAGAAACATGAAGTGCAGAGGTCACGCAGCGGGAATTGTGCAGAAGAAAGGCTTTCCCTTTTGTGACCCGTTCTGCAGAGGCTGCGCAGCGGCAAGCGTGCAGGAGGCCGTCTCGGGTGGCTGCCATGTACCAGGAGCTCTCCGGAGCAAGTGGCGCTCCACTTTGAAGTGGTGCAAACAAAGGCAGGCTTAGCAGAGAGGTTTGCTGCATCATGAAGAGCTGGAGCAGCAGAAGTCCATTCGAAAGCTAGGGGAACAGAGGCGCACGTCGAGACCAGTGAGTGAAGCCAGATCGCTCTGTCCCTGCTCTCAGGTGGGAACCAGGTGTGCGAGTGAGAAGCACTCGCGCAGTAGCTGAATGAGTGCAACGTTGTACTATTGTGTGAATAAAGATAATTCACACACTTATGTTCAATACCGAACATTTGTAAAACAACATAAGCAACACTCGTAGAAGAGTAAAAGTGGTTCCTGATCTATTGGTACATATCTAGATAGGGAAAACCAGCTAAGACTTCAAAACCAAAATGTCTAATCTTGAAAGTGGGAGATTCTGGAAAACCCAGCCAACGGTCAGGGCAACTTTAATAGGAGTTTACATCAGTAAGCATTGCCAAAGCCAAGAGAGGCTGAAAAAAAGACAAACTCAATCTGCTAAGGAACTCAGAAAATATCCAAATGGTGGGCATTACTATATTAAATAACAAGATTCAGAGTGGTAAACTTGTATGCAAGTCAGAGTAAAGGGGAACATCTGGTAGCTGCGTTGTTGCAAGCAGAAAAGGTCTTCAGTGAACCAAGTCTTAAGCAAACTATTAGAAGTACAATTATCTGTAGAGATTCAACCACCAGAATGGTTGGATTGCGAGGTAAGCATGAAGCGATGCAGTGCATTAAGGGCTCGGGGAAGACTTCAACGATACGTCACAACTTCTACAAAAAAAGACCAGTGGTGCTTAAAACTGGAAGGCTTTTGCAAAAATAAAACCTCAATGCCAGCAAGAACATTCCTATTACAGCACTGATGGAGATATTCAACTTACAACGCAAGGCGTGCAAATTCTGTCATTAAATACATTCTGGTGAAGATGGAAGAGTGGCATAAAACTTGAAAATCCATCTCACCAGGGGAAGTGTGAAGTGATCATTATCTTCTACAGAGTGAAATCAAGAGGAATATTGAGAATGTAGCACAAGTGCCTGTATAAGAGCCAACTGCCAGGGGTACATGGGAAACAGGAGGTAATGTACGAAGCTGTAGAGAAGGAAGCTTTGAATTGGTTGGAAGAAGAGGTGGTCAGGTATTTGAAGGAACAAATATTGGATGCTAATGTGAAGAAGTTAGAAACTGCTAGAAATAGGAGATGAGGTCTTAGGCCCCTGGGGACTAGAAATGGAAGAGTAAAGAACAGGGCATCTGTAAATAGAACTGAAGGTGCATGCTGGTCTAACAACAAATATGCCAATAACCAAAACGAACACCTAAATGCTTTAAAAGAAGCAATATATCCTGACATTGTAGCAACATAGAGAAAAGTTATATGGTCATGCAGGGAGAAAAGAAAAGAAAAGGTGTATAAAAGAATTGGTCTTTTCTGGAAAAGGTGGCTAAAGAAAGGGGATAGCAAAGGATGTTGGGAGTATGTGGATACCGAATTGGGGCAAAATGGAAGGGAAGTTAAGGGAGGAAACCTGGGTTCCATTTTTCCAAGCTGGGTTTAAAAAAGCACAGATCAACAACAACTTCAAACATAAAAGTGGAGTAGAAAACATAGTGGATGATTAGAGTCATTGGCAGAATGCCTATGTTGAGTAGTAGTATTGGGTACACATTTTTTCATCCACCTATTTAAACAAATTATTGGATGGTATAGCAAGAGAGAAGGCCCAAAGGACCAAATGAAATACCCATACAGGACTTCAGAATTTGTGAAAACTGATGGATACCATTGTTGACGCAGTCCGTTATGGCTATTGCTCAGTTGCTACAATCTTAGTGCCAGTCCATTGTGATACCATTAGTCAAAAAAGAGATTGGCTAAAGATATGAAATCGTATAGACTGATCAGCCTCAATGACATAAATAATAAACCTTTTTGTTAAGTCATACTCCTTGAACTAAATCCTTGGACAGAGGAGAAAGGGGGAATTGACCCAACCACCATAGGTCAAGCCTTCTTTCGCATTATTTAGAAATTCAGTCAGAACAAATAAAATGCTGCTATATGTGGGATTTCTTGATTGGTCTTCTGTGCTTGATCTGGTCATTAGGGAATTCTTTTGAGAGAAGTTCAGAAAGACCATATAAAGGTGGATGGACAGAGTGGCTGGAAGCCAAGTCCTTTACGGAAGTTGCAACTATGTACATTAAGAGCAGTCACCGCTGACGCCCATCACTGATACAGTACTATAGTGTTTTATTGGTGCTGTCGCACACAGACAGGGATGGGGTGGGTCAGGCCTACACACACCGTACCCCCTACACAAACTATAGCTAGTTGTAACAGATGCAAACACTCAAGGTAATACAAGACACAAATCATGGCACCTGGGTGAAGCAAGGACATCAATAATGTAACCAAAAATCAAAAAGAGTGGACCAAAGGTAGGCTCACCTCTAGTTAGTGGCAAAGCAATTTGAAGGTGTGCAACAACACTGGTAGAACGTCCCAGTCCCTATGCCACGATTTCCAAAGATTATGAACTGAGAGGGGAAGACAGTACTAGAAACACAAAGCCACCAAGTAAAATCCCACTGGTACTAAAACCCACTGTGAAAGCCCACCAGCACTGACATCTTCACATTGCAGCTTTGTAAATTCATAGGTGAGCCATGTGAATATATCAGAGAAGCACATTAGAGCCCACACAAATCTATCGGAGAAAACAAAAACTGAACAGATGACAGAAAACCCATGCAAACCCATGTGAATAACCACCGCCTGTGAATGAAGCAAAAGGCGGTAGAAGCTTGGAGAATCTTAGAGGAGGTAAAACGTCCCCAATCTAGGATGGGCCACAGAAAACCCCATGAGAGGAGATAAAGAGGACCCAATAGGGCACATGGGGGACCCATTAAACATGAGAATAACTAATAGAAACCTTACAAACACCTGGGAACCAGCGCAGAAAATGTGGCCTTCCGTACAATGAGATATAAAAGAGGCAAACACATGGGCGCTATTTCTCTTTAGTGTCACACAACACAGACATATTTCTGCCTTCGACTATAGCAAAACTACTTCCTCAGTAACGGAATTCTCGATTGGTGCCAAAACTGAGCCAACACACTGGCCTTTCTGCCGCAGCAGGTCATCCACATAACGCATTTAAAATTGGCATCTTTCTGCCTCCAGGGCAGTTTAGTGATAGACTCACTGTCAGCACCACTTTAGCACAAGACGCACAGATCCCTCAGACACAACAAGAAGGTACCCTAAAGGCAGCTACACTTACCACAAGCAGTTAGCACTTATGCCCACCTACCCCATCCGTGGCAGACATACTACTGTAATAATGCTGGCATTTGGGCTCTTAATTGCGTCTTATGCTTTATAGGATTCATTCCCATGAAATTGAAGTAGGAACACTGCACATCAAACAAGGAATTTACAAGAGATTAAACTGGATTCCTTATCCATGCTCAATATCCCTATGCAAGTTAAACGTTTACAATATTGACTAATCCAAGTCTAACTGAGGTTCTTGACAGAACATTGTTAAGTCCCACTGCATGGAAAAATGTTAATTCGTAAAACGTCCATCTGTCCATTGAGAAAAGTAATTCCATAAAAAGCTGTGCCAATTTTTTTTCAAAAATATCAAGATGCAGTTCCTAACCAATTAATGAACTTGTTTCCTAACTAATGTACTTACATGCAACCATCCTAAATTGAACAGGTCACAACAAATGCACAAGGGAAAACGCAGACCTCCTATACATGCAACCTCACACGACAAACGAACGTGCTGATCATGCGAAAAACAGGCCCATGCCGCGTTAGTGCTAACCTTTGTGAACTCCTCCAATAACTTTAGAAATTAAGGAGAAAATAACTTTAGGGTTAATCGGAATCCACAACAAAATGGACCACGGTCAAATGCACATCCAGGGCAAGGTTTCCGCTTCCCGTACTGCCTTTTCATTTTTATGTTGCTCAAGCTTTGTGTCTGTTCTCAGTTAGCTATGATGTCATGATGTCAATTGCTAGTCGCTTCCTTCCTCTGTGCAGCATGTCACGTGATGCAGACTCCCTAGGTCTCACAGGTGAGGGAACAGTTATTGCTACAGCATCAGCGATCCAAGTAGGCTTCCCGTGACCACAGCTATCCAAGACTTTGTTTTCATACGAAGGCTTGGCACTATGCACATTGAGCAGGCTTTGTTCACTGGCTCGGACAAGCAGAGCAACACGATGGACTGAGTTGGCCATCTGTTTGCCGACATCTGACAGTCATGAACCATGGCGGGGAGCAACAACATGGTGCTCCTTCATCCAGATCCAATTGCATCAACTCCTGCAGACCTTGAAGTCATTGCACAAGAATACCTCCTGAAGAAACTACAACGGATCCAAAATACAGCAGCCAGACTACTCAAACCACCTAGAAGAGACCACATCACTCCAGCCCTAAAACATTGCACTGGCTCCCAGTAAAACATTGCATCACCTTCAAAACAATGTGCATAACACACAGGGCAATCAGCAGACAAGGAGCAGAATTCCTACAAAAGAAGATCTACAAGCCAAAAAGACTCCTCAGATCAAGCAACAAAATCCGCCTGGAACAAAACCCATACCTTAAGAAAAAACTTGAAGGTGCCTCCTTCTCCCACTTATCCGCAAAAACCTGTAACAACATCCCGAAAGAAATAAGAAAACACCAAAGATCACCTGCAATTCAGAAAATTACTAAAAACCTGGCTCTTCAACACCACAGATTCAAACTGAAAAACTGAAAGGGAAACGCAAAAAAAGATTAAATCACTAATTTTAAGTGGACACTGACATCACCCAGAACGACCAGATAAACTCCTACCACAACAAGATAGGCGACGCCAAGTCAAATAGAACACAAGCGACACCCATAAAGACAGAAATCAGCATCCTAGCTAACCCCAGCCAACAACCTCACCCGCCCCATATTTGCTGCCAGGTACCATCCGCGTATAGAGTTGTTCGAATGTTAGCACTCACCACACTTGAACCAAGTTGTGGACACCAAGATGGACACTGCCCATATGAGTTGTGAATGAAGGCTGGTACAACGCTTAGAGATAATGCGAGCACTGATACGTGCCAAGTTGTGAAAGGGCTGGGAACAATAGCCTGCCAAAAAACAAAAACACTAAATAAGGTGATGAATGCTACTACACAACAAAAACATGGATGGAATAGCCTTGACTAATCATGCCGTGCACTGACTAAATTGGGAATGCTGTCTGGGCCAGATTTTGAGGGGACGCACATACTCCCGCTGGCCCCACATACAAACAGGTATCACACAGGTGTGATTTAGGTAAGGTTATGAATGGAAGTCCAGGCGAGGTGTTAAAGGGATCAGGGCAGAGAAGCAGAAATGCTCCCACACCTACCCAGAGAGAATACAGAAACTCAGCGCCCCACTTCGGGACAGAAATGCCAATTAACCAATCCACTAACAATTTCCCCCCTCTGCATACACCTCTTAAACTCTAAACCAAACACAACCACAAGCCTACAGCACAACAAACCGCACAAACTTCACTACACTGCAACAACAATACACGCATAGACCACAACCACTATCGACTGAAAAATACCCTAGGCCCAGCCAACGGACCCACCGGGCTGAGGCCGCCAACAGCACATTAATGCTCTCTTGCACTTCTCCAGCTTCCTCCCACTAACACCCCCCTTCCTCCTTTTATCCTTTTTCAGAGCCGCCAGAGCACCAGGGGACCACTCTGGTGGCGATAGTGTGCGGTACAAATATCCTTTAACATTGACAAGGCAATACAAGTCATTGGAACGAGCAATATGGCTGAACACCTTGGCCGAACTGAACCCAACAAGCTATGATGAGCTTGCTCCACTTGGTAAGCTCCACTGGAATTCTCAAAATGGTGGCCTTTCGCCTGGGCAGGTTTTCCCAAATTAACTGCAGAGCCAGCTTCCCTCTGCCTGCTATGCTTGGTCTTAGAGGGTTTCCAAACGTGGCTGCCATGCAGCGGCCCTCTGCTGGGGCAGGTTTCCCCAGAGTTGGCTGGAACAGAGTGGCCCTCTGTCTATGCCGCTGCTATGTCTGAAAGATTGCCGATTTAACTGTGGTAACTCATGCTCTCTGCTTTACCTGGGTGGTTCTGCAAAAACACCAAATGAAATGTAATAAAGGATGGACACAGTGGTTGGCAGGTAAGCCTTTTATTGAACTTGCAATTAAGTGAATGAATAGCAGATCCCACCTCCCTGGCCAGCTCCCCAACTGTCACTGCCAGGACCCTTAGGCAGACAATGTTCTTCAGTACCCAGATGTTGGAGTGGTGATTTCACACACAGTCAAAACGTCAGGGGAATGGGAAAGACATGGTTAGAAGTCTCCTGGAAGTCATTAGGAGATTTTACACAAAGACCAGCTCAAGAGTCTGCTTGAATGGGAGGCTAAGCCCTTTCCCCACAACTAGGGGATTTCCCCCCACTGTATATCAAAGATAAATAGGAGTCTGAACTGGTGCTATCTCCAGATGCCCCAAGTATTTAGGAGTTTAAGGTGCCATTGCTACTCTGTACGAGTGAGTCAATACTGATTGCAAGAACTAGAAATGGTCCAAGATCAGTCTTTAGAGGTGGGAAGAACAAAACAAAAACATACATGTTTGGTAGGGGGAAACTAGAGGAAGTTTTGTTTCCCTACCTTGGAATTACCATCTCTAACAATGCATCGTAAGGGCCCCAGATTAAGTCAGCAATAGAGCAGTCACTGTCTGATTCCTACCTGTAATACACATACTCAGGAAATGAGGGGTCAGCAACCGTGAATGAAGTTGGCAAAGCTACAATTGGATGAATCTTTGTCTATGGCACAGAACTGTGGGCCCTTCATCTAAACATAATTTATCCTAGTACATGTGAACAAAGTTGGGGAGAAGATAATAAAACTGCCATCCAAGAGAGAACAGCTTAGGAGCACAGCTCCTGCCACCTCCTGAATATCCTTGGGAAATGAGCATCCAGATTAATGATTATTTGGAAATGGGCAAGCTTGCATCCACCGGGAGGGTGAGGGAATGCCCAGATGAAGAGCCAAATGAGACAACGGATACTGCCATCAGTGAGACAACCAAATAAAAGTGTCCTGGAGGGACGTTCCAGCGAGTATATCCTGAAGGAAAGTATAGATGAGTAGTCTTGTCCATTGGCTAAATTAAACAAACTGTCGTAGAAATGACCACAATTTGGTTACAAATGGACAATTTCTGGAACCGAAAGTGTCACTTAATGGTGAAAGTGTAGCATTACTGGACAAAGGAGTGTGTGCTCTAACTCTAGAGCTGGATACAACTAATAAAAAAATTATTAAAGAACAGGATAATTATTCCAGAAGATCCAATGTTAGGATAAGCGGTTCCCTGGAGGGTGCGGAAAAGGGGAGACCAAGTGAATTCATACTCTACCACCTGGAAACACCCTGGAAATTCAACATGCTCATAGGAGCCTGGCTCCGAAAACCGTCTCACGGCAAACTTTCCTGGCCTTTCATAGATCAAGCCTTGCATTTCCCAGCCTAAGATGATAATTAAGAGGGGTTGGGAAGTACAAAATGCTGCATGGGGAGATGGGTGTAAAATTATGTTTTTCAATGACTTCGGGAAGGAAGTGATTGAGTAGTGAAAACGCTTTACTGAAGTTAAGCAAAAAGCAAGGCCAATGTCAATGCAATACTATATTTTGTAACCTGCCACCAGTGAAGCTGGCTTATGAGAGATGTGAATATGTTTATGGACCACAAAAATGCCATGCATTTCTTGAACATTTGTTTTGCTCTTCCAAATATCAGTGCACAGATGTCTATATATCTTATTATTTTCCCCAACAGACTGAATAGGAAGGCAATGTACACTTGGAACGCAATAACTGACTCACTCTCAGTGATTCTAAAACTGGCACTTATATGTCAGTTTATTAACTCAAATAAATATTACAAAATAAAATGCAGAATTAGAAAAAAAGTTTTCATCAACGTTGGCATTGGTTTGCACCACTTCATCCCTGCCAAGAACTTCATTGGACAGCTTCTCAAACCAGGCTTGGTGCAGAGAAACATACAACAGGACTGCAACTGGATTTGATGCGTCCACCGCCTCTCAGTTCAGCTAAAGCTATGTGTCTCTCTTTGCCAGCCTCGTCTGATGCCCCAACCAATCTAACGTACTGAACTACAGTCTAGTACTTTTCTAGAAAGGTCACCTGCTGATAGCACTTCACAGAGACCCGGCCAATGTACTCCGTGGAATCCTGTGACAAGTAAAACACTCGCTGTTTCTCATGGGAGCCGAAAGAACTCCTTTCGGTTCCTGCGGAATTCTAAACAAACATTGACTGGCCTGGGCAAAACAGGATATTTTTCCAGCGTTTCAGAAAATGCAGATGATATTCAGAAATGAAGCTTTCACTGAGAATTGGAAGCAAACGCCCACTGCTGCACCCAGAATACATTTCACATAGACTCCACATTTGAGTCAAGGATACTATATTTTTTTAATGTTACTTTCCACACTTGGACATTTGACTTCCATAGGTCAGTTGCACTAAATTGGGTTTCTGAAAACTACAAAACATTATAGCTAAGCTAGAAATACATTGCAAACAACAAAACAAAATCAAAATAACAATGCAAGCAAAATTATAACTTAGGGTTTCACCAATATTTGGGATCGATGAAAATAGCCAATCCCACTAGTTCTTAGAATGAAAAAAAAATAATAACCTCCTTTGTCAAATCCTTCAATTTGTGGAGAGCACCCTAAATTACGTTTCAATAATAAGCAGTCAATAGCAGCTCTATTCTGCAAAACTGCTTTTCTCATAACTTTGCTACATAAAAGCAATTCTTCTAAGGCTTGAGAAGTAGGATTCAACCCTTTCACTACTAAAGATGCAAACTTAGAGATTTATAGCCCTTAGCAGCTAATTCCCAGCTAATTCCCAAACTCCCACCAAAGAATAAGCAAGAGCTAGAACTTCTGGTTCAAACAATAAATGCACATTTGAATCACAATCTGGGGCTAGCCCTATAGTGGTCACAATGGTGCATGTGCTTGGAGCACATGCACATAGTTGTTTTTCAAATACAGTCAGGTTGATTTCTTTATTCATATTCAATTGCTGACACTTCAACCTCCTCTGGCTGACCAAACAAAAAGAAAAACAGATCCTCCACAAGAGTCATTCTGCATCACACTAAAAATGTCTCTCAAAGTTGAAGCTGGTGCTGGCACCGCTACCAGACAGGTTGTCAGTAGGTCCATTCCATTATTTGAGTTTGTCTCGAACCAAGTAAGTCCATATATTTTCTGGTTGTGCAGTTTGCATTTGGTTTACTTTCAGTGATTTGCGAATTGTTTTCTTTGCACCTGCTTGGGCTGGTATGTCGGCGTTGGCATTAAGTGACCCACAAATCTCATTCTCCAACCTCATCAGATTATTATTGGTAGGTTGCGCATATCTGACATTTTGAATTTGCTTATGCTCAGTGTAACTTGAGTCTACCAAATGGAGACCAATTAGAATTACACTTACATCAGCCAGGCACAGAATCTGTAAAGCAATCCAATAAAACCTCATCAGTGTTGATAATCATTCTCTTAAATAGCATTGATCAGCAGGGAATAGTAATGGAGCCTGGCAAGGAAAAATGAGACTAACACAACTTGGTTTCTGCCTGACGCTATGACATCTGCGGGTAAAGGTGGGTCACTAGGCTTCTTCACCCACACTTTGCACCCAGTACCATGAAGTCTGATGAACCAAAACAATGGTTCCCCGAGTAGTTAACACTGTAGGGGGCTCTCCCTTTTGGACCATGGACAGTTTAACAGGTATGACAATCAATTGGGCTATCCTATCTCCTACATTGATAGGCAATATCTGATCTCCGTTGTTCATTAAAATGAATTGCTAGTTAGCATCTAACACTCCTCCCAGCACGTGGATGCCCTTCGATGCCAATCCAGATCTATGGGCAATCAATCCCATATGTACTGAGGGAATTTGTACTCCAGTCCCAGTCTCAATTACAATTATACCTCTGGGTTCTGTAAGGAAAGCATGGTATCAAACAGTGAAGACAGACACAAGTGATCAGAGTTCAAGGGGGTTTATTTAACTTCAATGGGTTGGTTGAACATCTATCTAATCCTAAATCTAAGGATAAGTGCAAGCTACGACCGTCAAATAATAATAACACAGTCCTATTGGAGTCTCTGTCAAAATAAAAGGTCATATACTAAGAGACCTATTGGAAATCGTTAATTCTAAATACACAATGTGTGGGAAAACCATGTAGGCAAAAGAACAAAGTGTTCAAGAAATGTCAGGATAGAGTAGTTGGCTTCCCTTCCCCACATTTTCAGCATGGGACAAGGCGGCACATTTGAGCTTCACACACAATCTGGCTTCTTGGCCACAAGGAAACAGTTAAAGGGAAAGGTATCAATTCCTTCTGCCAAAGTCTCTCTCCCAATGGAAGTCTCTTATTCCAGAGGGACTGACGTAACAAACACCAAAATGTCTTTGTCAGGATTTCACATTCACAGGCCCACAATTGGTCTCCCTCATTTGGCCTCTGATGCCTTTAGCAGAATGTTCAGGGTTGATATCCCTCGTTCGGGCTCAGACCACTGATCCCCCTCATTCGGGCTCAGATCCCTTTGTATAAAAAAAATGAAGATTTTCGATTGTGCAATGGGTTTTGCTTAAACCATCACAGGACCACTTCGATTCACAGCACTTCTTATTATTCATCTTTTACTTTCGTTTCGTCCACTTCTTGGTTGAATATTTACAGAGACCGTTGATTGAGCACACTCGCGGTGCCGGATCTCTCTGTCACGATTATTATATCTTCTTTGCTACAGTTCAAACATCCATCAGCAGTTAGGCTGTCCTCGCGTCCTTCATCATACACTTTCAGCAATCTTTATGCTTGCTCTTTGTATACAATGTTGCTGCTTGCAACCTTGACTACAACACAGACCAGTCTTGGATCTGTTTCCCCAACTCACCAGCTGTGTTGATCTTTCTTTGATCTTGGAGCCAAGGACGGTACGACAGCGGCTGCTGCTTCTCTCCTACTCGGTAAGCCGCACCGGGGCCCGGGTATTTCTGACACACAATACAAGATTCTTCCGTCTTGTTTCTTGGCCTTATGCTCTGAGATTCTGAGGAGTCTAGAAAGTGATGGCTTTCCGCCGGAAAGGTCAAGGGTATCTCCCTCCTTGTGCACCCTTTGTGGTTTGCGGTCTTTCGTCCCTCGTTTAGCAGCCGTCTTGAAACTGCTGTGCCTTTGTGTGCTTTGCCTCGCTTAGAGTGTGCTCTCGTGCTCCGCCTTTTATCTCTGTGGGGAAGTTTAATGGAGGACAGGTGTGAATAGTTACCACGAATTGCCTGACCTCAATAGTGGGACATGACAGGTACACGGCTCGAGTGAGAGTCTGTTTTCTCGAAGAGCAGGCTGTCTGTGTGAAAGTGTGCGTGCAGGAAAGGGCGGGGGTAGAATTTCCATATATTCTACGGGGTAGGATGGGGTAAAGGTGTGGCAGGGAAGAGAGGGATACCGCATCTTGGCCATCAGGTGTCCCACTCCCAGAAGACCCCTCACCCAAGTGATCCTCCGCACTGGTCCGCCCCCAGGAACTGGATCCAAAAGCAAGAGCCATGTCTTGGCCACCTTGATGACAGATCCCCGAGGACTAGCGGGTGAGACACTTTCTGATTTCTCACAGTTCTAATCTGATTTCTCTCAGAGCATGCAAATCTACTGCAGATTCTGGAGTTGCTCTACAAGGAGCTAAGGCACCTGCCATTATCTCCCAATACAACAAGGTTTATGTAACTGAATTCGGTTGCATCTGCACAGTAGGTGTTAACAAGTAAGTCAAAGGCATCTCACACTCAGCCACTGGCCTATTGGTCAACACTTTTACAGCATCAAACACACGCTGATGCCAGCCTACCATTGCATGACTTACGCAATTGCCCTTTCAACAAACCATTCATGCTCTCCATCAGGTCTGCCTCTTGTGGATGATATGGGACATGGTAGAGTCGCTCAACACTGTTCTCCTGACAATACTCCTGAATTAGCTCGCCTTTGAAATGTGTGCCATTGTCACACTAAATTTGCAAGGACGCTCCATAATGCAATATAGTCTGGTCTGACAATTTAATGGTGTTCAATTGTGTGGCTCTCTTGCATGGCAACACCCTCAAATATCATGAAGAGTATCACAATGGTGCATGCACATTGCCAGCCTTTAATGATTGGCATAGGACAGTAACTTGCCTCTTTGCAGAGAGCCATGGACAACATGGGGGATGGGTCCATGCTGTTGATGTTGACACACAGGACATTGCAAAATACCTGTTTTCACTACCTCTAAAGGGATATTAATCACTCAAGCTTGTGCCCACCTGCAAATAGCTTTTTCTCCAATTTGCCCACCTTTCTGGTGAGCCCACTTGGCCAGACACTCCAAATCGTCCTCCTGAGCCTCTGCGTCCACAGATGAAATCTTGGTGCGTTCATCTGGAACAGAATTAAATCAACGTTCTAATGAGTCAGTAGTACAGTGTACATTCACATGATACACTGTTACTTCACTTTGTGATAGCATTTGCCAGATATCTTGCCACAGATCTTTTCCCCACAATTCTTTTGAATGTATTTTCCATCCATTTTTTGCCATGTTGGCAGCCACATAGCTAGCCCATTGGCCACTGACCATGAATATGTATATGTATACAAATGCCACTGACCAGGTGTTTCTTGTTTCAAAGCTTGATAGACTGCATAGAGTTCTGCAAACTGACTGCTCTTCCCTTTCCCTGATATTGTCAAAATCTTTTTTGTTTTGGGATTATATGACACTGCTTTCCAGTAGCGCTCAGTTCCTACATAGCGAGCAATGCCATCGGTAAACCAGGCATGCTCTGTCAGTTCCACTGTCAGATCTCCATAAGGTACCCCCATTTCACAGGAGACTCATGCATTTCAGTCACTTCCTGTGGTATGTAGTCTACGGGTGGTATATTAGCCACTTGTTCGTGTAATTTCACACCCCCAACCTTTCCTGATTTGGCTCTGTCCTGAATGTAACATTTCCATTTGATTAAACTGGCCTCTTGAGCGTGTCCTATTCTGTGTCTCCTAGGAGAACTCAACACCCACTGCATAATTGGGATCTCGGGTCTAATCCGTACATCATGACTCCCTGTCAATTGTTCTGTGTCAATAAGAGCCCAATTACATGCTAGCAATTGCTTCTCAAATGGAATGTACTTATCACATGCCTCAGGTAATTTGTGACTCCAAAATCCCAAAGGGACTTGCTTATTGTCTCGCTTCTTCCACAGACTCAAGTTAGCAAGGTTTTCCTGTACAGATACATTTAGGTCCACTTATCCGGACTTCAAAGGCCCCAAATAAAGCACACTCTGCACTGTGTCATTTGCAAAATCAAATGCTCTCTGCTGCTATTCACCTCACAGAAATTAATATTTCTTTAGTGTCACTTTGTGCCCTAAATGTGGTATATACTGTCTTCAAATTCCAAACAGCCCTATGACCTGCTGAGCTTGCTTCTTGTTCACGGGAGTAGTAAATTCAAGTATCTTTTGTTCGGCTTTTGGCACCATCTCTCGGTGCCCATTGTGCCATTGAATTCCCAAAAATATCAGTTTCAGCTGGCCCTTGAATCTGGTTAGGGATAATTTCCTAGCCTTCCTTTTTAATCCATCAATGATTGCTTCCAATTGATTCTGCACACTGTGCTCCTCTTTGCCCTGACTCAGAATATCATCAATGTAATGTGAGATTTGTATGTCAGGCTTACTCAGTATTTTGTCTAAGTGTTCTACCACCAGCCAGTGACAGAGTTGGACTATGCAAGTACCCCATAGGCAATCTTGTGAAGGTGTACTGATGCCCACACTAAGAAAATGAGAACTACTACTGGCACTCTTCAGTAATTGGCGCAGAGAAAAAAAGCATTTGCCAAATCTAGTAGTGGGTGTGTTTTTTAATTATGTCTGATTTGTGTGTATGTGGATGAATGAAGCATATTTTATGCATGAGAGTGTATGGTACGAATGGTGATTAGTGGAATAGTTAGTAAGTGAATTCTGATCACGTATTATCACTGTGTATAAGCCACTCGATCATCTAGGCGTCCATTTATGGGTTGCATTTGTGGAATTACGTTGCATCATTATTGTGGGGTCATTTTTTCTGTTTATGTCCTTGTTTTCTCTGTATTTAGTACTCTATTGATTTATCCTATGAGAGTATTCTCCAATTTACTGGTGTATTCAATTTATATGAAATATGTGTATGAAATTTCAAATTAAAATATGTAATGGTTTTAGATTTTCTAACTCTGGTATTTTGCATTATTGACTAATATATTGACAGACGAGTACATGGGTTAGTATCCCCTATCTATTCTAAGAGAGCGGTATTTTGTGATTCACGGGCCAGTTTGTATATTTCAAGGGTTCCACCCTTTACGCGAGGGTTTGCCTGTGACTCCACGTTTTCCCTCTACCACCCAGTGTTTTCTTGTGCCAAATCTAGTAAACCATACCAGGTTCCCTCAAACTTCTGTATGTTCTCAATCAAGGTACCAGTATCTGGCACTGCAAGACCTAAAGGGGGGGGGGAGTGTGTTTATTGAACTCTCTATAGTCCACAGCCATCCTCCAGCTTCCATCCCCTTTTTTTAATGAGGCCAGATGGGATTGTTCCAAGCAGTACAGCCTGGCCTCAATACTCCTGCCTGTACATATTCGTTAATGGTGTCTAAAATGTCCTTATGTCCCCGGGAATGCAGTATTGCTTCATTGACGCACGCTTCGTGGCCAATGGCACGTGCACCGGAGGGATGTTCAATTTGCCTACAATAACTGGTGTGCAAGTCAATGCTTTCACACCAAATTGATACGTTTTACCTCCTAACCCTAAAGTCAATCCTACAAAATGCCAAATCCAATGATGTATTCAGGTATCGGGACACTCAATACTTGATATTTCTGTCTTTTCAAACTGCATATCTTCATCTCAACTCCTGTCTGTACTGTGGGGTGTCTCTTTTCCACCCAGTCCAGTAATGGTAAAATATCAACCTTTAAACCTTGAAGGATTTCCATGAATTAATGAGGCCTCTGCCTCGGTGTCAATCAAAACTCAGACCTCTTGTGTGTTCTGAGGTTTCCAAAATATCTTTACATTAACATGAGGTCATCTGTCAATTTTGATGCGAGCTGACACTGCCGGGACTTGGCCATAATCCAATTGAAATTTAGAATGAGTGTACCCAAGCTCAGCCTAAACATTGCACTCACTGTTTTTCTCAACACAGCATATGTTGGCTGGCATTGTGAAGGAATTCCCCTAGAGGTTTCTGCCTGCTCCTCCTCAGGAGGCGCTGAAGGTGAAGTGTCACTTTTCTGCTTACACACTACCCGTCTCTTGACTTGATTATACCGCTCTTACTCAGCAAGCCCTCTTTTTTTTTTTATGTACAACTCATACATTTCCCTGGTTTCAATACTATCAATTTCTTCTGGTGAAACAGCATCTTTCAACAAGGCCAAAACATGTCTTTTCTCGACACCTGGGAATCTCTGTCAACTTGTCTCCTGCCTTCTGCCTTCTGTTCTCTTCACACTGTGCCCCTCCCTCTCGAGGCTTGTCTTCACCTTGGTCCCTTTCACCCAGATCTGACAATTGCTGTATAGCATCCACCACTTCATCAGTGGGTTTGCAGTCATGCCTACTAGCTAAGTCATGATGACACTTATATGCAGGTGGGGCAGTTCTAAGAACCATATTTCTGGTTGACACTGAAAGTGAAACTACCCCTATATGCACTGGCTCATCTACATGAACTGCTCCCTTCATAGTATGTTCTCTGATCTTTTTAACTGCCTCTTTCAAAGTATACCACTTTTTCTCCTCAGTGGGCCAATCTTCTGTAATAGGGTACCTTCTATTACACCCCTGTGCCGCTAAGTGCAACAAAGATACCCGAGATGCCTGCCCATTCGCATCTGGCAGCGGCCCAGCTTGGAATACCTCCTGAATATTGGTGTTTGTGGACAAAGGCAGCAAGCGCTGATAATCAGTGGAATCCATTACTAAGCCTCCAGCTCCGCCATCATACATGTGCAACATCCAAGCCAATAAAGGCTCACCTGACTTCTGTCTCAATCTAGTGATTATTTCACCCACTTCCTACGGTTCCATGTAATATCCCTGTAAAAATGTTGCCATACAAGAATTACACCGTTTTTTTTGCGGCGATTATTACCCCATGGAACCTGCGGGGGACAACCCCCATATTTTAAAGGGGGCGGGGGTCCCCCTTGCAATCCCCGCTCCCATTTACCCCATAAATTATCCCCATAAGTAATGTCTCCTATGCCGTTTCCCACCGACTATATGCATGGTGACATTATTCATGGGGATAAGATTACCGGATACCCTTCCTGCTGAGTGAAATCCTCAAGCGTGGTCAAATCCACAATACCACCACCTGGATTATGTGGACGAGGCCCTGCTCTACGCCTAGTAACTGGATTAGCAGTAACCTTCTTCCCCATCTTGTTTCACTGCAGATTCAACCATCACTTCCATGCTAGAATCTGTAGTATCAGAAGAGGAATGCCACATATTAGCATTCCAGGAATCTGGGCTCCAATTTGCATCAGCAGTGGCGATGATAGCAGCCACTTTGGCTCTGTCAACCAGTCCTCTGAGTTTTCTACATTTAAATTGGGCTACCCTAACTGCCGCCTTCTTTGCAATTTTCTGATATCTAGAGGCCTTGTCACTCAAGATTTGTAATTGCAGCTGTTGCATTAAAGATGAGTCTCTACCAGCAGCTAATTCCAGTTCCAAACGCAAAACGTCTGCCTCCAACTGCACACTCATCTGATGCATCGTCCGGTAAGCATGGAGCATAATCCAGTCACTCCTCCCTAAAACTTCTGATTCACTTCCTTTCAACTCTGGGATCTTCTATAAACAAGCCAGTGTAGGGGAGGACTGGTCCAAGAAGACCCCCCTCACCTGCGCTTTCTCCCCAGGTGAGGGCTATGGCTCTTTTGGGCGTCCCCTCATGCCACCCGGGCCCAGGTGGTGGAGGGTTCACCCACTGGAGACATCGCCCACACGTATTAATTGCCCACATGTATTAAAATTTAGCTAGGCCTAGAAACCATTCTGTCTGATAAAGGCGGTGTGAGCTCAGCGCACTGTAGCGCGGCCCCCACCCTTGGAGGGCTTCAGTCATCCTTGTTGCCGCAGCACCCTGGCAGATCCGATGCGAGCACGTTCCCACGAATAAGACGGACATGAGCTAGTGTAATACACTAACATTGTAGCAGTTCACCTCCCGCAGTGTATCATCGCTCCCAGCGTGACCCGGCCAGCAGGCCTAGGCAATGAAAAGAACAGTAAAATAGTCATTGGATGACAGACAATCTTTATATATTAATGTTGAGACTACTCGCAAAGGATGCTTTCTCCCACAAAATCCTTTTATATTACAAAAGCCTGTAAAATGCAGAATTATCAGAAATCATGCTTCCATGATATAAGCAATGGTGAGCCCACACCATTGCAGTTGGGTGCTAATAATAAAGGAACGCACCAGGAATCTATGTGTTACAGGTATTACTGAGAAACTTACACCCCATGGGCTCGCGCTATAACTGAACTAATGCTGCTAGAATATACGAGAAAACGAATGTAACCATACTGTGGAATTCATGTGAAGGATGCGCAAGAAATGCACTTGTTACGTGTGTATGTCTAAGCCCCTTATGTGCCACCACCGTCACGTACAGTGGCGAGTTATTTCCTATGTACTCCACCAACCCGATTACTACCTCACTTACTGCAACTGTATATGCATATAATTAAATACTGTAGTTGTTAAAACATAGTGTACGAATACGGTGTTCAGACTGGGTATAATCGAGACACATCCAGCAAAGTTGAAATGCATGTTTTAAAATGATTTGAATAAGTATTATAGAATGTTCAAATGTTTGATGTTTTTACCTAACTCAGCAACACACGAGGGAGATACTTTTGTGAAATACGTGCAAGGCCATTCCCCCTCCCACCCTGCGAAGGCTGCCAAAGGCATGAGAGCAGAGACCGCGCCGCGCTGCCTTACCTCCCCCAACCAGAATGGAGCCGCTTCAAAGACTTGTAATCCCCTCTGTAGCACCCAAGGCCGCCACCCGCCACCTGCATTATTTACAGCACAGCAGTAAACCTCTGCCTGAACACACGCGCCCCCTCGTAAACCTCACAACCCACCGGACCATCTCAGACTTATGGCCCTGTGCAATCAGGACACCCAACACTTTGACAACACACAGCAGAACATCCATAACAACTTCTAACAAGGCAGAAAGACCTGTACCGCCCGTCCCAGGCCCTGAAGCTTAGCCCCTCGACCTATGGCCCCGGTCAACAGGACACGGGTAACTATGTCCTGATGTATAGCCTCCAGACCCCTCACAAGGTGCATTCCTCCTGTGTTGCATTAACCTATAGTATAACCTATTGGAAGATTTACTAAAGAAGATAATAGTGAAACGAGTGAATGACTGCGGTGTGCATGGCCTAGGGCAAATAAGTCAGGAAAGGACATTCATCTCTGACATTGGCCGTGATGGCACGACAACACCGCCCGGATGAACTCCGCCACCCTGCCAGGCCCAGCCCAACCCACGAGGCTGACCAGTGACGTCTTCCAGCCAAAGCCAACCATATCACAGCAGCACCTATAGTTAGTCGTCGCCACCCAATCCCCTTGAACTTGTGCCCCCTATAGTATGTAGGTTCTTATGACGTTTTTTGTAAATATATACGCCTGTCTTTGCTATTGTCAGACAGAGCGCTCTCGGAGTTTTGCAGAGTTCTTTGCATGCCCTATTCTGATTGATAAACTCCCATTTACGCTCACCGGCACTCTGTCTTGGCCTTATTCCCATTGTGGGAGAGTCCTTCATTGTCTCTCTTTGCGGGGAGGATCGTGCTGTTTGGGGACGCATGCTTTCACCAGCATGTCTGCAGGCCCTGCGTTGACTAATCACTCCTCCCATGGCTCACAAAGACCTGCCGCACACGCACATTCTTTCGCTAATAAATCGTGCGGTGCAGCAGTCCAACCTGGAATAATTACCTCACTAGAGTCTCTGCCAGCAGAAAGGCTCTTATCTCGCTTTTTAAACAAGGAATGCATCGTACAAAAACTCTGCACTGGTATACGTACAAAGAATAAACCACTGCAGTCACTTCAAAAAGCTAACAAAAACAATCGCGCAGAAAGCCAACGAAAACAATCACGCAGAAATCTCTTTCCAGACTGCAAAACTCTCACTTGCAAAGAGAAAAAAAAACAAAATAACACATGTATATGAAATCCTGCGTTTCAAAGTACCAGCACAGATTAAAGACTGCATGGCTATAAACAGCACATAGCAGCTGCTTTGTGACGCCAGTTTGTTTTGCTATCCCAAATATCAGTGCACTGATGTCTATATATCTTATTATGTTCCCAAACACACTGAATAGAAAGGCAATATACTCTTGGAACGCAAGAATTCACTCACTCAGTGATTTAAAACTGGCACTTACATGGCTGTTTATTAACTCAAATAAACATTACAAAATAAAATGCAGAATTAGAAAAAAGGTTCCATCAATGTTGGCATAGGTTTGCACCACTTCATCCCTGCCAAGAACTTCCCTGGACAGCTTCTCAAACCAGGCTTGGCACAGAGACAGAGCACAACAGGACTGGAACCAGATTGTCTCTCTTTGCCAGACTCGTCTGATGCCCCTCCAATCTAACTTACAAAACTACAGACCAATACTTTTCCAGAAAGATCACCTGCTGATAGCACTTCACAGAGACCCGGCTGATGTACTTGTGGAATGCCGTGACAAGTAAACCCTCTGTTTCTCATGGGAGCTGAAAGAACTCCTTAGGGTTCCTGCAGAATTCAAAACAAACCTCGACTTTCCTGGGCAAAACAGGATGTTTTGACAGTGTTTCAGAAAATGTAGACGATATTCAGAAATTAGGCTTTCACCAAGAATTGCAAGCAAATGTCCACTGCTGTACCCAGAATGCATTTCACATGGACTCCATATTTGAGTCAAAGATATTACATGTTTTAAATGCATTAAAACTGTCAGAAATCATTATAGGGTATAATATGGTGCAGAATATATAGTGCGGTTGCCTGTTTTTATGTCTTGCTTGAAAAAGTTTAATCTAGGTTTTGGCTGGAAGGTGCAGCCATGGAACACTCAGGGACAGTCAAGTATAATAGGTCAAGTTTGTAAAATGCTCTCCCAGTGTGACTTAGGTTTTATTGTTTCCCCCCCCCCCCATTTGCAAGTTCACCCATAACTCTGATTTATAATGGGGTGAAAATGGCACAGCTTGAGGGAGTCCAAGATGGCCACGCTTCCCTGGTGCGCCGCCTCTTGCACCACAAACCTTTTAATTGTACGGGCAACGTAGCCTCCCATTACACTGCGATTCCCACTCCAGGCTGGCAGAGATCCCTCTGAACACTTCATGAGGCAGTCTCTGATGCCGAGTGCCCGGCAGCACCACTCCGAGCCCAGTCAGGGCCCGCATCGACCAATGCCACCCTGCAGCACAGAGCTATGGGGTAAAACGCATGGGACCGAAATGGTCAAGGACACGCAGAGGAAAAGTGAAGTTAGAATCTGTATTTTGAGTGTCCAGACGGGCACATCCCAAGCAGCATGGAAGTATTTGTCCAAAAAACCATTGATAAACTATTAGATAAGGCAAACCTTTCACCATTCTTCCCTTTGGAGCACACACAGGACCCCAGCTGTGCCTCCCAAACACAGAGCTGCGCCAAGACCAATTATTGATAGGATATTCAATTATAGGGACAGAGACAGAAGGGCGAGCTCTGCCTCGGATCGACAAGATACACATCTACCCGGACTTCACAATGGCAGTTCAACATGAGCGTGAAACGTTTTTAGGAGTGCAGAAACTTCTGCGGGACAGGTTCAGAAGCTGTGGCATTTATCGAGTCCACCATCCCAAAAACTGGGACTTGATGAGGCACACTGTACATCTCCTTAAACTTCCCTAATCACCAATGGTTATGGTGGTGCATGTAGTTCTAGACTTACATAATCTATCCTGTTTGTGGTGTCTAACAGGTGACGGTACACTAGCTGGCATAGTTGTATGAAATTACCCAAAAATAAATTACTTCATGGTAATTTACTTATTACTTTGACTTTTTTATTTTTTAAATGGGGGAGTGGATCCCCTCAAACCTCCCTTCCCTCCCACCCCTACCCCAAACACATCCCCCACCCTCTTTGACCCATTATCCCTACAAAATATAATATATATATATATTTTTTTTCCCCCAAAGTAATTTTGAAGAAATGGTCATGAAATAAATTACCACAAAGTAATTAAGTGACAGTTGTGGGAGACCCTTGTGGTAGTGGGGAGTTGGGGGGGGGGGGGGGTCTGTTGAACGGAGGAAACAGCATATGCCAGTTCTTTATGTTTATTGTGCACATAGGGGAGTTGTTGGGATGCATACAATTATGGTTGTGGGATACTAGACTAGGCCCGTTTCATGTGTGAGAGTCCAGTGAAAAACACCCCTAACTAGCACAAAGGTTAATTTCGTTTTTCGAAAGAGACTCAGTGATTTAGCTGCCCGAATATCCAGGAGTAGTCTGTTCCAAACTCTGGGTCTGTAGACCAAAAAGACTCTGCTCGCCCCGGGACACACAGGCGGATGACGGAATTCTTAGCAGCAGTTTGTCCTCAGACCAGAGCGAGCAGTTTGGCCAATATCTGTGGATTTGATTTTTTTTTATTATTATTTTTGTGAAATGTATTCTTCCACATAGGAAAAAAAATATACAAACAATTTCAAGAAAACATTAAAACCAAACCTTACAATTAATTATAAATAATACAGAAATCAGTAAATGGTAAAAAAAAAAAAAAAAAAAAACACCCATAAAAAGGTAAGAAACCCAGGATTTTGACTACAGATCCTTCATCAAATAAACAAATCTTTCAAAAAGCATAGGGCTGCTATGCCCCAAAGATTATTACCAGATGTCATAATTTGTTGCCATACAAAACCAGCAGATGGACCTTTAAGATCACAAGTAAGATGATCCAAGTGTAAAAGGTGACGATCATTCAAGAACTCGAACTCCAGTAACACATGTGCAATAGTTTCAACGGTGGTCGCAGAGTTGCAGAACCTGCAGGATTTTATCTGCAAAATAGGCCGGGCCAAGTTGTTCAGGCATTTAAATAGAAGACAGAGAACTTTAAATAAAGTTAATTCTGTCCCTCACAGATAGCCAGTGCAGGGAACGATGGAATCCTGAGATATGAGCAGACTTCTTCACCTCCAACACCAGTCTCACTGCAGCATTCTGTGCTCCTTGTAGCTGTTGACCAGGTTTAGCTAGGATACCTGCAAGCAGGCAGTTACATTAGTCTAATTGAAAGTTTACTAATACTCTGGCCACTGCTGCGGCTTGTATGATGGCACATAGTGCAAAGCCTGACACCGGAGACAAAGGTTGTGAAAAACAGACTGCACCTTTGCGCTCACCTGAGCTTCACTGCTCAGATGCTCTGACCAGATTTTTTAACTTGGTGGCAACAGGAAGAACCATTCCCAAAAAATGTGGTGTCTGAGGGCAGTTGCTCACTTCCAAAAGATGTTTTGGGCCAAACAATGCCACCTCAGTTTTCTTAGAATGAAGCTGAATCCAATTAACCGACATCCAGCTACTGACCTCATCCAAACAGTGTTACTCTAAGAAAGAATTCTCCTATGTCAACAGATACCCAAGTATCATCAGCATAGGACTGGAAATTCACCCTGTGTTTCTAGAGGAGTTTTGATAATTATTCACAAATCGCTCTGGTTCTAGCATGTACGAACACTGTCTGATCCTAATGGACGGTATGCAGTACTCTACAGCAAGATCGAAGGAAGCAAGATTCTCCTTAACAATACATATGGCCCAAACATAGATGACCGCTATTTTACACTGGCATTATAAACGTATGCTATTCCTTTCCAATTGTGCCGACCTTGTCGGGGGCGATTTCCATATGATATTGGACACTGGGCTGGACCATACGACAGGTGGCTAAAGCAGCACAAAAACTGCTGGATGTAATACACAGAATACCTTCACTTGATGTCTGGCATGCACACCACCCAGGAGATAGAGAATATGCATACTACTCTACTGTTCATGATTCGACCTCCAGGATTAACATGTGGTTTGCAACCCCTGTCCAGATGAGAGACATATCATACACAAAAGATGCTCCCAAACACATTCGGGTCACTCTCCTGTAGTGATTTCCCTAATTCTTGCTTGCCAATACAATAGCTACCTATATTGGAGGTTTAATCCCATGGTGCTCAAGGATGTTGTCTTGTCTCCCAATTTACTTGATCATATTAATCTATTTTTTACAACTAATGTGGGCATGGTGCAAGATGCTGGTACTCTATTGCAAGCATTTAAAGCATATGTCAGAGGGGTGGCCACATCGACAGAATTTGGGGTCCTTCATACTATTAGGAGAGATATTCGCAAAAGCGAAGAGGAACTACGGACACTGAGGCTGGAATACCCAATTAACCTGACCACAGCAAAACTGGATAAAATTAAAGGTGCACTGGGAGTCAAGCAAACACTGATAGAGAGTTTACATTCTTGGAGATCCTGGTGGCTGCCCAACAATATGGAGAACGAGAAAGGCCATGGAGGACTTTAGCTCATCTAGCAATGCAGGGCAGGGGAGGGCAAGATATTTCTCATATGTGGAACGAAGATAGCCTGAACTTTATACTAGCAAAGAGATAAACAAAATGTGCGAGACCTTCTATTCCAGACCATATGCACAAAGTGGCCTGTGTGCAGAGGAAGAAATGCAGGACTTCCTCAACGAATTGCCCCCGACTCATATCTCTAGATACCAGTACTCAGCTTGATCAGCCAATATCCCTAGAAGAGATATTAAGTGCAGTTGATCAGATGGGCTTAATGCCGAGTTACTGAACAAACAATACAAGCCCGGAATTAGTAGATATCTGTTGCAAATGTGGGAAGAATCACTAAATAAGCAGATACTTCCACCGTCACTACGTGAGGCTATTATTACAGCTATACTGAAGCCTGGTAAGCCCACAGACTAATGCGGCTCCTACCGTCCCCATTCGTTAATTAATGTAGATGTGAAAGCCTTTGCCAAAACCTTGGCCAAGAGGCTAATGCCCTTTATGCAGTGCATAATCCATCTTGACCAAGCAGGGTTTATTCCGGGCCGCTCGACCACGCTAAACATCTGCAGGTTGCTTAATGTTATGCTCAAATTGATCTGGCGTTACAGGCAGTTGCAGCCACATTAAATCCCCAGAAGACATAGGACTGTATATCCTGGAAAGAGCTATATGCGGTACTTGAACAATGTGGATTTGGCTCGCGACTTGTGGGATATGTACACTGATTTTATATAGCTCCGCTGGCTAGGGTATGCACAAACAGAGAATTCCCTGACCCAATATCAGCAGAGAGGGCTACTAGACAAGGGTGTTATAGCCCCTTCGATTCGCTATCGCAATAGAACCACTTGTTGACCTGAAAAGGCTTAAGCAGATACGCAAATTAGTATTAGTATGAATGGCCCCCAGATATCATTTCACTGTATGCCGATGACGTCTTGTTATTTGTTAGGGACCCGCAGGTGGATTTGGAACCAATAATGTGTGATGGCATTACATTTAGGGTATACTCAGGATTACATAATAATAAAGCCAAATCTGAACTGTTTCCCCTCACTTAGGCCACAGCTCGACTGCCAAATGTGGGGGAATGTATGTTGGCTCCAACCACTATAACGTACCGAGGGGGTGAAGATATCTAGATATTGGGAAACAATGCACAGAGATATTTACGACACCTAACTAAGACTTCCAACTACTAAACATGATAGATGCTGGCGGCTACCAATCGCGCTAGCAGGCAAAATCTCTTTACTGGATTGATTACTCCCAAAATTACTTTATAGGTTTAAAAATATACCAATATGGCCGTAGAGACTACTTCAAGGCACTGGATGCAGTAATCTTAAAGTTAATGTGGCACTCCGGGCGGTTCGAATGAAATGGGAAGTTCTGACCAAAACCTATGAGAATGGAGCTTTCTTGGCTCAGAATATACTGTATTGTGGTGCAGGCCCAATATGCAGCAAACTGGTGCCTACCAGCAGTGCTCCAGATAAGATTTTGAGGTGGGAGTATTTTACGCATGATTTTTCAAATTAGAGCGTAAATGCAATTTCAAGAGAGTAAAAATTAGTTTTCTCCTCTGCAAGAGAGTAAAACTTATCCAACACATACGTTATGGGTATGAACACATTTTAAAAGGGTGTGTGCTTTATTGTGTTGCTCGCTTAGCAGTCACAGATTTGGTCTTTCAGTTGGAAATTCACCATCATGCATAAGAAGGCTATGCTGCTGACAAATGAAATGCTACATTGCCATCTAGTGGTGGAAAGTATGTTTTTTTAATGAATAAATCAAAGCGTACACGGTCTGCAGTACAAAATTAAATGGTCCGTATTTGCCATATTTACATGCGTAAAAGGGCAAGATACGCACGTTAACTGGTAGGCTGCCTACCAGACCGCTCTATCCTCATTTGAGACTAGAACATCAAGCCGCTATCCTTGAAGATTTCCAATGACTGCTTGCGTGTTGTGACTTGAGCATCGTGTACACCGGAGATACCTCCGTCCCCAAGTGCCGCACAGAGAGAACCCAAAAGCCACTCTCTGTGCAACCCTTGAGGCCACAGGTGGAAGGTGTTGAAGCCTGGACCCAAGGAACGCGTGAGACCTCGAAACCACTGAAAAGGAAACCATATTAAGTACCAGGCAATGACAGTAACTTGATATACAGAGAATCTGGAGTGTCTTACCTATTGATGTAAAACGGGACATGGGTAACCTAGAAGGTGGGGAAGGGTTCTGAGACTCACGTGAGCAGCAGTCCCAGGTTTGCAAGGACCCGCTCAGCGAGCGTTTGCAGGCAAGGAAGACCCCCTGTGCTGAAGTCCGGATCACGTAGAGTGGTTTCAGGAAGGGTTGAGTTGCTTAACAAGAACAGGAAACAAAATGCCAGAATGGGAGGACCAATGCAGTCCGAGATCGTTAACGAATAAACATTTCCAAGCATCAATCCAATAGGGTAATCCAAGGAAGTCCAAGAAGCAAAATCCGAGATCAAGAATTCCGAAGTCGATAGCAGGTACAAAGCACCAAACAGTGTCCGGAAAACAGCTTTGAAGCGACAAGTACTCCGCATATCAGCCTTTTAGTACTGGTTGCTTTAGGATCACGGGACGCATATCCGCATCACGTGAGTGAGGTAACAAGTCACGTGAGCGGAGGAGAGCGGTCACGTGACGCGGAAGTGTCGGTCTGATCACTCTGGCACACAAGCACCAAGGCAACTGCCAATGCAGAAAAGGATGTAACCGGGTCTGCATGTTATATGTGGCATGCTGCGCTCGACCCTGAGGGCCAACCTGCACACGTGAGTATCGTCCCATGTGACTAAAGTGCAACAAAGATGATTGTGCTGTGGGTACACTAACGGGGGTATGTGTGGTGTGAGAGTGCGTGACAGAATGCGTGACATTGCGTGACCCAGTCAGCGCGACGGCCCGAGCCTGGAAGAAAATATTTCAATGGATGCAGGACGAACGCCCATAGTGCAAAACTCCCCCCTCTCCCACTCATTTGTCAGTGCTTAGCCCTCCGTCCTACATTTGATCTAGGGGTTAATAGAGCCTGGTCCCGAATGCATGCTATGACAATTGACGAGATGTAAGAGGACGGGGTGTTTGTGGATATCGCCAAGCTTGTGGGGAGTGCACATGTCGGGCCTTTGTGAACATTGCAGTATTATAGACTCGGAGCGGCATTCCGGTTGCAGTGCAGACATTTCCAGATGAACCTACCACTAGCCCATACCTGGCCTTAATATCCTGTGCAGGCAACTGCACAAAGATGGTGTCCATGCTATATAAAATGCTACTAGAGCACATTCCGCCAAGGATAAGTCTTGTGGCCCTATTCTGGATTAGTTGAAGGGGGCGAAGGGAGGAAAGCGGAAGATTAATGAAGAGGCTGTTGCAGTAGTCCAGCCTAGAGAGAACCAGGGCTCTGGAGACATTGAACTTCTGGGGAATGGTGAGGAAAGGGAGAATGCCTCTGAGGAGGTGAAGCAGAAAGTTGGACTTCTTGGCAAGATATGTGAGGGGAGAAGGTGAGAGGGGGACGGGGAGAGGGGGAGAGAGGGAATAGAAGTCCTAGACTGCAACAACAAAAAAGTGAGAAGTACTGGATACCACATACAGCTGTCCTGAAACAAGTTGATAACTGCATCAAAGCAAAGATAAACTAACACAAAAGCAACAGATGCTGCAACTGCACTTCATGTTAGGATGCATAACATTTTTTTTGTTTGTTTTTTTAAACTTTATTCAACTTTACACAGAAATACAAATTCGCTCATGAATACAATCAGATGATATATGTAAAGGAGTCAATGCATTGATACATGTTCAAGTTACACAATGGGCAACCTTTCAACACATCTCAGCATTCACGTCACATCTACTTGCTACTCTATCAACAAGGTATTGGCGGATGCCACCCCAGATATCCTTTGGGCGATTCATATTGGGCAGTAGGCTGGAATACACTTCCGTTGTATCACTAGCCCAGGTTATATCCCTCTCCCAGTCTTCAAATGTAGCTGACGCAACACTCTTCAACTTCATTAATATAGCACGCTTAGCTAACAGCAAACCAATATTTATGAGTTTACGCTGTAACGGGTTCATTTTAAGGACATATCCCAGTACACATATTGCAGGTTCCCACCTTATTGACTGATCTGTCATCTCCCCCAGCCCCTTGCATACCTTGTGCCAGTTTTCTTTGAGTGCCCCCAGCATATGCAATATATCAACATCTTCATTGCGACCTCTAGGGCACCTTCCGTCGGCTGTAGCATACATTTTCTTGAGACGGGCCAGGGCAAGGTGCACTCTATTCATAATTTAGAATTGAATCAACCTGTACCTAGAGTTGTATGATACCAGTTTTATCAGCCTGCACAACTGGAGCTAGTGTGTGTCCGTGAAGGTAGTTTGAGGTCTTTCTCCCAATCGGCCTTAATGTCAGGTATATGGATCACTCGTGTCGATAGTGCCAATTTATATAAAGCCGAGGCAGATTTCTTTGTCATGCCAGGGGAGATCGTACAAATGAGGATCTGTAGCGGAGGCGGCTCCAAAGGGAATCCCGTCTACCCTGCTGCCACTGCTGAGCAGAGCTTGCAGTATTGCAGTTTTTGAAGTGGGGTATCCCCCACATGTGGCTTCATGTCTTCCCAGGTCGCAACCACACCTTCCCGACACAAATCACCAAAATGTATTACGCCCGCATCACGCCAGTGTGTGGCTAGTACTGCATCACTGGATGGATCCAGGTATGGAGCATCCCAGATGGCATAACCGGGCTATATACTGTAGGGTTTCTGGGTGTTCGGGCCAGTCTCCACCATGCTTGCCATGTGGTTAGTACTGGGTCCAGGTGATTCTCCCTTCTCTGCCCTCCAGTTACTACACTGTGTAAAAGTGTGGCATTGCTCTTCCCTTGTCTTTCTAGTGGCTTGTATGATGTGTTTGGTCCATCCTCTACCGAGTGTGTCACGTAGTATGCTCGAGCCGCCAGGTAATACAGCTCACAGTCAGGGGCAGCCAGCCCCCCTTGCTCGTACAGTAGTGTGGGATGTTTCCAGCTGAACCTGGCTTGCCCCTTCTTCAAGAACGTGGAGCTCGCTCCGGTTACCCTTGTGAAGAAGGATCTGCCCGGAATTATGTAAAGCAGGGGGAGTCAAGGCTACCTCTCCCTTTGGCGCTGGGTAGGGGGTGACACACACCCGAGGTCTAGTGTAACATAATTAGATTACACTAGTAAGGCACACATATAGTAAAACAAAGTTTATTCTAAAAAGACAAAATCCTAAAATGTGACATCAAAACAGGGCAACACAATTATCTGCAATTCACAATTTGTCACAAAGCTCAGTGTATAAAGATTTGATGAGCTATAAACCAATACATTGCACATATCTAGGAATGTCGCACATATGTAGGAATGCCAACACTGTATTTGGTGTTTCTAGTTCGGATGAATATTACCAATTCTAAGGTATTGTGATCAAATGGCATAGTTCACAGAAGAATTCCGAACTTCATCAGGACTCGCAATGCTTGTGGGCGTAAGAGTTGAGCGCAGAATGCAGATAAGTCACCAGTCAAACCATTAATCTAAAATCAATATAAAACAATGGGCAAGTACGTGTGCCACCATGTTAGGAAAGCCCCTAAATATAGGCGCAGTTAAAGGGGAGTCAACATACCACTAGTTTAATGGTGAGCGCCTTTGGGCTAGACACAACGGTGTCAAAGAAGATGTTATGTATTCAATCAAATTTTATTTTCAACCTGCAAAGTCAGGTAATAGTAAATATTATAAATTAAGGGTTTCGTGAATAAACAAAAAACGAATTACAATAGTATTAGCATGCATAAACGATATGCCCGGCCATAGTGGTATAGTGTTAAAGAGATAGAATAATTTGGGTAGGACAATCATCTTCACTTATGCCACTCGGCCCATCGATGAGATGGGGAGGTGCTTCCATCTTTCAAGTTTAGTACACAGTTCCTTGACCAGCGTGTCATAATTCATGGAACGTACCAGGGATGCTGAATGTGCCACTTCGACCCCTGGATACTTCACCTGTCTGGGGGACCATTTCAGTCCAAATAGGTCGGTAGGTCGTGCCATCCGTCAGCGGGAACACTTCAGATTTATTATTGTTCAGGTGGAGACCACAGTAATTCCCAAATTCCTGGACCGCAAGTATCACCCTCTGCAGATACCGCTCGGGTCTCTACACATACATCAGGATATCGTCTGCATAGAGTGTTATCAATTCTGCCAAGCCGGCTACAGTTATGGCAACTCGCGCATGGCAAGTGTCAACCCTGCAGACAGGACCCAATTTACGCACACCCTAGCGTATGGCTGCGTATACAGCAGTCACACCCATTTTATACAATTAGGGCCAAGCCCATAGTTATGAAGCACCCTGAACAGAAACTGCCACTATACTAGATCAAAGGCTTTCTGCATGTCTAGGGACACTGCAACTCCCTCTGTGTTCTCCGGTATCCATGCCAGGACATTGTACAGTGTCCGTATTTTGGACTCCGTCGACCGACCATGTATGAACCCTGCTCGGTCCTTGTGTGCCATATAGGGCATCAGAGGATTAAGTCGGGATGCCAGTATCTTTGCAAATATTTTCACGTCTGTGTTTATAAAGAGACAGGGGACGGTATGACCCACACTCTTTGGGAGGCTTCCCCGGCTTCAACAGTAAGGTAATGATCGCTTCTCGCATTGACTCAGGTAAAATGCCAGTGTCCAATGCCTCAGTCCAGACCGACAGTAACTGAGGAGCCAAGATGTCTCTAAATTCTTTGTAAAACTCTGCTCCCAGTCCGTCAGAGCCTGGTGACTTCCCTCCCGAGAGACTCTTAATCGTCTCCTTTATGTCGCCCAGGGTTATAGGCGTTTCAAGTGCATTGCGAGCATCAGTAGATAAAAGCATCATAGGTATCGTGGCTAAATATTCATCAATCTCACTTTCTGTGGCTACACTCTACGGTGAATATAGGTTGTCATAGAAATCATAAAATACCTCGCAGATCTCTTCCACATTGTTCACCACTCTCCCATCTTGTCGGGTTATGCACGGAATGGACGCAGTGCCCGTTCACTACGGACCGTCTGCGCTAGGAGTTTCCTCTGCCTCTCCTGCTCTCTTTCTGACGTGCTGTCGAAGTGCCGTACCTACCCGTCTGCCACATCCAGAAATTAATCTAGTTTTATTTTAATGTCCCTGCAGGTGTGTGGTCCCTTGTGTATTCCGTCTGCAGTTTCCCCCAAGGCCTCTTCCTGCCTTTTGAGTCCCCCCTGATGTCTCAAAGGACTCCCAAATTCCGTAGCCATTGCAACCCCTCGAATGTAGACTTTAAAAGCTTGCCACAACACTGCTTGCGGGTCTACTGACCCTTCAGTATTCTCGAAGAAATCGGAGATGTGTTGTGCCATACTGGACTGAAATACTGGGTCCAATAAGGATGCAGCCTTAAATCTCCACTGAGGTCTCCGGGGGATCGCTTCGGGAATATCTAATGTGAGTGATACGGGTGAATGATCAGATAGTGTCCTGGGTAGTATTTGGGATTACACCATCCACCCTAATACCCTTTGTGATGTCAGCCAGAGATCTATACGGGAATGCATGTCATTTACAGTTGAGTAAAAGGTGAAGCCCTTCCGAGACAGCTCTACAATGTGTGTATGTATCATTTGTGCTGCATTTCTCAGGGTTCTGGTCGGTGCTGATGTGCGGCCTAGAGTAGTGTTGAGAACAGTGTTAAAATTGCCACCGGAAATTACTAATGCAGTCGGGTATACAGCACACTTTCAGAATACTCCTTCGTAAAACTCTTGGTCATCTATATTGGGGCCATATACATTTATCGGCAGAACTTCAGTACTCCCCAGTTTCCTCATGTACTATCACATATCTGCCACAATCGCTGCTTTCTGATTAGTAATGTGTGAATGGTAGTGACCTGTGGACCAGGATCATAACCCCACAGGGTTTAGTTGAGTATGATGTATAATAGCGATGCTCCCCCCCCCCCCCATCCTGGGGCTACTCTAAGCGCCTGGGGTTGTAAAAGGTGCATCTCCTGCAAGAACAACAATTGGGCTCCTTGCCTATTTACATATGCCATTACTTTGCGCAATTTTATGGGCAAGCCCAGCCCCCTCACATTCCAACTCAGTAACTTCGCCCCAGTTGGACCAATTTTAGCCACGGTTTCTTACATGACCCCGTGTGTCCTTTACATTTCCATACCATCTCACGAATGGGCCATGGCGTGCTGCAATCAATTTGTGCTTTTTCAAAACATTTTCACCCCAACTCCCTCCTCCTACACCCTCATAGTACCCCAAACTTTGACTATTTATTTTTAAATTTCTTTATTGGCATTTCGTCATTGGTACATGGTAAATCTGGTGTTTTATTCATAAGAAATAGAAGGAAAGAAAGAAAGGAAGAGCAAGAATGAAAAAGGTAACAGTTCCAGCTCAGGGGGGACCGACCGGGGAGCAGGGGTGGGAGTGGGGGGTTCCAGACATTGTTCCAGGATGTTCCAGCTCTGGTGCCATCACAGATGGCGGGATCATGGCTTTCGTGGGGGGGCATGTCATCTGAGGGGTGAAACATGCTCCATGTAAGTTCTTTCCAGGCACTCAAGGCCTTGCCTGTTCCGTCTACTGATCTGGTAACGCTAGCCCCCGAGGCTCTGGTTTTCGCTCCCACCCAGCGTTCCAGCTCTCTGTACCATGTGTTGTATTGTGGGCCTGCGGGGCGTTTCCAGGCCATCGCGATTGTCCTTTTTGTTAGTACACACGCTATGTCCATGAGTTTCATTGTGTGTTTGGATTTAGCCAGCCTGGGGTAGGTTCCTAGTAAACATTCGCTGGGGACCATTTGTATCTTGTCATGCCTGCCCTTTTACAGGCCTGCTCCACACCCATCCAAAGGGTCCGCACCTTTGTGCAGGTCCATAGCATGTGAATCAGGTCCGCATCATCCATGTTGCACCAGACGCAGTTTGGTGGTGTCTGCGCGTTGAACTTCGCTATTTTGTGTGGGGTTAAGTATGTGCGGTATAATACATTCAGCTGAATGAGGCAGAATCTGGAGTTCCTAGATACTTCCTTGGGATAAATAAGCACCCTGTCCCATTCTTTGTCGGTCATTGCCGTTCCCAGGTCTTCTTACCACCTGGACCGCAGCATAGCGCTGCAGGGATTCTGTGTGTCATTTAGTTGGCCATATATTTGGAATAATGGTCTCCCTCCCTCGCCGAGGGTGTATAGCAGCGTCACCAGGGGCTCTGTTTCAGGTTCCTCAGGCCAGGTCGCCCACTTGATTTGTGCTATCCCGCAAATTCTCTGGTACCACAAGAACTGGCCCCCAGGCATGCCGTCCTCCTCTTGTAGTGAGGCAAACTCCCGAAAGGTGCCCCCCGCATATAGGTCTCCCCAAATATATACTCTGCTTCTTTCCCAGAGTCTGATATTTTTCGGGTCCGTGCTAGACTTGCATATGTGTGCAATCAGTGGGATTTCGGGTGAGTATGGGTGCTTCGCATGTGAGAGTGTCATGGACCTGCGCCATATTTTCCTGCCCAGTTCAACGAGTAAAAGTTCCTCCCGCAGGAGCTGCCGTGGCGCCCAGATAAGTTTTTTCAATTGTATTGGGGAGATGAATTGGTACAGTAAGGTCGTTTCAGACGTAGTGTCGTCAGCCAACCACTTAGTTATAAAGCTGAGTTGTGCAGCTAAGTAATATTTCTCCAGGTTAGGAAGTTGTATTCCTCCCTGTCTATGTGGCAGGGTCAATGTGGAGAGTGCCAGTCTGTGTCTGCTTTTCCCCCCATAAGAAGTCGCGGAGCAGTGTATCAAGTAGGCGGAAGAAGGGGACATTGATGTAGTAATGCACGCTTTGGAACCCATATAAGAATCTAGGGAGGACAATCATGTTGATGATTGATGCCCTACCCATCATGGATAGGGGAAGCTTGGACCAGAATCCTATTGATTTGCGCAGGGTGGGAAGCGCTGCCCCAGTGTTGTGTTTGTGCATTAGCGTGGGAGTGTGCAGGATGTTAACCCCTAGGTAACGGAACAAGTTAGTTTGTCACTGTATTCCCACCGAAGGGAGGTCTTCAGCGTTTCGTCCTCTCAGGCTTGCTAGGGGGAACAGGCAGGATTTTTGTCTACTAAACTGTATCCCGGATACCCTGGAGTAATTTTCCAGGACCTCCAGCATGGTTGGTACATTCAGGTGCGGGTCCCTGACATACAAGAGTATGTCATCCGCATAAAAGGAGATTATGTGATCTGTCCCCCCCCCACCCGTATGCCTGTGTCGAAGAATTGCTTCCTGAAAAAAATGGCAATGGGTTCCAACCCCAGTATATAGAGCATGGGCAACAGCGGACAGCCCTGCCTAGTTCCCCTGCCTATGTCCCACACTGCAGAGACGCACCACCCAGTCTTCACCCGCGCTCATGGCCTCGTTTAGAGCACTCTCACCCACCTGATGAACCCTTGTCCGAACCGGAATCTTTTGAGGACCATTAACAGCCATTCCCAATAAATAGAATCGAAAGCTTTAATAGCGTCTAGGGAAAGCAATGCGTATGAGCCCTCTTTCTGATTGGTCTGGTCTATTATATGCTGGAGCCTGCGTAGGTTCAGGGTGGTGTTGCGGCCTGGTACAAAGCCGCTTTGGTCGCTATGCACTATTTCGCCTATGGCTCTGGACAACCTCCTGGCCAGGATTGTGGTAAGAATTTTAACATCACATTTTAACATTGCAAGAGGGCAATACGCGCCACACTTCTCCACAGGTTTGTTGGGCTTGAGTATTGGGACCACTAGAGTCTCCCTCATGCTATCGGGTAAGGCTCCCTGTTCAAATGCTTCTTGAAAGACTGTAGTATGGGTGTTAGGGATGATTCGTAAGTTTTGTAGAATTCTGAGGGGAGCCCATCGCTGCCAGGTGCCTTACTTGTGGCCAGGGACTTGATTGCTTCTGTTATGTCTTCTATGGTAATATCTGCTTCCAGTGCTTCAGCATGCGCGGGGGATAGCCTGGGCAGTACTATCCCATCTAATGTGCTTGTGACCTCTTCAAGGGGGACCTGGTCTTTGTGGGAGTACAATTTTGAGTAATAGTGTTTAAAGATGTCGTTGATTCTTGATTGTGTTTGGTGTAAGGTGCCATTCACATCTTTGAGTGCAGTGGTTAGGTGTCTGGGGTGTTCTTTCTTACAGAGCCAGGCCAGCATGCGGCTGGGTTTGTCTGCTTCTGCATGTGCCCTGGTTGTTCTGGTGGTGTAGTTGAATTGGCCAAGTCTACCCCAAGCCACCCTACATTCCTCTCTTAGCGTTCTAAGGGCGTCTTCCCTTTGTGTGTTATCCGGGGGGGGTGGACTCCAGCCTCCCAATTTCCTTCTACTGGCTCTCCAGTTCCGACATCAGCAGTCTTCTAATCCCTCCCGCTTTAGCTATAATCTCCCCTTGCATTATCACCTTCATAGCATCCCACACAGTGCCCACCTTATCTACGCTTCCCATGTTTATTGCTATGTAATTCTCTATAGAGTCGGGACGTTCTTCCCTGAACGCCTGGTCTTTCAGGGCTTCTGTTGGCATTCTCCACATGGGAATGGGGGGTCTGGGGCCAGTGTTGTCCCACACCACCAGCAAGGTCGAGTGGTCGGAGATAGTTCTCCCTAGGTACTGCGCTTTTATTATTTGGGATGTGTGTTCTCTTCCAACAAGGACATAGTCCAGCCTGGTATAGAGGTCGTGTGGGGATGAAAAGTAGGAATAGCCTCTCTCCCCCGGGTGCAGTTCTAGCCAGGTGTCGGCCAGTTCCAAGTGGTCGAGGATGGAGTGGAATGCTGATGTGGCCGCCGTCGGGTCGCCTGTGGGGGGGTATGGACCTGTCCAGGTTTGGGTTGTGCACGCAATTGAAATCTCCCCCCCCAGATGAGAAGACTGTTTCTGTGTTGTGCAATTTTGACGTACATGGCATTTCGGTGGGTTGGGATGTTGGTGTTGGGGAAATACGAGTTCACAATGCATACCTCTGTCTGTTCGATGTAGCCTCGTAGTATAACGAATCTCCCTTCCGGGTCTGTCTCTGACTCAGTCAAACGGAAGGGAAGGTGGTGGTCAATCCAGGTGAACACACCCCTTGCGTACCTGGAATAGGTGGCTCCGAACCCGTCCGCCCCAGTGGTCTTTCAACTTTGCTATGGACTCCTCTGTGCAGTGGGTCTCCTGTAGCAGGGCTAGCCCAACTTTTTTTATTTGAAGGTATGACTTCATCCGATATCTGCAAAGGTAGGTGCCCAGTCCTCGCACATTCCACGTCAACACATTAATCCCTGTAGCCATGCTGTTTCTGAGGGGGGGGGGAGGGTTTCTGGGGTCTCTTTGGCCCCTTATCTTGAACTTTTATCGCGGTCCCTGGACAGAAGGGGCGTCGGGCCCTCCCATGGTGTTGTCCCTTCCAGCCTGCTCCCCCCTGCCCCCAAGAAGGTTCCGCATTGGTGTTTGGAGACTTTTCAACTGTGTCAACCATCATTCCGATGAATGATAAAACAAAACTAAACAACAAAGAACTGCCTCCAGCAGTTGCTTGCAACTTGCTACGCTCAGAGGCTCCCGCGTCTGGACCATTCCAGGTCATTAGGCACAGGTGTTGTGCCAGCATCCAGCCAGCACAGGTTTTGAAGGGGTGGGTTGTGTGACTCCCAGAGCTCCGTCCGGATTGTCTAGCTGCTGTGCTGCGGCCAGTTTCTTCGGTGTTATCTTGTGTTTTCTTCTGCTTTTGCGGCTAATTTTATTGCAGCGGTAATCAGAGTCTGCTTGTCCTGCGTCGTGCTTTCTTGTGGTGACGTTTGCAGGTTTGGGTGCATTTTGTTTATGTATCATCTGGCCTCCGCCTGCAGCGTGGGTTCGTCTTCTCCAGCTAGGTTATTATGCTCAAGCCACGCGTTTCCTGCTGCAGGGGTCTCCAGAAATATCGCTTTTCCTTTGTAGTTGACTTTCAGGCGGGAGGGGCAGAGCAGCATATATTTGAGGTTGAGTTTTCGTAGCCTCGCCTTCACTGGCACAAAAGAATTCCTGGCGCATTGCACCATGAGGGTGTAATCAGGATACATTACTATCTTGGAGTTTTTTCGCGTGATCTCCCCACCCTTCCTTGAGTACTTCAGTATTGTTTCTCTGTCACGAAAATGTAGGATTTTCGCAAGTATTGGGCGTGGGTGCGATCCTGGCGGGGGCCGTTTCTGCAGAGACCTGTGGGCCCGCTCCACAGAGAATCCTTGTGTGAGTTTCCCAGCCCTGATTTCCTGTAGGAGCAGGGTCTCCACAAAGTCAGTCGGGTTTGATCCCTCCATGTCCTCCGGTATGCCAAGTATACGTATGTTACTCCGGAGGGCTCGCCCCTACGCTTCTTCAGATTGTGCTTCTAGTTGTGCCACCTTCATCTCAAGCTTCTGGACCTTCGCTTGCAGGTCAGAGGTATTCTCGACATAGCTCTGCAGGCTTGCTTCCGCGATGGTTACCCTTTCAGTCAGGTTGCGAGCATCCTGACGCATCAGCTGCATGTCCGTCTTGACTTCCTCGATTTTAGTGTCAATGAACAACCTTAGCGCTGCTATAGCTTGGAGTACCTGTGTGTCTTTGGGGTCTTCGTTGGAGGCAGGTGTTTCTTCATCTGTAGCTGTTGCTTGGGCCTTGTTGCTGCAAATGAGTCCATTATGGACGCTTTAGTTCTGCTTTTGGGGAGGGGGGGGACATCTTTATTGTGGTATCTCCAATAGCCGTGATGATGTCGGCTCAGGTGGGGGTCCGCCGCTGTTTGGCAGACGTGTGTTCGTTGTGCTGGGCCTCAGTGGAGCTCCTCTTGGTCTTCGGCGGGCTTGGGCACTTATGTGCGATACTATGTTGCTTTTGTGGCAGCGTTGTTGGGAGTGCAATTCCTGGGCCCGTGGCCAATGCGGGGTCTCTGGTATGCTGTGCTGCCATCTCTGGTGCTCTCTGGTCCCGTTAGTGTGCCCCAGAATTATGCGCAGTAGTATCCTTTCAGGCCCCGTGGGTCCTTCTCATCTCCCTCAAGGACTTAGGCTTCATTGGTAATGCAGGCGCCAGGGCCCTGCTTCCAATGTTGATATTATATGGGGGGAGAGGCCCAGTCATGCAGCGCTGCGTGCTGGCTGTTTAGGCCTGTTGGCAGGCTTGGGTGCGGTCTCGATTGTGCTCCCGCTCCAGGGCTCTGGGTTCCATTGGGTGTTGCGCCCTCCCCAGCCTTGTTGCTGTGTGCATGATCGTGGGTATCAGTGTGATTTCAGGCGGTATCCCCTGGATGTCCTCCCTCTGTGTTATTGCGGGTGGAAGGCCCCTTCACAGGTGAGGCGGCTTCCCTTGCAGCGGGCCCCCTCCTAACCTCCAATATGCCCCTCTTACCAGGTGTTCTCTCAGGTATGGGACGTGCTCTCAGGTTTGTTCCTTCGTGGTCGCCCCTGCCGTGCCTCAGGCCGGCAGCGGCGTATGTTGCAGCATGGGCCGGAGGCCACCGCTTGCGGGCAGCCACTCCCCCCCGGGCTCGAGGCCGCTTCCTTGTCGGTGTTCCTGGCCAGTCTCTTGCGTAACTCTCCAGCTTGCCCCTGCGGCGCACAGCGCCCGTGGGGACCTGCGCCTCCGGATGCGTGTTGCGGCTTTTGTTGATTTGTCGGTGCCTACCGTTGGCCACCTGCAGCAGCCGTTGTCCCCCTGTAGTTGTGCCTGCCCCTTGCAGTTCCGTGGGCAGGTCGGGGTGTCTTGCCGCTGTCGGGCCCGCTTCCTCTCACTTTGTTTCGGGCAACTGCTCGTCCCAGGTCACGGTCCCGTCCGCCCTCTGGCAGTTCACCGCGTTGGGTGCTCCTGCGGTCGGCTGTCTCCGCCGCGTCTGCTCCCGTGGTCCTCGCTGCTGCAGTTAGGGCTTTCCACTGCGTGATATTTCTCAGCAGGGCGATCAGCTGTCCGGGCGGGGTCCCGCAGGGTTTGGTGGCACTGCCGCTACCTCGCGGCATCTACAGGGCACCTCGTTTCCAGCGCACCCTTCCCCCTTCGATCTTCAGGACGCTGCTCAAGCCGCCATCTTGCGTATCCGGGGATCAGTTTACTGCGGCTCCGTTTGATGTGAAGCCAGCTCCGATTTTCATCGTTTCTGCGATCGTGGCATGCAGAAGCGCTTCTATTGCTGCTTGGTGGTGTTTGCAGAGCTCAAAGTTGCGTATGGCTGCAGTTATTCAGGATCGTTGTAATCTCTGGACGGAGCTCACCCAGGGGTTGCCTTCACTCCATGAGCTCAGGCCACGCTCCCCCCAAACTTTGACTATGCTGACCCCCCCAGTCCAATCCCTCAAAAACTGGTTCAACCAAAGTGTGCACTCGCATTGGGGGCGACTGCTTCCGTGGCGTCTGGAACTCATTATCAAAACTGGAACTAGGCTTGAATCGCTGCACATAACAAAACATTTGTTACCAACTCGCATAATGAAATGCGTGACCAGTGTTTAAAATCAGCCAAGTTGACGCTTCGTGTCAACAAGAATACTCCACCAGACACTGTTCCAAACTTACTTTGCTACCCGCCATTAAACAGAGCATTAAATTATTGTCATACGACCCTCGCTGGGGTAGCAGTTCACATCCCACAGCTAGTGACATAGTGCTATATTACCAACATATTGAGTGTCCGATTAGACGGACTGCTTCAATCCTCATCGTCACTGGCCTCCTTCCTGTGGACGCTTCTCTGGCAATGGATTGTTGGCTTCTACAAATGACGCAGCCTCCTATTGCATACGGAGCCTAGCCGGATATAGCATCGCATAGGGTATTTGGCGTTCCCTCAACAACTTCTTGACTCCAACAAATGAATGTCTCTCTTGCTGCACCGCGAGTGTAAAATCTGGGCAAATACAGTTCATGCTCGAACCCATCTTCACATCCTGCTTTTCCCGCGCTGCTTTCTGCACCATGTCTCTGTCGCAATAGTTCATCAACCACGCAATGATTGGTCTAGGGAACGCTCCTGGCTTGGGCTTGGCCACCAGAGATCTGTGAGCTTGCTCTACCACGAACATTTGGGACCAGCCCGGGTCCCCTAGCAAGTCCTTCAACACGCTCTCTACAGCCGTTTCCATGGGACCTTTTGAGGCATCTTCTGGCACTTCAATGATGCGAATAATGTTACACCGTGATCTCACCTCTAGGTCCTCACACTTCATTTTGATGTTGCCCAGTTCTTTTGCCATTGTCGTGACGGCATTTTGCAAGGATTAGATGGCGTCTTCAGCCGTGCCTATTCTTGTTTCAGCTTCCGTAATACGATGGGTAGCTTTTTCAAGTTCTGTGCACATCGTGAAGACCGTGATATTTATGCCATCCAATTTGTCATTAATGGATGCAAAACCTTGTTGTATAATAGCCGACACAACCTGTAAATCGGCATGCATGTCATCTCGGTTTCGTGACTGCCTGATCCTTCACTGCTGGCATCCGATTGTTTCGCTGTGGGTTTAGCGAACTTGTACATGGTGCCACTCTTTTGGGGGGGGGGGGGTTGACCCTTAGGCATTATAGTAGGTCTCTGGTGCCCTTCCAGCGTGCGTCACGGTGTGACCCATAGTGTGACCCACAGTGTCGGCTGAGCAGGCCAGACTTCTCTAGCAATAAATAGCAAATCTGCGTCAGGGCAACCCAGGGGTGCCCCCTCCCGCTGTCAGACAGCCTGTCACTGGTTCGTCTCCTACACACCTCGCCCCAGGTTCGTCTAGGTCGCTTTAATATGTCCGGTGCTAAGATAGCAGTCTGAGGTGGAGGGGGGGCGTGGAGGGGGAAGGCGAGAGATCTGTGTGCGATTAATGATGTTGCCAGTTAGACGGGACGTCTCTCACTGCCAGTGCCAATTCATCACCATGTCCCGAGAAGCTTGCGCTGCCAAATGGAGGAGGATTATGCTGGAAGGTTCACAACTTCCAAAGTTATCACATGCTTCGTGCTGTGGTAATGGCCACCCACACTTAGTGCAGAGCGTTGATACGCTATTGTCAATGCCTCACGGTACGACAACTGTCCCTGCCCCAAATTTCTAACTAAAGGTTGCCATGGGCCAGGTCTTCGCAATCCCCACTCTCCATGCAGACTCAATTAGGGATGTCAATGTGTTCACTTCCTTCCAGAGCCCGATTCATAGTCGTTGCTCCGGATGTGCCCGTCAAGTATGTGGGCCTCACAAAAGGGATGAGTCCGTGCGGGGGGGGGGGGGGGTCCCAGCTCATTGTTTTGCATGTGATGGGACTATGATCCACCCTCTCCCACAGCAGTCCCGGGATGGGGTCCGACACACAACATGGCGGAGTTCGCCTCACACGCGCGAACACTCTTTGGGAGATTTAAAAAAGGTTTCAAGCGCCCGCCATCAGGCTGGATCCACAACCCCTGCCACCTCTCCACCCCTTGGGACCCCGCCCCCTCTCCTATGTTTTGCCTCTTTTCATAACCATGCATACTGAACATAAGGAAGACCTTAAATTGAGAGCAGGCGAGTGTGCTGGCAGGAGGCGGTTGCTCCCTCCTCTGCATGTGGGCCAATTGTTTTTCACACCCCATCCACCTTACCGCCTGTCCGTTGTGTCTCCCTCAGGATGTTTTGGGCAATGCGGTCCTGGTTCGCACTGGCCCGGAGGGGGAGGGCCGTGCTGTAAACTACGTACGATCGTCATACGGGCCGTGCTGCAGCGGGGCGCAGTGGCCGCTGAGCGGCAAGCGCACTGGCTGGTCAGCTTACCAGCTGCATCGCTCTTCTGGCCTCGTCCCCTCACTTCCTTATTTTGGGTCGCCGAGGCAGGGGGAGCCCTCCTGGTCGCTCCCCGGCCCCCGCTGCGATACTGGCAGCGGGTCCGATCCTCTGCGCAGGCACTTCTAGGTCTTCACCCAGCACGGGTCCCTGGGTGGCGTGCACAGCAGATTGGGTCTGCGACCCAGCGGGCAAGCCTGTGGTCTCTGCACCTGGTTCACCGACACCTCAGCGTGTGTCTCGTGTTCCCCACTCTCCTCTAGGGCCGCCTCGGCCCAGAAATCCTCAGAGCGCGGCCATGCGCAGCAGTCCACGCGTCTCGTCGGGGCACATTTGACTTGTCAGATATCTTTGGTTCTGTTGCAGCGATTTTGAAACACTGTCAGCGTCTGCAAGACCTACTCATGCATCTCGCCAGCAATTTTGCAGTCCGCCCTGCATAGTTAGTACGAGGATTATGCTGGAAGGTTCACAACTTCCAAAGAGCTCACACAGACATGGCCATCTTGCCACGCACGCAACACACTCCCCACCCCCCCCACCCCACAGGATGCATAACGTTAATAATTGAATGTAGGGTGGACTTATACATGATCAACAAAAGAAATAATTTTGTGTTACATGCTTCACGATAGAGAGGCTCACATTGGGTTAGCCAGAAAAATTCTCCATTGCACTGTGCGTGCCATTGATAAACAACATCCACAAACCTGGTCATGCACTTGCACGGTAGGATAGTCACAAGGTCAATATAAACGTTTTTGTTCTACTTTTTTGATTCCATGTGCCACACCCACACCGATCTGGTCTTGTGGTGCCTGGAAATACCCATGTATAGGCGCCATACAAATGTCCAATAAATAAACTGCAATCCCTGGTCATATCCACATACAGTCTCATGTTAATAGTATTTGACTCACTAGTTGTTCAGGCACATATGAGCCTAAACTAACAAGTACTGGCAATGCCAACAGTTTTTGTGTAGGCATCGGATAGGCATTTGCCAAGTACTACCATAATAATAATACTAACTGAACATTATTATTAACAGCACCAAGATTGTGGGAATAACTGGGCATACAATAGCAGTGCCTGGCAAATGCCTAATATATATATACACAAGACAAAACTGTTGGATTTTTCAATGCTTGTTTTAAACAGGACTTCATTGAAGGACACGCATACTGCTTATAAATCAAGTGGCTGGAGGCAGACATGGTTAACAGATGCACCAAGACCTGGTTATTCCCCCCAGCATCCTGATGAACCCATGCCCTCTTCAGGTTAGTAAACCACTTTTCTGGTAGGCTGGGGCAGCAGTGAACCTACCATGAAATTACTGAGTGTCAGTGAGAATAATCGCCAGCAGACCACAGGGCAGAATCCACACCACATAAATGAAACCAGGAAACCAGCCAGAACGCACGGATATGTATCCATGCACATGAAGATAGCTGAAGGCAAGGTTACCCACCCACTGTCACTGCGACGGTCGCTGTGGCAACGTTGGCATCATGGACGCTCCACCCTTGCCATCATGCTAGACCAGCGTTTTTTCTTTAACGGTCTAGCTTATTTACAATATGGCCGCCGCAATATCTGCCTACTATTTATGTAGCGGAGTCGAGCTACAACTCATGTTGCAACACTTTCAGCCTGCTATGGGGTGAGACGCTAATTTTCCCCTCTATCATTTGTCTCTTATTGCCTTTTGCCTTATCCCTACTTCTTGCTGCCCATACCTACTTCATTCCATGTTTTTGCCTTGTTGCTTCATTCTTGTAGCCTCTCTTCTACACTGCTCTGGGGTCCTTTTTTCTACAAGACCTTCTCTTGAATATTTCCACGATAATCTCTGGACTCTTCATCTTCCAGAAGGGAGTTTTGTGCCATTTTTGGCTATTCCCATTTTTGGGTTCTATCCTTTAATCACCCGGTTGACCAGTCTTGTTATACCAGGCAGCCCCTGTGGCAGCAGGAGGAGATAGAACGATCTCTTCACCAAACGCCTTGGTAAGAAGCTGAAGAAGACATCTAAAGAATGGATGCTAATTGACGCACACAGTACTACAGGTGAGAGATTGCAACGCGAAAGTGAAACATCACAATGGAACAAATGCAGGTATTAGTCAACGCAGTACAAGGATTGACTGTAAAAATGCACACGTTTGAAAGCAGAAAATGCTGCTTTTAAACAAATGATCGCTACTAGGGATCTCCAATCACAGGACTTGCCCACCAGGGGTTTGGCTTTTGGAAAATTTGATGGAGCCCCCAAATGTCTTAATGAATTTTGGGATTCTTGCACTTTGCATTTCATGTTTCGCACGACTGTCTTTGCGACTGATCACACTAAGATAGGCATCATGATTTCAAACATCTGTGGAAATAGCCTGGGCTACATCATTAGTAGTCTCAGCCAGTCCTCCCTTACCTGATTCTGCTACCTTAATTCAGGCTTTGAAGGACATTTGCACTTAGAAACATTTGTGTACAGGTGTGTTATAGATGACATATCAGGTTTGAATGGCCAGAACTAACGTTTTCAGCTTATGAATCATTGCTCTACATTAGTCAGGGGAGCTCGGATTCCCCTGGTTTATGTTATGTCCATAAAATAAAATCTCTGCTGAAGCAGGGTGGCCAGAAACCACCCAATATACAATTTTTAGATGAGGACTGGCAGATGAGATTAAGGACAGGTTGGCTCATGTCCTACATCTGTCAACTTTGGCCGATTTGATATTTTCTATGGTCTAACAAATAGAATATCGACAGACTCAAGAGATAGCATTGCGGTCAAGCCTCGACGTCCAGACCCAGTCCTGTACCTCCTCTCAAGGAAAACCAAAACAGTGACCAACCTATGCAGATTGCATCTTATTCCTGCAGAAAGACAGGAGAGACCAGGGCTTATGTCTATATTGTGGTTCAAATGGTCACCTCCCACGTGATTGTCCAGAAATTCCCCCACACAAACCGGGAAACACCAGACCCAGATCTTAGAAGGGACAATGATCCAGAGTTCTTCTTCTTATCCCTTTCTGTCTCAGGATACTTACAAGGTGGTTCCCGATAACCGATTAATGGTACTTCGTATCACTATTTCTTATGGGAAGAAGGACAAGACCTTCGAAGTACTTGCATTATTGGACAGTGGGGCTGCTGGTGTTTTTATGGATACACTTTGGGCGGAAGAAAATCATATACCCATGTTTGCAGGTTGAAGGTGTAGACGGGCAGCCTTTAAGTTCTGGACCCATCTCTAAGATCATGTCTGTGAACAACCATTAAGGAACAGTGTCCTTTGACATAATACGTGTCGCACATTTCCCGATTAGGGGATACCTTGGTTGCTGGGCAACTGTCTGACCAGCTTAACGTCGCTCTCATTCATGAACCAAGGCTTCCACCTATAGCTATTCAGGAGATCAATCATGTTCCTCTCGCCTATCACAACCTCCTAGATGCTTGAGGATAAGGTACCACGAAAATTACCACTTCGCCGACCTGAAGACTGTGCCATCGAATTGATTCCGGATGCAACAGTTCCTTTTGGTATGATGTACACTCTCTCATTACCAGAGAAGAACGCACTGAAAGAAATATCTAGACGGCAACCTACAGAATGGGTTGATATGTAAATCTAAGTCTTCCGCAGTTGCCTCTGTCTTCCTTGTACCAAAGAAAGATACGAAGGAAATGAGACCTTGCATGAACTATCGGGGACTCCATCGCATAACCATAAAATATTGATACCCTATGCCACTCATTAATGACATACTGGAAGCTGTTCAAGGGGCATCTCTCTTTACGAAGATTGGTCTATGAGGTGCCTGTAACCTCCTTCATATACAGACAGGAGACAAATTGAACACAGCTTTCCGCATTCCATTTAGACATTATGAGTATCAAATAATGCCCTTCCGGTTAGTGAATGCGCCAACCGTCTTTCAGAGATTTATGGACCGGGTTTTGGCTGACCTTCTGTTATCGTATATTTGGATGACATTCTGGTGTTTTCCTCCTCCTCCCCACAACTCCATCGACAACATCTGACGGAAGTGCTCTCACGGCTATGGTTTCACCATCTCTGGCCAAACCAGAAAAATGTATTTCGAAATCACTTCCGTTCCCTACCTAGGGTATATTCTGTCATATTATGGAATTCAAATGGATCCTTGCAAGACAGCTTCGATAATGACCTGGCCATCGCCATCTTCAGTAAAAGAGATAGAAGTTGGCTAGACCAAGAAAGACTTCTATCACAAATTAAAAAGAACTTCTCTGACATAATTCTACCTATCACCAACCAGACTACAAAAGAAAGACGAGGGCTTGGGGAAGGCAGCGTGGCCAGCAGATCAGGGATGAAGTTATGATCCCCCTTCGGCTCTTGCAGCCGCCCATTAGGATCGGAGGTGAGGGGAGCTGCCTAATCTGGCACAGCTGTTCACAGGGTGCCTCAAACAGGGAAATGGTTCAAAGAAAGGCAATAATTTGGCCCAGGTGTGCGGGAAAGTGCATGAGAGAATTCTTAAGGAGCAAACACTGATGAGATACACCATCCAGCGGGGCCCCAGAGGGAATGCCCTGTGAGTGAGGCAACGCAGTCAGCGGAAAGAGACTAGATTGCCAAGAACGGAGACGGCGGAATGCCTGAGGAAGGCCAGGGGGGGTCATCACATACTCCACGGAATAACACCAGATACTAGCATTTCCACTGGAGCGCTGACTTAAGGAGGAACTGCCGGAATGAAAGTAGCTAAAAGGCAGGGAAAGGTGTATATCCTGGACAGGAGAACATAAAAGTAGGGGTGGTCCGCCGCTGGCCCTCGGCAGAATCCAGTCGGTCCCTAATCACTGGAGATGTGATCAGAAAGGCAACAGAATGAACAAACCAGCCACAGAAACCCGGGCCGGATAGGTCACGACCCGCTGAGGAAGAGGCAGACTGGTAAACTGCTAGATCACCATCCTGGACCTTGCAAACTGACCCATGACTGGCTCACTCTCCTCCCCTCTGAGCCAAGCCAAAATAGATGATGGGGCAATAGCAGGCAGCCACGGATGGACACCATTATGACTTCAACAGCCCGCCCGCACACTCCAGTGACCGTGCCCCCTGCAGGGGATAAAGGAGACCAGACTAATACTTGGAGACACAAATAGCGGACTGTGCTTCTTGCAGTACAAAACTCCAGGATGGCGCTGGAGTTGCAGATCGGACATAGTGGGCAGGGCCTGAAGTTATTACGAGTAGGTGTGCACAAAGTGACTGAGAAACAGAAGGAAGCGGACACCAATATCACATCAGACGAATCAGACATACAAACCCTGAAACTGCAAGTTCCCAGTTACTTCATACAACAAAAACAGTGGAAGCAAGAGCAGAGGATGCAGAGGGACGCTCCCTCATAATCAACGTACGCATTATTGGTCTACCAGAAAATACAGAGGTCAAGGCAATGGAATTATTTCTGGAGGACTGGCTACCACACAAATTGGGCTCGAAGCAGCTCTCATAATGGTTTGCAGTGGAGCGAGCCCACAGGGTCCCAGTGCGCAAAGCCCCACCCGGAGCGCAACCCCACCAGTGATTTCAACCACAGGGATTGGGACGCTATACATGGCAAGGAGGTGGGTCCCCATGCCAACAGAACACAGGTCAATACTCATACGGAGCAACTCCATCTTCAGCGGTAGCGCTTTGACGAAATTAAGCAGACCGTTAGAGATAATAGGGTCCAATACATGCTCCTGTATCCAGCTTGCTTGAAGATCATAAGGCAGGAGAAACAATGGTTTTGCAATTCGTCTGAGGAAGTCTGACACTGGTGGGAGACAGAGGTAAGCTGGACGACGGTGGAGGTCTCGGGTACAGGGAACCGTAAGTCATGACACCCCCCCCCCCCTTGCGTCCACCGGCAGGAAACATACCTCAGAGAAATAACGAATGCACACCTAAGTGGCTCAAAGGTGACAAAGTGGCAGAAGACGGCACCCTGCAGATATCAGTCAGGGAAACTGACGAGGAACCGACGGCAAGTACCATGCAGAAGAACTGCTTTATGGGAAGGGTTCGCCTAGTTAATTGGAGGACTCACATAACCAGGACACTTGAGCCTTGAACCTTCGGGCATCGATCATGCTCTAGACACTACAAGAGGTCCCAATGGACTGTGCTAAGGGCGGCGGAGAGGGGGCAGGGAGGAGTGATCCCATGGAGCCACAACTAGCACTCTGAGAACTTGCTGGCTCTCTGCTGGTCCCCCTCCTCTGGTGATGATCAAGGGGGTCTACCGATCCCAGGCATCGGATGGCTGCAGTCCTCCCCTGGTAAGAGGAAACCGACAGATCAACAAACACATTAGTTATAGGCACTGGTTACGTTCCCTCCTGTTGAGGGCAAGGTTTTAGCGCTGGTTGGCGATTAGGGAGGTTTTCATGTTGGGAGAACAAGGGAACCCTAGCCCCGGGATAAGGGAGAAGACGTTGAGGTGTAAGGTACTCTAGCAATGCAAGAGGCAAGGGGGGCAGGGGCGATAGGAATGTGATCAGAGGGTTGCAGGGGTCAGAGTGGGGAGGCGGGTCCAGAGCGCTGAGGGTGGAGCGATCATGGCCAGACCAATGGGGTCAGTGATAATAATGACCTGGAACGTGAGAGGGCTGGGGCAACCGGCTAAATGCAGGGAAGTATTACGGTATCTTAAAAGATGGAGGGTACAGATAGCGTTACTCCAAGAAGTGCACCTCGACAAGCCTAAACTCAGGATAGTGAAGAACACTTGGGGGTGTGGGAGGTGAAGACATGGCATGACCTATTCCTCATACTTGAGGGGGTGATGACCTGGATAGCCAGGGGGGGGTGCCCCTCCACATCTCTAAAGTGGTACAGGACGAGGTGGGGAGGGCCCTCATCCTATTAGGAGTATTGGAGGGATGGGAAATCTGCTTAGTGACCACATACACGCCCAACATTGATAATGATACACACTATCCGGGGGTGGTAGGCAGGATGGAGGAGCACAGATAGAGGGAGCAAATATGGAGAGGCGACTTTAATTGTGTGCTCCAGCCTCAGCTAGACAGGTCAGACCGGGGTCATTATGTGGGGGCAGAACTGCTATGGGCCAGGGTCAACCAACAACAAATGCAGGGACGGCTGGGGAAACATGGCTATGCAAATTACACAGTCAAGATCCACGGGGAAGGGGCCAAAGCAGGGACACTCCTGGCATGGCTTCTTAGTTGCACAAGTGAAGGATGAGGCAGGGAATCTGGTCATGACGCAGGAAGGCATAAATGCAGTATTCCAGGCAGATTATGAGAAGCTGTATGCAAACAGGGAGCCGATTGAATTCCAACACTTGGGGGATATGTTGGAACAAGCCTCCTTGCCTCGACGGAGCTGAGGTGGTAGCAAAGCTGGATCAACCCTTGTCAGAAGAGGATATCAAGATGCCAATAAAGTCATTAGGGTGCTGGGACAATGCAAGGGGGAGATGGCCAGATGGCTGAATTTTATAAAACCTGTTCCGAATTACTGGCTCTCAGACTACGAGGAGGCTTCCAGAAGGGGCGCCTACCGGCATCACTGAGGGAAGCGATCGTTGTAGTGCTGCTAAAACCGGGGAGGGAACCACGGTATAGCAGGTCATATTGCCAAATCTCATTATTGAACATGGATACCAATATTCTGGGTAAAGTCCAGGCAGCTTGGCTCGCAGAGGTCGTCTCCCACCTGATTCATGAGGATAAATGTGGCTTTGTGTGGGGGAGGAACACCACAATGAACCTCAGACGACTTCAGTACATCCTAGATAGGGTACAGGGGAGGGAAACGGACCTGGCAGTGCTCTCTCTAGACGCAACCAAAGCCTTAGTAAGATGAAGTGGCTTTTCTGGGTGCTCGAGGAGAATAGTTTAGGCCACAATATACTGCAGTGGATTTGACTGCTGTATCAGGAACCACTGGCCAGGGTTAAGACAGGCAAGGTGGTCTCGCGCAGCTGGCAATTAGGGAGAGGATCTCGACAACGATGCCCTGTATCCCCCCCATACGATTTGCATTGGCACTGGCACTGGAACCTGTGGCACTCATTTTTAGATCGGAATTCCAGGAAGCTGCATTGCCGTGGGGGACCATTGCCATGTTATCTCTCTCTACGCAGACGATCTCTTACTATACGTGCAAAATCCCGGGGTACATGTCCCGTATATGTTGGAAGCACTACATCACTTAGAGGCCCTTACAGGCTTTCAGGTTAATGAGAGAAAATCTCTGGTATTTCCACTGGCGTCGCTGAGAGGGTGGGGAGTATGAGATCTTCCGGAGGTGAGATTACGCTGGGGGAGTCATTTCACTACCTTGGAGTTCAGATCCATCATTCAGTAGAAGAGATGTTCCAGTGCAATGTTGGGTAGTTAGGCTCATCTTGTATTGTCTTCACTGTTACCTTCCCATTTGAAGCCTAACCACCCCCCCCTTTACCAAATAATACAGGAATTACCCAACTGTATTTCCTTCAATGTTAGGAAGGCACTGACAGGAATTGAAGAAGGGATATAATTTTGGAATTGACTGCCCCAGTCTCTAAGGGGCAAGATCGCAATATGCAAAATGATCAGCCTCCCTGGGCTGCTATACTTTTAGACAAACATCCCGCATTTGGCTAGACCACCTTTTTTCCCACTCGCTAGACAGTAGTATAGCAGACCGGTTGTGGGGCAGGAAACAACAGGGGTGTCATTGGTCATGCTATGCAGGGGGCAAGAAGAGGGGGGCTGGCACTCCCAGATTAGGAGTTATACTTCATGGTAGCCCAATTGCAGCATGCTACTAAGTGGGACGGGGGAGGTGGGGGGGGACGGCATAGACAGGCGGTTAATGGGGAAACCCAAGAAATCACACTGGACTCGAGACGCTACGGAGGGCGACGGGGAAGTGGAAACGTCCTGTCTGAGCTCAGTGGTCAGACAAGCCTGGAAAAGGATGCAGACCAAACTTAAGATAGGGACCGGGTACAGCCCCGAGACACCTCTGAGAGCTGATGCTAAAGTGGCTGGGATCATAAGAGATATAGGGGATGCAAAGTGTGCTAGAGGGTGTCAGACGTTGGGGGATATATTTGAGGGCAGAACCATACCAAATATCTATGCAACAATTTCTGAACTATGCTAGAATGACCAGCGCCCTGGCGACTTAATGGGAAGGGATATCAGAGAGCCCCCAACTACCCCCATCCTACAGGCAATCCTAACTACAGGAAATGAGGGGCAGGCAATTTCCAGGCTATATTCTGCGTTACAGAGTAGTAGAACCCTCCACCAGCTTAACGTTAAGGAATGGTGTGAAAGAGACCTGGGAGTCACCTTTGAGGAACCGGAATGGCACAAGATATACAAGAATGTGGGGAAAGTATCCAGAAACACAAGGTTCAATCCGATATTTTACATCGAACCTACCTCACTCCCCAAAAACTGAACATGATACACCCAGAACAGTTGCACCAATGCCCAAGGTGTGGACAACATGCATATGACTTCTGGCACATGACATGGACATGTTCAGGGTTTACAGAGTAATGGCAAGGGGTAATGTCAAAGGTTAATGTATTACTGGATTTCCAGATGGACTGTACACCTAAGATATGTTTGTTGGGAGTGGTGCTGGGTGGGAGTCGGAAGTATCAAAGGAAGGGACGGTCTGCCCTTCTGTTGCTCCTTGCAAGAAGGAGGTTGCCAATCTCGTGAAAATGTCCCAGAGGCCCCATTCCAATGCAGTGGGTGGCGGATGCCCAAAGATGGGTAGCGACAGAGCAAGGGATAGTGCAGGCACGGGGGGGGGAGAACGAGGGGAAAGAAAACAAAGGACTGGCCTGCAACATCCTACTTCATGATCTGCGGACCTCTCCAGATGACCTTCCCCCTGAACAGGGTCAAGTGATGGGGTGTGGCCAGGGGGACAGAGGGAGGAGAGACCAGGTTACTAGGCTGGACATGATGGGACCCTATGCCCATTAACTATTCTCTCGCAGAGTACAGGAAATGGATTATATAGACCCTAGCGCAAGATGGACTATGAGGGGGCCACGGGCACAGTATATGGGGATGGAGCTGGGACGGGCAGGGAGAGGGGGAGGTACATTGTTGTACTGCATTGTTACAAAACTTGTTTAAATAAAATAATTTAAGAAAAAGAAAGGAGGTGGACTTTCATTGAAACAAAAAAGCAGAATCTGCATTGCAAAGTCTTAAACATGTATTCTGTTCCACCCCCATCCTTGCTCAACCCAATCAATGACTCCCATTAATTGTAGAAACCGACGCCTCATATGGTGCCATAGGAGCCATTTTAAAGCAATTGAGTGAGGACAAACAAGAACATTTACTCCATCACTGTGGCCTATTATTCCAGGACTCTCAGTACAAGTGAGCAAAACTATTCTGTAATAGAGAAAGAATTGTTGGCAATTCATCGGGCCTGTGTTGCATAGCGTCATCTTCTTTTGGGAGCAGTACACAAATTCAAAGTCCGGACAGATCATAAAAACTTGAAAATGTACTTCAACAAACATTATGCTACAACAGCCGCCAAGCTAGATGGGAGTATTTTTTCTCTCAGTAACGCTTCTTCCTGACCTACATACCAGGCAAAGAAAACATTGCCCATACCCTTTTCGCGATGCAATCAAGATGGAATACATTACATCTCTTCCTCTGAAAGGATCCTAGGGGAAAAACTGTGTTTACAATTAATACATTCCTAGAAAGAGTTAAGGATGCTACCATTCGATAATCTCTTCCTCCTCAAGCTGAATTATCCAGACGGGTACAAAGAAAAGATGACTTGCTATATTTTGACTGTCTCTTGTAATACCACCCTGTGCTCTACAGAAGAAAGTTTTTTCCTGGTCTCAACAAAATAAAGCAGCTGGTCATAAAGGGATTAATTCTACCCTTGATCTGATTACCTGTACCTTTTGGTGGCCTACCATCAAAAAGGATGTGAGGGAATATGTATTGTCCAGTCTGTGCTCGAAGCAAATATACAACATCAAGACCCATTGGCAAGTTAATAGAAGTTCCTGTTCCGAACATACAGTGGTTGTGAATTTCCACCAATTTTGTGGTCGAGTTACCCCCCTCTAGAGGATGTACCAGCCTAATCGTAACCATACATTCAGTCACCAAAATGGCGCGTTTTACTCCTATCTGAGCTACCTTCAGCCCCTCTTATGGCTTCTATTTTCTTAAAGGAAATATTTCATCTTCATGGACTTCCTCTCTCAATCACCACCGATAAAGGTTCACAATATACCTCCAAATTCTGGACCGCATTGTGCAAACTTCTGGGAATCAAACGGGCCCTTTTTCTGGCTATCACCCACAGACAAATGGACAGACCAAGCGTCTAAACCTCAACCACGAGCCAGTTACTACTCAACCACGAGCCAAAAGAACTGGGTTGACCTGCTGCCCCTCACGGAATTCCCCTAGAATAACACCCTAGATACAGCTACCAAGATGAGTCTTTTTTTTGTTGCTCCTATGGTCTTTGCCCTCAAACTCTCCCACTGAGCAATTTACCGCCTATTAACATTCCAACTTTGGATGAGCTCATTTACTCCATCACTCATAACCATAAGACAGCATTTATTTTTACATATTTTTATTGGCATTTATACAGTTACAATTATGCATTTCAGTTTCCATTTCGCATGCATACGTAACCATAAGAGAGCGTATGAATTCCTTGAACAATCAAAGAAGAAAAAACAAATTATATGCGGATAGACAGAGAAAAAGAATTCCTGATTGGAAGCTCGGAACAAAGGTTTGGCTCTCCACAACATTTCAACCTCGATGGATACTGTCATGATGCCTACCTCCAAGGAGCCAGGTCCGACCCAGCAACCCCAGAGGCAGGCATCATTCCCCCCCAGGGAAGTGCCAGCGGGCCCAAGCTGGGGCCCTTTGGACACAGTCCTGGCGCCTTAGGCGCCAGGCTCATGTTGGACCCCTGTCCTGGCGCCTTAGGCACTTGTGCACTTACCTGATGCAGACCATGCTGCTACATCCAGGCCCTCTTGAGGCCTGAATGGAACTACTTTACCTGTGGGACTACTTTCCACCTGGGTGTGGTCGGGGAAGGATACATACCTGATCGGTGGAAGGATACATGCCTGGAACTTCTTCCAAAGCTATTTAAACCACGCCCGAACAGCAACTCACTCTTCGCGTTGTTCTGCTCCTCGCAGCTGGACGCTCACCGTGTCAGCTCCTGCATCTGGACTTCAGCCACGCCTGTCAGCATCCTGGGTCGCCTGCAAAGGGAGATAAGAGGGAATTGGAGAGAAAGAAGACCTTACCTGCTGAAGCTGCATCACGGAGACATCACACCGACGATCCTGAAAGGGAAGACATCATTTTAAAAGCATTTCGCTTCGATCGCTGCAGCGCTGCATTTCACTCACCTTTCCTGGGCGCCTCCATCTTCAGCAGCGATCATCCGGGTCCGCACCCACTTCCCAGAGCCTAGAGAGAAAAGACAAGAAAACAAGGTGAGAGAAGGAAGGGAAATAGGAAAAGCTCAGTTTCCTTCTAAGACTTACCTGTTGGGTCATTCCCATTTCATTTCGGGTCCTGCCGCTTCCTGGCATTCCGGGCACCGGCCCCTATGGGGAAAAAAGACAAAGACATTGAATGAGCGAATGCAAAGACATTACCTGAACGCTCATCCAGAACTGTTTCACTTCGGGTCGGCGCCATATCTCCGGCATTCCGAACCCCGGCCCCTAAGGGGAAAAAGACATAAGCATTAGCGCTTGCTGCAATAGGACAATGAACAATATTATTAAGCTTGAACTTGCAACAGAACTCTTACAGCGCCTCACCTGAATAGTCAAGCTTATTTTGAACTTCCATCAAACCTCAATCCAGTGAAGTAACTGGGTTTCAACGCGCCCCTGCATCAGAAGCAGGATGGAGAACTCATCCTTCCAGACCCTAAGGTGAGACTTCACGGGGAATCGTGGAAGGGTATCGTGGAGGGTTAGAAGGGAGTGGGAGGCTTGAGCATTATTCCATCAGTAGGTAATACTCCCTTTTCAAGCACAGGGGAATATTCCTGCGAGCCAGAAAAGCCAGAGTAGAGGGGCCCTTCCTGTCCATCATCAGAGTCCTGCGCTTCACCATTGAAGAAGCATCAGCACTCGAAGCCAAACCTGCGCCTCCGTGGGAATCAGGTGAGCGTGACAGATACGTCCTTTGAAATTGTTGCCATGTTATGTCGGATCCTTGAAAATATCTGCAGGGATCAATACAGTGTCTTGATTCCTGCCCCTCTTGTCCCCAGCCCTCCAAGATGTCAGGCTGGAGCCGAGCCAGGCCACGATCACCTACATGGCCCTCAAGGGCCTCTCCATCCCTCCAAAGACCCACTTGGAGTCAGACTTGGCGCTTGCGGCACCAGACTCACTCACTCCCATAGGATAACATTGGGGATTAGACTTGTAGTGCTTTGATGGGGACAAGATGGATGCCCCCACATATTTTGGTTCCCAGAACTACATGTGAAGTCTAGTATTTTGGGTGTGGTTCAGCCCAGAGACACCTGGGATACCCAGAGACTATTTAAGCCACGCCCAGGCTGAGAAACAAGCTTTGTGTTTTCTGCACCTGCAGCGTGTTCGGATCGGTTTCCAGTAGGCCTGCATCTTTCTTCTGCGCTCAGCTCCTGCAAGAACAAGAACACCGTTAGGAACAGCCTTACCTTGCGGTGCTTCTGCCCATCATTCATCGCTCCTTCTGTTCTGCGGGCATCTTCGGCGGTGTCATTACCATCCCGGCACGCCGCTTCCTAGGGAAAAGAACAGAAAAAAGGCATTAGTAAGCATTCAGCAAATCTTCGCTTATTTTTAAAGACTGTACGAGCTTCAAACGAGCTTCAAACGCTTACCTGAATACCAGCCGCTCTGGGGGAACTCTGTCTCCGGAACTTCTCATCCATCTGCAAGAGGGAAAAGACACTGCAAATTAGCGTGGAAACATCTAGAGGCGCCGCATACCGCGCTTACTCACCGCATTTCTTCTTCATAACCGGCATCCACACTGAAAACGTTGTGGCACCTAAAAGACACAGAAAAATAACTCAGTTCAATACAAATATAAAAGCGTTGCATCGCGTATCGCGCTCTCACTCACCTCCAGCGCTACTCATCTCAGCAGCACGTCGCCATCCCTGGACACCGGCCATCATCTAAGGAAGGAAAGGAACAAAGTTAGAGAACTGTTCAAAAGACTCATTATACTTACCTGTCGGACTCTTGCCAGTGAAGTAACTAGGCAGCAATGAGCCTGCCCCTCCTCTGAAAGCAGGACAGAGAGCACACTTTCCAAGAAAACAAGGTGAGCTGTGTATCAAAGGGAAGGATTGGACCCCGGGGGAAAAGGGGTTCAAGCACACAGAGACAATAGGGAGTTAAACTCTACCAATCCTGTGTTTCAGGCCCAGTCTCCAGTCGAGTAGACTCCAGGCAAGGGTTTGAGGTCGTAAGAGGTCAGAACAGGCTGAGTGACGTCCCCATGGATACCAGGTGAGCATTACATATAGTGGCTTTTAGACTACAACTACCAGCAACTTGGAAACATATTCATCCGTTTTTTCATTCCTCATTACTCAAAATTCTTCCTGACAACCTTTAACTTTTCCAGAAAGAAGACCAACATTTCCATCAGACCTCCTGCAGCATACCAAGGCAAGTATGAAGTGTCCAAGATTTGCGATCAGGGTTCTCTTCAGTATCTTGGTCATTGGAAAGGGTACTCCATTCAAGGTAGAAAGTGGGAGCCTCCTTCCAACATACATGTTCCCCGTTTGCGCAGACGCTTTCATGCAACCCATCCATGGAAACCGGGGGCAAATCGGAGAAAAGGAAGGCAAACTGTCACAGCGACGCAATGGTCGCTGTGGCAACATGGATGCTCCACCTTGCCATCATGCAAGACCAGCGTTTTTCATTACTGGTCCAGCTTATTTCCAAGATAGCTGCTGCACTATCCGCCTACCATTTACTTGGCGTAGTCGAGCTGCAACTCGTGTTGCAACCCTTCCAGCCTGCTATGGGGTGAGACGCTAGTTTTCTCTCTATCCTTTTTTCTCTTGGTGCCTTTTGCCTTACCCCTATTTCTTGCTGCTCATACCTTCTTCATTCCGTGTTTTTTCCTTCTGGCTTCATTCTTGTAGCCTCTCTTATGACCTACGCTGCTCTTGGGACTTTTTTTCTACAAGACCTTCTTGAATATTTCCACAATAATCTCTGGAGTCTACATCTTCCAGAAGGGGGTTTTGGGCCATTTTTGGCATTTCCCCTTATGTACATTTTAATCGCCCCATTGCCCAGAGCGGTTATACCAGGTGGACGCTATGCAGCAGGAGGAGACAGACCTTATCTCATCACCAAACGCCTTAGTCAGAAGCTCAAGACCAGGAAGAGAGCTAAGGAACGGCCACTAAGTGACACACCCAGTCCTGCAGGTGAGACCCAGAAGCATCTGCAATCATGCACCATTTTCAAGACACATTGCACAAAACCTCTGCCATTGGAATGCAGCTATTCTCCACGACAAAAAATGTGGTCTAGCTGGACACGAGTCTCCTGCTATCGCATTCTCTCCAGGTGACCTCAAAGCACCTATGCACATGCCAGCTCGATATGGGTAGCTAGTAGGGACTTTACCACCCCTACCGACATTCGCATTGGCACAATGCACTCAAAACTCCTCTGACAAATTTTCCTACACCTTGGACTCCGGTTCCCTGAGGGCATTCATCTACAGCACTTTGAGACCATGTCAATGGGAAAAGGCGCTAGACAAATGACAAATTACATTACAACTCCAATTAAGGCATTAACTCTCAGAAGACTACCTTGAATTAAAACTGGCAGGCACTTTAAGCACAAAGATTGAGGTTACCGTTTAATAAAGCAAGCTCAAAGAGATCCCAGGTGGATGTGTTTTGGTCTGAAAGGGGCAAAAAGTGGGCGGCAATGGCCATAGGGATTAGCATTGCCATGGGCAGTTAATGGGTGGGTAAATAACCAAAAACACCAACAATCTTGGTATCCCTCCTCATTTCCTATCTGCCTCCTAGCTATACTACAATGAAATAGTTTTTAGGGGGCGCTAAAGTGCCACCCAATAGTCAAAACTAAAAAGGAGGGCAGGACTTTTCTCATAGTGAGTGAGTGAGGGAAGATGAGGTAGAAAATCCAGATTTTCCTTACTAACGTTATAGAATGTCAAGATTCTATTAAAGACACAGAGGCAAAGGATTATGCTCATCTTTCTACTTAAAACTCAAGCTGCATTGTAACATCATCAATATATTAAAAATTCAACACAAATAAACATTTCCCAAGAAATTGTCCTTTTTTGTAGTGCATTTTTGATACTTTAAAACTTCAGACATGTAATACGTTTAGCCAATCCTTTCTCTGCTAGTCCAATAACCTTCTCTACGTTCCTTTGTCCTTCCTCCTTCTTTGTCTGTCTCAACTATTAACTCATGCGCACCCAACCGGTAACCACTGCAACACAAAGTTTTTCTCCTCTAGCTTGTCTCAGGATCCTGCTGCCCTAGCATCTGTTCCTGTTAAATAACAAAGTTGAGGATAGCTACGATAGGGTGGGCAATCGTCAAATACAAATCCTCCCCAACTATTATATGTAATTCCATATACATTACAACAGAATTCAACCAACACTTAACAACGATTGACTGGGCTGGATAATCCTTTGCCTCCATGTCTTTAAAAGAATCTTGACTTTCTATAATGTTAGTATGGAAAATCAGTATTCCATGTCAAGACCGGAGGCTCGGGTTATGCTAGTGCAAAGCTTACTCACCACCAATGTAGATATTTCATCTATCGGTCTAAAGTAAAATTCTTTGAACATGGACTCTTCTGCTGCCTTCAAAACATCTTCTAAACTGGCTCTTGCTTTCTATGCTTTTGATGCCATAGCTACTAATTGAATGGGCCCCATAAGTCCCAATATCGATGCCCGCTCGTAGCATGCACCATTTGACCCATCTCGCTAGAGTCGCCACTGACACAGCCTTAAATGGCTTCCTAACTGCGATGAACGATTGGGTTACCCCCGTCGGCCTTAAGACTACTTGTCGCATCCTCGTAAGCCTTCAGACAACGAACAAGACGTAATCTGGGTTGGTCTGGAAATGCTGCGTAAGCGACAGTCTTGATACCCGTTTTAGTTCTTTTGTTAACATAGAACGTGACCCCTGAAAGGCCAAATGACTTCGGTCCACTTCGAGTGTCTTAATGTCCGACACTGCCTTACAAGATAGGAGGCAAAACAGCATAGTGAGCTTTGCTGATAATGCCTTCCTCAAAAGCATCTGGCCAGTTAGTAAATAAATTTAATACAGCATGGACATCCCAAGACTGGGAATATCTGGGCATCAGTGGTTTCAAAAGCCTTACCCCTCTGAGAAGTTTGCATACTAATGGGTGTTCGCCCACTGGTACATTCTCAATCTTGGGGTGACCTGCTGATATGGCTTATCTACAAATATTTGCCGTCCTGTAGGCTTTGCCTTTGGCCGCCAAAGCTGCTGGAAAATTCACCATCTAAATTATATTTTTTGCCCCAGCAGGATGTATTTGCTGTTCCAGACACCACCTGTTCCACCGTGCCCAAGCCAACCTGTAGGCCTTCCTGGTACCTGGTGCCCAAGCCTCTTCGATGAATTTCTCAGAGTCTCCCGAAAATCCTGATTCTGCCAGGTTCTCTGGAAATCGCCCACGCGATCATCCTCAGCCGAATTAATTCTCCCAGTTGTGGGAGTAATAATGGTTTGTCTACTGATAATTCCAGAAGGTCAGTGAACCACATGCGACTCTTCCAGTCTGTCGTTACCAGAATTACCCGACCTGCACTACCGTTCTCGCAATCATTGTGAATGGACGGAAACCATACTCTCTATTCGGGCCCCACTTCTGTAGAATGCGTCTTTTGCTTCAGCCGCTGGGTCTGGTTTCCAGCTGAAGAAATGGGCTAGCTGAGCATTCAGCCTGGATGCAAACAGATCTGTCTTTCATGGGCCCCTCATCTCCATCAATGTCTGAAATACCTCTTACCAATCACTGGCATCCCTCAAATGCCTCGAATTCTAGTCTGCCACTTTGTTTTGGAGACCTGGGATATACTCCGCTGCCATGATGATTCTGTTCTGTAGGCACATGTGCCAGAAATCTTTTGCCAGTTCCGCTAGCATCCTGGACTTTGTCCCACCCAACCTATTTATTTAGAGTAATGGAGAGACGTTGTCCATTTTCAATAGCACACAACAGTCTGCTCTGTCTTGGGTGCAAGACCTCACCGCGAAGAACCCCGCCATCAGCTCTAGACAATTAATGTGGAGCTCTAGCTCCTTCCCTGACCATCTGCCTCCCGTTGTCATTTTTCCGCAACGGTCTCTCCAGCCCCAACGGCTGGCATTCGATTCTATGACGAGGTCCGGAGAAGAGCCAAATATCGCACTCCCGTTCCAGGCCTCCATGTGACTGAACCACCGCCCTAATTCCGTCCTTGCTTCTGTGGATATCGGTACTTTCTGGTCATACGATAGTCCTCTCCGTGCTCGATTTTTAGGCACTGTAGTGTAAGGGCCCGGGGAAGATCGCCTGATAATCTCCCCATCTATCTGCCAGTTCTCTTAATGATAACTCTTCCCTCGCTTGTGTAGTCCTGATCTCCTTCTTGATCAGATTCAGTTTCGCTATTGGTAAGCTGAGTGTGGCTGCTCTCATGTGTCACAAAGCCCAGGAACTCTAGCGCTTGAGTTGGTTTCAATTCAGATTTCTCCCAATTTATAAAAAAATCCCAAGCGCTGTAATAGCAGTATAGTTACTTCTGCTTGTTGTTCTAGTCTTACTTTGAACTGCCCGATCAGACAGATGTCGCCTAGATACACTATCAACCTGATGCCCTGCACTCTCAGGTGACTACCCACTGTTCTCATCAGCTTCGTAAACGCCCAGGGTGCTCACGCTAGCCCGAAAGGGAGGCATGTGAATTCTCACTTTTGACCTCACCACCAGAATTGAAGGAACTTCCAATGTTCCCTTGCAATTGGGATCATTGAGTAGGTATCTTTGAGGTCTGTCCTCACCAGCCAATCCCCTGATTGTAATATGTCTCTCAACAGATGGATTCCTTCCATCTGGAAATACCTGTAAATGATGAATGCATTTAAACCTCTGGTCTTGGTTTCCTTTTTCCCCCCGTTTACCAAGAACATATTGCTCATGAACCCTGTCGAGGACTCCACCCCCTGTGTGATGGCCCTTTTCCTCTCTAGTTTTAAAATCTCTTTGTTTAATAATGCTTTGTCTTCTTCGCGGAACTTTATAGGTCTTGGGTAGACTGACTGTTTGTACTGGCTCTTGATAGAAATCTAATGGAAATCCTGTACCGTCTGTTCTACCCAAGCGTCTCATGATAACAGTCGCCACTTTTCTACGAATAGTGCCGCCCCCCGCCCCACCAATCACTGGGGTCTTTGGTTTCACAGGGCAATTTGACACCCCTGTGTTTAGTCTCATCTGTGTTCGCTTGTTGGCCTCTGCATCTACCCCTTCCTCTCGACTGAAGGGGTTGGGTTTGCACTCCTCCTGGTCTCTCCAGTTCCCCGTTATTGTAGTTAGACCTGTATGATGGGTAGCAGCTGGCAGAGCAGCCCCCTCCTCTGAAAGCCCTTCCAAAAACCTTCTGCCTAAACACTATTTTCGGTGATGCCTGGGCTTTGTCTATAGCAGCATAAGTATTGGTGAATTTCGCCATGTCCTTAATGAATGCATCCCCAAAGAGCTTGTCTTTGCTGTCCAACTTTGTGGCCAGTTCACTCATCTTGGTGTCTATTTTGACCAAGAAAGACCTGCGCCTTTCTGTTGTTAAGGTGTTGTTGGCATTGCCGAATAGGCTAGTATGTCCAGTTCTACTTTCTGCTCCGGCTGTTTAGCCTGCCCAGCCATCTGCCAGATTTTTGTTAGAGGGTCGAGAATACCTAATACCTTATCCTGGCATGATCGCCAGGATCTATCAATGCTTTTCTTAATGTCTCTGCCATACCTTCCTTTGAAGAATAACATCTTTTCGTCAATATCCCGTATCTCCACCGCACTCTGGCATCTATGGTGTGGGGCATTCTGCCCGAAGTTTGCTCCTGGCTTCTTTTGATAGAGGTTTTCTAATCCTCTTAATATAGTTCGCAATTTTAGAGGGGGCTCCCACTCCGTGACCTGTGATGGATGAAAGAGTCTGAGTCGAATACCTTGCCTTTCTCCTCCTCCTCCCTTTGCCTTTTCCTGGCAGCTTTATGTTTTCTAGGAGGGCTCAGGGATGAGGACTCTCGCTCCTCAGAGCTTTCTCCGGATAATTCGTCCCACTCTTCCTCGTCCCTTTCCTCAGAATTGTACCCCTCATCCGCATAACCTCTGCCCCTACTTCCCCATGACCTCGCTCCTTTTTCACAACCCCCCTTTCTGCGTGGTATGCCCGGGGGTTCTGGCTGCTGCATGCCTTTTGGGCTTTCTTTCTTCCCCCTTTCCCCACATAGTATCTCTCCGGGGCTTCTCCTCTCAGGACTTGCATCCCTTTGGAGAATGATAAAGACCCTTGGAGATGTCGGAGGTGGCCGTGTTAGGCGGTGCGGTTTAGCGTTCTCCTGTTTGGGTAGGGTGCTTTACTCTGATCTCCACTTTGGTGGGGTAGAGAGTGGAACAGTCACGGCAGCGGAGACCGCAGCTTTGCGAGGATCACAGCGTTTATAACACTGCTGTGACCTTTTCTTGCTGTTGCCTGTGTTTCCAGACCTAGTTTCATTGTTGGTTAATCCTTCAGCTCCACAGTTCCTTTTGCCGCGGCTCTTCTGCTTTTGGCGGTCAACGGCTGGGATTGGAACGCAGACGCACTTCCTGAGCTTCATTTCAGCTATCACAGCAAAAAAAAATGTGCATTTGATTATTATTTTTTTCGATCCTTTTGGGTCGAATGTATTGTAGTTCGAAACTATGTATTCGAACATTTGACTATAAACCGTTAATATGGTTAGGGGGTCGGCGGACACCAAGATCTTAGAGCATTGGCGAATACAGCAAGAGCAGTTGTTGCAGGACCTTGTGGCCTGTTCGAATAGTAGGGACTTTCAGAGATGGGTGGTATCTGTTGGTTCTAACACATCCCTGCCCAACTCGAAGAAGTTCAATCTTATAGAAACTGAGAGAATGGATAATTTGCGGTTTAAATTCTTTGCCAATTTGTTGAGATTGCATGAGGAATTGGATGAAACTCAGATATGGAGCATTTTATTTAATACTACGAAATTTTCAGTGATGAAGGCCCTGGTGCACTACTTGGAAGCGATTTTGCCTAGTGAAATTAATTTGTTAAATAATTGATCTTGATGTCTGTATAGCGCTGTATCCATTTGGTGCATCGGAGATACGATTTGTGTAATGAAATGTGTACATTTCGTTTTAAATTGATTTATATTTTATTGTTTTAACACTTGCTCCTTATTTGCGCTATTTACTTTATTTGTTTTATCTAATTTTCTTCCTCATACATTGTTAATATGTTTCCTTTTCTTACATTGTAAATATGTCTGAATGAAATGTATAGTTTTATAAAGTTGATTTATTCAGCTGTATCAAAATAAAAAATGGATAATTTCTCACAACCTTCCCCTCCTAAGAATGGTCATCAAAAGGGCTGCCAAACAGACCCCACAGAGTCCTGCTGCGCAAGTGCGTCTTTTCAGGCGAAGATCGTCACTCCTGCTGTTGGTCTGGGGGATATTACAGCACGAGAGGTCATCACGCTGCCTGCTAAGTCAGTTTCTTTGGTTGCCTTTCCATCTTGCAAGAGGACACCCGACAAAGGAAAGCTAAAATGGCCTGTATTGTGGACCCCAGTCTAAGGAGGTTTGCCCTGGACTCGAGAAATGTCATCATCACTAATGTTGCCAAGCCAAAGCAATTTGAATACAGAGAAGCCCTGAAAAACAAAATTTTGGCTTGGCTCAATTCCAAATTGGGTCCTAACTGTGTGAGAATGCAAGGCCTAAAAGTCCTCCGGAGAACTCAAATTGCTAAGTGTTGTCCTACTGACAATACTGACTGCATCATTGTGGGATGTGGGTCTAACAGTTTAACACTGTATTTGAACAGAATTTCATTCTCACAGCATATATGCTCCTCCACTACCCTTAGAATTGTTTTGAATTAATCAGCTAATTGTTGTAGTTAAGTTTTGTTTCCACCATTAGCTTCACTGTTTATGTATCCACCCATCATGGTTTCAACCATGTTACTGTTTTGATTGTTAAGTATTTGTTTTTGTGCTTAGTTTCTTGTGTTTGTGCTCTCGGTTTGGTTTGTCATTTGTATAATTTATGTTATGCGCCCTGATGCCTGAAGGATTTCGGCGCTCTATAAGTATACACATTTTGTTTTAAAATAAGTCATCCACCAAGCTCCTGCTTTGGGCCAATAAACCCAGGCCTGCGCTCAGTACCCTTTGTACTGCTTGTCCCCTGCCAGGCTCTGCCCATTTTCTGCGTATATGGGGCTCCTCATAGTCCTTACTGGAGCTGTGCATCTTTAACACTCTGGTGGGTCACCAGAGGACTCTCGGGCCTGCTCCCATCAATATGCAGATCTATGGGGGTCTGAGGTCTTCCAGGATCTGTTTTGATTGGGTCTGTGTCTGTCTGCTGTGCTATGCAGCAACTCATATTACCAAGCCGGAGCATGGGACCTTCCCCGCAGGGAGGGTGAGGAGAGTTGTCAGTACTGTGACGAGGAAGAGTAGGACTAGGAGTAATGAAGATTACCAGTAAGTAATCAGAGCATTACCTCCACGTCCACTCTTTCTCGTCCCAGTACTTACCTCATGAGGCTTACCAAAGCAGCAACAGGGAAAAGGTCCCAATGAGACACAGAGCTAAAAAGTGCAGCAAAACACACACCTTTAATAACTCAAAAATTCCCATCCCCACAGACAAAACTCTGACTCCAAAGGAACCAACACCCGAGTGGGAGCCATTCAACCTATAGTGGTTGATGAAAGTGCTTTGATCAGCCCAGGTGGCTGCCCTACATATCTCCTGGAGAGAAACCCACCCCTTGCATCGGCACAGGAAGCCGCCAAACCCCTAGTGGACCGCCCCTGAACGCGCGCAGGCACAAGTAGGCCAGAAGCCACATAGGCCATGGAGACCACAACACGGATCCACCTGCTAATGGAAACCACAGATGCCTTAAGCCCAGCCCCAGCCGGGCCAAAAGTAATCAGAAGATTATCAGATTGGCGGACAAGAGCAGTCCTAGCCAAATACTCCAACACTGCCTGCTGTACATCAATGTTATGCCAAGCAACCTCCTCAGGCGTTTGCGGATCTTGAAAGAAGGCAGGGAGAACCAGATCCTGAGAGGTGTGAAACCGAGAAACAACTTTAGGGAGAAACTTCGGCTCACACCTCAGCACCACCGAGTCCGGCAGCACCCTCAGGAAAGGGGGGGGTGACATAACAGAGCCCCAATCTCCCCAAGCCTACGGGCATAAGTGATGACAATTAGAAAGGTAGTCTTCAGTGTAGTCTTCAGTTTAAGATGTTTGGACAGGAAAAAACGATTAGCCTTCTTGTTTCTCCTTCTGCATATCTCAGGATAAGAGGAAGACGAAGAAAAAGAAGACAGGACCAAATGCCTTCTTTTTGCGGAAGGTTTACCCATGGTGTGTTCTCAGAAAACCGGTAACCAAAGGATATTCAGTCTCTCAATACTGACTCAAGTCTGCATATAAAATAAAACGCCAACCAGCCGTTAGGTAAATAGAGGCGAAAAACACAAAACCACTAATAGGAACAACATCATCAATCAATCAATTCCTATGGTAACCTCTCTCACAGCACCAGAGGCAGAGTCCACCCATCACCAGAGGAACGCAGAGATAATAACAACACAAGCCGTAAAGCCGCTCAAGAAAGAAAAGGCGTTAGGAGGAAGAATTTGAAAAACGTTGGTAGACTCATGCTCCACCCGCCGAGTCCCCAAACCTCCTTACCTGCACCCGAGCACTCCAGGACCCGGGCCGTAATGCCCTGCGCTGGCCATAGCTCCGCAGAAGCCAGGCGAGGCAATCCAACTGAAGCGGGTCCCGAGTATTGCTGCACCCGAGGGAGTCGAAGGCCCCACCACACAGCCCCATCAGGGGGCCAGCAAACGTTGCTCCCCAGCACCCTGCGAAAAAAAAAAAAAGCCTACCCTGCCAGAGGCAGAGGAGTTATAGGGAATACAAGAAATAAAAGACGGTCCTGTGTCGGAGGCAGGGGCCTTATGAGGTAAGAACTGGGACGAGGAAGAGTGGATGTGGAGGTAATGGCTGCTCTGCTTGTTCCGTCTGGGAGCCCAGTCACTATTATGCACTGCGGGGTGCACTCTGTACGGAAATAACAATGGGCCGCGTCGTCTTCCGTGCAAGAGCGCCCCTTCAAATGAAGTGTCTTGGCGCCGGACCTTCTCCCGGGCCCGTAGCGCCTCCTGTCCCCTGTGGTTTACACGGAGATGTCCCATCATAAAACCCTTTGGTTATAAATCGCGTGCGCTCTTCATGTCTAAACCATGTCACAACAAACACATCAATATAACCTTACACGTCCGTCTTTAAATATAAGGAGAATTAAATGAGTACTTAACTGCTGCCCGAGCAGCAAAGAAAGAGGAAGGACAAAAGGAACGTAGAGAAGGTTATTGGACTAGCAGAGAGAGGATTACCACATGTTTCAAGTTAACATATCAAAAATAGACTACAAAAAAGGACACTATCATGGGAAATGTAGTTCTTCATTTGTGTTGAATTTTTTTATGTATTGTTGATGTTACAATGCTGCTCGAGCTTTAAGTAAAGAAAGAAGAGCATAATCCGAGCCTCCAGTCTTGACATAGAATTGTTATGTTAACGGTACTTATATAGCGCACCGTCACCAACGGAATTGGTCCCCAGGCACTCTGGAGGATCTGTAAATGAGAAGGTGGGATGGGTTAGTAAGGTGAAGAGGGCATAGGATAGTGGGAGGAGTGGTGTACTGTTGGCAGCTTCAACTCGGTAGACACCGGGTGCTGAGCTTTGGTGCGAGTATTGGATCGGTGTCAGTCCGCGTGTGCTGTTGGTGCGGCTTATGTGTTGTTGCAGTGTGGTGAAGTGCGTGCAGCTGGCTGTGCGACTTTTTTAAAGTATGCAGAGTGTTAGAGTTTATATTGGTTAGTGGTTATGTGACATTTAGCATGCAAGCATTCAGTTCTATCTAAGTGTGGCACTTGCTGCCCTACACAATTCAGTCTGAGTGTGGCACTCACCAACCCTAACAATACCATCCAGATACCACACAGGCCAATGTTCATAATTCTATTAAATAGCGGTACATGCCAACATTCTCAAAACCTTTTAAGAGTTTTTTTTTTTATTTATTTGTTTTTATTTATTTGTTTGTTTTGGTAGCAAAATTAAATTTACACCTTTACAAATTATATATAACACATATAAAACATATAAAATCTCATAAAACATACGCAATGACACAAATAATTACACAACCAAACAATACTAAAATCATTGGAACGTTAGAACGTTAAAACATTTCCTAATGCATCAACAAGGATCCCCGGAATCACCGACTCACAAAGTCACAAGATCACATAAACATGGCATCACCGAATCACAGGATCACAGAATCACAAAATCACAAAATCACAGAATCACAAAATCACAAAATCACAAAATCACAAAATCACAAAATCACAAGGGGGGTCTACGATACCAAATGTCAATCCTAACCTAACCTACCCAACAGGATGGTACTAATAGGCGTCGCAGGCCTCTACCAACTTAGGTCTTGCCTCTAACAAACGGCAAGTACCAATAGTTATTGAATATGCAAAATCTCAAAGGTTTAAAGGTTTACCCTCTCCAGAAGGTCCTATTGAGTAACAACAAATGTTCTTCTATTATTGCAACGAGTCTAACGGTTGCTAATATGATGGAATTAGAATTTCCCTGCATACATCGCAGCCATACTAGGTGGCATTCAAACAGAGAGAACGAAGTAAGATATGCGGCCAAACAACGTTGTCTATGCCTGAGAAAGAAATTACAGTGCATAAAGAGATGTGTCAGGGTTTCAGGCTCAGATGTATTTAGGCAAAATCTGCATCCCTCCCATTTTGCCAATGCCCTATAGCCGTTCCAATTTCTAATGCGGGCACCCGTCTGGATGAGGTCCATGCGGAAGCGCATGTAATGCCTTCTTGCTCCTTTGTCTGGGAAAGACAGGATATAAGGCAGCCGAGGTGCGACTGCATGTCTAAAGGTCGCATATATAGTGAAGGAAGAGTAGCGTCCAATTCGATCACAATTGTGAGCCCAAGAATTTTTAAAAAAAAGCCTTTTGACTTTGGCAGGGTTATTTACCAGATCATCCTGCGTCATATTCAAAGAAGTTAGAACCGCTTGTATTTTATCTTTCACAATGGTGAGCGAAATAGGACACGTTCCGGCTAATATTTCCTGAAAGTCCTCATAGAGAGAATTTGGGGGGGGGGGAGATCATTTTAGAAAACACAGATACCGTCCGCCAAATAAGTCTGTCTTCTAGTGGATATAGACCCAATTCATGAATAATTATGGCGTTCGGTAGGTATCGGGCAGCCCCAAAATGTTCTTCCAAAGTTTACCCTGTAAGATGTTCAGGAGGGGCCCCAAGTTCAAAAGGCAGATGTCTACTGCATAGAGGAGGGTGGGCTCTATCTTCATGGTGTAGTAATGTATCAAAGGCAGGAGAGAGTAACGACAATATTTGGTGAAAATGATTCTCATTTGGGCCAGAAGGGGGTTAAACTTTGCAATCAATACTGAGCGCCACATGTTAACTGACATCCCATTCGATAAATGATAGCCCAAATACTTCATCTCCTCTTTTCTCAAGATCACCTGAGCATTAATTGTAAAGTTGAATCTCGGAAGCTTTTTTTTAGCAGTGAAAACCAATATATGCGATTTAAGTGAGTTAATAGTCATATTGTTGAGCTTACAATATTCTCCAAACAGATTTAATTTGTTTTGGAGTCCAAACGGCACTCTATCAAATATTATAATATCATCAGCGAATGCTAGCCAATGCAGCCGCATAGAACCCAGTTTGACCGGAAAAGAGTTAGAACCTTGCCAGATCTCATCGATGTCGGCAAGGTAAAGATTAAACAGGACTGCTGCCAAGTTGCAGCCCTGTTTAACACCTATGTATGTGGGTATGTTGTTAGACAATAGCCCTTCCGCATTAATGCGGACTCGGTAAGAAGTCTTCTGGTGTAAGGCTGCAATTAATGCAACTAGTGGAGATGGTATGCCATAGGCCAGCATCTTTTGCCAAAGCCGGGTACGGAGTACGTTATCAAATGCAGCCGAGAGGTCCAAGGCTGCCATATATATAGTTCCATTAGTTTTGGTATGTGCATTCCAAAGAAGATGGGCTAGGATCGTAGCATTTAGTTGGGTGCCCATTGCTCTGCGGAAACCGACCTGTGCTTTGGAAAGAATTGATAGCTCATGTATGCAGCCTTCCAATTCTGATAGAAGCAGACGTGCAAAAATTTTTGCAGCAGTATCTATAAGAGCAATGGGCCTGAAATTTAAGGGGTTGTTTAGCACACCCTTTTTATGTATTGGAATGATTATGGCAGTCAGCCATGATTCCGGGATCTTACCAGTTAAGTAGATTAGCTGGTAGCAAGGGAGAAGGTAACTGGCCCAAAAGTAAGGGTCATCTTTTAGAACGCAGGGAGGAAGCCCATCAGGACCGGCTGCTTTGGAGAACTTCAATTGGGAAATCGCCCATATGATGTCTTTTTTGGCCCAAGGACAGACTCGCGGCATGGACAAACACGTGTCTGTACTCTCAGTAGAGGCATGAGTGGTAGGCAAGGCATATTTTTGAGAGAAGTACTTCTCCCATTCGGAGCCCGAGATAATCGCCAGAGATCGAGTGTCCACCTTACCTGAGGGGTTTCTTAAGATTGCCCATATCTCTCGAGTTTTTTTTTTGCAAAGCAAGCTAATCATATGTTGATTCGCGAGAGTGAAGGCAGCCTGAGAAAGAGACTTAAAATGGTGCTTAAAGCACCCAATGATATGTTTTTTTTCCCGATGGTAGGTGAGAGGGCTGAGGGCCTTTTTTCTTAAGGTAGCCAGATCCCGATTTTTTTGCTTTTTTAATATTGCTATCTGATTCAGGTTTGGGTTGGCATCCAATGGGCTACCTTTAGCCAAGGCGTCCTTCGCTAAGGAAAGTAGGTGAAGCTGAATCATGTTGATGTTTCTGTCGTTGATTTTTTTGATATTCCCCTGCGACATAAGGTCGTCATAGTTTGGTATGAGATCTCTATTCACCAAAAACACCAATTTCCTACACACGGCCGGATTCCAATTGACAGAGATGGTGTTTCTGTCGGGAACCGCCAAAGAGACTGGAGGTGAAGGACTATAGACCTCACACCTCATCTGAAGTATTGAACACAGCATGTGGTGGTCGCTCAGACCCAAGTCTAGAATTAAGACTGGTTCAAGCAACCCGGAACACACTTTGGATGCAAGGAAGTAGTCAATAAGGGATGAAAGGTTGCCCCGTGACCATGAAATATGTGAAGGGTTAGGTGCAAATTGAATTGGGTAGATACCCCATTTTTCAAAGAATCTTAACAAATGGTACCCTCTATGGACAGCTTGTTGGGCGTAGGAGGAAAGGGAAGAAAGAGATCCTAGTGAGTGAGAGAACTGAAGGTATGAGTTTAAATCGCCTCCAATCACAATTTCATGATAGGGACACGAGACTGCAGCATGACCCAACATCCTGTCGAGATCATCCACGAGCAGGGGAAAAGAAACAGACTTGGGGTTCCAATACAGCGACATTAGAAGCAAAGGGACAACCTCGGCGGGTTCAAACAACAGCTCCACTAAGACGCAAGATTTCGAAGTATCAAGAATGGAGGCCACTGCTTTTAGACCATTTTTGATAAGGACAGCAATGCCGCCCGAAGGACGGCCTGTAAGAATGCGACTGGCTGGGACCGAGAAACTAGAGTACCCATCGAGATAAAGCTCGGATAGGCTCATCGTTTCCTGCAAAAATAAGATGTCGGGTTTCCGATCAGGGGCAACCCGCTTGTGCCATGCAACCAAATTGCCCAGGCCACAACAATTCCAGGATGCAATGGTCAGTCTGGACAGTTATGAGCCTGGAGTAGGCCCTTTGATGGCTGCAGCTGTTTTTATCAGGGGTTCCAGCCAAGCTAGCCCACTCAATGCTTGGGTTAGCGATGCTAATTGGAGGGCTAGTTGCGTAACCTGAGAGTCAGATGAGTCTGTACCCTGCCCCACAGGACATACTGGCAAGGTGGGAGCTACCCAGTCAAGATAGGCCCATGCACTATCCATGTCCGAAAATAGGCATGGAGTCAGACCGATGGAATGGAAGTCCTCAGCGAAGTCCAACAGCATTTTGGTAATAATCTGCGATTGGACTCTGCACAGGGCTCTATGATTGTTATGGGTTGCCAATTTAACCCAATCTAGATCTTTAGATGAAAGGTTCCTAAGGGCTGGAATTTGAAAGAATGAATTCATCAAAAATGACCTGTTTATACGAGCAGGGCCGTTTGACTCTGGATTGCTCGACCAACCAAGGATTAATTTCATGTCCTTTGGTGTGTGCGAGAAGGACAGGACGGCTGGAAGAGATTTTCCTACCGCTGAGGGCGGGAGATGCATCACCTCCACGTTAGGAGACGCCGAGACCCCAGGTACTTCTAAAGGAGAAGGAGGACGACCAGGATCTACACTTACAGCACCATAGGGGGCTAGGGGAATGGTAACTGCATCCGTCCCAACCAAAACGGTTTCCAACTGGGGGGGAGCACAACTTGGACTCAGAACAGGGGTAACTGAGGCCTCGGCTAGCAACGTCGAGCTCGCCTTTCTAGGTTGGATGTTGGGAAAAAAAGAATGTAACTGTGATTGGAGCTTGACCGTGGAAGTTCCTTGGTGGCCACGAGAGGCGATCTGTGAGTTCCCAGCTTTCAAAGCTGCAACCTGAAGATGTTTCCTACTTTCTTCGTCAAGGTCGCAGAGGGTTAGGCCAGAATCATCGTGGCTGGTCCCCGTACCCAAGGTTGCTATAGGTTCGGGGATCGTTAAAGCAAGAACCGGAGGTGGTATGTAGATGCTAGCTTTCTTTAAGCCAGCCTTAGTAAGTTTTAGACGTTTTTGGGCTCTTAGGAAGGACTTTCTCGCTTTACGCGAAACGAAGTGTCTTCCTTCATGCACCACGGGTCCTTCCTCCAAGTCCGAGCCCAAGTCTACTGCTAACAATGCAGGACTGGGCGGAGCCTCAATGATGTCAGTCAAGGCGGAGGGACTATCAGAGGGAGTAGCAAGACCTTGAGTAACTTTGGATCCTTCTCTTGGAGGGTCTTCTGGGTCCAAGAGCTGTTTGGTGGCAGCTAGCTTATAGAGAAGCTGTTCCACCTGTAGTAGACGTTTGTGCTGGAGTTTAAGAACCTCCACCAAATCAATGGCCTCCGAGTTGGCATGTAACGTCATCAGTGGATTGGACCCTGACACTACCTGAGAGTAAGAAGTCTGTGGGACAGCTATGGAGCCCATTCCCGGCTCAGTCTGGGAGCCCTGAGTGTAAGTCGTAATAGGAGTTAGGAGCTGGGGTGCTCTATGTGGGACACTCTCCAACAATTTTTCAAAATGGGCCAGATAGAAGGATCTAGAGTGCTCTTCAGCTAGGATGAAGCCTTCCAGTCTGGCTATCTTGTCTTTCATAAGAGAAAATGAAGATTGCATCTCCCTTAGAGTGCAATGTGTCAGCTCGTGTCCCTTATCCAGTAAATTGAGAATGCGTGAAATGACTAGAAAATTGAAGGGTTCGTTTAACTGCGAGTGTGAGCAGTATTCCTCTGGGGTGGAGGCCGATCTAACTGCTCCCTTTGGAGCAGAGACATCTGCCTCTTCATTCACCAGGGAAAAGGGAACCGCACCTTCTACAAACAAAGGCCCTACTGCCGTCTCAGTGCCAAAAGATGTGTTGTCATATGGAGTGGCGACACCCCCTTCCAAGACCCTATGTGAAAAAGTCGGTGGAGCCATCCCATGGTCGCCATTTTTTTCACTGATAATTACTGGGGGAATATGAAAGTGTACTTGTTCACAGAATGGAAAAGCGGATGACGCAGGAGACGAAGGGCCCAAGGAGAGCCGCACTCTTTTACTTAGTTCGCTGACAATCGTGGGTGCCAAGATAGACGTGTCTGTGAGACAATAAAGGCCTCGGAGGCCTTGTGTAGAGGAGCCATCTACGTCAAGCCCATGATTGAACACCTCGCCCTCATCACCAACATAGACGTTAGCGTCATGGACTGAAAAAGTTGGCACAGCCAATGCCGGAGACGGACCATGCAGTGATGGGGAGCTGGTCAAAGATGGTGCGGCTGCTATGGCGAGGTCCATATATCCCGCCTGACCCCGTCCCACGCCTCTCTCTATAGGGAGGCTAGGCCTAGGTAGCAAAGGAACGGAGGCTGCCGAGTACTGAAGAAGAGGAGGGATTAGCGGATTGGTAATAACCTCTAAGGCGAGGTCTTGCACGGGAGAGCCGATTTTACTACCACTTCTTAGTATCGGACTCATACTCAGGAGCGGCACACACCCCAAAACCAAGCTGTAGGGCCCACCCCTTTTTTGCCAAGGCAAAAGATAATGCCAAATAACAGTGGTATAATGGCACAAGTCCGCACTTCAAGACGAGGCCTCTATAGATTTACAAGAAAAGTTACCAAAAGAGTAAACATGGCCTCTAGACACATAAAAGTAACATGTTGGAATAATAACAAAAGTAATGCACATTTGTTTGAATTGTGGACCCAATGTTGAAGGCACCCCACCCGGAGCACCACTCACTGTACCCCCCCGGACGGTGGGACTCCCCAAAACTTGGGTGATTGGGGATTGGGCCACAATAACCAAAAGTATAACAGAAATATCCAAATAATTTACAAAAAACTGTGGACGATGAATGACAAACCGCTCGTGCCTCTAGGTCAAACAGGACACTAACGGAAGCCTAAGAACCTCCTCCGCGCTCCCGCGAACCGCGAACAGCCAACAGTACTTAGAATGTACTTGGCAGGTGCGCGGCGCGGGTGCGCGAGGAGGCTGATGTTATCAAGGCTTCCTGGGCGTCACTCGACACAGGGGGGCGGAGCCTAAGAAGAAGAAACACAAAAAAAGAACGTTAACCACACCTCCGGGACTTTACAAGGCGGGGAACACAATTGAAGGAATGTAACAAGGAAGGGCCCTTTCCCAGAGAGCAAAACGATTAAAGGTAGATGGAATAGGCAGTTCAATGGGCAGTTCAGTGGGCAGGGACAAGTTAGGTCATAATAGTCAGTCACCTCCTTTTCACGAACGGGGGCCAGGCAAACTGTGTGCATCACAGTAGGACGTCCTCCAGGCGTTCGAAAAGCTCCGAGCCGTGCACACGACGTCCAGAGGCAGGGAATAGTCCAGTGCAGAGCAAAGGCGGCGCTGCAGGGAAAATCCAGGGAACAGCGCAGACCAGTCCGAGTCCACAGCCAACAGTACTTAGAATGTACTTGGCAGGTGCGCGGCGCGGGTGCGCGAGGAGGCTGATGTTATCAAGGCTTCCTGGGCGTCACTCGACACAGGGGGGCGGAGCCTCCTTTTCACGAACGGGGCCCAGGCAAACTGTGTGTATCACAGTAGGACGTCCTCCAGGCGTTCGAAAAGCTCCGAGCCGTGCACACGACGTCCAGAGGCAGGGAATAGTCCAGTGCAGAGCAAAGGCGGCGCTGCAGGGAAAATCCAGGGAACAGCGCAGACCAGTCCGAGTCCACAGCCAACAGTACTTAGAATGTACTTGGCAGGTGCGCGGCCTTTTAAGAGTAGTGCTTGGCAAAATTCCTAATTCCGTCCAGGTGTGGCACTCGCTAACATTCACAATCCTGTCTAAATACGGCGCATGCCAAAGTTGGGAATTATATCTGAGAGTGGCACATGCTAGCATTCACAGTTTTATCTAGGTGCGACGCAGGCCAGGTTGAGGATTCCATCCATGTGTGCACATGCTAAGAATTCTCTGTAAGTGTGTTGCATCCCAACAATCTTGATCCCATCTAGATGCGACGCAGGCCAATCTACACAGCTCCCTCCAGGGGTGGTACTAGCAGACATTGATAAGTTGTGTATCGAATTGTGAACATGGGTGTGTATGCATATGCAGCGTTGAATACTTGCCTGTATGATAAAGGTTCAGTGTATACTGATCTTTAGGTTTAAATATTTTACTAGTCCTCCCCCATTCTCGTTGCATTGTAGAAGTTTCAGATGTTTCTTCAAGTAATGTCAAATGTGGTATAATTGATCCACTTTAAAAAGTTTAGATCATTGCAATATACATATGTACAAAATTATAGGGAATGACACCTATAAATGATTTTAAAAAATGTTTCTATATATTAACACCACCACTTAGTCGTACCAATGTTTTAGTTGTGCTGCCCTTTTTACATGTACATCTTTAAAAAAAACTGAAGGTTCACTGTTTTAATAAACGAACTACAATTCGCCTAATCAAAACTGCCAACTAAGTATTGCTATACCCCATGCTAGAAATGGACAACATTTACTCGGGGAAATCCCAGAACTGTATCAAGTGTTGGGGAAAGGCCGATTGTCAGTGTTGTGGACGGGACTGTGGGGCAGACAGTTGTCAAATAATGCGAGTGCCCTGAATATAGGCTTCTGGCTGCGTTGCATAAACACAAGTACATTTTGGGAACACAATAAGAATGACCACTAATTTATCAAACATGTATGTGATAGTAATTTAAACATGCATTCCTTCTGAGCATGCAATGCAAACTGGGTATGGTGCTCATTTAATCTGGCAGAATAGTCACCACAACAGTACTGTGTGTCAAAATACAAAGTGTCGCCAAATACCCAAAATACAAAGTGTTGCTTGCTTAGTATTAGTTGCATTGAGTCCAACAGCATACACTTTATTGTCATTTAGCCTATCTTTTTCAATAAAACGCACCCATAGCTGCCAAGTTTCCCAGTTCCAGGCATAATCTTTCAGACAGACATGTGGTTTTTTCACACTGCGTGCTGGAACTTGTAGGCCCAACCTTGCAATGGCAAACCCGAAACTACGAGTTCCAGCATGCAACTGGCACCAAAAGGCAGGACTGGCTCGAGGTGTCACGCATGGGAGTGGGAAACTTGACAGGGAGGTATTTAGTTGGGAACCAATTCGTAGTTGTGAATGCTTGTGTCTGAGACCGTGTTTTTGTGCTCTATGATAAAACGTGAGGGTTGTGTGTGCAGGATGATAAAACGTAACTGAGAGCAGCCTACATTTCTATAAAGTGAACTATCCAAACTTGCCGTTTTGGGCACAAAATGATTATCAATAGATACCCGCCCACCGACAACCCACCATCCAACACAAGTGTGTGTTTTTTCCTTCAACCGCGATCGTTGCACACCAATGTATTCAAAAAACGCATACTAATTGTATATGTAGTTTCACATTTCTAACACGTTTTAGTCAGACAGGCATACTCTATGTTGTGTTCTTAGCTGGGTTGTCGTAGGCAGCATTTTTTAGGCCCCGCGGGAGCAGAACTTTTCAACGGAAAGTAATTAGCAGATTGGAAAGTACTTACCTTTTCAGATCAGCCTAAAAGTTGTTTCCTGTGAGATCGCAATGCCCCGTCCTGCTGCACAGGCCGTGTGATGGTTTCGGCTTCAACAAGGCCTTGGTTGACATGGCAACAGGCAGGAAGCAAGCTGATTTAAATATGTACATATTGGGACCGCCTTCCATTCCCAGAGCTAGATTGTGTGTGTGGCTGGCAGATCTGCCTGTGGACGCGGTAAAGGTCTCGTCATGAACGGGGAGGTGCCTAAGGCAGGGTTAGGAAGCTCAACTGCGCCACGCCCGCTTCGCCGTTGTAATGTAAGCGTAAATGTTCCGAGTTTGGGTTCAGCTTGTATGAATTGCTCGCGTATTTGGCAGTTCTAGAAATGTAGGCACCGCGAGGTTGTACTATAAAAACCACTTTGGAAATAACGTTACCGCATTCAGCGTTTCCAAAATGTGTAGTGTATTGACAGGGGCAGAGCTAGCCTCGAAATGTTGGGGGTGCTGGATGACACCTTGGAGCGGTTGGGATCTGTGCTCTTCTATTTTGTTTTTAATTAGGTTGTACTGTTCTTATGCTTTTATTTTAAAAATAAACCGTTCCATAATGGTTTCGTTTTAAAATAAAAGTGTACGGAAGAAGTTGAAACTTGCATTTCGGTGCACTGCACTGGACGTTCCTTTAAAGAGGTGCATTTGTTTGGGGGTTTGTATTGTGCATTGAAGGGGGCGCAGTGATGGGGTTTGTGGGGAGAGGGGGCAGGCCAGTAGGGAACATAGTTCCACTACTTCTTACATACACTTCGACCACTGCTTATGAAAGCAGGTAGTGTACCACAACCACAGCCCTACCCCCTTCCTCTGAGCCCAAGAGGCTAAATAGCTATTATGCCTTCCTTTTGCCCATTACACATCCGTCATCCCAATTCAGAGTATATTTAGTTTCACAAATATGGTAATATTTGAAGGCATGGGCCATCTGAAAGCTGGTCAGCACAGTTAAGTCTTTGGCTTCTTCATAGGGGGGTCTATTGATATTGCCTGGCAGGCTTTTGTTCCTGCCATCACAGTAATGATTGTTTGAACGTGAAGTAAATAAACGGCTCTCTGACATGAGAAGTATGACAGACTCTTTGGTATCAGACCATGGGCTGGGCATCACAACAGAGCGATGCCTTCTTCCTCAAAGTGTGGCGCCACCCATGTGTATTGATGCTAACTTTAGAAAATGGGTGAGGGTCATTTGCGCTGCGACCCACCAACCTGCTTCTCCTCTTGCACACAATGCCTAGCCCTCCGCCCCATAATACATGTACTGTGTTTTGTGTGTTCGGGGGCCGGCCGTCGGCTGTTACACAAGCATACATCCACACGCACCCATGCATGCATAGAACACACGCCGGAGACGTGTGATGGCTCCGGTCTCTGGCGCGAACTGCCGGGCACCGCCTTTATTCTTCAAACGCGCATGCGCGAGCTCCGTAGAGGCTCGCGCATGCGTACCTCGTGTACGAAGTACACAACACTGTGAAGGATTGCCATCTTGCAAGGATGTGGAAGCCCTGGATTTTTTTTGATTTATAATAAACTAATAACACAATGCAGATAGTTCGATCACAGAAAGAGGCATCTGCTAATCGGATTCCCCTTTCATAAACATGCTAAAACCCAGTGCACATCAGTGCCTTGCTGAATCAGTATCCTGATATTTACCACCTGCTCTGCCAGTAGCACAGAGCAGGTTCAGAGGACACAGGCACCCATTTGACAGCTGCAGTGACAGCCAAGTTTCTGCAGCGCAGGGGCTACGTTTAAGAAATGCACCCCTGTTCTAACAACTACATAACTACGAGAATACTATCCTGGTGGCATGTTAAACTGTAAATAGAAGCCATACCTGAATTTTAGGTTTGGTAGCTAGCATCTCTCATAATTATCGAAGCCACATCAACTTGATATCACACATGTCACCCTTGTGAGCCTATATCTGCTCTGGAATGAAGATTCCCCCTGCTAATAGCGCAGGGAGCTCTTGATACTATTAAAGACAAGGAGGTGAGCATTAAGCTTCATCTTCTCATTTATTCTACTCTCCAGCAGTTTCAACAAATAACATACATTTAAAATTTCTTCTTTTTGAAATAACCATATATATATATTTTTTATAAACTTCATATCCCATCATTCCTTGTAGTCCTAGTGTCTAAACCATGTGACCTAGTCCTTCCTTTTCCTCTGTTCCTCCATTTCTTTGACTGCTTCGAACTACAATTTTCTCCCAAACTGAACGGCCAACTGGGCTAACTTAGTCTCTGAACTTTATTCTTTATGTCGAGTCGGTCTCTCGCATTTTAACTTGCGGATCGTTCCGTGCGACTCACTCCCTTCTCGAGCGACTTCAGCCGTTCTTCTGCTCATCCCCTAGTGTAAGAAATAACACAGTACATGTTAGGGCGGGGATACACACCCTATTCTGAAAGAAAATTTCATGTAAGTCATTTGCAATACATCACTTCATTTTACTCATCATTACTCAAATGTCCCGTGTAGAGCGGGAATTTAATGCTCGCCTCCTTGTCTTTAATAGAGTCAAGAGCTCCCTGCGCTATTAGCAGGGGGAATCTTTATTCTATGTCAAGACGGAGGCGAGCATTAAGCTTTTTCAAAGCTTCTTACTACCGCTTCCGCTATAGTGTTGATTGGTCAAAAATAAAACATTCTAAACATTGTATCGCTAGCCCAATTTGCTGCTTTCATAACATCCTGCAAAGCTGCGCCTTGCCCTAATGCTTTTGAGGCCATTGCTCCTCTAACTGAATGCGCTCCAAATTTTGTCATGTCTATGCCCGCTAGGCTCATGATATCTCTGACCCATCGCGCTATAGTGGCTGTTGCTACTCCTTTGTGTGGTTTCCTACACGCTATTAACAATTGGGTTGTCCCTGCCGGTCTTGGCTCTGCTGTTCTACTCTCGTACTTTTTTATGCATGTGTCTACGCACCACTTCGGATGATCTTGCATGTAGGGGTACGTGATCGTGGAGGAATCTGTTTTCGTTCTTCTAGCCAGATTGAACGTTACTCCTTCTGGACCGTATGTCTTTCTATTCACTTCGAGGGCTTTGACGTCTGCCACTCTCCTGCATGACACCATGCATAGTAGCATAGCTAGCTTCCCCGAAAGCTTTCCTAGCGACAGATATCTGTTACTGGGCCAGTCTGCTAGTAGTTTCAGCACTACTCTTAAGTCCCATAAAACCTTGTACCTCGGCTGAGGCGGCTTCCTAAATCTTATTCCTTTTAGAAGTCGTATCACTGCTACATTCTCTCCTATCAGCACTCCTTCCACGGTCAGGTGACCTGCTGATATTGCGGATCTATACACTCCTATTGTTCTACAAGCTTTTTCATCTTGTAGGAGCTCCGCTAAAAAATTCAGTATCTCGACTAAAGGGGCAGAAATGGGATGAAGACTTCTCCTTTTGCACCATGTCGGCCATCTATTCCAAGCTGCGTCGTAGCTCCGTCTAGTCGAAGGAGCCCATGATTCTGCAATGAGGCTAGCCGCCTGTTCAGAAATCCCTGGGCGGTTCCAGCATCTCCTGCCATCCTGCACGCCATCAACAGCAGCGTCCCCTTCACTCTCAGTAGGGTGAGATGACCCAACTGGGTCCATGAGAAGGTTCTCTCCTGGAGGTAGTACTCTCGGGTAGTCCGCTACTAGCTCCATGAGCGCTGGAAACCATACTTGGGATTTCCATATCGGAACTACTACTATCAAATTCGCTGCTTCCCTGCGTACTTTTGCCAGTACCCTGCTCATCATTATGAATGGTGGGAAGGCGTAGAGTATCTGACCTCTCCAGTCCTGTAGGAAGGCATCTACACTGGCTGCTGCTGGGTCCAGTCTCCAGCTGAAAAACCTCTCCTTCTGTGCGTTCAGTGTGGACGCAAACAGATCTATATGTACTGGGCCCCACCGTTCCTCTAACTGTCGGAATATATCTCTGTCCAGCATCCAATCGCTGGAGTCTGACAGGTGCCTGGAATTCCAGTCCGCTATTGCATTCAACGAGCCTGGCAGGTATTCGGCCACTACTGAGATCCCTGATTCTAGGCAGGAATGCCAAAAATCCTTGGCTATTTCTGCTAATAATTTGGACCTCGTCCCTCCTTGATGTACTTGACTGCTGAAATGTTGTCTGTTTTCAGCAGAATACATGAATTCACTTTTCCTTTCGTAAAAGCCTTGATCGCAAAAAGATCTGGCTAACTGTTCCAGACAGTTGATGTGTAACTGGAGTTCTTCTGCGCTCCACCTTCCTCCTGTCTGGAGGTCTCAGCACTGTGCTCCCCAGCTTGCTCTGCCGGCGTCCGATTTTATTATTGAGTCTGGACGGTCGCCAAAGATGGCTCTCCCGTTCCATGCTTCCATGTTTAGTAGCCACCACTCTAGTTCCGTTCTGGATTCCTGGTCTAGGGGTACCAATTGGTGGTAACGTAAGCCTTGCTGAAGATGTTTTATCTTCAGTCGTTGCAGGGCTCGGTAGTGCAGTGGCCCTGGAAATATCGCCTGTATCGATGCTGTTAGTAAGCCTACTACTCGCGCTATTGTGCAGAGTGAGATTACTGTCTTGCTGAGGCATATTCTTATTTACCTTTTTATGTCTCTTATCTTTCTGCTCGGGAGCTCTTGGGTTGCTGTCCTGGTGTCTATAATAAACCCGAGGAACTCTATCCTCCTCGTTGGCCTCATCTCTGACTTTTCCTGATTCACTAGAAACCCGAGGGAAGTCAAGAGATTCACTGCCCAGTGGGTCTGGTAGAGGAGTGTCTCTCTGCTGGCTATCAGCAGGATATCGTCCAGGTAGATAATAATTCGTACCCCTTTCTCCCTGATCGCTGCTGCTACTGGCTTCATGAGCTTCGTGAATGCCCATGGCGCTGATGCAAGCCCAAACGGCATTGTCGCAAATTGCCATAATTGCCCGTCCCAGTCGAATGCTAGAAAGGGACGGAAATCTTTTTGCACTGGTATTGTCAGATAGGCATCTTTCAGATCTAACCTCGCTAACCAGTTATTCTGTCTGAGTGTGTCTCTGAGCTGATGGGTCCCCTCCATTTTGAAATGGTGGTAGACCACCCAGCTGTTCATGTTCATGTTCGGAGTTCGAGCAGAGTTCAGTCTGCGGCAGTCCCTGGTGGAGTGTGGTGTGAGGAGCTGCAGCGACGGTGTCTTTGCGGGATCCAACCTATTCCTTTAAGGAAAAGAAAGTCCAACTGACTATAAAAACCCATCTCGCGCGCGCTCCGCGCTCGAGATGGGAGTTCGAGCAGAGTTCAGTCTGCGGCAGTCCCTGGTGGAGTGTGGTGTGAGGAGCTGCAGCGACGGTGTCTTTGCGGGATCCAACCTATTCCTTTAAGGAAAAGAAAGTCCAACTGACTATAAAAACCCATCTCGAGCGCGGAGCGCGCGCGGAGTTCGAGCAGAGTTCAGTCTGCGGCAGTCCCTGGTGGAGTGTGGTGTGAGGAGCTGCAGCGACGGTGTCTTTGCGGGATCCAACCTATTCCTTTAAGGAAAAGAAAGTCCAACTGACTATAAAAACCCATCTCGAGCGCGGAGCGCGCGCGGAGTTCAGTCTGCGGCAGTCCGCGGCTGAACAGAGGCTGGCTGAGGTGGGTGGCTTGGCTGACGGCCACGAGACGGTAAGTGAAGCTAATTCACTAATCCCTTATTATTTTCTTGGATGGCTGAAACCGGCCCCCTGACGCGTGCAATGGTCAGGCAAACGCTTCTCCCCAGAGCAAGGTCCGAACACATAGCCACCGCTGTATCTGCCCCTGAGGCAGCTACCGAGAGCAATAGCCACAGTGGTGAAGCCGTGCTTAACCTTGCATCGATGGACCCGGTGGTAACTGCCGGAAATATCAGCCATAGCACTACTTCACCGCCTGTGAGTTCACTAGCCGGATATGACTGGGTGATTCAGTGCAAGCAGAGCAGAGAGAGGCAAACGACGTCCGACATGGAAAACGTGTTAACGGTGACCATTCCTTCCATCCTAGCCCCGTCACACGTGCCCTGCAGTAGTGCGATTGTCTCACCTACCTTTGCATGCCCTAAGGTGATCAACTCCCCATGTAGAGGTCCTATAATGGACCATGGAAATTGTAGACCACAGACTACATCGGACCCAGGAACTTCGAGTCTAGAGCTTAGCCGGGTACAAGATGAGTGCCTCAGGAAAAGCATCCTTGAGGCACCGAGCAGCCTCAAGACAGGCTGCTCGACAGCCAAGCTCGCCCGCGCTGAACCAACCGCTGTGTCGGTGATTGAGATAAATACTGCGATGTTCCAATCGCCTTTTGACGTCACTGACTCCGAATTGATGGAACTTGAAGTGCCGTTAGAACAAAATGAGTCTAAAAAGCTTAGATTTTTGTATCCACCCGCGAAATCCGACGACTCACACACCATGGCAGAGCCGTCCAGTGAGGCAAATGATGAGGTCAACTTGAAATCAGGCTATCATACAAATGCCGCGGTATCACATCGGCCGCCACCGGTACTAGAAACTGAAGCAAATAAGATGATATGGAGCAGCACGTCCCCATCACGAAGTGCGAATCAGAGTGCACCAAAGACGTGTACAGCAAATAGCGGACGCAAAGCTCCTGACTCCAGCAGCTCCAACTGCCAACAATCGAGGCCCAGTGAATCGGGTCATTTACTGGACCTAGCTGGACGTGAAGCAAGATTGGCTGAACGCCTGAGAGCTGACTTTGAGCAAATGAAGCAACGTCTGTCAACCAGTTTTGCAAGACCTAACTCCGACCAGACCGACAAGTCGACCTCTAACCCAGATTCGATCGACCTGAGTGAGACGAGTATGGACCAGGAACAGGTCCATAGAAGATCAGGCCTCGAGTCGAGCAAAGTGGTGCCAAAGGACATCGTCGAAGCAAATCTGCCCAGTAGCGGCTCTCTATCGACAACGGTAGCTGGCAGGTCCCGCTGGCCAGCGAAATCGCCCAAAGAAAAGTCGAGACCGCTGTCAACTCACTCAACTCCAATGCATCAGGCTTTATTGTCTCACACGACAAGTAAAATGTTCGATTCCATGAGATTGGATGCAAATTCTAATAAGACGATGGAAAATCTAAACCAACAGAATGACATGGAGACAACAAAAGACATGGCGGCAGCCCTTAAGTCCAATCTATCGGCTGCAGCGGCCCTACAAATACACAACAATGTGTTAGCCGCAACATCAGTTGCCCTCATTCCCTTCACCAAATTATATGAAAATATACATGAAGCCATCCAATCGAATGGAGGGATGCTCCAGCATATCATGGAAATACGAGCCAACCAGGATCAAACTATTGCCCAGCTTCAAAACAAACTCGACACTGACAAACTTGCCTTGCAGTCAATGCAATTGCAACTACATGAAATCAGGACCAAGGACACGTCAGATGTTAAAGCGTTAGTGGCAGCAGCTACGGCATGTCTAAAGCAAACCACCTCCTTGCAACAGCAGTGCAGGCACAGCGATGGCCCGACTGGCAGTCCAATGAAGGTAAAAGAACCAGAGGAGGCGATCATGAGTGAAATGGCTAAGACAGGGCCCCCTGCCTCTGTACTTGCTATCCAGACAAACGAGGCCGAGATAGGCCGCTCCTTGTCAGTCGCTCCAGTCCTGCCCACAGCCGTGATTGCTGTTGACCCCACTGGAGGGTTATCGGCGAATCCAGCAGAGAAGCCGTCGACATCTTCAAGTGAGGTAGAACGTCCTCCTGTTGATAACAATCCAAAAAATCTTGACCCAGTTGTATGCAACAACAAAAAAGTGACCTTTGGCATTTTTGACGAGCCTGCCCTATATCTAAACAAGGACAAAGGGATCCCGTCAAACGGACAAAAAACCCGATTGACAACGAATCACCCGAAAAAACAGACCGAAAAGCGAAAGCACTGTGTGGCTCGTCCTCAAACCAGCAATTCAAAGAAATTTATACGCAATCTGACGACTCCACCAAAGCTGAACTTCTTCTCGAGGAACACAACGGGAACTTCCCCACAGACCTCCAAAGGCACAAAAAGGACAGACAAGGCTGTGCCAGTAGCCGCAGAAGCAAAGGCAAACCCTAACAAACGTCAAAGACTCGACTCTGACGAACTGGCAACTACAACAGGATCAGTATCAATTGACCTATGTGATTTATCCACGTATTCATATGATGACGACACAGAGCAAACACAGAAAAGTGCCTTGAATAGCACCATGAGTAGCTCTGCCTCAAACGTGAATATTTCTGATGTGGACTCGCCGTCAATAAATCCATGGGTCGCAAAGAAGATTCCTGCTCAAAATGAGATGGCTCTGGCAAATAAGAAAACCCAATTTTCCATACACGGTCACAAGACATCAAACACGAATGCCAAGCTCCTCCACAAATCCCTGAAGGATGAAAGGCCAAGTCTGGTACAGCAGGGCCGCATAAACAAAATAAGGAGTCTAAATCCAAAACTAACAGCTGGGCAGCGAGCAAACGAACAAAAAAAGGACTACAATGAGACCAAAGAGACTCGAATGGATGAAAATGCCAAAATTGCTATCATCAACATCCTCAATGACGATTCTGAGGTAAACTTGAATAGAAGAAATGTCATGCGCCTCCTACACTCGGTGCCTGCTCTAAGAACAGTATCCTCTGATGACATAGCAATCATTGAATACATATCGGAAGATCATGAGGACCGAGTTTACTCACATATAAAGTCCAACGCTGTCCGAAAAGTCATCTTGGCAGCAAAAGACGATCTACTGCAGCTCGGCTTTGACGTCAGTGAACCTAAGCCCAAACCTGAATGGGTTGCAAGCAAAAACGAGGGAAAGTCTAGCCGTAGGCATGAACTTAGATCGCTCACATTTGAAAAGAAAAAATGCGAATTAAGAAATCACTCGAAAACAGCCCCTAATTCAAATCATTATGGAAGTCAAATCAGGCATAACGTGTCAAATCATTAGCTATCGGCCGTCAAGGAACAAACAGTGTCCTCCCTGATTTCATGGAACACAAGAGGATTTCGACATCTGTTCGATGAATTTCCGATTGAATTGGAAAATAATCTGATAATTTGCCTACAAGAAACGTGGCTAAGGACCCCCCCGGTGAAAGATGGCTACGTGACCCTGCTAAATCCAGCAGGGAAGAATGCATTTGGACGGCCTTTTTCAGGTCTAATAACTATGATCAAAATTGGCCACAACTGGGAGGTGAAAAAAAGTGATAATCCTAACTTATTCATCCAAAGTACGCTAATTGAACATAAAGTTCGCAGTCCACGGCAACACCAGAATATTCTAATAGTTAATGTATACTGGAACCCGGTGATGATCAAGACTAAAAACTTTATAGCTGCAATAACTGCAATCCTGAACAAAAATCTGCAGGAAATAAGCAACCTTATGGTCATCATATGCGGTGATATGAATTTGTCATGGTTTGATTTGAATGGTGGTCGGTTGAATCGAATGAGTACGCAATGCCAACAAAATCAAACTAGGCGATCTCAATGGGACAACATCATGGAGATTTACGACTGCGACATGATAAATGGACAAGTGTCGGGCGACATACCACAAAATAATACGTGGCATAACTTGGGTCTTGCAAAAACACTAGACTATATCTGGGTGTCCAAACATTCATGGGACCTAATAAAAGATATGCACGTAACACCAACAAAAAATAGCGATCACGAGATAATGGTGATGAATATGAATATAACCTCTGGATGCATGACGCAGCAATTAACTTCTACTCTTGAAGTAAACAACGGGAAAAACAGATTACGAATATCGTCCCGTCAGATTTCCATCATCACGAATGAATTGGAGGAAGCAAAGAATGCGTTGAGTAGCAACACAGACTATGTGTCACTTCTACCCTGCCGTCAAGATAGGGCGTTATGGAAGACAAACTCTGTTAAAACGCACACTCATACATGGAGCACAAAGCTAAATAATGAAAAAAAGAAGGCTAATAGTGAAATTCGCCAGTTGAAATCGCATGGCGGTCCGAATATGAGTAACTTGATACAAAAACGACGACAAGCTTACCGCAACTGGGTGAAAGCTTTCAAGTACCAGCGGGACCAAGAACGCGGTGAAGCAATGTTGAGCCTGCTGAAATCACATAAATGTAGAGACATCTGGCAGATACTTAATAAATGTTCAACTAATCAAGCCATCAGGATGGCAAACGTGGTGACCGAAGTCGCCTGGAACCAACACTTCAACAAAGTCTTCTTAGGAGACGTTAAAATTGAACCAAATCACCTTGTATTACCGGCTGTAAAGTGGGACTGCTGTGAATCTGCAGATGACATAGCCACTGCAATTGAGAAGTTGAATAACTCGCGTGCTGCAGGACCGGACGGCATCACAAATGTGATGCTTAAAGAAAATAAACTGGCATGGTCGAAACTCATCGAGACACTATTCGCTAACATTGCAATGACGAGAACAATTCCTGCAAATTGGACAACAGCAATAATTGTCCCAATCTTCAAGAAGGGTGATCGGGCCAATCCAGCTAATTATCGCCCCATCGCCTTGTTGGACACAATTGGCAAGGTGTTTGCAAACTTTCTTCAAAAAAAATTAACAAAGTGGTCAAATGCAACTGGAATCACAGACAACAGACAAACAGGTTTCACGAAAGGTGTGGGAACAGAAATGAATTTAACATTGCTTAACATCTTAAAAATAAATGCTCTGGCAAGAAATACGAATTTATTCTTTGCATTCATAGATCTTCAGCAGGCTTTTGACTGTATCGATCGAGAATTACTGTGGGCGAAACTAGACAACTGGAATTGTCCCCACGACATCCTGCTACCAATCATAGCACTCCATACGGCAACAACAATTCAAATAAGGCTGAACGAAGCTGGCCAGTTATCCGAAAGAATGAAAACTAAAAGAGGAGTAAAGCAGGGTTGCCCGATTGCTGCTTGTTTATTCAAGCTCTTCATTACCGACATTCCCACCGCCCTAGCCGCTGTTAGATGCTTTCCTCCTAAAATAAATGGGATACAAATAAATTGCATGACATATGCAGACGATCTTGTTTTGGTCGATACTACGCAGATCGGATTGCAACGACTCCTTCAAAAGTTACATCAGTATATGTCGACCAACAACCTGAAAATAAACACTGCAAAAACAAAAATCATGAGAGTCGGGTCTCACAAAGGGGAGAAGAAACACCCATTTAGTTGGAGAGTCGGAATACATCCAATCGAAGAAGTCACAGAAATCAGATATTTGGGCATCATGGTTAATACCTCGATATGTGAGAAGAGTTGGGTCCGTGATATGGAGCTCCGGATAAAGATCCTGGCAGCACAAGGCTTGCGAATTCACAACCTTTATGGAAAATTCTCTTTGATACCGATCCGGTTGTTTTACTTGCAAAAAGTTATTCCATCTATTACTTACGGAGCCGAATCTGGATGGAACCTTGATCATAAAATCTGGGCGAAAATGGAGGGCTACTTTTGGAAAAGAGTACTAAGGTTACCAAACTGCCTTTCAATTACCGTTATAAGACAAGAACTGGCCTTGGATGACCTTTATACAACTGTGTTATGGAAATCCCTGGCACTATTGAGAAAGACGCTATTAACAAATAAAGAACCCGCATATGAAATCTTAGCAGTCAAAGACATGAGATTTGCTGGAGACGCATATAGGAAATGGTATAAGAAGGCATTTGACATTATGATAGCCGCTAAGATATCTGAAGAAATGCTGCTAAAGTGGCCACAAGTAGCCAAAAGAAAACTAAAAGAATGGTCATGGGCAGGTAACATAGCAAGACTGGAAAGTCAGACAGCTGCACCCAAACTTGGGCCGACTGCTAATAAAATGAACAAGATGCCAAAGTACCTGTCACAGTTTCCTTCGAGGCATCACCGTGATCGGTTTCTGAAAATGAGAATGAACGCGTTAAGAACTAAGGAAATCCTACTAATAAGAAAAGACGCAGAGACCAGAGACAATCGGTGCCGATTCTGCAACGAGGACATCGAAACAGTAAAACACTTGTTAGTCGCCTGCCCCAAACTCCGATCCTTAAGATCTGTACACCTGATCAAATACGCCCCGAGAAATGAGAACATGGAGGATTGGTGGTACCGAATACTGAGTGGGAGCTCTATTCACCTAATATCCTCAGTGATAAACTTCCTCGATGCCATTCAACTTTAAAGATCATGTGAAGGGAGGGGCGGGCTTGTTGAGGTTGTAATGGAATTGTTTTGTAAAAGATGATGTGTCAAAACAAAAAGTTTAATAATAAACTATGTTTAAAAAAAAAAAAAAAAAATGTATCACTGGCCTCACTTTGTCTTTTCGGTGGACCAGAAACATATTGCTCACGAACCTCGGGTGTGCCTTGCACAGTTCAATCACCTGTTTTTCCGCTAGGCTCTGCAGCTCTGCAGCTCTGCATGTAATAAGTCTTTCTCTGTCTGCGCCGAGGCTAGTGGACGGGGGGCCTGGTATTGGGTAGGGGTCTCTGTAAACTCTATGCGCATGCCTTTTTCTGCCTGCAGGATCCAAGCGTCGCTGGAAAGCGTGCGCCAATTCTCCCAGAATACTGCTGTTCCCCCCCCCCACTGGTGGGTATGTAAAAAGTCTCACCTGTGTGAAAGTTCGGCCCTCTTCCCTGTCCTCTACTGCGCCTTCCTCTAGGGAAACGGCATCTCGGCGGGAAGAAGGTGTCTGTCTGCCTGTTCTCCCAGTATTGGTCTCTATTGCCATGAGGCCTTCTGAATGCCTAGTAGCGACCGGTCGCTCGACCTCTGTACCGACCGGTCCCGCCAAAAACTCTTCCCGGGAAGATTTTTTTCATGGAAGCTTGGGCCTTCTCTAGGGAAGTGTAGGTTCCTACGAATCTCCCCATTTCTTTGCCGAAAGTCTTTCAGAACAATAGTCCCTGAGCTGCCTTGCCTTCTTCATACGATGATAGGTCTCCCAGTTTGTGATCGATCTTGAGCAAGAGCCCTCTCCTGCGTTCGGACGATATTGTGCAATTGGCATTTGCTAGGAGACATACGGCTCTCTGAGCCCAGTTCGCCAGGACTCCTGGGTCCACCTCCTCTCCTGTGTCTTTAGCTCGCTCGGCTAAATCCATAATTTTACCCAGAGGCCCGGCTAGGTCGATGAACTTTTCCTGACGGCTTCGCCATGAGCGATCTATGCCCTTCCTGGGATCTTTGTTGGACTTGGAAACGAAAGATAACATCTTTGGATCTAGCTCTGGGGCTTCCGCTACTTTTCCCGGCAGTTCCGATCTCAGGCACTCCGCTCTCATTCTCTGTCTGACTTCCTTCTCCAGTGCTTTCCGCAGTCTCCGGGTCATGTATTTTGCGACCCTCGGTGATGGTACTGTGAGGAAAAAGGGCTGGAGCAAGAAAGGCGTGTGTAAAAACACGTAAAAACATGAAATATAGGCATAAACTACAACTCCCAGCAGCACTTGGAGAAGGTTGTAGTTGGACCAGCTGTGAATAATCAGCAACAGCATAAAATGGTCAACGGCGTACGGCAGGTGTGGCTTATTTTGTGTCAGCAGCAGGAGACGGGCGCGTCAGGACTACGGTGTGCGGCGGCTGCAGTACGCTCTATGAAGGAGCGCAGACTATCGGCAGCGGCGGTAGGCGGAAAGTGACTGCATTAACTGTTGCGTCCGGGACGGCTCACAGGCCTCCCGGACATGAGATAAGTACAGGGAAGGTGTTGGAAAACATTGGGCGGCGGCAGCGGGCAGATTGTTTAATTGCTGCCAGCTACGGTCGGATCACTGCTGCGTCCGGGACGGCCTGCGGGTCTCCCGGACTTAAGATAAATGGGAACAAAGAGGCTTTTAGGATTCGTTACTTATCTTCAACTGTTGATTATGATGAATACGATGCATGTCATTTCACGTGTTCAGTAATATGTGCGGGTTGGAGTTTAGCCCTGTTTGAGTACTAAGGACGCTGCTGGGGGTGTAGGAAAGGCTCTGCATTCCAAAAGGGCATATGGTGTCTTCATTTATGTTTACAAGTCCACGTGCATGTTATGTTCAGGTTCACTGCGTATACGTGCCTGGTGGCCATGTGTTTGTCTATCATTGTGAGTGTTCACCCAATGTTGTAGGGTTAATCTACTTACCATTGATGTGAGTCTTTTGTTGTGAGTCTTGCATTTTATGAACAATATATACATGTAGTAAGGTGTATGTATATTAAGAAAGAAGTCTGTGGCAGGTACCCTGTGCTCACGACACGTATTAAGAGTTGTCAAAAGAAAACGGGGAGGTATATGTAAGAGCTGGTATGACTATTACACGTACAGAGTGTCACAAGTATAGGTAGGGTTTTTTCCCTGTTGTTTCCCCTCGTCCTATCCAAATTAGGTGCTCCCTCAACCTCTTTCCGGTGTTCCTATACTCCCCTACCCATCCACAACCTCTCCCTAACTCCTCTTCCCCCCCATTGGCTGCCACGTGGTGTCCTGTTTATACTATCAGGCACCTGTGCCAACCACAGGTGGAGGGTCCACTTTCATTTGGCTTCTGTGGTTCGGGAGAGGGTGTCGAATTCTCTCCCCTTGTAGTTTTGACAGGTACCCACTCCAAAGAGTTTGGATTCCGGATATCCTCCGGGTGGAACATGTCTGAGGTTTCTTCCTCTTCTAAGTTATTAAGCTTTCTCAGCCTTTTCTTTGGCGGAGGTTTGCTTCCCTCGTCCCCTTTGTTATCAGGATCCTCCTGCATGGAGGTAGGGGATTCTGCTGGTTCCTCTTCTGGGAAACCTTCTTCTGTATCGCCCATATTATCATCCCTTGGTTAGGGGGTCTCGCGGTCCGGCACCTGTGATTCTTTCATGAACGATTCTCTCAATCTATTGAAAGCGTCTGAAGCCTCTGGGGCCATTGCACCTGCCCCTTCCATTTGGCCCGGGGCGTCAGAAGAGTCTTTGCTCTTCCGGGCCTTATTACAACCCTTTGGGGTCCTTTGGTGTGACCCTCGTGGATGTGCTTTCCTTGGTGCTCTTCTCTTTCTGGTTCAGATATAGCTCAATAGTATGTAGTCTCTCTTGTAGGGGTCTGACCCCCTGAGCCACCGCCTCTGTGAGTGAATCCCCCAGCACTTCCTTGAAACTATAGGCTAAGTCTTCTGGGTAGACTGCCTCTTGTTCTTCCTCACTCCATTCAAAGTTTGCCATGCTAAAGTGCTGTTAGGTGCCTTAACAAATACTTTCTCAGGTTTAGTGGCAGGTCCACTGATTAACTTCAGTCTTGAGAGGCTGCACCTTGTCTGCCCTGTGTTTTTATTTTTGCAGGTCTATCAGGGACAGGTCTTAATATTTCTCACGTGTAAATCACACTGTTCAATTCAACTTTTGCGCACAAATAGAGCTTATAAATATGCCCTGTGTCGTCGCGCGTTGTATTTGCTTCTTATTCCGAAGCTTTTTGAGGAGCGATCGTGCTCTGGCTCCTCCCACCCGAGGGTGGGGGCTCCAAGCTTTTCGATAAACTCTTCTGCCGTAGGCAGCCACGCCCTCGCGAGGGAGGGGGCTGCTCTCCTGGCTTGACGGGAGCTTTTTCCTATTCGCTCTGCCCCCACAAGGGTTGGGGTTACTCGCGGCCACGCCTACGTGAGGGTGTGGGCCGCTCTCCTTACTCCGACGGGAGAGTTTTCCCGCTCGTCGCTTGCTCCGCCCCCACAAGGGTGGGGGCTGATTACTCTGCGGCGCGTGCTACGAGCCGCGAAATGTAGCATATGAGGCGGTCGGCGAGCCCCTGAGGTGCCGAGTAGTGTGGCACGGGTTCGCTGACCCCTCTAATTGTCCTGTCAACGTCTAACTGTGCAACGCTGTGCTTCTAGGGCGGCCTGCCAATAATCCCCATACAGTTAATTAAAATAAAACCTAGTCCATTACGCTACAAAATACATGTACTTGCGCAGCTAATGTAAGATAGTACTTCTCTCTGGAGAGCAGTAATATTCTCTGGAGAGCAGGAAAAGAAGAGGAGGAACAGAGGAAAAGAAAGGACTAGGTCACATGGTTAAGATGCTGGGACTACAAGGAATGATGGGATATGAAGTTTATATAAAAAAAGTGGTTATTTAAAAAAGAAAAATTGTAAAATGTATGTTATTTGTTGAAACTGCTGGAGAGTAGAATAAAAGAGAAGATGAAGCTTAATGCTCGCCTCCGTCTTGACATAGAATAGCTTTGTGTATTCCCTATGACCAGGCAGTCATTGCTGCTGCCAGCAAGACTGCAGCTCTGGGGGGTTGCATCTCTTTGTTCCTTTCTGAGAGCAGGTAACGCCCTCCCCAGAGAGACAGCCACTCCACAGGATGCTGCGCTGGGAACAGGAATCAAAGGGCGCACCCATTCACAAAAGGAGTAGCCTCACACCAGGGTGCTGCATACCAAAAGAGCCTTTGATTCTACTGAGAAGGGAAGGGAGCGGGGTTAGTGTAGGTAGAGGGAGCTCCTTACAGGTTGATAAAGATTTATAAAGACAATTGATCAGAGCAACCCCCGGTTGTACAAAAGAACACAAAGATTATTTAGTAGTATTTATAACATAAATCTCCTACTGTGTGTTGCATAAAAGAAAAATAATTGCCACAGGTAAGGGTACCTGACACATTCCCAACAAAAAACATATACAACAACGTATCTACTAATAACAATTTTTTGTCTGTCCGACTCACAACGTACAACTCCTTGCACTTTGAGAGGGGTTTGATATCAGTGTTGAATAAAACATCAAATACTTGGTGCCCTATGTGTGACACTAATATTAATAAAAGGTCGACACAACAGTGTTTCGGCCTATAGCGGTTTAGATGGCTGTGGGTAAAACGGCCTTCATCAGGACCAGGAATTGTGGTCTCGGTTCTGCACAACCTTCCTGTGGTGTAAATCTATAAATCAAGTGTTACATTACTAAGGCATGGTGGGCCTCCCCTCCTGGGGACAATGCTTAAGCTACATATGGAGCTTTTGTATGTTTATCCTGGACAAGAACACTCAGCATTGTTCATTTGTTTGTTTTTATAGATTTACACCACAGGAAAGGTTGTGCAGAACCCAGACCACAATTCCTGGTCCTGATGAATGCCATTTTACCCACAGCCATCTAAACCGCTATGGGCCAAAACACAGTACTGTCAACTTGTTATGAATATTGGTGTCCGCCTCACACCGGGCATCAAGTATTTGATGTTTAATTCAACACTGATATCAAACCACTCTCAAAGTGCAAGGGGTTGTACGTTGTGAGTCATTATACAGTCAAAAAATGTACCAATTGATATTAGTAGATACGTTGTATATGTTTTTTGTTGGGAATGTGTTGGGTACACTTACCTGTGGCAATTATTTTTCTTGTATGTAACAAGCAGTATGAGATTTATGTTATAATACTGCGAAATAGATTTTCAGTCCTTTTATAAAACCGTGGTCACCCTGATCAATTGTCTTTATACAATTTGAATTACCTGGAGAGATCAGGGAATAGCCAGGTGCCCCTCTTTTTCTACAGCTTGAGAAAGATTCCTCCATCTTGATTCTCTCTTCCTGTCACCTCCACTCCCTGTAGCACAAAGCACTTTGGGGTGTGATGACAGAGGCAAAATCCACTTGACAGAGATTGGACAAATTAAAAAAAGGCTTGCTTTTGTTTGATCAATTGTAGACTTTTCCTTTTAAAAGATGGGGTCTCCCACGCTTTCTCAGATTCATTTTAGAACATACTGCTAAGGAAGAATTTCTGTTGGAGCTCTGTTGGGACAGTTCACTTTCCAAAGTCCTCCATCAGTGAGGTGAAGACTATGGGCCTCATTACGAGATTGTAGGTAATGAAAAAAGGAAGGCGGAATGGTAATAGCGGCATCGTTAATGGGTCCGGGGCATTTAGACCCGCCAACCCACCAATACCGGCACCGGCTGTACCGTGCCCCCTCATACCGGCATGGGCTTGTACACGCGCCCCTTCAGGGAGTCAATATCGGCATGCCGGTAATAGGAGGACATCACAACCCACGCGGGCATGCAAATACCGGCATCCCGAAGCCGGTAATCAGGGCCTGCACGATGGCGGCCATGGAGGCATCGCGGACCATCCGTAAACGGCAATCAGCAATCAAGCCAACTGGCACAGGTGCACACAATCACCACAGGTGGACTCGATGGAGTTGGGCCCAGTATAAAAGGAGTACACCCACGCACCACACCCCTTCCTACGCCAAAATGCTACCACTAGCTGTTGCAATCATGGCGCTGGAGGACATGCCTATACTGCTACAACAACAACTACAGCAGCAACAACAGGCAGCACAGAGGAGACGCAGGAGGAGAAGGAGGGTGAGACAGGCCCAGCAATTACCACCAATGCAGCCAGTAGTACCTCGTAGGCAGCCAACAATCCCTCGCATCAGACCCAGCCCATTCAATCTAACCCCTGACCAGATCCACACCCTGTACCGGTTGGACCGGGACACCATCACCACCATAGTGGTGCAGGGGAGCAGGTGTGAGTGGATCTAGGTCACCTGGCCTAAGCCCCCCCACCTGGTGCCTTCCTGGTTGCTGCTCCTTTTAACCACTTAGCAAGCCCCGCCCACCTGGTGCCTTCCTGCTTGCCGCTCCTTTTCACCACTTATCAAGCCCCGCCCACCTGGTGCGTTCCTGCTTGCCATTCCATTTCACCACTTAGCAAGCCCTGCCCACCTGGTGCCTTCCTGCTTGCTGCTAATTTCCCTTCTTAAGGAGCCCTCCAGCCTCTTTTCCTTTGCAGCTGGGGAGCAGGTGTAAGTGGATCTAGGTCACCTGGCCTAAGCCCCGCCCACCTGGTGTCTTCCTGGTTGCCGCTCCTTTTCACCACTTAGCAAGCCCTGCCCACCTGGTGCCTTCCTGTTTGCCGCTCCTTCTCACCACTTAGCAAGCCCCGCCCACCTGGTGCCATCCTGCTTGCCGCTCCTTTTCACCACTTAGCAAGCCCCGCCCACCTGGTGCGTTCCTGCTTGCCATTCCATTTCACCACTTAGCAAGACCCGCCCACCTGGTGCCTTCCTGCTTGCTGCTCTTTTCCCTTCTTAAGGAGCCCTCCAGCCTCTTTTCCTTTGCAGCTGGGGAGCAGGTGTAAGTGGATCTAGGTCACCTGGCCTAAGCCCCGCCCACCTGGTGTCTTCCTGGTTGCTGCTCCTTTTCACCACTTAGCAAGCCCTGCCCACCTGGTGCCTTCCTGTTTGCCGCTCCTTCTCACCACTTAGCAAGCCCCGTCCACCTGGTGCCTCCCGCTTGCCGCTCTTTTCCCTACTTAAGGAGACCTCCAGCCTCTTTTCTTTTGCAGCTGGGGAGCAGGTGTAAGTGGATCTAGGTCACTTAGCCTAAGCCCCGCCCACCTGGTGCCTTCCTGGTTGCCGCTCCTTTTCACCACTTAGCAAGCCCCGCCCACCTGGTGCCTTCCTGCTTGCCACTCCTTTTCACCACTTAGCAAGCCCCGCCCACCTGGTGCCTTCCTGCTTGCCACTCTTTTCCCTACTTAAGGAGCCCTCCAGCCTCTTTTCCTTTGCAGCTGGGGAGCAGCTGTAAGTGGATCTAGGTCACCTGGCCTAAGCCTCGCCCACCTTCTTAGCCCTGCCTCTTCCTTCCTGCTCTTAACTCTTAGATGAAGGGCGTCTCTCGCCCGGGCGTCCAAAGTGAAGGGAAGTCAAAGAAAAGGGCTATTGCTGTTTGGACCTGTTCGGACCAGGAGGATCCAGGGTCCGACCCCCTGCTAAGACGGCAGGTAAGCATGCACCAACATGTCTTTAAACCCTCTGTCCCAACAGGCCCTCCCCACCCTCTCTGGTCCCCCCGTGTGACGTTACTTCCGGGTCCGGTATTACGAGCCCGGTATTTGCATGTTGGTATTACCGGGTCGGTATTAAGTGGTTCCTCCTAGCCGGAGCTGGTATCGGCGGGTCCCGTGATGGGGTTATCGGGGGGGTTGGAGGGCTTTAGCGGCATGCCGTTATGGCCGTTACCGGCATGGGGGTTTGTGCGTGCTCGCGCACTCGTAATCACCCTCTATTAGCGGCGTCATACGAGCACGGACACGCTCTTACCTCCATGCCGGTAATGACCCCGTTTTTACTGCGCTTCTCGTAATGAGGCCCTATGTGTCCAAGGCATAGGCAAGTTCTGTTCCGTACACATCCCCAGGGCACATTGTGGGGTGAACCTGCTGCTGGAACAAGACCTGCATCTCCACCAGTCAAACTGCTGGCCAAGACCTCATCATTGTGAAGGACCCCTGAAAGTGTGCACCATTCTTCCTTGCTTTGTGAGCCTGAGAACAAGGATTACACTTGTCCCTGAGCACCCTGAGAGAGACTCGCAGCATTTTTGCCATTGAATTGACTGTCAAACAGACCCTGGTGGCCTACATGATCTGCAGCCCCGTAAGCACTTCATCGAATCAATCAAGTAGAACAGTGACTCCAGTCACCATCCTCTTCACAGTCAAACAGACCATCGACCGGTCCCTAGTGGCACTCACAATCCACCCTTTTTCAAGCAACACCTTCTGTTAGAATATAATGCATCTTTATTAGCCCTAAGATAATCCCTTTTTTGCGATCAAAATCCTGTTCTTTTAGCAATATTCAAAATGGGTCGCATTTGTCAGTCATTGAGTAAAAAACTAAATGTGTTCATGGCTTCCTCTGTCAGTCATTACAAGAAAAAGCTGGGTCCGTGCAGAGGGCATGTATCAGCCACTTGGCCTTCATCGATAAAATGGTTAAATAACATTAAGGACAGGTTCTCCTATTCCGCGAAGTAGGAAAGGCTATTCCAATATGGCTCTAGACCAAAAGATCAAATTTGAGACTAGAACCGATTGAAGCTGAATTATTTGTGTGGTTTTAGAATTGATTGTTTGTTCCATGTGATATGATCATTTTTTATGATGAATTTTCTATTTTTAAAATGAATTTTGTACGACTAATAAAATTTATATCTATTTTTGCCTAAAAAATTATCTGTGAGACAGGATACCCATGTAAGTGGTGGCACTTTCTTCCCTTTTTTAAGAAATAACCTTAAACTTCTTTTTGTAGATATTAGACTTCACTCCACGGAGTAAGAGGTTTACCAATCCCCAACTGTGGTTTTCCACTGTCTTGAGAATAGAGTCTATTCTCTTAACTAAATGTTATGTGAAGTCTGGCTGCACTAAGCAGAGGTTAGTTATACAATGAGTCATAGTGCTTAGCCCTTCCACTTTGTTAAACGCATGAAAGGTATCTTTTAAAGGTTGAGCAAATAGGGTGACCATTGTTGTAACAGAGAGTAGGTGAAATTTTGTGTTTAAGGCCTCAAACATAAGTCACGATTCGTGAACTGGCAGAAAGAGCATGTAATTAAAGCCATAAGCAAAGTGAAGACTTTTTGACATAAGAATAACATCTGTTGAATATGCAATTTCTTGTGCCTTCTGGGGATTAGGGCATTATTATGTATGTAGTCTGAACATATGTGTGTTGTTATCTCCTGCAAATGAATAACAAATGACCTATGCTGATGCAGGTTTCATTTTTGTACAAAAGGAGAAGCCGTGTACTATTCAGGCACTTCACTTCTTCACTCTCTGTGAAATACTGGTCATGGTTGTACCTGAAGGCCGCTCGAGTGTATGGTATGCGCAAAATAAATCTTACCTTGCAATTTTGAAACTCTGTCTCATATACTCTACTTTGTTTGCATTATAGCGCTTCGAAGTCTCAAATGGCGCCCAACGTGTGCCCCACTGAGGATGAGGGCACTCTGGCTAGACGTGATGGAGAGGAACCTGCCGAATGGACTGCTTGGTTTGGGGGATCCCTGCCATCATAGAGAGTTCAATACTCGCAGCTGATATTTCGCCCAGAGCAACTGAGAAAGAACTTTGTCAGTAAGTATAGCTGTTTGGCAGGTAAGACTTGGTTGGTGGGGTTAAACCGAAGATATTTGCAAATACATTGTTTTGCCAGGAAAAATCAGAAGGTTTTATGATGCCTGGTCCCAGTAGACTTTGTAAATGTTGGTACAGACTTTGTTGCATTTGCTCTGCGAACGACTTAGAATTTGGTTAGCCTGCACCCCCAGAAGGTACCCCGGCATACAAGATGTATGTCAAATATGGGTTAGGGGCAATTGTATTTAACAGTTCATGGCACAAACAGACTAAAGATCTGCCTAGCTTACGATGGCCAGAAAATGTCTATTTTGATGTATCCATGCTTCAGCATTTAGAATCTGTATTATTAAAAAATAAGGGGCTAGACCATCCGCTTTTGATGTTATCTGCGATTGGCACAAGGAAGCCATGCAGAAGATCAAACGCAAACAGAAATTTGCTCGAACACATATGTCACAGGCTGATAAAGCTTTAGTTCATGATCAGCAAAAATACCAACAAAATAATCGAGAAATAGAGATTGTCAACTATAAAGAATAGGAATTTACCCTGTTATACTTACTACTACTCAAGATCCCGTAATAGAACAGATCCTTAATAACCCTAGCCAACATCTCCTTCTGCGCCTCCTACTCCGTAGGGTCAACCACAGAGCCCATTAGTAGTGGGGCTCCCGAGCCCTAACGTCCTCCCACTTTCCCTGATCCACAAAATGTGCCCTCCTCAATAGAAGATGATGATATATCAGATGCCAGCTTAGAGCCTCCCAGTGAATATATACATGGCCCGTTGACTAAAGAAAAGGAACAGAAATGAGAACCTTTTATTAGGAATACATGAGCCGCTTTAATGCCTACCCAACGCAGGACATTGTGGGAGCAGGCTCTTCTGTTAGTAGCAGGTGGAGTCAGACAGAATGTGGTTGAGGAAGTACTTGAAACCGAAGGTCCTGAGCGAATAATTTTGTTAGAATGTTTGGGTGATGAGAATCAAATTCAGTGGGAACAAAAATTGCATTTGCCAGTTCCTAGGGAATTACAAGATTTGAATTCAGCTGCCTTCTCTTGTCATACGGAGAAGGATGCCTTTTCAAATGTCAAAGGACTTTGGGAGGTATTTGATGAAATGAAGGGACTAGAGAAAGCCCAATTGGAATTAGAAACTGAAACTAATACTACTGGATATGTCCAGCAATCTGTAATCATTACAGCATGTAAAGAATCTTGTGTGTCATATGAAGAATTACAGTTAATAACACATACTGCTTTTAAATGGGCCACCAAGTTGACCACTTTTTCAGTCATGTGCAGTACTCTTTGTCAGTATGCCCCTCAGATGCAGATGCATGCTATAAAAGTAATGCTGGATGCAAATATGCAACAGAATGAGGAAGGCGAGTTAGAGAATTCTGCAGAGTTGCAACACTTGAAACTTATGATAGATAATGCATCCATAATTAGTATCCCTGAGCAACTCATCCACTTAACGGCACTTTTAAAATTACGAAAACTACCTAGTTGCCAGCTCCTTATGTGAGGGTGCCGTCTGTTTATATACCACAGCATTCTACACTTGATGCTCAATGAAGCCCTGTGCTTGATAATCAAGGGAAGCCAATTATGCAGCCCGCTAAATATGATACCCAATTATGATACCCAATTTGTTCATGTACCTTTTTCCAGGAAAGAATTAAATGCATTAAAACAGATAATCCCTGACATTAGGAAAAAGCCTACGGGGTTTTATAAAGAATTAGAGGTCGTTTAAAATACATCTGCCTTCAACAGTAGGGATTTGGAAACTCTAGTCTCAGTAATTATGCAATTAGATATTTGGACACCAATTAGGGATTGCCACTGACCCTGCGTCTTTGGGGGGGACATGGGACACACTTTTTCAGCTTGACGCTAACCGGACAGCTGGCGAAAAACCCGTTCCCACAGTACTTAACCTTCCCACTTTGATAGTTGCACAGCTCAAAAGAGTGGTACCCAAGAAAAAGATTCATTGGGATAAGCTGGCCGCATGTGTCCAGAATAAAACTGAAGGGGTAACTGAATAAGTTTGATTAAGTATTTCTAGATTTTTTTTCAGGACAAGAAATACCAACGCCGGCATGGAAACAGTTAATTGCAGATAAATTAATCCGACAATTGTTACCTGTAATTAGAGTTCTTGGAGTTAAATCAGAGAGTGCTTGGCAGATAAAAACCCGTCTGACATTTTGCATATGGCTCAATATCATGAAAATAGGGTAAATGTGGAGAAAGAGAAAGCAGAAAAGAAGAGAGTGGATCTTAAAACAAGAGTATTAATACAGTAAGTACAACAGGGGCGTTATTGTCTCAAGAGAAAGAGGTGTTGATCCATTTGTACCATTTTCACTGCCAGGGCCTAATCAGTGTGCATATTGCAGACAGGAGGGCCACTGGAGGGCACAGTGTCCAGCCTTGTTGAATAAGGGAAGCAGAATGTATCAAAGAAGGGGAAGAGGACGTCTGGGAGGATAGGCAGGATGTAGGGGTGGATGGGTACCATCTGGGCTGGCGACTGGCCCTGCAGCAACTACTACAGTCCCTATTAACTCCAGTGTTTTCGATAATCCAAGTGAGTCTTTTGTCACTAATCAATACAATATTGAGGATTTCTCTTGGGATTACTCAGAATAGAACAGTTCTCAAATGAAAATTGAAACAGTCCCCATCCCTGTGGATCAGTCGGGACCCTACGCTCATGTGAGACAGACACAGGGGAGCAAAAGAGCTCCATAGATCATGCTAAGGTTCCAGATATTCCTTCGAGTGGGCATACTAATATTTCAGTAGGATTTGCTGGAACACCTGTAGTTAGTAAAATATCGGCTGCAGTGCCTGTCCTTTTAGGACCAGCAGCCAGTGAGATAACGTTTTTATTAACTACACAGTGTGGAGATAATGTGTTGTGGTTAAATTTGTTGAAAAATGTGTGTGCCACTATTTATTGTACACCAGACGGAGTACACATTACAGTATGTCCGTCGAAAATTAATCAATTTTTAGCAAAACCTTTGCCACCCGAGTTTGATAACATCCCTGATACCTTATGGACAGTATCAGATAATGATGTTGGTCTTATGGACATTTCCCCAGTAAAAATACAAATACGACAGGGAGCAATTTATCACTGTATTTCTCAGTACAAGGTATCCACTGAAGGTTATTCAGCCATTGAAACAATTGTCTCAGACTTAAATAACGGGGAGTGTGTGCAATAGTCCCATTTGACCTGTTTTTAAAAAAAGGGGACAAAGGTCTACTATATCGTCTTGTTATTGATTTAAGAGCGATTAATAAGATTGAAGTACCTCAGTTTCCAATAGTTCCAGACATTACTACCATGATACTACAATTTGCATAATAGTTTTCAGTAATTGATTTTAAAAATGATTTTATTAGTATACCATTACATCCAGAAAGCAGATTTGCTTTCTCCCTTGGTGGGAGAGCGTATACTTTCACTAGAATACGACAAGTATACACAGAAAGTCCAAGTATATACAGTAGGGCACTAAAGGAACAGTTGGATTCTTTGAAAATGCCTGAATCTGTTACATTGATTCAATATATTGATGATTTGCTTATAGCAGCTCCCACGGAGGAACTCTGTAAGCGTGCAACTATATTGTCATTGTCATATATAGCCTGCTATGGTCCTAAAGCATCCCTGAAGAAATGTCAGTATTGTAGACAGGAGGTAGCATATATTGGGTACCTCCTGTCTAGGGAGGGTAGGAAACCAGCACCTGATAGAATACAAGCGATTTCTAAAATGCCACAACCAAAAACTCAAAAACAAGTTAGAACGCTTATCGATGCTGCCTTCGATTGTAAGCAATGGATACCCAATTTCTCGCTTATTGTCAAACCTTTGATACAAATCCAGTGCCATGGACTGTTGAACATAAAGAGGCATTTGTTTTGTTGCGCACAACGCTTTGTTCTGCTCCTGTTGTAGGGACCTTGGTATACAATAAGGAATTTGTTTTGTTAGTGCATGAAATTGATGGATGTGCTTTGGCTGTTTTGACACAGGAACATGGGGGAAGGAATAGACCATGCAGCTATTTTCCTCTACGTTTGACCCTGTTGGATGTGCTTTGCTTAAATGTTTGCGTGCAGTAGCAGCTGTAGCTTTGTCTGTAAATCAATATGAAGGTATGGTTTTGAGTCACTCTTTAACCGTAATTGTACCTCACTCAGTCGAAGTCCTTTTAAATAGGACTCAGAACCCAATATATGACTACGGCCCGACTGTCATGCCTGTGCCATGGGCGCACACATTGGCAACCATCATGGACTATTTGTTATTCATTTATCTTCAGAATACTCTTGGAACAACCCCTATTCACACTTTGGTACTTAATTCCCATTTGCGTGACTTTGGTGCTTTCTTATTCAACTCAACTAACTACATGTACCACAATGCACCTTGCTACAGCTATCAATTCCTGGCCATTCCCTTTCGTCAGCATTGGAACCACAATCCCCAGAAGCCCTAGGGATCAGTGCTGCTTCCACCATCTCAGGACCAGAGAGGGAGGAGGCAGATTGTATTCAGGTGTGCTGCTCCAGGTGCTGCCAATTAGCCTGCCTTAGTAAAGGGCAGGGCGGTATTTAAGCAGCTGCCGGCAGGAGCTCAGTCTCTTGCATCAAGAGTCCTCCCAGCCCCTTTTTGCCTTTTGACGTGAATTTGTATGTTGTTCCTGATGCTGCATTTCCCTGCTTTTGTTCCAGTGCTCTTTCTGGGGTCCTGTCTTGCAGCCTGCTACACCCTGCTGCCTAAAGCCCTAGCCTTTTGGGCTCCCTGCCTCACAGCCCTGCTCCTCTGGGCTTCCTGCCTTGCAGCCTGCTACACCCTGCTGCGAACAGCCCTAGCCTTTTGGGCTCCCTGCCTCACAGCCCTGCTCCTCTGAGCTCGCTCCTTGCTGCTCTGCTCCGCTGGGCTCCCTGCCTTGCAGCCTACTACTCTCTTCTGCTTTCAGCCCTGACCCTCTGGTCTCTCTGCCTCAATGCCCTGTTCCTTTGGGTTCGCTCCTTGCTGCCCTACTCCTCTGGGCTCTCTGTCTGCCGCCTACTACAGCTCTCGGTCCTCCTCTGGACTCTCTGCCTTGCAGCCTACAACAGTCCTCTGCAATCCACTACAGTTTTTCTGTACCTTGTGCCATTCGGTACTGCAGCCCTGCTTCCTTGTTTGCAGCCCCTCTCTTTCCTGGCTGCTGCTCCCTTGCTCTCTTCCTTGTTTGCAACCCCTTGTTCTTGATCCCTGTCCTTCTCTTCCTTGACTCCTCTGTCCTCCCCTTTAGTTTACCCATTTCTATTGTACTGTTTTTTCCTTCATTCCCTTCTGCTAGATTTCTCTTAGACCTCCTTGTCCCTGGTTATTTCTGTTCTTGTTTCTCTTGTGTCTTATGTTGATCCTTTGTACAGAGCTTGACTGTTGGTTTCCGGCAGGCAACCTCTGCCCCTTCCCTTGTCGCGTTTTCTGTTTAACAGACACCCACAGCTGTTGTTCCCAGCCATGAGCAGACAGAGTGGGCCTCTGTAATAGTAATCTGTGCAGAAGGCTGGAGTTTCCAAAGGTCCGTGGAACACTTTATTTCCATATCTGCATACACCCCAAGAGGGAATCCAGTTTGTTGGTATTTTCTGCCCCTTTCTGTTCACAACTACAGTTGCCTACTTTTCTTTCTTGAGTAGTTTCCTGCTGTGGGTGTACTTATCTGTCACCTTACATCAGCACAGCCACCCAAACCCTACCTGGGGGCCCTGTGCCACTCTTGACAGAGTGCCATCCTTGACACCGACTTGCCAGTTATGAATTGATATTGTTCACCATATATAAAAATTAAGTGCTGCAACATGCTCAACCCGCTGAACTATTACCCATACCAAACCAGGGTATCGGGGACAATGAGGCAGCCGATCATAATTGTATCTTGGCAAATGAAGAAGACACCAAGGCCCAAATTGAGTTACAAGATACCCCCCTTCCGCAGGCAGAAGGAGAATTATATTGTGACCGTTCAGGTTTTAAAATGCCCGATGGAACTACAACCGCAGCTTATGCGGTTACTACTTTAAACCTGCAGTAGAAGCTAAACGAATACCCTTTAATTCAGCACAAGCAGCAGAAATCATAGCTGTGACTCGTGCTTGTGAATTATCCGAACAACTTTCTGTAAATATTTTTACTTACAGTGTGTATGCCTTTGGAGTAGCACATCATTTCGGAAAACTATAATAATAATAATAATAATTTGGCATTTATATAGCGCTACGAACCCTTAGGTATCTGAGCGCTGCTTATTATTACCCACGGTGTGTGGTGCTCATTTATCGACCTCGGAAGGATGAAAGGCTGAGTTTGGCCCTGCCGGGATTCGAACCTGCCTTAGCAGACTCTGCACCGATGTCAAAGCGAGTGCTCTACTCGCTGTGCCACTTGACCTATGCCCGGAAAGGGGATTTTTGACTTCACATTGAACTAAGATGTAGCATGGTTCCTTGATATTGCGATTGTTGTCATCTCTAACGCTACCAAAGAAACTAGCAATAGTTAAATGTGCTGCCCATCAGAAAATAGTGACTGAAATCCATAAAGGAAATGCTTTAGCGGACTTCTTAGCTAAGCAAACAGCATCAGATTGTACCTCGGGGATGTATAATGCAGGGAATATTACAAGTCCTCAGGATCTAGGATGTATGGAGGAAACCTCTGTTAGCATTAAAGAGAATCAAGCAATGGCCACTGAAGAGGAAATAAGGGGATGGGAAGACAGCTTTGCTCTACAGGATGAAGAATGGTGTCGGGTCATGGGGTCTAAAAAACAATGGATGCTACCTAATGTCTATGTACCTCTGGTTGTGCGTATGACCCACGGAACCACCCACTTACATGCTAAAGCTATTTGTAAACAATTGGAAAATGTGTCATGTAAGTCATTGATTACCGCAAAGCTGAGAATGTGTTTAGGAACTGTGTAATAGGCCTAAGCCGTAATGTAGCTTGAGGGTCTATGGTCTCCGCTGACACTTTGATCCTCCTAACTTCCCATTTGAATTCTTGCATTTTGACTTTATTGAATTAGAAGAATGTAATAATTTGAAATACTTGCTGGCAGTAATCTGTGCCTTTAGAAAATGGGTAGAGGCTTTTCCCTTGAAAGATAAAACTGCCATCTCCACTGCGAAAGTTATGTTGAAAGAGTATTTTCCCAGGTTTGGATTATTCAGGGTAATTTGTTCTGATAATTGCTCCAACTTTATTGCAGAAGTAGTATGAAATGTGTGTAATGGATTGCAGAGAAAAAAGAAATTTCACACAGCTAACCATCCTCAAAGTGCAGGGTTAATTGAGCACCATAATGGAATTTTAAAGAATAAAATAGCCTCAATATGTGCGCACACCCGACTTAAATGGCCAGATGCGTTACCTTTAGCATTACTCTCTATGAGGACTACATTTGCGTCCAAATCAGGGCTATCCCCTTATGAAATTGTTATGGGCAGACCTGCTAATGTTTGGGGAGCTCCTAGACCACGATCATTGAAGGACATTGAGCACCCACTGCTTGTTGATTATTGTAAACAGTTGCCTGAACAATTGCGTTATATCCACCAGCAGGTGAACGATAGCTTGCCGGACAAAAATGTGCGAGAACGACATCGGGTGAAGCCTAGCAACCTAGTGATGGTCAAGAACTTTCAGCAAAGACTGCACTGGACCCACGTTGGTTAGGACCATAGCAGGTGTTATTGGCCACCCAAAAGCAACCAGATATGATCTAAGACCCAGGAAGGAATAGGAGTGCCCACTGGAAACCTATAAAGTTCGGATTTGGTACTGATGTCAATTTGTGCCCACTGGAAACATACAAGTGCGAGTTTGCTATCAGATTCAGTGATGCACCTGTGCAAAACCAGCAATTCCTGATCCCTATGCAGACCAGGAGGTAACAGGGTATCTAAGGATTGAAACACATGTGTATAGGCGCGTTACAAATACCATATCATATCATATCATAACCTGCATTATGGAGTTGCATCCATTTGGTGCTCAAATTCGAATGAGAAACAATGAAGTGACATTACCTTCTCGCTCACAAAGGAAGATTGAATAGTAATATTGAAAAAAGATGTGTTTCATAGACATGGTTACCGTAATAATTCATATCTACAGGTTTTGGAAAGTTTAAAAAGCTATTAATAGAACAAATTGTTGGCTTTGTTTACATATTCCGCAGAGTAGAGATGGCGTAGGCATACCCTATTATGCAGTCCCAGTTAATAGATCAATATTGTGTGCTGTACTTTTTGTCTCATAGTAGGTTGATAAATTATTGGGATAGAGCACAAGCTCCTCCTGGAAGGATAATGCTTAACACTACTATTAAAAACCCTGAAATATGTAATAAGACTCTTAATAGCAATCATTCAGGTCTTAAAATGGTATCTAACCTTCCATGGAGATCCTATACTTCTTACATGAATGTTACATATCCTTTATTCCAGGTAACTCGTAGGACAAGAGAGCCTCCGTTTGCTATAGGAAGGAATAAATACAATATCCAATATTTTGATACTATTGTTAACTATACTAATTCCATTCTTCCTTACGGGAATTGGTAGTATGTTTGTGAGGACGGGAAAGTATGTGGTTGAAGAAAGGTTGGACAGGCATATGTTATCTTGCTAATACATTCCCTGGAGTGTATGTGGCCTCCACAGATAATATACATCTGCGTGTAAAATTACAAAGAGGCAAAAGAGAAGTGGAGCAGACTGATACTGATGCCCAGGTAGCAGCAGATTTTGGGAAAGGAATAATACCATTGTTAGGGGTTGCTCTTAACTCTAGAAGCAATCGTAGACTCAGTAGGGTGGTAGAAAGTCTGTTGAACGAGACTGCCAATATATTTGTGAATTTAACAACTGAACAGAACGCTATTAGATTGGTGGCACTTCAAAATAGTATGGTGCATGACATTCTCACAGCTGCGAAAGGAGGGGTTTGTAAATTAGTGGGCTCTTCTTGCTGCGCTTACATACCTGATAGCGCTACAGATATCTTTGATGCTTTTGATCGATTACATGTATTGGGAGAAGCAGTACATTATGAGGTGGGACAGGAGAACAGCTGGTGCCAATGGTTTTGGAGTTGAAAGGATTGGGGATGGAAATGACTGTCTATATTGTTAGTGGTGTTTGGGTTAATGTTAGGTTGTTGTTGTTGTCTTCAGTGTAGTCCTATATGTTGTTCCTTTTATATATCAGAGTTGTGTTAGGGTAGTAAAAAGAATTAAGCCCCTCCCCAAAACTAGTTTTAGAATTAATACTATGATGATGGAAGAACTGCAAATTTAGAATTGAATGGACATATATATTGAACGTCTAACTGATTTAGATGAAAAATCCTTAGCTTAGGCTAAAAGGAGGGTTTGTTAGAATATAATAATAATATACATCTTTCTTAGCCCTAAGCTAAACCCTTTTTCGCAATCAAAATCCTGTTCTTTTAGTAATATTCAAAATGGGGTTGTATTTGTCAGTCACTGAGTAAAAAACAATGTTTTCATGGCTTCCTCTGTCAGTCATTACAAGAAAAGGCCGGGTCCGTGCAGAGGGCATGTATCAGCCGGTTACATGTCTTTTCATCAAATTTTATCTATCGAAAATATGTTCCAGCAAAACTTTTGCATTGAAAACTTTTCTATCGAAATGGTATTAGTATAATTAAAAATGAACATTCATCGAAACTGATGTATCGAAATGAATAGCTGGTTTGATGAAGCAAGGTACAGCAGGGAGCTGTCCAGGACTGAAGTCGATTGTAAAAAGTAACAATGTAATCCAGCATTGGACAGCTCCAGCACTGGACAGCTCCCTCTAACTTGTGTAGTTCAAGCGAGTCCACTTGAGACTTTTATTTTTTAATGGGGGGGTACCCCCTCATCCCCTCAATAAAATAAAAGTCCCCACTCCTGAAATTACTCGCTAATACTACACAAGTCAGAGGGAGGTGTCCGGTGCTGAAATCGATTCCATACAGTTACAATGTATTTCATCACTGGATAGCTCCATCTAACTTGTGTAGTGTTTATTTTTTATTGGGCGGGGGGCCACCCCCCACTTATAACCCCCATTTGCAAAATTGAACACATTCCCCTGCCCAAACATCCATACATCTATTTTCGAGAAAAAAACAAATCTTTGAAAAAAAGATTTCAATGGAAAAATCTTTCAATGAATATCTTTCGATGAACATGAACTCGATGAAACATTTGTAGATGAAAAGACTGTATACCGTATCAGCTGCCTGGCCTTCACTGATAAACCTAGGTTAAATAACATTAAGGACAGGTGACAGGTCCTCCTATTCCGCGAAGTAGGAAAGGCTATTCCAATATGGCTCTATTATCTTAACAAAATGTTATGTAAAGACTGGCTGCACTAAGCATATGTTAGTTACACAATGAGTCATAGTGCTCAGCCCTTCCACTTTGTTAAAGGCAAGAAAGGTTTCTTTTAAAGGTTGTGCAAATGTGCAAATAGCGTGACCATTGTTGGAACAGAGGGCAAGTGGATTCTTTGTTTAAGGCCTCAAACATAAGTCACCGTCCGTGAACTGGCAGAAAGAGATTGTAATTAAAGCCATAAGCAAAGTGAAGACTTTTTGACATAAGATTAACATCTGTTGAATATGCAATTTGTTCTCCCTTCTGGGTATTAGAGCATTATTTTGTATATAGACTGAACATATTTGTGTTGTTATCTCTTGCAACTGAATAGCAAATGACCTATGCTGATGCAGGCTTAATTTTTGTATAAAAGGAGAAGCCGTGTACTATTCAGGCACTTCACTTCTTCACTCTCCATGAAATACTGGTTGTGGTTGAATCTGAAGTTCGCTCGAGTGTATGGTATGCGCAAAATAAATATTACCTTGCAATTTTGAAACTCTGTCTCAAATACTCTACTTTGTTTGAACTATAGTGCTTAGAAAACTCACTTCTTCTGTAACAAGCTCTTGTTCGACCTCTGCTCGACATCACTCTACATCTAGAACAGCGTGACAGCTGCATTCAAGCCGCTTCGAACCACACAAACGGCACTGAGAAGCCTTGTCCGCCGTTGTCGACAGACAAGTGAGGAGCGGCGCCGCTGGCGAGCTGGGACGAGCCTGGTCCTGCCCTGCACTGGGGTAGAGGTGGTCGGCTCCCCACCCCAAGCGGCTGGTGAGCCTGGTGTGAGTGGTAGAAAGGAGGAGCCGGTCGGAGAGCCCTGCGGCACGGGCTAGCGAGGAGGAGCCGAGGGAGCAGCTCATGTGTCTGTGAGCGTGATGGTGACGGGGCGCAGTGGCTCCTGCGTTTGGGGGACAAGACTGTGCTGCCGGAGTGCGGGGGTGTGCGCCCCGCGCCCCCTCCGACGGGAGGGGCCCCCGAGGCCCGACTGGAGACACCGGGCCAGAATATATACAGTGGGGGCATAGGGACTGCAGCAGAGGTGCTGGAGGTGGAGGTCCCCAGGAAATGAAGCGAGAAATGACATTGTGAGAGGAGAAGAAAGTGCGGTTAGCGCCCCCTGGCTGAGCTGGAGGGAGAAGCGAACATAGATGAGACAGTAGGAGGCTGTGATACAGGTGGGGGTCTGCCCAGAACGGAGGAGGCCTCATTGCAGAGTCTGAAGGGGAGAAGCAGCAGGAACTACTGGGGCACCTTTGACTGACGTGGTGGCATATCGGAGCGAAAGCCTCTCCCACAATGTGCAAAAGCCAGCAGTGGATCGGGAAATTTACAGAAGCAAAGGACAGGCACATAAACAAGAGGGAACAGACTGGCATGCAGGGGGGGGAGCCCTCAAAGGAGGAGGGGAGTTCTGTGACCCTGGATTCGCTAATGGAGGCGATACAGGTCTCCAAATAACCCTCCGGGAGAGCATTAAGGAGGTGGGAGTGGATGTCTGTCATGCAATGAAGTAGTAGTAGCTTGACAAATACCCTCTTTGGTTCCCTTCTCCTTCTCCTCACCTGCACTTGGTTCTTCTGATGAACTGTCTGTGTCTATGGCTCTCCTTTCTCTCCAAAGGTCCAGTCCTTTCCTGTTGAGTTTGGGACGAGCTCCACTGGAAGCCACCCTGCCCGCTGTCAAACAGCAAGGCAGAAGGGACCCTCAGGGAGTCCGCCCCCAATCCCAGGGAAAAGCGTGGCTGAAAAACCCTGGTGTGCTTGGATGTTGTCGCACTACGAATATCGAGGCTGAAGGCTTTCCGTTGATGTGGATGAGAGGACTTCAATTCCCAGAAGACACCGCTGGAGTCGAGCTAACGTACGTAGCTCTGTTTGGATGGAGACCGTAGCCGAGGAACGAGGAAGAGGTCTGCAGATGGCTGCGATGGGAAGGAGCATACAATCGTAGATGTATGTACAACAAGTTAGTAAAGAGCATTAGAGTGGTAGAAGGATCAAGGACGACAAAGTGGGAGGAACTGAGGAGTAGAGGAATCACCAAGAGAGATCAAAGGCTCAAGTGGGGAAAAACAAGGGGAGTCAGGGAGGAGCACTAGCGTACAGAACCTGGCGAGGAAAGCAAGGTTGCAACGCCACGATTACCGCGAGTGACGCCTATATATATGCGTCATGACGTTAATGCGTCATGATGGTAACGTGCAGTACGTGGGAAACTAGACCGCTGGTGGAGGAACGGAATCAGCCCTTCCATCGGCTCCATAGCTTCCATGGAGCGCGCGTCATGACAGTATAACCCCTTCGCCAAGGCCGTCCTCCAGGCTTGCCCGGATGGTGTCTGTGGAATATGCGTAGGAGTCTGGAGGCATGTAGATTTTTGGCTGGTTCCCAAGATCTTTCTGTCCAAGGGTATCCTTTCCACAGTACGAGGTATTGTAGGACTCCGTGTTTGTAACGTGAGTCTAAGATGCGTGAAACCTCATACTCTTTGGTGTCATCATCCACACTGGGTATCCTTCTTCTGGAGGTTCTCAGAAAAGGATCAGGTATATATTCCTTAAGAAGCGAGGTATGGAACACTGGATGTATTCTTCGAAGAGAGTGCGGGAGGTTTAGCCGAAAGGCCACAGGATTGATCCGTTGATTTATGGAAAACGGTCCAATATATCTCGGAGTGAATTTACCTGAGTGGACTCTCCGGGGAAGGTATTTAGTGGATAACCACACCTTGCTTCCTTTCTTCCAATCAGGATTAGGTCTTCTGTTTTTGTCAGCCCATCTCTTGTAAGTCTGGCGACTGGCTAACAGGGTTTCTTGAGCAGACCTATGAGTTTGTTTCAGAGTGTCCAGTAGTAGGTCTATAGTAGGGACATTAGTGGGTTGAATAGCAGGAAATGGGATGTGTTTGGGTTCGTACCCATATGTACATTTGAAAGGACTCATTCCTATTGCAGTATGCTTGGTGTTGTTATACGAGAATTCTGCAACCGATAAGAGATGATACCAGTTATCCTGAGTCTGGTTGCAGTGACATCTTAGGTACTGTTCAAGTGTCGCGTTGAGCCGTTCGGTCTGTCCGTTTGTTTCTGGGTGAAAGCCAGAAGACAAAGCTCTCTGAATCTGCAACTGTTTGCACAAGGTTGTCCAGAACCTGGAGGTGAACTGGGTTCCTCGATCAGACACAATTGAGGAAGGCAAACCATGGAGACGGACTGCCTCCTTTAAGAACACGTCTGCTGTGGTAGTGGCTGAAGGAGTGCCTTTAAGAGGAATGAAATGAGCCAGCTTACTGAAGGAGTCGACCACTACCATGATGGCAGAACATCCTCCCGATCTGGGTAACTCAACGATAAAATCCATAGATATATGTTGCCAAGGGCCAGCAGGTGGTTCCTCTTGTTGTAGCAGCCCCAATGGTTTAGCCGAACTGTGTTTGCTTTGAGCACAAACTGGACAGGAAGAGACGTACTCCACAACATCCTTATTCATCTTTGGCCACCAGAAGTTCCTCTTCAATAGTTCTAGTGTAGCAGTACGGCCCTTGTGACCAGCCATGGGAAGATCATGGCACCACGAAAGAGCTTGGTTCTGGAGTTCTTGGGTGGGTAGGTAAAGCAAGTCATTTTTAAACAGGTATTCTCCTTTGTAGGATAGAGAGGGGTCTCTTGGAAGAGAGGTGGCTTTCTGGGCTTGCAGAACCTGTTGTAAATAATTATTTACTGTTCCTATGAATCTCTTCCCATTGAGCAGCCATTCCTGTTCGGGGTGATTCCCTGATCCTTCTTGATGGCTGCGGGAGAGTGCATCAGCTAAGTGATTGTCTTTACCCGGTAGGTATGTGAGTATGAAATCAAATTGGGAGAAGTAGTAAGCCCAACGAGCATGACGTGAGTTCTTGCATTCCATCTGTTGGAGAATACTTAGGTTCCTGTGGTCTGTTCGTACCTGAAACGGGTATTTCGCTCCTTGCAACAAATGGCGCCATTCCTCACAAGCCTGTTTAATTGCTAACAGTTCCTTCTCGATCACCGAATAGTTTCTTTCACTGGAGGTGAGTGTCCTGGAATAATAGGCAATGGGATGTTCAAGTTGATCCTCCTTCCTTTGTAGCAGAGCTGCACCAATAGCCCCTTGTGAGGCGTCGGCTTCTACGATAAAGGGTTGAGACTGATCTGGCTGCCTGAGGATAGGTGCTGAGGTAAATGCTTGTTTGAGCTGATGAAAAGCGTAATCTGCTTCTGACGTCCAACGGAACTTCACCCCTTTCTTTAGCAAAGCTGTGATAGGTAGGACTATGTTGGAGAAGCCTGTGATGAATTTACGATAGAAATTTGTCAGCCCCAAGAACCTCTGGATGTCCTTGACAGAGTTGGGAACAGGCCAATTGTTAATAGATGTAGTCTTGTTAGGGTCCATCTCAATGCGGTTTTCTGACAGTATAAAGCCCAGATATGAAACCGTAGAAACCTCAAAAAGACATTTCTCTGGTTTGACTAATAGGTGGTGGTCTCGAAGTCTCTTGAGCACTTCTTTTACGTGTAGACGATGTTGTTCAATAGTGTGAGAGTACACTAAGATGTCATCCAAGTAGACTACAGTGGACTTGAACATAAGATCACAAAAGACCTTGTCCATAAATCTTTGGAACTGGGCTGGCGCGTTAACCAAACCAAAGGGCATTACCTTGTACTCAAAATGACCTAATGGAGTACGAAAGGCGGTCTTCCATTCGTCCCCTTTTTTGATTCGTAGGAGATGATAGGCCCCTCTGAGGTCTAGTTTGGTGAACCATCTTGCCCCTTGTACTTCTTCCATGATCTCCTTTATCAGAGGCATCGGGTATCGATCTCGGATGGTTTGACTATTCAGGCCCCTGAAGTCAATACAAGGTCTGAGTTCCTTGGTTCCCCTCTTTGGTATAAAGAACAGAGAAGCTCCAGCTGAGGAAGTAGATTCTTGTATCAATACAAAAAAGAAGGTGGGTGAGGCGCGCACTCCCGGTCCTGGTCAATTGAACCGGTTGCAAAAAATATAATAAGTAGCTGGGTCAAATCCCAAAATGGACAAATATTCACAGGGTTAGATCCCTTCTGCTGCAAATCAGATACTCAGTAATAACAGGGTTAGATCCCTTGCTGCAAATCAGGTACTCAGTAATAACAGGGTTAAATCCCTCAGCTGCAGTTCTGTGGTCTGTAGTTGTTGATACTGAGTACCTGATTTGCAGCAGAAGGGATCTAACCCTGTGAATATTTGTCCATTTTGGGATTTGACCCAGCTACTTATTTTTTACAACCGGTTTAATTGACCAGGACCGGGAGTGCGCGCCTCACCCACCTTCTTTTTTGTACTGAATGCTATGGGAGTCCCAGGCTCCAGAGGCAGCGCCACGGGGTGACTGTGCCCCACTTTGGAGAATCATAAAGATGGTTCTCTCCCCTCCCCCAAATTTGGGAAGGACTTGTGCTTTGGAGGGGTGTCGGTTGCTGGTCACCTGAACAGAAAAAAACGTTTTCACTACAGCTACCAGAATCCTTTGAGTCTAATTAGACACACCTGCTCAACAGCCTCCCTGATGATTATTTGAGATAAGAAAGCGCTAGGAGGAGAACAACTACAGACCACAGAACTGAAGCTGAGGGATCTAACCCTGTTATTACTGAATATCTGATTTGTAGCAAGGGATCTAACCCTGTTAATACTGAGTACCTGATTTGCAGCAGAAGGGATCTAACCCTGTGAATATTTGTCCATTTTGGGATTTGACCCAGCTACTTATTTTTTACAACCGGTTTAATTGACCAGGACCGGGAGTGCGCGCCTCACCCACCTTCTTTTTTGTACTGAATGCTATGGGAGTCCCGGACTCCAGAGGCAGCGCCACGGGGTGACTGTGCCCCACTTTGGAGAATCATAAAGATGGTTCTCTCCCCTCCCCCAAATTTGGGAAGGACTTGTGCTTTGGAGGGGTGTCGGTTGCTGGTCACCTGAACAGAAAAAAACGTTTTCACTACAGCTACCAGAATCCTTTGAGTCTAATTAGACACACCTGCTCAACAGCCTCCCTGATGATTATTTGAGATAAGAAAGCGCTAGGAGGAGAACAACTACAGACCACAGAACTGAAGCTGAGGGATCTAACCCTGTTATTACTGAATATCTGATTTGTAGCAAGGGATCTAACCCTGTTAATACTGAGTACCTGATTTGCAGCAGAAGGGATCTAACCCTGTGAATATTTGTCCATTTTGGGATTTGACCCAGCTACTTATTTTTTACAACCGGTTTAATTGACCAGGACCGGGAGTGCGCGCCTCACCCACCTTCTTTTTTGTACTGAATGCTATGGGAGTCCCGGGCTCCAGAGGCAGCGCCACGGGGTGACTGTGCCCCACTTTGGAGAATCATAAAGATGGTTCTCTCCCCTCCCCCAAATTTGGGAAGGACTTGTGCTTTGGAGGGGTGTCGGTTGCTGGTCACCTGAACAGAAAAAAACGTTTTCACTACAGCTACCAGAATCCTTTGAGTCTAATTAGACACACCTGCTCAACAGCCTCCCTGATGATTATTTGAGATAAGAAAGCGCTAGGAGGAGAACAACTACAGACCACAGAACTGAAGCTGAGGGATCTAACCCTGTTATTACTGAATATCTGATTTGTAGCAAGGGATCTAACCCTGTTAATACTGAGTACCTGATTTGCAGCAGAAGGGATCTAACCCTGTGAATATTTGTCCATTTTGGGATTTGACCCAGCTACTTATTTTTTACAACCGGTTTAATTGACCAGGACCGGGAGTGCGCGCCTCACCCACCTTCTTTTTTGTACTGAATGCTATGGGAGTCCCGGGCTCCAGAGGCAGCGCCACGGGGTGACTGTGCCCCACTTTGGAGAATCATAAAGATGGTTCTCTCCCCTCCCCCAAATTTGGGAAGGACTTGTGCTTTGGAGGGGTGTCGGTTGCTGGTCACCTGAACAGAAAAAAACGTTTTCACTACAGCTACCAGAATCCTTTGAGTCTAATTAGACACACCTGCTCAACAGCCTCCCTGATGATTATTTGAGATAAGAAAGCGCTAGGAGGAGAACAACTACAGACCACAGAACTGAAGCTGAGGGATCTAACCCTGTTATTACTGAATATCTGATTTGTAGCAAGGGATCTAACCCTGTTAATACTGAGTACCTGATTTGCAGCAGAAGGGATCTAACCCTGTGAATATTTGTCCATTTTGGGATTTGACCCAGCTACTTATTTTTTACAACCGGTTTAATTGACCAGGACCGGGAGTGCGCGCCTCACCCACCTTCTTTTTTGTACTGGATTCTTGTATCAAGCCATTCTGGAGATTGCTGACTAGGTAGTCTCTTAATGCTTCCTTCTCCGGGAGGGATAAGGGATACATTCTCCCAAATGGAACTACCGCATTAGGTATAAGGTCGATCTTACAGTCCTCGGCTCGATGTGGGGGAAGAGGTCTAGGAAGAGTGTCAGCAAATATGTCGGTAAATTCTTGATAGGCTACAGGAATGGAGTTAATACTCCTCGCTGGCACTGTGTCACCCTGATGTGAATGTGGCCCTTCCTCCCTCAAACAGGACTGCATACAAAGCTCAGACCGGAACTCTATAATGTTAGTTACCCAGTCAATTCCCGGATTGTGTTTTCTTAACCAGGGTATCCCGAGTATCACGGGAAAGTGGGCAGCCTTAATCAGATCGAATATCACGGTTTCATGGTGAGTCTTCATCTTAACCTTGACTTCTGTGGTTTCTTGTCGGATAAGACCGGAAGACAAGGGGGTACCATCCACTCCTTCTACCGGTATGGGTTGAGGCTTTTCTCTCCTAGGAATAGCGTATTTACTGGCCCATTGGTCGTCCATAAAGTTCCCAGCTGCACCACAATCAAGCATTGCCAGACACTCAACTGCTTGGGTAGAGGTCCATTCCAGAACGATCTTTAGGACCATAAATTGGTTTGAGGGAGTACATGGTATAGGTGGATTTGTAACACAGGGATTAGCAAGAGAAGCCCCTTCCGTGTCCCTGCTCAGGGTCGGGGTCTGTCGTTTCCCGATTTTCGGGGAGGTACTTCCGGACAATCTCTTAGAAGGTGCTTCTCAGAACCGCAATACATGCACAAGTGCAGGTCTTTTCGTCTCTTTCTTTCTGCTGCACTGAGGGGACCCCTCGCTGCACCTATTTGCATGGGCTCTTCAGTCTGGGAAAGAGATCTGTCTGGAGTGGCAGGCGTGTATGAGGATGGTGTAAAAGGCGGATTGGATCTGGTCTTCCTTCTTTCTGCTCGTCTCTCGGAAATTCGAAATTCCATCTGGAGGGTCAGAGCGACCAGTTCTTGGAAGGAGGAGGGTCTTGATACTCGAGAGAGTTCATCTTTCAAGTCTTCATGTAGTCCTCTCCTAAAGAGAGTCTGCTTAACTGAGTCAGGCCATCCTGTCTCCAATGCTATCCTCTGGAAGTTAGAGGCATAGGTTTGAACATCAACAAGACCTTGTTTGAGGTCTAGCATGTTTTCATAGGACGTGTACAAGGTCTCGGTCCTTTCAAAGCGTTCTCTGAATTGTAGTACAAAGGCATTGTAATCATTCAGAACAGGATCAGTTTCTGTAACTAACGGGGTAGCCCATGCTAGAGCGTTACCCCCAAGGTTTGAGACGAGGAAGCCTACTTTTGCTTTGTCGGATTCATACATCCTTGGGCGAAAAGTGTAGTATACTCTACAGGCATCGAGGAATTCCTTAATCTTCTTGGGGTTCCCTTCATACTTCCCACAAGGTATGGGCATAGGTGGGAGATCTCCCCGAACTTCTTCTCTCAGAATCATTTGTTGTCTCAGAGCGGCATTGTCAGCCTTAAGGGCGGTATTTTCTACCCTCATGGTTTGGAGCTCAGCAGTTATCCCCTGTATGGCATTGACCAATTCTTGATACTGCTCTAAGCTAGCCATCCTTTGGCGTTGCAAACTGTCATGCAATGAAGTAGTAGTAGCTTGACAAATACCCTCTTTGGTTCCCTTCTCCTTCTCCTCACCTGCACTTGGTTCTTCTGATGAACTGTCTGTGTCTATGGCTCTCCTTTCTCTCCAAAGGTCCAGTCCTTTCCTGTTGAGTTTGGGACGAGCTCCACTGGAAGCCATCCTGCCCGCTGTCAAACAGCAAGGCAGAAGGGACCCTCAGGGAGTCCGCCCCCAATCCCAGGGAAAAGCGTGGCTGAAAAACCCTGGTGTGCTTGGATGTTGTCGCACTACGAATATCGAGGCTGAAGGCTTTCCGTTGATGTGGATGAGAGGACTTCAATTCCCAGAAGACACCGCTGGAGTCGAGCTAACGTACGTAGCTCTGTTTGGATGGAGACCGTAGCCGAGGAACGAGGAAGAGGTCTGCAGATGGCTGCGATGGGAAGGAGCATACAATCGTAGATGTATGTACAACAAGTTAGTAAAGAGCATTAGAGTGGTAGAAGGATCAAGGACGACAAAGTGGGAGGAACTGAGGAGTAGAGGAATCACCAAGAGAGATCAAAGGCTCAAGTGGGGAAAAACAAGGGGAGTCAGGGAGGAGCACTAGCGTACAGAACCTGGCGAGGAAAGCAAGGTTCAACGCCACGATTACCGCGAGTGACGCCTATATATATGCGTCATGACGTTAATGCGTCATGACGGTAACGTGCAGTACGTGGGAAACTAGACCGCTGGTGGAGGAACGGAATCAGCCCTTCCATCGGCTCCATAGCTTCCATGGAGCGCGCGTCATGACAATGTCTCCCTCGTGAGGGCGGACCTCTGCAAAGTATGCGCGAGGGTAACCGAGGTGGAGCAGTGGGTCAGTACGTTGGAGGATGATGTTCGGAAGTTGAAGAATCAGGTTGCAGGCCTGGTGGGGGCGAACCAAGTATTGGAAACGAGAGCGGAGGATGCAGAAGGCCGCTCTAGGTGCTGTAACATCAGCCTGGTAGGTGTCCCGGAGAGGGAGGAGGAACCTAGCGCAGAACTTTTTGTGGAAAATTTGATATTGAAGGTGCTGGGAATTAAGGGCCTGTCCAACCTCTTCACGGTGGAGAGGGCCCACAGGGTCCCAGGAAAACCTCCACCACCGGGCGCCCCACCATGAGTGATGGTGGTGAAAATTATGAACTTTCGAGACCGGGATGCTATCCTACAGGATGCCCGTAGGGCTGGTTACTATGAGATTGGTAGTGCAAGGTTGAGGATTTTTCAGGATTTCACGTTGGAAGTGCAGCGCCAGAGGAGATCATATGACGCGGTGAGAAGCAGCCTAGGAGAACTTGAAATACATGATGTTTTTCCCAGCGAAGTTGAAGGTGCTGTCGGGGAGTCATGGTTTTTCACTTCTCCGAGGAAGGTGTGGGATTGGCTGGACAAAAGGGCGCAGAAAGCGGAGGGCCGTCCGGGGGAGTTGAAGGAGAAGGGGGGCCGAGGGGCAGAGGAGAATGGGCAGGGCTGAGGGAGAGCGAGCAGGGGACGGTGCTTCAGAAGGGGGGACAGTTCGGGGAGTGAAGGGAGGGTGGAGGAGGGGAGTTTAATGTTGGGGAGACGGCATGGGAAGAACGGTGGAGCCCCTAATCTAAGAGACGCCACTGTCTACTAGCCCTATGGGTGGGGAGGAAGGTGGGCTGAGTAGATCGGGGGGTCTACACTTACAAAAGAAGGGTAGGAGGGAGGGTGGGATTTCGGGGAGGTTGGGGTACACAGGTGTATTGCTCTTCCAGAGTGCACGGAAAATCATAAATCACCAATGCAATTACGGAGCCAATACTTTGAACGCAGTAAGACGCAATAACTTGCAACCACACACTCTTAGAAAATAATGAGCACTTATACGGATATTTATTCAAAGCTTAGAAGCAACCAGTGATAAAATAGAAATAAATCACAGAAGAAACATAGAAATAAATCACAGAAGAAGCAAAGAATTCAAAAGGAAATACATCACCGTGAGCGTAACTGGATTCCTCATCTCGCCAGAAGCGGCTGGAAGACCCCGATAACAGCCAGGCCGAGAGCACAACAGCCCACAGGTATGCCGGACGAAAGCGTCCCCCCTCCGGCTAAAGTCTCACCTGACCGCTCAGGGGTTCCGCATATATGCACACTTCAAAAAGGGGTGGCGATTTCTCGAACCTTCTGGCAACGCACTTGCGCATTGATGAGCAGCCGTTGGTTGTCAGCTGGGTCAACCAACAGTACCCTCAAGGAGCAAAGTGCCTCCCTCCTCTAAAAACAAGCACCACGAAAAACCTGTCCTATAGCTCATAACAAGACATAACAAAGTTAGCTTTCCCAGCAGAAATGTCCTTGACTGCATACCAGGTTTGGAAAGCATGTTTTCTTCATCACCGTGAATCTAACTCTCAGCAAAATGCGTGCAGCTTTTCACTGCGGCATGAAGTAAATAACCATCATGGCTCCGAGCGCTGCCAGAATGCACTGTGCACCAGCGCCATGTTTTAGCTCAAGCATAATAATTCCACCCTTGGATATTTATCTTCCATAGCCCAGTGGCAGAGGAGCCGGTCTCTGAAACCGACGAAACAATAAAACTAAATTAGGAATGCATTGAATACAATGACAACAAGCTATTATGATAGCTAATATAATGCAAATGCAAGAAAAAGCGTAACGTAGTGTACCCCCAACATCAGGAATCCATGAAAATAACCAATTCCACCAGTTCCCAGTATGATCTTGGGACACTTGAGAAATGAGATCCCTCAAACCTCGACTATGACTTTCAATGGATCGTGAATGGTCACTTAGATTGAAACAACACATACCTTCAACTGCGTTACACTCTAAATTATGCTTTAGCAATAGATAATCAACAGCAGCTCTGTTTTGCAAAGTTGCTTTTCTAATAACTTGACTATCAATGAGTAATTCTTCTAATGCCTGAGAGGTATGATTAAGGCCTTTGACTACTAAACATGCTAATTTAATCAAAGATTTGTAACCCCCAGCAGCTAAACCCCAAACTCCCACTAATGAAAGGGTTAATGCTAGAACCTCAGCTTCTGATCATAAATGTACATGTGAATCACAATCGGGAGATAGACCCACAGACTCGAACGTTGACCTTTTGCCTCGAGTTATCGCTGGGTGTAAAGGGAACATCATTAGTCCTAATCGAGTTAAGGCACAATGTTAGCTGGAATATAATAGCTGGAATATAAGTGTATGTGATGTTGCCACATGAAAAGAGCCATCCTGTTGGAAGTTTCACATGATTCAAATGACTGGCAGCTATCACTGTATGATTACAAGACATAGTATTATTTACACTGGTACATGTGCGTGGCACTCGCAAACGTAATCGTTGCTCAAACATCGTATGATTTTGCGCTTTGGTTAAATCGAGCTGTTGGCATTTGCCAATTTCTTGTGCATTTCTTGTCATAAGGTAGCACACATCACCTTGGGTTATATTATAGGTTATAACACGTGTCAAATTTCTCCATTTGCGATCGGTTTCCTGGCAAAATCTGCAGTACTCATAGACGGAAAAAGATTGCCTAATATCAGAATCTTGAACCAAAGAATCATTGTGTGTGATGCCGAAAATATGCTTTAGAACCGGAACTGGCATCAGCACTGCTACTAAGCATGTAGTTAGTAAGGCTTCAGCATTGGGCACATCAGTAAGGCAAAAGTGTGTAATGTTAAGCACCTGTTGTGCCAGGTATATCCACATATTCTCCGTTTGTGTAATCATGGGATAATGTTTTCGCCGTCCTGAAGATGCCTCTCACATGACTGGCATCAAGGTTGTTTTCACTTGCTCCTGACGTGTTTGCCGCATTTCACGAATCCATGTCTTCGGTCTTGCTGGCTTTTCGGCATTGACATAATGCTGCTTTTGGACAACATTACTCATCACTATCAGTATCCCCTTGATCACTGGAACAGATGTGACATTTTGCGTTGGTAGCAGCATGCTGTTTAACTCTCCCAAATGGAGTCCATTTAGTACCACAATTACACCAGCCAGACACAGGATCTACAAGGCAAACCCAGAAAAGAGATATCGGTGTTGTACATCACTCTCTCAGGTAACATTTGTCTGCGAGCACATATTGCCATTTCTTTCTACCGGGCTCCATTACTAAAACTACTTGGTCTTTGCCTGATGCAATGACATCTGCGGGCACAGGTGGCCCACTTGGCCTTTCCCCCCACACCTTCGCACCTGGTACCATACTGTCTGAAGAGCCAAAACCACGATCCCCACGGGTAGATAACACTGTAGGAGGCTCCCCCTTCTTAATCATGGACTACTTAACGGGAATGATAATCAATTGGGCCACCCGATCACCCTTGTGGATCGATAACAATTGGTCCCCACTATTCATCAGGATGACTTTGATCTCGCCTTGGTAATCAGCATCAATTACCCCTCCCAACATTTGAACTCCCTTCAATGCTAGGCCAGATCTAGGGGCAATCCATCCCATATGCTCTGGGGGAATTTGTACTCCAATCCCTGTTTCAATTACAACAATCCCTCTTGGGTCTAATCTGATTTCTTCATGGGAATGCAAGTCTACTCCTGCTGACTCTGGAGTCGCCCGATAGGGAGCTAAAGAACCCGGGGTAATTTCTCAGTACAATAGGGTTTCTCTGACTGAATTGGGTTGAATCGGTAAAGTAGGAGTCATTAGCCGCATCAAAGGAGTTTCATGCTCATTCACAGGCCTATTGTTTAATACTTGCGCCGCATCAAACACACGATCACGCCAGCCTGCCAAATTGCCATCTCCAGATTTGCGCAGCTGTTCTTTCAACAACCCATTCATTCGTTCAATCAGCCTTGAAGCAGCAGGGTAATAAGGTACGTGGTATAGCCACTCAATGCTCTTTTCCTGGCAATACTCCTGTATCAGTTTGCCTTTGAAATGTGACCCATTGTCACTTTGAATCTGCAAAGGCACTCCGTAATGTAATATGATCTGATCTAACAACCTGATGGTGTTCAGTTGTGTTGCACGCTTGCACGGCAAAACCATCATATATCCTGAATATGTATCCACAATAGTGCATGCATACTGACAACCTTTACTGATTGGCATGGGACCGATATAATCAATCTGCCAAATTTGACCTGGTAGTTTTCCTCTTCGCAATGTATCCCGAACAATCTGAGGGATAGGTCTATGCTGTTGGTGTTGGCACACTGGACATTGCAAAATGATCGTTTTCACTACCTCTAAAGCAGGGGTGCACAACTGATTTTGACAGAGGGCCGAAAGTACCCTACATGATGGCTATAGTGGGCCAAAAAGTAAATGTGGGTGGGGCGGTAGGCGTGGCGTGGCAGGAGGCTTTTTCAACCCCCAATTTTTATTAAACACTATGCCCCATGGCTCCCACGCCTCATGCAAACACTATGCCCTAAGGCCCCCACCCCTCAAGCAAACACTATGCCCCATGGCCCCCACTCCCCAACCAAACACTATGCCCCATGATCCCCACCCCTCATGCAAACACTATGCCCCAAGACACCCCCCCTCAAGCAAACACTTTGCCCCATGACACCCCCCCTTAAGCAAACACTATGCCCAATGACACCCACCCCTCATGCAAACACTATGCCCCATGGCCCCAACTCCCCAACCAAACACTATGCCCCATGGCCCCCACCCCTCATGCAAACACTATGCCCCATGACACCCACCTCTCATGCAAACACTATGCCCCATGACACCCACCCTCATGCAAACACTATGTCCCATGGCCCCCACTCCCCAACCAAACACTATGCCCCATGACACCCACCCCTCATGCAAACACTATGCCCCAAGACACCCACCACTCAAGCAAACACAATGCCCCGTAGCCCCCACTCCCCGACCAAACACTATGCCCCATGACACCCACCCCTCATGCAAACACTATGCCCCAAGACACCCACCCCTCATGAAAACACTATGCCCCATGACACCCACCCCTCATGCAAACACTATGCCCCAAGACACCCACCCCTCAAGCAAACACTATGCCCCATGCCACCAAGCATGCACCATGCATACATACTCATACAGACCCCAACGCCCCCACTCCTGCATACAAACTAACAAGCATACACCATGCACCCATACAGACCCGAACCCCCACCCCCAACTCAGCACACAAACCCACAAGCATAAACCATGGACCCATACAGACCCGAATCCCCACCCCCAACTCAGCACACAAACCCACAAGCATACACCCATACAGACCCAAACACCCCACCCCCAACTAAGCACACAAACTCACAAGCATACACCATGCACCCATACAGACCCCACCCTCAACTCACCATACAAACTCACAAGCATTCACCATGCACCCATACAGACCCGAACCCCCGACACCCAACTCAGCACACAAACCCACAAGCATCCACTATGCACCCATACAGACCCGAACCCCCTCACCCCCAACTCAGCACACAAACTCACAAGCATACACCATGCACCCATACAGACCCCACCCCCAACTCACCATACAAACTCACATGCATACACCATGCATCCATACCGACCTGAACCTCCCACCCCCAACTCACCAAACAAACTCACAAGCATGCACGCATACAGACCCTGACCCCCCACCCCCACATCTCAACACACACTGAACGTGCACACAACAACAAACATTCAGGCAGACCCGACCCCCACGCCCCCTCCGCATCTCAACACACACTGCACTTGCACACAAACACATTCAAGCTGACCCGACACACACCCCACCCCCGCATCTCAACATACACTGAACTTGCACACAAACACATTCAGGCAGACTCGACCCCACCCCCCTCCTCCGCATCTCAACACACAATCCACTTGCACACAAACACATTCAGGCAGACCCGACACACACCCCACTCCCGCATCTCAACATATACTGAACTTGCACACAAACACATTCAGGCAGACCCGACCCCCACACCCCCTCCGCATCTCAACACACACTGCACTTGCACACAAACACATTCAAGCAAACCCGACACACACCCCACCCCCGCATCTCAACATACACTAAACTTGCACACAAACACATTCAAGCAGACCCGACACACCCCCCACCCCCGCATCTCAACATACACTGCTACACTGCAGACATACAAATACAAACACACCCATACACACCCGACACACCCCCCCACCTCTGCATCTCAACATACATACAAAAACAAAAAACACAGTCAGGACGGACCCGAGACAGACAGACACACAAACATACAGCCCCACCCCCACCCCCCACCATGTACTTACCCAGACGTGCTGGAACGCTGGCGAGGCTTCTGGCACTACGGCTGGCGTGGCAAGCAAGGCTGAAATGCTTTCCGGCATCAAGCCTTACTGGCCACGCCAGCCGTAGTGCTGGCACTCCATTGGTGCAGCACACACGCACTACGTGGCTCATAGGAGCTGCGTGGTTCGTGTGCACTGAACCAATGAGGGCCAGTGTTTTGTCCGGCCCGAAAGACAACAAAGACTTTCCTAATGGAGGGCGGCAGATGCTGCTTGCGGGCCGCCCTCCATTAGGAAAGTCTTTGTGCCTCGCGGGCCGGACAAAACGGCATGGCGGGCCGCAACTGGCCCGCGGGCCGTATGTTGTGCACCCATGCTCTAAAGGAATACTGATTCCTCGAGCTTGTGCCCACTCAATAGTAGCCTTTTCTCCAAGGTGCCCACATTTCTGATGAGCCCATTTGGCCAAACTCTCCAAATCGTCTTCCTGAGCCTCCGCATCCACAGATGAAATCTTAGTGTGTTCGTCTGCAACAGAATAAAACCAACGTTCTAATGAGTCTGTGGCACAATGCGCGTCCACATGATACACAGTGACTTCACTTTGTGATAACATTTCTGCAATAACTTGCCACAGTTGTTTTCCCCACAACTCTTTTGAATGAATTTTCCACCCATTATTTTGCCAGGTTGGCAACCACACCGCCAATCCATTCGCCACTGACCATGAATCTGTGTACACATGACATCGACCAGGTGTCTCTTGTTTCAATGCTTGGTAAACTGCGTAAAGCTCTGCAAACTGACTGCTCTTCCCTTTCCCTGACGTTGTCAACATCTTTTTTGTCTTGGGATTGTACGACACTGCTTTCCAGTACGCTCAGTTCCCACATTTTGGGCTGAGCCATCCGTGAACCAGGCATGCTCTGTTTGCTCCACGGTCAAATCGCTGTAAGGTACTCCCCATTTCATGAGAGACTCACGTTTTTCAGGCACTTCCGGTGGTATGTAATCTGAGGGTGGTATGTTGACTACTTGCTCATGTAATTTCACAACTCCACCCTTCCCTGATTTGGCTCTGTCTTGAATGTACCATTTCCATTTAATTATGCTGGCTTCTTGAGCATGTCCTATTCTATGCGTTTTAGGAGAGCACAGTACCCATTGCATGATTGGTATTTCTGGCCTCATCAATACATCATGGCCCACCGTCATTTGCTCGGTATCAACAGGGGCCCAATAACATGCCAGCAACTGCTTCTCAAACGGAGTGTATGAGTTGCCAGCATCGGGCAACTTACGACTCCAAAATCCCAATGGCACACGTTTCCTGTCCTGTTTCTGCCACACACTCCAGTTAGCATAATTGTCTTGTACAGACACATTCAGTTCCACTTCGCCTTCCTTCAATGGCCATAAATCAAGCACCTGCTGCACGATGCATTCGCCAACTCAAATGCTTTCTGCTGCTCTTCCCCCCACTGAAACTTTAGAACTTACCCCACTTTCATTTGCAAATTTGAATGGCCCAGAACGTTCTGTATCTGAGTGCATTTTTCGGTTTTTCTGTTGCTTCTTTGCCGACGTCTCTGGTTTACATTCCCTAATAGATTGTTCTATGTTTGCGGCAATTGATGAAACTTTAGCATCTTTTCTTTGCAGAATTTGCTGTTGAATTCTGTTGCATTTCTGTTTCATTTACTTTTCTTTCACTTTATCTGGAACAGGTTATTGTTTCAGATGAGGGATGTACAGTGAACGCAATCTATTGTATTCTAGAATGCAAGGAATATCAGTTTTGACTTTACTTGAATCAAAGTTTATTAGCAATAGACCGTCAAGTGTACGTAAGCGTGATAATGCTACGTAGCTCATGCCTTCCTTAAACACTGTGTTTCCTATATCTATTAATGCTTTGTCTAGGGTAAGATCATGGGATTTATGAATGGTAACTGCATACATACATGTCTTTGAAGAGAAGGAATCGAGCAATTGAGCACCCTATCCTTTCCACTTCTGAAACTTTATCAAAGCGAATATTTACAAACTGAATGTTGCTATCACGTGGGTATGATTAACAAGCCCCGCCCACCTGGTGCCTTCCTGCTTGCCGCTCTTTTCCCTACTTAAGGAGCCCTCCAGCCTCTTTTCCTTTGCAGCTCGGGAGCAGGTGTAAGTAGATCTAGGGCACCTGGACTAAGCCCCGCCCACCTGGAGCCTTCCTGCTTGCCACTCTTTTTCACCACTTAGCAAGTCCCACCCACCCAGTGCCTTCCTGCTTGCCGCTCTTTTCCCTACTTAAGGAGCCCTCCAGCCTCTTTTCCTTTGCAGCTGGGGAGCAGGTTTAAGTGGATCTAGGTCATCTGGCCTAACTACCCCACACCTTCTTAGCCCTGCCTCTACCTTCCTGCTCTTAACTCTTAGATCAAGGGCGTCTCTCGCCCGGGCGTCCAAAGTGAAGGGCAGTCAAAGAAAAGGGCAATTCCTGTTTGGACCTGTTTGGATCAGGAGGATCCAGGGCCTGAACCCCTGCTAAGACAGCAGGTAAGCATGCACCAACATGTGTTTACACCCTCTGTCCCCACATGCCATTCCCACCCTCTCTCTTCCCCTGTCTTGTTTCTCTTGCCCCCCCTTCCCGCACACAGGAGTCTGTCCTTATACCGTCTGGTTTCACCATCACCGTCTTGTGGCCAATGCTGGATTTTACTTTTATGGACTTCATTGATTCATGGTGCGTTACCCTTTTTCAACTCTCATGATGGACTTCCTTTGCATCTTGTACTCATGATGGCCCTGAATCATGCTGTTCCGATCCCATCTTCATATGTGTTACTACCGACTTCTGCAGTTGTCTTCGCTCTCCACTCTTGCGTCTTCACTCTTTTTGACTGCTTACACTCTGTTCTCTCCTCCCCTCTCCCTTTTCCTATCTCCTCCCCTCCTCTCCTTACTTTCTCCTACACACTTACTCTATCTGAATTGTCCCTGGACCTAGTATGATAGCAACCTCGTCTGTCGCTCTCACTTCCCCTTACTGTTCCCCCCTCCCTCCAGCACTATCATAAACGTTGTCATGCACAGTACGATAGTCGCTTGTTTTGTTCCACCCCTCCCTTTCTGCACCCCTCTCCCTCACCTTTTGTTTTTCTCCGGCTCTACCAGAAATGTCATCAGGCCTAGTACGTTAGTCACCTGTCTGTTTCCATTTCCTTCCCACTCTCCCCTCCCTTCCTTATCTGTGTCTTAGCTCTTGCACTATCTGAAATGTCGTCAGGCCGAGTACGATAGTTAATTTCACATCCTTACTGTTCATGGCCTGTAAGAATGTCATTGTATTTTCCCTTGTTCCCTCCCTTGCCTTGAAGCGCTTTGAAGCACATTGTGTATAGGCACTATATAAATAAACTATCATAGCATATCATATCATGATTGAAAGCCAACGACTGTGCCCAGTGCTCCATTAACTAGCCCTTGCTCTATGTCAAGGTTACTTTAAGCATTACTCTACAATTTAAGGATAATTTCAATATTTTTTCCAACCCAGCTGTGTTGGAGATTGAATTTTCTAAACTATTTAGTCTTGTTGTGGGCTTGCTCACACATGGGTACTGTCATACCATGTACATCTAGTTTGTCTGTGGCGCTAATTTCTGTTATTGGTTGCATTTCTTTCTTTAAAATTGTTTCATTGAATTTGAAACAGCTTGCAAGAGTTGGCATTAAGGCCATACAATTGACATTTTTGTGCGCTATTTGTTCCATAACATCAGTTGCACATGCATTATCGCCATAAAGTGCATGTATATGCCGGTTTTTCAATACAACTTGTGCTTCTTGCGATAATACACCAACTCTAATACTTTTTAAAATGTTGGCATAAGTGAGATCTGCAGATTGCCGCATGTTCTCAGTTAATTCTCTGTATTGGAAATGTTGCCAAAGGTTAACATTATCTATGCTACCAACAGTTTTCCGGCAGAGTTTGTGGCCTAAGTTTTTAAAAATCGATTCACCTTTCACTGGTGTCAATTGTAGAAGATCTCCGAAAACGATAATGTGTTTCCCTGCAAATAGTTCTTCGTTATTATTTTTAAGTACTTCTTGCAATCTGAGATGAATCAAAGCCAACATTAGGTTGGAGACCATGCTCACTTCATCTATTAGTAGCATTTTCATTTGTTTCAATACTCTACGTAATTCCATTGCAGCTTCTGCAGAAAGTTTCTAGTAGTCTAATTTATTTTGATGCTCTACTGGAAGCAGTAGTAATCGGTGTAAAGTCACACCGCCTATGTTGTAGGCAGCTAAACCTGTGGGGGCCATTACAACAGCTGACAGTTTGTTGTTTGTCAATTGTTGAAGGAACTTGCTGATGATTTTGATTAAGAATGTTTTCCCTGATCCAGCTTCACCACTGACGTACAGCAGTATAGGTTTGTAATTATGATAGGTACATTCTTTATTTTCGTGTTGTACACCATGTACAATTTGTTTTGTTACGTCTTCAAAAATGGTGCGCTGATCGTTGTTAAGTTTTGCTTGTTGTACAGTTAAGTCTTCTGTATCTTCTTGATACTGATACATGGTGTTTTCTACTTCTGCCATAGCTACTTCAGCCTCATTTGCTATTAGTGGTTGTCCTAGTGGTTCTTGACTTCCTGTTACAGAAGGTTGACTACTGTCGGAAGAGTCCTTATCTAGTTGGGCCTGAAGTTCTTCTTCCTGTTGCTGCTCATTGTGTAACATTGTTTTGTACTGCGTAAAGTTCACATCGGTGATAGTGCTTTCATTTGCTTTGAAAGCATCTTCATAGCAGTCATAATTATCTAGTATGTCTTCCTCTTTTCTCCATGGTTTGAAAAGTTGTAACAGAGACATGTAATATAGTTCTTTCTGTTGAGGAGTTTTTAATGACAATTTTACATGATTAATTAAACTTTGTTTGGTAAGTTTCACTAAGCTCCCTTCACAATCGGTCACTCTATATCTACATTTGCTTTCATCGGGTTTTACATTATTTTTGTATGCAAAGTTTTGAGCTATGTGGTATAGACACATGCTTTCCAGAGTGGTACTCCTGTTCGGATAGTATGTGTCCAGTAAATTGTTTTTTAGAATGTCTTGGCTGTTGGGATCATTTCTGGCAATTGTTTCTATGTCCTCATATGATTTTAGCACTCTTTTTCTAGATTTTGCAGGACCAAGACTGAGCCATAGTATGTTGTCTGATTTTCCATACAAAGCAGTGCCAGTTAAATGATCTGCTGCTTCATAGGCCCCACATTCTCTGAGAGAGCATTTTTATGCCTAGGCTGTACAATTTCCGTGATACATCCTGGGAGTCCCTCTGCCAGTGAGCTAAAGACTCTGGGTAAGTCTCTAGAAACCAGGACTAATGTCTGGCAGAGGGACTCCCAGGACCCCCCTTGTTAATTTGCATATTTACGTAACTTTGGGTCTCACCCTAAGTTACTAGGGGAATCCAGACGTGGACCCCTTGCTCACTATTCTTAGAGAGGCACAGATCCACCCTACTGATGAGGTCCAACCAGACTGAAACACGTGTCTGGGGTTTCTGTTGGTACTCTTGTTCAGAGGAGAATTGCCTAGCATTTCGGTGCTGGACTGCCCCAGGGCAGGACAAAGACTAATATGTTTGGGATATTTCTTCTCTGTGAAAGATAGTGAGCTAAACACTCTGGGTAAGTCTCTCGAAACCAGGACTAATGTCTGGCAGAGGGACTCCCAGGACCCCCCTTGTTAATTTAACTGCGTAGCAGACATATTTTGAAAGTGGGTTCCCGATTTAAGAATGTATGCAACTCCATAACATAGTGTTGCTAATTCACTTTCATAGAGTAGGTGGAATATGTATTCCACATTTTGTCTAAATCTGGGATCTTGCGAATACATCCGTAATGAGCGGTATTCTGATGCCCCAATCTGAGTGGGTCTATCATCGTATCTTCCACCTTTGCCAGTAGGAAATAGCAGGGGAAAAGCACGTGCTGCTATACTTTTTTCCCAAATACTCATTGGTGACCCTTTGGTTTGTCGCATTTGGTAAGTTTCTAGTGCATCATCTATGCTTTCATTGGAATACAATGGATAAATTGTGTAATGGTCCAAAAGAGTGGATACTGTAGCTGGATCCAGAAGTTCGAATTGTCCAGTTTCTGATGGCTCTTGAATTATTTCAGTTGTTTCCCTTAAACTTTCATCAATATTTATTTCCTTGTAGTACTCATTATTGTCTTTTAGATATTGCAATACTTGTCTAACTTTGTGTAAGTCCACTAATTGTTGCCAAATTGTTTTGTCCTTTGTTGGTACTCCATTTACCAAGACTATTATACAATGCTCTATTGAACGTTCTACTCCTAGGGTGTGTACATTTACCGTTAGATCTAATGGCAAATAAACTACTTTGCCACGAATGCCTTTCACCAATTCAGAGGAAGGTAATTTTGCTGTTTTTGGATGAAGGCGTATAATTGCTTGAAATGGGTGAACTGTTTGAATTATTATGCTCTCATACAAATTGAGCTGTTGCAGGATTTTTGGTAATGGAAACAATTCCAAATTATGTGTAATAGCACGTGAAGGAGTGTGGTTGTTGTCTAATTTTGCAGTACAGTAACTGCAACATATTAGGCGCTCAGTTAGTTCATATTTGTTTGCAGCTAAAAGGTACAAAGCTAATTCAAACCATTCAGAGTCTTCATTGTCTTCTATATTATATGATATGTCCACATTTTTTGTGTTCCTTTTGTAAAACTTTCTGCGGCAACACACACACACATGGTTTAGTACTTCAGCCGATGACCTTTTAAATTTAACTATTTCTTTTCTGTATGTGTGTAATAGAAGGTTGCTATGTGCATAATTGTTGCTACTATGTTCTAAAACTGTTGCATTTTGTAAGTGGCTCTCACTTCCAAAATACTTTTTCTGAATACGGTCAATTTCTTCTTGTAAGTATTTGGGTGTACCATGCAGAAGAGTGGTATTTAAATTGTCTAATTCAGAAGCTGGACTTTTTGCATATTATATTTTATACACTAAATTTCTTACATTGGAATGATGTATTGATATTCTTTTGATGATATGGAAGGTATTTTTGCAAATAGGCCCAGAAATGCAGGCTAATGAATGTCCTTTTAGTCCTGTGTCTTTTCGCACTGGACAAATATCCATATTTTGCAGCACTTTCATTTTACTTTTGTCTTTACCTTTTACATATTGATTGAGGAACTGACATAAAGATTTGAAAGCTTTGTTTGGAATGGCCCACATTGATGTGCACGGCCATTTGTATACTGGACAGTGTGGTTCTGCTGAATCGAGAGGAAATTCTGAGTTTTCAGGGGATAGTTTTGTAAGCAGTGTTTCTTGTTCCATAATGGTAGTATTGATTTTCTCATACCCTCGTCCACTGCTATGGATGGCAATTGTGTTTGTTTGAATGCTTCTTCATTAAAATATGGCTCTGTGGTTGTTGTGTGACTCCATTCAGCATCACAAACATGTAAGAAATTATTTTTGTTCACATTCCGTGTATTGCTGAGTTTCTTTTGTAGTTTGGTACTTCGTTTTGTTAGTGCATTCATCCTATTTAACACTAATATGAACAACTTCCTTTTGAGAAGGATTGCACTGTCCACGAGAGCTTGTAGGATTAACTTTCTACGGTAGGTTTTAAGGGGTGAGGATGATTTCGGTCCTCTTCTTATTAGATTCTGAAGGACTCTGTGACGAAACATTTTTGCTAAAATACTTTTTTTTTATTATGGGTTCTTCTTACACTATCAGGATTATTAGGAACATTGTTAGCTGTACTGGTAGGTGTTTTTCTGACAAAATTTCTGTGTTTTGTGACACTTTTTGATGGAGAGGTTAGTTGAGACTTCCTTTATTTTGTTACCCAACTGCATTAGCTGGTTTGTACCAACATTCTCTACAAACTCTACAACAGGTGGATGCTTATATTGGGCACCTTTATTTTTATTTGCTCTACTTCTGCGTTCCTTTCTACGGAGTTGCTTTTTGGTAGGCATTCTTTGGTGTCTGTTGAGAAAAAATATATACTTTTGTCTGTTGTCCAATGTATGTGTGCAGTGTGCATGTGTGCATGAGTCTGATGGGGGAAGCTTTTTGTCATGGTTTGTCAACGTGCATTGAACTCTTGCAATGATTTGGTAAGGCTACTTTATACTGTTTGTATACTGCTACAATGTGCTTCAGATGAGAGTGCAATGTGGCCTACTTGTGACGAGAACCATTATAAAAAACCGAAATGCCAGAAACTTGCTACAGCAACTTCTTTTCACAATCTAACCTTCTAAGGATTACGTATGTTATTTGAGTACCAAACACACAGGGATTTGTCAGCCATTCTGCCTGTTATTCTTTGTTCAATAAATGGATATTTGTAGGTAGAATGGTTTACAAATCAATGCTTGCTTTGGTGCCCAAAAAAACCAAATAACACACGCAGCCTCTTTGAGGAGTAGTTACAATATAAAGGTTGTACTGTACTTACATTTTTGTGCAAGATGAGCAGGTTTCTTCGGATATGTCGTCTGCAGTCTAGATGCTATTGATTCTCAGGAGAGTAGTCTTCACTGTGATTCAAAAAAACAAACTCAATTACTTTGTGCTTCTTTCATCATTAATTGTGCTTCTTTCATCAGAGCATTCAACTTTCATATTTCAACCCAGTGCACGTGTACATTTCACTTCACTCTGTGCAGTCTTTGCATGGTACTTGCAATATGGTGCTTGAAAGTCCTTCAAAATAGCTAAATCTTTTAAGGGTATGGAAATGCCTTGTTGTTTACAAAGTGTACCATGCATAGGAGAGAGGTTTGTAAGCGACAGGGCATAGTATTAGATGGTGAAACATTTTCTACTTGTAAATTAAAAGCATGATGCTGAAAAATCGGGAGACCCTCAGAAGGAAATGTCACCACCGCAATTGGGAGCGCTTTCTATTCTCATACGATAACATTGTAAGTAGCATTACTGTAGGCCGTACAGAGTACACAACTCTGACATTTTCACATACAAAATTGAGTTCTGCCCTAAATAGGCATGCTTGCAACGTATGTACAGGTTATGCGGACGACAGTAAGCAGTCCTGCGATTTGTGAATGACAAATCGGACATCTTGCACTTTAAAGGGGGAGCCTTGTTATGTATTCCTTGTGGACATTTAGCGACATTATTTTGTCTAAATTAAATCTTAAGGGTTCCACATGTTCTCTGATTAAAATATACATACCTGTTCTATATACTCATGCATGTACACATGCATAGAGCTGTACGTAGAAATTCGCAATATTTGCACAGTAGCTTGTGAAGTATGTGCTTTGCAATGATATGCGACTTCCATTCAGAATCATCGACAGTAATTTTGAAGTGCGCAATGTTGATGACAGAGTTCAAATTAGCGATGTTCAATGTGATTGGTGGATGATTGTGCGACTGCTTAGTTGTGTCAAATGAGGGACTCGTTTTGGTACTGCTGTAGAAAGGGTGAAGGACTGGGTAAGAGTTACATGCCGCACGTAGGCAACGGTTGTCCGCTGGTAGGGCATGTCACATACGGGTTTCTACAGCAAATCCTGCATGTAAAGGCGACTGTAGGCATCAGCCAATCAGATGCTCACATTACTCTTTTGTGTCGAAAGACGGTGCGCACACTGAAGATGGCAGAGGTGGAGAGGGTCAGGGTTTTGATGCTTGGAGACATTTTTGTGCAAGGCTTACAATACTATGCCGTGAGTGGACATGTGGCACACCATTTCGATGTCAGAGTAGTGTAGGTGGTGTGGCGTGCTGACACTGATGCCAATGCTGCAGCAATTCTGCAAGTTTGTAGAGACATGCGTACAATGACCACTCCTCATGTGGTAATTTTGCACTACGGTGCTTGCCATTTGGGATACGTGACTTCACGTACTTTGTTGGCAGATTTGGCACAGTTGGTTGAAGCACTCATGACCATCTTCCCAACAACGAAAGTCATTTTTTCTGCTTTACTCCCTAGAGTACAATGGAACAACAATTCTGTTTTCTGTCCAGATCAAAGCATCGGGAGGTGTATCATCAATCGCGGCATGCGTGCATTCATGCTACGAGCTGGTATTTTTTTTGCTGCCACGGTAACATTGCTCCAAGCAATGCAGATTACTTTGAAGGAGATGGTGTTGCGCTATCTTCTTTGGGAAGTGCAATGTTCTTTTGGAACGTAAGGCTTGCTTTAGAGAAGGTTCTGTAATGTTTGCAAGAGTAAAACAAGGACAGAAAATACAAAAAAAATACATACAATACCAGATGTCTGTACGGTATCTGGCCAAAAATAAAAAAACGGCCCTTTTCAGAGTCTACCTTAAAGGGGAATAGTACTTTAATGTACCGTCGTCACGCTCTGATCCTGTACATGTCCGCGAACATGGCGGTAGTTTGCAGCCAGCACATATCGCCAATGGGGATTCAGGGGTTGAGACGCATGTAAATGAGAATGAGCTGAGCTAGGGATTGGTCCATAAAGTTCAGTAGGTGTGTTCTGACCGACATACTTTAGTAAAGACCGTCTTCTCCCTCACAGGAGACCACAGAGCCATGGCTTCCCATGCTCAAACAGATTATCTGGATTTTGGGAGACTCATGAATACATTGGTTGAAGGTGCATGCATAAAGCTGCAGTTTATCTACAAATCTCGGATTTCCTCATGTGGAAGTGCAATGGTATGGCGTGCGTGGCATGATGTGGCTGGACTTGGTACCTCTCTATGTTACTTTACTGACAGAGCGTCCTCCAGATATACTGATCATTCATTGCGGAGGAAACAGTTTAGGCCATGTATCGGGAATTTCTTTGCAATTTGCAATGAAGGAAGGACTCGCGAAACTCATGGACATGTTTCCAAATTGTCAAATACTTTTTTCCCGTATTGCCCAAAGACAAATATGGCTGCGTTCTTCTGCGTTTGGTCCACAAATGGAGAAAGCGAGACGCAATGTGAATAAGGCTGTGTGTGCATTTTTAAGAGATGTTGACATGTTCTCGTTCCACAATGAAAACATTTTGTTTCGCAGCACTTTCATTTTCCGCAGAGATGGAGTCCACCTCACATATGCTGGTAATCAGATTTTTCTTCGCAATGTAAAAAATGCATTGCAACCTCTTTTGCAATCACACTAACCTATCTGACAATCCGTTTTCACCAATCCACAGTTTTTGACCCACACAACACACCACCGAAAGGCTCTTTTCAGAGCCGCCACTTACTCCCAGCGTACACTTCATTGTGTTTGCTCTGCTTGCACCCTCCCTTTTTTCCCTCTACGACTGTCTGCAAACTTTTTCAGAACTCTGCAGGGTCTACGACCGTCACGTCATAGTTCTTTTGTTATACTGAGAAAGGCGGCTCTGAAAAGAGCCTTTTCTGTAATTTTTGTTGTTTTCACATTTATTGCTTAACAAAACACGGCACACTAGGAGAAGAGGAGAAAAGGGTAAGGAAGGCACACCAGCCACGGGGATAAGAAAGGGCAAATGAACAGCAAAAGATTTAGGGTGAGCTTTATTTAGATAAGGAGCAGATCTTCTGGTGCTCTGTGACTGCAGCCTCAAAAGCACTTCGAAAATTCTCCCCCGTCCAGAGTACTGCATCACAATACGTGTACATTACTGTCACCTTTTGAAAGGTAAGGGTCAACAGCGTTGCGAATGACTTGTGAGGCAGCTGGAGGGAGGCGCTCCCCCATAGGAATGTCTCTTGTGGTGGGAGGATTGGACACGGAGCATGCTGTGGAGGAACTCAATCGACTATGCTCTTCACATGGCACCACCTTGCGAATGTCCGCAGTGTGGAACGAAGTGAGGTGTCGCTTCATGGTTGTCGTATCAAAACTGTACGCACCAAATCTCCCGCGACTCAGCACCACCTCGCACTGGTTACACTTCACCAGGTTTGCACGTGCTTTTGGTACGTTCCCATAAACGGAAAACAACCGCCACACCCACGACTCCCGCTGGGTGCTCCTAGTGCGGAGTTCCTCCACTTCATTCACTTCATTCTCTTCCTCCTCTTCTTCCTCGCTCTCTACATCCTCACCCATATTTCGATGGGATTGTGTCCTCTGACGTATTCCTTATCTATGAAATTTTGTATCTCCAGCTTGCTGGCCTCGGAAAACATTTTTTCCTATTAGAGGGTGCTGTGTGTCGACGTCCGTCGAGTAGGTGTTCCTCAACAGCCACCGTATCGACACCGACGTCATCATGCCTATAAATGGCCACGCGCAGCGTCCGTTGCTCAGTTCTGTTTTTCCGCGCTTCGTGTGCCTCGGAATACCGTTGCTCAGTTCGTCAGTCGAAAAATATATTGATATTTCCTCGAGAAAACGAACTCGTACTCGATGGCTTCCTCCTCCGACCCGATGACTCCTCGGTCCGGTTTCAAAAAATGCCGAGACTGTGGGAAGAAAATGTCGTTGACGGATCCTCACAGGATCTGTTTGTGGTGTCTGGGAATCGAACACCAGTGTTCAGAGTGTGAGGAATGCCTATCCATGACGGCGAAAGCCTTGAAGGAGCGTAAGGGGAAGATCGAGAGAGGTAAGTCAGTTTTAACTTCCTTGAAAGTTTCTGCGGTAGAATCGAGACATTCGTCTCCTCACCATCGAAAGCATTCTCGGTCTAGGTCTCGAAGTGGCTCCCACCACTCGTCGAGGTCTAGACACTCAAAAAAGAGACGTAGAAGATCTCCTTTGTCGTCGTCTTCTAGTTCCCCTGAAAGAGTAATTTTCCCCAGAATACACAGCTCTCAGGCTGAGTGGGAGGAATTCAGAAAAAAGATGCTAAGCGTCTTCGAGAAAGCGGCCTCGACCCTCTCGAAGTCAGCTGAGGGTGATACCCCGGGTGAAAAGCCCAAGAAATCTAAACGCTGCGAGTCAAAGCACCCAGCGAAAGAGTCGACCCGAAAGCGCCATGAGCCATCGGGAAGTAAAGCATCTTCGACGCCATCGTCGAAAGCCCCTTCGAAGCATAGATCGGCGCCATCAACGCCGTTATCGAAGGGTTCTTCGACGCATCCGTCGATTGAGTCGACGCCGACGCCGATAAAAGAAAAAACCACGGCTACTCCACAGCCAACGGTTAGGCCAAGAGCCTCCGACACGACGCAGAGAGCGTCGTCGACATCCTCGAGCAGGGTTCCAATCCTTTCGAGTTCTACGGGGACTCTTCCAGTTTTCTCGACGCCTTTGACGGCGCCTTCGAGGATTTTTACATCAGTGTCGACGACATCGACCTTTTCAAGGCCAGTGATGATGGCTCCTTCTGCTTTAGAAATGAGTTTTGTCCCTTTTCACTCAGAACACCCCCCTTTAACCTCAATTTATGAGGAAAGGGAAGACGCAGATCAAGAAAGACCTTTTGACCTGCAGAGGACCACATCACCTGAACCAGAGACTTTTGACTCTGAGGAAAGAAGGTTGAAAGACCTTCAGGATGTATTAAAGGAAGCAAGTGGTTTAGACACTTCCCCTGAAGTGGAATTTGTCAAATTAGACCCAGGGGAACATGCTGAAACCCCTTATAGAACCCTAATGTCAAGAATCATAGAATTCATGGGTTGGTCTGCACCTTCACCTGTTTTTCAGCAGGATGACCTCACTGACATTTTGGATAAAGGTCCACAGGAGGATCCTGTGGTTCCATTTCACTCTGCTATACAGAGAAAGATTTTAACTAACTGGGAAACTCCTGAAGTTATCCCTGCGGTTAACAAGAAGTTGTCAGCGAAATATAGGGTATCTGCTTCTGACCCTGAATACCTATCCAAACACCCTACTCCAGAGAGTCTGGTGGTCCAGGCTGCAACTTCATCAGGCAGTACATCTGCATACCCCACTGCTCCACAGGATAGGGATGATAAAAAATATGATGCCATGGCTAAGAAAGTCTTCTCGGCCTGTAGCATGGCTTTAAAATCTATTAATGCGACTTGTACGCTCGCTAGGTTCAGCCACACTCTTTGGGAGTGCTCTTCATCAGCGGCTGACTGCCTCCAGGAAGGAGAAGAAAGGGACGCATTTTTAAATATCATCAGAGATGGTAAAGATGCAATGTGTGAGTCCCTTCAAACTGGCATTGATTTTGCTGACCGTATCAGCAGGGCCATGGCGGCAAATACCACAATCCGCAGGCATGCGTGGTTGAGAAAGTCCGGCTTTGCTTCTGACGTACAGGCCAGACTTTTAAATATGCCCTTTGACGGCTCTTCCCTGTTTGGTAAAAAGGCGGATGACAGTTTGGAAAAACTGCAAACATCTAAAGCAGCAGCCAAGTCACTAGGAGCTGCAATCCGCCAAACTAATTTTCGTCCCTCAGGATCCTCTTTGAGAGGAAGGTCCTTTTGCTATTATTCCTCATATGGAAGAGGCAGAGGACGGCCGGCTTAAAGAGGCCAAGGAAAATGTACCCGTGGTGGACGCGGTAGAGGAAAGAAAGCCGCATCAGCAGGAGCCGCTTTACCTTCGGCAACCGCATCAGCTGCTCCCAAAACACTCTGAGGTCTCCCATCACAAGACACCTGCAGGGGGCAGGTTAACTCGCCATCTGACGGAATGGCAGGCTATTACGTCAGTTGCTTGGGCATTGGAGACAGTTGCCCAAGGTTACTGCCTGCCTTTTGTATGCATCCCTCAGAGCCATCCACCGGGGAAGAGCTCTCTGAAAGTGCCGGATCCGCTCCTCTTGCAGGAAATTGTAGACCTGCTAGAGAAAGGTGCCATAGAACCGGTACCTGTAGCGGACAGGAACAAGGGCTGGTACTCCCCCCTACTTTCTCATACCAAAGAAAGACGGAGGACTGAGACCCATCCTGGACTTACGAGAATTGAACAAGTTCCTCAGGAAGGACAAGTTCAAGATGGTAACTCTCTCTCAGATCCTTCAGGCCCTCCAGCTTCAGGACTGGTTGGTATCTCTGGACCTTCAGGATGCTTATTTCCATGTGCCAATCCATCCCAAGCACAGGAAGTACCTGAGGTTCGCAATTGGCAACTCTCATTATCAATTTTGAGTTCTGCCATTTGGGCTGACCTCCGCCCCGAGGGTCTTCACCAAGCTAATGTCGGTAGTGGCTGCAAGTCTAAGGAGGGAAGGGATTCACGTCTACCCCTACCTGGACGATTGGATGATCAGAGCAGTTTCTTCAGAACAAGCTTGGATCCAACTAGATTATGTCTGCCACTTCCTTCACAAGCTGGGCTTCTCCCTCAATTTAAGGAAGTCACAGATGATACCATCACAGAGACTCCAGTTCGTTGGAGCAGTCCTGGACACTTCCCTGGGAAAAGCCTCGCCACCAGAGGTGAGGGCTCAAGATATTCTGCAGATGGTCACCAGGTTTCAAAATGCCCAACGTCTCCCAGCCTACGACTTTTTGAGGTTGCTAGGCCTCATGGCATCCTGCATATCCCTTGTGCCAGAGGCTTGCCTGAGAATGAGATCCCTTCAATGGGCACTGAGGACTCGGTGGTCACAATTCTCAGGGAGGATGACAGATCTCCTTCAGATTCCGGTCAGACTGGCTCGAGACCTTCAGTGGTGGGCCTGTCGGGAGAACATTCTGAAAGGAGAACTGTTTTGGCAACCATGGCCGGAGATAACAGTAGTCACAGATGCCTCACTCACGGGGTGGGGAGCCCATGCCAACGACTTGACCATCAGCGGTCGTTGGTCTCCATCGGAGTCCAGACTACATATCAACCTGTTGGAGCTGAGAGCCATCAGACTGGCACTGAAGGCTTTTCTGCCGTCTATACGGGGGAGAAACGTCCTGATAATGACGGACAATACAGTGGCCATGCACTACCTCAACAAAAGAGGACAGTGTTCGGGTTCTCAAAGTAATTCAAAGTGCGACACAAGTGAGACGGACAGTTAGGGACAGACGCGATGTTCGCTATACTTACGTTTGTACTGCACATGTGTACGCATGCTATGTTCACTGAACGGACAGTTCCAGTGTCCTTAGGACAACTCCATTTTGTTTGCCTACGAACTTGCCGGCCACCGTGCCTGTTCTACGGACGGCACCATTTTGGCTGCGCCCGATACGGACAGCTATACTGTCCTTCTCACACTCACATTTTGCTCATTTACACCCATTCCGGACATTTGGTGTGTTCGACGAACATGTATCATCTCGTTTCCAAGCGGTACCGCGAGGTAAAATATCCTTTGGACACCCCTTTCTGCTTAGGCACGCACAATTTCAACAGATGGTGCAATCAAACATCAAATCCATCTTACTTGACATTAGTAAGGGTAGGTGTACTGCCTTTACAGCACCCACATTCCATTCTTTGCGAATAGGTCGAACAGGCGCGCTGTTAGTTAGTCTAGGAGCTCCGTGCTGACACAAAGGAAATCTACTCGCATCTGCGGTATACGCCACCGTAATGCCCTAAATATTGGATGGGTGACAGCTGTTACCGCTTTGCCTGGGTGCTCCGAGTTTGGGCCGTTTTCGGAGTCCTGGGACCAATCTACGGCACTGGATAAATCCTTCCGGCTCTGCGAGCGCCGTGGCCCTCCCTCGAGCCTGGCTGTCCCCACGCCTGACGTCCCTGCAGCTGCCAGCGCATCGCCTGTGACACCTGCCCCTGGCTCCCCCCTGACTGTACTGGCTGTACCTCTGGAGCTCTGCTCCTGCTTGAGTCGCTTGCTGCCTGGGCGGGTTGGGGCTCTGCGGGGCTGGGGTGAGACATGCCCTCGCATTGTGGCGTCACGGGCTGGCTGGCAGGGGTCTGGGGGGGACGGCTTCGACCCTGCACTGAGCCAAACTTTCTGCGGACAAGCACTTCATGGGAAGCGTCCCACATTGACTTCGTGGGTGGATGCCCCCCTCTCCCGCCTCATTGGATCTGCGGCCTGCTCCCGCACGTTTGCTAAGGCTCCGTCCGGTTTGGGAGCCTCCCCATCTGCCCATACCCACACGGCGGGGACTGTCTTCTGTGGCCCGGGGGGGCGGGTGCCTGGCCTGCCGTGTGCACCTGAGGGCGGCGTGGGCTGCTGACTTGGCCCCCCCCCTTCCTGCCTGCCTGTGTCAGCGCTGGAGTGCCCGCGTCTCAGGTAAGGAGCGGGGGCCGTGTGGGATTTCCTGGAGGCGTCTCCCGTGCCTGTGGGCCCCGCTGCTGGAGTGATCCTCCTCGCCTTGCCGGCCTGCTCGCGGGGTGCCCAGGGCTCACTGTATCTCCTGCATCTGCCCAGCCCACCCGCTTGCAGAACACACGCAGATCCCGTCTGGGAAAGGACTCATTTGGCACGGTCTTCATACGCCATCACCAGTGCTGTAGTCCATCCCCGTCACGGATACTCCGTCCCTTGCTGGCCCTCGACCTCGCTGGGCGGGGTGCACTCTCCTCCTCTGGATTGCCTGCGGGGGTGGACTGCCGGGGCATACCGGCGGGGAGTTCTGGTTGCTTACTATCACTAATCAGGAGGCGCACGAACCATCATCCTGGCCTGCCGCTTCGCCACTTGCCTGAAGCGGTTCATCCTTTCAGTGGCCCCCGTGACTTGCTACTCCAGTCCAACTCTTGCTTGGCCATCCCCTATAAAAACTGCCTAGCTGCATGTTCTCACTGCTGCCACCGTTCTTGTGGCCTGCTATTGTCGGTACTGGTGCCTCCCGCCACCTCTGGCTCCACCAGCGAACTGCTGCAGTACCCATCCCTTCTTTAGTAATGCCTAACAGGTCCCGTGGATCGGGTAAGGGGGGCGCCATGGACAAATTCACCACATCTATCCCTAGAGCTGAAGTGGCCCACACATCGTCTTTGCAGGAGGAGCCCGAGGCCGCCCCGCTCTCCAACTCCTTAGCACCGGATCTAACCGCAATGATGGAATCAATGGCCAAGAACTTTACCTCCTTTCACGAGAAACTAAAAGCCAATGTTGCCTCTCTGAAAACCAGAGTCGACCAGGCCGGGACCAGAATCACTGATGCCGAGAACAGGATCTCCGCCAATGAGGACGAAATACATTTGCTGCAAACCACGGTTACCGCTCTTTCTCGGGATATGAAGACCATAATGGCGAAGTGTGATGACTTGGAGTCTCGTTCGTGCAGGAACAACCTTCGCCTAATCGGTGTTCCCGAAAACGCTCTCAAAGGTCGCATGGAAGACGCGGTCGAGGATTTACTTAAAGTTGTACTTGGTAACCCGGCTTGTCACCACATTTCACGGTTGAGCAAGCCCATCGGGCCCTGTCTCCGCGTCCTAAGCCAGGTGACTTCCCCAGGCCTATCATCGCTCGAATCCTAAATTACCGCGACAGGGACCTTATTCTGCGCCTGGCGCGCGAAAGGGGGGAAGTTCGCCTGGAGGGGCACACCATCCGGATCTTCCCCGATTTCTCAGTGGGAGTTCAACAAGAAAGGCGCCAATTTCTGGGCGTCAAAAAGCTGCTCAGAGAACGCAATGTACCCTAAGCTATACTGTTCCCGGCCCGCCTCAAGATCACCCATAATGGCAAACTCTAATTTTTTCACTGTCCCGGACGAGGCAGTGAAGTTCATTGAATCACAGATCCCCCTTCCCAACGCTGGGGACACCCTTGCTGAGGATGATTAATCCTAATTCACCCTTATTCCTTTGCTTGCTCTGTCTGATGACCTTTGTTTCTCGATGTGCAAATAGCAATGATGTACTCTAGAACTCTCGGCTATAGAGACAGGGCGCATGCTAATTGGCCGCCTTGCTGAGAGGTTGCTCTGCGCATGATTTCTTATACTGCCTGTGCTCCCTGTCTCTTTCTCTAATCTCCTCGTATCTCATTGATATGTTCATTATTGTTTGATTCCCGTATGTGTTAATAGCAATGTAATATTCTGGTTTGCCTACATATTGCCATCTGTCGCCTGAGATGAACAGTCTTGGCGAGCTCACCATCTGTGCCTATGGGCGGCTCTCTGCCATCCCTTCCGTATTTGCCTTCATTGACTCAGTCTGGCACTGGTGGTTTAATTGCCTGTTCCCACATGTCTGAACATTGCCTTCCTGGGTTCTGGGTTTCCTGCTAGTTCGCTAGACCCTCTTTACTTAGTCTCAGGATATGTGGGTCTGTAATCATTACTATGTTTGTGTCTGTTCACTGTACCGCAGGCAACTATATGTCATCCCTATCTGCCTGAGTGTCGACTGCACGGTATCAGTGCTCCCCACTGCGATTGCAAGGTTCGGTCTTATTGATTTGATGTTGGGTTTTGGCCCCGGTTGGGCCGCAATCAAAGCGGGCCCATGTTGGGCTCCGCCTGTTTTCTCTTGTTCCATGGGGGGGTTTCTACACTGCAAGTTGGGGATGGGCAGTGAGGGTGGGGGGTGGCACTGTTGGGGATTGGAGAAATGTTATAGTAAAAGGCAGAGGCAGACTGGCAGACCGCATCACACCGGGTCATCCGCATCCGAGATGGCTTAGTTTCACATCTGAACTATGACGACAGTGGTGGGAGGGGCACCCTTGTGGGGGCTCTCTTCATTCACCGTGTAAGTTTCGACAGCGATTGTGGGATGTACCTTAGGCTTCTGAAATGTCCACAACAGTGATGTCCTGGAATGTCCGGGGTTTAAGTGTCATGATCACTGCTTCCAAGGAGCCAGGACCAGCCCAACGTCCTTGGAAGCAGGCCCCTAACCTTAATCCTATGCACCAGCCGGTCCCCACTGGAACCTTTTGGACCTTGTCCTGGCGCCGGTGGTGCCAGGCTCATCAACGCCATCGGTCCCGGCACTGGAAGCGCCGGGCTCATAATCTATATGAAGATGCTTGGGTGGACTTACCTGCAGCAGACCATGCTGCTTACTTACCAGCTGCATAGGAATCCTCAGTAAGCCGGAACTACTTTCTTACCTGGGTGGGGCAAGCTCCACTCCCTGGATACAACACTGGAACTCTTCTGGAACAGGAACTCTTTTCTTACCTAGGCGGGGCCATGGAGGAAGACGCCTCAGCACTCCAAGGCTATTTAAACCACACCCGATTGATGAAACGTGCTTCGCGTTATTCTGCATCTGCAGCAGAACGCTCACCGAGTCTGTTCCAGCTTTTCTTCTATCCGGGCCCGAACCTGCAAGAACAATACTTACCATTCCTGCATCCAGTCTTCAGCAGAACCTGCAAGAACAATACTTACCATCCCCTTATCCAGTCTTCAGCAGCACCTGCAAAATAAGAAACTACAGGTTAGCACGGCAACCTTCATACGAAGCGCATTACTCACCTGATCCATCGGCAGCGACCATTTCATCACGCTGCATCTCCGCCTGTGAAAACAAAGGCATAGTTATTTCTTACCGGCACTCTGGGTCTCCAACGCTGCAATCCGTCACCTGAAAGACAAAAGGAGAGACATTAGACAGGTATTTACTTACGCCCATCGCGCTCGCCATAATAGGACGCCTGCAAATACTCCGGCGTTTTCCAGCATCTCTTCAGCACGAACCCGCAGCTGCAAGAGAAAAGAAACAGTTAGAGCGCTTGCATTTACTCGCGCATTTCCAAGCGCTTCATTCCCATTCCAAGGCTCTGGCTCCAGCTTCGGCTCCCTTTACACCATCTTCTATCTCCAGAGCCCTGCAAAACAAATAGGAGAAAGCATTATACCAAACCCTGATCTACATAAGTGCCCTCGCACCTAAAGACTTTAAGGACAAAAGGTGTCCGGAAACTCACCGCTCGTGCAGTTAATGGCGGTAGCGATCCTCTGATGTTAAGAGGCCTACGTTTTACCCAGTGAAGGAACTGGCAACGGCACCCTGCACCAGACGCAGATGGAGAGCCCAGCATTCACCTATCTAAGGTGAGCATGTTGACCTGGGGGATTCTACCGGGAAGCTGGGAATAGAGAGAGAGAGAGAGAGAGAGAGAGAGACACTCAACTGCCCAGATCATGAACCCCCATATTCTCTCACCTGCAGAAATCTCACCCTTCGAGTTTGACACACAGTGCGAAGAGGCTCAGCCCCAGAAGCCAACCGAGTCCTGCACATCACCTTCCGAGTCAGACACCTTCCTGCCTAGACCAGCGCCTCTGTGGGAATCAGGTGAGCGTTACAGAACGCGAAGCCCACCGCAAAACTCCTACCCAGGCGCAATGGAAACCTCGGACACTGATCAATTGGCCCAATTGCTTGGGGAACTAAGAGCAGAAGTACATGCAGCTCGTCAGGAAACAAACTCTCTAAGAAGAGAGCTGATAATATCCAAGGAGCGAACAGAGGATCTCGCTAGGCAATTGCTACAAACGCAGGCAGGACAGACACCTTTGCCCGCTCCAGGAGGAAGTTATCCTTCAGCATCCTCAAATCCTGTGCAAATCAATCTACCTGGTAATGTGCCCTTGGCTCCGCCCAAACGATTTTCTGGTGACCCAAAGAAATTTGCAGTGTTTATTAACCAGTGCCGCCTACACTTTTTATGTCGACCAGCTGCCTTCCCAACAGATCAGACCAAGGTGGCTTTCGTACTTTCTTATCTCAGTGGCAGTGCCGTAGATTGGTCGATCCCTTTAGTCACTCGGGATGATCCGGTTCTTCATGATTTCCAGGCCTTCCAGTCCAGCATGGAGAAACTGTTCGCAAGACATGCACAAGGGCAGGCCTTGGACAATTAACTCCTTTCTTTACGGCAGGGTAATCAAGAACTCTTGACTTTTATATTGCTTCATTCAACAGACTTATAGTGGAAACCCAATGGCCTGAGGATAAAAGAATAACGCTTTTCTACAGAGGCCTGCGTGGAGAGCTCAAGGATGTGTTAGCTCAAGTTGTGAATCCTCCACAAGAATGCTCAGACTATATTGACTTAGTTGTTCAATTAGACCACAGATTACAGAACAGGAAGGCTGATCGTTCCAAATTTGACACCCAAGTGTTTTCTAAACCACAGACCTCTACTAGGGGAGCTGACACCGTGGAACCCATGCAAATAGGGGGCATGAAAGCAACTTTAACCCAAAAGGAGCGGGAAAGAAGAAGACAGCTGCAATTATGCCTCTATTGCGGAAACTCGGGGCACTTTCTTCGAGACTGTCCAGTGAAACCAGCTAAGAAGGCTGTAGGAGCCGCAGATACCAGTGCCACAAATTCTGAACAGGGAAACGACCCAGCCCGACAAGTGTAGAGGTCCTCTTGCCGAGCGTTAAAATCTGTCCCGTGACCTCGCATTTCGTGGTGCCTATGGTCCTCATTAGCCCTGAACGTCCGGATCGTTTGCATGCAATTGAAGCTTACATCGACAGCGGAGCAATCGGTAATTATGTGGACCGTGAAATGGCATCAAGGATGAATCTACCTCTTGTCCCTAAGGCAGTAAAAGACGTCATTACTACAGTGGATGGCACGGAGATAGCCTCCGGACCAGTAACGCACGCCACCCAAGAAGTGACGTTAGTGAGCCAAGATGGACACGGGGAGAAAATCGTGTTCGATGTGATCAAGACCTCTCAGTTCCAGATCATTCTGGGAATTCCTTGGTTAGAGAAGCACAATCCTTGGATCGATTGGCGAGCAAAGACGGTTCAGTTTCCAGAATGTTTGACCACTTGTTATTCTCGGCCTGATATCTCATTGGCGGCAATCTCTTCTGAGGTTCCCAAATTACCTCCCGAATACCAGGAATTCCAAGACGTCTTTCGGAAGGACCAAGCTAACACCCTGCCTCCTCATAGGTCTTACGACTGTCAAATAGATCTGATACCCGGAACAACTCCTCCTTGCAGTAGGATTTATGCCCTCACCGAGCCAGAGAATCTTCACCTCAGACAATATCTGGACCAATACCTAGCTAACGGGTTTATTCGTCCTTCAAAATCTCCAGCTTCCTCGGCTTTGTTCTTTGTTCCGAAAAAGGAAGGAGACCTTAGGACTTGTATAGATTACCGCGCCCTGAATCAGATCACCGTTAAAAACAGATACCCGTTACCTTTGATCCCTGAACTCCTGGACCAAGTCAAAGACGCATGTATATATACAAAGTTGGATCTCAGAGGAGCCTACCATTTGGTACGAATAAAGGAGGGCGATGAATGGAAGACGGCCTTCCGCACCAAGTATGGGCTGTTTGAGTATCAAGTTATGCCCTTTGGACTTTGTAACGCTCCTGCCGCCTTCCAGTACTTTATGAACGATGTCCTTAGAGAACTCATCGATGTGTGTGTTGTTGTCTACATTGATGACATCCTCGTCTATTCATCATCTGAAGAGGAACATCAGAAACACGTTAAAGAAGTCCTCGAGAGATTACGTCAACATAACCTTTTTGCTAAGCTTGGAAAATGCGTTTTCAACGTAACTGAAGTTGAGTTCCTGGGATTCATATTGTCACCTATGGAGTCCATATGGATTCGAAAAAAGTCGATGCGATCATCAAGTGGCCTTCACCAACCTCTGTAAAAGGAGTTCAAAGCATGTTAGGTTTCGCTAACTTTTACCGTAGATTCATTCCTGAATTCTCTCGAATTGTCCAACCCATCACCGCTCTGTTAAAGAAGAACAAACGTTTTGAGTGGTCTACCGAGGCAGAACAAGCCTTTCAGGACTTAAAAGTTAAATTCATTTCTGCACCTGTTCTAAAACATCCTCGTCCAGAACTCCCCTACATCGTGGAAACGGATGCTTCTAGTCTAGCTATGGGGGCAGTTTTATCACAAAGAGATCCGGTCACACACCAATTACATCCTGTAGCCTTTTGGTCTCGCAAATTCTCGGCTCCCGAGATCAACTATTCAATTACATTCAAGGAACTTTTAGCTATCAGATCGGCCTTTAAAGCCTGGCGGCATTATCTTTTGGGAGCCAGACACACAGTCACCGTAATGACAGATCACCGCAACTTACAATATCTAAAGACGGCCAAGGCTCAGTCTTCCAGGCAACTTCGCTGGGCTCTGTTTTTGGCTGAGTTTGACTTTATAATTACTTATCGACCAGGCAGTAAAAACGGAAAAGCAGATGCCCTCTCCCGGATGGGAATAGATGAACACTTGACCAATCCAGAACCAATACCCATAATCCCAGAACAAAGGATTTTGGGCTTGGTCAGCGCTCAATCCTTTGAAGACATCAAGACTACAGTCAAATCAATCCTAACTCCGGCCGAATTACAGGACTGGCAATTAAAGGGAAAAGAATTCTCTGTGGGTCAAGACCTTCCATATTTCCGAGGACGATTGTACTTGCCCAGTGATAAAATACAAGAACAAGTGATCTCCTGTTATCAGGACTCACTAATGGAGGGTCACCCTGGCATTACCAAAACCATGGAAAAGGTCAAAAGACATTTCTGGTGGCCATCATGCAAGAAGGATATTAGAGACTTCGTAATCTCCTGCGGTGTATGTGCCCAAAATAAAAGTCAGAAGGAGAAACCAGCCGGCCTCTTACATCCACTAGACATCCCTCCCTGTCCATGGCATACCCTGTCCATGGATTTCATCACGGACTTACCTCCATGCTCAGGGTATAATACCATTTTAGTAGTCGTGGATCTATTCTCCAAGATGGCTCACTTCATTCCCCTGAAAGGCCTACCTACAGCTTCAGTATTGTCCTGAGAATTCTTAGAAAACATTGTTCGGCTACACGGTTTTCCCTCGGTTTTGGTCTCCGATAGGGGAAGTCAATTCATCTCCCACTTTTGGCGAAGTTGCTGTCGTTTAGCCCAAATTGATGTGAGACTTTCAACCAGTCACCATCCCCAAACTGACGGACAAACCGAGAGGACAAATTAAACTCTAGAGCAATATCTACGTTGAATGCTCCAACAAACTGAAAACCCTTGGAAGGACATTCTTTGGATCGCGGAGTACGCTTATAACAATTCGACTCATTCGGGAACCGGGAAGACTCCCTTCTTCCTATTATATGGACACCATCCTAGGGCCTCGAACCTGGATCTTCCCCAAGAATTCGAAGCACCTGCTGTGGATCACTTGCACTCTGAGATCACTCGTGCTTTTAAGGAAGCCACTGCCCATCTGCAAAGAGCTAAAGCTCAATTCAAGAAAGGAGCAGATCAACACCGTAAAGAGGCCCCTCACTACGCAGTAGGAGATCAGGTCTGGTTATCCACCAAGCACCTGCCTCTAAAAGGACTCCGCACCTTCATTCCGAGATACCTTGGACCCTATCTCATCTCTGCTATAATTAATCCGGTAGCTGTCAAATTGGAATTACCTTCGCATATGAAAATACATCCAGTATTCCATGTCTCCTTACTAAAACCAGTACAACCAGAAACCCGATTGACCGAACTCCCAGAACCTGTTTTAGTAGATGGAGAACTCGAATTCGAAGTAAAGAACATCCTAGATTCCAAAATCTTCAAATCTAAATTATATTATCTGGTTGATTGGAAAGGATACGGCACCCAGGAAAGGTCTTGGGAACCCTCAGAATATGTCCATGCACCTCGTCTGGTCAAGAAATTCCATCTGAATCACCCCGACAAATCAAAACCCCCGGAGAAGACACGCTTGGGAGGGGCCTTGAGGGGGGGTACTGTCATGATCACTGCTTCCAAGGAGCCAGGACCAGCCCAACGTCCTTGGAAGCAGGCCCCTAACCTTAATCCTAGGCACCAGCCGGTCCCCACTGGGACCTTTTGGACCTTGTCCTGGCGCCGGTGGCGCCAGGCTCAGCAATGCCATCGGTCCCGGCACTGGAAGCGCCGGGCTCATAATCTATATGAAGATGCTTGGGTGGACTTACCTGCAGCAGACCATGCTGCTTACTTACCAGCTGCATAGGAATCCTCAGTAAGCCGGAACTACTTTCTTACGTGGGTGGGGCAAGCTCCTCTCCCTGGATACAACACGAACTCTTCTGGAACAGGAACTCTTTTCTTACCTAGGCGGGGCCGTGGAGGAAGACGCCTCAGCACTCCAAGGCTATTTAAACCACACCCGATTGATGAAACGTGCTTCGCGTTATTCTGCATCTGCAGCAGAACGCTCACCGAGTCTGTTCCAGCTTTTCTTCTATCCGGGCCCGAACCTGCAAGAACAATACTTACCATTCCTGCATCCAGTCTTCAGCAGAACCTGCAAGAACAATACTTACCATCCCTGCATCCAGTCTCCAGCAGCACCTGCAAAATAAGAAACTACAGGTTAGCACGCCAACCTTCATACGGAGCGCATTACTCACCTGATCCATCGGCAGCGACCATTTCATCACGCTGCATCTCCGCCTGTGAAAACAAAGGCATAGTTATTTCTTACCGGCACTCTGGGTCTCCAACGCTGCAATCCGGCACCTGAAAGACAAAAGGAGAGACATTAGACAGGTATTTACTTACGCCCATCGCGCTCGCCATAATAGGACGCCTGCAAATACTCCGGCGTTTTCCAGCATCTCTTCAGCACGAACCCACAGCTGCAAGAGAAAAGAAACAGTTAGAGCGCTTGCATTTACTCACGCATTTCCAAGCGCTTCATTCCCATTCCAAGGCTCTGGCTCCAGCTTCGGCTCCCTTTACACCATCTTCTATCTCCAGAGCCCTGCAAAACAAATAGGAGAAAGCATTATACCAAACCCTGATCTACATAAAAGTGCCCTCGCACCTAAAGACTTTAAGGACAAAAGGTGTCCGGAAACACACCGCTCGTGCAGTTAACGGCGGTAGCGATCCTCTGATGTTAAGAGGCCTACGTTTTACCCAGTGAAGGAACTGGCAACGGCACCCTGCACCAGACGCAGATGGAGAGCCCAGCATTCACCTATCTAAGGTGAGCATGTTGACCTGGGGGATTCTACGGGGAAGCTGGGAATAGAGAGAGAGAGAGAGACACTCAACTGCCCAGATCATTAACCCCCATATTCTCTCACCTGCAGAAATCTCACCCTTCGAGTTCGACACACAGTGCGAAGAGGCTCAGCCCCAGAAGCCAACCGAGTCCTGCACATCACCTTCCGAGTCACAGACACCTTCCTGCCTAGACCAGCGCCTCCGTGGGAATCAGGTGAGCGTTACATTAAGTAACTACACCAAGGCCCGCAAAATCATGGCCTACGCCAACAGGCATGGCTGTAAGATATTGCTATTGCAGGAAACACACTGTAAGGGCCGGTTGGCTAGGTGCATGGCACCATCGTGGGGTCCCCATAGATATTCTACTTACTCGACCCGTGCCAGAGGGGTACTGACAATGATCCACAGGTCACTCAAGTTTGTACTCCATAAGAGCTACATCGATCCAGAGGGGAGGTATGTCATCCTACACTGCGCAATAGTTAACAGGGAATATTTGTTGGTTAATACGAATGGCCCCAATGTGGACTCCCCCGACTTTATTGACCGGGTGGCCTCCATATTGCTGGGATACGTAGGGGTGCAGATCATTTGGTGGGGGGACATGAATTTCATATTAGACACCACACTGGACAGAACAGGCACGGCCCCCAGACTCCTTTCCAATGCGGCGCGCAAGCTCCTTGCACATAGCACTACCATTGACATTCGAGACCCATGGCGGGTAATGCACCCGCAGACGCGTGAATATACTCATTATTCCTCTGTGCATGACAGCTCCTCCAGAATTGACATGTTCTTCCTGTCTGGTACTTTGCTGGGGAGGGTGGTGGAAACTCAAATATTGGCACGTACTCTGTCGGACCATTCACAGATCCGGCTATCCCTGGAACTGGGTGTGCCCGCCCCTACAATTAACACATGGCGTTTCAAGTCCTTGGCTTTACAGGACATAGTATTTAGGGCTGATATTTTGTCCGACATCCAGTCCTATTTTGAGCTTAATACGCCCCAGTCTACCTCTATGGGGGTCCGGTGGGAGGCTTTCAAAGTCTTCATCAGGGGAATGTCCATATCTAGGGAGGCGGGAGTCCTCAAGGCCATTAGGGCTGCCCTTGCCCGCTCTGAAGCCAAATTGCGCGAACTTGAGAGTGCTCATCCTGCATCCGTTGACCCTGCTATCCTATCCCGGATCAGTGAGGAACTCCAATTCTTTAACGAGCAGGCCACTAGGGAAGTCCACTACTTTAGTCGTCCACAGGCGGCTCGTAAATATGGAGAGGGGGACAGGCCTGGCAGGACGCTGGCTGCGTTGGCTAGGGGTGAGTGGGGCCACGCACAGATCTCTTGCGTCAAGGACTGCCTGGGGTCGGAACGGTGGTCTGACCAACATATTTTGGAGGTCTTCACGGACTTCTATTCAGAGCTGTACAACCAACCCCCCCGAGCACAGTGAGTCCCAAATGCGCGACCTCCTCGAGCAGATCCCCACGACTATCGTCTCCTCCGCAACCAGAGACCAATTGGATTCCCCCATCCTGCTGGATGAAATAGTTGAGGCTATATCTAAATTCCCTAAAGGAAAAGCACCTGGTCCTGACGGGCTGACAGCTGAGTTTTATCAGGAGCATGTGGCCATTTTGGCCCTCAAACTACTAGAAGTTTGGAACGAGTCACTCAGGCTGGGCACCCTTCCCCCATCGTTGAGTGAGGCCGTCATCACTGTCCTGCTCAAACCCGGTAAACCCACTAAAGGGTGTGGATCATATAGGCCCCTCTCGCTAATGAATTAGGACACCAAAATCTTCGCCAAAGTGATTGCTAGCCGCTTCCTCCTGGTCATGTCGTACATGGTCCACGATGATCAATCAGGCTTTGTACCCGGGAGATCAACATCCCACAACATTAGAAGGCTGCTTAATGTCATGTCACGCATTGATCAAAGGGCGAGTGCGGTTGCGGTCACACTGGATGCCCAGAAGGCGTTCGACATGGTTTCTTGGAAATATATTTGGTTGGTTTTGGAAAATATGGGTATAGGGCCTAACATGATAGCATATATTCAGTTACTGTACACTTCCCCGGTGGCCAGGGTGTGAGTTAACTCCCAGACGTCCGGTCTGTTCCCTCTTTTCAGAGGCATTTGACAAGGTTGCCAGTTTTCCCCAATCCTATTTGCCTTGGCTATAGAGCCGATGGCCGACTACGTCAGGGAACGGCATGTGCGCAAAGGGGTGCGGCTGAAAGACTCCCCTGAGATTATTTCGCTTTATGCAGACGATGTATTGCTCTTTATAAGAGACCCAGCTGTTCATCTGGACCCAATCTTACGTGACGTCACCCGCATAGGTACATTCTTTGGGTTCACTATAAATTACACTAAATCTGAGATCTTCCTCCTTATTAGCTCCACGATAAAGCCCACCACCGAGTACCCGCTTCGTTGGTCCCCGGATCGGATCAAGTACTTGGGAGTTCAGGTGTCCCTCTCCAAAGACTCGCTACTAGCAGACAACTACCGGGCTGTTGCAGAGCAGGCCGAGGCCAAAATCACGCGCTGGTGTACCCTTCCACTATCATTAGCCGGAAGACTCTCGCTGGTAAAAATGATATTGCTCCCCAAGTTGTTATATATATATTTGGTAATGTCCCCATCTGGTCGGGTAGGAGATACTTCACAAACCTGCATAAATTGTTTGCTCAATTCCTATGGCACTCTGGCGCCGTGCGTAAAAAGTGGTCGGATATGTCACTACCATACGACAGAGGGGGCTTCACAGCCCTGGACCTGCTGCGATATTGGACTGCCTCACAGGCACAGTTCGCATCTTACTGGTACCCTGGGCCTCCACCCCATCCCCACGTCAAACTCGAGGTACTGGCAGCAGCAGGCACTGATGTAATGTCCTTGATTCTAAACCGGCAGTATGAGCCAGACTCGCCCATTGACCCGGTCCGGACCACAGTGCAGGCTTGGGACCAGATATTCAAAACTTGCGGCGAAAAATATCCATACTACAAATGGCTCCCCGCCTGGAGCTTTCCCGGGCTGGAACCCACACATGATACCGCCCTGGCGCGACACTAGGAGGCCCTGGGTTACCGCGCCCTTACTGATTTCTATCCAGAGGGACAGTTTATAACAACGCAGACGTGGAGGCCGGGGCACTCGGGTTCGGTTCTGGAGCTCCTGCAGTTCTACAGACTCTGTGCTGCCTTTCGAAACGCTTGGCCTGTCTTCCCCATTGAGCCCCAGGACTCTCTTGGGATTGCTTGCATCGCTAACTCGGGTGGCGCCCGCGGGGTGGTTTCTTCGTTATACAAGCTCCTCTTGACTGCTGCTTCTCCCCTTCCATCCAGGGCTCGCGATGGCTGGGCCTCCGAGCTGGAACTGGATATCACTGATCAACAGTGGGAGAAGATGTGTTCCCATACTAGCAGGGTGTCCCTAAACTTCCGCTACCGTACCATACGAAATAAGTTACTCAACAGGCTGTATTACACTCCATGTAGAATCTCGAGGTTTGCTCGCTCGGATCCTCGGCTATGCCTCCGTTGCGGTGCAGAGGTTGCTGACCACCTGCACATGTTTTGGGACTGCCCGGAACTGGCCACATTCTGGAGTAAAGTCATAGAGACATTGTCTGTAATCACCGATACTGTTGTTGATCCAGATCCGATGGGGGTTCTGTTGGGAGTGTAGCAGTCTGGGCGGGCCAAGGACATTGTTAAATTCTTGAATGTGAGCTGTGTCGTAGCCAAGAAATGTGTTTTACAAAGCTGGAAGAGCCCTACTCCCCCCTACATTTCAGAAATGGTTAAATCTACTTACGTGGTCCCGAAACTGCGAGGAGGAGTTTCTGGGTATGCTCCTAGTGCGTTCTCGACCTCAAAACATATGGTCTGCATTCAACAGCTACTTGATTAGCTCAAATGACACTTCTTCGATGGATGAGTCCTCCGAGCCCCTCAATTAACTGTTTGGTATCTTGGTGCTCTGTGATATGTTGTTACTCGACTGCTGTCGTCATGTTTCTGCCAATATGCTCTGTATTCGCCTATATATGCTACAAATTTGTCTTTATTGCTCGGATGTGTGTGTATGCTGTTTGCCTCTGCCAGCAAAAATAAACGTTTTCAAAAAAAAGAAGAAAAAAAACCCACACACACATCATTCTAAAGAAATAGCGGGGGAAGCGGACACTGAAACAAATATGGGGGAATTAGGATTCAGCACGGGCTGGTTATGAGGAGAAGATTTGTGAGTGGAAGAAGGGATGGATATTTCGTCAAAACATCCATTTTCCTCTTGAAGGTTTGGAGATGGGTCACTAGGGAATAGAGAAGCACGGCAGGTGCAGGTGGGGCAATGGTAATGAACTTTTCCTCTCATACAGTCCTCCACAAACTCCCGTAAACTTTTAAAATTCTCGTTCAGTATGTCCATATGTCCATTTTCTGCTCTATCCTTTTTATCCTGTCTTCTTCTGTCTCGTTTGTTACCCTTTCCTCTTTTTTTCCTAGTCTGTTGAAAAAAGAATACATAAGTTAAATGCCTATAAAATACTGGTCACTATTTTCCATATGCAGAGCAATGTGTACCATTATTGTTGCTGTCTTCAGACATTTCCCCATGCGGGAAATACTCCAAAGTACTAGCCATTTCTGAGTCAAAACAGAAAGAAATTATTATTTCTGCATCACATACCAAAAGAAAACCAAAGCCATATAAAAAAAATGACCTGCACTCACTCTTTTGCTGTAATCTCCCTTCGTCCTACTGCGTCCGTCCACTGTCGTTCCAGGCTGCCGAGTTTCTGTGAAGTGATTACGCTGGAGGTATCCTTTTTTGTGTGTGTGTCGTTTTCTTTTCCCAGCTTCAGGTTTCCATATTTAGTTATTACTACTTATAATATATTTATGTCGTCCTTCTACGTTGCACACTTTTTGTGTAAGACAATAGTACATTTTCAACTACCCCCCGCCTCTTTCGGGTAATGTTGATCCTGTCCGTCCCCATCCGCAAACAGGCGCTCAGTCCGTCCCTTTCCAATATCAATAGGGAGGGGGTTCTGTATGTTCTATGTTAAATGTATGTCAAGTACGTACATTACACTACATATCTCTCAAAATCATATGATAACATTGTATATTCTGCACAACAACTTCATTGCCACAATGTCATGCTTAAGTTCCACCTTACAAAAACCTGTACAATTCCCTACAAAAAAAACTTTAAGGGGACGTTATGGCTAAGTTGCCCTCCCAAAAACCAGTAAAAATTCACTACAAAATAAACTTTGTTGAGGGGACGTTATGGTTAAGGTGCCCTAACAAAAACCTGTACACTTCACTAAAAAAATAATTTCCACCTCCCCTTTATGCTTCAAATTAAAACCGAAAAACCCCTGAAATTCGACAGTTATGGTAAACTAAGCTCCCAACCCTGCCACCACCCCTGTGCACTGCTAACACTAACACCCAGACCATGAAAGATGTAATCTCAAATGTCAATGATGACATCAATGACAACATCACTTGTTTAGCCCCTTTCTTTTCCTTCCCTGCCACACATATATATGTACATTCAGTAAATAAATTTCACTAAAGGAAAATGCAAAGCATGTAAGTTTGCTAGAAAAACTAAAAATTATCTACATCCTGTATTACAAAGAAATGTGACTATAAAATCTAGGATCACATGCGAAACAGAATATGTTGTGTACGTGCTCGCATGCCCATGCGACAAATGGTATGTGGGGAGTACGATCGGCAAATTGAAACTCAGGATATTACAACACATAAGAGCTATTGAAAATGTCGATCCCGCATATCCCATGGCCTTACATTTCCAGGAGAAGCACGGAGGCAAACTAGAAGGCTTTGGATATTTTGGCATTCATACCATTCCAAAAACAGCAAGAGGTGGTAAACGGGAACTCTTTCGCAGACAATCGGAAACCAAATATATTCTAGACCTCGAGACCAAGAAACTCAAAGGCCATAACCTAGATGAAGAATTGTACACCTTTCTAGGCACTTAAATTGTCTCAGATGATATTACAGCATCGATTGCATAGACTTTAAAGAAGACCTCAGATTCCCACAATTTGTTGGGAGGTCCTGTTTTTCTATAAGCATGTATTTTTAAGAGATTTTTCTTATTACTACAATTGTATGCTTAGTTTTCCCCTTTCCCTCTCCCCTCCCCCACTTTTCAAATATGTGTAAATGCTTTCTTCTTAATTGGCGTTTACATGAAGTTGCCACGTGGAAACGTTTCTCACTAGCATTAAGGACAGAAGGTCTATTGATTTAAGAAAAACTTTTATATCTAATAAGAGAATTGAATGTATTTTAGACCTTTTTCTATCCATCCTTTCTTTGTCTTTTATTTATCTTTTACCTAACACTCTTTTCTCCTTTATAGGGTGAGCAAGATATTTATTGTTGAAATATTGATGAAACACAGGAAAACTAACAGTTGCACACACATCACTTCTTTAGTCATGTTTTTATTAATGTTTGTGATTATAATTCTGGTGTGACAACATGACTTAGGAGTTCTTTTAAGTGATTATGTTTTCACAGTAGCAAGTCAATGTCTTTTATAAATGTGTAGTAATAATATTCTGTGCAGTGAGTAATGATTGACATGTACATGTAAAGCACTAAGCACTTTATTTACTTCCGTATTAGGATTATTATTATGATGCTGCTAATGCACGTTGCACTTTACCAACAGTCTGTTGGACTCCTTGGCTGCTAATGGCACAAGCACTTTATCAACAATCATGTTTAATATTGCAGATTTGCACAGTCAGCTATAATAAGCAATTTAGGAGGTAATTCCAACACATGTCAACCACAGTATATTATGGTTAGGTGCACTAAGCACTTGATCCCAAACATTGTACTACACTGTCAGTACTAACTGTGACCACTGACACACACCACATGCTGTAAGAGTATCCGTGCACTCCATAGAGTGTAGCACGGAGCACATGCGAAAGACTAGGAAAGTGACATTATATGGACAAAGGGTTATTTCCTAGTTCCCCTTTGTCAACTGACATTGAACACTATTGTTCATAGCCAGTGCGAGATTGAAATTTACCGGTTAGCAGCTAGGCTAATTTTGGAAATAATCCATGACAGCGATCACTGCATGCAGCTTCAAAGCGGCAACAAAATATAACGTGCATTTACTTCCTTGTCCCAGAAGCAGGCTTTCTGTTTTCCGGTTTCTAAATAGGACGAACCGTGCTGTGCACAATATTTAATAGTGATCTCTGCATGCAGTTTACAAATGGTTATGTCTCATATGCTACAATGTTTGCTTTGCAATGTTCGATAACAAATATGATTTCTTGTATTTTAAATGTAACAAACTGTGCAAAGTACACCATTCAAACATGGCAGTTTTTAACCATAGATTATGTGTTTGCAAACGCGACTCTCTATATTGAAACCATAGAGATGATGCTGGTTTATAAGTCCTTCTTCTGTGTTTCTTACCCTCAACATGAACAAGCGGTCTGCTGCCGCGAAACGCGTCGTCGTTTTCCTGTTGCTATCTCTGTCCTGGACATTATATTAATTGAAGCCATTTTTGGGCCTGTAACACCCTGGCTTCCTGTTTCTGTGTTTGGTGAAGACTACTAGCCCCAAACTTCTTCCTGGAGTGCCATCCACTTTCTTTGTACCTTCGTACAGGGACTTTTTTGAATATATATATATATATATATATATATATATATATATATATTTTTTTTTTTTTTTTTTTCAGTGAAATAACGTTAACGTGACGTTATGGTTAAGTTGCACTACTAAAGACCTATCAAAATCAGTGAAAGAAACGTTGTTTAAGGGACGTTATGGTTTAGTTGACCTACTAAAAAGCTATCAAATTCTGTGCCAAACATTTTGTAAAGGGACATTGCAGTTACTCTGTAGTAATACCAACCTAGTGTTGAATATATATGGGGTGTGTGGGACCCTTTTTTTTTTATCTGGGGGGCATATGTCATGAGGGTGTTAGACAGAATTTATGACAAAAGGACTTAGGCTACCCCACCTGTTTGGCACTTGCCTGTAGTCTTTCACAACACAAGGTAACAGATCATGTGATTTAGTCTTACACGAGTTGGAAATCACCGATATTGCATTTACATACATAACATTTTTATTTTCAAGTGTTTCATAAAAACCTACTCAGGCCGTTGTACATGTGTTGCCATGTTTAACCACATAAATTATGGGTATCTTTACACATTTTATCATATTAAACATTCATATCATAATAATTTGCAACTGAGTCTTTGCACAGTAAGATGTTAGTACTGGTAGTTGACTTAGAGTATGGTTCCCATAACAAAACATCTATCTAGTCAACACCTTTGGTGTTTCTAGCAAGAACTGTTCGAGTGGACGTTCTAGTGCCGTCTTCAGGACTGGTAAGGAGGGCTGTGGTGTGTCACTTTTGTTGCCCCGTAGGTAGTGAATCTAAAAACGAGAGAGTAAAATTAGAAAATAAGTGCCTATCTATAGGCTTATAGCTGCCTAGGGTGTGTGTGAGGATATCCTACCTGAGCCAATTTCTTGAATGCCACAGGTCGAGAGAAGGGATGTGGTGTCTTTCTCATGCGGTGCCCTTCTCATGCGGTGCCCTCTGTGCGCCGTGAATTGCTGGTTCCTATATTTATATGCCGGTTTCTTGGGGTTCTAGCTTGTGCAGCTGAAAAAAGACAGACCGGGATTGAGAAATACTTGTGGTGTACACTGGCATAATAATTATGCTAAACAGTGTGTCTTGTTTAGAGCAAACAGCCATTTTGCTCGCTTTGCCCGAAAATGAATTTCTGGGGAGCCCAGCTGGGGCTGTACCGATCCTTGATCTAGGTGTACTCCATCACGTATAGGAAAATCCTATATTCAGTGACTCGTATCTGCTAATACCCAAAACGGCAGTAACTGATTGCGAAAGTTAAAAAGATTTACCCAGATTGGGAAACTGCTCTCTTACCTGCAGCCGCATCCTTTGAAAGCTGTACTGCGACCGCGGTAGTGTTCCAGGCTGTGCGCATGCGCTTCTATGTCTTGTTCCAGTGACGCCTGTTGCTAGGCGACCTGGGGCTAGGAATATGCGCCTGCGCTGTGGAGTGGCATACGAGTGTCTGAAATACCGCAATGAATCTTCTCAAAAAATACTAGTGTGCGTGTCCTAGATGGAGGCCTGGTGTGCTATGGGTGCATGAATGTGCTGTATACTCCTATTGATTCGCGGAGTGTTTTGTACACTGGCCTATCTCATGTATCTTATTGCGTGGGCTATGGTAACTAGGCACTAGAACGCCGTGACTGTGCACCTGCGTTGTCGATACTACTCCTGCGGGATGGTGTATGTAGTGCCATGGAGTTAGCGGTGCAGACTGGGCCAGAGACTGTGCATTTCGCTGTTGTTGACCAGTGGAGTCTCTCGCTAGTGTTCGTGAGGTCTGATTATGTCATTTAGTATGTTCAAACATTAGATTCCATGTTACAAACATTGACTTACAAGATTCATACATTGCAACCGGAAGTGATGTCACAGAAATGATCAGAATCACATTGTACTGATACGTTTCAGATACGTCTTTATACTCATTATGCTTCATGTGCGCATATGAGACATAAATGAAAAGGACCCTAGGTATCTACATGGGCCTTCTGTGTGGTGCCCTAATTGGTTGGATGTAGGATTGCCACATCTCTTTTCATATGTCCATGCTTGATGGTGAGTGTCGGTGGGCTCTGGAATCTAGAAACGGGATTCTAGAAAAAAAGGTTCCACTCTATGGAAACATTTAGTCCGTTTTTGACCGTGTCAAGGTGATGAATCAATTTATTCGAAGGGATTGTGTCCTCCGACGTATTCCTTATCTTAGATAGAAATCCTTCAGCTTTGCTGGCCTCGGAAAATTTTTTCGCCAGAGGGCGCTGCGCGTCGATGATCGCCGAGTCGATGACCCTCGACGGCCTCCGTGCCGACGTCGACGTCATCCTGCCTATAAAGGCCGCGCGCAGCGTCCGTTGCTCAGTTCCGTTTTTCCGCGCTTCGTTGTGCCTCGGAACACCGTTGCTCAGTTCTCGTCAAGATAACGTATATAATAACTACTATTTACCTCGATATCGATGGCATCCTCCTCCGACCCGACGACCCCTCGGTCCGGTTTCAAAAAGTGCCGAGACTGCGGGAAGAAAATGTCGTTGACGGACCCTCACAGGGTCTGTTTGTGGTGTCTGGGAATCACGCACCAGAGTTCGGAGTGTGAGGAATGCCTTTCCATGACGGCGAAAGCCTTGAAGGAGCGTAGGGGGAAGCTCGAGAGAGGTAGGTCAACTTTAACTTCCTCGAAAGCTTCTTCGGTAGAGTCGAGACGTTCGTCTCCTCACCATAAAAAACACTCTCGATCACGAAGTGGCTCCCACCACTCGTCGACATCGAGACACTCGAAGAAGAGACGTAGGAGATCCCCTTCGTCATCTTCGTCGAGTTCTCCTGAGAGAGTTCATTGCCCCACAAAACGCAGCTCGCAAGCTGAGTGGGAGGAATTCAGGAAAAAGATGCTAAGCGTCTTCGAGAAAGCGGCCTCGTCCCCCTCGAAGACAGCTGAGGGTGATACCCCGGGTAAAAAACCCAAAAAATCTAAACGCCGCGAGTCGCAGTACCCGGCGGAAAAGTCAACCCGAAAGCGCCTCGAGCCATCGGGAGATAAAGCATCATCGACGCCATCGTCGAAAACTCCTTCGAAACAGAGGTCGGCGCCATCGACGCCGTTGTCGAAGGATTCATCGGCGCATCAGTCGATCGAGTCGACGCCGACGTCGACGCCGATATCGACGCCGGTGAAGGAAAGAACCACGGCTACTCCACAGCCAACGGTTAGACAAAAGACCTCCGACTCGACGCCGAGAACGTCGACGTCGTTCTCGAGCAAGACTCCGATCCTTTCGAGTTCTTCGAGGCCTAGTACACATTTCTCGACGCTTTTCACGGCGCCTTCGAGTACTTTCACGTCGGTGTCGACGACATCGACGTTTTCAAGGCCTGTGATGATGGCTCCTTCTGCATTGGAAATGGGGTTTATACCATTCCAAAAACCAATGTATCCCCCTTTAACCTCGATTTTTGAGGAAAGGGAGGATTCAGACCAAGATATTGATTTACAGAGGACCACATCACCAGAGCCAGAGACTTTCGCCTCTGAGGAAGGAAGATTAAAAAATCTTCAGGATGCACTTCAGGAAGCTAGTGGCTTGGACACTTCTCCTGAAGCAGAATTTATCAAACCAGACCCAGGAGAACATGCGGAGACTCCATATAGAGCTCTGATGTCTAGAATCATAGAATTTATGGGTTGGTCTGCACCTTCTCCTGCCTTTCAGCAGGATGACCTCACTGACATACTGGACAAGGGCCCACAGGAGGATCCTGTGGTTCCATTTCACTCTGCTCTACAGAGAAGGATTTTGACAAACTGGGAAACGCCAGAAATTATCCCGGCAGTAAATAAAAAACTGTCAACAAAATACAGGGTGGCTAGTTCTGACCCTGAATATTTGTCAAAACACCCTACTCCTGAGAGCTTGGTTGTACAGGCTGCAACCTCATCAGGCAGCACATCTGCATACCCCACTGCTCCGCAGGATAGGGATGACAAAAAATATGATGCCATGGCTAAGAAGGTTTTTTCTGCCTGTAGCATGGCGTTAAAGTCTATTAACGCGACCTGTACGCTCGCTAGGTTCAGCCACACCCTTTGGGAGTGCGCTTCATCAGCGGCTGACTGCCTCCAAGAAGGAGAGGAAAGGGACGCATTTTTAAACATCATCAGGGATGGTAAAGATGCGATGTGCGAGACCCTACAAACTGGCCTAGATTCTGCTGACAGTATCAGCAGGGCCATGGCGGCAAGTACCACAATCCGCAGGCATGCGTGGTTGAGGAAGTCTGGTTTTGCCTCTGACGTGCAGACCAGGCTTTTGAATATGCCCTTTGACGGTTCTACCCTCTTTGGAAAGAAGGCGGATGACAGTTTGGAGAAACTGCAAACGTCCAAGGCAGCAGCCAAGTCATTGGGAGCTGCTATCCGTCAGAATACCTTTCGTCCTTCGGGATCATCGTGGAGAGGACGGTCCTTTCGTTACTATTCCTCATATGGAAGGGGCAGGGGACGACCGGCTCAAAGAGGCCAAGGAAGATTTACCCGTGGTGGACGGGGTAGGGGAAAGAAAGCCGCACCCGCAGGAGCAGGAGCCACTTTACCTTCGGCAACTGCATCAGCCGCTTCAAAACCACTCTGAGGTCTCCCCTCACAGAACACCAGTAGGGGGCAGGTTAACTCACCATCTGACGGAATGGCAGGCTATTACGTCAGATGCTTGGGCTCTGGAGACAGTAGCCCAAGGTTACTGCCTGCCCTTCCTACATATCCCTCAGAGTCATCCACCGGGGAACAACCCTTTGAAGCTTCCAGATCCGCTCCTCTTGCAGGAGGTTTTAGACCTGCTAGAGAAAGGTGCCATAGAACTGGTACCTGTAGCGGAAAGGAACAAGGGTTGGTACTCCCCCTACTTCATAATACCGAAGAAGGACGGAGGACTGAGACCCATCTTAGACTTACGGGAATTGAACAAATTCCTCCGAAAGGACAAGTTCAAGATGGTGACTCTCTCTCAGATCCTTCAGGCCCTCCAGCTTCAGGACTGGTTGGTATCTCTAGACCTCCAGGACGCTTATTTCCATGTGCCGATCCATCCCAGGCACAGGAGATACCTGAGGTTCGCAATTGGCAGCTCTCATTATCAATTTCGAGTTCTGCCATTTGGGCTAACCTCCGCCCCGAGGGTCTTTACCAAGCTAATGTCGGTTGTGGCTGCAAGTCTAAGGAGGGAAGGGATTCATGTCTACCCTTACCTAGACTATTGGTTGATCAGAGCTGTATCTTCGGAACAGGCTCAGAGACAACTAGATTATGTTTGCCACTTCCTTCACAAGCTGGGCTTCTCCCTCAATTTAAAGAAGTCACAGATGATACCATCACAGAGACTCCAATTCATTGGAGCAGTCCTGGACACTTCCCTGGGAAAAGCCTTGCCACCAGAGGTGAGGGCTCGAGATATTCTGCAGATGGTCATCAGATTTCAGAATGCCCAATATCTCCCAGCCTACGACTTTCTGAGGTTGCTAGGCCTCATGGCATCCTGCATATTCCTCGTGCCGGAGGCTCGCCTGAGAATGAGATCCCTCCAGTGGGCACTGAGAACTCAGTGGTCACAGTTCTCAGGAAGGATGACAGATCTCCTTCGGATCCCGGTCAAAGTAGCCCGAGACCTTCAGTGGTGGGCCTGTCGGGAGAACATCCTGAAAGGAGAAATGTTTTGGCAACCATGGCCGGAGATAACAGTAGTCACGGATGCCTCACTCACGGGGTGGGGAGCTCACGCCAACGACTTGACCATCAGCGGTCGTTGGTCTCCATCGGAGTCCAGACTACATATCAACCTGTTGGAGCTGAGAGCCATCAGACTAGCGCTGAAGGCTTTTCTGCCGTCTGTACGGGGAAGAAACGTCCTAATAATGACGGACAATACAGTGGCCATGCACTACCTCAACAAAAGAGGAGGCGTAGGCTCACTACCACTGTGCAGAGAGGCGATGCAGCTCTGGTTTTGGGCAATTCAGGAAGGAATCTCTCTATCGGCAATTCACCTAGCCGGAGAGAAGAACTTGACAGCGGACGCTCTGAGCAGGCAGAGCACAGTCTCTCACGAGTGGGAGATAGCTCAGGAAGTCCTTCAAGAGATCTTCGCCCTTTGGGGAACCCCTCAAGTGGATCTGTTCGCCACCAGTATCAACAGGAAGTGCGACAGATTTTGCTCAAGGGAATTTCCCCCGAGAGGAGCTCTAGGAGATGCGTTCGTAGTGGACTGGGAGTTCCCACTTCTGTACGCGTTCCCTCCGGTCCCTGTCATTCCTCAAATGATCAGGAGGTTGAGAAGGTTTCGGAAGACCATGATCCTAATTGCCCCGGATTGGGCCAGGAGAACGTGGTACCCGGACCTTCTAGACATGTCCATCTGCCCTCCAATTCGACTGCCATACAGAGAGGATCTTCTCTCGCAGAAGGAAGGTCAGGTTCTCCATCCAGCCATCAAGACCCTCAACCTTCACGCTTGGTGTCTGAAAGGTTGAGGTACAAGGATTGGGACCTTCCGGATGATGTTATGGAGGTGTTGCTTTCGGCCAGAAGGCCGGCAACTAAAACTCTATACCGCTGCCGTTGGAACAAATTTTGCAGCTGGTGCAGAGAAAAGAATATTGAACCCTTTTCTTGTGGTACACCTATGGTGTTGTCATTCTTACTTTACCTGGCTAATTCAGGCCTACAGGTTGGCACAATTAAGGGCTATCTCGCAGCGCTATCAATCTTTAAGCGCACTGCAGAGGAGCCTTCATACTTCAAAATTCCATTGGTAATACAATACCTAAAAGGATTAACTAATGTTTATCCCCCGAAACCTTTTCAAGTTCCCTTATGGGATTTAAACCTAATTTTAAACTTCCTAAAGGGTGCCCCTTTTGAACCACTACACTCTTGTTCATTGAAGCTTCTCACCCTCAAAACTGTTTTGCTAATAGCATTGACATCTGCTAGAAGGGTTAGCGAGTTGCAAGCCTTATCGTGTAAACCTCCACATACAATCTTTTACAAGGACAAAGTTGTTCTTCAGGTGAAGCCTATCTTCCTCCCGAAGGTAGTCTCGGAGTTTCACATCACTCAGAAGATTATATTACCTTCTTTCTACCCTCCTCCTCATCCGGGGAAGGAGGAAGAGAGACTGCACAGGCTGGACCCTAAGCGAGCCTTGAGCTTCTATATCAGCAGATTGGCTAAGATCAGACAAGCAGACCAACTCTTTGTAGGTTATGCAGGACATAAGTTGGGCCTTCCAATAACAAAACAAACCATCTCCAGATGGATTATTTTAGCCATTCTGGAGTGCTACAAATTGGCAGGAAAGGAGCCTCCTCAAAATCTAAGGGCTCATTCTACCAGGGGTATCGCAACATCCTCAGCCCTTCAAAGAGGGGTGCCAATTCGAGATATATGTGCGGCTGCCACATGGTCGTCCGCACATACATTTACCAAATTCTATAGCCTGGATTCCTCCTCTAGTCAAGAAACTAGATTCGGCAAGGCTGTGTTACACTCTGTCCATTCTGGAAGGGTAACATAACTTTTATTACTCCCGCCTCCAGTCACAATACCACTGCTATGGGAGTCTATCTAAGATAAGGAATACGTCGGAGGACACAATCCCTTCGAAGAACTAGTTACTCTTACCTTGTAACGTTCTTTCGATGGGATGTTCCTCCGACGTATTCCTTATCGACCCTCCCATCCATCCCCGCAGTATGACTTCCTGTGGGTTTGCAGCCTATGCTCCTTCAAGGTGATTAGTCTAATCCAAAAACATTACTGGGGACTACAAAACGGAACTGAGCAACGGACGCTGCGCGCGGCCTTTATAGGCAGGATGACGTCGACGTCGGCACGGAGGCCGTCGAGGGTCATCGACTCGGCGATCATCGACGCGCAGCGCCCTCTGGCGAAAAAATTTTCCGAGGCCAGCAAAGCTGAAGGATTTCTATCTAAGATAAGGAATACGTCGGAGGAACATCCCATCGAAAGAACGTTACAAGGTAAGAGTAACTAGTTCTTCTCAAGTTTTCTTAGTTTTAGGTCTCTGTTCCTCCTCTGGCTTTGGCACTTATGGTTTGAATGATGCAACAATGTAGTTCCGTGTGTTTGTGTTTTTCTTTGACAAAATGTGCCACCATTGGTTTATCTTTGATGGAGTTCTTGAGGCACGATCTGTGCTCACAGATTCTTTGCCTAATTTTGCGCTTGCTTTTCCCTATGTATAGTAGATTGCACAGGCATTTAATCAAGTAGATACTCCGTTTCGTTAGGCAGTTGGAGAATGTTTTGTATTTCCATATGGTAATATTTAGCAAGACTTCTTTCTGGTCTTGTGTAAGGTGGCACACTGAGCATTTGCCGCATCTGTTGTATCCCACTACCGGTAGGAGATGCCATAGAACGGTTTGATCTGTCCTTAGATTTTTCGTGATGGAGTATGTACTAGGCGGTCTCTCAAATTTTGGCTTCTTTTAAATGCAAATCTTGGTGTCTCCGGTGTGAAGGTGTCTGTTTGTAATAGGCTCCAGTTGCTGAAGATGGTTTTTCTGATGGCATTGCCGACTGGTGGGAATGTGGTGACGCACGTCATTTTTTCTTTATGTTCTTCTCTTTGGCCTTTCGTCAAACAGCTGGTTCTGTTGGTGTTCCTTGCTGTTTTCCAAGCCTTCCTGATGATTGGTGGAGGATAGCCTTGTGCTTTGAGACGATTTTCTAGGTCTTTTCCATGGTGATCAAATTCTGGTAATGTGGTGCAGTTTCTCTTTATCCTCAGGAATTGGCCAAACGGCAGGTTTTCTTTGAGTGCTTGGGGTGGAAACTTGTGAAGCTAAGTAAGGTATTCTTGTCGGTTGGTTTCCGGCACAGAGTTGTGGTGATTTGGCCGTCTTCTGCCATTTGAATATTTAAGTCCAGGAAGGCTCTATTGGTGGAATTGTGGTGCATGGTGAAATTGATGCAAGGGTCTTTACTGTCGAGCCATGTGGTAAATTCCTGGAGTTGTGCGATAGTACTTCTCCAGATTGTGAAAATATCATCAATGTATCAGACCCAACCCACTACTTGGTTCTTGTACCTGGTGTTGTCATTGTAGATGAAGTTGTTTTCTAGATTGTCCATGTATAGATTTGCAATGTCTGGTGCAAATGTTGATCCCATGCTTGTGCCTCATGTTTGTTGGTAAAATTGTCTCTCGTACATGAAGACATTTTCTGCCAGTGCCAGACGGATGCATTCTTGGATGAAGGATGTCGGTGTTGACAAATCTGATCTCGTCCATAGGGAGCGAAGTTATAAGCTGCCCAAAAAGAGGTCTTCCTATGGGTTTAACAACGTAACCATAACTACACGGCCGCTACCGTAAGCCGTGTTAGTTATACATATATATATTAGTATTTATTTAAATAAAAACATATGTATATTCAGTGAAAAAACATTAGTTGAAGTGATATTAAAGTTATGGTTAAACGCAGCGAAATCTTTGACATTTAGCAAGTTTTGAAAGATACGCCACCTTAACTAGGATCCTCTTGTTTTTCTGCCCAGGAGCACAGTGATGACACCACAGATTACATCATCAGTCGCTTTACTGATGACATTACGAAGTACATCACTTATTACATTATTGATGACATCAATAGAACAAGTGCTCACTGCTGACAGCCATAGCCTGTTGTCACATTGCCTATGGCCTTTGGCCTTTGGCATTAACTTTGGAGAATTTACTTAGGTCTGTTTTCTCAGAATTGTGCCTGTACTCATGATGCACATATACTGAACTTCAAAGCTGGGCATAGACCTATAATATCCTTTGTATATGAGTGACACTAATCCTAGAGTCATATTCTAGTCACCATAATCATTCCTCATCAGATGTTACTGGACTGTGCTTTCAGATTTGTATGCACCAATTCTATAGGTATACGCTCTATATCTACACATGTGGCTTGTGCTTGATGTACATTTCGATTCCAACTTTAACCTTACTTGGTTATGATGGGCCCTAGTATATAATTCCACTGGCAATTTTGTTATAATTCCACAAGAACACCATACAAGATATGCTGTGTCTTTATACTCTATGTACCTAATGCCTGTTTTTGTGTATTTAAGGATGCTATTTTTTAGCAGAACATCAGTAGTTTCTCTTATGACTAATACATTATGTGAAACATGCCCATGAGAGCCCTACCTGTCACCCTGCATATGTTGACTGCAATACACTAAATACAACCACTAGGAAGTGTCATGGCTGATGCTGAGAGCATACGATACCTCTACTGGGGAGCGACACACCTTCCTGACCACACAGCCAGCCCCAGAAGGTAACAAACAGGGGATGGAAATGTGCCAAGAATAGAGGAGTGCCAAAAGGTCCCTCTGCAGGAAGCTGCAAAACAAAGAAAATACAGTCAGAGTGATTCCCGGACTCCCACTAATCCTCCTACCCACTCTCAGATCCTGGATTACCTGAGGAAAAATGAAGGAATCAAGGAGAACTAATTCACGGGAAAATCCAAAAGTAATCCAAGGGAACCCAACTATCAAGGTTCCAAATGAATCCAAGCAACCAAACCCAGCGAAAATCCAAAAGAGCACCAATGTAGTCCAGGTTCAAAGTTCCAAATCAGTCCAGCAACCAAATCCAGGGTAATCTAAAAGCACACCAAGGCAGTCCAGATTCATAAATCCAAGTGCAGAGAGTCAACAGGAAAGAACACAAAAAACGTAGTATCAGGCTAGGGAATCCATTGAGGACTGCAGAGGAGCAGCAGAATTCACTGTCTTGAAAGATGTTCTGATTCCTGGAAGAGGGGTGGCACAGTGATGTCATCACGTGCAGTGTGTTGACGTTGTTGCGTGATTCGCGGAACATAAAGTATGAAGTCCAGGGTGGCTGCATAGCTGGGAAGATGCCAATTCCTCTGTATCCCGAATGGGAGCCGGATAGCCGGCACTAGTCCCCTGGCAATAAGCCCTTTCTGTGAAGAGCTCTACAGATTAGAGGTGTGATTTGTGATGTAATCAGTGTGACTATTTTTGTCATCCAATTATGGAGCTCTTTTTTAAAAGATATTAGGCATCTTTGGGTCCAATTGCAGAATGTTGGGCTTGGTATTCTCTATTAAATATGCTAAATTCTCTACTTTAAGGTTCTCGCCGTTTCTTTTGGTTATAGTTGTTAGGTTTCTGTTGTGTGTGCAGTGTTGATTGTAAAAGGGATCATGTGGTGGTCACTCCATTGGCATGGGGAGCAGAAATGGGAAATTGGTACCTGATTATAATTGCGTCCAATGTATGTCTGGCCAAACGAGTGGCTCCGTTGACCATTTATTTGAGATTAAGTCTTGACAGGTAAGAACTGAGAACATTGGCTGACATTTTGCTCGCTTTACCTCAAAGCAGGTGTTAAAATCTCCTAATAGGATGATGTTCTCAAGTTTTACTACTAAGTCGGCTACTTTGTCAGCAAATTGTGAAGCTGGGAATATAGGTGGGGGGGGGTCTGTATATGTGTACGAAAATTAGGTTGATTTACTAGCTAATGAAAAATGATTTGCAGTCTTGGATGCCCATTAATGGCATTAATGAGACAAAAAGATGAGTTCTGTGAGCCACTGCAAGGCCTTCCCTTGTCCTTCCTTCTTAATTTGCTTGTGTGAGTTTAGAATTGTCATGGAGGGATTAATTGGCCAATACTTTGCAGTTGTCCAATAGCCATTTTTCTGTACCTCTTTTGCTCAGGATCTAATGGATGTCCATGTTGTGTTTTGCCTTCAAACATACATTGATCAGGCTGCAGTTCTCTTTCAATGGTGTCCTAATGTTTGGCATGTGATGTGCCTTGATGGTGTTTGTGGTTTTCAGTTCCACTTTCTTTTTTTGTTTCCTTTTTTTGTGTTTTTTTATTTTAATGAACAGTGTATTGATTTTAAGGCAAATTAATATAACGGAAGACTATTGACTTTAATCAATTACACAAGAACATAACATGTACATTAAAGCTGAAACAGAATATTGTATATCCTGTGCTATGGTTGCAGTCCTATTGTGAGCAAGCCCTGCCCACACTGAGATCTGGGGAGGAGAACAAACTATGGTCTGCCCTGTGTGGCCGCTACCTACATGGCTGAGATTACAACATTTCTCTGATCCTGTCGCATCATCTAAAGATGCCGTCGTCATTGCTACAGCTGTGGCAGCAGACGTAAGAATTACATTAAAAAGACAGCCTATTCCCTTCATCACATCATAGCATGTGATCTACACACGTCTTCAACCCTTTTCAGGGGAGCGGCCTGTTCCAAAAAGTAAGGAGGCTTATGAACTATTGGCCAAACTCATGAAGCTTAATTATGCTGAACGATTGGAAGATTTCAGACATTGAGTAGACACAGTGAGTGGTGGAGGTATTAGGGGGACCAGCACTACAGATGCTGCAGTCCTTCTGGGTCATCAGTAATGTCTACCTAAATGGAATTGTCATGGTCCAAGGCCCTCAGGCCAATCTCCTCCTCTTTGATCAGCGCTTACCTCGCCTCATCAATTTCCTCTCATCTCCTGCTGTCCCCTACTCTCCCCCCTTGGCTACCTTGCCCTCTCTCTCTCTTCCTCCTCGTCTGCCCCTCCTAGGGCTCTTTCTCCTCCGCGGGGCGTACCTCTAATCTGTACCCCTCCCCGGGAGGTCTTTAAGGCTGGCAACCTTCTTCATATTGCCACTCTCAACTCTTGCTCTGCTGTCAAACACTCCTCTGACATCTGCCACCTCCTTGAAGAACTAGACCTTGATGTCCTTGGTCTTACTAAGACATGGTTCACTGCCAGCTCTGTCACAAGCTTTGACACTCTCCTCCCTGATGGTGGGGGGTAGCCCTGATCTTTCCTGAGTGGATTCCTGCCTCTATCATTCCCACTCAGACCTACTCCTCTTTTGAATGCCTTGTCTGTAGGCTTTCTCTCTCGCCTACCCATTCTCTTACTGTGGTTACCATCTACCGGCCTCCTGGTCAAATCACCTAATTGTCACGCTCACCTGGTTTCCAGGGGGGCGTGCTCGTGTGCAAAGGATGATGTCTTCACCGGTGTTGTTCTGCTTAATGAGGGCCTGCTTGCGTCTTCCCTTCTGTCTTGCCTTAGGAGATGTTCGTCTGAAAGTTGAAACAAGATATTAGCCACCTGTGTGGAGCTGGTTTTGGTTTTCACCTCCTTCCGTGTTATCCTTCTTTTTCCCTGGCTCACCTTGTCTATTATATGGGTGAGCTCTCCGTCCTGCACGCTCTCTGGCAGGGGCGCGGTTACTCTGTAGTTCCAGGATCGAGTTACTTCACTGATCCGATGGAGGTTGCTGAAGTGGATGGACCAGAGTAAGCAGGTAAGTCTCTATTCCAGTAACCCCTTGAAATAACTGCCTTAAGTCCTTGCATGCAAGATATCTAATGTTCGTTTTTTTGTCTTTCAGGTGCGGCACAAAAGCGGTGTTCGGATGATGGATGACTCTCCTGGCAATGATGTGCAGGATTCTTGCCGGTAAGTAGAGCGCTGTGCCAGATGCGCTAATAGTTCGCTTTACTTTAGCCTTCTTGTTGTGTGCGACTAACCTGCTTTGTCTTTTCTGTTCGGCAGGTGCAGCGCTTTTCCAGGAAGAAGATGGAAGGTCCAACTGACGGTGTTGAGATGCGGCGCGATGCAGAATAGTGGAAACTGCTCGCTGGAGTTCCTTGAGGAGGCCGAGTCAGGTGCGTTGCTACCCGAGAGGGTGCCTTCTGTTCTGATCTTCTACAGATGCGGCGGCCCTTGGATAAGCGTAAAGGCGAGGTCTGGATGTTCTGCAGGTAAGGCCTTCAATGCGTGAATAACTCTTGTTCTTCTATTTTCACAGGTGCCGATGGATAGAAGACTCTGGACGGGCGTGGCAGAAAGGAAGCAAGAACTGACACGGTGAGAGTTACGCTGCAGGAGTGCAGATTAACACGAAGCTTGTTCAGTTTGCAAGGTGCGGTTTAAATAGTCTTGCAAGTAGTTCCAGGAAAATAGTCCCCTTCATCGTATTCTGTCTCTCTGGTAAAGTAGTCCCAAGCCACACCCTGTACTGAATGGCTCAGCATCCCAGAGCCAAATAAATGGACCATGTATTTAACACTTGCCATGAGCCTGGCGCCAGCGGCGCCAGGACTGAGTCCAGGTGAGCCTAGCTGGGGCCTGGGAAGTCCCAAAGGAAGCCAGAATCTGGGCTGGGCTCGCGGGTTTCGGGGGCATGCACCATGACACTAATTTCTCTCTGAGTGGGCAGACCTCTCCTCCTTCCTCCTGGCCTGTACCACTCAACTCCTCCTCGGTGACCTCAATATACATTTAGACTCTCCTTGCTCCTCCTCTGTACTCTTCCGTGACCTCCGTGACTCCCTCTCCCTGTCCATCCTCCCCTCTGGCACGACTCACTCGGCAGGGCACACATATCGATGTCTTGATCTCCTCTGACCTCCCCCTCCATCCCTCTGACCACTCCTCCCTCCTGGAGTGATCACTCCCTCCTCTTCTCTCATATCTCCCTCTCTTCCCCCCAAGCCAGGCCTACCCCAACACTGCCACCTACCTTCTCGGACATCCGGCCCATGAAGCGTGTGTCAGTTGAGGATTTTGCTGCCACTTTCTCTCCCCCCCTCCACCTTTGGCTGTCTCACATCCTGACAGCCCTGTCTCTGCTCTACTCTTCAATTTCTGATACGCTTGATGCTCTTGGCCCTGTCATGAGGATCCGTTTGAAGTCCAAAGCCACGTGCAATTAGTGGTATGACTCTGACCTAGCTACACTTAAACGTAAGTGTGGGGTGGCTGAGAGGAAATGAAGGACTTCCTGTTCAACCTCTGACAAACTGGCCTGTCGCCTTCTACAAAGGCAATACCGACTCTCTGTCCTCACCAAGAAGAGAGTCCACGTTCAAGCTTGTGTCTCTGCGGCATCTAACAACTTGGCCAAACTCTTTAAAATCTGCAATGAGCTGGCCAATCCTGCTGCCGTCTCTACCCCTCCTGTTGCCTCCCAGGCTCTTTGCAATGCCCTTGCCTCTCACTTCATTTAAAAAACCCAGGACATCCTGTCCGCCCTCTCCAACCACACCCCTCATCTCCCCTCTCCATTTGTGCTTGCTGACCCTCCTTTAGCCACTTACAAGAAATTTGCTTATAACAACACTCCGCATTCCTCTACAGGATTTTCTCCTTTCTTTTCCTTGTATTGATCTCTCTCTTTCTCAAACACCTGCTGCTTTGGCTTGTGTAGAGAATTATCCCTGGTACATTCACAGACACGCACCTTCACGAGGCACAGGAAACGATGCGAAAGGCCGCTGACAGGCGGCGCTCTCCGGTTCCGCCTTATACACTTGGGGATAGGGTTTGGCTGTCCACCAGACACCTTCATCTGCCCGGTTCTCATAAACTCCTTCCTCAATTTGTGAGTCCTTATAAGATCACTAGGGTTGTGAACCCGGTGGCATTCCGGTTGTCCCTTCCTTCTACTTAGCATATTCATCCTGTCTTCCACTCATCAATCCTTAAACCTTGTCCAGTTGGCCCAAGATTGGTGCTTCCTCCTTCCCCTATGATTCAGGATGGAACTGGGGAATACGAGGTCAACGCCATCCTGGGTTCCCTCATCTCTAGGGGTTGTTTGTACTACCTAGTAGACTGGTTGGGTAACGGTCCTGAGGATAGGTCCCGGGAGCTCGCTTCTGATGTTCATGCCCCGCTGCTTGTGTCTCGGTTTCATCGTGACAACCCGTCTAGCCCACGTGGTCGTGGGCCCTTGGGGGGAGGGGGGGTTTGTAATACACACTCATCCACAGGGGCATTCAGAGTCTCATCATGCCTCACGGCTCACCCATGCTTACACATTCTGTCAAACAGCACTTACATCAGGGACCTGTTCCTCCCTTGGTGTATGCACAGGAGATACTGGAGAGGATGCCAACACTTGTATACTAAATGGAAACTTCCATGGCACATGTATACACGGATAAGCGGTGTCTTGGACTTTTCCACACCCATTTTCACACCCTCTAGGTTTCCACGCTTGCCTGTCAACAAACGATGGCACTCGGCACGTGATGCACGCATCCGGATTCACGTGACACGGGTCCCGTCACAATGCCTTAAATCAGCTATGATCCCGCTGTTCAGCGCTTCTCAGATGTTCATTTCAGCGTTTGGTGTTTGTGTTCTTCGATCCTGTTTACTGTGTATTTGAACTTTGGACTACGTTTCTCTGACTCCCTTTCCCCTGACCCTTGATTACCTTGTCTACCTCATCTACGAACCTCAGTTGTCGACTTTGGACCGCTCCACAGACTACCTCTGGACTCCCCTTTTGCTTCAGACACATCGGCGCTTAGACTCTGCTTTCAGTTACGAACCAAGCTTTCGTTTGTTAACTCTTCAGGTCCTTCCAGTGGGAGAAGTCTGCATCCACTTCTGCCTCCTGCTACTTAATCATTCCTCGTTGCTTGCCCCACTGAGGGAACAGATACCTACCCTTGAACAGTCTGCCACACTCCGGGTTGCCTCCTAATAGAATATACTACTCACCATCTCCTGGTAGGTGACCCCTCTTTTGTTACAACTGATCTTTTGCACTCAATCTGTACTGCATTCAACTAACCATTCATTCCATTTCAGCAGCTATCCGGAGGACCTGTTGTTCCTGTTCCTGCACCTGTGGCCCTAATCCTCGAACAGCGAGTACATTATATCTCGCTGTTGGTTGCTTAGGGACGGAGGTACTCCTACTCTTCGCGACTCTCAAGTCTTGACAGATCTTGGCAGATCTCGACCCACGGTAGGCTATACCAACCCGACCTATGTGTCCACAGCAGCGACAGCTCCACCGACCCCATATTTGTCCCCACCAGACACCCCAGGACATGCCAATGTTAATAAAAGAGATCTAGAGGTAGCACTGGCCTCAGCAAGAACAGAATTAAACAGACTACGAACAGTGCAAAATTAAGTAAAAGCTGACAAACAGAACAGATGAGTGGAAAGCAGGAGATTTTCTATTCAGGTTAGATAATACACCCATAATAAATGTGCATTTGGAAAAGGAGGGAGAAGGAAGTGAGCGGGCTGACAGCTTGGGATATGACAATGCTGATGGGTGGCGTACATTCGACGAGTTCGAGGATGACGAGAATGAGGAGGCAGAACAGGCACCCAAACAAACTCCTAGGGTGGAACGTTTATGGGAGGTTAAGTAATAGGTTTGGCCAGATGGTGGTGGCAAGGAAAAAGGGAAGTGGGAAAAGGAGCGAATGAAACAAAGCACGATTGGAAAGGCATCTCATACATAAGGGGACCGGCAGGCCTCACTATGTGCCATGGACAGAAATGGACAAAAACAATCTTATAAAAGTGCTAGGGCGGGCACAGGGAAATGTATTTATTAATTTCAGAAGCAGACGCCGGGAGTGCCCCTAGCAGTAGGAGATATCAAAAGCCTATTAGAAGCCACCATTGGAGGTCAGGCTACTGATGTGTGGATAGATGCGGGTTACTCGGGTGTAACACTGGGGAACGATGCACACGATGGAGCATTCTTTAGTAAGATTTGAGCGAAAATATGGGATGCGCTGCGAAGAGCATTTCCTGCCACACCCAACACAATCCGTCATACAGTGAAGGTGTCTCACCCGCTAGTGCCCAGGGATCTGTCATCCAGGTGGCCTCCACACGGCCATTGCTATTGGATCCAGTTCCTGGGGGTAGACCAGTGCGGGAAGATCACCTGGATGGGGGGTGTTCGGGGAGTGGAAGTGGGACTCCGAAGGGTGAGACACAGTATCCCCTTCCTTATGACACCTTTTGCCCATCCTACCCAGTAGGATATTTAGAAACTCTACACCACCCTTTTCCGACACAAATACTTTCTCGCAGACATTGCACTGTGAGCAACAACGGACTAACACAAGAGCTGTGTACCTGACATGTCCCAAGACAAGGGTCAGGCAGAGTCATGCAATTGCTGATCATTACACACACCTGACTCCCGTCATACTTCCCACACGGATAAAAGGTGGAGCTCGAAAGCACACTGGAAGCGAGGAAAAACACACAAGGAAACAGCAGTCCAGAGATGGCGATTTACCACAAGGAGAAAGGCAGAAGACCGGAGAGGGTTGCATGGAGGGAAGTGCCCTCGACCTGGGGAAACTGTTACTTTCACGAGCCTTGGAAAGTGAGAAGTCTAAGACCGGGAACTGACACTGATCTATCCGACACTGCATCAAAGGTGTTCGGGTCGCTCCCATGTTGATAACCCAAGCCGGGAGAAGCGAGTACCACCGTGGTACTGTCCTTGGCTCCTGCAAGAAAGCTGCACCAGTAAAAGCAACACAGCCAGTGAGTTGGAGAAACCAATACGAAATCAGTTTGTGTCTGAACCAAGGTTGCAAGCAGCAACATTGTATGAAGTCATCCATAAAGGACAATGTTTGAAGCGCATGTGATAAGGCGCGAACAAGTGGAAACTAAAGGAGTGAATGTACTTTGAAAAGGCCAAATCAGATACTGGGCACAGAGTGGTCAGGTGCCACGAGGGTGCTCATTCGAAGGTCTCTGTAAGGTATCCAACTGAATGGCAACTGCATTCTAAAAAATGAACTTTATATCGAAGTGGTCCTGCGACGGGTCGAGCTAAACCCTGTGCACATTCAAAAGTCTTTGATAAGTATAAAGTGAATTGCAATTGGTCCAAGCCCGGCTGAGGGAGATTAATTGAATGTGAAGAAGGGATCTGAGTCTGGCTGAGGGAGATCCGGGGTGAACTGTGAGTCACCCAAGAAGAAAGCTAAGTGAGGTGAATCCTGCATGGTAAAGGCAAATGTGAACCCGACTGAGAGATGCCAAGGGAAGGCTAAGGAAGGTAAATCCTGTATTATGATAAAAGCCAAGTGAGCTGTCTTATTGTGGCAAATGTGAACCCGACTGAGGGATGCCTGTGAATTAGGGTGAACAGTAACTCACCCGTGAACATTGTGGTGGCAAAGGTGAACCTGACTCGGGGAAGTCCACAGTGAGTGGCTGATCCAAGCCCAACTGAGGGTGGCTAACGTTGAGAAAAGGATTGGAGGCCGGTTGAGAGGGATCCAAGGGTGAAGGAGTAATCGCCCAACGTGAAGATTAGCAGAAGGAACTTTCGTTTTGTTGTTTATGGTACATCAGGCCCTCTGAAGCAAGAGATTTTGCATAAAGAGACTTGGGCACAGAAGGCCCTGATATTGATGAAAGGAACTATAACCTTGTGCCGGAGAAGCCAAGGACTGTGTGCTGTGCTCAAGTGTCCCGCCTTGTCCTGTGCTAAAAACATTGGGAAGGGAGACCCCGGCCTTAACATCCTGATTTATCATTTTGTGAACACTTCTTTCTTTTCTTGTGAACATTATCCCACACTATTTCGTAGCATAGTGGTGAGGAATGGCAATTTCTTTTTTTTAGTATAGACCCTTTTATTTGACTAGACTCCACAAGGACTGTATTTTTATTATTTGATGGTCGTACCTTGCTCCCATCTCAGAATTAGGTTTAGATTAGGCATTTATAACACCTCTTTAAAGGTTCAATAAACATCCTTGAACTGTGATCACTTGTGTCTGTCTTACTTTGATACCATGCCTTCGTTACATATGGTTTCAGCAGTGGGATGTGACTCAATTGAAATTAATTAATTTCACTACAATTTAAAAAATTTAGTCCTAGAGCTTCTAGCCCCTCGGTTGCCACGAAAGAATCGATATGTTTCGATATCTGTAGCAGTAGAGAAGGTATTATGCCCCTGGCAAAAGAGGAATTATTCCTATGGATTTGGTTTTGATAGCCCCTCCGGGCTGTTATATAAGGTTGGCCACAAAATCTGGTCAAGCTTGGAAGTTCGGTATAAGCTTTCTAGCAGGCGTCATCGATCCCGACTTCCAGGGAGGCGTAAGGGTCTCTTAAAGAATCATGGTGAAATCCCATTACAAGTACATTGTGGGGACCAGATTTCTCAAGGAATTCTGGAAAAGACCCTATTTCCTCATTTTAAAGAAAGTGAACCAGACAAAACAGAGAAAGAGGTACATTAGGTTTTGGGGAAGCAGATGAACCTTCTAACATCGAAGAAAGAAAGGGAGACAAGCCTACTATCTATCCTGACCTAGCCTTCACCCAGCGAAATGATCCAGCTCTTGCTGAAGCTTTTTTACAAGCTATTCCTGACGAGAAGGTATAGAGAAGGGGAGCCCCTTCTTATTGAAGCAGGTGTTCCTATATAGGAAATAAACATCTACCGAAGGCTTAGTGAAGACACAGTTAGTAATCCCCAAGACCCACACGAAAGGTTGTACTGGAGATTGCACACTCCCATTTTATCGGGGGCACTTGGCACATTCCAAAACCCAGGCACATATCAATGGGACGTTTTACTGGCCAGGTATCCACGCTGATAAAAAAGACCTTTATTCAGACGTGTGAAATATGTCAAAAAAACAGCATGCACATCCCATTACCTGCCCCTCTGAATCCTTTACCGATCATAGAAGTCCCTTTTGCAAGAATCGTGATGGACATCATTGGACCTCTAGAAACATCCAGACTAGGCAACAAATATGTCCTCATGATTGTTGACAATGCGTCCAGATACCCCGAGGCATTCCCAATGCCGAATAAAACCACACCGCAAATTCTCAAACACCTGCTACTGTATTTCTCCAGGGTTGGCTTTCCTAAGGAAATACTAACTGACCAAGGTTCACATTTTAGGAACAAGCTCATGGCGGAAGTCAAAGAGCTACTCCTTATTCCCACCTTACGAATTTCTGTGTACCATCCCCAAACAGATGGCTTGATAGAAAGATTCAGTAAAACCCTGAAATTGATCTTAAGAGAAATGAGGACAGGAAGGACTGGGTTAGAATGATCCCCTGAGGACTATTTGCAGTAAGGAAAAACTCTCAGGCCTCTGCAGGATTCTGTCCTTTTTGAAGTACTTTATGGCTGAGAACCCAGGGATGTCCTGGACCTGCTCTGAGAAACCTGGGAAGAACAAGATGAGGCACCCATTTCATCTCGCAAATCACCTCTAGAATGCAATAGCATATGAGACTTGTACAGATCTAGTCTGCACTCATATGGAAAAAGATCAGATTCACCAAAATCCACTTACAACAGGAAGGTGAGCTTAAGATCGTTTTCCATAGGACAGAAAGTACTGATTCTTTTACCCACTTCAGAAAACAAGCTTGTCTCTGAGTGGCATGAGCCCTATGAAATCTTAGAACAAATGGGAACCGGTACTTATAAAGTAGGCCAACCGGACCGGAAACAGAAGGTCCATTCATATCACGTAAATCTCTTAAGAGTGGACGGGGAAGCCGTCATCCACCCATGCCAAAGTACTATCCTGTTTGGTTCCAGAAGAAATAGACAGCTTTGAATTAATTCCTCCAGAGCTATCTATTCCAGAACAAAATCTGAAATATGTAGTTACATCGTTTCCTGATGTATTCTCAGTAAAAAGGCACATACCACTATGTATTCTCAGTAAAAAGGTGCATACCACTATATTAGAACACCTAAGAGAAAAGCGCTTCATCTAAAACAGTATAGACTCCCGGAAGCCCATAAACAGATAGTGGTTGAGGAAGTAAATAAGATGTTAAGAGCAAATATTATCGAGCCTTCTTTGAGCCCATGGTCCTCCCCTATCGTATTGGTCACTAAACCTGACCATTCCTGGAGGTTTTGCATAGATTTCCATCGAGTTAATGCAATATCAGACTTTGATGCCTATCTCATGCCATGCATTGATGACCTAATTGATAAGCTTGGAGCCGCCACCTTTCTCTCCACCCTAGACTTAACAAAAGGGTACTAGCGGGTCCAAGTATATGGCCTTATAAAGAAAAGACAGCTTTCTCAAAGCCCCTGGGACTAGTCCAATTCAAAGTCCTCTCTTTCGGCTTACACGATGTGCCAGCCACTTTCCAAGGCCTCATGGATAAAGTATTACAGCCCTATTTTGATTTCTGTGGAGCATATATTGACGATATTGCCATTCATAGTAAAACCTGGGATGACCATCTCTTCCATTTTTATACTATTATGAAAGTCTTCAGAGAGGCCGGCCTAACTGCTAACCCATCCAAATACAGACTGGCCGACTGGCCCAGTCAGCCGTGAAATACCTCGGCTTCTTTGTAAGGAATGGGAACATACAGCCTCAACACGATGAAGTGAAAGCCGTCTTAGATACAGCTACCTCTAAAACTAAAAGAGATCTCAGAGCCTTTCTAAGGTTGATAGGATATTACCGTAGGTTTATCCCAAACGTTTTGGACAAAACAGCTATGCTGACAGATAAACTCAACAACGCTGAACCACACAAACTTCATTGGACTGACGAGGATGATATATGTTATAACTCCTGAAAGCAAACCATGTGCTACAACCCAATCCTAAAGGTAGTAAGATTTCTACAAAGATTTAATATTGCAAACGGACGCCTCCCATACAGGGTTAGGAGCAGTCCTATCACATGTTTGCCATGGATTAGAACATCCCATCTTGTATGCAAGTTGCAAACGTTTTCCACATGAAAGAAATTACTCTGTGCTGGAATTAGAGGCCCTGGCTATCAAGTGGGCCATTAGCCACTACCTACCTACCGTAGAAAGTTTGTTCACATTCTAATTCCATTACCGCCACTTTAGGGCTTACCGCCCCAACTCGAGATTAGGCCCAGAGTGTTTCCAGCTGGTCTGTCAGCTTGACCATGTTTGGTGGTGGTCATGTCTGCAATTGGCACTTAAGGTTGGCAGGGATTCGCCATGACACTCTTGAGATAGGCCTGTTAGCATGCAAGATGCATGGTGAGAGTTTGGGCAAACTGAGGGCCAGCCATTTGTATGCAGCACCATGCCAGCATCCCAAACATGGAAGTGTTTGTGCCTATGACCAGCGGTAACTCAGTGTTTGTGTTCATGGTGAAAACCTACACAACTGTGTTCAATGTCGTGTTTACATCAGCAACCGCCTTTGTCAGATGTATCTTCGCATTGAGAATCCTGAGGTATCTGCGGGTGGCATTTCCAACTCCCATCAAGTTAAGTCCTTCCAGGGGTAGATGAGTCAAGTGCTGGCTATAGTACGGCTTTTACAATATTGTGACCTGGGAACCACCGTCCAGCAGAGCTTTAGTCTGCCGTTCTCCTAGATCCACCAGAACTGACACAGTGGGCCCATTGAGGCCTGCCAGGATTGAGCGGTTGGTGTCAAGTCTGGCACAGGTGGCAAGTGCCTTGCCGTCCCTGTTGCAGATCTTATAGACCTGAGGCAGATGGCCTAATATGCATCTTGCCTGAGCCTTCATCTGGGGACGGATGGTGTTGGCTCCAGGAGTGTGGGTCTTTGCCGGTTTGTTTGGTTCAGTCTTGATGGAGCTTACTCCTGATCTTGGGGATCCAGCTGCTCCTCCTCTAGAACCTCCTTGGTGTTTCGGGACATTGCTCTTACTGGTGTGGGTTTGAGAGCTTCAAACCAGGCTGCCACTCATGCATAGTCAAGGTCCTTTTCACACAGGCAAATTGATTGGTCTTCAGCTCCACATCGGTGGCAGAACCTCCATGGTGGAAATGGTATGGAGGACGTTGGAAGGAATTCTCTGGGCATGATTTCCCCGCTCTCTGAATAGTGGGAATGCACCTCCTACCTGGTTCAGGCCTGATTGATGGTTCACCTGGAAAGCGAGTTGGGCTTGCGGTTTATTTACCTACTGCTGATGTTCTTCTATCTGCTTCTGCTCGGCTGTCAGAGTTTCCAGGGCTGCTGTTCGGCCTTGAACAGGATGAGCCTGCACAGCAATATCCCCATTCTCCTCTTCAGTGCTCGGATGACCTCAACAAACCTGTATACGATGTGGAATTATGTAGAGTAACCCCTCAATGCTCACACCAGAAGAAATACAAACCACCCCGGAAAAAGGCCCCTCGCACCTCTTGCAAGGAGAACAAGGTTTAATCTCACAAAGGTGGTACGTGCCACAAAAGAACTCTGTTGCCACGATGTGCTCTGATGAAAACTGCATGGGCAATAGATTTTAAGGGTACACATCGTCATGAATGACGTACATCATATAGGTAACAAATCCGGGTCGCTGGATGGTTCAACGCTATACACATATAGCTAGCCTCATAAGGGATGCCATGTGATTGGTCCCAGCTCCTTGTGCCAAACTACTTCCATGTGGGGATCTTCTTTTGTCGTCAGTGAAATATAAAACATTAATTGGCAATTGGGTTACACAAACAACTCATTACTTCACAGTTCTGTAGTGCTCCTGGTGAAAGGGGCCACTAGGGGTCCCTTACGTCTATGGAAACAAGGCAAGTCACCACACACGATAGATACGCCAGACACGAGGTTGTATTCCCAGAGCTAGGGTTTATTGCAAAGTAAATAGTCTCAGTTGGCCAACTCGGTCTCACGCCCCGCGACGTGTATCTCTAGACCGCGAGGGACGCAAGCGAGTGAATTACGTACATCAGTTACATATATACAAAATGCATATCATACAATCAGCTATGACATGTTTAACACCCCCCTTTATTGGGTTTCTTTGAACTTGGTGTGATGATGGACACTTTTGACAATTATGACACCTTCAAATATCTATTCTAGTAACAATATGCAATTTGTAAGTGCGGAGGCATCTTTCAGTTGTTGAACAGAACACAGTGCTTCTGTTCTTGGAAGCGAGCTACATATGGGCGAAGAGTCGCATTCCAGACCTTGCTATCTATGAGGTGCTATTCGTGTCCTGGGAGCCGACACGCTCTAACAGGGCTCAGTAAAGGGGGCCGTAAGAAGAGCATAATTCAAGCCTTTAGCTGCTTTATTCTAACATATTCACGAGACTGGCTGGCAGCTGCAAAATGATTAAATGCCCTGTAGCTCTGCGTCAAGGCTACATTCGGGAGGGAGCTGTTCATTCTTTCCTGGCGCCGCCTACGTTGTGTTTCAACAAACTCTTGTTATCCTCGCGGCCCTGCGGCCTTGTCCTTTCACGTGCAGACAACAATGTTTTACAGTCGAGCAGTGTAAGCAGAAAATGTACTACAAAGCAATAACAACAGAAAGCAATGAGCAATGGTTAGAAAACAAAATGGCGATCCTTGTTACATCAAAATGGCCGTTCATTGGCAAACTCAGAAACCTATATGTCTGTCATATTGTGCATGAGACGAATACGTTTGCCGTCACATATGAGAGGTATCCATTTTTCTAGACTGACACTGGTACCGAGAACCTGAGCAAGGCGGCTACTTTAGAGGTCGCGATAACTCCTCCGAACTACATGAACCCCAGTTCCGTTCCCAGACACGCGGCGCCTCCCCAACTTTCCCACCCGAGGCATACATTTGTTACCTTCTCCCCTGGCCCCTCGCAGCCAAACTCACATGAACTGATGGTGGGGGTAGCCAGTCACTGTTCTCTGATCTTCCTGATCGATTGACCACTGTACAGCTTTATGGCCAGGGGTCTTGGGTTGTTCAGTGTACTCGAATGCTTATGTCTTGGGCTTGGGGGCCTTGGGCTGCTATAACTTAACAATCTGGACTAGTGGAGACATAATGCCCTCTCTCCCCTTCTCATGGGATAGCTTCTTCAAAGATCCATTCCAGCCCTCTCTTGGCCTTGCAGGGCACATTCCTTCTGGGTTGCATGCACTGTTGATGAGATACAATAAAGGACGGTATGGGCCTCATTACAAGTGTGGCAGTCTGGAATTATGGGTGCCGGTTGCACTGTACTGGCACCCATATCCGGACCGCCACACTACAACTCTGCGGAAGGGGGTCGTGGCACCCAACAGATCTGACCTGCCAGGCATAACGGCCCCCGCCCACAGAGTTTTCACAGAAGCACCGGCACTGTTAGCAACAGTGCCTGTGCTTCCGTGTCCCCATTCCCATGGAGTCCTATGGGGCACCATGGGAATAAGGACTAACATTTGTCGTCGCCTGACTTCCCGATCCTCCGGGACTTGTAATGTCCCAGTGGCACCGGGAAGTCAGGCACTGCAAGAGTGCTTTGGGTCCGGCGGCAACCTGCCAGAAGCACCGGCAGGGTTACCGGCAGACTCATAATGAGGCCCAATGTATGTGTTAAGAAAATGAACCTTCTGTGAAGCTGCCAGGCTGTGAGCGAAGTTTAAGTTTAATATTTATAATGCGCAATCCATGGACACGTGGGCATTAGGGCACGGACAAAACATTAAGAAAGACAGATTAAAACAGCATTAACAATCTAGGATAATCCAGGTACAAAGTCAGACAAACATCAGGGTTTACAGGTCTGATGTCGGAGATCCAGAGGTAAGCTGTTCCATGCCTTAGGAGCCGCTATGTGAAAGGCACCTTTTTCCACCTTCACGGTCCTGCATCTAGGAAGCATCAATAATTCTGCATTATTGGATCTAAGGGTTCTCCTACAAACTTCATCAGTGATAAAATCATGAAGGTAGCTGGGCATTAGGCCTTGTACGCATTTGAAGGTGATGACTAATAATCGATAGAGTAAGCGGGCATCAACAGGGAGCCAGTGGAGAGCTTGCCTTGCAGATGAGACATGATCTCTTCGAGACAAACCCAAGACTGCTCTCACTGACCCATTTTGGATTACCTGCAGCCTGTTGCAGTCGATTTTACTGATCCCAACAAGGAGGCTGCAGCAGTAATCGATTTTAGATCCAATCAATGCTCTAGCGGTTGTCTCTGCATTAGTCTGACTAATGAGTGGTCTATGGTGTGCTAAGAGCTTAATGTAATATGCTGATGCAGACACAATACTTCCTACATGAGCTATCATAGTAAGCTATTGATCAAAGATCACGCCCTGAGTTTTTACCTTCTTTAGTGGGGTAATAGCAACATTTCCTAACTGGAAGTTTGCATAAGATGGACCGAGCTTTGTTAGCATGGATTGAGCGCCAACAATCAGTGCCAACCGAAGAATGCATACACATCCTGCTAACCCTCTGGACAAACTGTGAGCATGCTGCATAGCCATGGCACTAGAACTCAGTTTCAAAATGATGTCTACCTTCTAAAATGGAGTTTCATTTTCATTACACACATAATTCTACTGTTATAATTCACTGTGTTTCCAACTATCTTCTCTGAGCGTGTCCCTTCCCTCCTGCACTCTCCTGGCTCCCTTACAGCATCACCTTCTACAATCATCTCGTTCTGAATCAGCTGGGGGCCTGGGACTTTAGCCCCTGATTCCCAACATTCCCCCCTTTTACAGTCGGCGGTATTTGCACCAGCTTGTGATCCAGCAGAGCGGTATTGGCGGTGCTAATTCCGTTACTGTCACTTTTAGGGTTTACTGCCCAACTTGTGATGAGGGCCTTTGTAACTTAAATCTATGTGTTCCCCAGTGAAATGGTTATAACTGTACCCATTGCCTGTTTCAAGTTATGTAATTTCAGGATTGTATAAAGCATTGCTTTTTAAAAAATAATTTAAACAAACACCCATTTTGTTATACTCACTGGTCCTTACCTTATTTGGAGGTTCATGAAATGGCTGTTTTTGGTTTGGTCTCCAGTTGGGGGATCTATGAGCCTCATAACGGCCTTGCCGGTATCCTCGGGATAATTGCGCTGGGATACCGCCAACGCAAACAGCGTTACTGCAACTCGGTCCAGCACTTTTAGCGCCGGATCCCGAGTTGCAGTATGGCTGTTACTCCCCATTTTCTGTAGAGTCCATAGGACTCCATGGGACAGTCATGGCGCTATTAGTAAACCTCCCACTTTCCGCCCAACGTCTGATGAGGCCCTATGTGACTCTGAGGTCAAATAGATGAGACAAATGTATCGCTACTTTCACCCCTATTGGCAGAACATGGATGGGGCATTCCAGTGGCAGCCTAAGGAGATGAAAAAGCCCAAGTTTGGGCTGAGGGAATTTCAGCCCGGAGGACTCCTATTGTCAGCTGTGCATTTCAACCAGTGTGAGGCATGCATTTGGCCTTTTAGAGCCCAGTTAGGTGTGCTCCTGCTTTGAGGAAGCGTCTTTTTTGTTGTTCCCTAGTTCTGAGCCCAGTGTACTGCTGGATGGTGTAAATCCCAAGGTCCTCAGCAGCACCTTTTTTGCTCATAGAGGAGAGTGTTACGTTGAGCCTGATCCAGCAGAGGCGCTATGGTACCTAAAGCAAGTGAGAGAAAGATAATCTGAGAGGAAGAACCCCACTCCCCCCCCCCCCCACACCCCACCAGCGCACATGTATGCCCTGGGCCACCAATGCATGCACAGCAGCCCTGGTGAAGATAAAGAGGCCTGGTGTTGATGAAAGGTGAGAGGGTGCAGGCGCCGCTGAAAAAAAGGAGCACGTTCTACGTGGTCACCTTCATCTTCCACTATTGCATGCATTCTGAATCATTTCAAGTTACTTCTTTCCAACACCACTTCTCTTCACACAGAGTATGGCGGTCCCAGTGTCAATGAACAGTTCATTACCGGCTCAATGTTTCAATCTCTAAAGAGCGAAACACTGCAGGACGAATGCCTCCTCATGAGCTAAAACTGAAAGTAAGTGCTGTAATTATACTACTACGCAATATTTTGCCATCACAGGGACTCTGCAATGGAACAAGGTTGACAATTACACATCTACAAAACACATCGGCGAGGCCTGTGTAATCGATGGAATCATACCGCACTTGCCTCTCATTCCATCTGCTACAAATATGCCTTTCAAATTCAAAAGAAGACAGTTGCCTATACGTTTAGCTTTTTCAATGATCATTAATAAGTCACAGGGACCTATGCCCCTTCCTGGAAGTGATCAGTGGTACTTCTGATATTTAAGAAGGGGGACCGAAGTGACCCTATGAATTACTGACCGATATTGACCATTAAGATATGCTAAAAAACGTATGTTACGCGGGGACGGCTAGTTATTATTAAAATACATTAAATGCGATTAGTCCGAAAATCATTCAACACATAAAATAAAAAGCACGTTACCACGATACAACTATTTCTTAAATATAGCCTCACAAAATCATAATAAAACCATTGTCAAAGACACTTGTTTAGCTAACATTAAACAAGCCCAGAATTAATCTGTTTCAATAAATTGTACATTACGTATAAATGGAGTAAAATGAGACAACCTATATTTCCTTAGTTCGGCACATTCTGTACAAAGATGAAAGAGTTTCTATGGCCCATTTCCCATTACAAAAGTGGCAGAGACTATCTGTTTGTTTGCTTAACACAATTTATGGCACCGAAAATGTCCAAAGTAGGAATGTAATCACCCTAAAAAACCTAATTTGACAATGAGCAGGAAACTTCTCAATATATGGCTGTTGGTGACTAGGATAAAAAGAAAGGTAGGCAGTTAATAATGTGTTCTTATGTACACGATTATAATGAATAATGCCAGTGCCAAAAATGTATGTTTTCTTACTTCTTAATAAGTCGTTTCTAAGAAAGAAGAAGCAGAGATCGCTAGTGAATGATGACAAACTTTCACATAGTTGATTAAGTAAATTTGTTAATTCTCCTCCATAATGGATTTAACCTGAAATAGGAGAATATTTAAGATTTAGATGTCCCTATCTTGGCATGTAAAACTGTAATGCAATCGTACAGCCCGAATGGTATGAATAGTATGTTGGCCAGAAGCAAATCGCATCATGTGACAAACATTGCGAACCATGAAACCTGAATGTGACCATTGGGAGTCCATTTTGTAATTGTCTGCCATTTCTTTTCTAAACATTTTTGCGAATATATTCTGTGCTTCGGGTCTACACACGGTGCGAGGCCACAGCTTGAACTTTGAATGCTAACGTAGGCAGGAATGTGAAACCCTGCAAAAATAAATTGTTTTTCTTATTCTGTGAAGCCTTGAAGCTGTACATAAGCATCGACTAATCAGCAACCCAGGTGCCAGCCTGTCTTGCAAACGCTGCTGTAGAAGGCAGTTAAATAAGAATTATATGCGACTAACGATGCTCCTCCATGAAAGATGGTATTTTCTCTGCTTCAGAACTGTCTGACCCATAGCCCATGAGTGCAGCGAACAGATAACATTAGTTGGAATTTCTCCCTGCTAGAACATGATATCCTTCCCCCTGCCAGTGCCCCGTGTTCCCCAAAACAATAAGCTGTCTCTGAAGCCTCGGCTAGAAATACCAAATGTTTAGACTGAATGAAGTTACGTGCATAACTGTCAATTACTGAACCCTAGCTTGTATGTCATGTATATGGGCAGCCGAATAATGCTGTACAATGATGTGCTATGTATACATATTACTGCTTTACTGATGCTGGCTCTCTCTCTTCTCACAGTGTCTGTGAACACACGTCGTTAGGTGTTGAGACCCGGTTGGCCGACTGAGATACTCTGAAAATAAACCTGACTTGTTTGGGAAACGAACCTCACGACTGGCGTGTCATTAATATATGGTTATTGTGCCTTTATTCCATACATGGTCTTACAAGCACATAAATTCAAGAGTGAGCCCAAAAAAAATTATAATAATAAGGGCATGCACTTATGTCACAAGCCTTGTGCCTGTCATGTCCCGGTGGAAGAGGGATGTCTTCTCACCTCGTCTCTTTGCTGCCAGAGCGCTCTTGTGCCCCATTAAGGCAATTAGTTGCCCATTGGGTATCACTTCTATGCACCTCTTTTCCTCTTTTCTGAGTGTTGAGTAAACAAAAAAGAAGAGAGAAGTCCTTCGGCCGTGCCCCTCTGTTGCGTTACTTACTCATCTGAAGTGGACTGCTAAAGAAGAGTCTGCCCCTTCCACTCCCCCGCCCCCACCCCCCAACAGAAGAAAAGTAAATCACCTAATTAAACCAAGAAGGTCTGCCTGGTGTGTGTCCTGCATCCTGTGCAGAGTGGGACGAGAAAAACACATCTTGCTGTGACCCTTGTGCCAGAGACTCAGTGCAGTTTACTGCGGAACATCTCTGTAGGAGAGGGGCATTAAAATGAGAAAATACCTGTACAGGGTATTGATGGTCTCTGCGCCGTTACACTCTGCCTCCTTCTAGGCTTTCCAAAGAGAACCCCTCTGCCCAGCCTGTCTGCGAGAGATAGGTCTCCCTCAGCTAGTTATCCCACCGCTCAAATATGGTACAAAAAAAAATGAAAAGACAGCATCCACTCTCAGATCTGGTGTGAGCAGACAACCTCAGCACACATGGTCTAAAAACAAAACATCACAGTAAATCGAAGGAGGCCAATTTCGGGTCCCTTTGCATTTCTGCTCTTGACTCCCTTTCCCAGAAGAAAGGTGATCCATTGCCTAGAGCTTAATCTCCACTCCATTGGACTGGCTTGAATATTTTCCCCGAGAATGAATGAGAAAGGAACACAACTGCAGCTACAGATCGAGCAGCTATGCCCCTCTAAAGTAGCTCCTCTAACTAAAAGAGCCCTGCCTGGTGACACGAGAAGTTGAAAGACAGTCCTTCTACCCTGACTCCAGGCTTCCACTAAAAGGCAGCAGCAGCCAATCAACTAGCACACAAGAGTAGATCTCTCAGAGGAGATGTGAGCCTGCTCATCCATTTGTGTTCCTAATTTGGGGTGATTCGTGGGTGGTTCTGCAACCTGGCTTTTCTTTTTTTTCTTGGTGAACTGCAGCTTCCAGTGTATAACATTGGCTGCTATTAGCCAGGATCTGTTACATTTAGCACTGTACAAAAAAGGGCACTAGAAACGCAGCGTTAAAGTTGGGACAATTTTTCACTTTAAATTAGGAAAGCTATTTGAGAGCTGTCTTTTATTTTAGACACTAATAGCAATTAGTCTTAACAATGGGTTGAATTCGTTGATAATTGAACAATACCCGAATAATACGTTTATTTTTAGTGTACCAACTTGTTATACTGTAATATTAGGCTTGTTTCTATATGACCGAGTGTTGTCAACATTCAATACCTTGACACAGCCATGATCCATCCAAGGACAGTGGAGGAATTCAATTACGTGTCCGCTGACTGTATAACCTTTGTTTTTGTATTTACATTGAATCACGTTTTGTCTGAAGATCGATTTCAACCTTTGATATCAGTATATTCTCAGTAATGCATCTGCAAACACCATGCATTATACTTCCTCTCCACAACGTGCTTCCCGAAACGATGCTACTATATGACTTCCTAGATAAACCAATGACAGCGGTGCAATGTGATCAGGTGACTGTTACGCTGTGAACTGATTACCTCCACACATAGTATTTTGGTTATTCCTCAGTATGACATCCCGTACTGAGACTGATTTAGCTTAGCACCTCACATCAACTATATAGGTCGTATAATATTTTCAATCCCGCTATTGCGGGTTTGATTATATGAACGGAACTCACGTATTACCGGGTACGTAAGATCACATGATATGATATGACAGTTTATTCATATAGCGCCTATACACAATGTGTTTCAAAGCGCTTCAAGGCAAGGGAGGGAACAAGGAAAAATACAATGACATTCTTACAGGCCATGAACAGTAAGGATGTGAAATTAACTATTGAACTCGGAATTCGGCCTGACAACATTTCAGATAGTACAAGAGCTAAGACATAGATAAGGAAGGGAGTGGGATAGTGGGAAGGAATTGGAAACCGACAGGCGACTACCGTAGTAGGCCTGACGACATTTCTGGTAGAGCCAGAGAAAAACAAAAGGTGAGTCACTTTACGATCACGTGATGGCCATGTAAGTAAATAAATACGCGATGCGGGACGGGTGGCTGTATCAGCAGCCATCCTCCAGTTCCCGTATCGCGAGCTATGAAACTGGCAGAAAGGTAGGCACTTTTTCACTTAAATTTGGAACACTGGGGTAATATTGCACTGCATTGTCAGTGCGGTGAACTGACACGTTTCTCAAAACATCAGACTTACGGCAGGATTTTCTTCCGTTTTTTCAGATCTGGCCAATTACTCCTACAGCCTTTGGGGAATTAAAGTGACGGTTGTCATTCAAGTGACATATCATTGACAACAACATAGAAGGAAATTATCCCGCCAAAATATTTTTGCTATCCTTGAGCTTCAAAGCAGAAGACTGACCCTTTCATTTAAAAGTTAGTCAATTAAGTAATTTTTCCATTATTTAGTACATGGGTGTTCACATGGAAAATTAGAAAGTGCAGTTATCTTGTTTCGGGGTCAGGGAAACCCTGAAGCGTGAAGTGTAATAAAATGTGATTGTACTAACATACTGGGCCTCATTACGAGGTGGGCGTAAATGGTTTAACAGCGCCGGTAATGGTGCTGGTAAACCCATTCCGCCCTATTACGAGGTTCCCTTGCGGGACCCACTCAGAACGTCTGGTCAGACCAGACGTCCTTTGGGGGTCCTGCAAGGGGATCAGGGAGCTAATAACGGGCCCATTATTAACGGGCCTGTTATTAGCTCCCTCCCCCCTACCCATTCCCCATTGAGCCCTATCAGGGCTGGTGATGAACCTTGATGCAGTTGAAAAACAGAGATCTTTTCTGTTGCATTTTGGATTTGTATTTTTGTTAATTGAATTTTAAAGACAATTTCTTTCTGAACGTACTTTCTTTGTATAAACCAATTTGGGAAATGTAATTTTTGTTCCAATGAATAATGTAATTCACCATATTCTATATTGTTTGTGGAGAACATAATGACTATATAATACAGTTAATTCAAAGTGATTACATTGGGCCTCATTACACGGTAGGAGGTAAGGGTTTACCGGTACCGGTAAGGGCACCGGTACCGGTAAACCCTTACCGCCTTACTACGAGGTCCCTTTGCAGGTCCTCCCTTAACGCCTGCTTTTTCCAGGCGTTAAGGACGGGACCCGCAAAGAGACCTCGGAGCTAATTACGGTACCGCAATTTGCGGTACCGTAATTAGCACCTTCCCCATTCCCATTATGCCCTATGGGGGAAAAAATGGGAATGGGGAAGGGCCTTGGTGAATGGGGAATTGCCGCCCCCGCTCACCTTGGAGTAGGGCGGTAATTCCGCCATCCACCAAGGTGGACTCGGTACGGTACCGGCGGCAACCATGGCGCTAATAGCGCCATGGTTACCGCCTACCGTGTAATGAGGCCCATTGTGTATTTTCTTTTATTGCATATTGAAATTTGTAAATATCAGCAATTACAATGTAAGAGATCAGGAAGAGACTTTGTTCTCAATCAGAGTGACCAAGCTTTTACCTTTGTGGTTTCTGGGGTAACAATTGTGTGTTTATTCTAGACTTGTCATGATCTTCGTGCATATTTATTACCACAATTGGGTCCTTGTTTTTACCTATTTATTTAGTCCGTATAAAGGCTGCCCTGTGAAGGGGTTCTGTTCAAAATAATTGTCAGCTGAGTCCTTATTAATGCTTCTGGAGTTCAAATGCAAAATATATTACTGTACTAGTAAGGTTGATTTTATTTTTGGTGGGGACAACGGGTGTAATCCCTACATTTCACTCCCGGTGGAGGCACTACATAAAACAGATATGAGCAGGTGGTACTGTCCTTCCTAGGCCTCACCTGGGATTCTGAAAAGATCTCTGGTATGCATTGAGGTGGGCGCTGATCTCCTGCATACGTACAGGTTGCTTTATTTTGCATCATATGTTGGCAGCTCAGGTATAGCGCCATTCTCCAAATAGTAAAAGGGTAGCCATTTATGTATTTATTTATTTTGAACATTTATAGCAGCGCGCCAAACCCTGAGACATCAGGGCGCTAGTTACAAAGGTAAGGGTAGTTCCCAGACATTTCATACATTTCAGAAAAAACTTGCTGTGAGGAAAGACAACCGTTCGTGAAGGAACATACTTTTTAGCATGCAGCGCCAGGCGAGATACTTCCTGTGTGAACAGCAAGGTTTTAAGGTTTTTGTGGAATACCCAGTAGGACTCTTCAGATCTGAGGTAGGCTGGAAGGGCGTTCCAAGTCTCTGAGGCAATGTTTGTTCATGTGAATTGACCGAGTGGGTCTAGTGGAGTTCGTTTTTTGGAATTTTTGCAAAAGGTATCTTGGAGCAATATTAGCAAGGCACTTCAGCGTGATAACCAGTGTCCTAAACATAATCCTTTGTATGATGGGAAGCCAAAGTGCTGCTTTTCTGGCAGCAGAAATATGCTCCCATCTAGGGATAACCAAGGCTGTGCCGAGAGCATTATTCTGGATGACTTGTAATTTATTGATGTTCAGTTTTAAGGTGCCTGTAAAAAGGGCATTACAGTAGTCAAGCCTCAATCGATAAGGGCTTCAGCGATAGTAAGGCCACTGTCAGAAGACAGGAAGGGTCTACAAGCATTGATCAACTTCATGTTGTGTGCTGAAGCAGATGCAATGGCGTTGACCTGCCTATTTAAGGACATAGTAGAGTCGAGATAGACGCCTAGTGTTTCGACAACGTTTGAGACCGGTATGGTAATGCCATCAATGGTGAAAGATTTGTAGTTGGGGTCCAGTTTATTCAGAGTGGTTTGTGATCCGGTTAAAAGTATTTCCGTCTTTTCATCGTTAAGGCATAACGAGTTGGCCGCCATCCAGGCTTGGATAGTTAGGTACATAAAGTGTAAAGAATTTGTGTCAAGGGTGTGGTTGCCAGTAAGGGATAGGAGTATTTGCGTATCGTCTGTGTGGTTCGTGTAGGAGACACTCAGGCCGTCTAGAGTGCCCAATAGGGGCTTGGTGAATATGTTGTATAGTGTGGGAGAGATGCAGGAGCTTTGGGGGACAACACATGAGGTGGGTTCTGTGGGGCTGCGGCTGTATCAGAGAAGTCTCGGGAGCATCTATTGGATAGGAAGGATGACATCCAAGCAGTGGCCTGCTCTGTGAAGTGGGCTGCTGAGGTCAGATGATGGCTTAGGATTTGAGGGTCCACGAGGACAAAGGCTGCTGACAAGTCCAGCAGGAGTAGCAGGGATCCCTTGCCAATGTCTTTGACTTGGTCCATTTGATTTTTTAAGTCCAAGAGGGTGGTTTCAGTGCCGTGCCCTGGTCTGAAGCCAGACTGTCGTAGGCAATGCAGGTTGTTTGTTTCCAGGAATTATTGACTTTGGTATATGCTGCCCTGTCGAGAATTTTTAACAGAAATGAGACAGTGGTTATCGGTGATAGTTTGCAGGTATGTCAGGGTCAAGTGTCGTTTCTTTTTTAGCAGAGGGAGTACCCAGGCATCTTTCAGGTTGGTTGGGACCATGCTTGAAATGAAGGAGACATTTATTAAAGCAGCTATAAAGGGAATCAGTGCTTCAGTGCAACTGACTATAGTTGCTGGGCGGATGTCGCCTTGGCATCTCAAGGGTTTTAAACCATTAATTATTTGTAGTGTTTCAACTTCCTGCAGAGGTTTGAAGTTGAAGATTACATGTGTCTAGATGGGTAGAGGCGGCCCTTTCTGGTTGGGGGGGGTTTATCAAGGCAGTTTTTTATTCAGATCTTTTTCTGGAGCAAGGCCAATTTGTCTAGTAGTGCGTTTTGGACATGAATGCACCATGTACTGTCTTTTGGGCAGCTGGTGGTGGGTGGCGTGGGTTTTTCTAGTTCCCGTAGGATGGTGAATAGTTCACGGGTGCTTGGCTAGCTTTATCAATTCTATCATTACAAGTGCTGAGAGTAAGGCTTTTTTGTCGGCTTTTGCCAAGATAGCAAAATCTACTTTGATTGTTTCTGATGGGGAATTTCTCCAAGTGGTTTCTGCCTCATGTTTTTTTTTTTTTTTTTTTGTCGTATGCTTTTGAGATCAGCAGAGAACCAGGAGTTGCAGCATGATAAGGGTTTGGCTTTCTGTAAGGTAAGTGGAGCTATGGTGTTGACAGCTTTAGCCATTGCAGTGTTATAGATACCCACTAGAACGGCGGGGTCTACTGTGGTGGTCAAGGATAGATGATCTGGTCTAACAGAGGTAGGTTGCTGTCAGCAGTAATGTTTTTAAGCTCTGAGTAAGTGTGGGGGACTTGTAGTTCTTTGGAGTGGGAACTGGACTGGTTTTGGGAATGGTGAGTTATAATATTATGATCCTACCAAGGGTAAGGTTCATTGGATGCGACTGAAATGTTGTAGTTGGAGTCCGCTAGCTAGTCGAGAGTTCTACCTTTGGAGTATTGGGTTTACGATTCATAAGGTAAAGCCTGAGGTGGTCAGGGCATTGGCTAGCGACTGGGCGTTGGCATCATTTCATCGTTCAGTACAAGGTTTAGGTCTCCTAAGAGAGTGGTTTTTGACGAGGGTTTGGTGTTTGTGGAGATGATATGCATGATATAGTACTGGACCTGGGGCTCTGTAGATGAAATGAATTAGCAGAGAAGTGGTGTGGGAGAGGGTAAGCTTCGTTGAGAGGAGTTCTCCAGATGTCAGGGATGCATTGCTAATATCTCTGATGGTTATCACATTTTTGGCTATAATGGCTCCTCCTCCTCCTCTTGAGTCGCGTCTATACTTCCTGTAAATGGTATAATTTGGTGCTAAGGCTAGAGAGAGGGCTGGCCCCGATGCTGGGTGCAGCCAGGTTTCTGCGATTGCTAATAGGTCTAGTTCCAATGCCGCCATAAGGTCTTCGATCTCTACAGCATGTGCTGTTAAGGATTTGGCGTTGCTCAGGGCTCCTTTTATGGCGCTCGTTATTGGAGGATTTTATAAAGTGCCATGTATGGACGGGTGTGAGGGCATCTTGGAGCAAGACACCGACAACAAGCCTTAAAACTGCATGCATCTTCAGCACTTCCTTAAATCTTGGAAGGAAGCCAAGTCATTGTGTTCCATAAGGCTGGGAAAACACTGAGGGACCCTGCAAATGACTTCCCCCATTAGCTGTTCTCTGGAATCTTGAAGCTGTTGGAAAAGGTAATTCTCTTCTGCCTCCGCGATTTTGCTTCTGAAAGACATCTTCTAAATGAACAGCTTGAATTTCGAAAAAAGACCATGAGGCGAACCATTAGCTACCGAGAGTGGTTGACGGAATAACCCATTGATTCAACACTGAGAAATTTGCAGAAATCGTTTTCTTGGCCGTGGCCAAAGCCTATGAACGAGTATGGTATGAAGGTTTGTTGCACAAGATGTTTAACATTGCACTTGCGAGCAATATGGTGAACTTAATTGCATGCTATTTGGATGATTGATCTTTCCATATGGCCATGCGGGTGGAGCTCTCAACAACATGCCCTTTCCAAGCAGGTGTGCCACAGGGATCATACCTTGTGCTGGTCCGGTTCAAATTCTTCGCAAACTACATCTCAACAGGTCGCCACAAAACAGTCCTGACACTGTTTGCTGATGATGTTGTAGTCATCTCCCACTCTTTCAGAGAAAAGGGAGTGACCTTCAAGTATCTTTGGACAAGCTCTCGGCATGTTGAAGCAACTGGCATATCTCTGACCACCATCAAGACAACAGCTAGACTGTTTCCCAGAAAACAGATCAAGGTTGACTTGCGCATCAGCCTCAACAAAGAGACCATAACATTGGAGAGCAGCTCCTGTTACATAGGTGTGATTCTGGATAGCAAGCTCAACTGGAAGAAAAACATTAAATACTTAGCAGACAGCATCTGGAAAGCTGCTGGCATTGTACCGACTCCTGAAGACAAAGTCCATGCCTGTCAAAATAAACATCTACAAGGCGATTATTGGTCCCAGCCTGACATATTTCTTTCTTTTATTCATTTATATATAGAAAGGAACAATTCTCTTTTGAATTCAAAAGAATGTACAATAGATAAGACCGCCCACACAGCTCTGCTTTCACTCTTTCTAGCAGACCCCGTCCACCCCATCCTGCCATGCCCCCCCAGCGCCCCTCATATTCCCCCCTCTGCTCAAACCTATGTGGACAATAACCATCTCTACCAATACGTCCTCCCACAAGCATCACTGTTTCTTCCCACATTACAGCTCACACGTCCCCCCGAGAAGTCACCTCTCCTGCCCCCACCCTGCACTGGAGCAACTGGCTGCCTCAGTACTCTTTGCCCAAGAATACACCCACTTTGAAACTACCTTGCTTGCCTCCACTGCCGCCCTGCAGTGCCCAGCCCAACAGCCACCTCCTCCACCCACAGCTGCCAACACCTCCACTATACCTAACATCACCTTGCCCACCCATGCTGAACTCAAAACACACGCAAATCCACCCTCCCACCACCAGAGATCAGTAACCCCCCTTCCATGCGCACCACCTTACGCCCACCAGGCCCACCAGCAGGACAAAGAATCCATTGTCCTCTCGCACACACTCACACACCTTCGATGAGTGAGTCGCACACTTGGCTTCTCGCACCTATCCCATCATTAATTCCTAGCAACCCACCACACTGAACCGCAACACCCATCTCAAATATCACACCCGCCCAGGCAGAAAGCCACTTCCTGACGCACCCACCCTCAACACCACCTTCCCCCTGCCTCCTACAGCCCCTGGCCTCACTATGGCAGAAGATCTTGACCTCTTGGCCCTAACTGAAATTTGGCTCACCTCTTCTCTCCATAGCCATCCCAGCTAGTTACACCCTGGTCGACTGCGATGGGGCCTCCAAAAAAGGTGGCAGAGTCGCCATCATCCACAAGGTCTGCCTCCCAATGCACACCATCCAGTCCGCTCCCCTACCAAATTGTGAGCTACTGTCCGCCAGCTGAAACGTTTGCCCCTAACGCTTCGACCAACATCCACCTCATCTACCACCCACCAGGCCCTATTCTCACTTTGAGGATGACCTGGCACGCATCATCTCATCTAACCTCCAACCCTCCACTCAACTACTCCTCCTAGGCGACTTCATCCTGGGCTTCAACGACCCTGCAGACATTGATGCCACCTCGCTATCTAAGTCACTAAATGCCCTCTTCGACCTCCTGGATGCTCTGGGTGTCTTGTACATCAACTATACGGACGACACACAGATCCTCATTACCCTTCACAGGCACCCTCCCTACTGACACCCTTCAAATCAATGCCATCCGCGAAACCATCCAGTCCTGAATGGCCGCACACAGCTTATGCCTCAATGACGAGAAAATCGAGCTCCTACTCCTTGGCCTCTCAGGCCGCTTAGACAAACTTCACAAGACATACAAAACCTTCACATTGATGGCCACATAATACCTGTTGCTTCCTCCGTCAAAACCCTATGCGTTTACCTGGACTCATCGCTCTGCATGGAGTGACACGTCAACCACATCGCCTCTCCTCAAGATATGCCACCAAATTCATCAATGGTAGCAAACCATTCCTCACCTCCCAGAACCGCCTCGAAATCGTTCGTGCCCTAATAGGATCCAAACTGGTTTACTGCAACGCCATACTCTTGGTACACCGAAAAGTACCTGCATAAACTGCAAACAATCCAAAACAATGCCCTCTGTGCTGCGCTGGACATCAGTAAACATGCCCACATCTCTGAGGCAAGAAAATCTGCTCACTGGCTACCGGTCAAGGATAGAATCAAGTTCAAGGTTTTCCCCATTAGCCACTGATGCCACTCCTATGATGCCTCCCTTACCTGGCAGAAAAAAAATCAACCAACACACTGCAACCAGACCAGTTATATCTGCTTACCAGGACTGTCTCCTAACTCCCAGGTTCAACAAAAAGAAAGCGGGTGGGGCTAGCTTCCTAGTCCACGCCCCCACGCTCTGTAATGACCTCCCCCGACCCGCGAACCTTGCTACCAGTCTTTCAGAAAAAAGCTAAAAAACAATCTCTTCAACTGACATTGACCTTCAGCACTGTCTCCTGTCTGTAACTAGCGCCTAGATGCCCATGGGCTTTGCAGGCTGCCAATAAATGTACTACTAAATAAATAAATCAGATTGAACAGGAAGCCGTGAGCTTCTTCCAATAATGGGGGCGGTTTGAGTGACATTCTGACTAGGTTGTGGAGGGGAGTAAATGGAGGTTGGGGGGCGGATTTTCAGAGGTGTGGGCCGGAATGAGAGGCGGAGCTATGTGATGAAAAAGGTGGGCGCTCTGAAAATAGGATACTGGCTGCTTTGCAAAAAACCAAGTGCATTTTTGGAATATAAAAAATGCCTCTGGTCCACGTTTAACGACACTCCGGCAAGACAAGTCTTGTTCGGGTCTAATGCCTTCTCCGATTACATCACTCACCAATCATGTGTCCTGTCGTGTAATCACACAAACTGAGACCATCACTCGCATTGAAATCGTGTTTACCCTCTTAAATCATGCTTCCATGGACGTAGCCCTCACAACAATCATTTTTCTAAATTCTTCTCCATTACAACGGATTGACTCGGCACATAAATTGACGGCTATTTTTTGTTTTTTTAAGACAACAAAAAATAATATCACGTCTATTCATGGTAAAGTTCGGTGTCCTTACAACATGACGTCACTACAAACGGATTCTAAATGACATTAGAAGCGTTGAAAGGTGTAAACTAAGCGGATGGAGGCGGGTCTAATGTGGAAAAGGGCGGGTATTGTTTCTGTCCGAAAGAACGACTGTATCACAACCGTAGATTCGCACCGCAGAAGCCGCGCTTCTTTTTGTGCCGCTGCCGCTCACGAAGGCGCTAGAGCAGCAAACTCCAACCCGCCTCCTGAGGCCTTTAGAAATCGATTGACGTCGGAAAAGACAATAAAAGCAGGGCCTTGGACAAGCCAATCAGGAGCGTGGAAAGGTCCTGCCCCCTTCTCCCTTCGGCGGCAGGAGGGGCTATGGGCGTGGCTCGTGCGGAGTCTGGCTGGGCGTGTGCCGCCACTGCACATGCAGAATATCATACAACACCGGGGTTTGCAGCCAATGTGGTGCGGTTTCTGCGGGCACGGGGCCACCCGGGGGCTGCGGCAGGAAGTTTATGCTTGATCCCTTGCACCAAATTGTGCCAACTGCATACTTTGGAGCCCAGGGTAAGTTGCAGCCCAGCCATCTGTATATGTATGAACAAGGAGATAGATATGCGTTATAACCACAGTGTTTTAGTCCATGCTGCAGGAGGGATCTGCATTCACTCACATGCATGGTATAAAAGGGAAATGCTGCAATCTTGCCATGTAAAATATGTACCCCGGTGAAGCTGGGTAATCTATTTTATCCTGGGTTATCAGTTCATTGTGTGGTCGATGTGAAGCGTTGCGTTGCTTGCTGAAGTAGGGACGTGCTGTATTATGTTTTGCTTTGCCCTGAGAGTAGTATTACATTATAGGTTGCAGGGGCGTGTACTGCTATAGTCTAATTCTGTCTACGGTGTCCCAGTGTAGGGTGCGGGACTCGGCGGGATGTACTATATTCAGTAAAGGAATGGTTTATATGGTGCTGGCATGTGTGTTTTAGCACATGATACAAGGGTGACGTTTTGTATTGTTTTACGCTCTGGGCACAGCCGGGTTTCAGCAGATAGTGTTCTTTGTGTATGCACAGCTTTCGAGGTCTCTGCACACAGTGCTGGAGGGCGGCGCAGTATTCTCGATGTATTCGCTGGCCGCATGTCCTCAATGTATGTATGGGATAGCAGGCAGCGGTGGGTTCCGAATGCTCTGCCAACAGGGTCTTGGTACCTTGCACGGGACCGATGTTCTTATATGATTGGTGCATTTTTATTTATCTCGTTAAGCAACTCGACGAGGAACACTTTAACACATTGTAGAGGTCTCAGCAGACGACAAGTAAATACAATGCTTCCGGTGAGCGCCTACACTTTAGTTAGTGTGCCAGATTGTGTTCCTGACCAGAACATTACATCTAAAGCATATCCTCTGCTCACAGGTGCCAGTGCTGGTTGCATAATGAATGTGCTGCCTGCACACAGTCCATTTTATGTACTCCTGCCCTGACATGACTCTTACCACTGGTCTATGTAGACAGCTCCCATTTTACCTTCTCACTTTGCCCCAGTGAAATGTATTTCTCTGCCACTGTAAGCAAAGAGCAGGAAATTGACATATGAGTGGGCGGACTGCTAGAGACCTCTCATTACCATGGTCTGTGTTTTGTGAGCATTTGGTGGAATGGAAATAGTACAGTATATTGTAACTCCACCAACATTGTGCATCAGTTGGTTTGTTATGTTGATTTATACCGCCCACCGCTACCACCCAGGGGCAGTCTCCAGGTGCTCACGAAGCTCGGCAAGAGACTGGGGTGGGTAGGCAAGTTGGGATAGGGTGAGAAAATAGGTTCAGAACCAGGAGGAACTGGCGGCTGTGAGTGAGCTCTGAACATGGACTAGCAATTGTAGGTTGGCATGACCCAGCAAAACCAAATATACTGGACCGTGCTAGTCAAATGCAAGTACTATACCTCTACTTGAATCTATGTGAAGACATTGTACCTGTTCTCCAAAAAGTTGGGGGTGTATCAAAAAATATGCACACACGATCAGAATAAGGCTGGGAGCAGTACCTGTCAAACACATGATGCGCCCAGTACCAGCAGCAACAGGTCGCCTAGAGCAGAAAGAACTCCAGAATATTGGAATGTGGCATAGTTAAAGGAAGATAACCTCATTCCGTAGAGAGACACAACACCACACTCAATACAGTACTCCAAAGACTGCAAACTGCAAGTATACACCTAAAAGACAGTCCAATCCAATTTTCAAACTAATTCACTTGAATACTCAGGATACAGAATCTGCTGAAGCGATTAAACCAAAGTTGAACTTGCTAAGAGCGATAGTCGATGCACATGCACCCACCATGAAGGAAAAACGCAAATCCTATCTTGGAATGGCTGAGTACTATGCAAACCTTGTTCTTGCATTCTCGGCAAAAACAGAACCACTTGGATCTCTACTGAAGAAAATAATACACCTGGTCATTAAACCAGGAGAAGGCATTCTCGGAAGTAGTCTTCCATCCTATATGTCTCAAACTATTTGATCCTACTCTCGATATCTTCATCATGGTAGACACAAGTGCCTCTGGACTAGGGGCCACATGAAGCTAAAAGAATGAAGTTGAGAACATAATGGGTTTTGCATCAAAAACACTCTCACAATCTGAACCCAATTACTTTGTAACAGGGAGGAGCTTGTGTGCGCTTAGTCCACAGAGTACTCTTGGTTATTCCACTATGCAAACCATCTCCCTGCACTGCACACACTAGTTAAACTCTGCACACCCTTGATTATGTTCTGCATATCTGCTTATTAGACGTACTAAGGGCTCTCTCTGACGATCTGTGCCCTGTTAGCTTTACTCTGTGCATATATGTCCTTCACTGGAGTGTCATGCCCGATGATCAACTCAGCTTATTTCAAATTGTTCATTCTCACAAAACAAATGAACCAAGGGCCTTAGGTGGACTAGATATAGAAATGGGGGTAAACCATAGATGATCAACTCAATATTGCTTGAGGACCGTAGTCTAGTATGTGACTCCATCACTTTCTTTCATTAGTCCCTGACTCCGGGCTGCAAATAAATCACACTATCTATGACAGGGGTCTGCAAACGTTGGCTCTCCAGATGTTTTGGACTACAATTCCCATGATATCTAGCTATTGACTATGCTTGTAAGGGATGATGGGAGATGTAGTCTAAAACATATGGAGAGCTAAAGGGTGCAGACCCCTGATCTAGTGTTCCCGGTATATCTTTCATGGGTTGGCTCAGTGGTCGCTCTGTCGAGTTGAGCCGACTGATGTTTTTAGATTATCACCACTGTTTGGATTGGTTATTATGTTCTATGTTTTGTCTGAGCCCTAACGCCTAAGCGTCCATGGCTGTGCTATATAAATAACTTAAAGTAAAGTCGTTGTTTGGTCAGGATATAACTCTCTCAGGTTGTCTTTTCTTCTTGTATGGCACAAGGGGCTTCCTTGCTCCCCCACCTAGGTAAGGCAATGCATGATGTCAGTTTGCCAGCTTGATTGATACAGCAGACCCCAAGATGCTGGTGGCAGACTCTCTGCTAGCATGGGAGCCTTGAGTGTCCTGTCCCAGGGATCCTCTTGGAGTCTCCTTTGGCTCCTGGCCTACTCTTATTCTTTCCTTTCCACCCTAAACCCACTTCCTTTGCAGCACCTCCAACAATCAGACCTTCTTCGCCACCGCTAAGCCTTACAGGCTTCCTCTTCTTTTTTCTTCTTCCTGTACTCTTGCATTTCTTTCCCACCCTCCTTTTCTTTTGCTCTAAATTGCTTTTCACGCTTCTTGGCTTCTGTCCTCTCATTTGGCCGCCCTCCTTGCTTCCACTCCTGTTCTATCTCTCCCAAACTCACCACTCTCAGGTGTTCATTATTCAACTTTCTTCTTCCTTTCCCTCCTTCCTCTGCTGTCACACATTAACACGTTCCTTCTCATTCTCTCTCACCAGGCCTTTCCCTGCTACTCTAGCTTTCACCCTCTGTCCTCCTCATTACTCTTCTTTCCTCCCTCGCCGTTCTCCACTCAGAAACCCTGCTGCTTTCCTCCTGGCAGCTACATTCACCAGCGAAGACTGCTTTTTGTCTTCCATAGTAATGCAGGTACGCCCAAAGGGCCGCAGAATACTGAGTTGCCCAAAGCTGTGAATCCCAAACAGCTGATCGTGGCAATTGGCTCTCTAGATTCAAAAAGAGCTCCGCAGGTGCACCTAGTTGGTTCATGTGTCCCAGTGCAGATCGTTTCACCGAGGTCTTAGTAGTATGGTCCTACATCTTAATTTTTAAATAATCGCTGTGTTTCCAATGCTGCTCCCTCTCATCAGCATCAGCTATTCTTCACGTCCGCGAGTGTTCTCTTCTCCCGCTCATGGACTAACACACATTGAAGTTAAAGCCTTCCGTTTGACCATATTATTTATTAAACAAATGTTATTATTATGTTATTTATTGAGGGTGGACCTAGCTTTGAGAAGCAACGCAGTTCTTTACAGAGGTATACAACAATACAGATAAGTAACAGTGTTGTATTGTTGCTTGTTCCTGGCTGCATGACCTCCATTTACATTTTCCATCGCGCGTCCCACTCGCCTGGCATGCCCTTTTCTGATGCTGGCATGCAGGTGTCCAATTTTTGGAAACCATGTATGAAAGCCATGCTCTCCTCCGATGAGCAACCCAGTTCCACTGTAGAGAGGGGAGATGGTAATTGTTTAGGGACAAAGGGGTTACTGGTATGGTCAGAACATATGGATTTTGAGAGTGGTCACTGCATTTTAGAATTGGGGTGGTGGGATTAACACCCTAGGTTATAGATGGACTGGGGACTCTACAGATATCCCTCGTTTACCCTCCCCCAGGTACTACTTTACACATTGGGTGGTGGCACTTCGTCAACATGCCTTCCATAGTCTCATCTATTAACCCCAAATATGGGACTTCGCCACAACACATGCTCAACAATGCTTTACACAATCTTAGCCAAACTCTGAACACCATCAAGTTAAAATTTGCGCACACTCAACTATGCTCTGCAAAAGCTCAAAAGAACACCTTCACACAGCACCCGCAGCCATACACTGGCGCTCTATACACCGATTATGCTTTGCCTTCCTCCAGCCCCACTCATGTACTTGGAAGAGGCCGGCACTATTTCTGCATGCAGGGGTAGGAGGGTGATGCCTACAAAAGAAGGCAAAAGGAACATGTACCATAATTACTGGGTTAAGCAGGAGATGGGTGAACCCACAGAGGTTGGGCATAGGTACCTGGATGGGAGATAACTAGACTTGTACTTTTGGTCTTGCAGCCACTGTCTGTGGGTAGCTTGACACACTGTTCATCTCCCTCCTGTTTGCAGGGGGAACTCTGCAAGGGTTGCGGAGCAGTACACCACAAATGAAGCTCTGATCTAAGTCTGACCCTTCAATCGCTTCAGTTCTTGTCAACTGGCCCAAAATTGGAAAATGCCAGGGTTTCTGCAGAGACTCCACATGGAGCCCGCCCTGTAACTAAAGAGTTTGGGACTACAGAATGACTGATTTGAAACCCTGGTTGTTATACAAGTATGTTTATGTATAATGGATGCCTTGGAGCAACCTCTTGGGACATAGTGTATGTTTCTGTGCCATGGGAGTAAAAGGTTCACAGGAAGCCATAGCTAGGCTTTGTCTTTAGAGAGGCCTGCACATGTTATGTTATGCTGATTTATACTGAGATCCGCTACCTCTCAGGGGCAGTCTCCAGGCGCTTGCGTGGCTCTGCAAGAGAGGGGCCTGGGGAGGTTAATGGGGATAATGTGACAAGATAGATTCAGAACCAGGAGGAACTGGCATTTGTGAGTGTTGTTTTGAATGTGGCAGGTGGTGCGAGAGGCCTTTTGTATTGTAACCATATGGGTGAGATTCAGCGCCTCGGGTGTGTGGTAGTGTTTTGTGTTGGTGCTAGTGTTTTGTGTGGTTGTGATGCGTTTAGTGGTGCGCACTTGTTAGATAGTGTCCATAAGGGATCCAGAATTACGGGTGGCTCTTGTTGTAAGATAATCCGATATCTTGTTGTGCAAATGAGTTGTTGATGGTTTTATGGACTATGTGGGTGGTTCACTCTAGATGTACTATCTTTGGGGATGAGTGGGCACTGCTTGTTATACTATGAAGTTAATTAAAGAATCTGTGTGTTTTATTACTTCTGTGGGGTGCACTCCACTGTTAAGTACCACAGTGCTGGGTACCTATTGGGAAGTGCGAAGAAGACCAAGGCTTATGAGCCATCGGTGTGGATCGCACACTGTTATACCCAAGAAGAGTTAATCCGTTTGTTATGAATTCCTTCTATTATTTACAGGATCTCAAGTAAATCAAGTAGAAATATTCCTTCCAAGTCATTTGTGTAGAATAATTCGTTTTGTTAATCAAATAAATTACACCCAAAAAGTTGGTGCGTATTTCCAAAGCAAAGAGCAAGAAAAAGTCCTAAGCATTTCGGACCATCCGTCCTTCATCAGGGCCACATGTCCTAGCTTATCAACAAAAACAATCCTCATCTTCTGTTAAACCATCAGTAATTGTCGTCAACATATTGTCAACGGGCCATTCCCTTCATCGTGTTATTATGCAATACAACGGCACATAGTTTGTGTTGATTCTTGGGTATAAGGGTGTGCGGTTCACACCGCTCACTCCAGATGTGCTTCAGCATCTAGGGATGCTGGGTGTAAAACATAGTATTGATTCTTGGTTTGTGTAGTGTGGCTAGCTCAAGGTCTGGTGTAGTGGCATCAGTTATGTTGGAGGAGCAGGAAGGGGAAAATGGGCTAGTAAGTCGGTCGGTTTGTTAGAGTCTCTGGCGCGGCTCTCTGGTTGCCGCTTGATGGTATCTAGACAGAGTCTTGGTTGTGGTTCTTTGGTCCATCTCATCTCCTCTCTAGTTGTTTGTCTGTGGTGTTGTTGCTGGTGTCCCTTCAAGGTTGTCATTGTATGTTGATTAGCCAGGTTTTGAGCCGTTTCCTGAAGGTGATGTGGTCTTCTGTGGTTCTAATTTCTTTGGGCATGGTGTTCCAGATGTAAGCAATTAGACGCTAGAACGCTGTACTGCAGAATTTTCTTTTTTCGTAGTGTTTTGCCTCTATTTGTAGGTCGTTGCTGGATCTTTGTTCCCTTCCTGGACAATACCGGCTAATCCTGTCTTGGTGGAATTTAGCTCTTTGTCTGTGCAAGTCACACGAAGTTTGGATGCTGGTAGACTGCGTCAAGATGCATCCCAATACTATAATCCTGTTAATTTCTGCTGTGCGCCCACCTCAGAGGTTTTATATCTTCGTGCCAGATGGCCAGGTTGTTTCGAATCAGCCAGGCCTGTCATTCTGAGATATTCCTATTGAGTTGGGAGTGCACCGGGGCATGCAAGTCACATTATTTTGTACCTTTTTAAACAATTGAAAAGGTGGCAGCTTGTTGAAGCAGTTCACATGTTATGATTAACATAAACAATGCATTTCCCCCTCTGCATTTGGGCACACACATGTCTCTCCTTTTCTTAAAAATCAAATTGTCTTTCTCTATTCATGGTAGCCATTATCACTCAGGCTGGGGAACCTTTCGTTAGACTCTGGTGCCCTATTGATTTTTCGTAAAAGTTGTAGGCCCGTCATAGGACCTAGTTCAGAGCAGATTCCGAATGTACATACATGGGTACTGATGGCAGACAGTCTACTATACCCATATAATCCTCGCACTTACCTTCCTGCTTTAGAACCTGTTTAGTCTCCAGCCATGGGCGGATTGTCAGTAACCCTAAGCTGGTCAACAACCAGCTGGCAAACCACATAACTTCTTTCTGCGCTTGCCCTCTGATGGTTTAGCTAAACAAAAGAGGTGATGGCTGGAAGGTTCCAGTCATCTGAATCTCTGGCATTGCTCTGGGCAACCGTCCAGACCATCGTTATCCTGTCAAGCCATTACAAAAGGGAAAAGACCATATGAAAATCAGGCTTGCTCCCACCCCAAGTATTTTGAGTATAGGGCTGATATCCAGCCCCTCCACCTCGGGCCCATCTCCATGGACAAGAAGACCTCCCTCATAAAGGCACAGCTTACCCTGTCAAAAGCCTTCTCGGCGTCTAGAGACAGTAGCCCCTTCCTCTTGTACCATTCTCGAGCTCAGCACATGGAGAGTCTTTCGCATTCTGTCTGCCCCCTGTCTATTTAACACGAATGCCACCTGGTCCGGGTGGATCAATCAAGGAATGTGTATCTCCAACCGCATCACCAGAATCCTGGCAAAGATCTTGGCATCTACGTTTAAGTGGGAGATAGGCCTGTAGGAGGCACAGTCCTCAGGGTCTTTTCCAGGTTTCGGTATCACCATTATCAGGGCCTGGGGAAATGTTGGGGGTATTGTGTCTTGACCTCGTATCTGGTTAAACAACTTGGCCATGGGTTTCGCCAGGGAGGACTGATACTGCTTATAGAAGTCGGCCGTAAAGCCGTCTTCCCCCGGGTCCTTTCCTGTCTTAAATTTTTTAACAGCCTCTCCATCCTCCCAAGTTATCTCCCCCTCCAGACCCTCCAATTCTGCCTCGGTGAGCTTAGGGAGGTTCCGCCTGGCCAGGTAATGCTGCATGTCTTCTACAGACTCCCCATTCTGCTTGGTGTACAACTCCTTATAGTAATTTGCAAAGCATTCCGAGACCTCACTCCCATCCGTCTGTCTCCTCCCGCCTGTATCTCGAATGCCTGTAACCCTCCTTTCCGTCCAAGTGCCTCTTGCCCTTTGTGCCAGTAGGGTGCCCACCTTATCTCCCCTCTCGTAATATCTTTGCCGTGTGTACCTCATCCTCTTGACCACTTCCCCAATTAGGACCGTGTGCAGTGCCTGTCTCTTCTCCCTCATTTCCCCTAGGAGAGCCTCCCTGTCCACCGCCCTCCGGGTGAGTTGCGACCGCATTGCTCTTAATTCTATGCAGAGGTTACTCTCAATCAACGCCCTTTTGCATTTCTTACAAGAGCCCTCCGCAATGAGCAAGCCCTGGAAGGTAGCCTTTGCTGCCTACCACACCATTGTGAGATCGGTTTCCCCTGTATCATTCGTCTCGAAGTAGGCCCTTATTTCCTTCCTCAAGAACTCCTTGAACACTTAATCTCTCAGCAGAGTGCCATTACATCACCATCTACTACTCCTCTGGTCCCTGGGCAGCCTCCACTCCGTCACTACGAGCTCATGGTCTGACCATGTGATGCCCCTCACCCTCCTTCGATACCGGAAAAATGTCTATTTTTGTATATGACTGATGTGGGAGAGAAAATAATGTGTATTCCCCGGGGCTAGGCCATGACCGGTGCCATACATCAACCCAACAGTACTCTTGTAGAAGGTCGCGCAAGGCTAGATTCTCCTTAGTAGCCTCTCTCGCCCATCCCCTTTGCTGACCACCAATCCCGCTGGGCGTCCATTATCAGGTTGAAGTCCCCACCCAGAACCATTGCTCCCTCTGCCCATTCATCCATCGCGTTGAACACCTGGCGTATGAATTGGATCTGTCCCACGTTGGGAGCGTAGAGAGTAGCCGGTGTGATCCGCATTCCCTCACATGTGCCCTTTATTCCCAAGAACCTACCCCCAAAACCTCTCTTGATCTCAATGTCCGTAAACTGGAGGGATTTGCCCAGGAGTATACCCACCCTTTCTTTTTTGGAGGATTTATGGGAAGCCCAGAATTTTCTACTATTTCCTTCCCCTTCTTAGGCGACTCCAGCCCCTGTCGGTAATGTGTTTCTTGCAAGAAAAGGGCCACCAGGTTTTATTTGCGGAACATGTTGCTCGTGAGGGACCATTATTTTTGGGAGTTTAGGCCCTTGACGTTCATTGTGCCAATCCGTCCCTCAACCATAACGTCTCCTTACCCTGTGCCATACTAGTCCCAAATGCCTGGTCAGGCGTGGGGCCTCCCTTATTGTAAGAATCCATGGCATTTCCTGTACCCCCCCCCCCCCCTCTGCCTACCTGAGGTCCGCTATCTTGGCCCCCATGTCCTTCCTTAACCCACTTATCTCCTCCAGGATAATCTGGATGTTGTTTTGAATGGAACTCATTTCCGCCGAGGTTGCAGCGGGGCCCCCGGTCTCCATACCAGTGTCCTCTGCCTGGAACTGGTACTTTTCCAGGACCGCCTTCCAGCTCATGGAGTGCTCACCCCCCGGCACTCCCGCGATTACCAGGTGGGCGTAGTGTGGTCACGCCGAGGTGTGGGACTGCCTCAGAAGGTCAGATTCAGCGATTGCAAGCAGTGAGTCTTATAGTTCGAGGGGTTGAGGGGAGTGGAACTGGCCTGCCGCGCTGTGGGATTTTTCTCTGCTGGTGTTATTTCTTTGAGGTAGTTTTCCACTGTTCCTTTGTCCCTCTATAAGTGTTGGCTTTGTCACCCGCAGCGGGCAGGGGGGGCACGAAGCATCTCCGCAGTGTGCTCCTCGTGGGGGGCTGTGCCTTGGTCCCTGTTGGGAGATACCACTCAAACCTGCCCCCTGCTGTGCATAGGATGAGTGTTTTTATGTAACCGTCAGCCTCCTGAAAACTCATGGAGTGGGTCTGCTTTTGCTGTGCCTCCCACATGCCCCTGCGGATGTTGTATGGCACAGCGGTGGGCCCGGAATGCCGCCCCAGGCCTTGATCTGTGGTTGCCCCTGCTGTTCGCCGCCTCTGCGGGGCCACTCCCCGCCTCCCCGTCATGCCCACGTGCTGACCCCCTGGCTCACTGCAGTTCCTTCATCTGGAGCCTCTGGCATCGAATGGGGTTGGATCTGGTCTCGGGGTTATGAGTCGCCTGCCTCCCTCACTGCTCCCCACACAGTTCACCTTGTGAGGCCCTTTCCGGAGGAATAAGGGTGATGGGTCCACTTTTGAACCCCTCTGGCAGCGTTCCCGCTTCTTACCCTTTCCGCAGTGTCCTCCGGGGGCTGCTGGTGCACCAGGTCCCGTGGCTCTGCTCCCTAAGTGCTGGTCGCTAAGAGTCGCTAAGAGTCTTTTGGCCCAGGGCCCCTTGCATATGTTAAGGGCCCCAGGGTCTCCAGTTGAGAGAGAGAGGGGGGGGAACATCCCGCGTCGCTCTCCTCACCTTTATTGCGGCTCCTGATTGCGTTCTCCCAGCCTGCGGTGGCATGGACCTCTCTGCATCGCCCCGTGCAAGGTGAACCTGGCAACAAGATCCGGGGGTTCCTCTGTCTGTTCTGTGCGGCCCGTGCAAGCACCCCTATGCCAGTGGGGGAAGCCCTCCGTCTTTCCCCTTTTGTAATGGCTTGGCAGGCGAAGAACGATGTTCTGGAGGGTTGCCCAGAGCAATGCCTGAGGTTAAGTTTCATTCTAAACCTTCCAACCATCACCTCTTTTGTTTTGCCACAGAGTCTCACTGCCACCTTTTTTAAAGCGGCCTCAAGTAGCATGACCGCTGTTTTTGAGAGGTTTAATGCCTGCTAGTTGGTGTTTATGCAGGAATGTATGGACTGATGGTGATGGCAGGCAGAAAGAGCGGTGTCTGCCTGGGTGTTTCCCATCTATCTGGATCTGGCTGTTCTTGGTGTATACACTGAACAAAGGACGTTAGTTGGGCTTCAAAAAAGAGGGGAGAAAAGGCTGAATCTTGTGGGATACTGCATGGAGCGGAGAGAAAATGATAGAGTAGAATCCTTTACTTCGTGTGACTTAAGCAGGAGTTAATAAAATGTACTGCTGTTTCCTAGAAGTATTTGATTGCCTGAATACATGCCAGGTAGATCCGGGATGCAGTAGTGTCGAAAAACCTTCTGAGAAAATTCAGCAAAATCTGGTTATTGACACTGACAGCATCTGCCGTCATACATTAATATGGAGGCCCAAAATGATTCTTTGCCTCTCCCAGGTCTGAAGTTTGCCTGTTTGAATTTGAGAATATAGTTGTCCTCAGTGTGGTTCATAGATGGCTCTCCCAAGTACTTCGGTTGGGAAAGGTAGATTGGAGAAAGGCCCGAAGTTGGAGATTTCAGTGTGATCAAGGCCTGCGAAGACCACAGCTTCCGGCGATTGATAGATGATTTCTAGCAGGCACCGAGGGATTGCTTGTTGAAGAGGTTTTTTACCAGGGTGCAGTTTAAGTACTGATTTTTGAGGCCTTGAAATAATTGATGAGTGTACAAAATTAGCAGCTGCCAATGGGCGAAGACCGAGAATGCTCTGTATTAAACCTTTTTTGGGAGAAAATGCATTGTCAGATTTCTCTTTGCCCACAAAATAACATCTCTTTAATAAATAACCCAAACAAAAAATCAAACAAGCACAGCTCCTTTGCAAAATTTGTATTTATTTGTAATTATTTGTAATATGTAATTTCATATCAGCAGAGTAGTAGTGTTAGCCACTGTTATCACAGCCAGCACTGATACTTCCACTGAGCACCAAGAAAAAATATTCTTTCATAGCTCACATGTGAGTTCTGTCCCCAACACTAAAAAGGTACAGAAAAAATGTTTAACAATTTAATCTTTAAAGAAAACTAGACCGGTTAAAGTTTTTATTCGTATTTTCAAAATGAATTGAGAAAAAAAAGTTTTTTCACGTGATCATCCACAGAGGGACACCTTTGTACAATTTCCACCGCTTGAAACATAAGCTGCAGACATTTCTCCCACAAAATGATGGACTAATGGTAGTGTATTATTTCTGTTTTTGTATGGGCAATATTATGTTCTATTCTATCCATGAACTATGTGGTAGTTCCGTCGTCAATTTTCATTTTCCTGCAAGGACCTTTAAATTAATAAAACATAAAAGAAGAAAAACATGTAGTAAAATAAAATCTCATCTCCTTTCCTATTAGAGGCGTCCCCTTTATTTATATTGTTTCATTGATTGTAACAAAAGTATGGATAGGGCCTTTTTGTTGGTTTCAGTGCATATCTGCTGATCTCTGCATGTACCAGCTGGTCTTTAATGATGTGTTTCTTTTATACGCTAAACAAAAGGAAAGAGGTGATAGCTAGAAGGTTTAGAATGAATCTTAACCTCTGGCATTGCTCTGGACAACCCTCCAGACCATTGTTCTTCACCTGCCAAGCCATTACAAAAGGGGAAAGACCATATGCAAATAAGGCTTGGTCCCACCCCAAAAGGGTCAGTCCAGCCCCAACTGCTTGGTCACATCTCTTCTGCACGGGACACCCTGCATCCCCAGACATGTTTCGGCCTCATTGGGCCTCATCAGTGAGAAATAGCTTGGGTCCATAGGCTACCATGGTGGAGCTGGAAAAAGGTAATAGGTTTTTAAGGTAAGGAAGGATGTTATAATAGATCGTTTTGTATATTTGATAATACCTGTGATTTTCCTCTAAGATGGTCCAAATGAGCCAGGGTGACGACTCGTTGTACTAGATCAACCAGGATTCCAGGGTCTGCATACCACGCATGGCAGGTACCCAGAAGACTCAAAGAGCAAACTACAACACCCAGGAAGCCCAGCACACACACACCTCAGTTGACGGGATGCACAGTGCCTCCCTCAGGTTAGCGGGCCCGCCTACAGAGAGATGTTAAAGCTAATATAGAGCTCTGCAGTGGCCCACCGATCGCTTGAGAACGGTGATGAGTTCCCATGTATCTTCGCCAAGCATGGCTTGATTCGGATGGCAGTGTTTTCCTGGATTGTACTATATTTGACCCTGACTGGTGTATTCCACTTGACTGATGGCCTTGATGTCGACCTTAGCTCTGCAATGGAAGTTGTTGTATGTGCGGCCCTGTTGTTTTGGATTATTGAATTTCTTACACAGTATCGACCAAGGCATTGCTTTCTAACTCTGTGCCAGCTGTGCCCCTTTGCAACATGTTCTGAACAGCAATACAGCATTTCCCTATGGCCTCTTTGGTCTTTTAGTCTAATCTTGGTCCTTTTTTATTGTCAAGTATACCTAAGGTTGGTTTGTTTGTTTCTTTATTTCTAATGTGCACCAAACCCAGGGGTAACAGGGCTCAGCAATAAGAAGGTGTAAGGCTTACAAAGTTTCGAAGTGGTTGACAATATAACATCATGAATGTGCAGGTGAAATTAAATACAAGACAAAGATATACAGGTTCAGATAAAATACAATTCCAATATATACAGTTCAGTTCCAAATATAATGTACAATAATTTACAATAATGGGCAGCATGGTGTAGGCAATTGTGTCAGTTCAAACTAGCCTTCAGTCAAGTTGAGATAAGTGATATAACTCTTTCTAAAGTGTAGATGGGGTTGGGCAACTCTCAGCTCTTAGGGCAAGGAGTTCCAGAGTTTGGCAGCCTTCACAGGAAAACTGTTACCACCAATCTTGGTGAGTCTGAATCTCGGTACCACAAGACAATTCGTGTTACTAACTCTTGTAGGCCTGATGGAAGTTCTTCTCATCAGTTTGTCTGTTAAGTAACTAGGGACAGCATTGTTTGCTTTATGTGTCAAGGAGGCGATTTTTAGCTGTATTTTATTATGGGTAGAGAGCCATTTGTATTGACGTCTAGTCGAGGTCATGTGTGTTCTTTTGTTAATGCCTAGTGCAGCTCTTAGAGTGTTATTTTGTAAGATTTGTAATCTCTGGATACTGGCTTTGTTGGCGCCACTGTAGAGAGCATTACAATAGTCTAACCTGGAGAGAATTAATGCTCTGGCCAGGATAATGCAGCTGTCATTTGAGAGGAAAGGCTCACCAGCTCTGATAAGCTTGCACGTGTAGGCTGTGGTAGAGGCCAGGGATTTCACTTGTTTATGGAAGGACATAGTTGAATTCAGGTAGAAACCCAGGGTTTTTACCTCCATAGATACTATAATGTTATTTCCATCAATAATGAATGATGCATATTCATGACTCAATTTAGTAATGTTAGAGGGGGTACCTAGAATAATCAACTCTGTCTTGCCATCATTCAGGCGGAGACAGTGGGTGGCCATCCATGCCTGAATGATGAGATAGACCCCATTCACCAGCGCCAGGTCCTTACTATGATCCCCAGAAAGCGGGAGGAGAATCTGTGTATCATCTGCATAGTTAGTGTAGGTGATACCCAGAAGGTCCAGATCATCAAACAAAGGTTTGGTGAATATATTGTATAGAGTCGGAGACCCGCATGAGCCCTGAGGTACCCCGCACAGGATCGGGGTGGGGTCCGCCGCTGCTGATGGGGAGAACACTCTCATGGTTCTATCACTCAGGAATGATTCTATCCATTTGATAGCATCTATGGAGAAATGGGCTGCTGAGACCAGGTGCCTGCAGAGGACCGTGTGATCCACCAGGTCGAATGCAGCTGAGAGATCAAGTAATAAGAGCAATGCTGTCTTCCCTTTATCTCTCAACTCATCAATTTGTGTTTTCAGATCAAACAAGGCAGTTTCTGTCCCATGTAGCGGGCGGAAGCCTGATTGTCTGACCCCTAAGAGCTTGTGAAGCTCCAGGTGTTTTTGAATCTGAGTGTAAGCAACTTTGTCCAATATTTTAAGTAGAAATGGTACTGTCGTGATAGGGCGGTAGTTGGTGGCAATAAGGCAATAATTGGATCTCGAGTTTGCTTCTTTAGGAGTGGGAGAACCCAAGATTGTTTTAGGTTGGCTGGGATGGTGCCAGAGGAGAATGAAGCATTGATCAGTTTAGAGATAAATGGAGAAAGGTCTCTCGCAGCATCTTTTATAATATGTGCAGGGCAGATATCTCCTTTACACTTGGATGGTTTGAGGGATAAAATTATTTTTTCTTCCTCTAAAACAGATGTTTTGGTGAAGCGGAATCTATTAATCTGATCAGTAGTCAATTTGCTAGGTGGGAGAGAGTTAGCAGGCTGTGGTAGGTTCTGAGCGTCTTTCTTTATTTTTATTTTATTTTGAAGAGTGTTTATTTTATTGGTTAGTGCTGGTTGAATATCAGAGCACCAGATCTTATTTTTGTTGCATGTATAGGGATCGGGGACTCTAGTTCTTTTAGTATGGTAAATTATTATTTCATACTTGAGTTAGATTTAGCAATGCGTTCGTTGTAAGAATTTCGTTTTGCCAGACAGACTTCGTTTTTATAGTGCGTTGAAGTAGTAGTAAACTTCTTTTTGTTCTCACTGGAGGGGCATAGTCTCCAGGCAGTTTTACACTTTCTTTTCAGTAGACGTAGGTGCTTTAATTGTGGAGTGAACCACTTGTTGAGGTGGGCTTTGGGTTTACTTGATCTTAGTTTGAGAGGGGCAATTTTATCCAGTGTGGAGAACATGATTTTGTTATATTCATGCACCAGGGTGCTAGGGTCAAGATTATCAGGCAAAGAATTTAGGGTAGGAAGAATAGCAAGAATCACGTTGTCCACTGTGATATTCTTTTTATTTCTAGTTAGACAAGGTGCCGCTTTTTGTAAGGCCATGTGTTGAGGTCTGGTAGTTGATAATGTGAAGGACACAATTGAATGGTCAGTCCATGATTGTGGGGTGATAGAGGTAATGGTAGCTGTATAGTTGTAATCGCCTACCCAGTCTAAGGTTCTGCCCTTAATATGGGTAGATTTGTTTACTTTTTGCCATAGGCCGAGTGCATTAAGGGAATTGGCTATTTCCAGGGCATGTTTATCTGCTGGATCATTAAATCCTAAATTAAAGTCACCTAACAACAGTAGTTGGCAGGTGGGTTTGAGGTTGTTGGCAAGTGTACTATGCAAGTCCTCCTCAAATGTTCCGATGGGACCAGGAGGTCTGTAGATTAGGTGCATAGTAAGGTATTGGGAGTTGTTTAGTGGGAGTTTGGCAGAGAGGATTTCACATGATTGCATGGTTTGGTGAGGGACTAGTCTCAGTAATAGACACTCTCTAGATATTATGGCTATTCCACCACCTCGGGTTCCATCTCTATCTTGTCTTGAGATAGTGTAACCATCTGGGATAGCTAACGTAAGCGCGGGTCCTATGGCATTATGTAGCCAGGGCTCTGTTATAGCGAGGAAATCCAGACTATCTTCTGTAATTAAGTCAGCTATATCTATGGCATGGGCCACGGGGGATCTTGCGTTAAGAAGAGCTCCTTTGCTAGGGTGATCTTCTATTTTGGCTGGAGCCAGGATGGAGTATAGGTGTAGGGAACCATAGGCTTGGCATAGGATGTCATGGTCTGATTCTCAGTAGCACAGATATCAGATGGGGAAATAAGCCGGTTGGCCCTATTAATGATCATTCTATGGTGACAGTTTGTTTTCTTATTTGTAGGTGGTAGGGATCTGGTCAGCGGTTCGTGCAGTTTGGAGAGTCTAGTACGCAGTTTTAAATTTCTGTTGATCGTAGTACATGGGGCAGTAGCATAATCTCCTGAACACATACCCAGGATATATTTAGGAGGGGCAGGGCTAGAGTTATTAGAAGACATATTTTGCAGGCTGTGCGGGACTAATTTGGCCTTCTCTAGAGTGTTCTCGTTGAGGTAGTCTGAGATACTGGTGGCAAGGAGTATTAAGGCGGCGATAATGAGGTAGGTGGTACTTTGTCCTAACATGTTTACCAGAGAGGCAGAGTATAGCATAGAGGGGTTTACCAGGAGCAAAGGCAGGTGTCTCAGAAGTAGGCTCAGAGGTATTTTGTGTATACTTATCAAATGCAGTCAGGTGGGTAGCTGAGAGCAAACCCACATTACAGGTCACAAAATGTTACAGTTAGGACCAATATGGAACGTGGCAGTTCATATGCAAGTTATGATCATGAGCCATGTGCCGGGCGTGCGTGCGAGGTGCAGGTATTCAGTACGTAGGCACTGGTGCATCAAACACAATATCGAGAACATTCAGGTGTAAAATACATGGAAGCAAATATTCAATAATAGCTGGGCTTACAGTTGACTAGGGTAAGATCTACCAACAAATTAGTAAAGAAGACATTGTAGAATGCATATGGTATCTGGCCTAAATAGACATAGGTGGGTGCCGTAGGCGCGGTGCAATGTGAAAACATTTAATAGTAGACTTGGAATGGGCACAAAAATGCAGTTGGCAGCGTGCACATAATGAATACAATCGGTACACATACAAGGGTGCAGCGTAGATTAAAGATACAGTAAGGTGTTTTAACGATGATCGATTGGTACTTAGAGCGACTAAGTTACAAGTGCATGACACAGTGTAATGTATACGCTCTTGCTGGGTAGTATCACACAGGCAAATCATACGTGTTGAATAGATGGTTAAGCTTATACCGAGGCTCTGTGTACACAGCTTGCTTCATAGTGCGCTCTATCTGGAGCAGAAACGCAGAGTCCATGTAGACGCGGGAAGGTAAGGGATGTGGTCGTAATGAAGTTCAAGAGCAATTTACTCGATAGGGGCACAAAGCGTTACGCACACCATGGGTGCTGGCGGTAATTCTGGATTTCCATATGTCACAGTTGGTCGCGGGAGGTAGTTGGCGAGAGTATAGGTTAATGATTTGGCGGCAACAAGGTACGTTGTGAATGCACAGAGTGTGTGACGGAGCTTGGGAGAGGCAAAAGGCTTCTCAGGTAATGTGAAATGACGTAGCTCTCAGCTGGCGCAGATTTTAGTATGCTATTACAATATTGTGTTACCTTAAAGACGGAGTCGGCGTCGGGTTGGGCAGCATTCCTAGCGGACGGCGTGAAAGGCTAAGGACAGGAAGCAGCCTTGTTTCCTGGGCCTTGGTGAAGTGGGCCGGTTTACGGCTGCTGGCGCCTGATAGGTGGAAATATAGGCCACAATAGCCAATCCGAGCCTGGCAGCAGAGCTTAGGCTTGGTTAGGTGGAGGGTGCTGAGGCATCAAGCCCTGGGCGGCCATCTTGGAGGGTGCACTCCTCGTGGTGCACAATGGAGAATGTGGGTTTCAGGTGGCGAAATTCGATTTTGGAAGCAGTTTTTCAAGCGAAATGAGGGCAGTGGTGCTAATTTCAATCAAATCTGTAAATAGATGTGCTCTGACGATTTTGTGAGCGGCGGTCAGTATTAGGCACAGAATTAACAGCCTGCTTACCGCATGTAGACTGCAAATAGGGCTCTCTTCTCCTAGGCTGAACACTGCTCCTGCAGTGCCCAGATGGAGCTCCTGCACCTCCGTGGGTGGATGATCAGTGGACCATCATGGAAGGTGTGCTGTTGTTCTCAACACTTCTGTGTTCTATGATGTATTTCAACTCTGTCTATCCAGGACAATCAGTGAAATCTCTATTCTGGTACCGTCTGTAGGCGTACTTTCTAGATTCTCCCTTTGGACTGCCTCCTTTTCTACCTTGTCCTTCAGTCTACCCAACCTGTGTTTGACGTTTCTGCCTTGTTGACTTCTGTGCTCGGCGGATAATCTCCTGCCAATGACCTCTCCCTTTGAAGCTAAACAGTTACTTGCACCCTTGTGCCGTTCCAGGTAGACATTCCTTTTTGGCGTCCTCATTTAGTTCAGCGTGGTTATTATGACTGACTGGCTGATGGACTAATGCCTCTCCTGAACCTATATCTGCTTCTTTTTTTTAGGGAAGGGTCTGAAGGGGGGATAGCGTGGTGGCAATCAATCAATCTGTTGCATTCTAGCCAATTATGTGCTCTTCTGTTTTTCAGCTATGGGAGGTAGGGCACAGATGAACATCCATCCAAGCTTACCATTATTGTCGTTGTCCATTCTGGTATTTCCTAGTTGCCAGACAGGGGCATTGGCTGGGGATGTCTCTAGGGGTTCTCTCCAGACACGCAACACCCTGATCATGACAACACGTCACACACACCAGCCTTGTTTTTGCTCCGATTTTTGAATCGTTTGTAAATCTGTACTTTTTAAGGAAGCTTTCTTATAATCCTTTGGTATCCCTTTCGGGCAAGAAGTTCATTGCAAGAATTTTCCTGTTAAAATTCCAGCTTCCTTTTAACAATTTGCTTGCTTAGAACCAATTTTCAGGATACATAGAAATTACAGCTTTTGACATAACTGATAGAACCGCCTCTTTAAAAAAGTATTTCTGTCAGTCTCCCACTAAAGTTCGAAGTACACAAAACATAATTCCGTCCCTGCATGTCTCATATTTGGGCTGAAATAGACTGAATGCATTACACCAGCCATGATGGAATGCCACTGGTTACCGGTGAAAGTAGAAGCACTTTCAGACAGTGCTATACAGAGCCTGACTTCTCCGGACCCCATTCTATCAGCAAAACCTGCCGTTTCCCATAAAAACTGACCAGACGACTAAGGTCGGAAAATAGTCTCTCTCCATGTGGAGGCACAGACCCTATAGAGAAGTACTTTACACTCACACGGCTTATACCTATGGTACTCTCTTGATCTACGCTTTGGTAAGTTCTGCAAAGTTCGAACATCTGCTTTTGCCAACAAACATATAGGGCCTCATTCCGAGTTGGGCGGTAAGGGTTTACCGGCACTGGTAAGGGTGCCGGTAAACCCTTAACGCCCAATTCCGAGTTCCCTTAGCGGGACCCGCAAAGGACGTGTGGTCTGACAACACGTCCTTTGCGGGTCCCGCTAAGGGACCAGGGCGCTAATAACGGGCCAGCTATTTGCAGGCCCGTAATTAGCGCCTTCCCCATTCCCTTTGAGCCCTATGGGGGCTCAAAGGGAATGGGGAATGGTCTGCAGAACGGGGATTTACCGGGTCCTCCAAGGTCGGAATGGCCCGGTAAATCCCCATTCTGTCAGACCGGACCCGGGTTTGGAGGCAGCCATGGCGAACTCGTAATGACCCCCATAGTCTGGTTAGCGACTCTCCTTCCTTCTTCCACTCATTCCTTTCCTTCAATCATCCTTCGCTGTACTGACACGTCTTGGTGCTAGAAAAACAACCCATTTTATAGAAGATTTCTTTTTTCTTTTTCATCAGTGCATATTGATTGTTACTCTTTAACCCACCACCGCGCTCCCCCCAACACCTGTAGAGTCAGTTCCATCCATACTTCATACCCTTTCTTGATAGAATAGAATTATTGCTCCTAGCCTCTCATGAAGTCATGATGCTGTATCAAACTTCTGTCCAGCACAACACATTTGGAGAGCATTGGGAATATGGTTGTCTAATAGATGCAATATTCTCAGATTACACCTGCATGTGTTGCGTGGACCAGCAAATTGCTAGGTGATGTGGAACAGCAAGCCTGAACTGTGCAGCCGAATGCCGGGTTCATGATGAGATGAAAGTAAACATCTCAGCGTGCTGCATAATTTATAGTTCTGCTGGAGCAGTTTTGTAAAATCAGAGTTCCTACCTAGTGCCTTGTTAGCACATTGGCCTGTGTTACAGCATGTCATAATGGTAGTATTTCTGATGCATAGAGCTGCTTTTCTGTGGAGTCCTGTTATTAGGTGCAAAAGTGGTCATTGTTTATGTAATGCCCTGCCAAATTTCACTAGGGTAGGCAGCGGGCACACGCAAAAAGGCTGGACTACATGACTGCGGATCTGAAAAGGGATGGGATGCATGTAGTATGTTAAAGGGAGGTGGTATTTAATGCACAGTACACGGTAATGACTTGAAATTGATTCCATTAGAAGAATGTATTTTTGGTTATTACAGAATCCGTGTACTTTGCAGTTTTGGGGGGAATTTCTGTTGGTGTGCATTGTTGGCCCAGGAATGTTTTTCTTTGTCCAATAGGTCTGTTGCAAAGTTAATCGTTGCGCTGGAGGCGGAACTACCTGCGCTGTGCATAGGCAGGGAAATTAGACTGGTTGGGCTGGGCAGTACGTAACGGCTATTGAATTCTGTATTTCAACATATGAACTAGAAGAGAAACCGGTGGTGCTCAAGATTAGGTGAAAGGAGTTTTGTGCAGTGGTCGAAGTGTACATAAAAGAAGTGGTAGAACTAACGACCACCCATGAACTTCCATCCCAACATCTGTGGCAGCCACCACCTCTGTGTGCCCTGACCCATTCCCAATGTATAACGATTGCAGCGCTTTGTTAAAGACATCTGCTGCTCTCTGTGCCTACAAGATGATTTCGTGCATGAGAACCTCTCAATGTCCATGTCCTCTGGTTGACCTTTAGTTATACCACCAGAAGACACTTGGACAAAAGCAGAGAGTCACAGGAGACCCCCCCCCCCCCAGGGTGGCTCAGTCAAGGAGACTTGGGATGAGAAATCTGGGTTTAAAATAATGACAACTTCTCACCCACACCTAGAATCATGAGAGCAAAAGTCTTGCAGTGGCACCTGGCCAACCCCCTCGTGCCCCCGAAACCAACACACCATTGGCAGTTAAGGAAGTCCTGTAGTAGCAAAAACAAATGCAACGCTACAAAGGTGCCTTACACACACTGTCCAGGAAAGGTTCTCCAGAGGAAAAAAAGTAAGGGGACAATGGTTTTTTTTAAAGTAGAGGGATGCTGTGACATGTAGTTCCTGGCCACTGGTTTTGTAAAACGAGCTGTCTTGTAGTAGATGTGCTATGCCTGTTATTTATGCATTAGTACACAACACTTTACCCCTCAATTCACTGGAACATCACTAACCTACTCTGCAAATTTCTGCCACCTGATAAACCGAGCTTGGTGAGTGCAATCGAAAAGGCCGACGGAGGGCAAAGTAAATTGGCCTTGGAAAGAGCTGTGGGTGCTGAGCCATTTCAACCGCGTAATCTGAGTTTAGAAAAAGTAAGTCAGGTAAGAGCTCCCCCTAGTGTCCCTGATAGGGCCGTGGAAGAGAACCACCCCAAGTGTTTGGCCTGGCAGATCAAACTCAAGGAAATCCGGCCCAGAAAGATAATATTGGGGATCCGACACAAATAACGGAGCCAATCATTTCTTTTATCGAAAGTGCCCTTAAGAGACTGCAGGGTCCTCACGCTCACATAGAAGAAAAGCCAATGCAGGCTAGGGGAAAGCAGATGAAAAATACCCAACCTAAACCGCCTATGAAAAATCTGCCTACATCGTTTCCCTTGAGGTTATCATGCAGAAGTCCTCCTTGCACGCAGTATGATCTTAACAGGAGGGCGGTGATGGCTATCTTCCCAGAACTCCATCAACTACAGGATATAGTCTCATCAGACTTGTCATTAGTGGAGTTCCCTCTTCGCTCCAATTTGAATTCAGTAATTTTGTGTTTCAAATCAAGAGTGGTACAAAATGTAACCTGGCAGGCCAAGGATGAGTTGTTCGCATTGGGATTCGTGGTTGAGCCTCTTTTGAACACAACACACTAGGGCCAGCCCCATGGCTCGAGGTCTAAGGCCCTTGGGCAGAACTAGCGTGAGGATGGGGGCGGGAGGAGTTGTTGTCAATGGTAAGCTGGAACACCAGGGGATTTTCCCATCTCATAAACAACGACCAGAACGAGCTGTGTAAATATGACATTGTATTTTTACAGGAGATGTGGCTCACAGATGTCCCAATATGGGATAATTATGACCTACATCTAAACCCCGCAGTGAAACCTCAAATGGGTCGCCCGATGTCAGGACTGTTGATAGCCGTGAAAAGGGGCAGAGGCATATGCTCTGAGCTTTGGGCCACACCAAATGGCTACATGATGTTGGCAAAATGAACGGCTGGTATAGAGGTTTATGCTCTTGTGAATATATACTGGAACCCCTTTGCCATGTCGGATGATGCCTTTTTGAAAGATCTAAATAATATTTTAGATCTCGTGGTGTTGGACCCAAAGATAAGGGGAATTGTAGTGGCGGGCGATTTAAATTTAAACTGTTTGAGTATGGCGGGCAGCAAAAATAAAAACAGAAGGAAAAGATGGGATTCCTTCATTAAAGATAGAAGTTTGATAATCCTTAATGGTGCCTTCCCATCTGATATACCCCCGGCCCCGACATGGCAAAAAGGAGACAGCAAATCGATTATCGATTATATCTATGTAAGCATGGATCTCTGGCCTGCGGTAATTAACTTTTGTGTGACAAAAACAGAGGCCAGCGACCATAATAAACTGGAAACCCAATGGAGATGGGACCCGCTAAAGGACTCAAAAGTGGATAAACACAAGGGTTCAGTCTGTACAGTGTATGCAGGAGGAAAAAAACTATGATGGTCAGAGAATGATGTAACTAGCCTTGACTGTTTGTTAGAGAAAGGCCACCATGATTACACTGTATTGTTAAGAAACGGTATGAAGGTACACCCAGTTCTAATACAAATGCCCCGAAAACAAGGCACCAAATCGAAGCAATCATTGCTACATCTTAATGTCTTTGATAAAGATGTAAAAGAAATGAAATCAAGACTCCGTTATGAACTAAGAGTAGCCCGTAATGCACCTCTCCTGATCAGGAAAACGCAGATTACAAGAGCGAAAATAGGGTATAGAAATTGGGGCAGAAGACATCGAGCGATCCTGTACCAGGAGGATGGGGTTAGCATGCTGAAAACCTTAGCGAGTAAGAACATAGCGAAAATGTGGTCAACCATAAATCATGCAACCACAGGTTCCCAGATAAGCTTACAGGTGAATGGAGTGTCTACACAGAAATGGATTGATTACTTCTCACTTCTTTATGCTGCAACTCCCCTACGACCATTAGCGAAGTTACCAGGCCCTTGGCGCCCTTTCATCTGGCATTTGATTTAGATGATATTGTATATCTGATTGTTACTGCTTCTAACTCAAAAGCTTGTTGTCCTGATGGTCTGTCAAACTTCGAGCTAAAAAAAAATTCCTAAAATTTGGGCGACAGTCCTTTATAAAATCTTCAAGACTATAAATGCATCGCAGTGCCTCCCAAGCTCGTGGACGCAAGCAATTACTATCCCCATTTATAAAAAGGGGGATAGACTGGAACCGAGCAGCTATAGGCCAATCTCGCTACTCGATGTCCAGGGAAAACTATATTGTCGGCTAATTCTGAAGGAACTACAAGCTTGGGTGTCTAAAAAAACTGGTCGACCCATTACAATCCGGCTTTGTAAAGGGTTTAGGAACAATTCCTAACATAATGATACTCAACCTCCTCCAGGCACAGCAGCTAGAGAGATCTCAACCCTTATATATGGTCTTCATAGATTTCAAGGCAGCATTTGATTCTGTGGATCGCGATCTGCTGTTTGACAAATTGAAAGCGTATGAGTGCCCGATATCCCTACTGTCCCTGATCATTTTGTTCCACTCTAATACATCGATGCAGGTTCGCATGAGCTTAGATGGGAAGCTGTCTCCAGAAATTGAAACATCACGTGGCGTGAAACAGGGCTGTGCGTTGGCTGCATTTTTGTTTAATTTCTTCATTTTAGATCTTGGGAACGAATTTCTGCATTGTAATGGTGATCCGCCAAGGTTTGGTGCCCAGCAGATCCCATATCTGTTGTACGCAGACAACCTCGTCCTTTTGTCCCAGATCACACAAGGTCTACAGCGGTTGCTTGTAAGGCTTGGGGAATACGCCTGCAAACACAGATTGGTAATTTAATGCCAGTAAATCACAAGTAATTGCCTGTCCTCCCAAGTGGGGAAGTAAAAGGAGCCCCCCCCTTACACATACATGGTTGATACAAGACATCAAGTTGGAAAAGGTGTCTGAATACAAATATTTGGGGATAGAAATCTCAAACAGGCAATCTAAGGGCGACATAGGAACAATGGTGCAGAGTAAACTACTCCAATTGACCTCACAGTCCAGAATGATCATTAAAAAAATTGGTACATTTTCCCTGAAACATGCAGTAGATTTTTACAAAATGAAAGTCGTCCCGATCGTATTGTATGGTGTGGAGCGTATGCAGTTAGACAAAGGCTCGCCATGGGAGGCCTTAGAGGCTAAGTATTGGAAGGCAACCTTAGGCTTACCTAAAGCGACGTCGATCGCTGTGGTGCGATATGAGTTGGGGTTAGTGTCTTTATATGTACAGGCAAGGTGGAGACAGTGTGCCCTGCTACGGAAGTGCCTGCTGGGTATAAATAGTGGGACAATTCTAGAGGTTTTAGCCTCGGCCTTGTTAAAATCATGTAATACATATCCAATGAAATGGCTGAAGTGTGTATTTACCCATTTGAGTGAGGCAAATGTAACGACAGAGCTGTTACTCCAGAACCCTGACCGTGCTTAGGTAAAATTCTATTGCGATGATTGGGCGGGGACTTTGGCCAAGTGCTCGCTCTATAAAGACTTTAATGTTTGGGTGTTTGGTCTCAAGCCTTATGGTATCATTGCTCAGTACCTGCTGAAATGTCCATCTCCGGCTATACGATCCGAATTCCAACGGTTTAGATTTGATCTATGGGGTACGAGAGATGTATTATCTAGACGGAAACTGATCCCTCAGGAACAAAACTATTGCAGATATTGCATTGATGTTCAGCAAAAAGAAACTCTGCAACATCTGCTAGTAGATTGTCCGGCACTAATGCTGGTGAGAGAAAGATATTTCCAGAATATTATCACCTTTCACACATGCACTTCAAGTGTACAAATGGCAAATTATGTTCTCGACCTCGAGAGAAAAAGTACAGATCACGATTGTCCAATACTTTTGCCTGTTGTAGCCGCCTCAAATTAATTTTGTATGGGGTCCCATTGGTTCATGAGAGGTGTTTGGTTTGGTCATTTTACCCCTTATTTTATTTTTTGACATTGTATTGAAATCATCTGCAAGGTATATGAAATGTAAAGTACTTTGTTTTTATTCATTGTTTTTGTTTTATATGTCTATCTTTTGTACCCTTGATATTTTATTCCCTTTTTTTCTTTTTTTTGTTGTTTTTGTATTATTGTGTATTTCTGCATATATTTGAAAAGTTGTGTATCAACTAAATCAAATTAAATTTTAAAAAAATACTCTGCAAATTTGAAAACTAAGTTTGGCTTCTGCTACAACTGAGTGACTAATGAATACTGAGGGGATGCTATCCCAGAGTATTTCCATTCCTTGGTCCTCAAAGCTGAGAGGATAGGGCAAAAGTGGCAGGACACTTGCAGTTTCTTTTTACATTTTCAATGTATATGTCTCTACTGATCAAGAATGCAAATAAACACATGTTGGGAAGAAGAATGGGAGCAGCTGATAGCCTGCCCTGATACATAACCATGTGTGCATTTCTTAAGCAGGACTATCAGGCAGAGACACAACCATACCTGAAAGAAACAATGTGTCAGGAACGGAGAATGGAAGGTTTGGAAGCGCTGGAAACATTGACTTGCGAGCGCTCTAGTCCTCATTCAAGATGGTGGCCGTACCTTTAAATTCTGACTCCTCCCTCAAACCGATGCGTTGTATCTGTACACATCGCTCCGGTTCGTGTGGAACTTCGTTGTTGGATATTTCCTCCTTGCCGACCATCCTTGCAGCTACCTTTTGCCTTCCTTGTGCCTACCTTTCGTGCTTTACATAATTTCTTCCTTTGTTACCTGTCTCTTGGTTCTTGCTACTTCTGCGAGCGTTTCTCTCCTCATCTGTTCTATAGCTCCGCCTCGCTTGTGCTTCTGTACTACACCTCCGCCGAATCATTTCAGTTTATTTGATTCGGCGTTTTCTGCCTTTCGTCTTCTCTACATTCTAATTTTTCATTTGCAGACTTACTGCACTCTGCAGGCATATTTCTATTTTCTGCTTATGGTTACCTACACACATTTCCTTATTTAGCACTGTTATTTACGGGCATTTCTCTCTGTTCTGTCTTCCTTTAAGATTTATTTATTGGTTTATTTGAGTTCCTGTATCTTTCCTCTGTGTGCTTCGCCCTACTGTCACCGCAGGGCTTAACTGGCTCTCTCCACCGGAGTTGGAGGTCAACTACTTCAGCTATCAGCAGCAGCCAGACTTCAATTACTTGTGAACGGAATTCTCCACTCCTTATTAGAACCCATCTGGAAACAGGGTTTTTTCTGCCTTCGTGCTTTTTCCCTGATTTAGGTCTGGCCCCCTGGGGTTCCCTGCGGACAGGGTTCTATCTCTGCCGCGGTGGCCTCCGGAGGGGCTAGACCCTATTTGCACGAAAAGAAAGCCAAGACATCAAAGAACAAGACTCCTGTAAGGAGGAAGGACCATAAGAAGACTGAGTTGAATCCGAAGGAATCTGCCACAGAAGATTCAGGTGAGGAGGGACGGGATAAGGCCTCCAATCCTGACACAATGCATGAGGTGCGCATGTTCTCCACCCAAACCAACATTAAAGCTGAAAACTGCAGCAGGTGTGTCATGAACGCTCACGAATCATGCTCTTGAACATAATCAATACATGATGCCCACACCCGACCTTAGGTATTTTGTGCTGCAAGTATTCAGGAAGAGTTGATCTTTTCCATGTCTGCCATCTTCCAACCCTTGACCCGTTACATAGAGGAAGACTGGTCCCTCATTTGTTGTCCATCACTGAGCTAGCATTAAGATGGCAGCGTTTAAAAAGTGTGTTAGTGTGGCCGCCATTGGACTAGATATTGGGTAAAGGCCCTGTTCATCACTACCTCCCAGTAATATAACTAAGGGAGTTGAGGGAGAGGAGTAAGCCCGTAATGCCTTTCATTCTTGCTAGAACCTCCTTCCAGTACGTTTGAGCGTTCAGGGAGCTCCACCACATATGGATCAGGTTGCTTACTGCACCATGCTCTCCTCAACATTGGTTTGTAGCTGTAGGGAGTATGTCATTAATCTGTTTGGGATGTGGGTTGAGATCCTACCTTGGACAAAGCTTAAATGCCCATTCCTTGATTGTTGGGCACTGTGAGACCATATTTGGCCTCCAGATTCTTTGCCACGACTCCTGAGTGACTTCAAACCATATATTGTATGGCCCGGCGTCTCTCAAAGTCCAATAGGGTCCCATCTTCTAAAAACTGTCTGATCACTTGGACTTCCCCTTTCTTCCACGCATTCTAATAACCCTTCCGCAACCCCTGAGGGAAGTACTTATTAGCAAAAAGTGGGGTGAGGAAGCCTTTGTACAGATGAATGCATGCAAGCCTGTGAAAAGCGCTCCATTGATTGAAGCATTGAAGCATGCCTCTGAGGAACGAAGCCGTCATCCACCATGTTGCCTCTCTCCAGGCACTTTAAAAGGGAGTCTCCTCATGGGAATCGTGGTGCCATTTTGTTCAGTCTGGAGCCATCTTTAACTGATGTCCATACCATCCTGGTCGATCAATGGTAAATGACCTGCTCTAAGATACCTGGCCATGTCATTCACTCCTAGCGACCTCCCCTCTCCTCGTCTGTCGCCTATGTGAGATTCTTCGGGCCCTTTCCCAGCCAAATAAAATTAAACAACCCTTTTTTGCAACTTTCACATTTTAACCCTGTGAATGGGGATTGGGATAGCGTGGAAGGTACAGATGATCCTACGCTGGTTGTTTTAAGAGAGTGAATCCCCAGCAATCAACTGCAGACTTGGGGCCTGTTTGTGGATTCTGTAAGTGGAGTCCTGAATGACTAGATTCCCTGGTTGGGACATATAGATACCCGCTGCTAAGTCAGTCCAGTCAACGAGCTGATGGCCGCAATGTAGGGAATCCTATAATTGGTACAATAATAAAGGGTTCAACATAAGTGAATCCCCTGACCTACAATGTGGAGCTCTGACTATAAAGATAAACAACAGGTGCAGGAAATCCAAAGACCATGTACTGCAACTGCATTCAGTCGACCGATTTTCTGCAGTCGGATCTCAATGCCACCATAAGGAACTGAAGCAAGGGAGTGCTTACATGGTAGCCTGGGTGCATGCCAGACTAATTCAGACTAATTCTCTCTGTAGATAAGCCTCCTGGAGGCCTATAGAGTATCAACCGGCTAGGAGAGGGTACACTTGGTTTCTTTCCCCTTACTGCTCACATCCAGTTACATTTTCACTTGATTATTTTCACCCCTGAATCTTTGGGAAATCAGGCAAAATCACCTGGCACATCCCGCTGTGTGAAAAATGGGGCCTCAATGTAACAGGACTTCGCTCACAGACCAATGCTAATCTAACTTCCAGCGTACGACTACACCCAACAAATATGCTAAGGCTTCATGATTCCTACCCTAACTTCTGATGTTGCATCATTGGACACCCTCCATGTTTCCTTTGAAATATATCAATTTCTTCATGCCTTATGTAAGGGAGGCATGGTATCACAAGTATGACACTGACACGAGGTACAATTTGTAAAACCTTTATTCAATTTTCAGAGGTTTGGAAAAACTCCTACTTTGCCCTATTGCTAATATGGGAGTAGTGTCTACCATCAAAGAAACACAGTCCTAGTCAGTCTCTGGCAAATAAACATGGCCTATGCTAACAAAACCTAATGCCTGTCCTATCTCTTATACAAAACGGAGAATATGTGTGCAAAGGAAAATCAGTGTTAGAATATAAAGAGTCAATGTGGCCGAGTCGGATCTCCTCCCCACAGTGGACGGCAAAGAGAAAGGTGGCCCCCTTAGCCAGGATGACACACTCTGGCAGAGGTTCTCAAAACAAAGGCAGTTCAAAACGTGGATCAAGGCCTGTCTGGCCTTCCACATTAAAGTCTCTCATTCCAGCTTTCAAAACACAGTTCAACAAAAAGTTCATGCATGTCTCCCTCAATCGGGCTCGGAGCTCTCAAAGCAAAACTTTCACGTAGGTCTCCCTCGGGCCGGCTTGGACCTCACAATGCACAGCACTTGCAGAGGTTCCCTTCCCCAAGCTCAATTCACATCCTTTAGGCCTTTAGGGGTTCCCTTCACTAACTTATCACACTTCCGGTCTCCCTCAGTCGGGCTCAGACCTTTTCCTGATGTCAAAGACTTTTGAATGTGCAAGGCTTTTACTATGGACCTCCACAGGACCACTTCGACTTTCCCTTCAGCTCACACTTTTGTGTTATTCGACGCAGTGTCTCTTGGTCTGGGTAATTCAAAATCATAAGAACAAAAGTTCAACATTCACCTTTTCATTACACCCTTATTGCAAGGGTGAATTTTGATCATTACGCTTTTTAGAGTTCATTCACTTTATTACTTCATAACAAAAACATTTCAACTTTCGCTGAGACTTTAGAGTGGGCTACTTCCTTCTGCCAGACCACTCCGCTACTCTATATCACTGGTTTCAGTTATCAGTAATTCAAAGTTCACCACAGGTCTGCCTTCCTTCGCGTCTCATCTGCACACATTCAGCCTTCAATCATGTGATATGCCGTTGCAACTTCAATCTTTCCCTAACACACACCAGTCTTTCATGTCACTCGCCAACACACCTGCTGTGTTAATTCTTTTCTTGTCTTTACAGTTTTAATTTACAAGTTAAGGTTAAAACCACAGGCTTGGCCTCGCCTCCCAACTCTGTCGTTCACCCGGGAGGGTCGCTGGAGTCCTTAAAATACAACGCAGTCTTCTTGTCTGGAATTTGACCTTCTCCATGCGTCTTTCATGGCTCTTCAGCGCAACAACCTCCTGCAGGTTTCTCTAACCTTTGCTCTTGTCTCTCTGACGGTCGCTCTGCTCCAGTAGGTTCGCTTTCGCCCAAGGAAGTTCTGCTCCTTCTCGTGTTTCACCATGCTCAGAGTGCGCCTCTACGCTCTGCCTTTTATCCGTGTGGGGAGAGCTAATTGGAATGAGATGTATGTAATTAAAGTCCAGCACCTGGCTTTGCCTGACCCGATTAGCGGGACATGTCCAATGAGATATATGTAAGCCTGTTTGCTCTCAGTCACCCTCTTCCTCAGCCCAGTGTTTGTGTGGAAAATGGGGGGGAGGTTGGAACATTGGTGAATCTTATAAAATAGGATGGTTCATGGGTACGGGAAAGAGGGGGGAATATAGCGTCCCACCATCGATCACCTCACCCCCACTCCCCGAAGACCCCTCACCCAAAGGGAGGTGGGGGAAGTTGGAACACTGGAGAATCCTATAAACTAGGACGGGTCATGGGTACGGGAAAGGCGGGGGGGAATACCACGTTTCACCATCGGTCACCTCCCCCCTGGACCCTGAAGACCCCTCACCCAGGGGATCCTCCTGCACTGGTCCACCCCTAGTGTCTGGATCCAAAGGCGATGGCTGTGCCCTGGCCACCTGATAGAGAGACACCCTTTGGTTTCTCACACTTCTCTATGCCTTCTCCCACAAGTCTTATTTAAAAGGGCAAGTCAGTCTGTCGCCTAAAAGAATGAACCAGAACATCCAACAATGTAAGAAAATAGAAGAACAAAGTTTCCGGTTTCAGGCGAATTAGAAGGGGTAAAGAAAAAGTCCTGTGGGATCTATAGGGTTTCAAAATCAGATTGAACATGATGTTCCCCTGATATTGGTCTAAGCAAACAAGTGTCAGAATTGGTCAGACTATAAAGTGTCAATGATCTCTCTAGAGAAGGCACTTGCAGATTCTGGGAGCCAAGGGAGTGAGGTATCCAGAAGAACAGACACATAAAATACATACTTACGGACCCAGAAAGCAAATAAAGCTCAAAGGACAAGGTTAGGAAACTGTTACCAGTCCATGAGTGGTAACATTTGTATAGTAGGCAGAATCAGGGCAGGAACTGGCACTGGCGGAGTCTCGGTCACACTAACCCACACATACTTCACCCCTAAACCTGATCATGTCTCTCGACTTCCAAGGCTTCCACCCTCGCTTTTGAAGTATAATTGATCCCTCCCTGTACCTCGCATTACAAATCATGTCCTTATGATATAAAGGTAGGACGACCATGCTCTTAGATCTTTTATGGTTGATTGGTTTATGGTGGGTTGTCTGGGGTCAACTGGTATCTCGGAATTCAGGGGTCTTGGGACTAGGGCAGTTGTAGGGGCTATAACTCGTAGTTGGCTGGGTGGGGGTCGGCGTGTTTGTGATGGCATGTACACGAAGGCACCCAGTACTGTCATGGCCTAGCAGGGCACATTCTTTCTAGAACAATCATATTGGCAACAACTTTAGAACAAAGAATGGTGTCTGTGGAATTTAGCAGAGTGGGCCTTTCTCATCAACGCTTGGGCATATTCAGATTTCCCCTTCAGGCTCGCGTCCTGTGTCTAACACACTAAATACTGCATGGCCGTGCAGGCCCTATGCTTCGACTATGGCTACTTAATATCTTCAAAATGGTGTCTGCTTCCTTACGCGCACTATGTCTAAAGGTCTAAATTGCGTACAATATTATGATTGTGTGGGGACCTTTAGGACGCCCCCGTCCTCCCCCCGGTCTATTATAGTTCTTCCAATGGGGCTTGCCTCACCTTTAAGCACGAAAGGGGGGTGGGTGGGTTTGCTCCCTTCCCAACACAACCCAGAGGTGAAAAGCCTAGAAGAGAGGTGCTGAATCAATATGGCTGGGATATACCCAGTCAGATCAGAGACATTGTAAGTAGGGTGTTACTGATGATAATAGAAAAGGAAGAGGGAAAACCCAGACCCAGTAATCCCAGAGGGAAGGCCTGGGAAGAAACTGCAAATAGCAATTTGAGTTTTAGGAAAGGTTACTTTGGAGGACATTCTAAAAAGGAGTCCACAGAAAGTATGAGAAAGAAGGTGCTCTTGAAGAACTTCATGAGTTGATCGCAGAGACTATCTGTTCTACAAAGAGGATGTATAATTGAAGGAGTTATTGAATAAACTGGAGGAGAGACCAGGGGAAGACAAATCATCCCCTTGGTCTATTTAAGTTAGTTGACATTAGTGGCAGGGCCAGATCGGATGGTTTGGACGGAGGACATATTTTCTTTTGGACTTTATGACAATGGACAAGCACCTTTAGTTTCTTCAGATAGGTAGGTTACTCGCATTAGTGATAGGGAAACCTTCTACTTAGAATTTTCATTAAAAGAAATTGAATCAGGTCTTCTGAGTGTTCAACTCCTTTCGACCCGTCACACCCGTGCAGTACAAAAGGGTCCTTCTTAGCAGGTTATGTTCAGAGTCTGCAGGGAGTTAAGTATGACATCAGGGTGCAGATGTCCAGCAGCAACTCTTCAAATCAATCTACCTCAATGAGACTGTTGAGAAGTGCTTCCCTCGTGAACTGGGAAGACATTCTTTTTTTTGTTGTTAAAACCAGGCAATCACTGTGGATGACACTCGAGGGTATGAGGAAATTTCAGAGATGGAGAGGGATCTTCAACTCTTTTGCGCTGCATTAGTATCATCGATACTTGCATCAGAGACCATCTGCAGCTTAATAGTTCCAAAAACAGACAATGCAATGCTTTATATGGTACAGGGAAAAGGAATGTTTTTTCAAAATACCCACATGCGCCCGTTATTGGACCACCTTATACCTGTGAGCCCAGTTAAACGAAACCTTCAGAGTCATATTTGATCTGCTATGTCCCTGAAACTGAAGATTAAAAATCAAAGCGACCATGACACCATAAGGCTCCAAATCAGTTCATGAATACATATTTTTTGTTCCTAATTGCTAGTTGTTTAATAGTGTTATCCAGTTTGTAGTTTAACCAAGCCTAGACAAACAAGTTGTAGGAAGGAAGGGAAAATAATCTCATCTCGATTATATCATGTGGTGGTTGTGGACACGCTCCTGGGTGCTCTGTGCCTTCATTTCTTTACTCGTAACATGAGGCGGACTCAGAGATTGAATGAGTTGGATGTCAAAGTCTCTGTAAAGTAAGGGTTAAGCATGGAATTTTCCAAAAGTCTGCAAATTTACAAAAAGTCTGACCAATTCACACGTGGTAATTTTACTTGGAAATCGTGTAATTTTACCAATTACAATCCCAAGAACGTGGTTTATATTATCATATGTCCATGTGAATTGTTGTATGTCGGAATTACTACTCTGAAGGTCTCAATAAAAATTGGATGTGTACAATTGCAGCACTGATGGTTCAACACTATAGTGAATATAACCACAGTGCAGATGACATAAAGTTGTTTGTGGTGAATGGCATAGGTGCGGACCAAATCGATTTCTCAACAGCTGCAAGACTGCATCGGTTGGAGCAGACTTGGATCCACAGAATGGGTACGCACAGAGTAAGACTCAATGAGGAGCTACATGGGCCACTCTAACTGACTAGGATCATCATCTATACGACCCATGTCTTTGTGCAGGGGATTTTTCCCCAGTAACGGACCATAGGGTATAGTTTGAGGTGTGCTCGCCTGTTTGTGATTGCCTTGTGTCTGGCCACCACCCCTTCAGTGGTGGGGCCTGTAGCCCTTTACATAGTTGCCATTTAAATAAGCATTCTAATATCACCCTGTGGAGATCAACTGCATTCCTAAATCCAAATAGTATTGGATAGTAGCCATGCATCATGGTATCTAATATAATATAATAGATCTTTCCATTTCATTTTGTTAGTCTCTAGATGGGCCAGAGTAAGTACAGCAAGGACTATTTCTAGGGGGATCCTCCGATTATAAGCTTAAGATCTGGGTTTACACAAACCAAACACCAAGCCAATATGGCCGACCAGCATGCAAGGGTCTCATATGATGCAGGCTGTTTTCTGTTTTGTTTCTCTCTCCACTTACACATGCGTGCATGTATCTATACACATGGTGCACATAGACTACTTGCAATATGGTTCTGCAATGGATACTGGTGGATGTAGCAGCGCAGGTTATTGGGTAAGCAGCCCAATAGGAGTTTGAACAGGAGAGAGGTGTAATATAATATATCACATTGATATGCTAATGTATTACGCTATACTCTGGCATTGTTTGGTCTGTAAAGGTCCAAAATACTGGGTGCCAGATACAACGTGCGGGTCAGCGGCGGCGACCTGATTCCCTGAACATACCAGATATAGACCAAAGCAGGAAGTTTCATTTTTCAAAACCCTACATTGAGCATGGTGAGTGTATGTGATAGATTCTATCCGGGTGGCCAGGATTTGCACCCATGTGTGATCTGGTGTCTTGTCTCCATTACTTCTGGTGTTGCAGGTCTGGGGAATGATGCATGTATTTATATGTATTTGCAGACAGCAAAGACAGTGCTTTTGGTTGTACAGTACAAAGTAGTTGAAGATAGTTTGGAGCTGTCTCAGGACTGACTGCGTTGTTTAAAAAAATAAAACAACCAGGTAAGACCTATTTTGACACCATGGGTATGCTGATCCTATACACAAGAGTGCAGAACGGGAGAGGTCCCGATTAGGTGCTGCTTGCCTCAATGAATGTCTACCCGGATCACCACTTCCACTAACAGGCGCATTCTCAATGTCACTGGGCCTAGTAAGATCGCTGTTTTGTTCTCCCCTGTTCTCCACCCTTGCCTTGTCGCGCTCTGAAACACTTGTGTATGAGCGCGATAGAAATAAAATATCAATATCAACAGGGTGCTGGTTGACAACCACTTGAACTATGGGTGACATGGCATAGGTACCATACACTGCATGTGGATAGTGGTGGTTCGGTTGGGGAATTTTCATGAACTGCACCTTGTTGATGAATAATCCGGAAGGGATGGGGAGTTGGTGTTGGTGGAGGCCTTCGCCCGATGATTGTGTCTCGATCAGCCATAAATGTGAAATTAGAATAACGGAAATGAGCAATACAGTTCCACAGGGGATTTTGGACTTTTAAAATTGGTCTGTTATTTCAACAGTTTTGGAGCCTCTACTCTTGTTTGCGATGCTGGAGGACGAATTAAAGTGATACATCTGACCATCATGTTTTTATGCCCTGAAGGAGGGTGGGTCGGCCAGAATGAACAACTGACCCAATAGCCGAAACTCGAGTTGGCAGTTGTATATTGCATAGTATGCTTCGAATTCATTATTGACATGAATTTTTGTCTAATTTGAAGTATTTCACGTAGGTGTTGTTGTGTAGCACGTTGTACAGAGTAGTGGCACACAGCACTGTATAGGTTGGTCCCGGGTGGTTATTCTGTTCTTCCACCCCCCTTGTTTAGTTTATATGTGGGCATCTGATAAGTGTAGATGCTGTGTTAGATTTTGGTTGTCAATTGGTGAGTTTTTGTTTTATTGCAGATCGGTGCCTTTTTTGGTTTTGTTTGGTCAGGTTGCTGTTTAGGAGGAAAGTTGAATTCTGCTTCTGTGATCTATTATTGTAATTAACCGTGTCTATTTTCATATAAAGTTGATTTTATGTGCCTTATGATTTGTGTGCTGTTTTGTCTGTACTCTATTTGGTTGATTTTGTGAATCTGTTTCAAGTTTATGGTATTGACTCTTGTTTTTGTTGATATTTTTTAAACGTCATCCTGTGAGAATGAAATGCCCAAGCATTTTTGCTCAGTGGTGAGAGTCAGCATGTGGGGCTGAAAGATTGTAAATTGTCCATCTTCAGGCTGGTGCAATTAGTCCTTATAAGAGGGGTGAGAATCCGCTTGTTTAACTTAAAAATTAAGTGACTCTTGAAACTAGGGGAAGCCAGGTTTCACACTGTCACCAGGAGGAAGGTAGTTCTCGTGGGTTTTAATGCTTCACGGTCGATGTTCGTGGGTCTCGGGGGATCCTGGCCATCAGCAAATGCATGCATCATAAGGGAGGTCACTTTGAGATGTATTAGCATACTGCTGTCAGTAATGTCATTAGGAGACATCCGTGAGTGTCCACAAACATTTTAAAAAGGAACTAAACATACCTCCGTGAAGATAATGCTGCTACTTTGTAAAGGCTCAGTAAAGTGTTATGTTGAAATAGGTTGTTTATCTAGATACAGATAAAAAAGGACCTCTGGCATAAACGAAAAGAAGAGGTGTTTCAGGGACTAGTATTCTCCACACTGTAAAAGGAAGAACTGATTTAGCAATGGCTTACTAATTAATGACATTTGGTCCGGATTAAGCTGAATTCCATATATTTATTTTTTATCTCCACAATGCCAGATTCGGAAAAAGAGAGGAAAGGGAGGGGGAAAACGAGCCCCATATCAATACACCCTCAATGTATGACTGATGATCCAGGTCAAACCTGATTCCTCGTGTACATGGAGTTCAAACCTCTCTTGTGTGTGGCTAGAATGGCTGCGAGGTACTGTTCTGAAGCAAGCAGCTGTCTGCCATCAGTGTGCTTCTTTTGTCTGGTGTGACGAAGTCTACTGCCTAACCTTGGGGACCAACAGTGGGGTAGTCCAAAGGGCGGGGGGGCTGCCCCGAGATAGTAGATGTAGGACGTATTTGGGGATCCCAGACTACCTTCATTGGATCCCTGCACTAATGGCAGGGGGCGGACACTGGCAGATATACCAGACGGACTGTCTGTATAGACTGTCTGTATAAGCCTTTACATCATTGTCTCTGGAAAAACACCGGAGGGCACAGGGACTAACCAAAACATCTTTAAAACAAAGACGGGATCAGAGACTAGAAAAATCGTTCTGTTTTTTCCCCCTTAAGGGAAACTTCATTCACTCCTCCGGCATTAAAGCTCAATGTTTTTCCTTACATGCCGGTAATGGACATGCAAAGGAATGATGTTGCCGGGAGAAAAGAAGTCTGTTCGAAGTTCAGAAAGTACACTTGGACTCTGTAATTTCCTGCAGCAGTCTTGCAAGTCCGAAATTAAGGCCTCAGAACACCAACAAGAGCAAAACAAACACACAGAGCCATACGCCTGACAGATTGCTTGCGCGAAGTGCAAAAACATTTTCTTAAGGCTGAAAGTTCTTTGTTACCTACAAAAGAGAGTTTGCTTCATATTGCTCACAAGTTGGAGAGACACGCTCAGCAAGATCAGACTCTGGCAAACATGGGAGGATCCCAAGTGAATCCCTGAGCACAAACTCGTTCAAGGTTTAGAGCAACAGAGTATCCAATCCTCTATGATCTTCAGCTATCGGAGGTGCAGCCCATATCTCAAACTACAACCTAAAAGGAGGGGAGGCTATACTATAGAAGCCATCCTGCTCAGTCCATTGATGTAGAATATTTGAAAAGGAGCTGGAGTAAGTTACTTTGAGAGTCTTTGGAAGTTGGAGGGAGAGCGGTGCATTGGAGGAGGAGGGTTGCCATCATAAGAGAGTGGTATTGGAGGAGGAGAGGTATAATTTGGAGAAAGTCATAGCTAAGAAGACGGAGGGATACTGTTTGGAGAGTGGAAGACTGGAAAGTGGGACGGGAGAATAATATTGATGTAGGAAAGTGATAATCTGAAGGAGACCATTTGAGGAGGGTGTGGAGAGCAAGAGTTGCCTCTGTCTGGAAAGGAGGTTGGAGCGGATCTTCCTGTATATAGGGGGAGATATAGTTGCAGTGCCTAAAAAGAAGGGAGAACAAAATACCAATAACTTGTAAGATAATGATGGTTCCAGTGAAGCACATGGTTCAGGGAAGATTGTAGAGGCAGGAAAAGGAATCGGATGTTACAGCCTCACTGAGGGACAACCTCTTTCTGGGAAAGGTGTAGCAAGGAGGGGACTGCCCCAGGGACCAACATTCCCACATTCACAGGATGAAGAGTGCACATCATGGCTTAAGATACTAGTCAGCAATAAAGTCACTTGCCACTTCAATTCTACTCATTCATACAGCACACCATTTCTTACTTGGCAAAAGTTCATCACTAGCCAATGGCTAGTGCACATTTCGAGTCCTGCTTGTACCATTTTCGTGGGAGCACATTTTGGCTATGCTTGAAGCATTATACACATGCCTCCCCTCTGGCTCTAGCCACATATTGCAAAGTGTGCAAGTGTGTTCAATGTGGCTGATAGGCTTCTTTGTGGCCTTCGCAAGAGGGATCCTATCTCAGAGGCTCAGTGCGTGTTGTACTGGCTTAGTCAATGACAGAACTCAATATTAACTGGTCTGACGGGCCTTTACATGTCTCATCAGTTTGCCTTCCCCACCCCTGACTAGCAGATTTGAAACGTTACACCCCCCCCCCCTTAACCACTAAAATGTTTCAGCATGCTGTTTTCATCTCCACAGTTGAAACTATCTTCGAAAAGAAGATTCCCTGTTGTGGTCCAGGCTTCCAAAACATGGAATGCATTGTTTACTGCTCTATTTCAGGAGCCATTTAAAATCCCTTTTATTCCACTGTCTATTTGCTGTTCAGAACCCAGAGACCTATTGAGATTGAGGTGCACTGTACAAGTGTCCCTAATAAGTCAGTTACAAGAGCTTGGTAGGAGCCAGCTGTGTGGACAATCTGCCACTCACCTGTGTAGTTAGTTCCGGGCCTTCACGCAGAGAGTGCAGACATTTCTTGATGATTTAACTTGTTTAACACCCTTATCCTTATTGCACATCACCTCTGGAGCCATGAAAACCGAAGGGTCTATGTGAAAAGATCTCATTTTAAAGCTCTCAAGTGAAAAAGACCGATTTACAATGATTGATTTTCTATAGATCGGAAAACCAGCATTGTAAAGGTATTTTTCCCTTCAGTGCTCCAAAATGAGTTATTATAATTTTTTTAATATTGGGAGGGTTTCGCCCTGCTCCCCACCCTCATTCACAGAATTTCTCTGAGATCAGGTGTTTTGCCACCCGAACCCCCATCTCTCAGCCCCCTCCCCACCCAAGACTCCCCCGCACCCGAGATCCCCCCCTCCAAACCACAAGACAGTCAGACACACACGTGCACCCGTTCTCCTCGCCTTCCGCTTCCAGCTCCAGGTGAGCCTGTCTGCCCCTGCGTGCACTCCTGTGCGACTGGGGCATGACAGTTCAATTTAGAAAGACCGCTCTGTGCGGTCACTGAGCAGTCTTTCTAAATTGATCTTTTTGTGAAAAGATCTTTATAAAAAGATCTTTTCACCTAGTCCCAAACAGAAGTGATTGCCATGGTTGAAACCTGCTCTGGTCTAGTCATGCTCTGTGTGCCAGTTGCCACTGCAGAGACATGAGCACCACGCCAGGAGACCTGAGGATGCTTCGGCCTTCAGGAGACTTCCGGTAGCCAATGCCAATAGGACTTTCATGGGGATTTGTTTATTGAGAAGGTCCTATAAGGTAGCCCTGCCACTCAAAAAAGAAACTGAATTGTACATCCTTGCTACCATCAAGAAATATGAACTATAGGTTAGAGTTTTTGGAGTAATGGGACTCCCATTCTGATTTATTGTGCCAGTTAGGTAAGGTGAGTGGCCTTGTAAAATGCCCTTCTGCCAATAATGGTGGCTTCACTTATAGTGGCCCTGTAAAAAAGATGGGTGGGTAGGTGAATCCTTCCCATGTCACTGGTAGTGTTCCTTCTACAGGGCAGGCTTTCTGGCTCAGGTGGTTACTCTTAGAAGCAGGTTAAATGAAAGATAGGTGGTGCACACAATATTTGTCCAAAACCTTCACAAGTTTCCTAGTCTTTTTCACTCTTCCTGTTTATGGCAGATTTTGGTGTCAATGCCATTGGCCTTTTTCTGAAAAGCTCTTCAACAATAAACATATGTTATTTTGCTAGCCTCCAGGAATGTTAGAGGGTTTCAAAGCCAGGGTGTCTTAACAAATCCTTCCCCATCCCCTTTTCTCATATCTGCTTGTGCACCCAGTATCTGCTTTATGTTATGTTATGTTAAAGTTTCTTGTACTGCTCACTGTTACCACCTGCGTCTTCTCTTGGTGCTCTGACGGATCTGCAATGCAATGGGGATGGTGGGGTTTGTTAGTTGGATTGAGCGGAAAAAAAGCAAGAGAGCTTTGATATGCGTTTGGCAGCTTCATTTCAGAGAAACCAGGCACTGAGCGTTGGTGCGTTTTTCGGTCGGTAGCCGTCATGTGGTGTTGATGTGAGATTGTGTGTGGTTTGGTTTTATGAAGTGGGTGCAGATTTTGGTGCGGTGGAGGTATGGTTGTGTTTAGTTCAGAGTTTGAGGACGAGTATGCTCAATGGTGAGTTTTTAGTGTGGTTAGTTAGTGTTATGTAGTCATATGATGGTGGGACGGCATTGTTAAGCTGTCGCATGTTTCAAAATAAAAGGGGCGTTCCCGCGCCTGACTAGGAGTGTGCACCCAGAGCCCAAAGGCAACAGACCCGTGTACGAGTGCTTCTTCATGGCAGGGGGGGGGGCCTGCACTCCGGGGCTCCATGAGGGTGCGCAGGACGGCGCGTGGGCAGGGGAAAGGATTTCCAGTCGACATCGCGTGAGCGGGTGGGTGACAGCGGTTGTTCCTTTCAACGCCTGTCAGTTGGTTCGCGGTAAGACGTTAATCACCATTTTTCAACATCCCGGTGGCAGCGGCTCCCGCGTGGGCTGCTCATGCGCTGCACCCTACGGTGTAAGCACCTTGTGAAAGGCCCGGAAGGGACTTTGTGTGGGGGAACCTGCGCACAATTTGACCACCAGTGTGCTTCAGGGGGACTTTGCGCTCAGTTCCACCAGTGTGTGTATATCAGAAGTTTGGATGAAGGAGAGTGGCATCCTATCTCAGTGGGGAATTGAGAAGTTTGAGTTGCGGCCTCTGCCTACCCAGAGGTGCTTGTGCGCTCTGGCACATAAGAGTTGTGTCCTCTATACCTAATGGGGTGCCCATGCGCTCAAGCACGTGCAGTCTTGAAAAGGAAGGAGAATGAGTGAGGAAGAAGGCGACTCTCAAATGGAAGGCCAGTCACCTGCAGCAAGCACATTTCCATCAAGAGGAGGCTCCTTGGCCCCAATGCCAGAATTTGATACGTCAGGCAACCCATCTAGACATGGGGTAAACTGGATACTCTGGGTTGAGAGACTGGACATATACTTCAGGGCCACAGGGGAGATGGATGAAGGGGTAAAAATGTCCCCGCTCACATACTTGGCGGGATCAGAAGTGCCTAAAATCTTTAAAACCCTTACACCAGTGGACTACTCGTACCAGGCCGCAAAAGACTGCCTGCGGGAGCATTTCATGCCACAGGCGAACCAGGCTTACGAAAGGTTTGTCTTGTGTGCTTGCTGCCAAGCAGAAGGAGGATGAGTCTCTTGGCATGTTCTATGGTCACCTCAGATACCTAGCAGCAACTTGTGCCTGGGAAAACGAAGAAGGGATGGCTCAAAACCGGCTAATACAGGGTTGTGCCGCTGGGAATTTGAGATGCTAGTTACTGCGAATCCTGGAGATGGGTAAATCCTATGAGCTGGCAGAGGTGAGAGCCACCAAGATGGACGTGGCCACAGTGAGCCGACAGCAAATTGCCACGGCTGTGAACCCCCGGTGGTCACCCAGGAGGGAGGAAGGGGAAAACTCCATGCCCTGCCCGAAGTGCGGATACGACCTTCCTCCTGCAGATGAATGCCAGGCGAAGGGGAGAGTGTGTGGACGGGGTGGGGCAATGGGACACTTCGCCAGAATGTGCAAGGCCTCCACTACGGTAGCAATTCCCGAAGGACCGAGTAGGACGCCAGCCACTGTCTTGTGACGCCAACAACAGGTAGCAGCGGTAGAGCATGGAGAAAAAGTGGAAGAGCAGGACTTAGCGGAGGAAGTGGAAGATGAGGAACATATAATATTTATCACAAGCATTCGCTCGCTGATGACCAAGAAAAGGAGACAGCCTAAGTGCATGGCAACCATTGAAGGGACAAACGCCAGTCCTAGTGGATACAGGGGCGTTGGTGTGTGTAATGGCTTTCCACCACTACAAAGCTCTCGCGGAGCAACCACCACTAACCACAGCAAAGGCCAATATTTTCACGTTTGGAGGTATGTAACCCATCCGGTTGAAGGGCGGACGACAGATTAAAGCTAAATACCAATACAGACATTAGCAATGACACACTGTTGAGCTGTGCCACAACTGATGCCTTGGGACTTGTGCACTTCGCATACAGAGTGTATGTCGAAGACATCAATGGCGTCCTGGAGAAATTCACAGACATATTCGTATGGGTTGGGAAGTTGCGGGTTGAACCCATCAAACTACATATCGATGAATCAGTCTGTCTGACGGCTCTCAAGCACCGTCGGATACCATTCCACCTCAGAGGACGGGTGGATCAAGAACTTGAAAACCCAGATAAGTTGGACATTATCGAGAGGGATGAAGGTCCGACTCCATGGGTCTCTCCCATAGTGGCGGCGTAGATGCCGATACAACTGGGGTTGTTGCGAATATGTGTAGACATGAGGCTCCCCATCCTGGCCATTAGGAGGGAGATACATTTCCCTCTGACGTTGGATGACGTGGTGGGGGAACTGAAAGGATCCCTGGTGTTCTCTAAACTGGATCTAAGGTCCGGCTACCACCAGCTGGAGCTCCACCCAGACTCCCGCTATATCACAATGTTTACGACCCACCGGGGCCTCTACCAGTACAAGCGCCTCAGCTTCGGGGTATCCTCGGCAGCTGAGATTTTTCAGGATGTAATTCGAGGGGCCTTGGCTGGGCTGGATGGTGTAGGGGAGGAATGGCCACGAGGCCCTCCTCACCTACAGCTCCCTCCCCAGGTGAGGACCATGGCTCGGTGGGAGCACCCTCATGCCACCCGGGCCCAGGTGGAGGGGGGTTCACCCGCCGACGACATTGCCCACACGCACCCTGTCTTTGCATTTACCGAAACTTAAGTTAGGCCTAGACGCCATCGTGCACAGCAAACATGGTGTGAGTTCAGCACACTGTAACGAGGCCCCCACCTTTGGAGGGCCTTTCATGCATCTCTGCCGCCTCAGCAGCCCTGGCAGATCCGCTGCGAGCGCGTTCCCATGAGAAAGTCGGAGATGAGCTAAACCCGAGATGCCAACACGGCAACATTATATTAGTAACAATGTGATATTGCACCCCGTATGACCCGGACCGCAAGGCCGGGGCAACGGGGAAAAAAGCTGAAGCATCACTATCTGAAGAAGGTAGAAAATAGTTCAAGTATTGGTATTAATGAACTACCTCTGTTTAAAATGTGAACGAACCATAAAAATGTAACGTTATATGATATCCCTCCAGGTCTGGACTAATGCTGCTATAACCACGGAGAAAGATGTTGACCAAACGTGTAACCTCTATTTGTAAAAGTGTTTTTCAATAGTATGTAGAAACTTGAACTCATATATGTTTTGAATCACCCAAAGCGGCGAGCATCAATCTCTGTAGGCCATAACCTAGATATCCCTCGTATAACGTCTAATGTACATACAATACGCACACAATGTAGTGAACATAATGTTAGGTAATGAAAAGGTACTGGAACCGACTGTATTAAAGAAATGTGTAACGAAAATGAAATATATATATATATATATGTGTGTCTGAATAACGTTAAAATAAGGCAGAACAGTATAAAACTTCTGCATTCACTGATCAGCAACGCACGAGGAAAATACCTTTGTGAGTATATGCAAGGTCATTCCCTCTCCCACCCCACCAAGCCTGCCAGATAAAAAAGCTAAGACTTGTGCTGCGCTCCCTCACCTCCCCCAACCAAGCTGGCGTTACTTCAGAGAGTCAGAGGCCCCGGCGCCGCAACCAAGGCCACAGCCCGCCACCTGTGTTATTTACAGCACGGTAATAAACCCACGGATGAACCCACTGATCTACCAGCACCCTCTCATAAATCCCCACGAACCCCCCCAAGAATCCTGACCCCGTGTAAGGACGACCCCCATCATTGGGACAAGACACAGAGACCCATCTATATAATAACTTCTAACGCAGCAGACAGACATGTATCACTCGGCCCAGGTCCCAGAGCCCCGTCCCGTGACCTAAAATACCGGTCAATAAGACACAGGTAAATCTCACCCCAACCAACAACCACCAGACCTCTCACGAGGTGCATTCCTCATGTGTTGTGTTTATTTTATAAGATAAGCTGGTGAAGCGATTTATTAATGAACGTAAATGTCATTTTCTGAATAACTGTAGTGTGCATGGCCTAGGGCAAATGAGACAGGAAAGGTATTCGTTATTGTCACAGGCTGCCCCAGCACATCAACACCGCATGGATGACCTCAAGCCGGCCTGCCAGGCCCAACCCAACCCACGAGGCTGACCAGTGACGTCGTCCCGCCAAGACCAACCCCGCGCCAGCAACACCTATAGTTAGTCGACACCACCCAATCCCAATTGACTTGTGCCCCCTATAGTGTTTAGGTGTTGATGACGTTTTTTGTATTAGAAATACGCCTGTCTTTGCTATTGTCAGGCAGAGCGCTCTCGTAGGTTGCAGAGTTCTTTGCATGCCTTATCCTTGGATAAACTCCCACTTACGCTCACCCGCACTCTGTCTTGGTCTTATTCCCACTACGGGAGAGTCCCTTATTGTCTCTCATTGCGGGGAGGATCGTGCTGAATTGGGGGCGCTTCCTTTCAGTGGTGACCCCGATAGCGTGATATCTCCAAACTATTTTTCCTAACTCCTTCTTAAACGACCCCCTTGTGGCACGAGAATCTCCGGTCGAGAAGGGATACGCACGGTGAGCCGTCTCCGGGAGGCCGCCCGCCAACGGCGACCGGCACAATAAGAAGTGCGCACTCAATGAGAAAGGGTACGGGATCCCGATTGGAAAAAAATCCCCTTTGAGTGCCGCTCGCCGGAGCCAGGGGCTGACCGTTGAGTTACCGGTGACGCCGCCTGGACGGACCCAGTTTCGGAGAGTATCGGTTCAAGACGGGCACGTGAGTACCGAGTGCGAGTGATCGTCAAGGGGAAAAGAAAGGGAATTGGGAATAACAGAACGGGGACAGGTAGAGGAGAAGAATATCGGGGGTCTACTACAGACGGGTCTTGAAATTTTCTTTATTCTTTCTTTTGCATATGGCCATTAGGAGTAAGAAATAAGTGACGTGGTAGAAGTGACGGAAACCTAGCTCCGAGAGGGGGTGGAAGGCGGCGCCGCATAGTGCTATCTAGACTAGTACTGGGAATATATGAAGAAGTGAGAAATAAGTTATTGGTGTCTAGCAAAAGGAGACACCGGGAATATTTTTTAGTGATTGTGCTCTCTCTCTCTATTTCTTCTTTTTCCATTTCCACGGGGTAGGGGGCGAAAATGAGAAGGGTATAAAGAAGTTAGAACATCTTAAAAAGCGGGGACTCAGTAGTGGCACGTACAGACGTGAACACAGTAACCTTAGCAGGAAAACAGGGACAGCTGGTTAGGGAGGAAAGGGAGGAGAAAGACAAAGAGTGTGAGTGGAAAGCATTGTGAAGGGTGCGCGCACCGTACGAGTGTGAGAGACGAACGGGTGGCCGCGAGGTGGTGTCAGAGAGTGTGGCCATAACCAGTACTTGATCAATTACAAGTGAGATCACATAAGAGTGCCTGGGAATGGGAAGGAGATGAGATATGGTGAGTGAGAAGAGATTTGTGCAGTGAATAACGGTGGGTGATAATTTTAAGAGGTCCGCTCTTGTCTGTGCCATAAAGGAATACATACGCATATTTACAGCTAATAAAAGGTAACGAAAGCGAACGTGGTAGCGCTAGCGATTTAAAGGATGGGGGCTGAAACTCCCTTGTCACACATTTGCAAGAGCTTGCCGGGATATGCTGAACGCATAAATAAATATCATGATCAATGGTTAACAGAATTGAAAGGGGAGGGGTTGCCCCAGATTTGGCCAGAAGGAGGGTCTTTTGACAAAAGCGTTCTTGATATGGTATGTACATGTATTCGCCTCAAGTATAAGGGAAAACAATGGCAGAACAGGAAGGAGATATTAGATCTTTGGAGATTGTTTGAGGAAGTACCCCCACCCAAAGCTCCAGCTCCAAATATTGATTTACCCTCCACCACAGACAATCCACTAATGATCCCGCGAGAGGAAAAGGAACAGTTAAGTACAGAACAGCCTGCGGAAGTGGTTATGTTGTACCCAATATTACCTAAACCAGCCCCTGCAGCAGGATATAGCGACCCGATTTATGTGCCTCCCCCTTCAACCAGCACGCCACAAAGACCAACTGCACCCCCACCATACGAAAACACCAGAGAGCGCACCCAGGGAGGCACACAGAGAGTGGACATAGAGAAGTTAACGAGTGACTTAGAGTCGAGGCTTACAGTGGCACGAGATGAGCTCTCAAGAATAAAAGACATATGTGAACGCACAGCGTGCGCCCCCACACAATCTGGACGCACGTCTAGAGCGTCGAGCGAAAGTAGACAAATTGAGGAAGGATGGAAAAAGGGGGAAATACTGTTCAGAATTGAGGAAGAACCGACCAGGATAATAGAAGTAGGGACAGCAGAAGGAAGCATTGGTGATGTCTCGCGAGAGAGAGGGATCAGAGAGGATTTGTTATGTGATGTCAGAGGAGGGGGGGATGAGAGTGATAGATTGAGCATGGCAGTAGGAGGAGAAGGCGAGGAGCTAGATGGGGCATGTTCACTGGGGACTATAGAGGATGAATGGATAGGACGACTAAGAAATAGGGTGGGGAAGATGGCGTCATTAGAGTCAGCAGTGACTAAGGAAAAGGAAGCTGCAACGGCAAAAGGGAAATTACAACTACCATTACTCCACAGGGGAGGTGGGAGGCCGAACTATATACCGTGGGCTCAGATGGACAAGGCTAACTTAATGAAATTACTACCACAGCTGTCAGGAGGGGCAAGCAAGTGGATATATGCATTTGAGAAACATACCGCGGGTATACCGCTGGCAGTAGGCGATGTGAAAAGCCTACTAGTGTCCGCAGTAGGGGATCAGGCAGACAGAGTGTGGGCTAAAGCGGGTTTTCCAGCTGTAACTTTGGAGTGTGATCGCCATGATGGGGCTTCTTTTAACACCGTGCGAGCAAGGGTGTGGGACGCACTGCGGGAAACCTTCCCAGATACCCCTGATCTGCAGTCAGTAATGCAATGTACCATGAATGATGGGGAGGACGCTATGGATTACATTCTCCGGGTGCAGGAGATGTGGAGAGCGGAAACGGGTACGCCCTGGCACCAATCCACGTCTCTATTTTACTTCATCATTAAAAGAGGGCTCCCAAAGGAAGTGCAAAAGGCACTAGATAAAATAGCAGGTGTTGAGGCAAAAGGCTGGCCGGAGATCCAAAGCATAATAGTACACCATTGTAAACGGATCAAAGAAAGAGAGAGGGAAGTAGCACAGAAAAGGTTGGCGGACGAGGCGAAGTTGGTGCAATCAAAATTGGTGAAGGTCGCAGCAGCGGTAGCGGGACTCCCACTCATACGGGAGGGAGAGGAAGGAGAGGAGGGGCAAATAGCAATACAAGGAAGAATAGCAGCGAATTGGGCAGGACAAGGGCAACGACAGTGGACAGAGCAGGAGCAGAACGGAGGTCCAACGTGGCAAGAGTGGGCCCCAAGAGGAGGAAGAGGTGGGTACAGGGGGCGAAGAGGAGGACAAGGGTATGGAGGAATGGGAGGAAATGGGTGGCAGGGTCCCAGAGGTCCACAGGGGAGCTGTTGGAATTGTGGGAGATGGGGGCATTACTCAAGGGAATGTAGGAGCAGACAAAACAACGGTTTCCAAGAGATAGAACAGTACGGACACCCCCATCCAGGAAGCCCCTACGGCCTCCCCATGGGACAATACCAGCAACCAGACAATGTAGTACAAAGGAGTAACGCACAACTACACGGACATCAATACCGAACACAAACCAGCCCACAGAATAATGACAATGTGCACTACACGCCTGGTAATACTTTCGCCACAGGAGCTAATGGGGCACCAGCCCCCGCACCTTACAGTGGAGTGTCAGTAGTTTCGGGGAATATTTTCGATCAAGGGGGGGCAATGAGACACCCCGCATAGGACAGCCCACAGAGAGCACTTGCGTGTCCAGTACTGTCTACGACCCACAATGCATCAGAGGAACCATTGATAGGAGCGCAGATAGGAGACAAGCAATTCATATTCATGGTGGATTCGGGAGCGGAGAAATCATGCATTAGAGAGGGCCGGTTCCCGTTATCTAATAGAACGTTAGAGACGCAGGGGTTCTCTGGGGCTGTAATTGAAGTTCCTTACACAGAGGTATTGGATGTGACAGTGGGGGGTAAAACAGTGAAAGCACCCTTACTGTACTATGAAAACTCTCCCATCAACTTACTGGGGAGAGATCTCTTGAGCAAACTAAACATGACCATATCATTCACAGGGAGCGGCATCGTATGTTCAACGCCAGGCATATGCCCCCTCCGTATATTAGCAGTAATACACGGCCACACAATAATAAAAGAGATCAGAGGGGTACCAAGAAATGAGGAGATGTTTGTTGAAGGCATGAGAACATTGGCTCTCATAGTACCAGAACTAAAAAGGGTGGAGTGGAGAATACCAGCAGAATTCCTTTTTCGTCCCATAGCAAGCCCTGACACTGCTCTTGGGGAAGTACTATCATTGGATTTGCATGCAATACATGTATCAGCAAACAGAATATGCGTGATTGGTATTGACATGGAAGGGTGTGAGTGGCGGACAGTATTGTGTACAAATGCAAATATCCCCCTGAGAGAGCTCTCGGACGAGGAGCTATTTTCTGACACTGAGGGAGATGGTGAAGTAGTGATGGAACTGGCAATGCCCTGCGACATCGTAGTTACAGCCAGACAAACTAAAGTTGAACTAATGGCGGTAGTAGGAGCACCGCATACATTTTTTGATGAAGACATGAGTTCAGTACCCGCTAACTTATGGACTAATGGCCCCCACGATGTAGGGTTGCTACATGAAGTTCAGCCTGTGGTGATAAAAGTAAAACAAGGAGCAATACTACGCCGGGTGAAACAATATCCACTGTCGCGAGAAGCAGAAGAAGGGATCAGAGAGACAATAGAAGCACTGCTAGCACAGGGTATAATAGTGCCCTCAAACTCCCCATGCAACACATGCATTTACCCAATCAAAAAAGCGAAGGGGGGTTCATGGAGGATGATACAAGATTTACGCCCATTGAACGATGTGGTAATGAAGGAGTTCCCTTTAGTCCCGAACCCGGCGACAATACTGTGCAACATTCCAAAAATAGCATCACACTTCACAGTAATTGACTTAAAAAATGCATTCTTTTCGATTCCCTTGGCAGAAGAGAGCAGGTACTTGACAGCATTTACATTGGGAGGAAGGAGGTTCGAACACTGCAGACTACCACAAGGATATTGCGAGAGCCCAAGCATATTTAACAGGGTACTACATGAAGATCTGGGGAATTTGTCTGTAGAAAGCACAGTGATTCAGTACGTTGATGATTTATTGGTTTGTGCACAGGCTGAGGAAGAATGCAGACAGGACTCGATAACACTCTTGACATTATTGGCAAATAAGGGGTACAAGGTGGACAAGGGGAAGTTACAATACTGTCTGACGGAGGTCCTATACTTGGGTCAGTTGATATCAAAGGATGGCAAGCGAATTATACCAGACAGGGCACAGGCGATTAGAACAATTGGGGAGCCCAAAACAGTAAAAGAGATGCAGAAATTTCTGGGTATGTGTAACTATTGCCGAGCATGGATATTGGACTATGCGGCGTACACAAGGCCCCTGCTACAGGCACTGAAAGAAGCACAACAAGAACACAAACACATAGAATGGACAGAGGTGATGAACACAGCATTTAACTCACTAAAAGAGCTGATATCAAGCGCTCCAGTACTAGCAAACCCAGATTATGGGCGCGAATTCTTCTTATTTTCACACTGCAAAGGAACATTGATGACAGCAGTACTGACACAGAAAACATCCTTAGGGCACAAACCACTAGCTTACTACAGCGGCACCCTAGACGCAGTAATGCAAGGTCATTTCGCCTGCGAGCAATCCCTAGCTGCAGCCGCGTTCGCAATTGAAAAAAGTGCCACGATAGTAATGGGCTGCCCGGTGACACTGTTTGTGGAACACTCACTTTTTGCAATATTAGAGCGAACAAAGAGCACATTGACAACACAACGCGCCACAGCATATGAGATAATACTGTCCAGCGCTAACATCCATATAGTAAGATGTAAAACAGTGAACCCAGCCACATTCATCACAGAGGCATGCACCATAGAGGACATGCAAAACCACAACTGCGCCACGTACACAGGTGACGAAAGTAAGGATACAGTGATTTTTGAAAATGCCCTGACCGAGGGTGAGGTGTATTTTGTGGACGGGTCAGCATCAATCGACATGGAGACAGGAGAAAAGCATGTGGGTATGGCAGTGGTACGATTAGAGGAAGATGAATATGAGATACTAGTACAACACCGCCTCCCATCACACTATTCAGCGCAAGCAGCAGAACTAATAGCGCTAATAGAAGCATTGCATGCCGCCAAGGGGTGCGCAGTGACCATATATACAGACTCAGCATACATGACAACAACAGTTCACGGCGGGTTGGCCCGGTGGGGGCGGAGAGGGTTTCGGCGAGCAGACGGAACGCCAGTCCAGCATGCAGAATTATTGAAAGAACTGATTGAGGCCCTGCAAGACCCCACGGCAGTGGCCATCGTAAAATGTCAAGCTCATACCGCAAATACAGATTTTATATCTTTGGGGAACGCGGCAGCAGACGCCGCTGCCAAAGCAGCTTCATATCTACAAAAAGGTGAAATAGGAGAGTACATGTTGCACCACACAGCAAGCCAAGAAGTCCCCACAGGATACAACATGATGTCCACACAGGAGATAATAGAGCTGCAAGAGGGAGCTAGTGCAGAGGAAAAATTGCTGTGGACTAAGAGAGGATGCAGCAAATCACCGACTGATTTATTGTGGCGACAAGAGAGTTCAGGAAAAGTGGTAATGCCAATCACGCTGTTAGAAATAGCATTTCAACAACTACACTTTCCTGCACACAACACAAAGAAACACATAATGGCAGAGATACAAGAAGATTGGTTTACACCTTGCCTCCAGGAACACGTCACAAGGTTAGCTCTAGAATGCACGACATGTCAAATTTACAACTCAGGTATGACATTGCGTACACTAAGGGGTACGATACCAAAACCAAGTGGCCCATTCAGAGAGCTCCACATTGATTATGTAGACATGGGAGAAAGGTGTAACGGGGCTCGATACATGATTGTGGTTGTATGTCCATTTTCGAGGTGGGTGGAGGCAGGCCCTTGTGCCCGCCCTGACGCGAAGGGCGCCGCGAAGTTCCTAGTGCGGGAAGTGTTTCCGCGCTGGGGAATTTGCGACGTTATTCGCTCAGATAACGGGACGCATTTTGTTAATGAACTCTTTAAAGAAGTGACTACATTATTGGGAATAAAGCACAAATTATGTTCGATTTATCATCCTCAAAGTAATGGCGTCGTAGAAAAGATAAACGGCCTGTTAAAAAGCAGATTATCAAAACTTTGTTTTTCCCTTAAAAAGACTTGGATGTACTGCCTGCCTTTGGCCTTGTTTGAACTACGAAACCAGCCAAGTAAGGATCACCATTTGTCCCCGCACGAGATCGTCACGGGAAGAAGAATGCACACAGCGCATTCGCCTCTCCGTGAGCGTTCTGATGCACACAGAAGCGCAGCTATATTGGGGGAGGAGTTCACAGAATACCTGCGAAAATTGACACGGGCAGCGCGCGTAATTTCAAAGCAACTAGCCCCCCCCTCGACAAGAGAGGAGGGGAACGCGACTGAACCAAACGGTTTGCCTGAAAAACCACTACAGCTAATGCCTGGTGACCTTATATATGTTAGAAGTTTTGTGCGGAGGTGGAACGCACCACGCTTCCATGGCCCCTATGAGGTAGTGTTTTGCACGCCTACAGCAGTAAAGGTTAAGGGCCTGCGATATTGGGTGCATTTGACAGATGTACGTAAAGCTTACAGCGCTGCGGAGAGTGAGGTGCAGGATGAGGCACAGGCAACAGCGGACGATGAAGTTGTGCGGAATGAATGATTGGAATTTTGTGTGCTTCATGAGATGAACAGTGAACACAATTAGCGCGCAACAAATGTCCTGGACTAAAACATGTACACATGTATATGTAAATTTTCTTTTTACAATTTTTGAAAGTTTTGCGTGGGGTTCTTTTTTCCCTTCCTGTACTCTTTAAGATGTTTTTTATTATTGTTGTTTTTAAAAATGTCATGTTTTTTATTATTTATATATATATATAGTAAGGTACGAATAATATTGACTGAAAGCTACCTTGTCTGTCAACAAACCCCCTTCCTCACCCAACCCTATATTTTATCACCGAAACGTTACAATGTGGAAATGCTTACATGTTTGTATTTAATGAACTTTTGTGTCTCAAACAGGATTTATCATGGCATCGAATGGGCAGCCTGCAACTAATAGATATGTTAGATTTAGAGAAATGTTAGTGGCTAGATTAACATATTCATTTGAATGTAGTTTATCAATGTGTGCTATCGTGTTCTTCATCTCAATGTTTTGTCTGGTGTTACACTGGATTATAGCGTTCATCTCTACCGAGATGAACGAGGGGGGAGGGGGGAACAACACCACCCTTGCTCCTGGAACGAAAACAATTCCGACTGTAGGTATCAAAGAAGGTGATTTCTTGATCTGGGATGGATCACACTTTGTGTGGGGATACTATACTACACCACCCACTGCTGTCCTCTCACAATGGAGAACCAAAAATGTAGATAATGACACAATGTCCCAACCTGGAACATACAACAACCACACGATCCCTCCCGCCCCAATTTCAAACAACGATCTCTTGTTTATTAATGAGGATGGAAAAGTGATTATGATGACAGAACACAAGTCCCTATATGAAGAATTAGAAAAGGGGGGTGGGAGGGAGGAAGGGGGGCCTGGTTCTTCACCTCCTATAACGAGAAGGTACAGAAGAAGGGAGAAAAGTAGGCGGAGAAGAGAGACTGGTGGAAAAGGGTATGATGAGTATTATGGGCTAGGGTTAGACAAAATGGAAGACCCACGACACCCTCACCAAGCAAATAAATGGTATGCAGATATGAGCACAACAGCTAAACAAACAACCAATGAGAGCTGTTATGTCTGCTCACTTATCCCCCATGCATCAGGCACACCTAAAGTATTGTTGCCACGAGAATTGCCCATTGTGGATGCCCAATGTCTCCTTCATCTCACGCTGTGTAGAATAAAGAACACTTTCCAAGCACACGATGTCTCTTTCAGAATGGTACAGAACAACAAAACGTGCTATTCGCAAGCGTCTGGAGTGATCTGCCTTAAAGAACCTTTCTTTGCAATACAAGGGACACTGTTTTCCGAAAGCAAATGGAAAGACGAAGAAGTGCTGTGCAAGGCAGAAGCACTGAAGGGTGTTCAACCGGAAAAGTTGCGGTGGATGGAAAGAACGTGCTTGCCAATATGGAAAGAACACATCCCTAAATTAACATGGGTAACAGCGATGGAAAAACCCTTTAAGCTACAAAGTGAAATACAAAACAAACTATGTTTCAAGGGAGAAGGAAAAATGGCAATAGGAACGAACAAGAACTGTAACAAAACTCTCACCATCCCAGATATGAAAAAAGGAACAGCAGCACTAATGGACACCTACTGGGTATGCGGGAACAAGGCGTACCTGCACCTTCCCCAATCATGGAGTGGTAGCTGCTCAATGGCCACTTTGCATTCAACACTAATGGTGATTCCCGAAAGCCATATTGACAGAAGTAACACGATGAACGAAGGCTTGAACCAGAATGCAGCGTCTCCAACTACACAAGCGCACCTTTATGTCCTGTCCTCCGGAGGGAAAGGAGAAGAGCTCTCAAGGAACAAGCGAGCCTCGAACTACATATCACAAGCATCATCTGATTTATTGGCACAGATCCCAGACAAGTATCGCCTGTTCAGCTCCGTGGAAACATTCTTTGCTTCACTAGTATCAAGTGTCCAAGCAAGAGCAAATGCAAAATGGCTCCAGATCACACGGTGGGAACTGATCCAGTTGGCCAATGACACTGAAGAAGGGTTTAACATAATAAAGGTGGAACTACGAGCTCTGCGATTAATGACCATGCAAAACAGGTATGTTCTAGACCTGTTAACAGCAATCGATGGAGGTGTTTGCCGAAAAATAGGAAGTGCATGCTGCACGTTCGTACCTTCCGAAGACGCAGAAAATGGGTCCCTGTCCCACGTTATTGAAGCAGTACATAACCTGGGCGAGAAGATGAAAATGGAAGGTGGAGCTGAGGATAGCTCGTGGTTCGACAATATCTTCTCTTGGGTTCCCTCATGGCTTGGAGTGACAATGAAGTTCCTGATACCAATAGTGGTGATCATCCTTGTGATGTTCTGCCTGTGCCAGGTGGGCCTCCGATGTTGTGCTAATGCAGTCCCTAACGGTGCAATGATGATGGTGACAATGGGCAACTCCGGTGGTACAATTAAAGCAACACAAGAAGTACATGTGCAGACAGGAACAGACAACACCCCCAGGTACCAGTTAGTGCCTATGTGCCGTGACAAGTACATAGTAGATAAGCTATGGCACACCACGATTAAAGAACCACGAGACGTAGAACTGGAATGGTATGAGGAGGTCTGGGTAGATCTGGAAGAGACCGGCGACTGTATATATTTGACATGTACACCAGACGAGTATGCTAGGAGAGGTGAGAGCTTAAGGGGGGTGTGCAGAGCATGGATGCCTATAAAAGGAACCCCTGCATGGGATGGTGCAGTGTTAGAAGAACAAGAATGTAGAAGATTAGAAGAGCTAAAGAAATTCGTTACTTTAAGTAACGAAAGGGGGGAAATGTAGGGGAGGAATGGCCACGAGGCCCTCCTCACCTACAGCTCCCTCCCCAGGTGAGGACCATGGCTCGGTGGGAGCACCCTCATGCCACCCGGGCCCAGGTGGAGGGGGGTTCACCCGCCGACGACATTGCCCACACGCACCCTGTCTTTGCATTTACCGAAACTTAAGTTAGGCCTAGACGCCATCGTGCACAGCAAACATGGTGTGAGTTCAGCACACTGTAACGAGGCCCCCACCTTTGGAGGGCCTTTCATGCATCTCTGCCGCCTCAGCAGCCCTGGCAGATCCGCTGCGAGCGCGTTCCCATGAGAAAGTCGGAGATGAGCTAAACCCGAGATGCCAACACGGCAACATTATATTAGTAACAATGTGATATTGCACCCCGTATGACCCGGACCGCAAGGCCGGGGCAACGGGGAAAAAAGCTGAAGCATCACTATCTGAAGAAGGTAGAAAATAGTTCAAGTATTGGTATTAATGAACTACCTCTGTTTAAAATGTGAACGAACCATAAAAATGTAACGTTATATGATATCCCTCCAGGTCTGGACTAATGCTGCTATAACCACGGAGAAAGATGTTGACCAAACGTGTAACCTCTATTTGTAAAAGTGTTTTTCAATAGTATGTAGAAACTTGAACTCATATATGTTTTGAATCACCCAAAGCGGCGAGCATCAATCTCTGTAGGCCATAACCTAGATATCCCTCGTATAACGTCTAATGTACATACAATACGCACACAATGTAGTGAACATAATGTTAGGTAATGAAAAGGTACTGGAACCGACTGTATTAAAGAAATGTGTAACGAAAATGAAATATATATATATATATATGTGTGTCTGAATAACGTTAAAATAAGGCAGAACAGTATAAAACTTCTGCATTCACTGATCAGCAACGCACGAGGAAAATACCTTTGTGAGTATATGCAAGGTCATTCCCTCTCCCACCCCACCAAGCCTGCCAGATAAAAAAGCTAAGACTTGTGCTGCGCTCCCTCACCTCCCCCAACCAAGCTGGCGTTACTTCAGAGAGTCAGAGGCCCCGGCGCCGCAACCAAGGCCACAGCCCGCCACCTGTGTTATTTACAGCACGGTAATAAACCCACGGATGAACCCACTGATCTACCAGCACCCTCTCATAAATCCCCACGAACCCCCCCAAGAATCCTGACCCCGTGTAAGGACGACCCCCATCATTGGGACAAGACACAGAGACCCATCTATATAATAACTTCTAACGCAGCAGACAGACATGTATCACTCGGCCCAGGTCCCAGAGCCCCGTCCCGTGACCTAAAATACCGGTCAATAAGACACAGGTAAATCTCACCCCAACCAACAACCACCAGACCTCTCACGAGGTGCATTCCTCATGTGTTGTGTTTATTTTATAAGATAAGCTGGTGAAGCGATTTATTAATGAACGTAAATGTCATTTTCTGAATAACTGTAGTGTGCATGGCCTAGGGCAAATGAGACAGGAAAGGTATTCGTTATTGTCACAGGCTGCCCCAGCACATCAACACCGCATGGATGACCTCAAGCCGGCCTGCCAGGCCCAACCCAACCCACGAGGCTGACCAGTGACGTCGTCCCGCCAAGACCAACCCCGCGCCAGCAACACCTATAGTTAGTCGACACCACCCAATCCCAATTGACTTGTGCCCCCTATAGTGTTTAGGTGTTGATGACGTTTTTTGTATTAGAAATACGCCTGTCTTTGCTATTGTCAGGCAGAGCGCTCTCGTAGGTTGCAGAGTTCTTTGCATGCCTTATCCTTGGATAAACTCCCACTTACGCTCACCCGCACTCTGTCTTGGTCTTATTCCCACTACGGGAGAGTCCCTTATTGTCTCTCATTGCGGGGAGGATCGTGCTGAATTGGGGGCGCTTCCTTTCAATGGCATTATCAACTTGAGTGATGACATCCTTGTGTTTGCAGATTCTGAGGTTGAACACATGAGAAGATTGGAAAAAAACTCTGGAAAGAATTCAGCAACTGGGCCTCACCCTTCACAAGGAGAAATGTGAATTCCTGCTGCAGCACATCTAACTCTTTGGATTAATTTTTCACAAAGGTGGCATATCGCCCGACCCACGCAAAGTATAGGACATCCAAGAGGCGAATCCACAGATAAGTGCATCGGAGATCAGAAGTTTTCTTGGAATGGTCATGTACTGTGGGCGTTTTATCTCAAATCTTGCGACCATATACAAACCCCTTAGACTACTCACCAAGAAGGACAAGGCATGGGAATGGACCACGAAAGAACAGGGTGTGTTTGAAGCCATAAAGGAGATGCTCACCGGAAATGAAACCATTGCTTTCTTCGACCCGCAGAAGGAATCTGAGATAGAGGTGGACCCCAGTCCGGTGGGCTTGGTGGCAGTCCTGACACAGCAAGACGCATATGGGAAGGGGAGACCTGTGGCATATGTGAGCAAGGCCCTCTCCAGCACAGAGCGGCGATACTCCCAAATCGAGAGAGAGGTGTTGGCGGTGCTGTGGGGGTGCCTTCTTTTCCAGATCTACATTCTGGGCAAGCCGGTGACAGTGGTCACGGACCATAAGCCGCTATTACCAATCATGGCGGGCTTGTCGTCGAAGCCACTCCGAGGATCGAACAGTGGATGCTTGCACTGCTGGAATACTGTGTAAAACTAGTGTTCGGGCGCGGGGCCCACAACCCAGAGGACTATATCTCATGACACCCCAGGGAGGACAGGGACACAGAGAGCACAGAGGAAATTGCAGCTCAGGACCACGTCTGCCTGGTGGTCGCAGCAGCCAAGCCAGTGGCACTCTCCAAGAGGTGGTGGAAGTTTCAGGTCGAGATTAGTGTTTTGGCCTAGTGAAGGCTGCCATGGCAAATGGTGACTGGAAAACTACACTGGCGAACCGTCATAAGAGGGTCCAAGAGGCCCAATTAGAGCTGGAACAGCTGTGGTGGGTACAACATGAACTCGCGACTACCGAGGAGGGGGTCCTGGTATGAGGAAGTAGGCTGGTGATTCCGATGGCACTAGTACTGAAGGTGATCGAGCTGGCGCACAGAGGACATCTGGGTGCGGCGAAGACGAAAGCCATACTGCGCCTGAAAGTGTGGTTCCCCAACCTGGAAGGAAGCATTGACGACATCAGCAGCGGATGCGTGTGTTGCCAGGCAGCAGCATCTGCCAACAGGCAACCACAGATCGAGTCCATGCCTCGAAACGTCCAACCATGGGACATAGTGCACATGGATTTCGGCTCCACAGGACGGGGATCACATTTTCTTGTCATGATCGACCAGTGGTCCAGGTATTCGTAAGTGGAACTAGTGGAGTCCACGTCATTCGAGCAGGTGACACAGGTGATGGACAAGATATTTGCGACAGACAGCTTTCCCATGATCATCTGCTCAGACATTGGGCCCCGGTTCAAAGGCGAATGCTTTGCGGAATTCCTGGAGGAGTGCAGGATTACACATCGAAAGGTAGTGGTGATCCGGCCGTGTGCCAAAGGCGAGGCGGAGCGCTTCATGTGCACGCTTAATAAAGTCTTCCGCATTGCACAAGGTCAAGGAAACTGCCTAAAAAGGACGCTGTATCTGTTTTTGCAGGAGTACCGATCCACACCATACAGCACCACTGGGGTAGCACCAGCAGAAGCACTGTTTCAAAGATGCCCTCGAGGTCCCATCCCGGAGGTTGAAGGACGGGTCCTGGGAACAATTGACGACAAAAGAGTATTTGAGGAGAGGAGTATACACACAGCCAGTGAAAACGTGAGGAGATATCTGAGGTCACCTGACCTGGCGGTGGAAGACACAGTGTTAGTCCAGAACAGACATCATGAAGGGAAACTCTCCCTCACATATGAACCATGCCCCATGGACGCTGTCCAAGTAAAAGGATGCATGGTTACCGCTGCAGATGCCAGAAGGACGGTGACCCGCAATTCCAATTTCTTCAGTAAGATGGGGGAGAATAATTAAATGCGCGATAAGGTAAGGGAGGGGTCACCTGCCCAAAGCCCTGAGAGAAGCAAAGACTCTGGATACGCCCGAGAATGTGAAGCCCTAACCCTGGTAAGTGAACGGGCAGAGGGAGAGGGAGGAGGAGGCCGGTACCCCAGTCGTGAAAGCTGACGTCGCTCGATACGTTTTGAGGACTATGTACTGTCTGAGTAGTGGGACTGGAGCATCCAGGCACCAAGCCGGACACTCAGAGGAAGTTACGGTTAATTTATTGTTTGCCGCCACGTTGGGGCCATGTAGTGTGTATTTGCCCATGTTGGGCCAGCCAGCACTAAGTTCTGTTCACAACCATAATGTAAGGTGTTTAAGTTTGTTCCGTATGAAAAGGGAGAAATGTTATGTAGTCACGTGATGGTGCGACAGCGACGTTAAGCCTTTGTACGTTCCAAAATAAAAGGGGTGTTCCCGTGCCTGAATAGGAGTGCGTGCCCGGAGCAACAGACCCATGTCCAAGTGGTTCTTTACGGCGGGGCGGGGGGCTGCACTCTGGGGCTCCATGAAGGAGCGCAGCAACCATTAACAATTAGTAGCATTACATTTCCTAGCCCCAACAATCCATCATAGTGTGGTACATCTCCCATCGCTAACAATCCATCTAAGTGGAGTGCATTTCCTTCCCCCAACAATCCTTCTAGGTGCCGTACTTTAATGTTCCAACAATCCATCTAAGTGTGATACATCTCCCACCCCTAACAAGCCATCTGACTTTGACATTAATTAGCAGATATTTCGATTTTCTGAGTCGCAAGTGCTTTGAAATGTCTAGGATGGTGGTGGTGGGGAGTGCTAAGCTTTCCAAGTTCATCATGTAGCCACTAAGAAACCATGTATTGTGGTTCCTTCAATGCCCCAACAATACAAAATGTAACCATCTATAATTATGATGTTAAGCCAGAGTGGAGGTGAAAAGGCATCTTCGTGTTTCACGCCATGTTTATCACTTTGTCCCATGTCAGTCGGCCTATTGGCGCACTTAACCGGATCAGTTTCAGGTGCTCACACTGTAGAGTATGGTAGGCCGGGATTCTCGTGTATCGTCACGTGATTTACAGAGTGCCGGAGGCCGGGATTCTCGGGTGTCGGATTCGTCACGTGATTATCCTAGCACTCCAGGGATGCCAGGGTCCGGCGGGAAGTATCTCCCTCCTGTCGCCTTGGCAGGGATCAGATGGTAGAGGCAGGGTGGTAGGAGGTTCATGAACAAGTCATGCTGCAGCATGAAACCAATTTGCCATCATGTTCACTCACCCCAAAGACGAAAGGCGAAAGCCAATCTTTGGCTACAAACCTGCCACGTTTTGTATGTCTGCCATTGTGGGGCACCTCGGTGATTACATTTGTCCAAAAGTTGAGGGGGCGGGACACAGTGTAAGAAGAGCATCTCAGTGAAATAACAATCCTCAACCAGTTACTCACGCACTTTGTCTATTTCTTAGGATGTCTGATAAGCTATGTTCCCCGTTTTTACCCGAACCCCAGAGTCCCATTGCATCCCTGTATCCAGGAATGGGATTCAAATCAAAAGACGAAGCTCTGATACACGTTTCTTCCTTCCTGACAGCTTCAGTGATTCCAAGAAAACGCTTTGAGTAATATCAAAATGGAAGCGGGGTGTCACTTTGGGCGAGACTGCTGGTTCAGAAATCACAAAGGCGTTTTCCACTGGGGGGTTGAACTGTGATGTAGATGTCACGCGGTATAAAAAGATTATTATGTGAAAAGCACGGCAAATAGCAAACAACCCAAATTAGGACTTGAGCCCATTTCTTTTGGAAACATACATGGCTATAGAAACAAAAACAGAGCTCTGTGCTTTTATTGTGCCAGTTTGGGCAGGCGGATGGGCGAGACTTACACTCTGAAATTAAAGAGATTGGCACAGTCTGCAGGCAACTGATTGAGGCTGCCACGAAGCCTCTGGATGCCCAATAAAGAATGCATATAGCGACCAGAGCGCATGCATGCAGATGAGTCTGTCCTCTAAACTCAGCAAGGTAAGTTGTTGCAGAAAAAGGCACCAGTTCAGGACTAGTGGAAAACATAGTTATGTTTTCACTTCCCTACAGCCAATTCACTTCAGTAAGAAGTAATGTATAGTAAATAATGTATACCGTTTATGTCACGAACACCACACATTTCTTTGTCTTTTGGTGCTTAAATAACACAGTACCCAACTCATAGCCGTTGACCAGACCTCAAGGATGAAATGTAGAGTGACCCCCACTGGGATTCAAAACTAACGCATGAGCTGCGCACAGATCTTTCAAGTTGGCGCTAAACTGACCGAGAGCCACAGTTTTTGTTGGCTATGTTGATTCATATTGGACGGTTTGCGTTTGTTGGCTAAAACTCATCTCTATGGTTGTCGATAAATTACAATGCTATTTTGACTGGGCACCTGCTCCAGTTACGCCAGATGTAGTCTTGTACCTTCTATTGTTAGATTTGTTTTTTTTCTTTAGCAAATCCCACGAATCTGAAATTAGATCTTTAATGGCTTCTTAAGTCTTTGTTTTTGGCTCTTTTAATGGCTTTATCCTGTTTCTGTAGCCTCTTTTTGAAAATTCAAATGTGTGATGGTGTCCTCCATTTCTGATACTCTAGTCTTTTTTATCCCTACACATTTGCACAAAGATACTTCCTTTCTTCAATTGTTTCCCTATGCTTCACAATGTTCTCTGGCCTTCACAAGCTGCTAACTTATTATTTACTCTCTGCAGAGTTTGTTCCAGCACAGTTTTACTGTGGGGGCTTTGGCCAATCTCTCGGTTCCTGGGTCCGATTCCTTTTCTTTTTCTTCCAGCAACAGACCTAGATCAGAGGCATCAGATGGCACCACATATCTAAATAGCCAAGAAAACAAAGGAGGAATTGTTGTGCTATTTGCCACCTTCTTTGTTTTTTTTTTAATCAATGATGACGTATTCATGTTTTATTCAAGTCATTTTTTCACTCCGCTTTGTTACAGTTTATGGGTTTCTTTTATTTTAGCTTCCATCCTTAAGCATAAAGCTTTTCTCTCCTTTATAATGAACGGATTGATTTAATTGAACCATGGCTGCTCACATGAGGAAGGACTGCTGCTTGTTATGTGTTGGGTTTTGCCATTTTGTGAACATGAAAACATTCTGAAGAAGGAGTTTTTGCTCTGTTGGACCTTAACCACTGTATGCACTTGGTAATCGTAATTGGATATTTATAACGTGCTTAATACCCAGAGGTTTCTAAGCACAGACCCGGGGATCGAATCTGTGTTGCCCAGCGTTGTCTTGCTTCCAAAGCGACCGCATTGCCCCTGAGCTATCCTCCTGGCCCTTGGGACATTTAATTATTTTTTATTCCGCACATGTCAAGTGCAGCAGTATGCATGTTTGGACTTCAAAAGTCTCAAGTTGTATACTTTTTCCTTGAGCATACATTGTGTTAAAATTACTTTGATTATTAGAAATTAAAGTTGGTGCGATATTTTGAAAACTGGCTGGAGTGAAGACACTTTTGTGCATCGAGCAGGAAGCTTCTTTGTTTCTCGCACTGCTTCCATTTTGATAAAATATGTGGAATATTTTGCTCACAATATAGTTTGTCCATTTAAATGCATTCCAGCTCTTTTATTTCCCCTCTTCTTTTTAATTTTGTATTTTCTCTAATATGTGTTGTCATTTCTCTTTCATTCTTTTTTTACAATATTTCCCAATAAGCAGTCCAATTGCTCACCTTCCGCGTCATTGTTCTTGGGTGTTGCCTTCGGTAGTATCTCCTCTAGTTCGACCAGCTCCTGCAACGTATAGGCTCAGTGATGCTAGGAACGCAACCAGTTGAAGCTGCTGCTGTTGCCACGAGATACTTGCCCGATGCATCCTCCCTCGTCTGCAGCGGTTGGAAGGGTCCCTTCAGTTCTGAACCTAGTAATTGATCACTCTGCTCATGCGACTATTGCTTGCTTTTGGGCCTGCTATTTACAAGAATTTTCGACTTTGGACATTTGGAATTCCAAATGTTGATTTTCTCAGTCAAAAATCAAAAATGTGTACTCGCTTAACTTGATTTTGTTATTGAGTTTTTTTTTTAACAATAAGGGCACTTCATAATTTCGAATTCCCATTGACTTGATTTTTAAAGTAAAGCAAGTGAAACTCCCGTTGATCACGGAGTAGCATTCTTGCAAGTCACTGGGCATTTGAAGTTGGCCAAGGTCATTCGAGATTCTGAATAACCAATCGAATTCCCAATCAGGAAGGCTGGTGGGCAACACACCTGGTGCTCCAACCTTCCACTCATTGGGATTTTAGCCTTTAGAATTACCCCGAAGTAAAACCAAAACAATTTCAACACCTTGACTAATTTGTGCAGCAAGTAAGCAGTTTTAAAATTGGTTAAAAACAGTTGCGTTCAGTAAGACACTCTTCTATACAGCGAGGAGAGGTAGTCTGTTGGTAAAATTGAATCTGAAACTAAAACTCAGAGTTTCCAGCTCCTCTCTTTGACGATGTACTGGGATCCTTGCCCAAGTACATTTTCTGCGTAAATTGGTAGTACCTAGAAACAGGCCAAATGCCGCTATATTAAAAAAGTGGCCATTTTGCATTTGTGAACACTTGCGTCCGGATTTACAAAAATGTTTTAACATGGGAAAGTCCAATTGAAAACATTTTGGAAGTCATGACCTTGATCTGTACTGCTTATTAGTTAAACAGATGGAAATATTGAATGACGGAACCAAACTAAAAACTCAAAAACGTTGTTATGGTAATATTGGTACTTATTGTTGCAGAGGATATCTAGCTTAGCATTCCTAATAAGTTATCAGGCAGGGAAGGGCAGAGACGCAGCCGGGAAAGGAAACTGTTTCACAATATGACGAGTTGTGTATCACGTTTGGGTTTCTGTTGCAAGGTGAGGAAAAAAGAGATGGAAGTTGTAAGGCGTCAGCAAAATACTATTAAATTAATAATGGTAAAGTCTAAGAAAATGACACCAAAGTAAATGCAAGCAAATCTCATGGTGAGTATGGTACAATGACTTCATCTTCACAAAGCGGGCACACGATGCAGGAAAAAGAAATTATGCCTGGCACTCTAGGCTCCTCCATTGGACAATCTAGCTGGGCTGTGACACCTGGCCCTATATCCTACTGACATAGTTAAAATGTGTCCTGAGCAAAGATGGCATCCATGACCTAGGAAGCTGTAAGATCTACTGGAGGTCAGTGGCAGTCATAAGAAGGAATAACATAAAGGGCACATCCTCCTACATGGATAGTCGCATGGCACTGCACAACTGCGATGCTAGAAAAACTGGGCACATTAACAAATTAATAGGTAGGGTCCAGGCTAATCTTAAGAGAGGGATATGGCTCAGGCCAACACTGGATATCTGATTTATGCTGTGCCATTGAATTATTCTTTTTTTCTGAGTGTGGCATACATGTAAAAGGCTGTGTTTTTAAAATATATTTTAAAATTGGATTGGGACCAGCAACAGAAGAAATACTTTACATGTGAAGTAAACTAGACCAGCTGTGAAGTAGTCCTATCTCATGTGTGACAACTTGAGCCAGTTGTAGCTTCATTTTTTAAATTATATGTATGGGCCTGCTTCGGTATTCCAGCCTACGTGAATTGCCAGTCTTGGCTCAGGATTTGCTGCATGAAATCTAGAAAATGTTTAGCTGGGAGTGCATACTCTGGAATGAAGTTACTTCAAGTAGCGTAACAAATGTCTATGTAAAATGGTGATTCTCAAAGACTCTGCACTAAAGAGGCCTTTTATTGATAGCAAGTGCTGAACAATGCCACTCTCCTAATATGCCATAAAATGCATCATTCACCATTAACTGTCTTCAAACATCATGTGTGGGAGATATCCTTATAAATTGGACGCTAAGAAATACGATCAGTTGCTGATACCCTACTGATAAGCAGCCTATCAAGCACTTTTAATCCCTGAAAACATCCAGATATTGCCCAACAGAAAATAGCGAGTATACATTTTCAGAACAAAAAATGGGAACCAATGGGAGCATCAGAGCCTGCTGCCATCTTGCTTCTGCTATACAGATAAGTTTGGACCGTTGGTGCCAGAGACGCAGCTCTAATATTATCACTGCCTGATCTGAAGAGGAACTTAAACTAAATATGCATCTTTTAATTTGGATAAATTGCTAGGTGCAAACAAGTATGTATTACAAAAGGATGTATGTTTTAGGGGACAAATATATTTTTCTTGCCAAAAAAAAATCCCCCATCGGCAGTGGGAGTTTTTTTTTCTCCCTTAAAAAATCCTTTACTCCCAATTTCAGAAAATGAGGAGTCACACATAAAATCTTCTCGAGAGCCCTGTTTGATGACAAATGAGGCTTTCCGAGTGCCATTCAGTTAAAATTCTTTTAAAAAGAAAACAAAAGTTTTTACGAGTAACTTTTTGGAGGATGCCACAAAGGGTGGAATGGGGAGGGAGTTCAATTCAGGTTTGGGAGTTATGCTGCAGGTGGTGGGAAGCTTCAGGTTTTTGAGTTGATAGCCAGCTTCGGAAGGAGGTATTGTTTTTGCAACTCTCTTATTCAGGCATTCTTCCCCTTCCACCCTCAACAAGAGGGAAAGGGCGGATCGCTTGGGCCAGTGTTAAGATGGCTGTCTGGGTTTAATGGGGGATTCAATTAGAAAGAGGAGCTGCATATAGGAAGAATGCCGATCTTTTGTGAGCACTGTTCAAAAGTTCCAGAACTACTGGCTCGGGCATTATTTCCCATTTTGCTGTTACTGTTTTGTTTGAGGAAAGCCTAGAAGCTTACCTTGCTGCTCACTGCAATGTATCCTGTGTGAGGAGAGATCTCCGGGGGTCCTTACGCTGCCATTGCTGAGTGAGACACACCTGTTATCTTTGTGAGAGAAGCATCCAATGAAAATGCTCATGTCTCACTTACTTTTAGTAGCAAGAGACAAGTTGTGACGGATTGCCATCTGCAGGGCTGTATAGATTGAGCTTTTTTTTATTCTTTTTTTTTTCAGTCAACAAAAATAATGTGGGTCATTTTGTTTCTGCAAGGGAGACGTACCAAAAGCTCCATGCCAAAATTATGGTGATCGCATGTGCCTTTGCTGTAATGGGTCTATTGACAACTAGAGCCATGTCTTTGTAGTGGCACAGAGCAGGTTCAAAGGTCATATGTGCATTCCCGACACAAAGGTACTGCAGGTAGAGGATGCTTTTTATCTTCTGTACCTTTTGATTTAAATTATATCAACAGTATGCCTTAGTCTTGTTCTGTGCAAATGTTTATATAAAAACCAGGCGACTGTGGCATGTGACTGCTAAGGACGCACAGCTATACAGCCAGAACAATTTTATAATGCATTAATGTCCGCTTTGAGCGGGGCCTATAATGACATGACTTTATTGGTGTCTAGGCTGACTGTCTGCACAGCTGCCATGTGGAACAATAGTCAGGGTACTGCCTCTTCGATTCTCTTGCAGGAAGGGTAACCCATTCCCCTTGGGGCATAGAAACTTCCCACAGTGAACAGTGCTTCAGAGACAGCATTGACATTACAAAGCCACCCGTACACCAGGGAGCTAATCACTGGGGTTTCTTTGAAGTCACCTTGCATGCCAAGGGGGTGGATCTGGAGTTGCCGGAGAGGGTGGGTAGGCCTGGAGATGGGTCCCACCATCTTCATTAGGTTAGATGTCTCTTCCTTTTTCCTCTCACCCCAATTTCCTGTGGGTAAGGTACTCAGTGTGATGTCATAAAGCAAAGGGCACTTGTTATAACATTGATGGAACCCCTTATAGCAGGCTTTACTCCTACGTCCCGTCCCCTTTCCTCCATACTTGTGGTGACATTCCGTCCTTCGGGACAGGACCAGAAGACTTTAAAGCATCAAAGAATTTACTTTTTTGTACTTCTTTTATTTTTACGTGGGGCCACCACACGTGACTGCAGCCCTGCCTTCCTGAGCTCTGCCCCGTGCATCGCCCATCAGTCCTTTTCTCTGTGCAGTCGGGGTGGGACTCACTTGCATCACAGCGAATATTTTTCTTTTTGTTCCCTTGTCCTTGATTCCTGCTCCGGCTCCACAGTCCTCTCTCTTCCGTCTATGCCAGAGTGTCTGGGATTCGTGTCCTGTTCATCGTGCGAATGTCATTTCACAAGGGCAGATACTACCCACTCTTTGCCTGGAGTGCTTCGGCCCGGAACACCGTTGGAACTTGTGCTTCTACTGCGACTCCCTCTCGGTCCGTGCACTCCAGCGGCGGCTTGTCAGGTGGGAGGAGGTGCTTCAACGCGTTCCTCCACCACATTTACAGCAGTTCATTGAAGAAAAAAGGAAATGGCCAGTAAGTTAGTTACTTTTAAGGGCACACCGGTCAGGTTCCGGGGTCTTCTGGGTCCGGGAGGGGCTGAAACGGCTGTATTACCAGGGATCTCCCTGAGGTGTTCCCAAAGGGATCTAACCAGTGCTCCAGAGTTTCCTCCGAGGACCCCTGCAAAGGGGCTGCCAAAACCGAATATTCATTCGAGGTTCCCCATGTGGGGGCTAAAGTTAGGCCTAGTAGTTCTGGGGCTGTTGTCACCAAGGTTTCCACATCTGGAACTAAGTGTACCGAGTCTCGGCTCGAGGTCCCTCTCAAGGTGACTAAACGTACCAGGGTTATCCCTGAGGCTCCCCTTCTTGGGGCTATATTCAAGACCAGCAGGATTGAGGGGCCCCCTTTGATGGTTCTGGCTTCAGGGGGTGACTCTAAGCCTTCCCACACTCAGACCAGTGGTGGAACCGATCCTGCTGAGGGGGCAAAGAAGCCAGATAAGCACCTTAAGTCTTCGATTACCGGCTCCGCTGAGGTTGCCTCTCTTGGGATTAATTCATCAGCAGTCTCTAAGGTGTCTCAGAAACACTCTAGATCTGCTAGCACCGGCTCTGCCGGGGTTCCTTGTCGTAAGGCTGAAATGGAACATAAAACACCGGACTCCCCTGTTGTGACCATAGGCTCACTTGCACCTGTGAAGCAGTTTGCCAGGTGTTAACAAAATGGTGGTCCAACCCCTGCGGCCTACAGCAGCCATTTTGACTACCTCTCTTACACCAATGTTCAGCACGGCTCGTCCTGAGGGGCCTGTTTTTGGGGCAGAGTAGCCTTTTCCACGTTTTGTGGATAACAAGAACCCGTTCCAACCCACAATGGATTGGCGTGCTCAGTCTCTGCTGTTGCATACAGTCTTGCTGCCTCCTACGTCTGCGCCTTTGATTTACGTGGATCTAGTTGTTGGGGGACCATCCTGGCGACCATCCTGGCAACCATCCTCTTTGCGATCCTGGTGGTATGCCACTTTCAAGCAGCCTGTACACACTCCAGCACCTAGACCTTTGTCGGTGAATGCGTTTTTTTGGCAAGTTTCGCATGCTTATGCTTTCTGATCCCAAGAAGGCATAATTTAAGGATTTATTTAGGGAAATGTATCCTAAACCTCCTGAACAAGCTCCTGCTCCGGCAATCCCTATGCAGGTCCCAGTAGTGCAACCTCCTCCACCACTTCCTGTGGGGCCTCCTCCTCCTCTGCCTCCACTTTCCCCTGTGGAAAAGACTCCTATTGTGCAGCCAACCGTGCCTTCGGGCCTGAGGCGCCACAGGCGGACCAGGACAGTGATGTCCCGCCCCGCTCTATTAGAGCCTTTCACGACCGGGTTGTGGATATTATGGCATTGCTCGACATCCCAATACCTGAGCCCCTGGCTCCACAGGAGGGGGTACTTTCTGGAGCCTTCACTCTGTGGACACAGGAGCGCACCGGCCTGTTCCTTCAGAAGGACGTCCTGGCCGAGGCCTGTAAGGTCTGGGAAAAACCTCATCCAGGGCGAAACCTAAACAAGAATATTGATACTCGCTACAAGCTACATGCGTCTGAGGACTTATCCTTGTCTGCATGTCCACTCCCCTTATCGACGGTGGTGGCAGCAGCTACGCTCCAGTCAAAGCCGGCCTCTACATCCTCCACTGCAGCGTCTCAGATCCTTTCCAAAGAGGACAAGCTTCTTAACACTGTTGGGAAATCGTTTTTTTCTAATTCGGCTCTTCAGGTGCGTCAGGCGCATACCAAGCTTATCCTGGCAGCTGCTAAGGTCAAACTGTGGAGGAAGCTCGCCGGGTTTCAGGAAGGTATTCCTTCTGATAGGCTCGAAGACTTTTAGGGCGGCTTATCGGATGCCAGGGTTCTGGCGCAGAATCTACTTGAGGCTGTGACCAATCATGTAGATACTTCCGCTCAAGGTCTTATGGCCGGAGTAGACCTCTCCTGCCAAGCGTGGCTGCATCCTACAAAGGTTTCAAAAGGAAGTTCAGGACGAGGTGCTTGATCTCTCCTTCCAGGGTAAAGAACTGTTCCACTCCTCCACGGATGAGGAACTCACAAAGACCAAGGCAAGCACTCAAATTGGCAAGTCATTGTCGGTCCTTGCAAAAACCCCAGCAAAGGCACCTTATACTCAGAGGTAAGGGTCTCAAATTAGGTCCTACCCTGGTTTCAGAGGCTTTCGGGGCGACTGTGCGTGCCGCGCAGAGGCCCCAGCTGGTGGCCCCCGCCGTAAACAGCAACGTCAAAGTGGCCGGTTTTTCTCTCGGCCAACAGCCTCCTCTTCAGCAACGGGTGGTCTCCTGCCGATAAAACACCTAAATGATATTTTCCATCGGTCGCACAAGACTCTGGTGGGAGGATGAATTTCATCTCATCTGGAGGTGTGGCAGACCATCACAGAAGACCGGTTGGGCTTCTGCTTGCCCTGGACCCCTGTCTCACCCTCCCACCTTCCTCTCCAGCATGCTGGTTGCCCTCCCTTAAAGCCGAGGTACAGAAACTTCTAGACCTCAGAGCAGTGGAAGCTATACCGTTGCAGGATCAAGGGGAGAGCTATTACCCCTGTCTGTTTACAGTGCCCAAACCCAACCAGGCTGGCCTGCGCACTATCCTCAACCTCTCCAAGTTCAATCTCTTTCTACCCCAAGAGAAATTCAAGATGAATACGCCCTGCCAAACAAAGTCCCCTCTCCGGAAGGCCGATTGGCTCAGAGTGGTAGACCTTCAGGATGCATACATGCATATTCTGACCTGGAGCCCGCATTGAAAATATCTGTGGTTCTGAGTGGGAACGGAACACTTCCAGTATCGTGTGCTTCCGTTTCGTCTCAGCTCATCACCGTGTGTCTTTACGAAGATGATGTCCGTCATCGCACAATTCCTCAGACTGCAGGGGGTTCATGTATATTCATACTTGGACGATTGGCTCCTGCATAGTCCTTGCCCACAGGCTGCTACGGCCAATCTTCAGTCACTCCTTCAGCTCCTGTTCGCTGTCAGTGAACTGGCGAAAATCATCGATGACGGTCGTTCAATACCTGATCTTTCTGGGTTTCCGTTGTGATACCGTCAGAACCAGTGTTCCTGACAGAGGACAGGATTGTGGACCTTTCGACCACGTGCCAGCTCTTCCTGCAGTCCTCGCACATGTCGGCCTGGTGTTTCCAGAGACTCCCGGGCCTCATGGCCCATTGCCTGTTAGCTCTACCTCTTGCACACCTGAAAATGAGGCTAACTCAGCTTGCTCTTCGGAGCTGCTGGTCCCAGGCTACGGAACCAGATTCCAAGATGATTCCAGTCCCATCCTGCATGACGGCAGATCTTCAATGGTGGTCATCCACCAGCAACCTTTCAGTGGGAACCTCCTTGCAGGAGCCCTGCCCACAAGCAATGGTTACTACAGACTCCTCCCTTCTAGGGTGGGGAGCGACACAGCATCACCTTGAGGTGTACGATTTGTGGACACATCAGGACAGGCGGTTCCATATCAATTACCTGGAGCTCTTCGCAGTTTTTCTGACGCTCAAGGCTTTTCAACCCTCTATCACTAACAGTGTGGTTCGAATTCGCACAGACAATTCAACAAACAGGGGGGCACCAAGTCTCCCCTCCTGGTGGACCTTTCTATCCAAATTTTGAAGTGGGCTATCCAACACAATGTCTGGCTTCAAAGGTGTGCACATTCCGGGTCACATCAATGTGGCTGCAGACTCCCTCAGCTGCCAATCTGCGGCGAGTTAAGATTGGGAGATGAACACTGATGTTCTCACCAAGATCTTCCAGCAATGGGGTACTCCAGCTGTGAACCTCTTTGTGACATCATTGAACAGGAAACTTCCTCTTTATGCTTCCAGGGGTGGGCTCTGAGTGTCTTCCATGGAAGACGCCCTTGAGATCCTGTGGGACAACATGAAAGCTTACACTTTCCCTCCTTTGTCACTGATTCACTGGTCACTCTGGAAACTCAGGAGTGCATTGAACTGCACCCTTCTCTTCATAGCTCCTTGGTGGCCAGCCAGGTTCTGGTTTTCTGAACTGCAGCACCTGTCGGTGTCCTCTCCGATCAGGTTGCTGCAGATTCCCAACCTTTTTTTCTACAGAGCAATCACAATCGTTCAGCTTTGCAGTCAGGTGCCTGAGTTCTGATCATTAGCACAGTTCAACCTCTCCGAGGACAACATGCGTATAAATCAAGCGGCACGAAAGCCCTCTACGAGAGTTCAATACAGGAGCACGTGGATTTGTTTTTGTCATTTGTGTCTAACGAAAGGGCTTGGTCCAAGGGATGCTTCTATTGACAGTGTCTTATCTTTTGTATCTGACCTTGGAGCCTCTGGCATCCATGTCTTATCATGCAGGACATATTTGTCCGCAATTGCCGCTTACCTTTCGAAAGACAGCTGCTCTTTTTCACTGGCTAATCCAGTCGTCAAAATACACTTTGCAGGTCTTCTCCATCTTTTTCCACCGGTTTGGGCCCCACATCCCAAATGGGATCTGAATGTGGTCCTCACCGCTTTGTCATAAGCCTTTTGAACCTATGGTCACTACCGAGCTCAAGTACCTTTCTTGGAAGGTGGCATTAACATCTGCAAGACGAATAGGTGAACTTCAAGCTCTATCTGTGGAACATCAGTTCCTAACTTTCCACAAGGATATGGTTGTGCTTCGCACTCACCCTTCCTTCCTTCCTAATGTGGTTTCTGAATTCCATTTAAACCAGTCAATATCTTTACCGGTCTTCTTCCCGAACCCGGTCCCTAATGCTGAGAGGGTTCTGCACGACCTTGACGTCAGACGAGCTCTGAAGTTTTACCTCGACAGACCAAGTGAACTCAGAAGCTCTTCACTACTCTTTGTTACTTTTGTTGACCCAAAAGGGAAACCAGCCTCGAAAGCATCCATCTCCCGTTGGATAGCTTCACGTGTTTCCGAGGCCTACAAGATTCAAGGCCTTCAACCACCAAAGGGCATTCATGCACATCTGGTCCTTGGCAAAGCGGTTGCTGTTGCCTTCCAAAAATACGTCCCTTGGGAGTCCATTGCCAAGGCGGCTACGTGGGCCTCCCGATAAGCCTTTTGCAGACATTACTGTCTTGACCTGAGATCCCGGGCTGATGCCCAATTTGGCCAGGCAGTTCTTAAGAATTTGTTCTCCAATAATAGAAATTTTCGTCCACCCGTAATACCTATGGTCAGTGCTTGGGAATCTTCTACAAGTATGGAGGAAAGGGGGCAGGACGTAGGAGTATGACAAAGTTACTCACCATAGTGGCTACCTTACTCCTAGACTATAGTCCCCTTTCCTCCATACATCCGCTCGCCGTCCCCTCTAATAAGTATCCTCTATTATTGCTAAATGGTCCAGGACCTTGCGATAGAAAAGGACTGAAGGGCGATCATTTTTTGATGCTCTAAAGTGCTCCGGTCCTGTACCGAAGGACGGAATGTCCCACAAGTTTGGAGGAAAGGGGACTATGGACTAGGCGTAAGGTAGTCGCTACGGTGAGTAACTTTGTCAGATTTGGATCAATCCTCTGCGTCCATTTGCCTTTAAAAGGAGAGGGGCACACCCTCATTCTGGGATTCATCTTTGGACCATCAAGAGAATAAATTACTTTTGGACATCCATTTGGGAGTGCCTTCCATTTAAAAAAATCATCTGCCATAGAGGTAACGACTGAAGGCATCCAAGGCAGAGAAGAGCTCTTCCCAGATAATCAGCCTCAAGAACTGTTTCGGTTATCTCAAATGTTGTCTGTCCAGTAAAGGCAGCCTCAGGGAAGGAACCTTCAGTTGATCAGGCTAATATGTTCAACAACTCCTTCCTGGGGAAGATTACGATAATTCAAAAGAATATACTAGAAAGGAAGCCCAATGTATTAGTAATGTCTAGTTCCCTAGCCATCAGCACATCGGTGGAGGGATGAAGTAAGCCCAACACAATAGCTTTCTGTTTTAATACAGTGTCAGAAGAGGCTATTTATTTCCTTCTATTAAAACTGAAACATACAAATGGTGCTCTTTTTGCCCTGCCTGCGGTTGCTGCAAACTACAGGAAACGCTTCGGAGAGTGCTCTTAAATGGTTCAAATATTTCCCCACAGGATGGCAACAACGAGTGAAGCTAGAGGGCTTCCTTTCAGACACCCTCCCCCAGTGGTGTGGCGTTCCAAGGGGGCTTCCCTCTTGCAGCTGTTATTTAATATTTATTTACGCCCCCTTTTCAATATTATAAGAAGCAACAAGGTTAATTTTCAGTCTTATGCTGACGATACCCAGGTGTTTCTCATATTGGATGATATGAACGATAATCTAATAAGGGTCAGCCAGTGCCTGGAAGAAGTGGGAGAGTGGGTGGCTATAAATTGTCTACAGCTTAATCCGACGAAGCCAGAGGTGATCTTGTTCGCCCCAAAACATCTTATAGGGGAGAACAAGGGGTCCACTGCATTTTCTGGGGGAGTAGAGCTAAAGTATGCACCCAGGATTAAGAACCTTGGGTGCATATGGCAAAAGGACCTAGGATGCGAGGGGCAGGTATCAGCGAACATACAGGTCGTTTTTTACAACTTTCGGCTCCTTCGGCAGGCTCTACTGTATATTCCCCAGGTTCACCACGCGATTGTGGTGGGAATCCTGGTCAATTCTAGGCTGGACTATTGGAATAGTTTTCTGGCCGGTGCTCCTACCAAACAGATACATAGACTACACAAACCTCAAAATGCAGCGGTTAGACTACTTTTTAGGGTAAAAGAATCTACACCAATTTCGGGTCTATGACGGCCGGTTAATTGGTTAGCAGTGGAGGACCAGATAAAGTTCAAAATCGGCTGCATGATTTACAAATGTCTTAATAATTTAGCACCTGTATATCCGGCAAATAGACTGAAGCTGTACCGTCCGTCTCGGTCATTAAGATCGAAGGACAAGCCCTTGCTGTATGTTCCTCCCACTCGCTGCGTGTGTATCCCCTGGTGACTGTAGATTCTTAGTCTTGGGGCCAATATTCTGGAACAGTCTTCCTCTGGAACCGCATTTCGTAAAAAACTAAAAACCCCTCTGTTTAAATAATGGCCTAGTCAGAGATCTGGAGAAGAGAACTGATAATCCATAGCAGGGCCATAATGAGCCTAGTTTAAGTCCATCTGCGCCTTGATATTATTTGGTTCGTCTAGCTAGGCGGTACAAATGATTCAATCAATCAATCAATCAATCAATCAATCCCCTAACCATCCTCCGGTTACAGTGGAGGTAACTGCTGCTGGATCATTGCCTCTCTACTGGCCACACTAAAACCAGGCTCCAGTTCACTGGAGGGGAAGGATCCCTTCTAAATGCCAGCCAAGCTCCCTGGTGTGGGAGTGCAGAACATAAGGACTCAGGTTATCCCTGGAGACCTTGGATTGGGCCCCCAGCAACCCAGAAGTCAATGAACAGCTCTGGGCACTGATTCCTAAATTGCACCGCTTGTGAGCTATACCGACCTGGACACCGTCTGCCTCTGCCAAGCCTCTTCATGCCATATGATGCTGCTGCTTGGACCTCCCCGTGTTTTGGTTCCAGTCGACCAACTCACAAACCCGATTTGGAATTACCAGCTCAGGAAGCTCCTATAAACCAGGCTCTATACTATCAAGTCTCCAAAGACAAGAACAGGGTACTGTGAAGAGGCCCTGTCTCCCCGGTCCATCTTTGGCACAATAGTGACGTTTAAAGCCTCCCTTCTCTGCGTTCTTCATCTAAGACATTCTTGCATACTGTGACAGTTAAGTGTCTGAACATCCCTGCTCATCTAACGATATTGCAATTCTACAAGAGTCTGCATTTTCCATATTTACTTTACAGGGATGGCCTTTTTCCCTCTATGGTTTTTAGCTAGTGGATCACATTTCATTGTTGGATTAAAAGCCATTATTTTAATAGAACCGGCACTGGACATTCTTTTATTGTACTTGGGTTTTTTGGGTTCCTGTTGTTATCCGCCGACACCCACCCTGAAGATATAGCCTGTCCTCAGCCTGCGTGACCACATACGTCAAAGGATGTATGCCTTTTGGGCTGTGCCAGAGTCGTCTGTATGATTGGAATCATTGCTGGTTTCGTGGTAGTGTGGGGCTGAGTAGGCGGTTTTGCCACTCCTAATCTCTACTCCTGCAGAACAGTGGTCATTTTTTCACATATGTCCACAGCTGCTGCCTAGGCACAACATGTTCTGTGAGTCAAAGAAGCTTGCACTCCTACCTGACTGTGCTCCACTCGGGTTTTCTTGTAAGGGAAGCATGCCCTGCTTCTCACATGCTCTTTTTGTTCTCTGTGGGAGAGACACTTACCCGACTGCGGCTCACGCTCTATCAGCTCTATGCTACACCCCTTATTGTATGTTAGGATGTGTGCACTGATGTGCCTTTTCTTTGCACGTGCATTTTAAATGTGTAAGGATTGTTCCCTTTGTTGTTTCTGAGTTAAACATGTTCAGACATTTTGACTATTGTTGCCCGATGCCATTCCAGTTCTGGGTCTATGGGAAACCTGCACCTATGCTGTACCCTTTTTAAAAAGCCTCTGCCCATTACAAGAGTACAAAATAGCATCACTGTTATGTAGCCAGCTTCCCTTTTAATGGTGAACAATCCTTATTTTTCATTCTCTCCCCTTCCTATCGTTACTTTAATAGGGCTGCCACAGATAGCCAGATTTCCTATTGAGACAAGAAGGGAAAGCGGCACCCATCTTGTCTGAAGTTCTATCTTTCGCTGCTGTATGTCCACTCTTTTATGGTTGTCTCCCAAGAGCAAGCATGTGCAACCTGTGTCTTGCCAGATGTATTGTACTACAGTTCCCCCTAATCCCTTGTCATTCACTATGCTGGCTAGGGATAATGGGAGTTGTCCTCCAAAACATCTAGAGGCAGAGATTCCAGAACCCCGCCCTTTAGTGTTAAGTGTCCGGATGTTACACAGCTTTGGTTATTTTCAAAAATGATTACTGTTTTTGTCTCGACAGTTAAATCATTACAGGCTGTGCTGATATATTTTTTCAGAACTCCGTAAACAGAGGTTTAGAAGTGTTTGAACATTTAGGCAAGGATGCTTTTTTGGAAAGTAACACAATCAAATATGCAAAAGAGAAGTAGCATTGGATCAGGATTTATTTATGACATTTATATAACGCCCAAACCCAGGGGTATCACAGCATTCGTTAGATACCGAACGGCAATTAAGGTACACTATATATACACGATCATTAGCAAGGAAGGTACATTATATATGCAATCATTATTCAAATTTGTCAAAGAGCCATGTCTTCACACTTTTTTAACACCATATACGACTGTTAAATTCTGATGTCTGCAGGGAGAGTGTTTCTTTTTGCTTTTATAGTGAGGGATAACCAAGGAGAGACTGGAACTGGATTTTAGGGATCGCCCTGGAATTTTCTGGGTGAGACTGGTATTGAGATACGTGGGCCCCTCTTTGTAAATGCACTTGTGGGTAAGAGTTCGGGTTGATGGGCAACCAATGGACATCTAGTCTGGTTGCTGAGATGTGGTCACAACGTTTTAGCAACGGTTTAGCCCACAGTGACGCGCAGTGCTTTGTTCTGCAGTAATTGCAGTTTGGCAAGATTGGATGTAGATGTACCCATGAGGAGAACATTGCAATAATCCAGTTTGGAACGGATCAATACTCGAGTCACCGTGAGGCAGTTGCTTGGTGACAGGAATTTTCTGCCCAGTGATATGAACCTGGAGGTGTAGCCTGTGGTAGAGGATAACTCATTGATGTGTCTGGTCATGGTAAGCTCTGCTTCTAGATGGACCCCCAAGGTTTTAACCTGTTTAAGGACTGGGATGGCAGTACCATTGATGCAGAAAGAGATGTAGCTGGTATGAAGGTTTTTTAGTTGGACGGGAGAGCCCACAACGAGGAGCCATTCTTTTGCATTGTACTATAAACCTTGTTGATTGTCATGGTAACCTGTGAGTACTTACCAGAGATGGGAATGAGAATTTGGGTGTCATCTGCAAAGTTTGTATATGTATCCTCCAGTGCATCTAGGAGGTCGAAAATGGGTTCGGTGTAGGTGTTGTAAAGTGTGGGAGAGGAGCAGGAGCCTTAAGGGACCCCTAGCGGTGCAGGGATGTAGTCGGCTACTTCCTCACCAATGAAAACTCTTGTGGTGCATTCGGTGAATGAGTGGATCCTTAAGGTGGCTTCAGGAGAGAAAGGAAGTGCTGGCTGAGGTGCTGACAGAGCGTGTCATGGTCGACTAAGTTGAATGCAGCCGATAGGCCTCGGAGGAAGGAGAATGACTACATTGCCAGAGTCGCCAGAGTCACAAATGCTGTCCATCTGTATTTCTATGTCCAGAAGGGTGGTTTCCATGCTATGTTTGGGGCGGAAGACCAATTTATCTCGTTCTGATTCTTTGAATGGACTTTAAAAAGTCAGCAGGGGAGTATGGGAGGGTGTGTGATAAAAAGCAAGAACATTAGAGGGAAGAGGTGATTACGCCACTATAGTAATCTCATCTTCTATCTGACTTATGGGAGCTCCAGCCCCCAGTCTCGGGTTACAGTGAGTGTACAAGGAAAGGCATCAGAGAGATAAGAACATTAGACCATCTCTTAAGGTGCAAAGAATGATAGGAATTATGGGCCCAGTTGCCCTCGGGCCTGGTGCGCAATACAAATAAATAAAATACAAATACAAATGAGGCTTGTTTGGAGGTACATCTTAGAAAGGGAGAGGTCATCTGCTTTGTCTGCCAGGCCTTTCCTAACCAAATCCCTATTTTAGTCTGGCATTGCTCTTTGAGTTTAAGCGGCCCTATAGAAACATGCTATTTCCTTTACCAATAGATGTTTGCTTATTGTTGGACAGGTTAAGTCATTCTGCTGATCCTAACCCAGCTCCCCCTCGATCTGTCTAGTGGTGGTGGTCATGCTGCAGAGGGACCTATTTGCAACTTGTGCAGGTCACTGCTACACCCAAAAGGAGGACTGGTATGCAGAAGCATCCCATGCAAATCCTGTGTTGCTGAAGCACAGGTACTTGGCACATTATACCTGGCAAATTCATTCCCCTTCCAATTAGTCATTTGATCCCCCTTCTAACTTTTCTTTACTTTCTTTACTTACTTTTTATTATATTATGTAATATTCACTTGTTCTGTTGATTTTAGTATAGAACCTGATTTTGGTGTTTACTTTCAAATAAAGGTCTTTGCTCTGTAAGGAAAGCACGGTGTCAATAGTAGACACAGACACAATAAATACAAGTTTTGAAATTTTTTTATTCGTGTTTTGTTTTGTTTGGTAGAATTCCTAACTGGCCCTAACTCTAGAATGGGAGTTATCTCGAACATTAAACACATACAAACAAGCCCAAGACAGTCTTAGTCAAAATAAAAAGTGGTATATTAAAGAACCTAACCTTGCCCACCTTCTCAATTGACAAAATGTATTAAGGGAATACAAAATTAAAAGTAGTGTCTTAAAAATTGTCCGAATGGCTTAGGTAACAACTCTCTTCCCATTGTTCAGCAGCACAGGGTCTCGAGAGTTTCTTGAAAAGGATAGATGGATTGCACAGGTCTATCAGTCTTGCACACTCTGGTTTACTGGTACAATTCAACAGTTCAGGTTTGGGATTCAAGCTTTTGGTAGTCTTAGGCTCCGTCTGCCTTCTCATAAACACACAGTTCTTTTTTTGACTTACTTTGCCACAATCCAATACAGGCTTCACTCCGCCGGGCTCAAGCCTATCTTTCTCTTTGTGGGGGTCCCTTCCCCACTTTCCTTCATGTTAGCTTTCACTCTATCACAGTTCAACATAGGCTTCCCTGCGCTGGGCTCAAGCCTGTCTTTCTCTTTGTAGGGGATTCCCTTTGCCACATCGTTGTCTTTATATCTTTGCACTGTTGAGGACTTTCGAAACTGCAAGGCTTTTACAGAAACCTCTGTATGACCACTTCGACCTCTGCTTTTCTTCTTTATCTCGCAATGCTTCTCGATGTTTGTAGTTTCTTATTCTCTTTACTTTACCCTCTTGGCCTCTTTCAAAGTTCATAGACTTTGCCCTCTCGGCATATTCAGAGTTCACATACTGCTTTTCACTTATTCAACTTTCGCTCATGATCGTGGATACTTTCTTGCCTTTGGTTCCCATTTAATACACTTCAACTCGGAACATTTCCCATAGACTTTCGAACATGCGATTCTGCCTCGCAGGACCACTCTTCCTTTGTATACCTTTTTCATCATTTAGCAATTCTCCTGTCAATCTATGCATTGTATCGGCAAGTGCGCAACCTTCAACTCACTTGATTAGTTACTTTTGCTTTTAACACAAATCTGGCTTTTGTTGGGTCCGATAACTCACTGTTTGTGTTAATTGGCTTCTCTCTTCAGCGTCTTTCATCTGGCAGTCGAGGCCATTACCAACACCTCCTCTGCTGCTCTCCAACTCTGTTGTTCACCCTGGAGGGTAGCAGGCCGCTGTGAAGCATCTTGAATGTTTCTCCTTTCCACTCACTTGGTATCAGCCTTGGAATGCTTACGGCTTCCCGAAGTGTGGAATTCAAGCCTGGATCTCTCTCTTTCTTCTCCACTGCTGATCAACCCCTTGGTCTTCAAACCTCCATAGCCTGGTTTGCATCAGCCTCGCTCAGAGTGTGCCTGTAAGCACCACCTTTTATCCTGACGGGGAGTGTTAACAAGTTTCAGGTGTGTATAGTTAGGATTACGTGCCTGACTCTGCCTTGTCTCATTGAAGGGACAGAGCCATTGCAAGTCAGTAGAGGTAATCCTCCTAGCCTCATTCCTCATCTTCCTCGGCTCAGTAGTGTTGTACATGTGAAGTGGGGAGCAATTATGGGAGCTTTAGTTTCCCATAGAATAAGCAGGAAAAGGGGTGGATGGGCTGTGGAAAGAGGGGGATACCATGTCTCGCCATCAGGTGTTTCTCCCCCACTCCCTGAAAACCTCCTACCCAGGTGATACTCCCTTGCTTGTCCACCCCCAGGGTGGGGATCCAAAAGCAATGGCCTTTCCCTGGGCACCTGAGCACGGGATCCCCGGGTACTAGGTCGTGAAACACCCTCAGCTTTTTCACAGCGCCCACCGTAGCTACCCACTCTGGGGCTGGAGATCCAAAAGAGCTACGTGACCTGATTCCGGCGCTGCTGGTAATAAGAAATATTTTATTTTGTGGGTGGGGGGGGGGCCTTTAACTAGACTGAGATGGGGTGAATCGAGTAAGGTTGAGGGGAATCTGAGCAAACATCCACAAAGAAAGCACAGCCACAACAGCCATTTCAATAATGCACCAGCACATAACAAAAGTAACAATTCAGTATATTAGTGAATAACTGAATGTGGAAAGCATGCAAACATGTATTCACAACACCTGCCAGAGATGGCGAATGCTTTTTCTTTCAGGTCCCACCACAAAGATAGAGCCTTTCACCCTGGCCCCAATTGAAGGATAGTTTTGCAAACGTATCTAGTCCACCGGGAGCGGAAGACCCTTCCTTACATAAGTCTCCTAAACTTGGGTGTGGGAGCTCTTGCTGTTTCCCAAAGCTCCTCCCTCATCCTTTCTCTGTGACATTCTACCACATGCTTGTTCAGTTCTATGCTTGTCTATGCCTCCTCCAATTTCAATTCCTCTTGCTGCCTCCTCAATATTCTGCCACACCTTTTGCTCCTACACCACTCCCAGCACTTCCCTATGCATGTTAGTCTTTCCATCTGGTCTCCTCTTTTTTTTTAATCCCCCATCCTCCTTTGAACCCTGCCTCGGTCTCCTTCCTAATTCTCTCCTTCCCTTCTAATTTTATTCTTTCACTAATCTCCTTTATTCTCCTCATGACCACCTTTTATAATCTTATCACAACCTTCTACTTTGCTCAACCCCCTCCTTCCCTCCTTCTCCCACCTCCTCCTTTACTCCTCTGACCTCCTTTACTCCTTCTCCCACTTCTTCCAATGCTTGATTTAAGCGAGATCAAAGAGTTCCCATGAGGAGGTGTTTTGGGCGGGGAGGGGCAGGTACTGGGTGGAAATGGCCATATGGATTAGCATGTCTGTGGGCAGATAATGGGTGGGCAAATAACCAAACGACACCTAAAAGCTCTGTGTCTCTTCTCCTATGCCAATTCTCCCTATCTGTGCTCTAATTCAATAGGTTCGCTTATATAGCCCAAACTAAAAATTAGTTTGTGATGGCCTGAAGACTAGGGAGGACACAGGAAACATGGGAATCCATGCGGAGGTTGAGTCCGTAAGCACGGAGGAGGGGGCCGCAGGGAGCACAGAGGGGGCCGCAGGACACACAGAACCCAGACCTGAGAATATGGCCAGAACTGCGGAGGAGGGGGCCGTAGGGGAAATTCAGTCCTCGTGGTGGGGGGGAGGTGTTTCAAACCTCAAAGGGGAGGAGGGCCCTGATTGGTCCAAGAGTATCCAGCCCCTATATAAGTCAGAGAGAGAAGAGGGACTGAGGTGCATTCTCCTGTTTCTTACAGAATCGTTCTGGAAGCGAGGAAGCAACAAGCTCATACCAATGGGCTTATGAGGACTAACCCCAGGTTTCTGCCTTACCCTCTCAGAAAACCTACAACTATTGCAACTTCTGCTGAACTAAGAAAGCTGAAATTTGATTGATTTCTTTATTTTTTTTGTCAAAGTCAATAAAGACTGGCCTTTGTTCAACTCAGCTGCCTGGTCTGAGTGGTCTGTCACATAGTTATTATCTGTTTTAAATAGAATGTGAAAGTAGCTGTTGATCAGTGTGCATGGAGGCAGAAGATTTGGGTGGTTTCAAAGTGGATGGATACTGGTTTTATATGTTTATACTAGAAAGTGCGTTCCAAGTCGGAATGAAGATAATTACTTGCAATAATGTACATATTTGAGCTATCTAAAGCAGTAGAAATGACATCAGCCAATGTCCTGTTTTGGAATCTACTGGGTCTAATTAAATAAATGTGACTGTCAGGCCGGAGCATATAGATTCACAATCGGCAAGGGAAAATGCATGTTTGGCTAGTAAAAAATGGTGGTGGTGTGTGTGTGTATGTGGCGAATTGGCAATCATGCCAGGTGATGAGTGACCTTTAGCTTATCTTGTAACTTGCAATTTTAATTTTGTGTCCCTAATTATTACCGCAAATACTGCCACCTACTGACCTTGGGGACCTTCATCAGGAGATGGTGTTATCACAGTTCTTTTTAATAATTTACTGCGCATTCACATGCAGTATCCAAATTAATTCCCTGATCTAGTGTAGAACAGCGTTTGTAGCTGGTGTGATTGGTTTGCACGATATTAAAGTTATGCATTTATACTCTCCGAACATTGATACATCAGAGTTTTATTAATAGGTATCTAGCAAAATCCTGGATTTTTTGAGGGACATTTGCATTTTAAATGGCATCAGTGCTAACCGCAGTGTAGACTTGAACCAGACTAGCAGCTCCACTACAAGTCTTTCAAGATCGGCATGGGCTAATTTGCAGACATTTGGTCTCCACGGCCTAGTGGCCATTAGGGGAGCCTTCAGTAGGAATGTTGGAGGCTTTACATTTTATTCATACGCTTAGGTTGCATTCTCAAGAATTGATGTCATCCTGATGACGGGGAGAGAGGGGTGCTCGGTGGAGGAATGCAAAATGTATCCAAGAGCACTCTGATCCTTCACCACCGCCCTTGAAATACCATTGCTGCAGTAGGTTAGCGGTCCAAAGAAGAGGGCCTGACTGATATCATCGCCTTCAACATGACCCAGTAAGATGGAATTTTGAGTATTTTACAACGATTTGGGATGCTTACATATACTTCTTTTTGGTGGGTGTGGGGCATGGATTTCCCAGAAACTTGAATTGTGTGCACACTCAAAGTTGGAAAAGTTGGAGAAATAGGTTAGGACAATGTGTGCCTTTGTATATGACCCTTTAAGTACCACAATATTATCTGAGATTTAAGACACTCAGGAATTATTTCTGGACATCGACCAATATAAAAGCGCAGGTCCTTGGATGCCATACCACCGAGAAGGGATGCTGTGAGGGTGAATGGCCTGATTGATACGGGGTGGAGAGGTATTACATAAGTGCATTTAAGTTCAGTGACTATCAGGCAAGGAGGATATATTTATAGGACATTTCCGAACTGTATCCAGGTTTGATGGGACGAATGCGTTGCTTTTTGGGAATTCCTTGATTCCTTACTAGTTCGCCCGTTGACTGAGGATGGGGGCTGTAATGGCATAGGTATTTAGAGTACAATGTTCAGGGTGTCCAGGAAGTCCTTGCCCGAAGAAGGCGGTTAGTATAACATTTCTTCCCCTGAAACGTCCCAGTGATCATCTGCTAGCTCTCCCGGTTAACGAGAAGTTAGACATATCAGTTTTAGTACTTACATATTCTAGTTATGTATATTGACATTAAATGGGCATGTAGGCTTTAGTTAAATAGGACATGGACCCCGGTCACGTTGACATTAAACATGAGCAAAGAGATATAGGATCGAATAACTCCTTAGACAATTTACTTTTGAATTATGTATTAACATAGGGCTTACATTAGTTGTTTAAAATAGTGTGATATAGCTTACACATTAGACAATAATCCTTCATTGGTTTTGTGTGTTTTTTGTGTTTTACTTATCGAGTCTGTTACACATCATTGTTAGTAATATTGCTTCTATGTATTTTTGTCTTACTCTTACTTTACTTTGAAGCACAGACACTTTTATTTACTTTGTTGCACCTCACACTGTGTTTAGCAAGCATATGTTTTGTCTCTAAATTAGAGATCTATTGCTGTGTTTCTGTAAGAGGCCACTTTCGCTGGGTCATGTTTATGAATTAACCTTGTCCTTTTTTTCTTCTTTTTTTCGGTGAAATGTAATATGCTTACCTAATAACTGTTTGTTTTTTGCCAAATGAATAATTCGGTGTTGTAGTGCTGCATCATAAAGAGAAATGAGGACATATCTTGATTTTTCAACCGGAAATGTCAGGTTTGAGTTAGTTCTAGATCAGGGGCATTTTTGGTGTTGTTGCTATGTATTAAGAGGCATACGAGTTGGGCTTAGTGCTGTGCTCTGCCCTGCAAGTGTTGCTCACGTTACTGCTTAAGCCCAAAACGACTGAGACATGCTTGCTGATCATATTGTTGAATTGTATTAATGAACTTGGACAATGAAACACTTGTCATGGTTCTTGTCAATTTGCTTCTATCATACATATTGCAACTGGTCAAACTGGATCAAACATGATTTGTGCTTAGTCAGCATTTCAGTAAATTGCTGTAAGCCAAGGAGCCCCCTCAATGAAGAGGTACCTTTGCACGGCAGCAGATATACTGTACGTGAAGGCATTGATCTTTGTTGCATGTTTCTTCCTGTGCTCAGTGCTGCAGAAACTGGGAGTGGAGGAGTATGTTATATCCTTGAATAGGCTACTGTTTATACATTCAGTAGCAAGACTGTATATGAATGGAGGTCTCTGTGAGAGATCCTCAATGAAGAGGGGGGGAGGCAGCAAGGCTGTCTGGTATCTCACTGCTAATTTGCCCTACCCATGGAGATGCTTGCGACCCATATCCATGGAGTTCACATCGATAACCAATTTATGGGAGTAGAATATTAGTTAATTATCTCTATGAGGCAATTTACTTCCATTCATTAAATGTCTGACATGGAATGTGGCCCCAATAGTGGAAGATTTAGTTGAATGTTGAGGCTTTGCTGGGTTAAAAGTGAACCAGTTAGTCTAAAATACTCCTCCTTACCGGAGGAATCCGGCATAGGAGCATTCTCTAGGGAGGAAGCTATGGTAGAGGTGTTCAAGTGGTGACAGTGGTCTATCCAATATTTGGGGAGTGAAATTCACAAGTGTTACTGATATGCTTATCTTTCAGGGTCGCTGCCAGAAAATTAGAGGCCTAGGTTGACAAATGGAACTGGCATCCTCCGTTAATAGTCGGATGAATCAGATGTGCACAATATGACTCAAACAGGGAACCATATCTAAATGAGAGCTCACGCATTGTGGGAAATATTTCTACCGTGGCAACTGTTTGCTTACAGGTCTTTCAATGGACACTAACTTGGCGTAATGATAGAGAAATCTTCACAGGAGTTTAATCAAACAAATTACAGGAAGCCTAGCTAGCACCAGTTTTAATGACTGGGTTTGTGCTGCACATGTCTGCCTCTGCGACTAGACAGTTACAGACAAGAAAAGGCAGGCTATCTCCACTCATCACATTTAAAACATGGAGATAAGGAAACTAGATCACAAGGAGCTAATTGGATTTGTTTAAGGACAAACCACCTTTGTCCAAAAGGGACGCTCAAATTAGGATCCAGATCTTCTGGTTCAGAAGTCAACAACTTGGCACTTCACTACATTACTGTTTCCGGTCCTTGTCATTCTTCATTTGATAGATTACTTCTTGCTGGCAACCAGTTTATTTTTAAATTTGTCGGATAAGAAAACTGAAGCAAGTGGGGAAGGCTATTTGCCCAAGATCCCACATTCCTGTCTGTGTCTTCGAGTGTGAAATATTTCACAGTAACCCATGGTTTGTGGCAACTTTATTTATTTAGTAGAAGATTTTGCAGCACTGGGAATAATATCCTTGATCAAAACTGTGATCCCACCCTCCCAAGATCCTGTACCTTTCTGGTTCATCTAACAAGGGCATTCTTTGTCAAAATCTAAAGTACATTATGTCGAAAAAGTACTATTTGATAGTTCACGCCCACTATATATCTTACTGGTACTTACCAAACCGAGGCCGTCCATGTGTTGGCATTTGAAAAGCTTTTGCAGCTCCATCGGCAATCAGGTTGACCATGTTGAGGCGAGTCAAAACTACAACGTATGAGGTTAATGTAGATGGTACAGAACAGGCATGGGCTAGACTGCTGAGAGATTAACAGAGCCAAAGGATACCATTGAATCTGGTTTTTGGTCATCCTATCAGCTTTGTACCATCCTTGATTTAGACAGTAGCTAAGCTCGGTTTTAGCTGCTATGATGGTTTATTCCAACACACTTCATTCATTTCTTTCAACGCTTTTGGAAAGAAAGAGGACTCTGTCTTTCGAAATCGTTTCTATGATATGCTGAGGAAGGCAATAACAGCTGTCCTCCCTGATTTACGCAACCAATCGTTGACCTTTCCGTCGCTGGACTATATCGTCGGGGGACAGGAAGAGGGCAGACCAAATTCTGGATAGTAAAAAAACAATTATTTAATGGAAGGAGAGCCGGAGTTGGGGCCTTAGAGAGGTGTGAGTGGGATCCTGGGGTCATAAATGAGGTTGAGCAGTGGTCACACTTGTGCCAGCAAACCAAGAGCGTGTCAATAAACTGTCGGTTCAGATACATGTATTTTACTTATATACATATATACACAAGGTGTGCTAAACCCTGTAGACAGTGCACACGATAGTCCCTGTGATTCCAGGGACTATTGCTGTAGATGGTAATGCCTCTGGCAGGTTTCTTCTTTCTGGCCTAGGCTTGCCCCGTGCGCCTGCTTAGGAACTTGTGTAACTAAAGTCTTTAAAACAACTAGTAAGATGGTTGGCGAGCAAGTTGAGATCACCATTTATCAGCTGTCTGTGATTTAAAAAAAAAAACATCTGAAGGGTATAAGATGTTTCTGATTGCTTATGATACTCGCTTGCCACTGTGTTCCGGATCATTGATGAGGACAGCCCTCTAATATGCAGAACTGGCTAACAGACACAGCATTTTTCCTGCAGGTGTGCTTTGAATTTTTAGTGCATTCTTCAAAACATAAGTATATACAACCAGTGCTATCTGGATACACAGGGTTTTGAGTCCCTTTGCAATGGGTAAAAGACATGCACAGAGTCTCTGTGTTTGCTGATGTAGAAGGCACAAGGGGTTTCACTACAGCCTCTTTGATACAGATATCTAGTTGGCATAGTTTAAAATGTTACGCATCATGTTAACTGTTGTATGCATTTCATTTTGGTATCGGGTAATATTATCCCCACCAAAAAATATTGCCGTCGGGAACGGCAATAGGCTATATTTTTGGTGTGGATAATATTAGGAGGGGGGGGTTGCAGGCGTGTCCCCAATCCTTTTAAAATAATACAGGGATTGCGGGGGTGTCCCCCACAGGTTCCACGCATTAATATTGCCGCAAAAATATGGCGATATTTTTGTATGGCGATATTTTTGCGGGGATATTAACACATGGAACCTTCATTTCATAGGTGTTGTAATTAAAGGATCGGACAAATACTTAAAAAAATAAAATCTAGATTTTTGGTCATATAAAAGCTCGATATTGCAAGGAAGCATTGTCTCACAGCATGATTACATCTCATCTGATGCCAGTGGTTTTCTCATGTCGGGGACCCCGAGTGATGTTGTTCCGCTACCATGAATTAGGTTTACTTCAAAGATGATCTGCAGAGGGTCATGCTACAACTGTGACTTCTACTCCACTTGGAGAGGTTGGAAATTTAAACGAGATTGGTATTGTGATTTCTTCTACCTAGAAAGAAAAGTTAGTAGCATTTTATCTTTACTTTGGGTATCCTTAGCCGTGGCCCCAACTGCCTGCCAGAACTTCCCTTTTGAGAAACCATAGCCACCCGTGACTCTGGCTGCTGGCACACCCCTTCAGCTCCAGTGCCGCTGCTCAGACAATGTGCAATGCTTCATTCTTATGCAGGCTTTTGCACTCTCCAAGTACCAGGCATCCGCAATGTCCTCTTGACGTGGTAATGGTGGGAGGAGTTCCCTCCCATGTCCTGCTCATTGCCCCTCAGTCGCTAGTACCCAGCCCTGTTCACTTTGATATGATAAGTCATTTATAACACGCCTGTACACAAGTGTTTCTAGGCGTGACAAGACAAGGAAGGGTAGACGGAGGGAGGACAAAGCAAACAATCTTATTAGGCTTTGTATCATTCAGATTGGGCAAGTGCGAGGAGGAGGGCCGAGGAGACGTGCCATGGGGGGAGGGGATACAAGGCAAGACGCGGTAAGTGCTGCCAGGGTGGTGGCTCAATTAAGTGCAGAGAGGCAGGGGACAGTAGGGTTGCAGATGCAGTCCCTTAGTGTGTAGGAGGCCCGGAGGCAGTGCAAGGGGCTACTGGTCGTGCAGGAGTCTGCCTGCTTGATGGTGGCGGGCACTTACTGTAACCAACAGCACACGTTGCTACCATCATTGTCTAAGAAGTTCAGGAGAACCACAATGGCCTCTTTCTCCATCTCTCACATTGCCTCTCAATTCGAAGTAGGAGACCCTTGAAGTCTTTGCATCCTCCCCACCTACTCTTAACCTACTACTCCAGCCTCATCTGGAAAATGACAGCGAACGGTTGGAGGAGACAGAAAATCCTCTAGGAGCGATATGATACACCCCTTCTATGTATTTGCAGGGTGAACATGCTCTTTACTGTTGTGCAGCATGCTACTAACCCTTGTGTTTGTGTCCCTGCAGTTATGTTATGTGACACATTTCCTGGCACAAAGCAGGACATTTGATTGGCCTTGGTGACTTCAAAGAGCGCCACAGGAAGTATATTGCCCAAGGACATCCACAGAAAGCATTACTTTGTATTGTGGTGGCAGCCCCGTACACGTGCACACCAGCCTTGGATCTTAGGAACACTTTTTACCTTTGGTCTAGACCTATGCACTCAGTCTCTCTGAAAGTGCTGCTACAACCCAAGCAATGTTGAGCAGTGTATAACAAGTCTGCTTGCCATCAGCAACGGGTTTGGCAAGAGCTGCCCTGTCCAACAAGTTAACCCCATGGTTCACTCCAGCTGTTGCTTTAAATAAAGCTACCGAGAATGCATCTTCTTTCCATTCTGACTTTTTAAGACTGCCTTTATTTTGATCTCTATTCCAATGCCTTATAGTGTTGTGCAGAACAATCTGTTATTGCTATGTCTCGGCAATGTGGCCGAAATCCATTGGCACGCTTCCAGGCGAGTAATAATAGCTTTTTTGTTCCGACAAAGGATCCTGCTTATTCATTTTTGGCAGAGATGGGATTGTCACGTTGAGACCACCAAGTTTCTCACCTTTGTGTACTGGCATTGTGTACTGTCCAGGAGCCTTCAGAAAGGGATCAGTAAGGGTTGATGCTGCAGATGGACCTATTCAGTCAGAGAGAGTGCACGTGTCTCCTTTTTTGGTCTCTCGTCTGCAGATGACCATCTCAGGCAGCTCTGTTCCACTTGACATTATTATTGTTTTATTAACATTTTTTTTCTTAAGGTTTTTTCTTTCAACAACAAACGTTTGGTTTGCCCATGGTGACTAGTAGCAGACTCGGGCAATATAACCATAACCAAAGGAAGGAAGTACTGCTATACAAGGGTTCTTCCCATATAATATTCTGAGAAAGTGTTTTAATTTGGGGAACCCTTTTTATTACTAGTGGAACACATCCCAAAGTATATAGCCCGTAATATTGTCCAGAAAGAAACACACATAGAGAGGCTGCATAGTGAATATAATTAACTGTAATAAAAAGAAAGGGTTCTTTTATATACACCTGCACATATAACAAAGATTTTACTTGAAACGGGAGAATATATTATTGTCATAAACGAAGAAGTATAGAAAATACAATGAAGAATGGAAAAATAAAAAGCAGAAGACAAGAGCATAGAATACACCTATATATTCATAGTGATTTAAAACCTATGTTTTGAGAAAATGGTGCCACATAAATCGCACTAAATATATCTATTGCAATGAAAATTCTAATAGACAAATGTCAAAATTCTGATGAATAGATGCCAAGTCTCTATTGTAGTGGAGATTCTAATAAACATATACCAAAGTTCTGATAGACAGATGCCATATCGGTGGCAGTGAAAATTCTAATAAACAGATGCCAACGTTGCAGGGGGTAGGATTCTAGTACAACCAACAGGTAAACGTAGATCACATTAAAAGTGTCAGCCTGTAGACCCTAGTGTTGGGCTTAATGGTTCCCCCTTGCAAAGAATTTACGTTTCGGCGGCAATTGCATACTCATTTCAACTGAATCAAAGTGATTCTTAGCTGTTCATGGTGGCCGCCTTCTTCAGGGTGAAAAAACGGCCCCTGTAACAAAAAAAACAAAGAAGAAAGAGTGAATGGTATATCCTCTTTAGGTGTTTCGGGTTTCCTTCCTGGACATTTTAAGGCAACTAGTAATAATAACATGCATTTAATGCAAAAGAGAAATAATGTGGGAACTAATCATTTAAATGGGCTTGGAGAAGGTCAGGGTAAGAAATGCTACCTCTGGCCTTCCAAGGTTGATGTACATCCTAAGTGTGTTGACTTACCCCGGACCTCCCAAGGGTTTTCTCTTTGAGGCCCCAAAACATTTGTTTATTCTGGTTTTTCATGTGCATAGAAACCACAGTACAGTATTTAAGGTTACTAACATTATCATAAGATTGACAGTAGAGTGCATCAAGCAATATGCCGAGCAGCAATTCCTTCCACCAGGGGTTAAACATTCTGCCCCCACCCCGATAACTCATCCACCACCCTGCTGCTGAACACATCGATGGTCCATCCTGCCCATTCACAGAGGCTTCAATTCATTTAACAGTTCATTTAACAGCTGGCTCAAATCTATCACCAAGCCTTCCTCCCACTCTGCGTCCCAGGTTCTTTGCAGGATGTCCAACTCCGCCATCCCCCACCTACGGATGTCCTCCATCCAATGCACAAAGGGTGGACACTGGGGTTTCTTCCAAGCAATAGCTACCTGCCTTTTTGCCAATATCAGCATGAACTGAGCCAAACGTCTCCTTGTTTTATACCATTCGCCTCCCCCACAGCAGACCCCACAAACGCACTCATACTGCATTCAAAGCTGCAATGCAACAAGTCATTCATCTTAAATATCACTGCCTGCCAATAGTGTGTAACCACAGAGCATCCCCAAAGCATGTGCCAGATCCCCACCGGCCCAGTCCAACAACGGGGACAATCCTGACTGAAGATGTTATTTGCATGTAGTTTGGTCGGGGTCACATAAACCCTATGTAAAACGTTAAATTAAATAAATTGGAATCTGGCATTCCTCAAGACTTTCCTGACTTGTTCCCATATTTTTACCCATTCTACCTCCGAAATCTGGCCACATCCTCTTCCGTTTACTCTTGACCGCCAGCTCCTTCGAAGGAAATGCCCCTGTATTGCCCGATATATTCCAGAAATCCTAGCCCCCACCCTGTCTGAAACACCCTATCCCCAAGATCCGAAATCCCCACTCACCGTATCGCCGACCTAAGCCCCGGATCCACACTCCATGGAAAATCAGTACTTTATAACCCTGTCACTTGCAGTTTCCCTATAAGCTTCTTCCAAGTCTACTGCACCACCCGGAATACATTAGTGGCCCCTTTCCCTCCAACCGTACCCCACAACAGATCGATTCCCTTCCTATGAACTGGGAGGGCTTCCAGGAGGCCTGTCGGCAATCCCCCCCCACTCCTTGTGTCTGCCCACACTATTATCGCCTGCAGCTGTGCCGCCATGAAGTACCACTCCTAGTTCAGCAGATTAAGGCACCCCTCCAGGTGTGGGCATCTCAAAGTTGCCAGCAAGATCCTTCTCCTCCCTGTATTCCACAGCAATTCACCAACATGTTCGTCCTGCATCTTAAACATCTTCTTAATGCCATAAGGGATATTGGTGAAGTAGTAAAGAATCTTTGGAAGTATGTCCATTTTACACAGCGCTACCCTCCCCATCAATGATGTGGGTAGCTTTTTCCAAAATTGGGCTGAATACCCTATTCTCGACACTGCCCTGCCCTTATTGTACACAAATGTGTCCTTGATATTAAGAAAAGCTTGGATTCCCAAATAACTAAATGATTCCCCATCCTATCTGATCCCCTAATCAGGGAAGGTAGCGAGATTGCTGCTGCAAAGGCCTCCCAGGGGAACCCTTTCTTTATTAATACGAAATCCAGACATTTTCCAAAAGATACCCAGTATCTCCAACAACATTGGAAAATTGTCCAATGGATTCCCCACATACATCAACAAATCGTCCACATAGAGCAAGACGATATACCTCACCACACCTGCTAATATCCCTGCCTCACTCATGTCCTTCCTGAGATACCGTGCCTGCTGCTCCAACGCCATCGAAAAATAATATCAGGGAGACTGGGCAACCCTGTCGCATCCCTCTACCCAAAGTCCACTGTGGTGACACTCAGTCATTCATCTTCACTCTCGCCAACAGCCTATTGTATAGAAGCCGCAGCTGCCGGCACATGTCCCCAAACCCAAAGGCACCCAGCACCCTAAACAGCCTCCCCCCCACTCCAGAGAGTCAAAGGCCTCCATTGTGTCAAAAGATGCCAGCTCCATGTCCCCTTAGAATCTTTAACCTGATCCATCACATGATGAAAGCGGCATCAATTAATTGTAGTATTTCGTCCCCCTATGAATCCGCACTGGTCGGGGTGTACCAACAACGGAGCCACACGGGACAGTCTGGCAGATCATCCCTAGAATATTTGCATCATCATTTAATAATGAGATAGGGCGGTAGGATGTGCAGTCTAGGGGGGGTCTTTCTGTTCCTTCAACAGGACAGTTTTACCGCCTCCCTCATTGAAACGGGGAGAACCCCTGACTCAAAGGCCTCATCAAAGACTTTCAGTAATTTGTATGTTTAAATCGTTTTCCCAAGTCGTATTAAGTTTGGAGAGAGCCTTCGAACGTTGCTTGGCTGTGGTGAGTATTGTCAAGAAGGCCTTGCAAGGGGAAGACTTAAGCCCATTTCCCAGCTCTCCTTTCAAGAATAGTAGCAGGCAATTGTGCAAGAGGAGGTTCTCTGAAAAGGATTTGAGACGCCTGTCCATGAAGTTCTGATGTAAAAACCGAATCCCCAAATAGCAGGTAGGCCTGTAAAAAGGTTTCTTGTTAGTTAGTAAGTGACTAGTTTGCTGTAGGGGGGACTTGGCAGTAAGGCCTTCTTTTATTTATTTATATACATAGAGTATAAGTATATAAGTATAGAATGCAACAGTATTGCATTCAGATTGGTCAGAGAGCAATTTTGATTGATGCTCATGGTGTTGAAATGCTTTAAAAGAAAGTTTTCACAGTGAGAGCAAAAACCGCATGGTATTGGACCTAGCCAGTAAAGCAATTTTCCAGACCCACTGATGTCTTAAAATGTATGGGACGTTCTTGTCTTAATGACTGAGAAGTATAGAAAACATAATTGAGCTCTTTTTAAAAAAAAAGCAAGATTCTGTCCATGGGGTAGAGAGGGTTGGAACGCTGGCATTTCAAATCCCACCAATCTCTTCCTATAGTGTAACCAAACATAGGTCCCATTGAGAATAGTAATTTAACCCCTAAGGAAGTGGGGCAGTAGGCCGTTTTTACTAAGGGGATCAGGGTGAGGTCTAAAGCAGGCTGATGGGTTTCTAGAGGAGGCCGCCTGTCTTGTTCCAGTTTATTTTGTACCCTGAAATGCTGTAATATTTCGTAGTGAGTTTCAACATTTTTGGAAGGTCTGCTTCAGGGTCCGCTATTGCAAGAAGAGAATCGCCAGTGTACAAAAGAAGCTTCCTCTCCAAATCACTTAGTGCGGTACCATTGATCGAGTGATCCGTCCTATTTCGGTATGCTAAGGGCTATACTGCTATGGCTGAAGTAAACCATGTACCCGACTTATGCTTAACCTTTGCGCCAGCTGTGAACAAATTGGAAGATTCATCCAAAGGAGAATGGTCTCCATCAGAAAGGGAGTGTCTACATCTGATGGGAAAGCGTCACCATAAAATGGGGATGGGCTCAATCTTAATTTGTCGAGACTACGTGTGAAACACAAGGAGCTCCATCTTTAGGGTGAGTGGCTATGTCAGAAGGTTTGGGTGGCCATTGATTCGCTTGGGGGGGGCGACTAGCAGAACCTAGTCCTCTAACAAAGCGAGTGGTGAAATTGTTATGTCAAAATAGACATTGTATGGTAAGGGGAGCAGACAGCACTATTGACGACTCATGGGACAAGGGTCATGGGTGGCACTGGGTTTCCTTTTTACCAACTCACAGAAGTGCTAAGAATTCCTCGTGGGGTTAAAGGCAACGAAATTGAAGACTGCAAGTTCAGCCAGACTCTAGACTGCACCAAACCATTATGAGCTTTGGAACAGGCCCTAAAGATGAGGGGTGTATCGCCCACCTAAAAAGGCACATTATCCTAAAAAATACAAATGGGCAGTAAAAATACTCCCAACAAAAAATAGGACATGTAGGACCTTGTGCTCCTGCTTTCACCTAAACAGCTCCATTGATATGTTTGAACCACTAGTGCACAGGCTACCACAGGAAGAAACTACGATTAATACTGCCTGATTGGAAGAAGTATACATGTATCTCTTTTAATGTGTATGAATAACTAGGTGCAAAGGAATAATTATTATAAAAGCGTTTCAATTTTCCAGTTAAAACATTTGTACTTGCTTACAAAATACTCCCATTGGCAATTGGACATAAATGTTTACTCCCTAAAAATCATTTTACTCCCAATTTTCTTTTAGAAATGGGGAGTAAAATGCTCCCACTTCAAAATATTATCTGGAGCACTGGTGGGAACGTTTAGGGGAAGGGCCGTGTGGGTTTTGTTAGTGGCTTTATTTTATCGTACCTGAACCTGTACAATGCTGATGTGAAGATTTCCTTTGAGAAGGAAACCCATAATGATACATGGTTTGATTGTTCGAGAACGCTGTTTTGTCCTCAATTAGCCTGGATCTGACCCGGCAGCACTGTATGCACGTGGCCAGCAGCTGCAGCTGAAGCAGGTCATTGTTCGCCCAGCTGTTCCACCACCAGCAGCTCTGCTCTCAGACCCTCAGGTGACTAATGCTGCTCTGGCAGCAGAGAGGTGCTGTAATGATGAACGGTGTTCTGGAGTCCATTGCAATGTTGCAGTCCTAAAGGCCACAAAAGATCTCGCACCTATTGTCATTGGGAAAGATGCACTCTAGTGGTTGAGTCGTTGACCGGTGGCTTTGTTAGTCCAAATTTCTAATCCTTGCTTCCCCACTAAGCGCAATTGTTTGATCTCTAAACGTTCCTCTGCTTCTTTGTCTAACAAAATTCATAGAGTTTAGACTAACTCCCAGTGTTATGATATTCATAAAAGTCTGGGCCTTGTACCGTGAACCAGACCAGCACATCAGCCATGTCTGCAATATGAAAGTGTAAGGAATAGCACTGTTAATTTAAATGTGTTTTTTCTAAAGCTGCGAAAGCTTCTGTGTTGGAAAGGAGCAGAGCACCAAAAAGTAACCCAGTTTATGTAAAAGTTTCATTTAATGAAGGGAGTTTCAAACGCGAAGAATCCACATTCTTGGCTTCTCCTCATTTCAAGAGAAATGCTTCCATTATCCATGAGAGTGCACAAATTGAGAAAAGGCCTGTATTCGCGATTCAGAGGGACAGGAGTCTGCAACAGCGACTTGTTAAAACATACTTGGAACCACACAACGTCAAATTAACAGAATTGTGGTGTCTGCCGCAACTTTGGACGGAGACATACCCCCTGTGGTAATTGCACATCTTGTCAGTTCACAGGTCATACAAAATGTTTTGTAAATTACACAAATGGAAGTTAAGATTCCATTCTAATTGCAACTTGCGTAATGTTATCCATCCCCCTCTTTTGCCCATGTAACAAGTATACATAGGATATACCACGTGAAATATATCGACCCACCTGAACGAACTGTTCCCTCATAAGGAACAGCATCTTACAAAATAGTGGACCACTTGAAGAGCAAAAATAATTTGGCAGAAGAATTACAGGGGACCATAATGGAGAAACTCAGTCATTCAAAGAAAAAAAAGAAATAACCTTTCCTCATTGGCCCCTTAACTAGTTCTTCCGCTTCCCTCCTTGGTCTCCTGGCACGTTTCCATTTTGCCACTTCCTGACCGGCAATTGGGGCCACCTCGTTTTATTTATCACTGACCACAGGCCCTGTTCAAATGTTTCCGCCACATTAAGTTTCTGGCCTTACCTTCCCCTATGGACATACCAGTCCCGATGGCATTCTGCCCACCCATTTCTGTATCCTCTGTTCAAAACTAGGTAACCTCCATTTGGCAACATTTCACCCCCCACGGCTCCCCCCTCATGAAAGCAACAGTGACCAGAACCGTTCCACTTAAAAATATACATTTACAAGGTCCTCCCATGTTTCGATGCTTTCTTGAAGTGTCTCCCCACGCTGCCTCCTCCTGTGGTTAGAAGCCTTCTGTTAACTTAACGGAAAGTGGAAGAAGGGTGGGTCTTCGGCTTCGCTGGCTGCTTCCAAAGTCCATAGTGCACCACAAGCTCCACTCTCGTACCCGCTGGACCCCCCGCCCCACGTGAACCTCCTGCCAGACAATCCTTAGACAATCCTGCATGCTCCCAACAGCCACGGGGAGGAAGGAGGATGCCTCTGCCCTCCCTAGGAACCTTTTCCTGGGTGACCCTGTTATGCTGAATAAATGCACTGTGACATTTACTGCAGCCACTTTTAGCAAACTAAAGAGGATTAATGCAGGGCCAGAAACAGACCAGCTGTGAGCGTCTTGGTTATGAGGTCCATGCACGCTGTATTATACATATATGCAGTACGTTATGGGTTCCTGTTACTCTTGCTATATATAGGAGGGACCCCCCACTGGGCACCCTCAAGCACTCCAGCCCAGGCTCCCAATTGACACACCCAGAACACTCGCACCACAAGCACTCATCAACTTTCTCCTGAGCTGTCAGTCCCATGCTAGCATCAACAGTCTACTGCATTCATATAGGGCCAGCAGGACAGAACAACCTTCTGCAAGACAATGCACAATCACTGTAACAAGCAACCAAAATACCAGCTTTCAGTGAAGGCCGCTTGGCATTGTTAAACTGGTGTAGCTGTACCTCCCCTGTAAGAAGCTGCAATGCTATTTTATATCCGCATTGTTCATACTTTCAACACTGCACCAGACGAGCAGCAAACCAATAAATAAGCATGTTACAATTTCGTGTACAATGATGACATCTGCCTAATATATATATATTTCTGATGTTTGTTAATCTGCTTAGAATCACATGCTGTGCATAGGTCCGACATCCAGTGGTCACTGCGGAGTATTGCATTTTGTTTTTCGTAGTCGAAAAGGGGACGTCGACAAGGCGTGTCTGTAACACTATCCCTATAGTGACGTGCGTTGTACCCACAATCCCTCACGCGTCGAGGTCCCTCAGATTGTTTTTTTCCGCCCAGCTTATGGTCGCCTTACGTGGAGCTCCTAGAGAGACATTGCTAAACAATTACTACGGACCTCGGTCCTTAATATATACTTATTGTTAAAAGATCCTTCCCCTCGACCTTAGCTGTGAAGCTGTTTCTCCGCCGAGCAAGTTTGAGACGGAGGAGATCCTTCGGCGCTGCCGAACACGTGGCCAGGCCTCGCCGGCCAACATACAGTAGGGAGAGTGGGGGTTTCGAACTTTTACCTTCTCGTCGAGAATGTCTTTCTTTCTCCCCTATCTTTCCCTTGGGGTTGTTATCACCAGTTTTTATTGCCTCAGCTATGGAGAGGACACCTTTTAAGTTTTGCCCACGCTGTAGGGGCAAATACACTTGGAAGGACAAACACAAGCTCTGTAATCGTTGCTTGCCCCTCGATCATAAAGAGGACAGCTGCGCGGCCTGTAAGCTCTTGAAACCAAGAACTCTTAAAGAACGGAAAGTTAAGAGGTGGGCGGACTACGCTATGTCGAAGTCAGTTTCCTCACCCGCTGCCGCTGTTACAGAAAGTGACGAGGAGGGTGATAACTCGACGTCCGTTACGGAAGTCATTAACCCCCAGAAGGAGCGCTCGCGCTCCTCGACGTCCGTTCCCGGCCCCGACGGGCTCGGCTCACGCCCTGCTTATGGGGATGAACACCCCGGGGACAAGGCCGCACACAGACCCCATAGGCCTTAGCACACAACCCACGGCTCTTCTTCGTCCAGGACGAAGGATCCACCAGCGCCGAAGGGGACGCAGGGCACTCCGGCGTCGACCTCAGACTGCAAGGGTCTCAAGCCCCACCCGCAAACGCAGCCGCGACCAGCGATTGGGCTTTCATCTAACACGGGCGCTACCTCAAAAACATCTGACGTAACGCTCCATAGAGCGGCCGTCGAAAAACAACGCGCAACGCAGGCAACGCCGACTCCAGAACCCTCGACTGACGAACTCGTCGTCGAGAGTCTGGCGAGAATTGTTTCCGAGGACAAACGTAAGCGGACGACGAAACAGACGTCGAATACCGCACCCAAGGAAATAGAAACGCCGAAAAAGCACAAGAGTAGACAGGAACTGCCCCATCCATCTAAAGGCACTTCTGAACTACCGGAGGGTTTTTCTGAGGGCGACGGAAACCTGATTCCCCCCCTCTAGACTATTCAGGGGTTCCCCATGAGACCATGGAAAAGATGGAGAGGTTTTTGGATAGCCAAAACCCACCCACCCACACCCAAAAGACCAAGAGAATGGACCCAGGATGACCCTAGGGTCAAGATTCCTAGGCTGTTTCCCCCTTCTACAGATGCATATGACCTCACTGAAGAGGAGCAATACCCCCAGGAAGATGAGGAGTGTTTAGGTGGAGAGGAAGAACTTGAGGAGGAGAGGTTTGAGGAAGACCCTTACACTAGCGCAGGAGCTTTTGAAGAAGATACAGCTACCTCACAGCCCTGGCACTCCCCATCAGTGCAGCCTTGGCAATCCCCATCAGTGCACTCAGACCCTGATGTCTTTCACCCTTCTCCTCCCAAGGACTCACCTATAGGGAACACCTCCCCCATAGATGACCAGCCTTCACTTAATGCACTATTGCACAAGGCAGCAGCGCATTTTCAAATAGAAACAGGGGAGACTCTTCCGGACATAGACTTTGTAGAAAAAGTTATTAAAGAAAAAGCCCCGGTCAGTCAGTCCATTCCGCTCCTTGCTTCTATAAAGAGAAGAATAACTCCTTCCCTTTCCAATCCGGCCTTAGTCAGAGGGGTCAACCCTCGGATAGAAAAGCTCTTCAGCCCCTCGTCTTCTGACCCTTTGTACATCAGGGGAGATTCTATTCCGGACTCTCTGGTAGTGACTAACACAAGAAAGAGAGCGGGGGTACCACTATCTACTAGTGAGGCACCACCTGACAAAGAGGGCAAGAGGCTCTATGCACTGGGGAAGAGAATCACGACCTCCGCCGCCTTCTCAACCAGGATCGCGAATAACAATTCCCTATTAGCTAGCTACGCAGATGCACAGTGGAGCAAGCTGCGCAGCGAAGCAGAGGACGCACCAGAACCCCTGCGTTCACGCCTGTTTGCTACTATATCAAAGGGAACTCTCGTAAACCAGGGCATCGTAAAGAACTCCTTAGATGCCGCAGAGACACCTGGCCGCTCCCTGGTTCAGGGAATACTTCTCAAACGCCATGTATGGCTGCGCAATTCGGGATTTAAGCCAGAAACCCAGGCTTCCCTAATAAATAAGCCCATAGAGCAGATACATCTGTTTGGGAAAGCAGTTGATGAGGCCCTAGAACATGCGAAGAAGGAGTTTGATACCATCAAGACTCTTGACCAAATTTCGAGGCCACCTAACAGACGCAGCTATGGCAATAGACGCTCCTTTCGTGGCCAACGCCAGCAGCAAAGCCAACAACAATTTTACTCTGCTACCAACTGGCCCTCTAACCAAAGCACGCAGTTCAGTCAGAGGCCAACGTCGTGGCAAAGGAAGAGGGCGCGGCTCCAGTCCAAAAGGCCCCACGCCCAATACCAACATATGACCCAAAGATTCGGGTCCCCTCCCATGCATCACCGGTCGGGGGCCGGCTAACATCGTTCCTTTCAGCATGGGAGGGAATAACGTCAGACCGCTGGGTATTATCCACCATAGCCCACGGATACTGCATAGAATTCAACGGTTCCCCGAAATACAGACCCCCACGGAACCAACGCATGACACCGGAACACCTCACTATTCTTCTTCAAGAAGTAGAAGAGCTACTGAAAAAAGACGCTATAGAGGCTGTCCCCCTATCTCAGGTAACAGAAGGTATTTATTCAGTGTACTTCCTTGTACCCAAAAAGGACCTAACCATGCGCCCTGTATTGGATCTGCGCCCAGCGAACAACTTTGTCAAACCCCAAAAGTTTTGTATGGTGACCTTGCAGGAAGTAATCCCACTATTATCACAGGGGGGTTACATGACAACACTAGACGTGAAAGATGCATACTTTCATATTTTAATGTTGCCAGCGCACAGAAAATACCTCAGATTCAAGATAGAGAACAAACACTACCAGTTCAGAGTACTACCCTTCGGGATAGCATCTGCACCAAGGGTATTTACGAAAGTACTGGCAGTGGCAGCGGCCCACTTGCGCAGATTATCCATCCCGGTTTACCCGTACCTCGAGGACTGGCTCATAACAGGGGATTCTTACGAAACATGCTTCTCCAATACCCAAAGGACCGTAGACCTTTTGTCCCAACTGGGCTTCTCCATCAACGAAAAGAAGTCCAGCTTAGACCCTAGCCAAATCAAACAATTCCTAGGGGCTCTAATTCGAACAAGGGACGGCCTCGTCTTCCCCTCCAACGAGAGGGTCCAAAACATGCTGTTTCAGATCCCCCAATATGTGGCAGGTCGAAAGGTGACGGTACGCAAAGCAATGCGCCTGCTAGGGATGATGGCGTCATGTATTTATTTGGTACCTCACGCGCGCCTGCGCATGCGCCCAATGCAAGAGTGGCTCTACAGCCAGTGGTGTCAGGCCAGCGGACAATGGGACGATCTAGTGGTGGTCTTGCAGGCCTTGGTTCTCTCGCTACGGTGGTGGACAAAGGAAAACCTGTTATTAGGGAAAACTTTTGCCACACCCGCAGTGGAAGCCACTCTAACCACAGACGCATCCCTTACAGGATGGGGGGCTCACCTATCCCATCAGACTGCTCACGGAGTGTGGACTCCGAGCTTAGCATCCAAACATATAAACCTGCTGGAACTATTAGCAGTGTTCAAAGCACTGAAAGCCTTTCAGGAACACTTACAAGGAAAGACAGTGATGGTCCTCACAGACAGCACCACAGCCATGCACTATCTCAACAAGCAAGGGGGCACTCACTCTCCAGGACTGTCCAAGCTGTCCCAGAATATATGGAAGTGGGCTCTCAAACACAACATGTTCCTACTATCACAACATGTACCAGGGGAACTCAATCTGCTAGCAGACAAACTCAGCAGCGACTTCCCCCTACCCAAAGAGTACGAATGGCAATTGCACGAAAACATCGTCTTAGACGTCTTCACGCAATGGGGTTTCCCGGAAATAGACCTGTTCGCAACCCTGGAGAACTCACAATGCCAAAGTTACGCCTCCAGGTACCCCCAAAACCAGTCCAAGGGGAACGGTCTGTTGATTCAATGGTCAGGGAAATTTGTTTACGCCTTTCCCCCGACTCCCCTCCTCAACAAAGTGGTGCACAAGATGCACCAAGAGCAGGTTACCATGATACTAGTAGCCCCAATGTGGGCCCGGCAGCCATGGTTCGCTCACTTGATGGAGATGTCCCTATCCCCCCCAATGAAACTTCCCTGCCCGTACAACATGCTGTCACAAGACAAGGGCAGGACACTGCATCCATGCCCTCAGACCATGAACTTAGCAGCCTGGCTCCTGAGATCATAGAATTTGGACATTTACATCTCCCTCAGAGATGTATGGACATCCTCAGGGAAGCCAGAAAACCTAATACTCGCCACTGCTATTCTAGCAAGTGGAAAAGATTTGTCATCTGGTGTAGAAGTAAGAACATCAACCCAGTTGACTGCTCTGCCACTAACATTATTCTGTACTTGACCCATTTACTGGATTCAGGTCTAGTGTTTAATTCCATTAAAGTCCACCTAGCGGCACTTTCTGCATACACCACTTCCCAACTTAAAGTGTCGTGGTGGAAGATACCAGTTATCAAAGCCTTCATGGAAGGGGTAAAGAGAATACACCCCCCGATAGCTAACCCAGCTCCCGGATGGGACTTAAACGTGGTACTTTCGAAACTCATGGGCACTCCTTTCGAACCCATGCACAAGGCAACTCTTAAATACCTCACGCTTAAGACTGCTTTCCTAATAGCTATCACCTCCATTAGGAGAGTAAGTGAACTACAGGCTCTTTCTGTACTAGACCCCTTCGTATCAGTTCACAAGGACAAGGTGGTTCTTCGCACACACCCAAGGTTTGCACCAAAATTCATCTCGAAATTTCATGTAAACCAATCTATAAAACTACCAAAGTTCTTTCAAAATCCTTCCAGCTTGGGGGAAAGAAGTCTGCATACACTAGATGTACGCAGAGCTGTCATGTTCTACATGGAAAGAACCAGATCACTGAGAAAGACTAATCAGTTCTTTGTCTCGGTGGCAGCAGGAAGAGAAGGAGATGCAGTCTCTAAATCCACTATATCTAGATGGATTGTACAATGCATCAC